>NC_086328.1:44061604-45519104 GCF_036172605.1 Pelobates fuscus
TATATATATAATATAATTTTTTTTTTTTTTTTTTTTTTTTTTTTAAATTATAAAATATGTACTATTAACGGCAAGATATACACATGGAAATCATAGATCCTATGCAAGTGTGCAATGGAGAGTGCAAATGGCATTATAGAAGGAAATAACTTTGCATCTTCGAAAGATGTTGGTTCCACTATGCATTTATGCTATGGCAGTAAGTCTGCCCAGCAATTTTTTTTTTTGTTGGGACCAAGGGAGAGGGTACGTTAACGAACTACAATGTGATTGGAAAAATAATTGAAATATTAAAATATACTGAAATTTCCTTAACCATAAATCTTTAAACATAACTATGGGTATTGACAAGCAACTAGTGAAATAACATAATTTTATATTTAAAATATTACACTTTGTTCATCCTCCTACATGCTTATTATAATCATTAAGGGGACAACCCACTCCTCAAATAAAATAATAAAAAAAACACTGTTTAGTACATATATTCCCGATTTAAAACATGCATGGATTTAATTACAAGTTTCCCAAAGCAGCTCAGTGAGAAGTATTTACATGGAAGGTGGTCTGAGCAATTGCTGCCTCTTGAGCTTAGCTACTCTGAGCTAAACAACCAGGAAATAACAATTGTCTGACAGCCAGGGTGGTGTAACAAAGTTAATTTTTAAAAGTGCCAATTTCTAATGAAATTTGCTAGTACACACTCTTAGCACATAAAGTACTTCTTATAATGGGTTATATAGCCCCAATTTTTTATTGTAATAGGGACTTTTAAAGGGACACTATAGTCACCAAAACAACTTTAGCTTAATGAAGCAGTTTTGGTGAATCGAGGCGTTTAAGAGTTAAATCACTTTTGCGTCAGTTTATGCAGCTCTACCCACACCTCCCCTGGCTGTGACTTACACCACCTGCATAAAAACAAAATGGTTCACTATCAATCATATCTAACTTACTTTAAAAGTATTTATCTCCTGCCCTATCAACTAAATTTTAATTAAATACATGAGGCTCCTGCAAGGTCTAACAAACGATAAAAATTCTAAATTAAACAGAATTTGCAATAAAGGAAGTGTAAACATTAGATGACTCTTTACAGGAACTGTTTAGGAAGGTTGTGCAAGTCACATGCAGGGATATGTGACTAGGACTGCATAAACAAAGTGATTTAACTCCTTAATGGCTGAGAAATGATCAGGGAGACTTGGGAATGATCTATCCACCAAAACTGCGTTATTAAGCTGAAGTTGTTTTTGGTGACTAATGTCCCCGTACGGTTTTACTTGTTCCTCGTGCACACTTAAGTTCCTATTTAAAGTAAAAACTGATTTGCTACTCTTTCCTTAAACATAGTAGTATCAGAGAAATCAGTTTAAACATTTTTATACTCCTTTCCTCATTTGTCTGTACTCTATACTAAACACAATTTAGATATTTTTCTAGTAGATTGTGAAAAAGGTAAATAATTCACCTGACAGAATCTACCCTTGGTTAATTTAAATGTACAAAAGCTGTAGCATTAAGGGGTCGAAAACCTTACAAATAAATGACGTTCATTTATATTGGCTAGGATATATGAGGATGTTCAGATGTAACATAATGCTTGCTCTCATCATTCAGGTTGGTTACAGAGGTGGAAACTAGGCTTGTGCACAGCCCAAAAAATTGTATGTCCGAATTAAATCAACACCACAAAAAAAAAATAATTGGGTAGGACTGCATGTGACAAATTTCTAAAGTACAGACAATGAAAATGGTGAAAAACACTTTTTAGTGTACTGCAATATGAAAAAAAAATAGCTTCTTCATTCTCTAACCATTTTTCAGATGCCATACACAAAACTTCAAATCACAAAACAAACACTGCCTGTTTCATGAGTTGTCCAGACGGCATTTAGATATTCAAACTGATTTTAATTACGTAGTTTGAAACCAAATGCACAAGTCTAGTGGAAATACTGATGTACCACTTGTGCCTCCTCTCAAATTGGTCTGGCAATGCTTTGCTGTAGTATGCATTGGCACCCTAAACAGTTATCAGTTCCCACCCAGATCTGGAATATAGATAGCACATAAACAATTTAAATGCAGAGTATATTAAACAGCAATATTCAATTCTTCCATGTCCTTCCATTTTTTTTTTTTGATTTTTTTTTTTTAGAACTTCTAGTATAAAAATAAACATAAAATACATAGAATACAGTCTTGTAAAATATAACCAAAAGGAAAAATGTACATGCATATTTAATGAACACTACTTGGTATGTTCACATATCTCATTTAAAGTCAATGTGAATTTTCAGAAATCCAAAGTGAATTTACATATTATGCCAAACTGAACATTTAGTAGACTTCCCACAACTGAAGATGAGCTATTTTGATCTAAAATATTTTCAATTCCCACTTGCAAGCATAAGACAATCTGGAGTCAAGTCTTCCAGCTGAGATCCCTGGTGGACTGCCTCTATAAACCACTCTTAGAAATGTATGTCACAGAAGTTTGGAGATCTAGGTATATTAAACTTCTAAAGTAAAAGGAACAGGAAACGTTGAGCATATTGGAATCAAAATGTGTGTGTGTGTGTGTGTGTGTGTGTGTATGTGTGTGTGTGTATTATATATATATATATATATATATATATAAAAAACATGAAATTCTAGGTCATTGCTAATTTTACGCTTTATTACTACAGAAATCCGGTATTTTGAAGGGCTGCAAATTATTATTTGTGCATTTTTTTTTTTTTGAGCCAGTGATGGTAATTTCAGCTTTTCTGAGTTTCAAACAAATACACAGCTTTGATTTCAATGTATTTAACTTGTTGTTGTGGGTCTTATCAGATCGCTCTCAAATGAAGCAATACTTAATGCATTATAAGGCGTTGCCAGCAACTATCATAACTTTGTTTTTATATATTCTTAGTGCTATTTACTATTATAATCCTATATACCATGGCATTATTTTTTAAGAACTGGCTATGGCGAGGTGAGAAGTTCAGTTCCCTAGAGCACACCACCTCCCATGTGTTTTCCAGGAATATCTCAAGAGGACACTTTTGTCTTGCAAAAAAAACAAGATATTTGTGTGCGGGGAAGAGGACAAATCATATAAGGCCCCCATACTGTTTTTCTTGTGTGGTCAACTGGCCAGATGTATAAATGACATTAAAGCACAGATGAGCTACTGACAAAGGCCCAGCTCTTAAACGGATTCTGGCCCCAAGGGATAAACAGGTGGAGCGTATCACATAGATCACCGGGGTAATCAGTTTGACCCCACCTTCATCTATTATATTCCCTAGTAATTGAATCTATATCAAGATGCCATATTATTGCTGTTTATGGTCTGTGTAGTTTTGAGATTTAATGAACGGGAATCCTTTAAAATTGGGTTTGTCTGTAATGAGAACCCAACTACCATTACTCTTTGCCAACCTGAAGACTAGCAAAGCATCATAGGAGTCGTAGTTCAAAAACAACTGCGAGGGGTCTTCACTCTTATTTCTAAGTGCTTTAAATTAGGGGTAAAAATGTTTTTAGATTGCTAGAGGCAAAATTACAACTCCCATGATGCTTTGCCAGACTTTATAATGGGGAAAACATTGTGGATCATGTGAATCCAAAATGTCTGGGGCTCTACCATTTGAGCTCTCTTACTTTATTTCCTATTAAATAAGTTTATAGGACACGGAGCTAGTAAATTGCTTTCTCAACAATCCACTAGAAGCACTGGACGTTTTCTGTTTGCTTGAATAACGAAGTCCCATTCAAGTAAATGAAACATTGATAAAGTACAAGCAATGATACTAAAGTGACCACATAATTAAACCTGAACTTCTAGAAGACTGGGTGCAAATTAGGGTGAGTATATGTAAAGCTACACAGCTGGATCCATTCATTTAAAATGCAAAACCTTTCTAAAGGAACATAGCTAGTTACAGTAGCATTGAAATTGTGGGAAACTTACCCCCCTCCCCCCCTCATACTACTTGAATTATGCAAATATCAGTAGCATTGTACTGTTGTGTATTGGTGTCGTTAAAGTATAGAAATGTGTGTGTGTGTGTATATATATATATATATATATATACATACACATATTTCTATTATATATATATATATATATATGTGTATGTATATATAATTTTTTTTACATTTTTTAAAATTATTATTACTTAATAGTTATCAGGGTAAAATTATTCGTATTTCCCCAAAATTTGGTACTTCAAGGTTTGATCTATATTGGCGATATACAATTATTTTACCTTAGCTATTTTAATAGGAAAGGTACCAACGTAGATGTACAGTTTTTATTCAAGGAGTCCCTCTAAGTGCCATCACAAATTTCAGGATTGCAAAGTTGATGGTACAGATAGTAACCTGCAATCACTCTCAGTGAGTACATGATAGGTGGAATACTACGTACTGGCTGCCTGGTAAGAATTTTGTCCGAGTTGTGCGTTCCTTGAGAGAGAGCTGAACTGTGGACCGTGGTTCCGGCTCAACGCAGCCCATAACCCAATCCACTAAACAGTCAATTGGTTTCATTGGAAAATCATAAACTGCTATTTGGCTGCTATCTGCTTACAGAGTAGTTGTGCAGTTATGCTATGTGTTGAGTGGAATTGGCATAAATGATAAACTGCCTATCCCATGAAACTCTACTAGGAGACAAGATTTGACTCTATAGACAAGAATGATATACTTTAAATCAGGGCTGGCCAAAAGGTAGGTCCCAGATGTTGTGAAACTACGACTCTTTGTCGTTGCTTTGCTTTGTCATTGTAAAGGCATGGAAAGCATTAAGGAAGCTGTAGTTTTACATCATCTGGGGATCTACCTTTTGGGCACCCCTGCTTTAGATTAAAGGACCACTATAGTGCCAGGACTCTAGGGGGAGGAAGGGGTTAAACTTACCTCTTTCTCCAGCGCCGGGCGGGGGCTCTCCTCCTCCATATCGCTGTCATCGGCTGAATGTGCATGCGCAGCAGGAGCCGCTCGCGCATTCAGCCAGTCCATAGGAAAGCATTCTCAATGCTTTCCTATGGATGCTGGCGTCTTCTCACTGATTTTCACAGTGAGAAGCGCGGAAGCCCTCTAGCGGCTGTCAATGAGACAGCCACTAGAGGCTGGATTAACCCTATTATAAACATAGCAGTTTCTCAGAAACTACTATGTTTATAGAAAAAAAGGGTTAAACCTAGCTGGACCTGGCACCCAGACCACTTCATTAAGCTGAAGTGGTCTGGGTGCCTATAGTGGTCCTTTAAAGATATCTTCCTTATTTGAAGTGATCTATCTTAAGCTACAGTCAGGCATACTAAAAATACACCTGCTAAGAACTTTGTGGGTTTTTTTCTTTTTCTTAAAGGAGTATTTACAGAGTACAATAAAAAAAATAGTCAACAGTTTCCCTTTAATCAATGACAAAATAGTGCATATTTTAATGAGATGTAGATTTCCTATTTGTTTTAGCAGGAAGAATCTACTGAGTTTTGAAGGACGTTCAAGGTAGCTCAACCAAATAAAGCTGTAGATACATGAAAAGACAAAACACAATCTAGGCAGTTGCTACAAGTATGGTTTGAGTTTGAGACGTATGTGGTGGAAAGGGGAGGTCCTGAAAGATCGGATGTGCTCATGAGAAAACTAGATCCCATCAGATATATACTAGGGGTAGAAAACCTTTGGCACTCCAGATGTTTTGGACTACATCTCAATTAGTGCGTTGCCAGGATCACAACTGTAAGAGCATTATAGGAGTTGCAGTGCACAACACCTGGAGTGCCGAAGGTTGCCTACCCTGCGATATATTAAAACTGTTCCAATTTATCTGCATAGAAAAAAAAATGCATTGGGATATCTCGGTCAGTTCAAATCCATACATGACCTCATGTGGTTCTCTACTGTTAGCTCTTTGTATAGCAAGTTGCATTATGTTGACTACACAGTTAGATCGTCTAGATTTGTTACTTTTTACCAAACATAAAGTAAAGTACAGCTATGAGCACTTAGCATGGGGTACTCCTGTAACCTTTACATTTTAGCCAAGTAATGCCCTTTTTGCATATTAAAAATATACTATTAGTTAAAAAAAAAAAAAATGGAGTACGGTATGTTTAAACACTTTTATATTTTTCCATAAAAAAAAAAAAATTAGCTCATGCCATAAAAAGGCCTATTTTAATACATTTATATACCTTCCTGTTGTGAAAAATATTACATTTGGATAGTGGATGATGCATGCAGGCTTAAAGTGGGTGTAATCACAGTGCACCCCCTCCCCCCCTTTTTTTCGTTTGCATGATATCAGAAACACAGATTTTGCTGAAAACTTTTTTTTATACATGTGCGACAGTCCCACCCTTCCTTATTTTTGTATTTCAAGTGTATTTAATTTTAGAAAAAACCCTAGGAAATTGTCAACATATATGTCCGTGATATATTACAGTGGTATTATTTAATTTCTATATTCAGCTTGTAGCTCACATGCTAAAATAACTTTTCTTTGGGCCAATCTACCTAATAACTACGCATATCTTGAGAAAATTGGCTCATTGTTTTAAAGGATGTATATAGAAAAATATCTACAGAATGCTAGGGATCTAAAGCCCATCCCCCACACTAAGAGAATTCTATAACATTCAATACTGCATTGTAGAATTGCACTACACAAACATACAGCTTATAGAAATAAAATCCTATTTTGCTGAAAAATGTTGCATTCCACTATAACATTGTTTGTCTTAATGAGCTGACTCCGGCTCTGAAACTCACCTCGAGGAAGGATTTACTAAATAAATCCTAACCCTATAATGTTTCTCATTATAATCTTGCATCTTAATAGAATTTTATTTCAGTGGTAGGTCGGACACTTTTGGCAGTATAAGATTGGTTATGTAAAAAGGATTTTAAGTATCATATAGATATCTGGTTTGCGAGCATGAGTTTTAAAAGCAGCCACTAATGCCATGACATCTGCTTAATCATTTTAATGGGAATGTGTCAAACAAAAAATAAGCAAGATAGCCTGGGTGTTCCCAAGTCATTAATTTCACTGTTTGTGTGGTCAGTCTTCGAGTTCAAATTACTTGGATTGTAGTGATCACTTAATATTTTAATAACGTAATACAACTGATTATACACACTTACATAGACACATACATATAAACACACAAACGCATATAGATATATATATATATATATTATTATTGGTTATTATTTATATAGCGTCAGCTTATTCCGCAGCGTTTTACAATAAGAGGGGATTTTTCCAAATGAGACAATAACAAAATGTAACAAGAACGATAGATAGATGAGGACCCTGCTCCAACGAGCTTACAATCTAGAGTATGTATACACACACACACAAATATATATATATATATTAGATGAAATTTGTATGTTGTAATACCTTTTTTATTGCTCTAACAGAAATTTTAATTTGCTGGAGAACTTCCCTTTTTCAAGTCTAAAGCATAAGATATATAGATATAAAATGTACAGTGCTGTGGAATTTGTTGGCGCTATGTAAATACTAATATTATTAATAAAATATAAACAAAATGTGAGCAAGGTGCTAAACTCCAGCCAGAAAATGCAAAGTCAAAAAAAGTGAACTCACAGCACTTCTTCGAAAATATGCTGCTGCTTTTATTGAAGCAGACTCTGTGCAAATACAAATAAAGATCGACTTTTCAGACATACACTGGACTTTTATCAAGATCTTGATAAAAGTCCACTGTAGGACTGAAACGTCGATTTTTTTATTTGTATTTGCACATAGTCTGCTTCAATAAAAACAGTAGCATATTTGTGAAGAAGTGCTGTGAGTAAATTTTCTTTTTTGAGAGATAGATACGCATACACACACACACACACACACACGTACACACACGTACACACACGTACACACTTCATAGTTTTCCTCAACATTAACTTCTTATTAAACACACACAAAATTAAGAAAGGTACAACTGTATATATAGGAATACTTATGCAAACTAAATGAATGGCCTATGAGTTTCTTCCAGGTTGTTAGATTAATTATTGGAGAACAAAGGTTGCACTTTAGTCACAGCTTTGTTTACAATCTAGATGTGCAGATTATATTGATCACTATAGAATATTTTTTTTGTGTACAGTTCACAGTCTTCCCCCTATTCTAAATGTATGCATCTGTTCATTTCCCCAATTTTTCCCATCTAAATTATCTCTGTTTGGTTTTGCTGGGTGTCCTCTATCCTGATTATAATTGATTAGCTTTAGCTAAATGGACAATGTTTCCTTAATGAGTCTAAAAATCTATACCACATTGGAAAGTTTCTCCCCAGCCCCCCACAGCCTAAAATACATTTGTCTACACATACACAATTTGCACAAGGTAAATCCTATATGTATGCATACGTGCTTTGTGTGTGTGTGTGTGTTTGTGTAATAAATTATATATATATATATATATATATATATATATATATATATATATATATAAATATACACACACACACACACACAATTTTTCACTTATATTAACAACTGTAAATCCTTATCCTAATCAAGCAGAAGATAAAAAAAACAAAATGTAAAAATATAAAATAGTAATAAACATCATCTCGATAAGGTTAAATAAATAATCAGATATTTGAGTGTAGTGATATAGTAACCTGTCATTGCTGTGTCTTTGATAGTAAATTGTAAAGGTCAGTACACATATTTGTCAAAATAACATGCTATTCTAAGAGAGTAGGAAGGGGTTAACTGTATGAGATTAGGATCACCACCCAAGCTTCTGGTTTGGAAACCCTAGAAATTTATGGGTGTCCTAAAGAATGCAAAGATCTTTTTTCCCACCTCTTTTGAAATAGCTGTGTTAAATGTTCCACATCAGAGCACTTCCTGCAATGCAGAATCTGTTAATTTGAGCATCCTTTTTATACTAAGGTTTTATAGCTAGCTAAAGTCTACAATATTTACAAGTTCTAGGGACTAAATGATGCCTTCTGATGGACTCTTTTGTGCCACTTGACACTCACATCTGGTCAATGAATGGAAAACACCTTTATTTGGGTTTGAGGAATCTGATTCTTTAATACCCTTTCTTTTATTGTTTAACCATCCTGAATATGGTCATTCTTAACCTCATTGCAATGGCTCCAGATATTAAACAGTTATTCTGAACAATATAAAGACAAAAAAATCAGCAGAATATTATTGTTGTAATTGTAAAAAGAAATCCAAAAGTTATCCTTTTTAAGGATGGAGGTTTGAAATGTGGTCGGCACACCACTAAAAAACATAAGGGTTAAATTGTCATAGCTGCTTAAAAACATAAAATCAAATCCTAAAACGTTCGCCAAAATTCTTTTGCATTATGAATAAACCAAAGCTTTTCAATTATATACAGAAAAAAAAACAACATGCTACATTTTACTGAATTAAACACCCTGGATCTTTGCCATGCTAATTTTCAGATTCCAATATAAGCGATAATGAACAAAAACAATTTGTAGAAAATATACTCTTTATGTTGGGATGTATTGTTGAAAATGGGAAGATTTGAAGACTAGTGAGATTAAAGATTACTTTATAGTCTTTGCAGCATGTCAAGGCAAGATTAGACTTTTATCAAACTGGATGAACTGTGCAAATTTTAACGTTTAAACAAATTGTAATTCTTATTTTACGAGTTAAAACCAATCAATTAGAACAAACCTATCTATCTATCTATCTATCTATCTATCTATCTATCTATCTATCTATCTCCTTATCAATTAGGTGAAAATGCAGTTGTTAGATGCTTGCAATACTACTCCTGGCCCATGTTCGATAAATAAAAAAGTAACATTCGCTTATCATTCAGTCTGTATTTGGGGGATATATGGATACAGAACAAGTAGCACATCAACAGTTATTTATTTTTTAAATATTATTTATGATGAACTTAATTTTCCTAGACACAAAAAGAATCCCAAACACACAGAATATTTTTGTAATTAAAGCAAATTAAAGGGTTACTCTTGGGACTATAAGCAATTCAGTATTTTGAAGTGGTTATAGTGCAACAACTGTCTGTGTAGAATTTCAGATCTTGGATATTGAGCTTCATTGCCAGTGTGTAATTTATTTATTTTGGCTCCTTTAAAGCGGCCATTCCTGGGACGGAAGTTCCAGAATAGCTTTGTTGGTTTTATCCAAGCATTGCGCCCGCCGTCAGACCGCTCCATGCACAACTTGGTCTTAGCTCTCTACTGCACCGAGAATGTAATAAATCCCAGTTCATTAGAAAAATAATCGGGCTATGGGTAAACTGATGACAGCTGCAGCATGGCTACTATCAGTTTACAGAGCACATCCACTCATCATAAATGATGAGTGAAACGGTTATGGAGAATAAATGATTGAAGGAATCTTTAGACAGATCCACTAAACAGTGCACTGATGGAAAATTTAATTAGTAAATGTATTGTTTTATTTTGCATGTTTAAAGCATTAAAGGGACACTAAAGGTACCCAGATGATTATTATTATGTTATTATTTATATAGCACCAACAAATTCCACAGCGCTTTACAGTTGATCTCATTGAAGTGGTCTGGGTGCAGTGTACCTGTCCCCCTTAGCCGTGCAATGTAAAACGTTGCAGTTTTAGGGAAACTGCAATGTTTACCTTGCTGTACTAAGAGAGCCTCTGCTGGCTATCTACAGACATTAGTAGATATGCCCACACATGTGGCATGGCAGGAGGGGTCATTAAGGATGTTTGGAACCTCCCTTATAGTAATATTGGAGTCAATTAATTAATTT
Organism: Pelobates fuscus; assembly: GCF_036172605.1. Classification (NCBI taxonomy): domain Eukaryota; kingdom Metazoa; phylum Chordata; class Amphibia; order Anura; family Pelobatidae; genus Pelobates; species Pelobates fuscus. The sequence continues at coordinate 44,072,407 of NC_086328.1, forward strand.
TTTACATTTTAATGTGGCGGTTGACTAGGAAGCCCTGACCAGCTGCCACATACCGTATATACTCGAGTATAAGCCGAGTTTTTCAGCACATTTTTTGTGCTGAAAACCCCCAACTCGGCTTATACTCGAGTCACTGTCTGTATTATGCAATTTCCATTGCCATAATACAGACTGGGGGCTGGCAGCGAGCGCTTACCTCTCCTGCAGCTCCTGTCAGCTCCCTTCTCCTCCGCGCCGGTCCGTTCAGCACCTCGGTCAGCTCCCAGTGTAAGTCTCGCGAGAGCCGCGGGGTCATAGTGCGGCTCTCGCGAGACTTACACTGTGAGCTGACAGAAGAGCTGCACGGACCGGCGCAGAGGAGAAGGGAGCTGACAGGAGCTGCAAGAGAGGTAAGTAAACTCTCAGCCAGCCCCCCTCCCCCCACTGAACTACCAATGCCACTGGACCACCAGGGTATGAGAGCCCCCCTCCCTGACATGTATCAAGCAGGGAGGGGGGACGAAAAAAAATAAATATAAATTAAATAATAAAATAAAATAATATTTATAAAATACAAATAATAATAATAAAAAATATTAAAATAATAATTTAAAAATAAATAATAATAGAACAAAAAATGATCTAAATAATAATTAATAAAAACAATAATCAAAATGGCCACCCCCCACCAACACATACACAAACACACACTGCATCACACACACTCACACTTCATTCATATACACACACTGCATTCATATACACACACTGCACACACACACACTGCACTCACACACACTGCATTCATACACACACTGCACTCATACACACACACTGCACTCATACACACACACTGCATTCATACACACACTGCACTCATACACACACTGCACACATACACACACACTGCACACATACACACACACTGCACTCATACGCACACACTGCACTCATACGCACACACTGCATTCATACACACACACTGCATTCATTATATACACACACTGTAAATAAATATTCAATTAACGATTTTTTTAGGATCTAATTTTATTTAGAAATTTACCAGTAGCTGCTGCATTTCCCACCCTAGTCTTATACTCGAGTCAATAAGTTTTCCCAGTTTTTGGGGGTAAAATTAGGGGCCTTGGCTTATATTCGGGTCGCCTTATACTCGAGTATATACGGTATTTAAACCTCACAGCGCCATGCGTTTTTTTAAAACTATGTGCCCTCTGAAAGAAAGAAACTGCAGGGGCATTACCTACACTCTATTAAGTTTAATTTGTTTGGGTGCTTAGTATCCCTTTAACAGTAAGTACTGCTGATTTTTATGTAAATTATGGCTTTTCATAATTTTAAATGTAATGCCAAAATAGTTGAAATAGAAAAAACTAAAATTTAGCTATAGTTAGTCTATATTTTGGTCTAAAATGTGAGATCCACTTTGAATTTCTCACTGATAATACAGATGTATTTACGAAGGTCAAAATGAAAAGTCTGCTGCTTTCACTTTTGCATTATGGTGTTAAGGTGAATTAGACTTGTGCATTGTGATAAATTTCCGTTCGTTAAAATCGATTTGTCTGAAAAAAATAGTTTTGTTCCGGCCAATTTGGATTTCTTCCATGTAGGATTTTGCCTCAAACTAATTTTGTCCGTATGATCATGCAGTATACTGCAAAATATTTACATAATATATGTATATAAATAGGAGCCGAATTAAAACAAATATATATATATATATATATATATATATATATATATATATAAATACATCAATATGGATTTTTTTTTTTACGGCGCCTACTTTTTTCCCCCTCTATTGGTCACTTCTCACTTGATCTACGATAAACTGAACATTTAGTGATTGTCCCATAACCATCAGTCATCTTTTTTTTCATGAACCATCTGTTTTTTTGGCACCACAGATGGAACTCTGAATCACTGAATCACAACAAAATAGTATGTTTATTATTGGTTCCTTTTGTTTCGTGATTCGCAGTTTGGAAATTAAAGCGAATTGTCAATTGCCCAAAATCCGCCAGAATCATCATTTGTTTGAAATCGTATGTGAAGTCTACTTTGAATTCTATATAAAAGGACCACGATAGGCACCCAGACTACTTCAGCTCAATGAAGTGGTCTGGGTGCCAGGTCCCTCTCGTTTTAACCCTGCAGCTGAAAACAAACTGCTATGTTTCACTGAGGGTTAATCCAGCCTCTAGTGGCTCTCTCACTGACAGCCGCTAGAAGCGCTTCCGACCTTCTCACTGTGAAAATCACAATGAGAAGATGCTGGACGTCCATAGGAAAGTATTGAGTAATGCTTTCATATGGGCTGTTTTGAATGCGTGCGCGGTTCTTGCCGCGCATGCGCATTCGGATCTGACGTCGGCAGGGGGTGGAGAGTTCCCCAGCACAGAGGGAGCCCGGCACTGGAGAAAGGTAAGTGGCTGAAAAGCCCAGCGGGATGGGGGCTCTAATGACCCTATAGTGCCAGGAAAACAAGTGTGTTTCTTTAATGGAGTTGCTGTCTCATGTTCTCCCAGACAACTGAGAGTTCTATGTGCAGTTAGGCAGCATTGCTCACAAAAAGTATGCAGAATTCGTATGCTAGATATATCAATTCATTCTATCATGGTTTTGATTCAATTGGAACCTCTGGGCAGCACTATTTGTGTACCATAAAAGAATGTGAAAGCCATGGCCATCTTTAAAAAAAAAAAATACCCGAATACCTGATATCTGTTTTTAAAGCCTAACAAAAAATATGCCCTGCAGTTCTGTAAAAAAATAAACCTGTCATTAACTCTTTAAGTCCCAAGAATAAAACAATAAATGACAGTCCCTCATATTCATATTTTTAAGGCACAGCACTTAAAGGGTTACTGGTATCTTGTCAGTGCTGTAAGAGCTTGTTTGAAACATTGTCAATTGGTTGTTTTCCCTCAAAAGATGCCTCAAGTTACTGTGGAGAAAGTCACTTGACCTCAGATCAACAATGAAATCCTATAGGATTAAGGGAAAAGCCAGTCACAGCTGCTGCTTGGTACTAGCTGCAGTGTAGGACTGCAAGGTGAGAGAAGTAGTGTTCTATTATTTAGAAATACATAATGGAACAAAAAGAAACACACCTGAATTAAAGTATTATCTGGGGGAAACAAATCAACTTGCTCAAGTATAAAAAAAACAAAAACAGTATAAAATAAAGTAAGTTCATCTGGAAAAAAAGATAGCTAGATGTAGTCAAGGTTACGGGTAGGAACACCCAATTTAAAGTAAACCATTTCAATGCTGGGTTAATTTCATAACCCAATACAAACTTAAAGTTAGCTTTGGTTTGTGCTTTTCTATATATATGTAGCAAACTCTTTTTCATGTAAAATAAAAAAATGTCTTCCTCCATTTAAGCAGGTATACAGTATAAATGTGTGCATTTTATTTGGTTAGCATCTGGGGGAGGCTCTATATTTACTTACCCTTCTAATAAACGTTTTTTTGTAACAAAGCCCAACCTTTATTCCATAATTTTTCATTAGAGTTAGTTAAAGGGATCCTACAGTGCCAGGAAAACAAACACTTTTTCCTGGCACTATAGGGTAATTAGCCCCCAACCCCTTCAGTCACTTACCTTAATCCAGTGCCGGGCTTCCTCGGTGCTGGTGACCACTCCTCCCCCTGCTGACGTCAGCTTCCAAGTGGAGCCGTATGTGCATGCGCGGGCAGAGCCGTGCGCGCATTCAAACCGCCCATAGGAAAGCATTACTTAATGCTTTCCTATGGACATCCAACGTGAGTAAAATGTGATTTTCACACTGAGAATCGCGGAAGCGGCCTCTAGTGGCTGTCAGGGAGACACTAGAGGCTGGATTAACCCTGCAATGTAAACATAGCAGTTTCTCTGAAACTGCTATGTTTTCAGCTGCAGGGTTAAAATTAGGGGGATCTGGCACCCAGACCACTTCATTGAGTGGAAGTGGTCTGGGTGCCTATAGTGGTTGTGGCGAAACCGACCTCGCCACGTGTCCTTGGAGGGGGCTGATTGCCCGCCTCTTGCCTTTGGACTATGGACCAGACTTTATGGGAGTGTGATACCCCAGATAGCCATACCATGGAGCCTATTCATATAATGAAAGACTATGGGAAAGACTTTAGCTCCATGGCAATTGTACTGTGTGAGTAGGATCTGCGCGCTATTCGGTAGTTTTGTGCGTGCAGATCCCAGCTATCTGGGGATAGGTGAAATGTCTGTGTGTTATGTGTAAATGTGACGTTATGTATTTTAAAGTGTTTTATGTTGTTTTGCAACCATGTGGTTAATGGAGTCTGCCTTTAGTTCTGGGTAATTGGATTACTTCTCCAATTAACTCCAGGGCAGAAGGGAGGAAACCAGGGTGCATTGTGGGGATGTTTTTCTGCCAGCCAGAAAGGAACAAAAGATACTTTTAGTAACTTTTGTTTCCCTGGTCGGATTCATGCCATTTTTTAATATGTTGTTCCCCTGAATGGATTGATTGTGGATATGTATTTTTATGTGAATGTGATGTATGGTTTTAAAGTTATGAAAGTTGTGTAAAAGTATATTTTGAACTGTATGCATAATGGGATTATGTGTCACACTAAGGGGAGGGGATGTGTGGGAGGTAACATCTATGTCATTGGTTCTTTTATGCCTCCCCCTGGGTGTGGCCTGTATGTGTGAGGTGGAAATAAAAGCCAGGCTGGATGAGCCAGTGGAGAGTTCCTGTTTTACCCTCAAAGTGATGTGTCGTCTCATTATTGGGGGAAGGATTTATGGTATGCTGTTCCAGTTGACTGCTAGGAGTACAAGCCTATTCGTATGGTTCCTATTCAATGGTCTACAGCATTCATATGCTTGGGAGAATTTAAAAGGTTTCTCGGATTCGGTGATTGTGGTGTCTGCCAGAGTGCTTGGAGTCCTCAGGAAGCACTAGGAGCATCCATTAACGGAGGTACCAAGTCGGGGTGCCAGGCGATCCGTTACAGTGGTCCTTTAACTTCCTCATCAATCTGTAATGCAAAAGGCGGAACGAGTGTTCCAAATGAACGTATGGTGCAGACCCATTCCCATCCATGGTCCCTCTTCAATATGTAATGTAAAAGGTAGAAAGCATCAACCAAATGAACAATTAACTAAATGAGCATGGAAGAATATTACTGAGCGCGCATTAGCTCATTTGGTCGGCTTCCTATTCGAAATTTTAAAGAATGGATGAAAGAGTCGAATTTCAGCAGAAAATTAGTTTGTCAAAAAACGAATGACCAAGTCTAGTTTTTATACAATAAGTTAGAATGTGAGGCCTCTTTCACACTCATTTACAAGTAGTTTTTTGGCATACCACCATTGACTTTCACAACTTAATAAAGCTCATTGTGTTATACTGTATAAACAAGCCACACAGACCTGAATTTTCTTGGATGAAACGCGTGGTATAACGGTTGTATAGTAGAGCTCAGTAAACCCTACAGTTTGGTAGTTTGATTACCTATATTCTGACGTTAGAATCAAAGGGCACTTTGGTGGATACATAGGAAAGAGCACTGCTGTTTGATGAAACAGGAAGTGGCCACATTGAGAGTTCTGATTGTGGTGGGGTGGGAGGAGGGTGGGGTGGAGACACAGTGATTGCATCCACATTATGTGGGAGGTTTTGTGAATTTACTTTAAATTTATAATTGATAATTAATATTGAAGGTACTTGTGCAATATTAGCCTATATAGTTTCCCTATGTATTTAAGGTTTAATGGGAAAAATGCTTTTTTAAAGTAAATGTCATTCAGCTACTTATTCAAGTGGCTTTACTTGCACATGGTCGATGTTGGTTTTCTTTAATCTCTATAGAAAAAAGTATGAGGGCAATTATGTTTAGATAATCTTGCAGCATGTAATAACTTGTATTGTTTATTTTTATATCATGGAGTGATCACCTTTATATCTAAAGATGGCAAGGCACAGCTTGGCATTAAATGTAAATAATCAATATTCTCATTATTCAATGCCATGGGCCAGTGATTGGTTGTTACAACAACACAGAAGGAGTGTGCATATTCCCTTGTTTTTAATTATGTCAGAAAATCCCACAGTGAATATATATGCCTTGGAACACATTACAAATATGGCATCGTTAGCACCAAAGAGCACTGCAGGGGTAAATGTGTCTAATATTTAACACTCTTGTCCCCTCATCCAAGTGAAAATGTCAATGATATTTACTGGACAGCATAAAGGAGGAACTATCACTGTCAGAAAGTGACATTATCTATAATTATACCCTTTAATCACATGGTCAATGTTTAGGATTAGGTGACTCTCCGCATGATTTAGGAAGCACACTTGCAGTTAGGATGCTGTAGATTAAAATTATTTTCAGACAGGTGAAATAAATCCATATTCAGATTGCGGTTATCTACTCTTTAATGACCATTGTATTGTAATTGTGTAACCCTCAAATGAATGTTGCACCATTGCAATATTATCTAATGGATGCTAAACAATAACTTGCTCTATTAATGGGAAATTTTAAATAACTGCTCGAACTTCCTTTAACCCCTTAAGGACCAAACTTCTTGAATAAAAGGGAATCATGACATGTCACACATGTCATGTGTCCTTAAGGGGTTAAAAGTGTATATGCTTGAATACTTGCAAAGTCCTGTGAATTTCAAACCAAAACCTCTCCTTTAGTGTGTATTATTACTGTGAGATTAAACTCAGTGGGTACCTGTGCCAATGGCATGGAGTACTCTCCCTTAGGTTGCTCAGAAAGAGAATATGAGCCCAGGGCTAGTCAACAGACTTCTACACAGTACACAGTGAGAAAATTCAGTTTGACTGAACCACTCTTCTTAAAAAAAAAAAAAAAGTATTGGGACGCACAACTTTTGGCCATATGTCAGCTCGGCTCAGCTGAATTTCGCTGGCAAATAGTGATGTCCCGAACGGTTTGCTGGCGAATAGTTCCTGGCGAACATAGCTTGTTCGCGTTCGCCAAGGATGGCGAACATATGCGCTGTTCAGTCCGCCCCCTATTCGTCATCATTGAGTAAACTTTGACCCTGTGCCTCACAGTCAGCAGACACATTCCAGTCAATCAGCAGCAGACCCTCCCTCCTCCTAGACAGCATCCATTTAACATTCATTGTGAAGCTGCATTCTTCGTGAGAGGAGGGGCAGTGTAGCTGGGAAATTGATAGCTAGGCTAGTGTATTCAGTGTCCACTACAGTCCTGAAGGACTCATCTGATCTCTGCTGTAAGGACAGCACCCCAAAAAGCCCTTTTTAGGGCTAGAACATCAGTCTGCTTTTTTTTTTCTGTGTAATGTAATTGCAGTTGCCTGCCTGCCAACCTGTGTGTCAGGCTCACAGCATATACTGTGCCCACTTGCCCAGTGCCACCACTCAATCACTGGTGTCACAATAGCTTGCTTTTAAAAAAAAACTAAACTTTTTGGACTGTAATATAATAGCAGTCAGTTTCCTTCACGAGTGTGCGTTTCAGGGCCTGCCCAGTGCCACCACTCACTCATATCTGGTGTCCCAATAGCTTGCATTTAAAAAAAAATTAAACTTTTTGGACTGTAATATAATAGCAGTCAGTTTCCTTCACGAGTGTGCGTTTCAGGGCCTGCCAGGGCACAGTGTCACACCAGTGCAACTCATATCTGGTGTAACAGTAGTGTACATTTAAATAAAAAAAAAATTTTTTTTGACTTTAATAGATTGAATAGCAGTTAGTTGTCTGCCAGCGTGTGTGTCAGGCTCACAGCGTATACTTTGCCCACTTGCCCAGTGCCACCACTCACTGGTGTCACAATAGCTTGCTTTTAAAAAAAACTAAACTTATTTGTCTGTAATATAATAGCTGTCAGTTTCTTTCACGAGATGTGTGTTTATGTGGTGGATGATGTGTGTTTATGTGGTGGATGATGTGTATGGTTGTGTAGTGGATGATGTGTGTGGTTGTGTGGTGGATGATGTGTGTTTATGTAGTGGACGATGTGTGTGGTTGTGTAGTGGATGATGTGTGTGGTTGTGTGGTGGATGATGTGTGTTTATGTAGTGGATGATGTGTGCGGTTGTGTAGTGGATGATGTGTGTGGTTGTGTAGTGGATGATGTGTATGGTTGTGTAGTGGATGATGTGTGTGGCTGTGTAGTGGATGATGTGTGTGGTCGTGTAGTGGATGATGTGTATGGTTGTGTAGTGGATGATGTGTTTGTGGTCGTGTAGTGGATGATGTGTGTGGTTGTGTAGTGGATGATGTGTGGGGTTGTGTAGTGGATGCAGTTTGTGTGTTTGATGTATGTGTGTGGTGGATGTGTGACAAATGCTGCTGGGAGGTATTTTTTTTTATAATAAAAAAAATTCCCCCTCCCTGCCTCTTACCTGTAGCCAGGGAGGGGGGACCCAGCAGACTCCCTCCTGCAGCCAGTGTTCTATTTCTGACGTGAGCCCAGCATGCATTGCGTGCCGCGGAGCGTTGTCATGACAACCCGCGGCAAGGCTTTCCACCTGTGGCTCGCGAGAGTGCTGGAGGGGAAGGTAAGTATATCCTGGGCCCTGCTTGGAAGCCAGCAGGGCCCGCAGAGGCATATATACATAGCGGTACTCGCTATGTATGTATGCAGTTTAAAGGGCTGGGGGCCTGGGCATGCAGATGATTACCTGTGCAGTCCGGGCCCCCCAGGACCGTCGGGCCTGTGACAACCGTCATGGTTGTCACCCCCTGATGGCGGCCCTGCCCGCTGCTGCTTCCTTTGCTGAGTTGTCAGATACAAGTGAAGCGGTTGATGTTGACAATGCGTCCGTGGATGTCACGTGGAAGAGAAGAAGAACAGGGGGAAAGTTCAGATGGGGAGACAGAGAGGAGGAGGAGGAGACGAGTTGGAAGCAGGGGGAGGTCGTCGCAAGGAGCTAGTGGCACAGTCAGACAGCATGCATCGGCACCCGAGGTCAGCCAGACAGCACGCCAATCAACGCATGCTGTTGCCACCACCAGAATGCCGTCATTGCAGAACTCAGCAGTGTGGCATTTTTTTGGTGTGTCTGCCTCTGACAACAGCGATGCCATTTGCAACACCCACATAGGTACAACTGCTTTGCGAAGGCACATGATCGCACATCACAAACGCCTATGGGATCAACACATGAGTACAAGCAGCACACAAACTCAAACTCAAAGCCGCCATCCTCCTCCTGGTCCAGCATCTTCAGCCACGTTAACCACTGCTGTTCTCCTTGCCCCCTCTCAACCATCCGCCCCTCCGTCTCTCGCCTTGAGCAGTTCCTGCTCATCTGCCCACAGTCAGGTGTCTGTCAAGGACATGTTTGAGCGTAAGAAGCCAATGTCACAAAGTCCCCCCCTTGCCCGGCGTCTGACAGCTGGCTTGACTGAACTCTTAGCCCGCCAGCTTTTACCATTCAAGCTGGTGGAGTCTGAGGCTTTCAAAAAATTTGTAGCTATTGGGACACCGCAGTGGAAGGTACCCGGACGAAATTTCTTTGCACAAAAGGCAATCCCCAACCTGTACTCGATTGTGCAAAAGGAAGTAATGGCATGTCTGGCACACAGTGTTGGGGCAAGGGTCCATCTGACCACTGATACCTGGTTTGCAAAGCATGGTCAGGGCAGGTATATCACCTACACTGCGCATTGGGTAAACCTGCTGACGGCTGCCAAGCATGGAATGCGTGGCTCTGCAGAGGAGTTGGTGACACCGCCACGACTTGCAGGCAGGCCTGCTGCCACCTCCTCTACTCCTCCTACTCCATAACCTCCTCGGCTGAGTCCTCTTCTGCTGCTGCGTCTTGCTCCACATCAACGGCACCCCCCCAGCTCCCCAGGTACTGTTCCACATCCAGGATACGGCAGTGTCACGCCGTCTTGTGGTTGACTTGCCTGAAAGCAGAGAGTCACACCGGACCAGCACTCCTGTCGCCCTGAACGCACAGGTGGATCAGTGGCTGACTCTGCACCAACTGGAGATCGGCAAAGTGGTTTGTGACAACGGAAGAAATTTGTTTGCGGCATTGCATTTGGGCAAGTTGACACATGTGCCGTGCATGGCACATGTGTGTAATCTGATCGTACAACGCTTTGTGCATAAGTACCCAGGCTTACAGGACGTCTTTAAGCAGGCCAGGAAGGTGTGTGGCCATTTCAGGCGTTCCTACACGGCCATGGCGCACTTCTCCGATATCCAGTGGCGAAAAAACATGCCAGTGAGGTGCTTGATTTGCGACAGCCCGACACGTTGGAATTCAACACCCCTAATGTTCGACCGCCTGCTCCAACAAGAAAAAGCCATTAACGACTATTTGTATGACCGGGGTGCTAGGACAGGCTCTGCGGAGCTGGGAATATTTTTGCCACGTTACTGGACGCTCATGCGCAATGCCTGTAGGCTCATGCGTCCTTTTGAGGAGGTGACAAACCTAGTCAGTCGCACCGAAGGCACCATCAGCGACATCATACCATTTGTTTTCTTCCTGGAGTGGGCCCTGCGAAGAGTGCTGGATCAGGCCGTAGATGAGCGTGAAGAGGAAGAGTTGTGGTCACCATCACCACCAGAAACAGCCTTATCAGCATCGCTTGCTGGATCTGCGGCAACGCTGGAAGAGGATTGTGAGGAAGAGGAGTCAGAGGAGGAATGTGGCTTTGAGGAGGAGGAGGAAGACCAACCACAACAGGCATCCCAGGGTGCTCGTTGTCACCTATCTGGTACCCGTGGCGTTGTACGTGGCTGGGGGGAAGAACATACCTTCAGTGAGATCACTGAGGATGAGGAACAGGACATGAGTAGCTCGGCATCCAACCTTGTGCAAATGGGGTCTTTCATGCTGTCGTGCCTGTTGAGGGACCCTCGTATAAAAAGGCTGAAGGAGAACGACCTGTACTGGGTGTCCACGCTACTAGACCCCCGGTATAAGCAGAAAGTGCCTGAAATGTTACCGAATTACGGCAAGTCGGAAAGGATGCAGCAGTTCCAAAATCAATTAAAAAGTATGCTTTACACAGCTTATACCCTTATATAGGGTGATGTCACAGCACAACAGGAATCTAACAGGGGAAGAGGTGAAAGTAATCCTCTTCCTCCCACGACCACGCCGGCAAGGACAGGACGCTTTACAGACGTGTTGTTGATGGAGGACATGCTGAGCTTTTTAAGTCCTACGCATCGCCACAGCCCTTCGGGGTCCACCCTCAGAGAACGACTTGACCGACAGGTAGCAGACTACCTCGCCTTAACTGCAGATATCGACACTCTGAGGAGCGATGAACCCCTTGACTACTGGGTGTGCAGGCTTGACCTGTGGCCTGAGCTATCCCAATTTGCGATAGAACTTCTGGCCTGCCCCGCTTCAAGTGTCCTGTCAGAAAGGACCTTCAGTGCAGCAGGAGGTATTGTCACTGAGAAGAGAAGTCTCCTAGGTCAAAAAAGTCTAGATTACCTCACCTTAATTAAGATGAATGAGGGATGGATCCCGAAGGGACTGACAGTGGGCGATACATTCGACTAAAAAAGGCCTGATGAGGGGGACGTAACAGGGTGTCGCGGCTGCCGGCCCACCGCATGATATTTAAATCCCTATCTCACCCCAGTACCTTGCCCTGTCGTGGTTTCCTGTTCCTGGTTTCCTGAGAGTGCTTTATCATTGTGAATCTGATTTCCTGGTATCCTGATCTTGGCTTTTCCCTGGTTATTCTGAATTCTGGTTTCCCTGACTTGGCTTGTGAAAATGGTATTGTGTATTTTCTGGCTTCCTTGACCTCGGCTTTCCCTTTGACCATTCTCTGTCTCTAGCGTATTAGTCCGGCCATTCTAAGGTCCGGTTTATGCTCTGTCCTTTTATTTTCCTTTTCTTGCCTATGTATATGTTTATGGACTGTTTGCGGTTGTTTGCGGTGCGTTAAACGGGGAGTTTGGTCTGTCACTGTGAAGTGGGCGTAACCCTTACACTACCTGATCGATACAACATCATACCTGATGTTTTAAAGCACGTTATTCCAAACAATTTAGGAATGTTAGGTGATATATGCCCTTTATGGATTAAAACCAGACTCTGCATCAACTATGTAATTTTCCATGGGAGTTTTGTCATGGATCCCCCTCCGGCATGCCACAGTCCAGGTGTTAGTCCCCTTGAAACAACTTTTCCATCACTATTGTGGCCAGAAAGAGTCCCTGTGGGTTTTAAAATTCGCCTGTCCATTGAAGTCTATGGCGGTTCGCCCGTTCGCGAACATTTGGGGAAGTTCACGTTCGCGAACCGAAAATTTTATGTTCGCGACATCACTAAGTGCAAACAGATTCTGTAACGCTTTACTATTTTATGAGAGGGGATTTAAATATAAATAGGACAATTACAAGGACAATTACAAAACTTAGAGGAATGGTAGGTTGAAGAGGACCCTGCTCAAACGAGCTTACAGTCTATAAGAGGGGGGATATAAAACACATAAGGACAGGAAATCGCAATCAAATAATGTGGGAGTGAAGAGTAGAGTTCTGCCCTTTAGGAGAGAGCAAGAGACAGGTATGTGAGGTAGAGGTTACTCTGGGAGGCCATAAGCTTTCCTAAAGAGATGGGTTTTAAGGCACTTCTTAAATGAGTGAAGACTAGGGGAGAATCTGATGGCGGTAGGCAGGCTATTCCATAGGAAAGAAGCCGTCCGCGAGAAGTTCTGCAACTTGAGTTAGCCGTACATGTGCGAGCAGCGGACCGGAAAATGTCATGAGCAGAGCGGATAGACCAAGAAGAGGCATACCTATTGTAATGGCACCCCCAGGCATAAAAGGGGTTAAACGCCGTTTAGAGGATATTCCCTTCCAGATATACAGGCAGCTACTGTAGACACCAATCCACCGAACCAGAGAAGCATATGAATGCTGTAAACAGCCGAACCGGAACCATACGAATGCTGTAAACAGTTGAATAGGAAAAAACATACGAATAGGTTTACACTCCGAGCAGTCAAACTGGAACAGCATACAATAAATCCCCCCAAGAACGAGACAAGGCTCCATGTTGAGGGTCAAGCAGTGAACAGACAGAGCTGTGAGTTTATTGTTCTTATATACACATTAGTACCACCCACAGGGTTTTGGAAAACAACCAATAAACACGTACAATACACTCAGACACTCCCACACAAAATTTTCCCCTCTGCCTGTGATACAATTACCTTACACAATGGGTAATGTAATTATCACAGGCAGAGAAATACAGTTTTTCCACATTATTCATAATTTTAAAACTATGCATCACATTAACATAAAACATAATACAAACATAGGTCAAAATCATACACATTGGTCCAGTGGTTCAAAAGATAGATCATAGTACTTTGTGACAAAATAAAGCATGGCTTTTCTACCCAAAACAAGTTCCATAGAGTCTTCTATCCTGGAGATAATTGGGAAGTAATCCAATTATCTCCAAGGACAGAGGCATAACTCCATTGAACACATGGCAGCAAAAGACAATAAAATACATATAAATATATAACTGTGCAGCCATTGCATAAAACAGGTACATTCAACATATCCCCAGATAGCTCAGATCTGAGCGCACATTATTACTGAATGGCGCTCAGATCACATACATACAGTTCAATTGCCGTGGAGCCAAAGTCTTTCCCATTAGTCTTTCCTTATACGAACGGGCTCCTTGGCATAGCTATCTGGGGTATCACCGCTCAAACAGGGCAAGCACCGAATGACTCGGCTTTCGTGTCTTTGCAGGGGAAAATCAAGCGTTTCAACATGGGGCCATAGTCTAAAGGCAATGTGGCGAGATTGGTCTCGTCACACCTATGGATTTGTGAAAAGATATGAGGGGGGCTAGAATTGCTCAGTGCTTTATAGGTATGGGTTAGCACTTTGAATTGACTCCTATAGGATACAGGAAGCCAATGTAAGGACTGACAGAGGGGTGAGGTGTGAGAGGACTGACTATAGAGGAAAATCAGTCTGGCAGAAGCATTCATTACAGACTCTAGTGGGGCAATACGGCTTTTGGGAAGACCAATTAGGAGAGGGTTACAAAAATCCATGCAGGAAATTACTAGAGCATGGACAAGCTCCTTGGTGGCCTCTTGTGTAAGAAAGAGGCAGATGCGGGCTATGTTTTTAACATGGAATCTACAAGATTTTGCAACATACTGGATGTGAGGCTCAAAGGTGAAGCCAGAATCAAGTATGACGCCAAGACAGTGCACTTGCAGGTATGGACTTATGTGGATACCACTAGCTTGAAAGGAGAGCGAAAGAGGAGGATCAGTATTAGGAGGATGAAAGACAAGGAGCTCAGTTTTAGAGAGATTGAGTTTCAGAAAGCGGGAGGACATCCAGTCAGAGATGGAAGAAAGGCAAGCAGTGACACGTTGCAGGACGGCAGAGGAGAGAGCCAGGGAGGAGAGATATATCTGGGTATCATTAGCGTACAGGTGGTAGTGGAATCCAAAGGAGGTAATAAGTTTGCCAAGAGAGGCAATTTAAAGAGAAAATAGAAGGGGACCAAGGACAGAGCCTTGGGGGACTCCAACCAAGACAGGACGAGGGGAGGAGATATCATTAGAAAAGGAGACACTGAATGAGCATTGAGAGAGATAAGAGGAAAGCCATGAGAGGACACAGAGACTGAGTGATTGAAGAGTTTGAAGAAGGAGAGCATGATCAATGGTGTCAAATGCAGCTGAGAGGTCAAGAAGAATTAGTATGGAGTAGTGGCCTTTGGATTTAGCTGCGTTTAGGTTATTAGTAACTTTGATAAGAGCAGTCTCAGTAGAGTGGAGAGGGCGGAAGTGTAGCGTTACTTACCTTATCCAGGGGCCGGCCGCGGTCCTCTCTTCGAGCCGCGCGCGGCTCATCCGACGGCTGCAAAAAGAAGGCTGGCAGTGACCGCGAGAAACGGTCACGTGTCCCGCCTGAATCTATGAGCGCGCCGCTGGTCTCGGGCGCGCTCTTAAAGAAACAGTGGGAGCCTAAATTGGAAAAAGGCTCCCATTGGCCCCTGACATGCCACACTCCCCATACACTTACCATTTGGGGGTGTGGATACGACAGGAGCCAATCAAATTAATTTAAAAGGTACTTATACTCACCTTTTTCCCTTAGTCCTTGCCCTATCGTGGTTTCTGTTTCAGTTCCCTTTAGCGCTTGTTGTGTTCAGTTGTGTTCCTTCGTACTTGACCTTGGCTTTGTTTTCTGACTACGTTATCTCTTTATCCTTATCTGTTCTGTTTGCCGGCTTGCTGTTTACTGTGTACCAGACCCCGGCTAGTCCTAGTTTAAGCTGTCTCTTTGTGCCCTTGACCTTGGATCGTTCCTGACTCTGTCTCCTCTAAGATACGTCGAGGCCGGCCATTCTAAGGTCCGGTAGACGTATCTCTCCTCTCTGTTGTCTTTTGTCGAGTTGAATCCTGCGAGTTGGAGTATATTTTCGTTACAGGAAGTGTGGAGAGATTTGGAATTGAGGAAGTGAGACATACGGGTAAAGATTAGTCTTTCCAGAAGCTTTGAGGAAAAAGGAGCAGGGATATGGTACGATAGAGGGGTCAAGAGATGTTTTTTTCAGGTACTACAGTGGCATGTTTAACCCCTTAAGGACCAAACTTCTGGAATAAAAGGGAATCATGACGTGTCACACACGTCATGTGTCCTTAAGGGGTTAAGGTCAGCAGGCACAATGCCAGACGAGAGAGAGCAGTTGAAGATTTGTGTTGAGGAAGGCACAAGGCGGGGGAGAGAGATCTGATAAGGTGAGATGGGACAGGATCGAGCAGGCGGGGCGAGAGGAAAGGAGAAGCGCAGCCACCTCTTGTTCAGTAGCCGGGGAGAAAGTCTGAAGGGTAGGAAAGGCATGATCTACGTGTGGTTGAGAAAGAGAAAGAGAATGGCAAGGTGGGGAGAATTCTTTCCTTAGCTGTTCAATCTGGTCAGTAAAGTAGCATGCAAAGCTATTAGCTGTAAGGTTAGTTTGAGGGGTGGCCACAGCAGGGCAAAGAGGAGAGTTAAAGGTGTCAAAGAGACGTCTGGGATTGCGGGAGCACGCACTAATGAGAGAGGTAAAGTATGACTGTTTGGCGAAGGCAAGGGCTGCACTGTATGAACACAATATGAATCTATAATAGAGATAGTCTGTCTGAGTGCGACACTTTTTCCAGGAGCATTCAGCACAACGGAAGCATCTTTGCAGGTAGCGTGTTGATATAATATGCTGCGTTTGACCCGAGGTGCATGTTTGGAGCGGGGCTGCAGCGTTCAAGGCAGAGGTGAGGGTAGTGTTATATGTGGAGATGGCCAGTGAGGGACAAGAGAGGGAAGGCATGGATAGCAGTTGTGAATCAATATCAGCTGACAGCTGCTGGAGGCCAATAGAATTAATGTTCCTCCTGAGTAGAGCGGGGTTAGTCTGAGGTTGTTGGGTGAGGGGGTACTTGAGAGCAAATTATAAGAGGTGGTGATCAGAGAGAGGAAATGGAGTGTTGCAGATATTCGATACTGTACATGCACAAGAGAAAATGAGGTTGAGGGTATTCCCAGCTACATGGGTGGGAAAATTAGCCTAGTGTGATTGCCAGAGGGAGGAAGTAATTGAAAATAGTTTAGAGGCTTCTAAAGTCAAAGGTGGGTTAATGGGAATATTGAAGTCTCAGAGAATTACGGATGGAATATTAGAAGAGAGGAAGTAGGGTCGCCAGGCAGCAACGTGGTCAAGGAAGAGGAGAGGGGAACCAGGGGGGCGATAAATAACGGCAATGTTAGCAGAGAAGGGTTTGAAAAGGTGAAGGGAGGGAGTGTGTGTAGAGGTTTGAAGGAGCAGTGAGGTGAGAGGAGAAACCCTACACCACCACCTTTACATTCAGATTGTCTTGGGTTGTGGGTAAGTTGAAAACTACCAAAGGATAAAGATGCAGGGGTAGCAGTGTCAGAGGGGGAAAGCCATGTTTCTGTTAAGGCTAGCTAGTAAATCTAGAGAATGAGAGATGAAGAGGTCGTGGACAGCAGTGGATTTTGTAATACTGCAAACAGAGAGTGCATTCCAGAGGGCAGAATTGAAGGAGGATTTAGAGGAAGAGTAACATGAGATGGGTATGAGATTGGTGTGGTTCCTTGAGTTAGTAAGTGGTGGGTTTGCCAAGATGGGACCGAGGTTTGGAGAGACATCACTAGCTCCTGGGAGCAGAAGGATAGAAAAGAAGTGAAGGTGGGAGTAGGATTTGAAAGTTTTGTAGGAGGGTATGTATATAGAGGATTTGGAGGAGATAGGCTGGAAAGGTATATGTAGAGTGCATGGGATGAAAAGAGAGGGGAGGGGAGTAAAGTGGAAGTAATGAAGATGGTGTTGCCAGGGACAGGTTAGCAGAAGGATAGGGATATGTTTTAGTAATGAGAGAAGTTAGAGTGAAAGTGAAAAATAGAAGGGAGAACATTAGAGAAAATGTGTTTTGTTATATAGATATGAAAATTATACATATGCACATAAATAATCATAGACAAATATATTGTCAACGATCTATTAGATTGCTGTGTAATAAAAACATTGTTTCTCTATAGCAGGGTCATAAATGTTTGGGCTAGACTGAAAAGAGAGTGGAAATTGTTTTAAAAAAAATTAATTTTGATGTTTTTGAACAGGAAGTACAAAATGACAAAGAGCAATATACATATTGTCACATCAGAAGCAGATTTCAGTAGAAAGCGGCACTTGTATAAATTGAAGATTATGCTAGCGCTAGTGTACTTATAATCTTAATTTTAATAATGACAGGAGGCGAGTATTTTGCATAAACTCTCTTTACTAACTCCACATAGCAGTAAAGAAAAGTGAAAACATTAACCAATCAAAAAGTAGTAGGAGGTATAGTATTCACAGTGATGAGGCTCCTCCCCCTCTTTCAAAAGCGACATCAAATACACATAAAAATATTTTAAAGAAACGGAAAAAGTCTTGAAACATGCACCAACAGGTGACTTTCCGAAGTATGAAGTCCTGGTGGCTGAAGGAAGGTCCAAACATGTCCATCCTGAGCGTAAGTTGTAATGTCTTAAGGTTATGCTGAAAGAGAGCGTGGAAAAGGTTAGGAACCGGTCTGGCAACTGTTTGCAGTGATGTAATAAACCCAACACAGATTGCACTGAAAGGTAAAACTAGTCTAAGTATGACAGTGATTAGTAACAAGGCTGTAGCTAAACAAGGTACAAGTCCGATTAAATGAGGTGAGTAATGAGACAGAGGAAAAAAGGGAAGGAATATACAGAGTATAGGTATACTTGCATGAGATCTCATCCTTCCGAGTATAGGTATACTTACATGGGATCTCATTCCTCGAGGGTGTGGAGGGTGGGAAAATACTCGCCTCCTGTCATTATTAAAATTAAGATTATAAGTACACTAGCGCTAGCATAATCTTCAATTTTACCACATGACAGGAGGCTTCATATTTTGCATTTTTAACGCTGAAACAGGAGAGACGTGGCTGCCCCCGAGTTCGGGCGGAAGTAGAAGGTCCGAAAGGTAGATTCTCGTGACCAATCTGTGGCTCGTAGGATGTCTGCCAGGGACGCGCCTGCGGCGAAAGCTGATGAGGCCGCCGCACCCCGGACGGAGTGGGCTCCGAAGGTCTCCTCTATGCCCGCCAGAGATAGAATCCATCTTACCCATCTGGCCAGGGTGGTGGTAGAGACTGGTACATGGGGTCTAACGTAGGACACCAAGAGTTGGCCCGAAGGTGAGACCCGAAATCGGGATGTGACTTCCACGTACCGATGCAGGGTGGACACCACGCAGAGAAGCGGTTCTGTAGGGAAAAAAGGGTAGAAAACTGATGTGGAATCGGATTTCGTACGGCGTGAAATTTGGAAGGTAACTCCCTCCGGGGAGACCAAAAAAGCATCGATGTCGAATGCTCGTACGTCCGAGACTCTGCGGAACAAGACCAAACAAAGTAGAAGTGTCAGTTTAGCTGATAGCTGTCGGAGCGAGAGTCTGTTGTTGTCCGGCCAGTCCCTAAGGAATTGTAGAACGGTCTCGACATCCCATAGTCGGGAATATTTAGGTCTTGGAGGCCTCTGTAGTCTGATGCCCCTGAGAAGACGGCATACCAATGGGTCTTTTCCAACGGGGATCCCCTGGGTCGGAACGTGGGCTGCCGAAATTGCGGAGCGTATGACGTTGAGGGATCGATAAGATCGGCCCGTGGAGAAGAGGTGAGAGAGGAAATTCAAGATGGCTGTTATAGGTGCCGTAAAGGGATCGAAATTCCGTTCACTGCACCAAGTAGACCAGGAGTTCCATGCTGATAAGTAACATCGTCTGGTTCCTGGTGCCCATGAGTCCCATAGGAGATCTTGAGACGTTTGCGATAAGTCTTCGGTTTGCCAGGCTCCCCTGAAAGTGTCCAAGCCATCAGCGTGAGACGGTCTTCCAGGATGAGCGGGTGTTGGTTCCCTTTCGGATCCGTAAGGAGTGTCGGGTAGGACGGTATGAGGAGAGGATCCTTGTAGGATGCTGTTAGAAGATCCGGAAACCATGGTTGACCCGGCCATAGGGGTGAGATGAGGAGCAAGGATCCGCGTTGGGTCTTTAGGTATTGCATCGTCCTTGCCACCATGGCGAATGGGGGAAAGGCATACACCCCCGAGGGTGGCCAAGGTTGGAGAAACACATCTACTGCCTTGCTCCCTGGATCTGACAGTCTGTCTGCCTGTTGTTGCGTGAAGCAAAGAAGTCTAGGTGGAGGGGACCCCTCCTGGCCGAAAGACGTTGGAAGATCGCGGGGTCCAGTCTCCAGTCGCTGCTGTCCCGCCAGTGGCGTGAGAACCAGTCCGCTGTCAGGTTCGTGTCTCCCGGGAGGTATTCTGCCATCAGGGAGATTCTCCGGGGTAGACAAAATTCCGGGGTAGACAAAAGATGTCCTTCGTGATTTTTGACAGGAGCCTGGATCGTGCTCCTCCCAGGCGGTTGATGTAGCGGACCGCTGAGACGTTGTCCATCCGGAGGAGGATGCAGCAGTCCGTGCGGTCTCTCGCCAAGCTGCGGATCGCGAACGACCCCGCCAGGAGTTCTAAGCAGTTTATGTGGAGGTTGGTTTCTTGTGAAGTCCAAGTGCCTCCTGTCGATCCGCCCTCGCCTGTGGCGCCCCAGCCCCAAAGGCTGGCGTCTGATTCCAGAACGATGTAGGGAGAATTCCCGAAGATGGCTCGGCCATTCCAAGCCTCCATGCTGTCCAACCACCATCCGAGTTCTTCCTTGATTTCTTCCGTTACCAGAATGTTCTGGTCGTAGGAAGGTTTCTGGCGGAGGAAGGAGGCCTTGAGATGTTGCATCGCCCTGTAGTGTAGTGGGCCTGGGAAGATTGCCTGAATCGATGCGGACAGTAGACCCACGATCCGAGCTAGGTTGTGGAGAGGAATGGTGTGGCAGCGGATGACCCTGCGTAGTTCCTTCTTGATGGCTGTGATCTTCGAGATCGGGAGTCGTAAGGTGCTGGTCCTGGAGTCTATCTCGAAGCCCAGGAACTGTATCGTCTGGGCTGGGAATAGTTCCGATTTTTGGTAATTTTACCACGAAGCCTAGGGACGTCAGGAGTTGAATGGTATATCGTGTGTGTTGCGTTAGACTGTACCTGTCTGAGGAGAACAGTAGCAGGTCGTCCAGGTAGATAATGCACCGAATTCCTTGAGTTCGTAGTCGTGATACAACCGGTTTGAGAAGCTTGGTGAAGCACCACGGTGCTGAGCTGAGGCCGAATGGGAGGCATGTGAACTGCCAGGGTTGGTTTTGCCATAGGAATCTGAGGAATTGACGGCAAGATGCGTGGACAGGGAACCGACAGGTAAGCGTCCTTGAGGTCTAGCCTCGTAAACCAGTCCCTGTCTTGTAGAAGATCTCTCAGAAGATGGATGCCCTCCATCTTGAAGTGCCTGTACGTTACAAAAGCGTTGAGCCCCTTCAAATTTATAACCGTACGGAACTCTCCAGATTTCTTCTTTACTAGGAAAATGTTGCTGAAGAAACCCTGTCCGTCGTGAGCCGGTTCTATCGACCCTTTCGTTTGGAGCTCTCGTAGTTCGCCGTCGATCAGGCGGCGGTCCTCCTGGGAGCATTGAATGGGATGCGGAGGAGTGAGCTGGTAAGGGGGTTCTACGAAGTCGATGACGTAGCCCCGAACTGTCTGGAGGATCCATGCGTCCGTGGAGATGGTTATCCAGTTCTGAAAAGACAGAGCAATACGGCCTGCGGTATAAGGGGTAAGTGAAACAAGAGGCATGATGTTGCTTACCTGTGGGGAAGCGTGCTCTGCCACGGTTACGAGGTCCTCTGCCTCGGTCTGCTCCTCGGGTATAGGAGAAGGGTTGTCTGAAGCCCACTTCTGGGTAGAAGGGTTGTGGTCTGTGTGACCGGGGGCCAGAAGGCCAGAATCGGCTGGCTGCACGGCCCCTGTAGCGGCCAGCCCGTCCAAAAACACCCCGACTGGGGTAGCCTCTGAAGACTCGCTTCATGGATGTCTGAGCCTTATTCAGGGACGTAAAAATGTTGACATGCTTGTTCAGCTCTTTTAAGAAGGGTTCCCCAAATAGTTTGCCCTATGCCAACGGTCCCAGTTCCTTGGTGCACAATTCCACCAGTTTTCCGTCAATACGGAGTAAAGCTGCCTTGCGCCTCTCAGAGGAGAGGGCTACGTTGGTGTTGCCAACGAAACAGAAGCACCTTTGTGCCCATTCTCTGGTGTCGTGTGCCCATTCCTTGACCATGCTAGAGTCAAATTGATCGGCTCTAGTGAAAGCATCATCTGCCAGGTATAATATGCGGGAGAGTGGGCCGATGGCGTCCAGCAGCTTGTCTTGGACCCCATGGAATCCCTTCTCCACGCCCCGTCGAGGGTCGCGGCCACCCCGGGACATAAAGGTGTTCATCACCTGCTCAAACTCCGGGGTTTGAGTTACGTGGTCGGGAAGCGAGGGGCGCGGGCATTCCGAGCGTAGACGGTTGCGCACCGTTTTATCAAGTGGTTTGCGAAGCCAGCGGTGCATAAATTGGGAGAGGTGGTCAGGGGGTGTCCAGTCCCCAGAGCGTGGGTGGCGGATATTGCGAGGGTCAAAAAGACGTTGCCCTGTGGGGTCTAGGATGGCATCCTCTTCCTGAGTAGGTGTGAGGTCGTCTGGCAACTGACTGTCATCCAGGAAGGTGCCTCGTAAGAGGCCCGTATGGGAGCCGGAGTCCGAGTCCCAATTGTCATCTTGCGGATCAGAGTCCGCGGCTTGCCACTCGTCCAACACGGCCATAGAACGCGTATGTTCTTCCCCCTCATCCGAGGAGTAGTGGGCAGGTGTAGGTGGGGCTGGCCTATGGCGTTTTGGTGCCTTACCCTTGCCCGGTGCGTCGCCCGCTTTCTTACCTTTCCAGTGACGTTTGGTGGGGCGTGGGTCCGCCAGTACGTGTGACTCCGAAGCCTCAGAGTCCTCGTCCTGAGGTTGGGTCAGCGTGGCTTTTTTGGATTTGTCGGTAGATGCCGACATAACTCTGGACAGCGCTTTTTCCATAGAGGCGGAGATGGCTTCCGCAATCATAGACTGGAAGTCCGCAGGGGTTTGGGATGCTTCCATCGTGATTATGTTGGCACAGGGTAGGTGGGCTAGGGGTCAAGTAACTAGGTATGCACTCAGTAACAATAAGGTTATCAATAACAACACCCCAGCAGGGTGTGTAGCAGTATAGGTACGAGAAGTACCAGGGAAAATAACCCCAGCAGGGTAAATTGGGTTTTTTGTCTTACTGGGCTGCACCCAGGAATGTATGTATATATATCTGTGAGGGTGGCACGAAATCCACCTAATCTGATAATATGGGGTTGGAATGCCCCTTTAACATATACATATATAGGTGGCACGAAATCCACCTGAAGGCAGCAGTGCAATAAGGGCTTCACCCTGTAGAATTAAGGGTGGCACGAAATCCACCCAGTAAATAAGTAGGGAACAAAAAAATGACAGTGGACTCACCACTGAGTAGGGCCAGCAGCCTCTGAATCCTAACAGGACGGTAGTGACCCCTGCCAGAGCGATAAGCAGCGTTTTTGGAAAGAATCTTGTATCCCAGACGGCTGGGATATGAGGTGTAAGTGCTGCAACAAGCTAACAACGGAGTTCTCTAAATGCACTTGTGTGTACTCACAGAGCGGGCGTTATGCGGTCGGATGCCTGCACTAGATCGCGGAACTCCCAAAATGGCGGCCGAGAATCTCGCCAGACACGAGATCCAAGATGGCCACCGGGAAGCCGGGAAAGAGGAAGCTGGGATGTCGGCAATATAGAATGCAGCCTGCGTGTCGGCAATATAGAATGCGGCTGGGGAGCCGTCAGGGAGTACTAGGGACAGGGTGAGCGTTACCCTGGGGGAGAAGAAAGCTGGGAGGCCAGCGAAAACGGAGAGGAAAAAACTGAGGGATCCCTGAGGGCAGGGGAAAAAGGAAAGGAAAACGAAATATATTAAACTATCACATGAAAGAAAAAAGACATGAGATAAATAAGTAATAAAGGGGTAAACCCCCCCAGGTAGGAGGGAGAGGTCCCCCAGAAGAAAAAACAGTAATGTAATAAAAGGAAAAATACATATATAACAGGAATACAATATAAATAAAGGGAAGAGCCTGAAACTCTGACCTGTCTGCTGATGGAGCAGTAAAGAAAGAGGGGGAGGAGCCTCATCACTGTGAATACTATACCTCCTACTACTTTTTGATTGGTTAATGTTTTCACTTTTCTTTACTGCTATGTGGAGTTAGTAAAGAGAGTTTATGCAAAATATGAAGCCTCCTGTCATGTGGTAAAATTAACCTTTTTACTCAAAACCTGCCTTGCAAAGACTTCTCACTGAGCTGCATTGTAAATCTGTGATTGGACAGCCACAGAAAGTCTGGGCTGGGGATGGCCTACCAAAGCTTCAGATAAGATATCTACAAATTTATATCCCCAATAAAATAAAATAAAATAAAAAAATGCGTTATTAAATATATTCATGGTTTCATTCAAAGTATATCAACTGAACAGTATATTTTAATATATTTCTTGTATATGGGCAATGGAGTGTCCCTTTAAGTAAACACATGCTATATTAACCTTTTAAATGTTAAAAATTGACAGTTATAAAGATGGAGTCACACCAGGAGGAGGGGAAGGGAGGAAGAGGAAGCCGTTAAGCCAGCTTTTGTAAAAGCAGTAGACACATTCAATAGAGGATTTGATGTTGTTTGGGCATAGGGTCCCAGTAAGGGTTAATATGAGACTGACTAAAATTCCAGCACTGAAAGTTAATGTGAAACTGGCTAACATTCCAGCATTGAACGGATTAATGTACAAATAAGCCTTCTAGTTCTCTGTATGCCCCTAGTGTCATTTCTTGCTATTATTTAATGCACATTGCAAGGGCATTACATGAGTAGTTTTGCACTTGACCATGCCTCTATGTCACATACATAGTTTTGGCACATGGCCACCATTGTTTTCTCCTATTCTAAGAAACCTTACCCCTACACCCTCTTATTCTAAGAAGATCCCACCTAGAAATTCCCTTACATAAATTTTACATCAATGATTTGTTAATGCTTTATATGCGTGAGCTTGTTCATGACGTTACTTAATAGCTGCTAATATTTGATTTTTAATTAATGATACTCCTTCCTAGACTTTTTTTGTGTGTTATTACAAAACCCTTTTCTGTTTAATAAACAGCAGACATTTTCCTGAACTGACTCCCTTGTATGTTTTTCAATGGAGTGTCTCCAAGTGCATATGTGAAAGGGTGTGGCTCTGTCTAGCTGGAACTATAAACCCATGGCAGGTAATTCTAGTGATCGCGAAGGACAGGACAGGAGTTATGCTCTAAAAATCCCACACTGGAGTATGTCCTTTGAGGACCATTTAGTTGATAAAAAAAAATAGGCCTTACGTTAATGAAGTATCTCCTGAGGTAGGTTGGCAATTAAGGTGGATCATGTTACAAAAAATATTGGTCTTTATATAATGAGGTTTCTGACCAATCTAAATAAAATTAACTCAACAATGTGTGTATGAAGAAAAATCTAGAGATATCAAATATTCAAGAATGGATTTTCTGCCCACTTCAGCTGAAGAAAGTGGGAGAGACAGATATATTTTTGATGCCAGCCTTGACTTTGTGGCAAGATCTTGGGCAGTGAAAAATGATTGAGACAATCATTCATCAATTGTAGTGAATTGAAAATACAAAATTTATGTTAAAATATTCAAACTAATCTTTATTTATTAAGTTTTATTAACACTTGTTTACTTAGTTAAGTATTTTCACTTCACTACTCTATGGTGTTTAGTGAATAGACTTCTTAAGAATTCTTATACGACAAAAGAAGCAATCAGAAAAGCAATAGTCCGGAGGACGCAAGCATACAGGAGATGTGCAATGAGAGATGGCAGGAATTGTGCAGGGACCTTTCCAGCCCAGTATTTCATGTTCGAATTTGCAACCCTTTTGTTCTTGGGCTGGGGCTCGCAATCTTAAAAAATATAAAAAGGATTTGGGTGGGACAGACAGTGGGTTATTTTGGTGGCAAAAGAGCCATTCATTTGTTCTTAACCTTAGGCCAAAATATGCCAGGCTACTCCCTACAGGAGTTGAAAGTACAAAATAGTTTTTTGTTATTAGATGAATAGAAGAAGATTAGTGTAAACAGGTATGCAAGTGAGAACATAGAGTCATAGAATTACTGTATAAACATTCTAATAGCATAGATATATATCAAGGGGCACTGCGTTCCAACCAGTTTGGGGTGATCTTGACTTGATTTGACCCAGTATTACTGAGCTTTGAAAATGATGCACAAAAATGATGCAAAAGGCAACAATGATGTCTATTCCTCTAGATCTATCTTCCATGGCTTTTGTAGTAATCTATATTGTCACACTACTGAAGGTACTGGATATGGTACCAAACAGTAGCATATCACGCACTAGCTCAACAGCAAGCACTCCAAAAAAATAAAATAAAAATTCATCATATGTTTACATTATAAATTATAAAGAAAGAAAATATTGATTGTTTGAAAACCAAGATGACTAAGTTGGTTACAAAGCAATCCAACGCAACAGGAATTATGGCTGGATCATGACAAGTTTCCAATATAAGTGCATTACTACTCAATGAACACAAGTAGATTCATGGCTAACTCATTGCCAAGCATTCCTTGTTACACTTAAGCATAGGTGGAGGGTGTCTACAGAGGGGAGAATTATGAACTGAGAGTGCCTGACATTTGAGAAATCTAACAATGAATTTTCATTCACACCAACAATATTGAAATTACTACAAACCTTTGCTAAAGGATTCTTTATCGAGAATTGGTAGACCAGGACTATTTTCTTTCTTATTTTCTGTTAAGACTTCCCCCACAGTCTTACTTGACATTCTGTGTATTTTGGGGGTTGTGTGAACCCCCTCCCTCCCTTACCTGCTTCTAGTGCCAGTTTTTTTTTTTTTGCATCAACTGTTATCTACAGTTCTATCTTTATAAGCCTTCCCCCGCCCTGCAGAGCTCAGTCTGCGCGGAGCCCTCCATGGGTGAACATTTTTTTTTTTGTGCGTCGGTTATTATGTTTTTTTTATTTGGCCTTTTTTGGGGCTGAAAAAGGAAGATTGTAGAAGAAAGAAAACATTGAATTTTGTTTTTATCTAATTTTTTTTACAGGTTTTAGTTAAAGGTCCCCCCTCATTATTTTTAGGGTGAGGGGGGTAGGTAGGGAGATAAATTTTTTTGGGGGGGAGGGGAGGGGTGACTAGGGTCCCCCACCTTTGTATTTAGGGCCCCCACCCACCGATCAGGGGTGGGGCCGGGGGGACAATAGGTCCCCCCTTATTGTTAATTTTAAGGCCCCCACCCACCGCTCAGGGGTGGGGGCCGGGGGGACCAGTAGGTCCCCCCTTATTGTTATTTTTAGGGCCCCCACCCACCACTCAGGGGTGGGGGCTGGGGGGGACAATAGGCCCCCCCTTATTGTTAATTTTAGGACCCCCACCCACCGCTCAGGGGTGGGGGCAGGGGGGGACAGTAGGTCCCTCCCTTATTGTTATTTTTAGGGCCCCCACCCACCGCTCAGGAGTGGGGGCCGGGGGGAGGACAATAGGTCCCCCCCTATTGGTATTTAGGGCCCCCACCCGCTCAGGGAGGGGGGACCCTTTTTTTTTTTTAACAGTGTGCAGCCACAGGCTGCTCACTGTTTAATAGACATGCCCCTACTCACAGTATTGTGAGTAGGGGCACAATTTACTAATACTAAGTAATTTTTACTTAGTATTAGTAAATTTGGCCAAAAAAAAAATAATAGGGGGCGGACCGAACATCGCATATGTTCGCCGTCCGTGGCGAACGCGAACACGCTATGTTCGCCAGGAACTATTCACCAGCGAACCGTTCGGGACATCACTACCATTCAGTTCCTGAGACTACCTACTCATCTGATGGGAATGTCTACTCAACTGGTAATTATACTGGTTTCATTTAATTAATCTAAATTAATTAAAATTTTCTAATAGCATGATATATGACTGGATAAATCACGATTAGATTTCAATATTTAGAAATCTTAGTTAACTAAGAAATATATAGTTATAACCATTCCATTCTGCAGATGGAATTAGAATAATTATGTATTAATGTGACATATCACATGTTAGCATATCGTGATATTTATCCAGGTATATTGATTTGCTCTAAAATAAGATAAAATATCTGTTTAGGCAAGTTAAAATTCTGCTTATAGAACATGGTAGATTATTCTTATTGGATGGTTCCAGGAAGTGACTAATGAGCTGGTTTAAATGTTATTTTATTTAAAATTACACGAGAATAGGTCTTAATTACCTAGGAGGTCTAGCCAGCATTGAAAGGGTTATTCTAACTGTTAGCTAAAGTTTTATGGCCTTACGCTGCAAACTGTGTGAAAGAATGCTTTTCTGTGTGTATAAACTTTCACTTTCTTTTTCTGTGAAGCCCATCATAAATCTTGTCTTGACACTTGGCTGTGTTAGCCATTGGAATGTATTACCATTGGTATTGCATACTCATGTTATACTGAATATTCATTGATTATTATCACGCATGTTACTTATTATTATTATTATTATTATTATTATTATTATTATTTAATTTGTCACAATAAATTGTATCTATTTTTATAACAAATTGTGATTTTATTTATATGGAATACATTTCATTTACATGATAACGATCTTTGGGATCTGAGAATTGAAATAGTGGGTAATTCTCAACTGTTTACTATTATTATCCCATAAATATCCCCACAGTACTAACCGGGTTAATATAATGTTACTTATTAGTGGTTTATAATTGTATTATCATTATGTCATTTTGATATGATTTATATCATATAACTTGCAAAAAAAATACATAAATCTGCAACAACATCGGACATAGTGAAGAGCTGCCCAAGTTTATCACCCTTATCACCCTTTTCCATTCATTACGTGACTTATATCATCCTGCTCTTTACCATCCACTGTGTACACCACAATACATAGATAATATTACCCTGACATTGACTCTTTAAACATTCAACTCTCCTACCTACTGCCAGGCAGCGTGCTCAACTACAGGACCAGTCCTTCTAATTCTTGTGCCCCAGATAAATTTTTACTTTACACTCTCCCTCTTTAACCCCTTAAGGACACATGTCATGATTCCCTTTTTTTTTGTGTGACATGTCATGATTCCCTTTTATTCCAGAAGTTTGGTCTTTAAGGGGTTAAAGCATCTTAATATGTTGACACCTCTGCATATGGTTATAGTGTGCAAGCAAGTCTTATGGCTTGACTGGTGTGCAGATTTTTGTTTAACATTGTATTAGCTATTCACAGACTTCAGGTGGAAGAGGTTTTCAATCACAATTTTTTCCCCATCATACCTTTTTTGTTTTTTGCTTCCCAAGAACTACCAAGCCTCAATAAGCCAACCATTAACCAACCTCATGCTGATGATTTGCATTAACAATGAAACAGCTGTCCATGAGTGGTTTACTGGCTTTGCCTCTTTTCCTAAGTTGTGTTTCAAAGCTGTTGTATACAGCAAACACAGACTCAAAGGAATCCATGTTTAAAATGGAATGAGACAAAAATTAAATTCTTTGTTAAATTAATTTGCATATGCCCACCCAGAATCCTTTGCGGTAGAAACATCACTGAATTGTGATTTCTGTGGGGAAAAGCAAGTCTTGTGGCTTGACTGGTGTGCAGATTTTTGTTTAACATTTGTATTAACTATCCACAGACTTCAGGTGGAAGGGGTTTTTAATCACAAGTTTTTCCCCATATATATATATGGCATTTCTATGGTTAAACTATAACCTGGGCCTGAAACCCAAAATAATTTGGTGTCCCATTCCTAAAGTTCCACTCCCTTGCTACTGTGTGTATGAGCTTGACTGTGATATTTGGAAGCTGCTTGTGTGGGAGAAGGGTAATTGTGGGGTTGCCTGTGTACTGTAAATTATCTGTGGTGTTGTGTGTATGTGTGGAGGCTGCTTGTGGGATTGCATGTATTTTTTTCTCAATGCAAAGACTTTTCCACCCTGGGCAAAGATTAATTTCTCCCGCCTATTTCAATTCTCTGGTATTTTTCATATCTCTCCATCATTCTCTTTTGCTCACACTTTTTTTTTATCTGTCTCTTTTATGCCTGTCCTATATGGATATTCTGTTTTTACCTCCTTATCTTTTCTTTGATCTATCTACTCATTTGTAGTTGTAGATGTAGATGTATGATCTTGGGCTCTATGTTTGGGGTTAAATACACTGGAAATTAAGCTCATATTTGTTTATACACTATGGCACAGATATACACACTCAAATATATACATACAGTGACATACACACACACACACACGTAACATTATACATTTGTATCAATTCTCTATTCTAGGTCTTCCTAAGAACTTATCAAGTCTTATGAGCTAAAACTAAATGTTAAAGGACACTGACAATGGACAATACATGTATAATAGCCTCTTTTCAGTTCCATCTTTAAGTCATGTTTGGTCAGCTATGTTTTCCATTGAGTTAGTCTGGCCTTAAGATTGAAATTGTTGTTCACTTGTGCCATGACATAAAGAACCTGGTGCATGCAAAGACAATCAAGAACTGATATTCAAGGCAGGTCCCAGGTAGGTCCCAAGATAAGGGAGATTCAGATACCGTAGATAACAATTTTGGCCTTTTTTGGGTTCATCAGTGCGGAACAGCTCATTCCCCTTCAAATGACAGCTAAACAAACACATTTGACTCTGAGTATATGGGAGCAATATGTTTGCATGTATTAGAATTACAGTTTAATCCAAAAGTACAATTCTAGAAAAATACCATAACACTGCATACTGAGTATATATTTTCCAGCATTTCAAACATTGTCTTTACATTTATGTGTATGCTTTATTAGCCTGTGTCTGAATGTCACGCTTGTTTTTAATTCCTGTATATTTTGTCTCAAATACTCCAACATGTTCCACTAATCTAATATCAGGCTTGCTTTGTCTCTCATCAATGAAGTGGTTAATAGAGGACAAAGCCTTCATAAAAAATTACAATTCTGAGTGCGTCATATTGAAGCATAGTGTTTTTATGTCTGTGTTAAAAGATCTTTTAAATATTCCGAATATCTAATTACAGCTTTCCCCCACAATGCTTCTATCTGCAGAATAAAGGAGGTTATTGTAGATGAAATGATACAGTTCTTTAAGGCAGCACTGCTTAAATAATAGGTCACTGACATTTAGTCCTTGTGTTTTCTGTATTTTGTCTTCACATCTTCCTAGAAAAATGTTATCTGCGAAGGGCAGATACGATTATTATGTCTTAACCTCTTAAAAAAAAAAAAAAAAGCGGTCTCTTCCATTAACTAGTGTTTATTGTTAATATGTATGCATGTGTAAGTAACAAATATGTAAACAGACAAATATGTTGGATTTGTATGTTTTATTTTATAAACCAAAATGTTAATTAAACAGTAGATCAATAGGCTTATTGGATAAAGGTTGTGGAAGACTGAATGTTCAGAATGTTTTTAGATTTGAGAAAAGTCCAGAAATGTTGGCAATATTCTTACAAACGAATGTGTGAACAAAGGCTTGCGAAACATTCACACAGTGACAGAACTATCAGAATATTCACCAATCTTGGCATTTAGCATTAATTTAAATGAAAGTATCCAATATTCTAGAAGTTTATTCACTATTGTTATTAGCATGTTTACAATGTATTCCGCAGCACTTTACAATAAAGGGTTTATTTGAGAGGGGAAGAAGGACCTGCTCAAACAAGCTTACTATGAGAATCTATGAGGATTTCGGGTAGGCATGCACAGAGCAGCTACAACACTAAAATCACCTGCCTGATATTGTGTAGGTCCTCCTCATGCTGACAAAACAGCTCTGATTCATTAAGGTATGGACTCCACAGCTCGGAACGTGTCCTGTGATATCTGGCACCTGTAGCGGTACTTACCTTATCCGGGGGCCGGACGCGGTCCTCTCTTCAAGCCGCGCGCGGTCCTGCGGCTGCACGAGCCGCGCGCGGCTCGTCCGACTGTTCAGACAGGAAGGCGGGCAGTGACCGCGAGAAGCGGTCACGTGTCCCGCCTGCAGCTAAGAGCGCGCCGCGAATCTCGGGCGCGCTCTTAAAGAGACAGTGGGAGCCTAAATTGCAAAATGGCTCCCATTGGCTCCTGTCATGCCAATCACCCCATACACTTACCTGTTGGGGGAGTGGAAGTGACAGGAGCCAATCACATTAGTTTGAAGGCTACTTATACTTACCCTTTTCCCTTAGTTCCTTGCCCTATCGTGGTTTCTGCTACAGTTCCCTTTAGTGCTTGTTGTGTTCAGTTGTGTTTCTCCGTATTTGACCTTGGCTTTGTATTCTGACTTCGTTTTCGCTTTATCCTATTCTGTACTGTTTGCCGGCTTGCTGATTCCTGTGTACCAGTCCCCGGCTAGTTTTCGTTTACGCTGTCTCTTTGTGCCCTTGACCTCGGATCGTTCCTGACTCTGTCTTATCCTATTACGTCGAGTCCGGCCACTCTAAGGTCCGGTAGACGTATCTCTCCTCTGTACTGTCTTCTGTTAGGCTGGATCCTGTGTGTAGGGGTATATACTCGTTACATTACGATAGGGCCATGGACCCCGCAGATTTAGCTCAACAGATGGCGACCCATGAGGCTAGATTTGTAGAGCAGGATCACCGTATGGATCAAATAGCTCAGGCTCTCCAGACGCTCTTAGCTAGAACCATTCCAGCAACCGCACCTAACCCTCCTGCACCCCTGCTTCCTGAAGTATCGACTATGCCTAACGCTACAGCACATTTAACGCCTCCTCCTAGGTATGGAGGGGATTCTAAGACATGCAGAGGGTTCATTAACCAAATAGAGTTTCATTTTGAAATGTATCCACGTTCATTTCCCACAGAGAGGTCTAAAGTTGGGTTCTTTATGCACCAACTTACCGACAAAGCACTTGAATGGGCAAACCCTATTTGGGAGGCTAATGGACCTATGGTGCATAACTTTCACAGTTTCCTAACAGCTTTTCGCAGAACTTTTGATACTATGAAAAGGTCTAAGAATGCCGCTAGAGCATTAATGAGGGTTAAACAGGGTTCTAGGTCTGTGGCTGATTACGCTATACAGTTTCGTACCCTTGCCTCACAGGTCGATTGGACCAATAATGGGTTAACTACGGCCTTCATGGAAGGTTTATCAGACTCTATATTGGATGAGGTAGCAGCTAAGGAGCTTCCTATTGCCTTAGAGGACCTTATTGACTACCTCATCGATATAGATAATAGGATTCGTGACAGGCTCTATACTAAGAACAGGAATAGACGTTTTGTTACACCTATTCAACCCAGAGTTAATATACCGGAGAGTGTTAAAGTATCTGAAGAGGAACCTATGCAATTAGGGGTTGCCAAACTCTCAGATACTGAGAAATTACATAGGAGAAGGGAGGGACTCTGCCTATATTGTGGTAAGAGAGACCATATGGTAAAGGAGTGTCCTCTGCTCCCGGAAAACTCTCGCACCTAAGACCTTATAGGGGACTGGCCTTGGGTGTGATTTCTAAGTCTCCTACATTGCCTCCTAACCGACTGCTTCTCCCTGTTTCTTTACATATGGGAGAGAGTTGTATAGTTGAAAACATAGACGCCCTGGTTGATTCTGGGGCAGCCGAGAACTTTATAGACTCTGGTTTTGTAAAGAGAAACAATATTCCCATCAGAGAGAAGGAGATACCCTTGGCCGTTGAGGCCATAGATGGTAGACCATTGATATCTCCTGTTGTTACTCACGAGACTGCACCGCTACACATGTACACAGGGGTTCTACACTATGAAACCATTCGGTTCCAGGTCATCACCTCTCCCTCTTCACAGTTGGTGTTAGGGTATCCATGGTTACGTGCCCACAATCCCATTTTTGACTGGGAGACAGGGCAGATAAAATCATGGAGTGAAGCCTGCCATGAGTCATGTACTATTGAAGTCACGCCTGTGAATTCTATTAACGTTCCTACTGTTCCTCCTTTATCTACGACAATACCCTCTCAGTATTTAACTTTAAAGACTGTCTTTGATAAAAGAGAGGCTGACAAATTACCGCCTCACAGACCCTACGATTGTGCTATTGATTTGTTGCCTGGTACTATACCTCCTAAGGGCAGGGTGTACCCCCTATCGGTTCAAGAAAACTGTGTCATGGAGGAGTACATTAAAGAGTCATTAGACAAGGGATTTATTAGAAGATCCTCTTCTCCGGCTGGAGCGGGGTTCTTCTTTGTATCAAAGAAAGAAGGTGATTTAAGACCTTGCATTGATTATAGAGGTCTTAACAAGATCACCATCAAAAATGCTTACCCTATACCTCTAATAACAGAATTGTTTGACAGGCTCAAACATGCTACGGTATTCACCAAATTAGATCTTAGAGGAGCATACAATTTGATACGTATTAAAAAGGACCACGAATGGAAGACAGCCTTTAACACTCGGTCAGGTCATTATGAGTATACCGTCATGCCATTTGGGCTTTGCAATGCCCCAGCAGTGTTCCAAGAATTTATTAATGATGTCTTAAGGGACTTTATTCACTCATTTGTTATTGTGTACTTGGATGACATTTTAATATATTCTACTGACATTCACGCTCATCACAGACATGTTACAACAGTTCTGAAGACCCTTCTTGCTAATGGTCTTTATTGCAAATTAGAAAAATGTCTATTCGACCAGTCCGAGGTCCAGTTTTTAGGGTATTTGATTTCCGCCGAGGGTTTTCGGATGGATCCCCAGAAAATCGCTGCAGTCATAGAATGGCCTCTGCCGCAAGGTCTGAAAGCCATCCAGCGTTTTCTGGGTTTCTCTAATTATTATAGACGTTTTATCAAAGGTTTTTCGTCTATAGTAGCGCCTATTACTCGTATGACTAAAAAGGATGGCAATACACGTGTCTGGTCTACTGAGGCACTTCAGGCTTTTGACTTTCTTAAAACTACGTTCGCCTCTGCCCCTATTTTACAGCATCCTGTCCCCTCATTGCCATATATACTTGAGGTTGATGCTTCCGATATAGGGGTAGGTGCTGTCTTATCCCAAAGAGAGTCTCCTGACAAGCCATTGCATCCTTGTGGCTTCTTTTCTAAACAAATGTCCAAGGCAGAGAGGAATTATGATGTGGGTAATCGCGAACTCCTTGCTATCATTTTAGCACTCAAAGAATGGAGACATTTGCTAGAAGGAACTAAGGATCCTATTCTCATATTTACAGATCATAAGAACCTATCCTACCTTAGCGAAGCTAAAAGATTGTCTTCAAGGCAGGCTAGGTGGTCACTGTTCTTGTCTCATTTTAATTATATAATCACCTATAGGCCAGGTGACCGGAACACCAAAGCGGACGCTCTGTCCAGACAATTCGAGACTATTGACAAACAGGAGATTGATGTCACTCCTGTCATTCCCCCAGACAGGATAATAGCAACTACTATATTGTCTATTTCCTCGTCCCTCTTGCAGGCCATACAAGCGAAACAAGGCATGGCACCCAGCGAGAGGCCTAATGATAAATTGTTCGTTGACATTCCCGAGAGACGGGATATTCTGTCACTTTATCACGATACTAAGACTGCTGGACATCCTGGTATTTCCAAAACAGTGTCAGCCGTTTCTCGGTATTTCTGGTGGGATACCTTACGTAAGGATGTTACTGACTATATAAGTGCTTGTACTACTTGTGCATGTATGAAAACCTCTCGTAGAGTTCCTTGTGGGCTGTTGCATCCGTTGCCCGTTCCCGAGAGACCTTGGTCTAATCTATCAATGGATTTTATTGTTGAATTACCCCCTTCGAATGGTAACACAGTCATCCTAATGATAGTAGATCGGTTATCCAAAATGGCTCACTTTGTGTCTCTTCGCAAGTTGCCCACTTCCAAGGAATTGGCTCTTATCTTCACTAGAGAAGTGTTTCGATTACATGGTATTCCCTTATCTATTGTATCCGATAGGGGTAGCCAATTTATTTCCAGGTTCTGGAAAGCCTTTTGTTCGGAGATGGGTATTTCCCTCTCATTTTCTTCCGCTTACCATCCCCAGTCTAATGGAGCTGCTGAACGTGCCAACCAGTCTCTTGAGCAGTACCTCC
Source organism: Pelobates fuscus (assembly GCF_036172605.1). Taxonomy (NCBI): domain Eukaryota; kingdom Metazoa; phylum Chordata; class Amphibia; order Anura; family Pelobatidae; genus Pelobates; species Pelobates fuscus. The sequence goes on from NC_086328.1 coordinate 44,108,152, forward strand.
GTTGTTTTGTGTCTCACCATCAGGACAATTGGTCTGACCTGCTTCCTTGGGCTGAATTTGCTCGGAATAATGCCACTCATGATTCTTCCGGCAAAAGCCCTTTTTACGTTGTCTATGGCCAGCATCCCGTTGTTCTTCCGGCTGCATTCTCCTCTCAGGGCATGCCAGTTCTGGATGAGCATTTGGCTGGTTTGCGTAATACTTGGGAGCAGGTTCAGCGTTCTTTGGTGGACTCTGCTGCCCGCCAGAAGGCTCAGGCTGACAAGCATCGCAGAGCGGCTCCTTCCTATGTTGTGGGGGACAGGGTTTTGCTTTCCACACGGAATATTTGCCTCCGGGTGCCTTCTATGAAATTGGCTCCCCGCTTCATTGGTCCTTATCGCATTATACATAAGGTTAATCCCGTTTCTTATGCCTTGGGTCTGCCTAAGAATCTGCGTATACCCAATGTATTTCACACCTCTTTGTTGAAGCCTTACGTACGCAACCGCTATACCCGGCATACTCCCCCTCCCCCTCCTGTCTCTGTGGAGGGTCATGAGGAGTTCGAAGTATCTGCTGTTATTGACTCTCGTTTTCTTAGGGGTCGGCTTCAGTACTTGGTACATTGGAAGGGTTATGGGCCTGAGGAGCGCAGTTGGATTTCTGCGGATGCTGTTCATGCTCCCCGCCTTGTACGTTCTTTCCATTCGCGTTTTCCTGCCAGGCCTGGTCCTGCCCGCCCGGAGGGCGTGTCCTCAGGGGGGGGTACTGTAGCGGTACTTACCTTATCCGGGGGCCGGACGCGGTCCTCTCTTCAAGCCGCGCGCGGTCCTGCGGCTGCACGAGCCGCGCGCGGCTCGTCCGACTGTTCAGACAGGAAGGCGAGCAGTGACCGCGAGAAGCGGTCACGTGTCCCGCCTGCAGCTAAGAGCGCGCCGCGAATCTCGGGCGCGCTCTTAAAGAGACAGTGGGAGCCTAAAAAGGAGTTTAAGCATGCGTGGGATAGGCATAAGGCTATCCTAACTATAAGATAAGGCCAGGGACTAATGAAAGTATTTAGAAAACTGGGCAGACTAGATGGGCCGAATGGTTCTTATCTGCCGTCACATTCTATGTTTCTATGTTTCTAAATTGCAAAAAGGCTCCCATTGGCTCCTGTCATGCCAATCACCCCATACACTTACCTGTTGGGGGAGTGGAAGTGACAGGAGCCAATCACATTAGTTTGAAGGCTACTTATACTTACCCTTTTCCCTTAGTTCCTTGCCCTATCGTGGTTTCTGCTACAGTTCCCTTTAGTGCTTGTTGTGTTCAGTTGTGTTTCTCCGTATTTCACCTTGGCTTTGTATTCTGACTTCGTTTTCGCTTTATCCTATTCTGTACTGTTTGCCGGCTTGCTGATTCCTGTGTACCAGTCCCCGGCTAGTTTTCGTTTACGCTGTCTCTTTGTGCCCTTGACCTCGGATCGTTCCTGACTCTGTCTTATCCTATTACGTCGAGTCCGGCCACTCTAAGGTCCGGTAGACGTATCTCTCCTCTGTACTGTCTTCTGTTAGGCTGGATCCTGCGTGTAGGGGTATATACTCGTTACAGCACCAAGACATTAGCAACAGATTATTTAAATCCTGTATGTTGGGAGGCATGGCCTCCATTGATCAAATGTGTTGTCCTAGCACATCACACAGACACTCATCAGATTGAGATCTGGGGTTTTTTGAGGCCAATGCAACACCTTGAACTCTTGTTTTCCTCAAATCATTTCTGAACCATTTTTGCAGTGTGGCAGGGTGCGTTAATTTGCTGAAAGAGGCCACTGCCATCAGGGAACATCATTGCCATGAAGTGGTGTACATGGTTTGCAACAATCGCTAGGTAGGTGATACATGGTAAAGTAACATCCACATAACCCAAGGTTACCCAGCAGAACATTGTTTAGAGCCTCCATCGGCCTTCCTTCTTCCCATATTACATCCTGCTGCCATCTCTTCCCCAGGTAAACAACGCGCACTCACCTGACCTGATTCATCAGACCAGGCAACCTTCTTCCATTGCTCCATGGTCCAGTTCTGACACTCACGTCCCTATTGAAGGCACTTTCAGTGGTGGACAGGGGTCATCATGAGCACTCTGATTGGTGTGTGGTTACACAGCCCCATACGCAGCAAACTGCAATGTACTGCATTTTCTGACACCTATCTATCATAGACAGCTTTACGTTTTTCAGCAATTTGAGCTACAGGAGCTATTCTGTGTGATCAGACCAGACAGAGTAGCCTTCACTCTCCACGTGCATCAATGAGCCTTGGGCACCTATGACCCATAAGCCGGTCCACAGTTTGCCCTTCCTTGCACTACTTTTGATAGGTTCTGACCACTGTGTACCAGGAACACCCCACAAGGCTCACTGTTTCGGACTCAGGTCCCATTATTCCTGCTTCCAACACATGAAATGTGAAAGAACTTCACCTGTCAGTGGTTTTAATGTTGTGACTGACTAGCGTATATCATTGTATCTTGTCCAGGGCACTTACTGATTAGTGATCTGATCAGGAATCACATGCAAGTTTTCCTAGTTCTAAGGCAGTGATGTTACCGTTGCTCTAACCAGCCAAGAAATGACAAAAGAATAGCAGTTGGAAAAAATTCTCTAGCATTGTTATTTTGACCTAAAATATGCAATTCCATTGTCAGCTTACCATAATTCACAGTTTAGTCAATCATATGGTATTTAAAAAAAATAAAATAAATTGGACATTGTAATGAACAAGTGCAAAAAAAATAACCAGGCAGTTGAAATCCTATCTTGCCTATTTTTGGTCTAAGACAGTGGTAGGTAACCTTTTAGTAGTACTGTGCCAAAACAAAATCTTGAAGTCCCTTGGTGTGCCTGTCCTATTTATAAATTAAAGTGTGTATGTTGCCGTATTGTGCTTCCGTTATTTTGGGTGCTGCAGTTGCTTTGTTGCATTGTATTTGTGCATATGTGGGCTATTATATTGTATCTATTCATGAGAAGTGTGTGGTATTGTGTATGATACCCATGAATGTGGGCTGGATATGGGGGCTGCTTGTGGAATTGTATGTGTGGATGATATGTTAAATTGCGTGTTTGGTGGTGTGCATATATGTGGGTTACTTCTAGTATTGCATGTGAGAGGCTGCTTATGGGGTTGTGTGCGTGTATGTGGATTGCCAGTGGTGTGTTTGTTGGGACTCTGAATGTGTTTGTATGTTGGCTGTTTTATATGAAAGACAGGGAGGCTGATTCTGCAGCTCTGTGTAAATTTAGAAGTGTGGGTGGCTTCCCTGGGTACCAAGCTGACCAGGTAGAGGTCAGGATGCGATAGCTGATACAGGCTGCTATACTACTGTTCAGATTCCCATTCACAAGTACAGGGAGGAAGTGATCGGAGGATTGTCCCTTACCACTTGCAATCGCACCTCGGTTTGCACTAGCAGATATACAACGTCTTGCTGGGACACCTGATAGGCCAGAGCCCGTGTGGCTCTGAAAGTCTTGAGTGCATTGCAAGGGCAATTCGAGAGACATACATGGCAAATGTGCCATAGCTTGCTGACCCCTGATGACAGTCTCTTAAATGAGAACATAAATACATGTATGATGTTAAGTATATTTAGAGCAAAGATAACTCCTGTTTTGCTGTTTGATCCTGGAAAGGTTACAAGACTGGAGAAAACAGTCAGTTCATTTATCCTGCTACCCTATGGTTTTGATATATTACCGGTTTAAAGTGCAGTGTGTACGGCATCATCTTCAAAATCATGCTCAGCATTAGTTTCCCATGCTGGTTGTCATGAACATTGCTATGATTAGACAAATTAAGCTTTCACCAAGAGAACCAGCTCAAAGGGGGCAGCCTGCTGATGGACATGCCGGTAGGGAGCTTGAGGTCTGCAACTCAGGTAGGGGCAGACCACTATTGGCACTCCATCATGGTCATAGACATGAAGGAAATTTTATAGTGATCTGCAGCTGTCTGTTTGGGGACAACAAGAGACTCTCCTCAAATAATATGCTTTCCTGTGGTCAATACAAAAGAGGCACCTTGACCAATGTCTTGTTGGAGAGCCTCAGTCATGCAAACAACTAAAGACACTGCTGGTCGATCTTTTGGAAATTATGGTGCATGATCTTCCTCAATGCTTTTAGGAGCAACAGAAGAGCTGAGATTAAGTTATGATAATTTAAGATGTTGAAAATTTGAAAACAAACAAAAAAAACCCCCACACATGTTAATCTCATAAGAGCAGGTATTTGGCATTAGGTTGTCAGGATAGGACCTGCAAAAATTAGTGTACATTGGCGTGGCAGGCTTTTACAATGTATGATCATATAACTAACTCCACATTATTTACCCATTTGCCCGAGGAAAGTGGTTTTAAGAAGCTATTCAATTTTGAGATCTTAGAAACTGGTGCCAAATGTGTGAGTGCACTGGATTCCGTATGTTGTATTAATTAGCCCCAGCAGCACCCTTATAATGTATGCATGTTTAGGTGAGCACAGCCATCTTAGTTTCATATATATGTGCAGGGCCGCCATCAAAGATTTTGGGGCCCCTAACACAGCCCAAGTCTGGGCCCCCAGGGGCCCACCTCCAAGCCCGCCCACAGGGCCCCACCTCCATACCCGCAGTGTGTGTAAAGTGGACACTGTGTGTGTTAGTGCATGTGTAGTGGATGCAGTGTGTGCAGGGCGTTTTAGCCGCAAGGAAAACAAGGCATTTTCCAGGGGGCGGCAAAAAACGCCGCCCCCAAATGCCCAGGGCAAATGCCTTGTTAGCCTTGCGGCTAACTGGGCTGCCGGTCGGGCTGATGGGCTGGGCGGGCGGCTGGCGAGGGAGCTCTTCCTCTGAGCGCTCTGCTCAGCTCCCTCGCGCGCCGCAGAGTGAGGCTGGGAGACGGAATATGACGTCATCTTCCGGCTCCCAGCCTCACTCTGCGGCAAGCAATGGAGCTGAGCAGAGAGCTCAGAGGAAGAGCTCCCTCGCCAGCCGCCTACCCGCCAGCGCACAGCAGCGTGTGTGTGTGTGTGTGTGACTGTGTGTGTGTGTGTGTCTGAATGTGTGTGTGTGTGTGTCTGACTGTGTGTGTGTGTCTGACTGTGTGTGTGTCTGACTGTGTGTGTGTCTGACTGTGTGTGTGTGTCTGTTAGTGAGTGTGTGTGTGTGTCTGTTAGTGAGCGTGTGTGTGTCTGTTAGTGAGTGTGTGTGTGTGTCTGCTAGTGTCTGCTAGTGAGTGTGTGTGTGTGTGTGTCTGCTAGTGAGTGTGTGTGTGTCTGACTGTGTGTGTGTGTCTGTTAGTGAGTGTGTGTATGTGTGTGTGTCTGTTAGTGAGCGTGTGTGTGTCTGTTAGTGAGTGTGTGTGTGTGTGTGTGTCTGCTAGTGAGTGTGTGTGTGTGTGTGTCTGCTAGTGAGTGTGTATATGTCTGACTGTGTGTGTGTCTGTTAGTGTGAGTGTGTTTGCCTGTGAGTGTGTGTGTCTGTTAGCTAGTGTATGCGTATCTGTCAGTGAATGTGTGTGTGTGTGTGTGTATTTAGAAGGCGGGATGGGGGGAAGGGTTGGGTGGGGGTGGCGCGGGGGGGGGGAGGGGCGCCTGAGTTTTGTCCTGCCTAGGGCAGCACAAAACCACGATACACCACTGAGTGTGTGTAGATATACATATCTACACACACGTATATATACATACAAACATATATACACATACACACAATTTGTGTTTGAATGTAAGCATGTTTTTGTATAGCATATGTGTGTGAATGTTGGTGTTTGAATGTAGGAATGTAGGCATGCATTTGTGAGTGATGTATACACACACACTTATTTACAGACATGCTTATTTACAGACATACTTATTTACAGACATGATACACAGACACACAGATACACACACTGACACACCAATACACATGCAGACAATAACAGTTACACACAGATATACCCACACAGATGCACATACACACTGACACAGAATACACACACACACAAAAGCACACACAGATACACACACAGTGATACACAGAGACACACATACATTCCTGACACACACACACTGAAACACAGACATACATACAGACCCACACATACATACTGACATACACACACATACATACAGACCCACACATACATACTGACATACACAAACATACATACATGCATACACACATACATACATAGTGACATACATACAGACAGACACACGCACATACATACATACAAACAGTGCCATCCTAACCGCATTATGGGCCCTCGGGCAAAGCAGTGCACTGGGGCCCTGCCTACACAACAACTAACAGGAATAAAAATGTAGATTATCGATAAAGATAAGCTTATATGTATTGGTACCTCCAACCAATGCAATACAACCAATGCAATACATACATACAGTACATACACACAGACTGCTGAATACAATCACAGACTGCTGAACACATTCACACACAGACTGCTGAATACTCGCACACCAACTGCTGAATACACACACGCTTGCTTGTGGGGCCCCCAGGAAACTGCCCAGCGTGCTCAATTGGAAAGACGGATTTGCACACACACACACAAACGTACAGACACACACAGCTAATTTTTAGCCACCCTCCTGTTTCTTATCTTTGTGCAGGAGGGTGGCTGAGGCTGATGGGAGTCAGCTGGTTCTCCCCTCCTCGTGGTTTCCTTACTGCATCCTACCTCCCGCATGAAGTAAGCTGGAAGAAAGTGACCACCCATCACTTCCTCCTAGCACTAGTTGCGTGGCCACAGCACTGACTGGGCTCCTGAACACATATGCCCATCGGGTGGCCCTAAGGGTATGGACTACTCAATGGGCCCTATCAGCGTGCAGGTCCCGGTGCAACTGCACCGGCAGTAGTTCCGCTGCTATAGATAGGGAATGTGGGGCCCAGTCAGCCGCCCCCCCCACTGTTGTCACCCCCTGATGGTGGCCCTGTATATCTGTGTGTATATATAACAAGCACCCTCATTCAGCGGCACACTACTGCAGGTGCAGTCGCAATGGGGCCCAGAAGCTGGGGTCACACTTCTAGTGGCCTCACGTTTGAGCAATGGGTATCTGTGATCAGGAGCCTTTCAGTAAGGCATCTGGCCCCTGTCAGATTGGCGGTGCTGGAAGCAATTGATGTCACTTCCTCCAAGATTGCAGAGTATGGTGCAAGCTAGAATGAGGCAGCGAGAGGGAGATGAAAGAGAGAGCATGGACCATCCCCAGACCTCCATCATCAGTGAGCATCCAGATACACTGGACTTCAGGGAAGGCACCCTGCTGCACCCAAAAGGAGGGTAGCAAAAAATATGTAAATCTCTATGTCTGTGCGTCACTGTGCATGTGTATCTGTGTGTATTTTTATGTGTATGTATGTTTTTTGTATATGTGCATCTGTGTGTGAGTGTGTCAGTATGTGTATGTGTGTATCAGTATATGTGTGTAACAGTGTTTGTGTTGCAGTGTATATGTTGTAGTATGTGCATAAGATATGTGCTTGTGTGACAGTGTGTATGTTTATGTACATACATATTAACATTCAAACACCAACATTACACACAAACACACCCCTACAATCAAATGGCAACACCACACACAAACACACCTCTGCACTCAAAGTCCAAAACTGCATTCAAACACAAAACTGTATTGGTTTATGAACACAATATAGACATATACCCAAACATTCAAATGCCAACACCCCATACTCAAATGCTAGCGCTACACACAAATACATACCTACATTCACACACCTACTCAAAAAGCAATGCAATCAAAATGCAAAAACATGCTTATATTCAAACAGACACTGTTTGCAAATGCTTCCCTGCAAGGATAGGCAGATGGTAGATTCCCAGCTAGCAAAGAATTGTGGGAGTTGTTTCACAGTTGAGCATCTACCTTTTGTACATCATTGCCCTGAGAATTCCTTGCAACAGGGCCCCCACTGTGTTAGTTTTATGCATTATGGGTTATGTTTTCTGGAGGATCAATTTGTTAGGCCATAGGTTATTGCCATTTAGAGAACATTTGCACTTTGGGTAAGATTTGCTAACACACACAGTATATAGCACAGAGGTCAAAATGTGATCAAACTTCACATCTTCTGCCTAAAAGAATGGGTAAACATATTATTGAAGAATTATAGTAATTCCCTACATGCAGAGCCAATACTAACAAGAACATGATGTAAATGTAGTGTATGGGTAGCAAAAAGATATCAATTAAAAATATAAAATTTGAAATGGCATGATGCATTTTAATGCACTCTATACAAAATTGTTAAATCACTTCGTAAAGGTTAAAAAAAAAAAAGAAAGAAAGCCTAGTGTCCTCTCTTCCTGTGATCTGTTGATCCTAAATTCTCATTTTCTTTGTTAATTAAGCATTAATGCTGGGTATTGGTCAGTATACAAAGCAATAAATTGCTGACAGGTTGAGTAATCACCTAGGCGAAGCTGAGACATATAATCAAATAGTTAGATGTGTCTTTGAATAACACCCCACTTCCAATTATTACAGCTAATTAATGTATAGGAAAAAAAAACAGTAAAACACTATTTCAGAGAGTTTTGAAACCACATTCAAGACCAAATAGAACATTTTTGCCATCTAATTTACTTCTATGACAATGACAATGTGTACATACAATGCATTGACCATGTCACCATTTTAATCAGGGTATCAAAGTGTCTAGTTCAATCTATATGCAGATTATGCCTATTAATAAGGGACTCTAAGCCAAAAAAGCAGGAGACTAAAAACAGACCAATTGTCTCCCTACACTTTCTCTATTGCTTTACTTGTGTAATGCTTGGGCTGAATGTTGTAATATCGCAAATATTAAGTCTGCGATCTGTGGATTGTAATGTGTACCCTAAGCTGAGAAGGATTTATGTCATGAGCAACCCTGGAAGAGGAATTCAATTGTTATTTTTTTAACATAGAATGCCTGCACTAAGTCATCTATACCATATCAACCCTCATTACAGATTGCTTCAAGTTGCAGAGTGAAAAAATGCTTAACAGTACATAGGGTCCATATGCTGCCGCCAGACTGAGTTTCCTCTCTAGTCGGTCCTCTCACACCTCACCCCTCTGTCAGTCCTTACATTGGCTTCCTGTATACTATAGGAGTCAATTCAAAGTGCTAACCCATACCTACAGGGAGTGCAGAATTATTAGGCAAATTAGTATTTTGACCACATCATCCTCTTTATGCATGTTGTCTTACTCCAAGCTGTATAGGCTCGAAAGCCTACTACCAATTAAGCATATTAGGTGATGTGCATCTCTGTAATGAGAAGGGGTGTGGTCTAATGACATCAACACCCTATATCAGGTGTGCATAATTATTAGGCAACTTCCTTTCCTTTGGCAAAATGGGTCAAAAGAAGGACTTGACAGGCTCAGAAAAGTCAAAAATAGTGAGACATCTTGCAGAGGGATGCAGCACTCTTAAAATTGCAAAGCTTCTGAAGCGTGATCATCGAACAATCAAGCGTTTCATTCAAAATAGTCAACAGGGTCGCAAGAAGCGTGTGGAAAAACCAAGGCGCAAAATAACTGCCCATGAACTGAGAAAAGTCAAACGTGCAGCTGCCAAGATGCCACTTGCCACCAGTTTGGCCATATTTCAGAGCTGCAACATCACTGGAGTGCCCAAAAGCACAAGGTGTGCAATACTCAGAGACATGGCCAAGGTAAGAAAGGCTGAAAGACGACCACCACTGAACAAGACACACAAGCTGAAACGTCAAGACTGGGCCAAGAAATATCTCAAGACTGATTTTTCTAAGGTTTTATGGACTGATCAAATGAGAGTGAGTCTTGATGGGCCAGATGGATGGGCCCGTGGCTGGATTGGTAAAGGGCAGAGAGCTCCAGTCCGACTCAGACACCAGCAAGGTGGAGGTGGAGTACTGGTTTGGGCTGGTATCATCAAAGATGAGCTTGTGGGGCCTTTTCGGGTTGAGGATGGAGTCAAGCTCAACTCCCAGTCCTACTGCCAGTTTCTAGAAGACACCTTCTTCAAGCAGTGGTACAGGAAGAAGTCTGCATCCTTCAAGAAAAACATGATTTTCATGCAGGACAATGCTCCATCACACGTGTCCAAGTACTCCACAGCGTGGCTGGCAAGAAAGGGTATAAAAGAAGAAAATCTAATGACATGGCCTCCTTGTTCACCTGATCTGAACCCCATTGAGAACCTGTGGTCCATCATCAAATGTGAGATTTACAAGGAGGGAAAACAGTACACCTCTCTGAACAGTGTCTGGGAGGCTGTGGTTGCTGCTGCACGCAATGTTGAAGGTGAACAGATCAAAACACTGACAGAATCCATGGATGGCAGGCTTTTGAGTGTCCTTGCAAAGAAAGGTGGTTATATTGGTCACTGATTTGTTTTTGTTTTGTTTTTGAATGTCAGAAATGTATATTTGTGAATGTTGAGCTGTTATATTGGTTTCACTGGTAAAAATAAATAATTGAAATGGGTATATATTTGTTTTTTGTTAAGTTGCCTAATAATTATGCACAGTAATAGTCACCTGCACACACAGATATCCCCCTAAAATAGCTATAACTAAAAACAAACTAAAAACTACTTCCAAAAATATTCAGCTTTGATATTAATGAGTTTTTTGGGTTCATTGAGAACATGGTTGTTGAATAATAAAATTAATCCTCAAAAATACAACTTGCCTAATAATTCTGCACTCCCTGTATAAAGCACTGATTAATCTTAGCACCTCGTATATCTCCTCAAAGACCCATAGGTATGCCCCTTCTTGGTCTCTCCACTCTGCCCGTGACCTTCTTCTGTCCGCTGCTCGCACCCGTACAGCTAACTCGGGCTTGCAGGAGTTCGCGCGGATGGCTTCCTTCCTATGGAATAGCCTGCCTACCGCCATCAGACTCTCCCCTAGTCTTCAATCATTTAAGAAGTGCCTTCAATCCCAGTTCTGTAGAAAAGCCTATGGCCTTCCAGACTAACCTCTACATTTCTTACCTGTCTCTTGCTCTCTCCTAAAGGGCAGCACTCTACTCTCTCCTCCAGCTCTGCTTCACTCCCACCTAATTTGATGGCCATTTCCTGTCCTAATGTGTTTTATACCCCACCACCTATAGACTGTAAACTCGTTTGAGCAGGGTCTTCTTCAACCTATAATTCCTGTAAGTTTTCTTGTAATTGTCCTATTGATAGTTAAATCCCCCCTCTAATAATATTGTAAAGCGCTACGGAATCTGTTGGCGCTATATAAATGGCAATAGTAATAATAATAATATGCTTTAGTTCTTATGGTTCCAACTCACACTCCATGGCAAATTTAAAGGAACACTACTATAGTGTCAGGAATACAAACATGTATTCCTGGTACTATAGTGCTGGAGTATATATTTAGTTCCCTGGTCTCAGTTTTTAACGTAATTTTTTCGACACTGTTGAGCCAGTCTCTCCTCGGCTGGCACCGCATCCATGGATGAGATCATCAGTCTTCTCATAGGAAAACATTGGGAGGCTATTGTGCATGCACAGCAAAACTCAATCAAAGCACCTCTATGGGAAGCGTTCAGGGTCGACACTGAATATAGGTGCTACACACTGTGCAGCACCGAGATACAAAGCACATCTAGTGGTTATCTGAATGACAGCCACTAGAGGTGTTACTAGACACCAATGTAAATACTGCCTTTTCTTTGAAAAAGAACCACTACGATAAGCTGCAGTGGTTCTGGTGACTATAGTAAATTGACAATAGACAAATACAACTTTGAAGTGACAGGTCAGCTTTTAGAACTCAGTTCCATAGGTAGAATCCCAGCTTAACACATAGATAGATAGATATACGTATGCATCTTCTTATACATTAATGCAAGTGTTCTTGATGGGCAAATTGTCACAATGAATAGTACAATCCATAATAAAAACCAACTAGCCTGATCACATGTACCATCTAAAATGAAAATGCTTATTTTCAAGATGGACATGCCTGGAGTTTGGCACCAGAGGCTCCATAATTGTCAGCACGCTTCACAAGTTTCTCTTTTGTTTTAGTGAAAGATAAAGTAGCTTCATTATTATTTTCCTACATTTAAGAATTTTCAAAATTTACCTTTTGTTAATGAGTAAGAGCTCTATCATTTTGGGGCTTTTTCAGAGGCAGCAGAAGGAGTCGAATTGGGGGAGATTTAGTTCTGTTGGGAAGAAAAGAAATCTAAGAAAAACCTGTGAAATACTACTAGTTTACCTTTTCTACCACATGTTTTAAATATATATTAATGCATGGTATTTTAGATTTACTCCTATAGAAATTTATAGGCACGAAAGGACATCATCATTCTATAACTACTGTTAGACTTAGAGAATACAAAACACCATCAATAAAATGGCAAGAAAATCCGACTAACTTTGGCCTTGATTTAATAATTTTGGATAACCTTTTTAAATGATTTCATATTTTTGGATACATTTTAAAATATTTTTTTTCAAAATTTTTAAGAAATATATCATAAAAATATATCATAAAATATAAAAAATAAATACATAAGAAATGTCAATATATGAAAAATGTTCAAAATATTAAATCATTTCAAAAGTTTACCAAAAAATATTACATTAATTGAAAACCTTATCCAAAAACATTGAAGCGAGGTCTTTATGAGTCCAAGCTACCTAAGAGGAGCAAAAAATTAGGTCGTTTAAAAGAAAACTATAGTGTCAGGAATACAAAAAGGTATTACTAACATTATAGTTCTGGAGTAAATGTTTACGTAACCAGCCCCCTTCTCTGTCAAATGAAAAGGTGATTTTACTTACCTTTTTTTCCACCACTGTGCCGATTTGGAACTCTGGACTAGGAAGCACCTCTTTTGACCACCTGAGTGACTGCAACTGTATTAGTATGCAGCAATGTAAACACAGCCATTTCTCCTAAAAGTCAGTGTTTTCGTTGCTCAGCCTTCAGGAAAATGCTATAGACACCAGAACCACTACATTAAGTTGTGTATACTGTCCCTTTAAATCCAGGCTTTGAAACCTCTCTGCACCCTAACACTAACATTAAAATTTCAGTACTAATGCAGAGAGCTGGTACCTTCATGACAACTAAAAGTATTAGGTCCCCCATAAAAACAAACAAAGAAAAAAATCAGTCTGTTTTCATACCCATTGCTTCCATCCCATGTGAAGTGGGATAAAATAAAAGGGTAATAGATTTATGTTAGGTTTCGTTCCTTGGTCTAAAGGAAAACATATTCCCCATGCCCTGGCAACTTTTTGTGCTAGTAACAAATGCCTTTTACTCTTCTTGGGCCCCTGAATTTTACCTACCTCCTTTCTTCCAAACAGATCAAAGTAAAACAGAGACACAAAACATATGCTTGGTCAATGAGAACAGCTTTGCCACTCTTTGACCTTCATTTATCAATAAATCAGCACAGAAAACACAATTTTTTTTTTAAATCCAGTGTGATACTAGAATACATAGAATGGTAATAGAATGGTAATTCACAGATTCCAGATTCTCATAGTGTCAGGATTACAAGTTGATCTAGCACGTAGAACTGTATCACACCTAGGACTAACAGGTAACGTCTTACCGGGCCTTAGAATGGCCGGACTTAACGTACCAGAGAATAGTCAGAATACTTGCAGAGGTTGGGGACACAGAAAGAGACAACGATGAGGGAAAGCCAAAAGTCAGGGATACCAGAATAGAGGGAAGTCAAATAAAGTCAATAACCAGAAATAAACGCTCAGAAATACACTCTTGGACATCCACTAGGGTAACCACGACAGGGCAAGAAGGAGAATTAAAAATGAGTTTAAATAAGCCCTTTACAAATCTTGACTTCAGAACTTGAGGTTAACTTAAATTTGAGAACTTCCTACGAATGATTACCTCCAAATTTTGTAATAACCAAGACAATTTTTTTTTTTGTAAATTAATTTGCTTTGTAAAATTTTAACTTTGTGACTTACCGTACTGTTATCCCTTCTAACATATTTCATCACTCTACTAATTAAAAGGACTGGCGTACTTATAAATTGCTCAGGAATAAAGTGTAAAACAACTTTAAATCAGTTTGTAATAATAATAATAATAATAATAATAATAATAATAATAAAATTAGACAGCAAGGAAAGGCTTAAGAAAAATATATGAATAAGTAAATAAATAATACACGGCTGCATGCCCTCCTTTACCTTACGATATTGGCAGCAATGTGAACATTGGCAAAATATTTAATGCCCACCTGGTTGGTACTTTATACTAACTTTGGATTATTTTCAATTATCTTTTTGGTTTATCCTCTTACATGTTGTGGTATTTCTATTTAATTTAATTTGCAAAATTACAGGCAGACTGAAATTCGCAGTTGTGAACTGGAATGACCAGTTTCAATATTTTGCATGGACTTGGACCATTTTCAGTGTTAATTATTTTGTTGGCAGCAAATTGTTCCAAAGACAATTAACATATTAAGGGCTAATCTCTGAATGCTCTCCAAAATTGCCTTTACAAAACACCTGAATGGAAATTGCAAACATTTAAATATAGGTTATCATTCTTTTCCTGTGTGATATTATTGCATTGTCAGGGAAGGTCAAATCTTTGCATGAAAAAAAATGGTGCAATAATTTCAGGAAAGCCAATAATGATATTAACTAGCCTAAAAATTAGCTAGCCTAGGTAGCACAGCAATGACTCAAATGGTAAAATGACACTCTTGAAATGGACGAAGGGGCAAACTATCTCAAACTAAAGCTCGAACGATTGCTGACAATTACTGACTAAGTTATACAGACACTTGCATGTTGAGTAGACCTGTCCAGGGTGAAGAACTTTGTTCTTCCGAAACAATTGAAACATTTTTCAGGTTGATACAGTTTAGTTTAGTTGACTTTTTCTTATCAATCAAACTTTGGTAACAAGCAATATTTGCTAAGTTCACAAGATCAGGGAAAAATAGGAACTTTATTGTGCTGACACGTACAAATGGCTACAATAATGTCTGGCCTAATGACTATGCAACATCAGCTATTTTTGCCAAAATTACAATATTTTTTATATATCTGGATTAAAAATAAAAAAAGTTAAATTACTTAGTTTTAGAATAATTGATTGTAATCTTTTGCTATCTTGAAATAATGATAAATGGGGAGGAGTCATTTCAAGTTCGAAATAGGGAATTTACCACAAACCTAAAGAAAATTCAGTGGACGATTGACCACCCACTCACCCCTTCCACCCTGACAACAGCAAAGCTTTCCCACACATCTAGTCTGTAGTATCAGTGTATTTCAGTGTTAAAAAAGCACAGTGCCCTTGTGTGAATTTTTCAAAAAAAGGAAAGGAAATGATGAAACAAGTGTGTGGTCATTTTTTTCCTTAAAGGACCACTATAGTGCCAGGAAAACATACTCATTTTCCTGGCACTATAGTGCCCTGAGGGTGCCCCCACCCTCAGGGTCCCCCTCCCGCCCGACTCTGGAAAGGGGAAAAGGGGTAAAACTTACCTTTTTCCAGCGCTGGGCGGGGAGCTCTCCTCCTCCTCTCCGCCCCGTCGGCTGAAAGCGCACGCGCGGCAAGAGCTGCACGCGCATTCAGCCGGTCGCATAGGAAAGCATTTACAATGCTTTCCTATGGACGCTTGCGTGCTCTCACTGTGATTATCACAGTGAGAATCACGCAAGCGCCTCTAGCGGCTGTCAATGAGACAGCGACTAGAGGATTAGGGGGAAGGCTTAACCAATTTATAAACATAGCAGTTTCTCTGAAACTGCTATGTTTATAAAAAAAAAAAAAGGGTTAACCCTAGCTGGACCTGGCACCCAGACCACTTCATTAAGCTGAAGTGGTCTGGGTGCCTAGAGTGGTCCTTTAAATCCCCGGTTTCAAATGACATAACCTGCCTGGTTGGCTGAGTCTTGTGATGTAACTATGCCACTGCGAGCTACTTCCACAGACTCTGTTGGGAGAACCACTTTTGTATTCCACACTGAAGGACACTCACTGACATTATGAACTGGGAAAACTGTCTTCTTCTCATGGTAGAAAGTGTGATTGGGTTGTTATTTTTTCCCATACTACAGACTGGATGTATTGGAAGGCTTTGCTCTTCTCAGGGTGAAAGAGGTAAGGGTTTAGTTTAGCAAAATCCCTTTTTTCAATTAAAAATTACTCCTGCTCCCCATTTGTAATAAAAACAAAATGGCAAAAGTAAATATAGTAAATAAAAAACCTGTGTGGGTTAATAAAACCGACATTATTATAAGGGAGTTTAAAAAAATTAAAATATATATATATATATATATATTTTTTTTTTTTTAAATTTACAGATACTAATTTTCATGGCACCCTCATTCTTATTAGAGTGTTTAGTGTAAATAGTTGTAGGAAGGGTTCATTAATTGTAATGGGGGGACAGGGATTAATTTGGAAGTGTATAGGCATGCCAATAATTGGGAGGTGAACAATGGCATGTCCACCGGCCATTGTATAATTATTCAGAACCCCACAGGTTGCCAATGAATGAGGGACACTATATTCCACCCCTTATATCACAATAGCCCCACCTGCTGATAATGGGAGGGGGCAGTGATCTGTCCACACCCCACTATTTATTTTAAAGTCCCCTAACTGATGTGCAGGGGTTAGGTCATGGGGCAGACTATGCCTCCCAGTTATTTCACAATCCACTTTCACAAGGGCCTTTCTAGCGACTGGCTGCCCAATGTCTGCCTAGTCACTAGTTTTACATATTTAGCAGATAGGCCCGCACGTGACGTATGGTAGGTGATGACATAAGGAGGTTTTAGATCTCCCTTATATTAATATGGGGTTTTATTGGATTTTATTTATTTTTAACCTATTTAATGTTGTAGCGGGCAATCAAATTCTGGCCAGGCACCACATAATTGACCCTTGCAGGAGATAGCGTTATTTAACTATTTGCCCACTGGCTACTAGTTCTGCCAGTGCCCAAAAAAGTACATCAGATTATCATTAATATGCAAAAAAGCAAGTGAACAATAATTTGCAAGTGTGCTCCCAAACGGATGCAATCAGTTCTGAATTCTAGTACTTTGTGAATCTTCCCAAAAAATATATGATCCAGACAATTAATGCATCTGGGTGATTACTGCAGATTTGCTTTGCCCAACCAAATTCTGGTCGTATTTGGCTCTACTAACCATGAAAATTGCCATGTCTGCTGGAATTCAGTCAGTTTGATATACTTTTATCCATCTTTCTTGACACAATCTGGTGTTTAGTACTCTGTTTGTGACTGTCAATCATCTTTTTTGGAGACATGATTGATCGTTGCGCGTTTGGTTCGTGTTTCGAATACATTTTGGCATTGAGTATGGGAATTAAACTGATTAGCCAATCGGCCCAAATTCTGAATTATTGCATTCCAGACTGAAGCTAATCTCCAAGTCTACAAGGAATTATTGTAACTGTTTTTGCTTCACAGCACATTAATAATCATCTTTTTTCCAGCTTTTTTGGTTTGTCCAAACTTTTTCGAAGAATGAAATTCTGACATGCCAAACCACAATACGGACAAAATTCTGCATTTCTCAAATATTGAGATTGCCTGTATGTATCTCTTTGTTTGATACATATTTTCAATAACTTCACATACACAAACATGGATATATTTATATTGAAATTCATTGTTGATTCCACTGTGGAATTCTAAAGTTGGTAGACCGTTCATAATTCCTGAATCTCAATTGCTGCCCTGGTAGTTTTGCTCTTCAAATGACCCGAAGCGAACAATGTTACTGAATAACTGTGACCAGCACAGGTCCTGGAGGCGAAACAAATCCTGTGGTGCTCTTATTTGTAATACTCTTCCTAAGCGAGAATCATTTTTTCCTTATTCAATGTCCTGCTAATTTCTGTTTTTTTGTGCTGCTGAAATGCAAAAGTTTAACAAAAGATGATTGTTTGTTATGTGTGAAACTGAGTGTTATGTTAAAAGTCTCAAAACTAGTGCTGGTTAAAATACATAAATAGCATTTTAGTATTTTCATGCTTTATTACACAGCTTGAGAAAATGTTTAGGAAAATGTGCATCTATTTTGCTATTCATGTTGCAGATTCAGTTGTACTATTGTTCTTTCTATATATTTGTTCAAAGGGGTTTATGGGGCTGATATTATGCATTGTCTTTGTCACAGGTATTGTTGCCATTTTACGTTACAAAAACTACAGTCTGTAGTTGACCTAATTGCCCACTCTATTTTAATGCATTAGATGCATTGTATATCACTATCCATTGGTGGGTGAAAGTTTAGAGAGTAGAAATTCGCCAATATGTGAGTGTGCCATGGACAGTCTAGGCTTGTCGTGGCTGGAGAGGATGATGACGGAGCTTATCACATATGGGAAGCTGCCAGATATAGAGTCCCGAGACCAGAATTCTTCCAGCAACCAAACCCATCAAGATGCTCTTAACTTCTATGGCAGAGCTGAGTTTGTTACACAATGTTCTACACGGCAGTGGAGTAGTTTCTGGATCAGGACTACATAGTTATATTGGTGATATACGTACAAAGTTTTGAAGTTGTTTGTTCTACAACATTTTGGTGGTGTTTGTATTACGTAGTTAGGGGTGGCTTACACTGCAGAATCTCTGTATTATCTAAGCTGTATAATTTAGATTGTAACAAAAACAACATCCAAAATGTGTTTCTTAATAAAGAGTTTATATGTTGCTTAGCTTGAAGAGTTTTGGTGATACCATACCTATTTTTTTTTTTTAAAGAGACACTAGAGGCACTGAGTTATCATCTCAATAAAGTGGTCTAGGTGCCATGTCCCTGTCTGTTTAACCCTACAATTGCAAACATTGCTGTTCTATAGGAATGGCAATATTTACATTGCAGGTTTAAAATGCGTCTTGTGGGGGGGCGGAGCCTAACTGCCAAGCAGGACAGACGTGCTGTGAATCAGCTCCTGCACAAAGCGACAAAACTGGGGATAAATACCCCGAAAACAGACACGATTCTGAGCCGGAGGGCACACAACGAGTCAAGGGACCCAAGGGGCATCGAATGAACCTACAAACAAGATTTACACTGCCCGGGAACCCGACCAACAGCACATGGGGCCTACATGCGACTGAGCCAGGGAGAGGCGGCCGCTCTCCTGGATTTTAAAGCAGAGTACAGCCCCCTATGCACACTCGCCTCCTTCCCCTTTCCCCCCCTGGACCGGTGGGGGTCATCCCAGTCCACACGCAACTCAAGTAGCAAGCAGCACAAGCCTGACCCTGAACTGCAAGGCTGCAGACCCTTACAGAGTGCAACTAAAATGGCGGCCGGCGAAGCGACTCACATGGCGAGCACACACTCGGCACAAATTCCAAGGAAAGCACCCCTACAGAAGCTAGAGGCGATACTGAACCGCTTCTGGGACAAAATCATGAAGCGGCAACAAGCAGCCCAAACCATGACACCTGCACCCCCGACGCTGGGTAAGCGGACCCACGGACGGCGGGGAGTGGAGGGAATGCCCTCGGGCACAACGTCGCCTCAACTACTTATCCACATGCAATCTAGCTCACCCGGGCTGCAGGCCGAAGGACAGAAAGCCCCAAAGCACCAGCCACACTGGTGGAGGAACAAGATACGCAAGCGACAGGAAAAGACCAGCTCCCCCGTCACTCCCGCACGTGGAGGAAACCCGGACCCTAGCGGTAACCGAGTTAGTGGCAAGAAAGTACAGGCCTCCAAGCCAGCCTGGGGCGGGAGGGACACCTCCAGACACCCGCACAGCGTTGACAAGCAGAACCCCAGCGCCGGACGTACACTACTTTTGCAAGGAAGGTATCGGGTGAAAGAGACTCTGACAGGGGGCCAGTGAACTCGCTACAAAGGGACACTGAAGAAACGCCATCCCCCCCCCCCCAATATAGCACCGACCAGCATAAGCTATGCTCTTATAATATTTTTGGTTTATAATATTAGACTTACCTACATATTGTGGGGCTCAAGGTACATTAAGCATAGTGGCCCAAAATATCAGTATAACCTTGCAAGTCTCCATATGCCACTTTATCACACTGCTATTGTGTCTTAAGCCTCAGTCCATAACATGTGTAAAAACCTTGTCAATTTTATTCTTTTCTATTAGTTGTAACACAAGACCTGCAAATCACATTATAAGCATAAGTATACTTATTCATGTCACTCGAAGTTATATGCATACCTAACCTAGCATGTCATAGTATTCTAAATACAAAAACGTGCAAGATATCTCCAAGCCATGTTTCTGTTACATCAAATGAAAATAGAGCTTGTGGAAGCTATTGTGGCTGTGCAAGCACTGTTGTAATTCTTATGCACAACAAAAATCAAAAAATGCGTCTTGTGTCTCTTTTTCTGACAGACACTAGAGGTGTTTCCAACCCAATAGCCAAGGTAAAATCAGCTGTTCAATCAGATGGTCTCATAGTGTCATAGGGACCATTTCATTGGCATAGCACAGTATTTTAATGCGCAATCGCACTGGCCTCCCAATGTTTCCCTGTGGGAATCTACACTGCTAATCTCCGCCAAAGATTTATTTGCTTTAAATTGGGCTGTTTTCTCACCACTTGGTTTTGCCTGGTTTAGCTCCCAAATCAGTTTTTTTACCGACAGTCAGCTAAAAGTTTGTGTTTTTGTAGAAAATGCTTTGGTGGTGCACAAGTCTACCAACTACTCTACTGAGACATTAATTGTGCGTACCAATAAGTCAGTGATTTATATCGGACATTAGTTACCGATAGAGTACCAACAGGCTGGAAAGATTTACAGAATGTTAAAAAATATACCTTTGAAAAAAATCTAATTTGAATATACACCTATAATAAGGAATTTAGTTTTCTCAAAAATCATCATATGATAGGTCCACAAAACTGTGAAGGGGCAACATCGAGAGTTGGGGACCTTTATTTCTCTTGTGCGGGGGCACACAGTACATGTGCACCCACACGTCTTTTTTGTGATGTATTTTTGTAATATTGACTTCTTCCTACAAATGTTCCTCTGGTCCTGTCTCTATAGACTAGCAGGCTTCCATCTCTCTATTGCAATGATTGCCTGCTTATCTATCAATCCTTTCTTACCGGCTTCACCAATCCTCCCAACCAGGCCAGCTGACTCTGTTACAGTTAGAAAAGCTACCTGCTCTCTGTGTTTTCATTTCCAGTCTTATGGTGCCTCTTACGCCTCTCCAGGTTTTTCTGTGTCACAGAAATTTTTTAAAAATACCATGGTCACTTAAAGAGAAACCCATCATCTCATGCCTTCCTATGCCACATTTCCATTCCCTTGCCACTATTTTATCTGTGTTTTCCACCTTCCCTGTAACCCAAGTTTCTTATCAAGTTTTTACTTATTTTCTTCTTCACTAAGTTTTTCATTTCAAAAAGGGAAACTTCAGCTGCATATCTACACAATTGTTAATTGTAAGAATTATATTATCAATATTTTATTCTCCTTGTACTTTCATTACCTGAAGATAACTTCATGACTTATGAATAGATTCTTGTTTGGAATAAATATATTGTCATAACTCCAACTAGTACATGATTCTTATCTCCCATCAATCTACTATGGCTACTATGTGTAACCCTGGCTAATGAACCGGCTCTGCTAATAGTTTTGATTGCCATGGTCTACTCCAGGGGTAGGCAACCTTCGGAACTCCAGATGTTTTGGACTACACCTTCAATGAAGCTTTGTCAGTATTATGGCTGTATGGGAGATGTAGTCCACAACATCTAGAGTGCTGAAGGTTGCCTACCTCTGGTCAAAACTCTGGTCTGGTCTACTCTCAAACTACTAGTTATTTTATTTTGGTGAACAGATTTTTTCATGTTCTTATTTTTTTGATATTCAGTTGTGTATAACAAAAGCGGTTTCAACTATTGTTACAATATTGTGCAACATTTAACTAAATGCAAAATCAAATTTTTTAGAGAACCAAATTCTGACACCTCTGCTTCCACCAAAGACGTAAAACAGAATCAACTCAGAATAGCTTGCCCCCACTTCCTCTGGAGCCAGTGCATGTCCGAACTAAGCACAGGTGCACTATTTTCTTTTCACAGCTTTGGCAGTCCAGCACAAGCATCTGCCAGCCACCTCCATGAAGCTTCCTCTGTGCATTTTATTGCCCTGCAGGTGTTTCTGTGTGTGGCCTTCAGTGTACAGGATAAGTGTGGCTGCTATTGTTCTTTAAGGGTACTTTGATCTTGTTCGCTCAAAGAGCTGCATAGCTGGATACCCTATTCAGTCCCATGCTGGGTAAAGGAGGAAGCTGTGAAGTTGCAGACAGGCAATCCATAATATTTATTTCAACAACTGCTCCAAATCTCTTGAAGCATCATAGTAAGATGGCTCATTAAACTACAACAGCCTTAAAATTGCGTTATACAACCACAAAACTGAAATCGATACATTTGTTGGATGTGAAGTAATGAATTGTATTGAGTGGATTCTGAGCACTTTTCCTGCAGATCATATTAATATGATGTGAACATCAGCGCTGTTTGTAATATTTAAAAATTAAATTAGGGAATTACTTCTTCCAGCGTGACTGGTACATCGGAGCAGGACGGCTCAAAATGATATGAGCGATTTATTTATTTTTCTACAACTAAAGCTTTGAAAAGAGAATGCAAATCAATCCAAACACATATTTGCTATCCGCTCTTTAGATGCTTTGTGTTAATTCACTTCTAATCAATACCCAGCTCTGTAAGAGCCCAGCAAAAAACAACATCAATATAATAACTCACTATAGGTTTATTACTAAACTAAAAGCATGCCTCACTTCTCATTTTTAATAGAGATTAATGACAACCACAAAAAATGTTATTGGCACAACAAGTGCTTCTCTCCTCTGAGAGACTGTATCATAGGCCCATATTGATTAAGCGGCAGTTTCTGCATGATGACCCATTTACTCCAATGCATGTAACACATTTTTCGAGGTAGAAATATAGTCATTTCCATTTTGTTACAACATGGACAAGTGGTAAACATGAGCTTTAAAATGTATGGAATTCAATATATTTTACCTGATGTTTTCTAAGCGTGTTATATTATTGCACCGTTTAATTTTTTTTAAATGGCGTCAATCTAACAAAGTATTAAGCCTCTTCTAAAGCACTATGTATATCATTATTAAAATCAAAATCACCTTTGCTGTGGCCAAAGCAGATATTTGGTCACTGGGATATATGTTTGATGTTAAAAGTTAATTTGATGTGATCGTTCAGACTTCTTAATAGAATAATTTCCTTTCCCAAATTTCACCGTTTAGCTAAGCAGTCAGCTCCTGTGATATATGAATATATTGCAGATATACTTGACTAGTTATAATTAGAGAGATTTCAATGTGCTCAAACCACTTCCTTATGTCCTTTGTCACGAGTTATAGAACAACCTGTTGGATTGAACGTTAGATATAATCAATAGTTTTGTTTTTTTACACCTACCTCCCACACAATATTTACCATTTCACAGCACCTTTCATTACGCACTGGGATAAAGACCTTGGGAAATAATTCCCTTCTTCTACCTGTCATGACATGCTAGTAACACACTTAAAGGGACACTATAGTCACCAAAAACAACTTTAGCTTGATGAAGCAGTTTTAGTGTTCCCGTATGGTTTTTGTAATTGTCCTATTTATAGTTAAATCCCCCTCTCACAATATTGTAAAGCGCTACGGAATCTGTTGGCGCTATATAAATGGCAATAATAATAATATTAATAATAGTGTATAGATCATGCACCTGCAGTCTCACATTTGGTGACATGGAAGCCTAATGAATTCATAATCTGTATAGCCAAAGGGAGAGATATGGCAGACCTCATGGCAATAGACGATGGTGAAGTTTGAAGATGGTGTGGTTCCACCCACTTAACCTCATAATATGCCATGCCCTCTTCAAAACCAGCTAAACCTCCAGGCGTTGAACGGAAAAAGGGACGCCGGAAACTGCAGATATAATTATAACACAATCACACATGTCACCCTGACGAAGTGGGGAAACTAAAATAGAGAGGTACAAGACATACTTACACAAAACCAGCTAGAGGATACAGAGGTCTGCATGGCCATGCTTCATGAAGGGAGGTGAGCAGACACAGGAGAGAAGAGGGGAGAAGAGATCACAGTGGGAAGGGGGAAGAGACCACCGTTGGAAGGGGGAAGAGACCACCGTTGGAAGGGGGAATTAAAGAGATGCACAAAAGGAAGGAGACAGACATACTGATACATACACACAAACTAACTGACATACATATATTCACTGACAGATATATAGAAACACACAAACATACAGACACACACACATACATACATACGGACGAACACACACATATACTGACAGACATACTGACACACACACATACTGTCAGGGTACCTGTGGTCTCTACCTCCGAAAGAGGTAGAGACTTAGCTGTTCCTCCATGCAGACGGTCTGATGGCTCCCTTCCCCGCGGTCTATCCGGTCATGCTAGGCCGGCCGCGAGGGAGTGACTGCCTTTTACAGCATCTAGGCAGGAAGTAGTCATCAGGACACTCCCCCGGAACGACCTGTCAGTCAATTGCTGCAGGACCAATCAGGACGCCTCGGAGGCGTGGTTACTGCTCTGAACAGGGTATTTAACAGAGCTTCTTTCATTAGCTCATTGCCCTGTCGTGGTTCTAGCTTGTTCTAGTCACTCAGTGCTTGTGTATTCTATTATCCCTTTTGGTTTTGACCCGGCTTGTTTACCTTACTCTGCTTATCTCTGTTACCCTGGATTCGGCTTGTCTCTCGCTTACCTGTCTTCTGTTACCCTCGACCTCGGCTTGTCTTTGACCATTCTATACTGTACTACTTACGTTAGTCCGGCCATTCTAAGGTCCGGTATACGTATCTGGCTACTGTTTGTACTCTGCGTGTTGGATCCCTGTCCCGATCCTGACATTACGACAGGGCCAATGGATCCTGCAAGTACAAACAGTCAGCTGGCTGCTCCTGATCCTAGGTTTGAAGCCATGGATCACAGAATGGATCAGATGGCGCTTGCGCTACAGGCTCTATTAGCTGGTGCCAATAACCCACCAGAGGAGATACGTAATACCCCTGTTTCTCCTGTCGGTTCAGGTCTAGAGGTAGCCACAGTGGGTGCTTCTTCTCACATTACCCCCCCAGTACGCTATGGTGGGGCTCCTGAGAAGTGTCGTGGTTTTTTAAACCAAATTAGTATCCACTTTGAATTGCAACCTCGCTCTTATCCTACAGATAGGGCAAAAGTAGGATTTATTATCACCCTACTCATTGAGAAAGCTCTGAGATGGGCCAACCCACTATGGGAGAACGATAATCCATTATTTTATAACTATAACGCATTTGTAGCTGCTTTTAGAAGAACATTTGACCCTCCAGGTAGAAAGGTTAATGCAGCCAGATTACTGTTGCGCCTGAGACAGGAGAACCAAACACTGGTGGATTATGCACTAGAGTTCAGGTCTCTGGCGGCAGAAATCAAGTGGAATGAGCAGGCGTATATGGATGTATTTTTGAATGGCCTATCTGATGTAATCCTTGATGAGTTTGCTACCAGAGAACTCCCTGAGAATTTAGAGGATTTAATTTCGTTCATCTCTCGTATAGATGAACGTCTAAGAGAGAGACAGAACACTCGAGAGAGGAACCAGAGACCTTCTTTTAGGTTAGCTCCCGCTGTTCCAAGTCCTGACTCCACGATATCTTTGCTTACTGAACCTATGCAGATAGGGTATACCCGCCTCTCTGAGGAGGAAAGACAGCACAGGAGAAGAGAGGGTTTGTGTCTGTATTGTGGAGCCAAGGGTCATTTACTCTCGAACTGTTCTAACCGCCCGGGAAACGCTCGCACCTAAGTCTCTCTAGAGGACAGGCCTTGGGTGTTTCTATTTTGTCCTCTACTCCTGATTATAAAGATCACAGGCTTCTGCTACCAGTTTCCTTAACTTGGGGGAAGGAAGTAGTAAGGGCTATGGCATTGATAGATTCCGGTGCTGCTGAGAATTTTATCGACCAAGCCTTTGCTAGTAAGAACAATTTCCCATCCCAGCTAAGGGAGACACCTTTGGCCGTTGAGGCCATAGATGGTAGACCACTACTAGACCCTGTTATCTTTCGTGAGACCATACCCATTAATTTAAATGTTGGTATCCTACACGTGGAGAATTTATCTCTTCTGTTCATTTCGTCTCCTTCCGTTCCCATAGTTCTGGGGTACCCATGGTTGAAAAAACATAACCCTATTATCGATTGGGAGTTAGGAGAGATACTCCCGTGGGGCCAGGGCTGCCAGGATCGGTGTTTGTGCAAGGTTTCTCCATTAGCTAATATTAACATACCGGAGAATCCTACTCAGTCCACAGAAAGACAAATACCAGACCTTTACCTAGACTTAAGGGCAGTGTTTGACAAGAAGAATGCCGATTCTTTGCCTCCACACAGGTCATTTGACTGTAAGATTAAGCTTCTACCCGGCACTATGCCTCCGAGGGGCCATGTATATCCTTTGTCTGTTCAGGAAAACTCGGTTCTAGAGGAGTATATTCGGGAGAATTTAGAAAAGGGATTCATCAGGAGGTTTTCTTCTCCGGCCGGGGCTGGGTTCTTTTTCATTAAGAAGAAGGATGGCACGCTGAGACCTTGTATCGATTATCGAGGCTTGAATAAAATAACTGTCAGAAATGCCTATCCTATCCCACTGATTACCGAGTTATTTGATCGTCTTAAGGGCTCCAAAATCTTCACCAAGTTAGATCTCAGAGGGGCTTACAATTTGGTGAGAATCCAGCAAGGTCACGAGTGGATGACGGCATTCAATACCCGGTATGGCCATTACGAATACACTGTGATGCCATTTGGACTATGCAATGCTCCTGCAGTATTTCAAGATTTGATTAATGAGGTACTTAGGGAGTTTCAGCATGATTGTGTTATCGTTTACCTGGACGACATACTAATACACTCTAAGGAGATTGAGACTCACCATAGACAGGTCAGAAAGGTATTACACAAGCTGCTGCAACATGGTCTATATTGCAAATTGGAGAAGTGCAGTTTTGATCAGTCTCAGGTAGACTTTCTTGGATACGTGATTTCTGGGGAAGGTTTTAAAATGGATCCTGTAAAACTTCAATCTATTTTAGACTGGCCCTTGCCCAAAGGACTCAAGGCTATCCAAAGGTTTATTGGTTTTTCCAACTACTATAGGCGCTTCATTAAAGGATACTCCTCTATCATTGCGCCTATTACCAATATGACCAAACAAGGGGCTGATACTAAGTTCTGGTCTAAGGAGGCTCTGGGTGCTTTCAAGACTCTCAAGGAACTTTTTGCCTCGGCTCCCATTCTAGTCCATCCTGATACGACTCTGCCTTTCTTGCTCGAGGTCGATGCCTCTGAGACAGCAGTTGGGGCTGTTCTGTCTCAAAGGTTAGGGGTGGATAAACCGTTACACCCTTGTGGTTTCTTCTCTAAGAAATTTTCTGGGCCTGAGAGCAGATATGACATCGGGGAAAGGGAACTGTTAGCAGTCATTAAAGCCTTAAAGGAGTGGAGACATTTGTTGGAGGGGACCCTACACCCTATTACGATTTTGACGGACCACAAAAACTTGTCCTATATTGGGGAGGCTAAGCGCTTATCCTCTAGACAAGCTCGTTGGTCCTTATTCCTGACTCACTTCAATTATGTACTGACTTACAGACCTGGTTCTAAAAACTCTAAAGCCGATGCATTATCTCGCCAATATGAACCTTCTACTGTACCTGAACCAGTTCTTTCTTCTATAGTTCCGAAATGCAATATCATTGCTAATACGAATCTCAGGATTCATTCTCCATTATTGGCCGAGATCATTAAGTTGCAACATCTAGCACCTAAACAGACTCCTGCGGGCCATCATTTCGTTCCTCCTGCTCTTCAACTGGAACTTTTACAGTGTTTACATAATAGCAAGATGGCGGGACATCCTGGTATTCGCAAGACTTACGCGTTGATCTCTAAGGACTTCTGGTTGCCTGCTTTACGGAGGGATATTGAGGAGTTCATCGCTGCATGTGAAGTTTGTACTAAAACCAAACAACCCCATACGCTTCCATGTGGATTCCTGCAACCCTTGGAGGTTCCAGAAAGACCATGGTCCTGTTTGGCCATGGACTTTATTGTCGATCTACCTATCTCTAAAAGACAGACTGTTATCCTCACCGTGGTTGACAGGTTTACTAAGATGGCACACTTCATTCCCCTGCCTAAACTCCCGTCTTCTCCCGAATTGGCAGAGATATTCGCTAAGGAGATTTTTCGCCTACATGGGATACCCTCTCAAATTGTATCGGACAGAGGCTCCCAATTTGTTTCCCGCTTTTGGAGGTCCTTCTGCTCTCAACTTGGTATTAAATTAAACTTTTCTTCTGCCTATCATCCTCAGTCTAACGGAGCTGCTGAACGTACCAACCAGAAAATTTAACAATATTTACGATGCTTTGTTTCTGAACACCAGGATGATTGGGTCGGTTTGATTCCTTGGGCGGAGTTTGCACACAACAATCTCGTTTGCGATTCTACTCATTCAAGCCCCTTCTTCATGAATTATGGTTTTCATCCGTCTATTCTTCCTTCGGATTCTCCTTCCCAGGGGGTACCGTCGGTTGATGTTCATGTTGCCAATTTGAGGAAGTTGTGGGATCAAACTCGACAAATCCTTGTGCACAACTCTATGTTGGTCAAGAAACACGCTGATAAACGTAGAAGGGCGGCTTCGGTCTTTGTTCCTGGTGATAGGGTATGGTTGAGCACGAGGAACATCCGTTTAAAAGTGCCCTCCATGAAGTTCGCTCCTCGTTATATTGGACCCTACAGGGTGCTGACCCGTATCAATCCAGTTGCGTATCGTTTAGCTCTTCCTAATACCTTACGCATCCCGAATTCGTTTCACGTTTCATTGCTGAAACCACTCATATGTAACAGATTTTCCTCCACAATAGCCCCTCCTCGCTCCGTTCAGGTGGAGGGTCAGGAGGAGTATGAGGTTAACTCTATTATTGATTCTCGAATCTCCCGGGGGAGAGTACAATATCTGGTTGATTGGAAGGGATATGGTCCTGAGGAGAGGAGTTGGGTACCTCAGGAGGATGTTCATGCTCCCCGTCTCCGCAGGGCGTATCACTCTCGCTTCCCATCTCGTCCCGGTTCATTCCGCCCGGTGGGCGTATCTGAGAGGGGGGGTACTGTCAGGGTACCTGTGGTCTCTACCTCCGAAAGAGGTAGAGACTTAGCTGTTCCTCCATGCAGACGGTCTGATGGCTCCCTTCCCCGCGGTCTATCCGGTCATGCTAGGCCGGCCGCGAGGGAGTGACTGCCTTTTACAGCATCTAGGCAGGAAGTAGTCATCAGGACACTCCCCCGGAACGACCTGTCAGTCAATTGCTGCAGGACCAATCAGGACGCCTCGGAGGCGTGGTTACTGCTCTGAACAGGGTATTTAACAGAGCTTCTTTCATTAGCTCATTGCCCTGTCGTGGTTCTAGCTTGTTCTAGTCACTCAGTGCTTGTGTATTCTATTATCCCTTTTGGTTTTGACCCGGCTTGTTTACCTTACTCTGCTTATCTCTGTTACCCTTGATTCGGCTTGTCTCTCGCTTACCTGTCTTCTGTTACCCTCGACCTCGGCTTGTCTTTGACCATTCTATACTGTACTACTTACGTTAGTCCGGCCATTCTAAGGTCCGGTATACGTATCTGGCTACTGTTTGTACTCTGCGTGTTGGATCCCTGTCCCGATCCTGACACATACACACTGACAGACATGCTGACACACACTAACAGACATACTGACACATACACACACACACACACTGACAGATATACTAACACACACAGAAACATCTACTGACTGACTTAGTGACAGACATACACACACACTGACAGACATACTGACACACACACACACACACACACACACACACACACACACACAGACAGCAATACTAACACACACACACTGACAGAAATACTAACACACACACACACAAACATACTGACACAGACACTGATAGACCTACTGGCACACATTCCCCCTCAATCACACATGCACAATTAACACTTTTAACCTGACTCCCATTGCAAACCTTGAAGGGTGCCTTCTCTGGTGTCTAGAGTGGTGGCTGAGGATGTTGTGAGTTAGGGGATGGCTCTTCCGGCCGCCTCCTCAATGCCTTCATGATCTCTAACTCTCAGCTCTGTGTTTTCACTGGGAGGAAGTGACACACGGCCGTCACTTCATACCAGCGCTGCTGAAAAGCAAAGGGCTACCGCACGCGACCGGATTCCTGCTTACAAAGGCCCACCAGGTGGGCCTTCTCAGTGTGCCGGTCCCTGGCTGCACCGGGGGCCCATGGGGGGAAAAAAATTAATAATAGAGGGCAGCAGGGCCCACTGGACTGCCGCTCTGGGCCCCCCTGAGTAACTGGCCCTGGGCCTGTATACACACACACACACATCCTCCTTACATACACACTGTATCCCTTACAGAGACTGCACGGGGAGGGGTGAAAAGACACATGGAGGGGCTGGGGGGGAATTGAGACAAATGGAGGGGCACAAAGAGACACATAGAGAGGCACAAAAACACACAACGGGGATGGGGAGTTCAAAGAGGCACACAGAAGAGCAGGGGGACAAACAGACACACATAAGGACTAGGGGGTAAGAGAGACACAGAGGGGAATGGAAAAAAGAGAAACACAAATGGGTTGGGGGAGAAACAGATGCACAAAGCGGCTGGGGGAAGTAAGAGACCTGCCAGCCAGCCACAGCCAGCTTGCCTGCTAACAAGCCAGAGCAGCCAGCCACAGCAGTTAGCCTGCCTGCTAGCCTACTGCAGCAGCCAGCCAGCCAGCCAGCAACAGTAATAATGTGAGAAGAGCCAACCTGAGGAGCAGAGCGTTAGAGAGACCCTGCTCCAGGACCAATTAGACTCACTGTAGTGGACTCTAACATACAGTTTACAAAATTGTAAACTGGGGGAGGGAGAGGGAGTGGGGGGAGGGCGTGTACCACATTCAGGAAATACAGGTGGCCCAGGTGCCAAATGCTCTAGGTATGCCCCTGCACACTGCATTTCTTACATACACTCCATATCCCCTATACATACACACACTGCTTTCATTATACACACACTTACTACATCCTCTACACTGAATTCCATAAACACATACACTACATCCCCTACCACAGCTCTAAGTAATGGTGGAAGTGATAGGGGGCCCTGTGGGTGGACTCAGAGGAAGGCTTCTGTGAATGGCCTTGAGAAGGGCTTCCAAAATTTCTGATGGTAGCCGTGTTTATGATGTCCCAATTTATCGAGGTTTTTGATTAAATAAGTGAGCAGCTACTGAATTCTGGTATACACTGGAGTAAAGAAGTATTTGATCCCCTGCTGATTTTGAACGTTTGCCTACTGACACAGAAAGGATCAGTCTATAATTTTAATGGCGGGTGTATTTTAACAGAATAACAACAACAACAAATTCAGAAAAACGCATGTCAAAAAAGTTATAAATTGATTTGCATAGCAATGAATGAAATAAGTATTTGATCCCCTATCAATCAGCAAGATTTCTGGCTCTCTTAAAGGGAGTGCTCCTAACCTCAGCTCGTTACACCTGTCCACAAAAGCAATCAATCCAATTCCAAACTCTCCATCATGGCCAAGACCAAAAAGCTGTCCAAGGATGTCAAGGACAAGATTGTAGACCTACGCAAGGATGGAATGGGCTACAAGCTTGGTGAGAAAGTGACAACAGTTGGTGCGATTATTCGCAAATGGTAGAAACACAAAATAACGGTCAGTGTCCCTTGGTGTGATGCTCCATGCAAAATCTCACCTCATGGAGTTTCAATGATCATGAGAACGGTGAAGAATCAGCCCAGAACTACACAGGAGGATCTTGTTAGTGATCTGAATGCAGCTGGAACAATAGTCACCAAGAAAATTATTGGTAACACACTATGCCGTGAAGGACTGAAATCCTGCAGCGCCCACAAGGTCCCCCTGTTTAAGAAAGCACATGTACAGACCCGTCTGAAGTTTGCCAATGAACATCTGAATGATTCAGAGGAGAACTGGGTGAAAGTGTTTGTCTCTTTGGCATCAACTCAACTCGCTGTGTTTGGAGGAGGAGGAATGCTGCCTATGACCCCAAAAACACCATCCCCACCATCAAACATGGAGGTGAAAACATTATGCTTTGGTGGGGGTTCTCCTAAGTTGACAGGACAACTGCACCGCATCAAAGGGACGATGGAGCCATGTACCATCAAATCTTGGGTGAGAACCTCCTTCCCTCAGCCAGGGCATTGAAAATGGGTCTTAGATGGGTATTCGAGCATGACAATGACCCAAAACACACAGCCATGGCAACAAAGGAGTGGCTTTAAGAAGAAGCACATTAAGATCCTGAAGTTGCCTTGCCAGTCTCCAGACCTTAAGCCCATAGAAAATCTGTGGAGATAGCTGAAGGTTCTAGTTGCCAAACGTCAGCCTCGAAACCTTAAAGACTTGGAGAGGATCTGCAAAGAGGAGTGTGAGAAAATCCCTCCTGAGATGTGTGCAAACCTGGTGACCAACTACAAAAAACACCTGACCTCTGTGATTGCCAACAAGGGTTTTGCCACCAAGTACTATGTCGAAGGGGTCAAATACTTATTTCACTCATTGACATGCAAATCAATTCATAACTTTTTTGGACATGTGTTTTTCTGGATTTTTTTTGGTTTGTTATTTTGTCTCTCACTGTTAAAATACACATACCATTAAAATTATAGACTCATAATTTTTTTGTCAGTGGGCAAACGTTCAAAATCAGCAGGGGATCAAATAATGTTTTCTCTCACTGTATATGACTTTTGTCACTTTCACAGCCTCAGACAAAGGTGCAGATACACCAAAATGGGTGTTTGTTTGATACTGTGTGTTTTCTGTCTTGGGTAATCACATGTTGCACAGTTTAGTTATAGTCTATGGCAGGGGTTCACAAACAGGGCCGGTGCAAGGATTTTTGCCGCCCTAGGCAAAAAAATTTTTGCCGCCCCCCATTATGTCCTGCCCACCATGTGACATCACAATGCCCCGCCCATATGCTCTGCCATATGGGCCAACGCCAGTCTTCACAAAGGGTCTTTTATCTGAAAAGACAGTGTGTTTACATTAAAAAGCCTACAGGCACAGGCTATAGACACCAGAACCACTACATTATGCTGTAGTGCTTCTGGTGACTATAGTATCCATTTAATGTGAGGTAAATTAGAAATTAGTGCCACTAATAATATATTGGATTGCCTACTTACCACCAGATGAGGACAAGAGGCTGATGATGGGCTCAGTCTGGCTCCACAGGTCTGGTGTAGAAGAGGCTCTCTGGAGACTGTTTTTAACAGTGCTCACAACAATTAACGAACAGGAAGCAGCTCCATTTTTTAGGGCCCCTTACACAGCTCAAGGTCTGGGCCCCCAGGGGGCATACGCCTACAATGCCCACCCATAAATCCACCTACATGGCCCATCCATGAGTTGGGGATGTTTTATGTGTGCAATTTGTGTAAGGGATGTAGTGTGTTTATAGGGGATGTAGTGTGTGTTTGCGTGTAAGGAATGCATTGTATGTTTCTGTGTGTGTGTGTAAGGGGTGCAAGGTTTGTTTCTGTGTATGTAATTTAATGCAGTGTGTGTCTGTAAGGGGGGCATTAATTATGTAAGAGAACGTAAGGGATGCATTGTGTGTTTCGGGTGTGTCTTTGTGTGAGTAGGAATGCATTGTATGTTTCTGTGTGTGTGTGTGGGGGGGGATGCATTGTGTATGTGTGTAGTGTAAAAGAGAGGGTTTGTGGGGTAGGATAGGCACTGAGAGGGGAACAGCTCTTTATTTTTATTTTATTTTAAATTCATAGTGCTCTCCCCTCCGGTCAATTATGGATTTCCCCCTCCCTTCTGTCCCTCTGTGTTCTCCCCTTCTGTCACTTAGTGCTCTCCCTTGGCCCCCTGTCCCCCTGCAGTCCCCCCTTGGTGGTCTTCTCACTCCCCCCTCCCCCTTAGTGGTCCTCCCTCTCCCAAACCCCGTAGTAGACCTTCCCCTACTCCCCCCACCCCCTTAGTGGTAATCTCCCCCCCTTAGTGGTCCTTACCCTCCTCCCCTCTCCTTAGTAGTCCTCCATCCTTACCCCCCTTTGATGGTCCTTCCCCCCCTTAGTGGTCCTCCCTCTCCCAAACCCCTAGTGGACCTCCCCTCCTCCTCCCTCAGTGGTCCTTACCTCCCCACCCCCGTTCCCCCTGTGTTCCTTCATCCCCCTCCCCCAGTGGTCCTGACTCACGCCTCCCCAAGTGGTCCTTACTTCCCCCTCCCCTCCCCTAGTGGTCCTTACACTCCCCTCCCCTAGTGGTCCTTGCTCCCCCCTCCCCTCCCCTACTGGTCCTTACCTTCCCATCCCCTAGTGGTCCTTACTCCTCCCTCCCCTCCCCTAGTGGTCCTTACCCTCCCCTCCCCTAGTGGTCATTACCCTCCCCTTATGGTCCTTACCCTCCCCTCCCCTCGTGGTCCTTACCCCCCCCTCGTGGTCCTTATCCCCCCTCCCCTAGTGGTCCTTATCCACCCCTCCCCTAGTGGTCCTTATCCACCCCTCCCTCCCCTAGTGGTCCTTATCCCCCCCTCCCTCCCATAGTGGTCCTTATCCCCCCTCCCTCCCATAGTGGTCCTTATCCCCCCTCCCTCCCATAGTGGTCCTTATCCCCCCCTCCCTCCCATAGTGGTCCTTACCCCCCTCCCTCCCATAGTGGTCCTTATCACCCCCCTCCCTCCCATAGTGTTCCTTATCACCCCCCTCCCTACCATAGTGGTCCTTATCACCCCCCTCCCTCCCATAGTGGTCCTTATCACCCCCTCCCTCCCATAGTGGTCCTTATCACCCCCCTCCCTCCCATAGTGGTCCTTACCCCCCTCCCTCCCATAGTGGTCCTTATCACCCCCCTCCCTCCCATAGTGGTCCTTACCCCCCCTCCCTCCCCAAGTTGGTCCTTACCCCCCCTCCCTCCCATAGTGGTCCTTACACCCCCCCCCCCTCCCATAGTGGTCCTTACCCCCTCCCTCCCATAGTGGTCCTTATCCCCCCTCCCTCCCCTGGTGGTCCTTATCCCCCCCCTCCCCTGGTGGTCCTTATCCCCCCCTCCCTCCCATGGTGGTCCTTCCCCCCCCTCCCTCCCATGGTGGTCCTTACCCCCTCCCTCCCTCCCATGGTGGTCCTTACCACCCCTCCCATGGTGGTCCTTACCACCCCTCCCATGGTGGTCCTTACCCCCTCCCTCCCATGGTGGTCCTTACCCGCTCCCTCCCATGGTGGTCCTTACCCCCTCCCTCCCATGGTGGTCCTTACACCCCCCGCACCCCCCCTCCTATGGTGGTCCTTACCCTCCCCTCTGCCCATGTAGCGTGGCCGGGCGGCGCGGAACGCGGGACAGGAACCTCTGTTTCCTGTACCCGGCCGCCGGCGGAATGACAGGAAGTGCTCACAGTGAGCACTTCCTGTCATTCCGCCGGCGGCCGGGTACAGGAAACAGAGGTTCCTGTCCCGCGTTCCGCGCCGCCCGGCCACGCTACATGGAGAGACCGGCAGGAGGGAGCGCTCTGCGCTTCCCTCCTGCCGGTCACTCAAACCCGGCCGCCCTCACACGGCAGTGCTGCGCCGCCTGGGGCTTGTTAAAGCGCTCAGGCGGCGCAGCATGAGGAGCCACACCGGGCACAGGGATCCGGCGCCCCCTGGTAAGTTGCGCCCTAGGCGGCTGCCTAGGTCGCCTTACAGGTGGCGCCGGCCCTGTTCACAAACCAGTCCTCGTGGAACCCTTAACAGTCCAGGATTTAGGGTCACTCTGTTGTGTCCAAGGTGTTTTTTTTTTTTTTTTTTTAAATACCTTAGATACAACTGGGTAATCCCTGAATCCTGGACTGGTAGGGGTTCCACGAGGACTGGGTTGGGAACCACTGGTCTATGGTCTTAGGTAAGTACATTCAACTTCATACAGTAAGGTAGTTTTAGGACTTTGGAAAGGCTGTGTGATGAACTACACTTCGCCACTGACTTTTGGAGAGGCCTGCTTACCAGCCTCTTGCCCTGTGACTATGGCCCCTGGGGTGTATTGCCATTTAAAAAGTCTATTTGGGCTTATTGGATTTTAAAACACTTTTCATGCCTCTCCAAAGGTCAGTGGCGAAGTGTAGTTCATCACAGGCTGGTCCAAAAAGATCTGCGATAACCTCAATAAGAATAGTCAAGTGGTTATTGGTGGGGGCTTAGAGATATTGCTCCCAAGCTTTGAGGTATTCGAACCTATAGAGCTATATCTGTCAGCCATTTCTCCTTTTAATCAGGGCTGGTGCAACCATAAGGCAGCACAGACAGCCGTCTTCAGGTGTACTGGCCCAGGGGGGTCAAGATTCTGATGACCAGCAGGAGGGGAGCGCACAGCACATTGCTCCCCACTCCAGCAAGTCACTTAATGAAGCATGGCCAAGCGTACTTCTCTACCCTCTACCCTCTACCGGGTCTAATAGAAAGGTGATTGCTGAAAACAACAAACAGCTTCCTGTCAGACCAGCTAGAGGATACAGAGGTCTGCATGGCCATGCTTCATGAAGGGAGGTGAGCAGACACAGGAGAGAAGAGGGGGGAAGAGACCACAGTGGGAAGGGGGAATTAAAGAGATGCACAAAAGGAAGGAGAAATACAGATGGTCTGGGGCAAAGAGAAAAGGTGCTGGGGGAATACACACACAGTGCTTGGGAAGGGAGAAAGAGACACACATATGGACTGGATGGGGAGAAAGAGACACAAAAAAAAAAAACTGGGGAAGGTGAGTAAGAGACACACATTAAGTGAGTAATAGACACAGTTAGGCTGGGGGGACATACAAACAGAAGGGCTGAGGGGAAGAGACATGCAGAGGGGCTGGGGAAGGGGAAAATAGAAATACAGATAGGCTGGGGGAGAAAAACACACAGAGGGGCTGGGGCAGAGGCAATGTGCTGGGGGGGAGGAAGAGAGACACAGGGGCGTTGGGAAAGGGGAGAAGGGCTGGGGAAAAAGAGACACAAATATGCTGGGTAAGGGGAGAGAGACACAAGGGGGCTGAGTGGGAGAAAGAGACACAAATTAGCTGGGAGGAGTAAGAGACACAAAAGGACTTTGGGAGTAAGCGAAACACAAAGAGACACATTTTTTTTTGGCGGGGAGCTTGGGCGAGGGAAGAGGCAAATTTATCTTCACCTGTGTAGCCAAAGCACCTGCTATGCTTTTAGTTGTGATAAGGTTGTTGCCAGTAGTCGACAGGATTAGCCTATGCTGCTCCCAAGATCTGAGGTACTATGATTCATTTAGGGTTACTTGTCAGTTCTCCTATTTTCAGGTAATTGTTTGGTCCTATGTCCCCAAGCCCTTTATCGAGTTCATATTTCTAAGGATTAAATTAACTGTACAAGATCTTACTAAACAGTTTCATTTTATACACTGTTGCAAATAAAATATACAACGGTTATTACTTTTTAGTCCAAATTGTTGGCGGTTCAGGACTAGCCAATTATTGTTACAGTGTATATAGCTATATAGTTACACTTGAATAGATATTCCTTGTGTATATTGTTCCACCTTGAGCCCAATAAATAGTGTCTTCTTTTTTATTTTTGACTGAATTACAAGTAGGGTAAATTGAACGGGTACAGCCTGAGTGCTGGTTTTGAAGATCCACATAAGGGCATGTCTACCTATGGATTGTATCATAATTTGGACTTTTTTCTTTGCTGTGGATTTAGTTTTAAGTACTGCAATACATTTAGATTATTAGAATTTCAATGTGGGTTCCTTTATTTATCTCCCTTTGGGTATAGAGATTATGTGTACATATAGATTTGTACATATAGGTTTGAGGGTTAGGCCCTTATTACAATAGTATTACAATGCTACACTTATATAATCCCTTTTTCAATGTAATTAATCCACAGTGTCAATTAGTTTTTCACACACTGTTCCAAAAATGAAGCGTGTACTTGCAAGTTGAAATGAGACCGCCCACCTGTGGTGCACTCTCCGACAGACACTCCTGATGCCCCAAGGTGTCAAACGCTGCTAATTAAATTATCTTCAGGGTTTGTACAGCAGTTATTTCATGCATAGCACATCATTGTTAAGGAAAGGTTTATGGAAGCACTCCATAAAAACACCTTAAACTTTCTTAAAATGTGTTATCCCATGGCTAGTTATCCAGATGACCCTGACGTACTGTAAACCTGAATTTACATCTAATGAGCTGGAGAAGAAGTTGATTATTTGTTCCAATTTAATAAAAGCACGGACATCATCATGGACTTAAGAGTCATCCAAACAAAATATACAAAAAGTTTCGAATCAAACAAATATCACAGAAAGTGTTTCAACCAAATGGAAAAGTAACACCCAGGAGAATATAAATATAAATTGGGTTAAATGATATGAATCAATTGTCCCACCTAGTCTTCAAATTTATATTTCAGAATTAGTTTTTTTTAATTAGCCTTCAGTAGAACTGTATGTGTAACCCAAAATTCATGAATTCAACTACAATGTTGAAATATCAATATGAAGCAAACATTTAATCATGTCTTCAACGCAGACAAACAAATAATCTGATAATAGAAACTGCCAACCCTTTTCACTACCGATTCTGTGTAGTTAAACTTGTATTTAGGGTATAATTGTATGCTCGTTCGGGCAGGGCCTTTCTCACCTCTTGTCTCTGTTAGTATTTTTTATGTCAACAATTCGTGTCAATTATCCCCATTGTATTATTGTATAGCACTGCAGAACATGTTGGAGCTATATAAATAATATTAATAATAATACTAATGATTTCATTGCTAAGTCTTTAATGTATTTGCACAGAGCAATACAAAGTTAACCCACTTGAATTTTGTGAGGCTCATACCAAAACCTTAAATTTCATCTAGACCTGAACTTTCACTCTAACTTCATGTTCTAAATTCAGCTTTAATATCTAACTAGTATCCAACTCTAATTTAAAAGTTGATTCAATAATGGTCGTTCTGTTCGTTCGGTCTAAAACCATTTAATGTATTATGAAACCACTAGAAAAAAAAAAAGTTGAATCAAAATCTAAATCTTAACCCATATCTCCAAACTGTGATCCTCACTGCTAAACCCAATTCAAAACCCTACCCTTGATCTTGATCAATAACTGCTAACCCTAATTAATAACCTTTAACCTTCACCCTGACCTTTAACACGAATGCGTAACTCGAAATCCAAATCCTCTAATTGTAATCATTTGTTTCAATATACATAAAGTGTGCCTTGTTCCACAGTTAGGTGTCAATAGTGTTCTGCACCATTTATCTTTAGTCATTAGTGCCATGCAAGAACAATCATAGAATAAAGCACCATACCAAAATGGCTATGACTAAACATCTCCCTATGCCAGCTACCTCTCCCTCTATTCAGCCATTTTGTTTCACTCAAACCTATAGCTATAAATAAAACACCCAAGGGCAAGCATGACCTAGCTGGTAAGGCCAGGCAGAGGGCAGATGTTATAAACTGAATGGAAACAAACAGACTTACAGGGCTTTGATGCACTCTGATAAGCAGGTGCCTGTAACCCCTTAAGGACACATGACATGTGTGACATGTCATGATTCCCTTTTATTCCAGAAGTTTGGTCCTTAAGGGGTTAAATAAGGCTATAGGGGGTGAAAAATGAATGAATGAATGAATGAATGCATGAATAAAATCTGATTGCTCCAGCTGCTGTCAACTATACATTCTGACCTAGGCAAACAAAGGTTGCTGCTACAATTTGCATGATGGCCTTACCAGCTAGGTCATGCTTGCCCTTGGGTGTAGGAAACCTTTGGCACTATAGATGTTGTGGACTATATCTCACCTGATGCAATGTCATCATTATGGCTCTAAGAGCATCAGGGGAGATGTAGTCCACAACATCTGGAGTGCCAAAGATTGCATATACCACCTGTGATGGCTTTCAGAGGTTGGCCTAGCATTAAGCCAAAAATGTGATTGCCTAAGACCTTGATCGTGTTGGGGGCCACTCCTCACCAGTGCAGGTGTATAGGGCAATGCCTTGGAAGACAGACAAATTGGGCATTCTCAAAGCACCAGATCAACTAAAACTCAGTATGCTATTCTGTGTACTGGAACCAGAAGCCCCTTACATTTGGTTAGTATGGAGAAGGTTGGCTGAGTAATATGTCAGAGAAATGAGGAGATTAGGGTCTGGAAGGTTGATATTGTTTGGGATTATGGGGTAAGATTTGACCTGGGGAAATTATGAGATTATAGAACCTCATACTTGAGCTTCCTCTAAGTCTGCAAACAAGTTTAGAACCTCTGTTTATATTTATTAGCTATTTTAGAATCAACTACATTTCAAAATTATTTTTTGTTTGACATTATTCTGAGGTTGATTTTATTGTGAGGTTGATTTTATTTTAAGGAATTTAAGAATTACATTAAACTATTTTTGTACCGAAACAAAGTACAAAACATGTATATATGAACAAACACACAGACATACACACAGAAATCCAGGATAGCTGACATTCTGAATGAGCTGCTTTTGGTTCACTGCCCTGTACTTCTTCCGAAGACATCACACTTCATGGAGAATTAATAGCTAAGTGTTGAAATCAGAAGTGAGATGCCATTCATAGGCCGAAGGAGAGCTGCCTCCTGCACTTTCCCTTTTGTTCCATTTTTAAAATTCCCAACGAGACCAGGATCACTTTGCAGTGGGCCGCGTAAAAAACTCTATTAAAGTACTTTTGGATATGGTGCTCTTCATTTTCCCAGGCAGCTGGGAAGCCTGACTGCAGATGTAATCTGAACAGGACAGACAGCGTCCACTTAATTTCATACCAAATCTGCCGACGGATCCCTTTCAGGAGTTGAATGGGGCTGTGTAATGAAACTACTTAATATTCCACATTTTCTCTGGAATTTAAAAATAACAAGAGACACATTTTTAACCCCATCCACTGCCAATTTAAACATTCACTGGTAGCAAAAGGTTTATTGTTGACTCTTGTCAGGAGGTTAATTAGTTCCCTTAATTAGTTGCTTATTTTGCATATATAGTTGTATGCATTGATTACAGGAAAATTATACCCATTGCAAATAGAGCTTAATTACATTGTGTAGAATACTTTTCCTTGCCATTATACTTTTTGATGTATAGATTTCCAATTTTCTTCTATAGGGTAGCAAATTACCAATGTCGGGTTGCTGAGCACCCAAGAGCAGCCATCCTTACCATCAAATGTGATTGTGTAATAATATTATTTAAAAATAATGCGTACATCTAAAGATCATTATTGTTGCTTAAACCCATGTGTATGTTAACCTCAATCTCTAGATTCCCACTTCTGGAAGGTATGTATTGAATTTACAAGTTGACTGCTGCCGGTTCTCACCTTGTTATATATATATATATATATATATATATTAAATACTGTCCTTTTCTGCTGACCAAATTAGGCTAAAGAAACTTAAATGTATTTTAGTCTGTGTAATAGTTCTATTATTTGGTATAATAGCTCCATAATATCATCCTGGAT
Organism: Pelobates fuscus; assembly: GCF_036172605.1. NCBI lineage: Eukaryota > Metazoa > Chordata > Amphibia > Anura > Pelobatidae > Pelobates > Pelobates fuscus. Next base: position 44,149,886 of record NC_086328.1, read on the forward strand.
GGAAAAATTATGTTGTTGTTGTAATTTACATGAGATTGGGGGATTTGCTTTTATAATATTTGGTAACTTGATAAATCATCCAGTAGAAACCATGAATACCGATGTGATAGAATTCTGGATGTTGGCATTCTAATATTGGTGACCATCACCTGGATATATTAATAAATGCAGGATTGGGAAGCAATCATCTGATTCTCCATTGCTCATTGACCTGGACAGTGACAGGTAGGAGAATTTTACGTTTTCTATATATCTGGTGCTTCCCTGTGGTTTTCATTTATAATAGCTGCAGCTCTTTGCAACCTCAACAGGTATTTTGCTGTAGCTCATCTTCTGCATCAGTTCTTTGAAGTTTCACTGCGTTAGCAAAGGGATACCTTTGTAAAGGGATAAAGAGATATAGGGGAATCGATCCTACATTGACAGTCTCAGATACTCAAAAGTCATTAGAAGGTATTGGCATCCTTTTGCCCATACATCCATAACTGAAGTAGTATTGTCTTGCATTCTGTGGCTAACTCTAACACCCTCACTATCAAAGGTGATCTACAGGCAATATTGATAGGCAGTGGCGGTTCTAGACTTTGTGAGGCCTTAGGCGAAACTCAAACATGAGGCCCCCACTAACACCTAAAGTTAAAAATAGGGGTTGCATTGTGTATTTAAGGTGCTGTTGTTGTATTTAAGGACAAGCTTGCAGCGCTGGATACAGAGAGCTAGTCTCTGTATTCATCGTTCAGAGGCTTGCTGTGTTGCGGCTCCCTGTGCCGCTGCATTGTGATCTCTCTGACTGTAATTATGGCATAATATGCAAACTAACTTAATTTGCAATAAACTAATTTAATTAGCAAGCTGAGTGGCTGTGGCAGAGGGTGGTGGGGTGGCTGGGGCAGAGGGTGGCTGGGGCAGGGGTGGTAGGGTGGCTGGGGCAGTAGGGTGGCTGGGGCAGAGGGTGGCTGGGGCAGAGGGTGGTGGGGTGGCTGTGGCAGTAGGGTGGCTGGGGCAGTAGGGTGGTGGGGTGGCTGTGGCAGGAGGGTGGTGGGGTGGCTGGGGCAGTAGGGTGGTAGGGTGGCTGGGGCAGTAGGGTGGTAGGGTGGCTGTGGCAGAGGGTAGTGGAGTGGCTGGGGCAGTAGGGTGGCTGGGGCAGTAGGGTGGCTGGGGCAGAGGGTGGTATGGTGGCTGGGGCAGGGGTGGTAGGGTGGCTGGGGCAGAGGGTGGTAGGAGGACAGTGACAGGGTAATGGGGTGGTAGGAGGGCAGAGGGTGGCTATGGCAGAGGGTGGTAGCGTGGCTGTGGCAGAGGGTGGCTGGGGCAGGGGTGGTAGGGTGATTGTGGCAGAGGGTGGTGGGGTGGCTGGAGCAGTAGGGTGGTAGTGGCAGAGGGTGGCTGGGGCAGAGGGTGGTAGGGTGGCTGGGGTAGAGGGTGGTTGTGGCAGAGGGTGGTGGGGTGGCTGGGGCAGTAGGGTGGCTGGGGCAGTAGGGTGGTGGGATGGCTGTGACAGGGTAGTGGGGTGGTAGGAGGGCAGAGGGTGGTAGAGTGGCTGTGACAGGGCGTGGCAGGAGGGCAGTGACAGGGTACGGGGTGGTAGGGAGCAGAAGGTGGTAGGGTGGCTGTGACAGGCCAGGGGATGGTAGGGGGCATAGGATGGTAGGAGGGCAGAGGGTGGCTGAGCAGAAGGTGGTAGGGTGGCTGGGGCAGAGGGTGGTAGGGTGGCTGGGGCAGAGGGTGGTAGGAGGACAGTGACAGGGTAGTGGGGTGGTAGAAGGGCAGAGGGTGGTAGGGTGGCTGTGGCAGAGGGTGGTAGCATGGCTGTGGCAGAGGGTGGCTGGGGCAGGGGTGGTAGGGTGGCTGTGGCAGAGGGTGGTGGGGTGGCTGGGGCAGTAGGGTGGTAGTGGCAGAGGGTGGCTGGGGCAGTAGGGTGGTAGGGCGGCTGGGGCAGCAGGGTGGTGGGAAGTCTGTGGCAGAGGGTGGTGGGGCAGGGGTGGCTCTGGCAGAGGATGGTGGGGTGGCTGGGGCACGGGTGGTAGGGTGGTTGGGGCAGAGGGTTGCTGTGGCAGAGGGTGGTGGGGTGGCTGGGGCAGAAGGGTGGTAGGGTGGCTGTGGCAGAGGGTGGTAGGGTGGCTGGGGCAGTAGGGTGGCTGGGTGGCTGGGGCAGAGGGTGGCTGGGGCAGAGGGTGGTGGGGTGGCTGGGGCAGTAGGGTGGCTGGGGAAGTAGGGTGGTGGGGTGGCTGTGGAAGGAGGGTGGTGGGGTGGCTGGGGCAGTAGGGTGGTAGGGTGGCTGGGGCAGTAGGGTGGTGGGGTGGCTGTGGCAGAGGGTGGTGGGGCAGGGGTGGCTGTGGCAGAGGGTGGTGGGGCGGTGGAGTGGCTGGGGCGGTGGGGTGGCTGTGGCGCTGGGGCAGAGGGTTGCTTTGGCAGAGGGTGGTGGGGTGGCTGGGGCAGTAGGGTGGTAGGGTGGCTGTGGCAGTAGGGTGATATGGTGGCTGAGTGGCTGTGGCAGAGGGTGGTGGGGTGGCTGGGGCAGAGGCTGGCTGGGGCAGGGGTGGTAGGGTGGCTGGGGCAGTAGGGTGGCTGGGGCAGAGGGTGGCTAGGGCAGAGGGTGGCTGGGGCAGAGGGTGGTGGGGTGGCTGTGGTAGTAGGGTGGCTGGGGCAGTAGGGTGGTGGGGTGGCTGTGGCAGGAGGGTGGTGGGGTGGCTGGGGCAGTAGGGTGGTAGGGTGGCTGGGGCAGTAGGGTGGTAGGGTGGCTGGGTGGCTGTGGCAGAGGGTAGTGGGGTGGCTGGGGCAGAGGGTGGCTGGGGCAGTAGGGTGGCTGGGGCAGAGGGTGGTAGGGTGGCTGGGGCAGGGGTGGTAGGGTGGCTGGGGCAGAGGGTGGTAGGAGGACAGTGACAGGGTAGTGGGGTGGTAGGAGGGCAGAGGGTGGTAGGGTGGCTATGGCAGAGGGTGGTAGCGTGGCTGTGGCAGAGGGTGGTTGGGGCAGGGGTGGTAGGGTGATTTTGGCAGAGGGTGGTGGGGTGGCTGGGGCAGTAGGGTGGCTGGGGCAGTAGGGTGGTGGGGTGGCTGTGACAGGGTAGTGGGGTGGTAGGAGGGCAGAGGGTGGTAGAGTGGCTGTGACAGGGCAGGAGGGCAGTGACAGGGTACGGGGTGGTAGGGAGCAGAAGGTGGTAGGGTGGCTGTGACAGGCCAGGGGATGGTAGGGGGCATAGGATGGTAGGAGGGCAGAGGGTGGCTGAGCAGAAGGTGGTAGGGTGGCTGGGGCAGAGGGTGGTAGGGTGGCTGGGGCAGTAGGGTGGTGGGGTGGCTGTGACAGGGTAGTGGGGTGGTAGGAGGGCAGAGAGTGGTAGAGTGGCTGTGACAGGGGGTGGCAGGAGGGCAGTGACAGGGTACGGGGTGGTAGGGAGCAGAAGGTGGTAGGGTGGCTGTGACAGGCCAGGGGATGGTAGGGGGCATAGGATGGTAGGAGGGCAGAGGGTGGCTGAGCAGAAGGTGGTAGGGTGGCTGGGGCAGAGGGTGGTAGGGTGGCTGGGGCAGGGGTGGTAGGGTGGCTGGGGCAGAGGGTGGTAGGAGGACAGTGACAGGGTAGTGGGGTGGTAGAAGGGCAGAGGGTGGTAGGGTGGCTGTGGCAGAGGGTGGTAGCATGGCTGTGGCAGAGGGTGGCTGGGGCAGGGGTGGTAGGGTGGCTGTGGCAGAGGGTGGTGGGGTGGCTGGGGCAGTAGGGTGGTAGTGGCAGAGGGTGGCTGGGGCAGAGAGTGGTAGGGCGGCTGGGGCAGTAGGGCGGCTGGGGCAGTAGGGTGGCTGGGGCAGTAGGGTGGTGGGAAGGCTGTGGCAGAGGGTGGTGGGGCAGGGGTGGCTCTGGCAGAGGGTGGTGGGGTGGCTGGGGCACGGGTGGTAGGGTGGCTGGGGCAGAGCGTTGCTGTGGCAGAGGGTGGTGGGGTGGCTGGGGCAGTAGGGTGGTAGGGTGGCTGTGGCAGAGGGTGGTAGGGTGGCTGGGGCAGTAGGGTGGCTGGGTGGCTGGGGCAGAGGGTGGCTGGGGCAGGGGTGGTAGGGTGGCTGGGGCAGTAGGGTGGCTGGGGCAGAGGGTGGCTTGGGCAGAGGGTGGTGGGTTGGCTGTGGCAGTAGGGTGGCTGTGGCAGTAAGGTGGTGGGGTGGCTGTGGCAGGAGGGTGGTGGGGTGGCTAGGGCAGTAGGGTGGTAGGGTGGCTGGTTGGCTGTGGATGAGGGTAGTGGGGTGGCTGGGGCAAAGGGTGGCTGGGGCAGTAGGGTGGCTGGGGCAGAGGATGGTAGGGTGGCTGGGGCAGAGGGTGGCTGTGGCAGAGGGTGGTAGGGTGGCTGGGGCAGTAGGGTGGTGGGGTGGCTGGGGCAGTAGGGTGGCTGGGGCAGGGGGTGGTGGGGTGGCTGGGGCAGTACGGTGGCTGTGGCAGTAGCATGGTGGGGTGGCTGGTGCAGTGGGTGGTAGGAGGACAGTGACAGGGTAGTGGGGTGGTAGGCGGGCAGAGGGTGGTAGGGTGGCTGTGGCAGAGGGTGGTAGCGTGGCTGTGGCAGAGGGTGGCTGGGGCAGGGATGGTAGGGTGGCTGTGGCAGAGGGTGGCGGGGTGGCTGGGGCAGTAGGGTGGTAGTGGCAGAGGGTGGCTGGGGCAGAGGGTGGTGGGGTGGCTGGGGCAGTAGGGTGGCTAGGGCAGTAGGGTAGTGGGGTGGCTGTGGCAGGAGGGTTGTGGGGTGGCTGAGGCAGGAGGGTGGTGGGGTGGCTGAGGCAGGATGGTGGTGGGGTGGCTAGGGCAGGAGGGTTGTAGGGTGGCTTGGGCAGTAGGATGGCTGGGTCAGTAGGGTGGTGGGGTGGCTGGGGCTGGAGTGTGGTAGGGTGGCTGGGGCAGTAGGGTGGCTGGGGCAGTAGGGTGTCTGGGGCAGTAGGGTGGTGGGGTGGCTGGGGCAGTATGGTGGCTGGGGCAGTAGTGTGGTGGGGTGGCTGGGGCAGTGGAGTTGTGGGGTGGTTGGGGCAGTAGGGTGGTGGGGTGGCTGGGGCAGTGGGGTGGGGTGGCTGGGGCAGTAGGGTGGTAGGAGGGCAGGGTAGGGAGCTGAAGCAAAAATACCATTTGAAGAACTGTTTCCCTGGTGGTCCAGTGGGCAGTAAAGGCTTTATCCCTGGTGGTCCGGTGGGCTCCCTTTATGGTCTCAAGCTCCGCCGGGTGCAGAGCTGCAGACCACGTGGTAAGTTTAGTCTCATGATCTCAGCCAGTCAGAGCATTGCCGTGTTAACCCGCGGCAACGCTCTGATTGGCTGAGATCGCGAGACCCACTCAGTCTGCAGCTCTGCACTCAGCGGAGCTGCAGACAGGCTGGCTCTCTCCCGGGCAGGCATAGGAGGGGCCTCGCACCCGGCGGCACTAAGGGCAAGCCGCCGGGCCCCCTCCTGTGTCGGGTCCTCAGTCTCTGACCGAGCACCTGACCTGTCACACTGTACTGAGGCGATTTAGGCTGGCGCCAGGACCCCATCAGCGCGAGGCTTTAGGCGGCCGCCTAAATCGCCTAATTAGAGAGCCGCCATTGTTGATAGGAATCCAACAACTGTTTTTTCAATATGTATAGCAATTTTATGAAAAGATATCAACTGATATATTTCTGACTGCACAATGGAAGAGGATGTTCTTTAATGCTTTAGTTCAATTGCAAGATTCAAAAATCCCTCCTGATATCTGAAACTCATCGTTCAAAGCTGTATCATGATATGTTCAGATTAACTCTAGGTCCAACTTTGGTCCGCCTTTACAAAGTCCTTATGGGACTCCATATACCTTACAAATTTGAATCACCAAGATCACTAATTGCACACAAGGACAATCATTATATCTTACCTACCTTGGAGAAGGGAGTGCTCTTTCTTGCCTACAGTACCTCCACAGCCCTTAACCCAAACATTCTGGGACGTTGGCAATATTGCAAGTCATTATTGCCTTGCTTGTTACTTTGTTTTTTCTTTTATTCTTTTTCTTTTTTTTTTACTCTGTCTCTGAATTGGTCACCAGACTGGACTGGAGCAAAAAATGTACTCCAATGTCATAATGTGGTTCCTAATGCTTCCATTTGCTTAAGGGATTGAGAGCATGCCCTCAACTTTGCTTTAAACTCCAAATATAATAGTGATAATTCCTACCACCTGCCTGTGTTATCAGTGGTGTATTTTGGATTTGTGCTGCCCTAGGCACGACTAAATTTGGGCACCCCAAAAATCTAAATTTGCCCCCCCAATTTGTGTCAAGGCCAATTTTCTGACTGACAGACACATGCCCTCATTGATACATGCACTGATGTACACTCACTGACAGATACACAGTCATTGGCACACACATACAGTCATTGGCACACACTGTTTAGCCAACACACATTTCACTGACAGACACACACTCTCATATACACATAAAATTACATACACACACTGACACACACTCACAGGCACACCCATTATCACTAAAAGAAACACACTTTAACTCACTCACAGACACACACTGACAGCTACACTCACTAACTCACAGTAAGGTGGACAGCCCCAGAATATGAGGCAAACAAGGCATTTATATGGGAGCTTGGGGTGGTGTTTTTTGGCGCCCCCCCTGAAAGTGCCGCCCTTAGCAAATGCCTTGTTTGCCTTGTGGTAAATACATCCCTGTGGGTTATGTTACAGCAAGTTATATAGTTTAAGGAAATACAGGACTTACAGGAAGCAAGGAGAAGAAGCCTGCTACTTCTTTGAGTTAGTTTGGAAATGTGCGCTACCTTTGATGGAGATCAGCTTAAAAACTACTCCCTCTCCATCATGTTTATCTTTCCTTCCCTATGTATTATGCTCAGTGTGACAGACCACCTAGTACCCCGGCTGGGTACCTCCGTCAATCGCTGCTTCCTACTTCTTGCGAGAACCATAAGCACTGTACTGGAACACCATATCCACTGTAGACCCCACAAACTGCCGCAGCTTGGTTGGGTTCTCACTGTCCTCCACTCCCCCTGGAACCAAGACCAGGATCCAGATTCTAGTGGGTAGACCTCTCCTAGTCCAGAGAGCATAGCAGGAACAGCTCTCATAAGAGCTAGTGATTATACTCAGGGGAGTATTATGATATAGCAATCCCCAGAGTGTATGTAGTTCTCCAATCCCCCAAACATGAGCCAAGACTTCATGAAGGGATAAATGAATCTCAGTCTAATGGGAGCCACACTTGGCCTTATATGACAATCCCCATGCAAGGGGTAGGCCAACATGGACCTTGTTGGGGACTGCGACACAACTTTACAAACCAATCACAATAAAGTTGCAAGGCACGACACTACCACACACAGCACACAATCCCCTCCCCCCCCCCTGCCTGGGAGATAATAGGATCAGATACTGTATCAACCCAATTATCTCCAAGCAGAAAAACACATAATTTACAAAGTCCTAAAAGTACCCCCACAAATGTTACATCCCCTCATAGTCCTGATCTGGGTGACCAACATATCCGAAAATCACCTAGATTAGTTCAGGAATGTCCTGGAAGTCACATATTTGACCAACTGTAGGCATGATCCCATACCCAAAACCATTCCAGAGAATCAGGGCTTGTGGCCGGTCTATTTCGAGTATTTCACATAACGTTCAAAATACCGAACATAACCATTGATGGATAAAGTCAGTGTATATCTCTTGTTCGGGAGTTTGTTCTTACCAAATGCCGTTCGACTCCCATTTGAAACCTCCATGGAAGGTAAAAAATTAGCGGTGTTCGTGCCGTTGAGTGTCCAATTTGAGTTCCATGCACTCAACGACAAACACCAATGAATGCGTTCGACTAAACAAGATGGCCGACGCAACGTGTTCGAATGCCCCTTCAAATGGCTTTGGGAGTTTAAAGGGCCGCTTCAAAAGTTTGAATGGTTCCTGATAGAGGTCCAAGAGGCACAACCAGTGTTTTTTAGCAAAGTTTACCACAGGGCCATAGCCACAGGGCAGGAGGCTGGCAAACAGGCCCCTCCAAAAGCCAGTGGCGAAATTACTTTTGTCACACTTAGGTATTATTACATGTTGAAAAAAAAATATGTGCCCATTTATCAATCTTCTGATCAGTGGCGGCTCTAGACTTTGTGAGGCATTAGGCATGCAGTGTCGCGGCTCCCTGTGCCACTGCGTTGTGAGCTCTCTGATTGTAGTTATGGCATAATTTGCAAACTAAATTAATTTGCAATAAACAAATGTAATTAGCAATTATGCTAATCATTTGCACACGACTGCGGTGTATGACTACATAGCCTTGCAGTTGTGTATACATTACTGCCGGTGTATCTATTTCTGAGTGTGTCTGGCATTGGCTACCTGTGTATGTGCATGAAAGTGTGTGTCTGACCATCCTTGTGTGTGAATGTATGTCTTTATGAGTATGTGTCTGGGACCGTATGTGTGTGGGGTAGCTGCATGCAGTGATTATTGGGGTTGCCTGTGACCTTTGTGCATGTGTGTATGATGAATGTCTTCAGTTTGTGACTGTGACAAGGCGACCAGTATAGGGGTTACTGTGGCAGAGTGAGTGTGACCGGGTGAGGGGGGTAAATGAGACAGGGTTGGGGAAAGAGTGTGACAGAATGAGGGAGGGTGTCAGGTTTGCAGTTGATCCAGTACGTAGAAAAGTATCACACCTAGTACTAAGGATAACGTCCAACTGTACCTTAGAATGGCCGGACTTAACGTACCAGAGAATAGTCATTAAAGTAGCGGTAGTGTTGCGGTAGAGCCACCAGGGCTGCACGTTCAGGGTCCCATGCTATGCGTTTCCAGTGGGCACGGTCAGCGCTGCAGCGCTTTATCAGCGCGACTGGGCCCCCTGTGATCACATCAGACTGAGCTGGGAGGAAGTGACTGCCCTGGTCACTTCTCCCAGCAATCATAGAGTGGGAGGAAGGAAGAGGGAGTCAGAGTGGAAAATCTGACTCCCATCAGGCTGAGCCACCACTGGACCCCAGGGAAGTCACCCTCCTGCAACTAAAAGGTAGGAAACAGGAGGGTGACTAAAATATTTTGTATGTGTGTGTTTGTGTACGTGTGTTCTCTGTATGACTGTATGTATGTGTGTCTGTTTGTATGTCTGAGTATCTGTATGTATGTATGTATTTGTATGTGTCTGTATGTGTGTGTGGGGAAACGTATGGGAGGGGGAGGATAGACGTATGTGTGGCTGGCGGGGGTAGACCTATGGGGGGGGGGCAGGGCAATTTTTGCACAATGGCCCTGTGGTTTCTAGTTACGCCTCTGTGTAGAGGGGCAGTAACAGGGGGTAGTGGGGTGGAGGAGCAGTGACAGGGGGTGGGGAGGTGGGAGGACAGTGACAGGGGGTAAAAGAGCAGTGAAAGGGGGAAAAGGGGGTGGGCAGGAGGCTGGCAAACAGGACCCTCCAAAAGCGTTATTATTGAAACGATTCCCTGGTGGTCCAGTGGATTCCCCTGGTTGTCTGGCGGGCACCCTCTCTCTCGCGTCTGCAGCTCCGCCGGGTGCAGAGCTGCAGACCACGTGGTAAGTCACGTGATCTCCAGTCAGAGCATTGCCGTGGTAACCCACAGCAACGCTCTGACCGGCTGGAGATCGCAAGACACGTCAGTCTGCAGCTCATTCCTGACGGAGCTGCAGACTGGAGGCTGGCTCTCTGTCAGGGCAGACTGACTGGAGGTGCCTTGCACCCGGCAGGAATCATAGGCAAGCCTCCAGGCCCCCTCCTGTGCCTGGCCCTCGGTCACAGACCGAAGACCCGACATATTAGTCTGCCTAAGGCAACTTAGGGGTCCGCGAGGTCCCAGACAGCGCAAGGCGTTAGGCAGCCACCTAAATCACCTAATTAGAGAGCTGCCTCTGCTCCTGATTATATACACCAACTGTTCCTACACACAGACCTATATAGAAACCAGAATGGTAATAAGTCACAGTGAGCTGGTAGAAGAATTACAAAACTTAAAATAGCTAAATACCGTATATACTCGAGTATAAGCCGAGTTTTTCAGCACATTTTTTGTGCTGAAAAACCCCAACTCGGCTTATACTCGAGTCAGTGTCTGTATTATGGCAATTTACATTGCCATAATACAGACTGGGGGCTGTGGGGGCTGCAGAGCGTTTACTTACCTCTCCTGCAGCTCCTGTCAGCTCCCTTCTCCTCCGCGCCGGTCCGTTCAGCACCTCTGTCAGCTCCCAGTGTAACTCTCGCGAGAGCCGCGGGGTCATAGTGCGGCTCTCGCGAGACTTACAGTGTGAGAGGTAAGTAACAGCTCTGCCAGCCCCCTCCCCCCCCACTGAACTGCCAATGCCACTGGACCACCAGGGAAGGAGAGCCCCCCTCCCTGCCATGTATCAAGCAAAAAAAAAATCTAATAATAAAATATTACAAATAATTATTTAAAAAAAATAATAAAACAAAAAAATGTAAATAATAATGAATAAAATAAATAATAATAGAACAAAAAAAGATTAAAATAATAATTAATAAAATAACAATCAAAATGCCCACGCCCACCAACACATACACAAACACACACTTCATTCATATACACACACTGCACTCATACACACACACACTGCACTCATACAAACACACACTGCACTCATACACACATACACTGCACTCACACTGCACTCATACACACACACACTGCACTCATACACACACACTGCACACATACACACACACTGCATTCATACGCACACACTGCATTCATTATGTACACACACTGTAAATAAATATTCAATTAATATAATTTTTTTAGGATCTAATTTTATTTAGAAATTTACCAGTAGCTGCTGCATTTCCCACCCTAGTCTTATACTCGAGTCAATACGTTTTCCCAGTTTTTGGGGGTAAAATTAGGGGCCTCGGCTTATATTCGGGTCAGCTTATACTCGAGTATATACGGTACCGTATCTATTCTAAATTCTACTGCATAGTTTTCTATTTACTGTTTATAGGACTTGTGCACGGTGAGAAAATTCAATCTGGCTGAAAATGAGCCAATATATACATAATATTGTAAATAATAATATAAATATTATAAATAATATTGTATTATGTATATTTTTTGCAGTACATTGGGAAGAGTATTTTTCGACCATTTGGTTCACAGATCAAATAATAAATAAATAATATATATAGATGTTTTTACTGCTCCTATTTTTTATTACCTCTGTTGCTCATTACTTGATCTTGATAAAATTAACTACCCCATCCATCAATCATTTCTTTTTTTAGGGTCATAGACGGAATTCAGAATCACAAATCAAAATGAACATGGTCATTGTGTAGCTTGTTTGGTTCATGATTTGGCTAAATTTTGGCTTAGCGTTTCGGAATTTGACCAAACATCCAATGAGCCCAATTTCAGATGAATTGCAGTTTGGACCGAAACTTATCTTCAAGTTAACTGTTTATTGAATGTATCCCTGATCTTAATTAATACTAATACTAATGAAGGTGCATGTTCTGTACAGTTATACATCTCTCTTCTGCAGTCCTTCATCCCGGTCACCTGGGTAGTAGTCAACATGTTGCATGTAGCATATTACGTCTATATTGCAAGAGTTCCAAGGCAGCACAAAGAATTCAAATGCTGCTGTAGTGAAACCGGTTCAAAGAATAATGCAAGCACAATAACCACCACAGCCCACTAAGAACAGTGCAGGAAGGCTCCCATTGGCTGAGAGCATTCAGTCTCTGCCAATGAGCCAGTGTTACACTGCAGGACTTGGCTCATCAGAGAAAATTTTAACTTCTTGCATGAGCTTCTGTCTCTAGAAGCAGTGACATTTGGGCAAATGGAAGACCCCAGGCAAGTTGACAAGCCATTCTTAGAATAGTTTGACTAGATACACTAGCAGGGCACCAGGGCACTCCCAGCACTACAGCGAGTAGTAGTGGTTATGGTGCTTGGAGTGTTCCTTTAAGCTTTGGTTGTAAGAATTTCTATGATTATTTGATTTCACACCTGCAACAAGTGCGTTCTGTGTATTAAATGACATTCACTCCCCAACAACATAAAGAAATTAAATATATTCCATAAAACACGGTCTATCTGGCCAACTTTGTCCTCCAAGGCGAGATTGAATTCTTGGCTTAAAAAGGCACATTTAAAAAAAATAAAAAAATCTTATTAAAAGTTTGAAAAAGTTAATTTTCCACTTTCACTGTAGCATTAACTCTAATACGTCTGAAACCATGAAATGGGTCAACAAAAGCTTGGTGAAAACTATTGTGTGCAATCTGATTTTTCTGCCAAATTTGGGTCTACTGGGAGCAAACTACTGCTTGCTAGAACCAAGATCAAAGGAATGGCAATTACAATCAATTAACTAAACTAATTGGACTCTGATAGCCCAAACTACCAGAGCTGAAAGCCCACACTGCACTAGCAGAACATCAAAAGCAAACACTTTCTTAACTCTTACTCATATTCCTGGTCACATATTTGGGAAGGAGAAGGTCTTTTACACACTACGTTATGCTGTGGTTAAAGTATTGTTACTTGTTTCACAAGCCACTTTTCATTATGAGACAGTGCTGTTCATTTAAAGAGACCATTGTGTTTTGTTTTTGTAGCACAACAAAACAGAGTATTGCATTTTAAGGTCAGATCATTCATACACAGTTCTGTCCGTACCACTTCTTATATGAATAGCTTCCTGCAAGACTAACCTTCTGATTTTTCATAAAGATTGTGATGTATTATTTGTTATAAATGCTAGGATGCATTAGTCAGCATAATCTGCCCTGTGATCAGAATACAGGTAAGAGCAGTGAAAGTAGAATCTTTAAGGTCACTGCATGTATAGTGTTACTCTGAAAGAAACCAAATATTCTTCTCTGGAAGTGGGAGAACCTTTCAAACCTCAAAGGGATATATTTTGTTTTGCTTAGTATTATGGAGCTATCAAAAGGAACTCACTGGTCCTTTGCCAGTCATCTTATGTAATTAAGGCTATTTCTTGCCTGAATAGTACAATTTTATAAATATCTAATCTGCAATAAAACAAAATGAAGTTGTTATGGTGCTAGAGGATCCCTGGTGCTGGCGTATCTGAAGAGGTCAAACTGTTCATGAAAAGTTCAATCCAAAAAAAGTGCGCTATGCAATCCAAAAAAATAAGTGCGCTATGTTCATGAAAAGGTACATACATTTTTCAAACCAATCTTAATGAATGGGGAGATACCGACTGGCTTAGAGCATCAGCTGACTGCTCTAAGCCAATCAGCAACATTCCTGCCTGATACTGTTCTGATGATTTTGCGAAAGTGACAGAGGGGCAGAGTGATCTAACGCTGCAGTAAAGACTTTGGGGTTAAACCACTCATGAACTGTTTAACACCTAAAGGTAAGCCAACACCAGGAACCTCCTGGCACCATAACAATTTCAATGACATTATTAAGGTGCCCGGAGTGTTTCTTTAATAGATAAAAATCCAGAAGACCTTCCAATGACACATGGTCTAATTCTCCTGTTGGTTACATAAAAAAAACTCTATATGATTTAAAAAAAAATGTGTTCAGTCATATAAATTTGTCCATTTCATGCTTAACCTACCATGTTGACAGATCATCAAAGTTTTGATTGGTTCTAATTTGGGAGTATTTTGCAATTGATCATTTGATATTTGTTGATATGTTAACACTGCTGATGGGCAGTTAACGACATTAGGATGCAAAACAGGACACCACAGTGCTGTTATGATTTTTCCATGATGAATCCATTTTGTCATTGACCTTACCATCTCAGAGTATTGATCTCGAAGAAAAAAATGTTTTCTAGCTTTGGCAGTGTTGGAGCAAAAGCCACTATTCACTAGAAAACTGCCTTCTTCTGGGTGCTTTTGTAATTTATTTTACTATTGCACTGTATTATAATGATGCTGTGACGGACCACCCGACCAGGTACCTTCGTCAATCGCTGCTTCCTAGTACTTGCGAGTACCATAAACACTGCACTGGAACACCATAACCACCGTCAACCCCATAAACCATCGCAGCTTAGTTGGAGTCTCGCCGTCCTCCACCCACCCTGGACCCAAGACCAGGATCCAGCTTCCAGTGGGTAGACCTCTCCTAGTCCAGAGAGCGTAGCAGGAACAGCTATTAGAAGATCTAGTAATTATACTCAGGGGAGTATTGTGATATAGCAATCCCCAGAGTGTATGTAGTTCTCCAATCCCCCAAACATGAGCCCAGACTTCATGAAGGAGTAAAGCCTTCTGTTTAATGGCAGCCTCCACTGGCCTTATATGCAAGTCCCCATGCAAGGGGCACTACCACCTGGACCTTGTGGGGAACTGCAGCACCAAGTCACAGACCAATAACAACAATGGTTAAATGCATGACACTCCCATATCCAAACACACAATCCCTCCCCTCTGCCATGGTGATAATTGAATCAGGAACTGTACTAATCTAATCCAATTATCTCCAAGCACAGAAAAAACATACTTTCTTAAAACACTCCAAAAGTACCATACAAATACATAAAACCCCCACAAATGTTACATCCCCTGATATGGGTGACCAACATATCCAAAAATCACCCAGATCAGTTCAGGGGTTCAGGAATTTCCTGGAAGTCTTATTTTTGACCCACCGTGCACATGGTCCCATGCTCAAAACAGTTCCAGAGAATTAGGGCTAACGGTCGGTCTCTCTGTCTGGAGTACAAAAGTACATAAATCACATGAAAAGAGCCTTTTAAAGTGCATTGAGCAAGGTATATTGCAGGGCCCATAGTCCTGAGGCAAGAGGCTGGCCAGCAGGCCCCTCCAAGAACCCGTGACAAGGTTTAGTTCGTCACAGGGCCATAATCACAGGGTAGGAGGCTGGCAAACAGGCCCCTCCAAAAGCCAGTGACGAGGTTACTTTCGTCACAGATGCCAATTATTTATTTTCCTTGCGTTAGTTACAAAATAACATGGAAATATGTAAATATTGTATTAAAGAAAAAAGGTAAAAAACAAACCTATCTTAGTCGGAGCTGATAATGTTTGGAGAGCCAGCAAATTAGCAACATTGCAAAATTACCAGTATATATCATCCACCAAGCTTTCATAGGTCTCGTGTTTATTTATTTACACATAAATATTAATTGAAGACAATTTGTTTGCAGAGGAGAGACAAACATTCTGGTCCAATAAGGTTAAGTAAGGTTAAAAGCCTAATGTTTTAGTCCTGAAGGCCACTGATTGATGAGGGTTTGCAAACAACAGCATGTATACTGTCAACTGTTTTTATTTCCAATCTTTCCCAAGACAAAAATCATTAAATATTAAAAGGTATAATAATATAACACAGATATTTAAACATTCTATATTTTATGCTGTTTCCCATGAATGCCAACCATGCATCAAACTGCACTCTTAAATTCCTAGTATCCCATAAATAACGCTATAACATGAGTAGATTGGAAAAAGCAATGGCCATGGCTTTGCTTAAAACATAGTAAGCCAGGAATCATAAACCAAACTACCTGAGGACTGTTGTGGTGAGGACCTAACAGTTAACCACGTGAATTTCAAGAGGTCTTTTGCAGTCATTATGATGCCATCAACTACACTTGGGTATAATGTTTTCTAAAAGCTGCCTTGGCCATTAACACTATCACCACAGCATTAACTTATGCTCTCCAATACATCACTCACTGGGGGGATGTCAATAGCAGATTAAAAAAATCATATTCAGAATATACACACCTAAGAATAAAATATAATTAACTGCACCAGCTCTGTAAAGACTAGATATGAGTTTAGTCAAGGGTATACCCAAGGTTCTGGCCATCAACTTGGTCCTCAGCCCATCTTCTGCCTAATTAATTAAGGACATGAACAAACTAGTCCAAAAATATGTAAAAAATTTAATCTGGTAAGGAGGCTACAATCAACTTAATTTGGGAAGGCACTCATCACTGAGGGACATAATTCAAAATAACCCACAGTTGATAAATATGGACCACAAATTCCTGACCCACCTGATCCATATTTGAATGCCTTACCAATCAACCCAGTCTGTTGCTAGGCTGTGTTATGCAACATTCTGAATGGGATCAAGAAGACAGTGCTACCGATTTGCAAATTCTAAATAGAAAGAAATTAAAGGAAAAGGTTACTTGAAACAATAATATTTCCTAATATGATTTGTAAACTCCCCCGATGACACCTACTAACGGACAATGCAAGTTTGCAGAAATTAGTCATTCCCAGTCAGCACATTAACCCATCTCCAACCTCAAAGCATCCTCTGGACCACATGATTACTAAAAACATTAGTCCAACCCACAAATTGAAACTGGGAAGATATAGCCAGCAAACTTCATTTAACGAAGGCAACTGAAGCACAAGTTCAGAGAGAATGACAGAAAATACAGAAATTGACAAGTATCATCCAAACTCCTGCTGAGCCATCTACAAGCACTTTAATCACAGTGACAGGCATGCCCACCAAGAATTGAGAGCCAAGAAGATCTGACTGAGACCAACTAAGCATCTATAAGTGCTTTGGGCAAGACTCTCACGTCACAGCTGTCAAATCAACTCACAATTTCACTGTCACTAAAAGTAATAACAAATTCTGCAAATACATTAAAAATCCTTGAGACATAATGAGCTCTATACCATATATTCAGTCTCAAACAACATAATACTATCAGGCAGGACCAGATTAACATAGGGGCTGATGGAGCTGCAGGCCCAGGCCCATGGAATAGGCCCATGTAAAAAAGTTTTTTTCTCCCTGCCTCTCTCTAATCACTGATCTGCGGGGGAGCAGCTACACAGCTCAGAGAGTCCAGACAGCTGAGACACATGGGGACGCTGTGAGACATAGGGAGACACATTGGGACACGATAACACTAGGGACACAGTATCTCCATGTCTCCCAGTGTCCCCACGTCTCCCAGCCAGTGTCCCTAGTGTCTCAGTGTCCCCATGTCTCCCAGTGTCCCCATGTCTCTGTCCCCATGTCTCCCAGCCAGTATCCCTAGTGTCTCATTGTCCC
The DNA here is from genome assembly GCF_036172605.1 of Pelobates fuscus. Classification (NCBI taxonomy): domain Eukaryota; kingdom Metazoa; phylum Chordata; class Amphibia; order Anura; family Pelobatidae; genus Pelobates; species Pelobates fuscus. The sequence continues at coordinate 44,166,907 of NC_086328.1, forward strand.
TATGTCTCCCTATGTCTCCCAGCCAGTATCCCTAGTGTCTGTGTCACCATGTCCCCCAGTGTCTGTGTCCCCATGTCCCCATGTCTCAGTGTCCCCATGTCTATGTCCACAAGTGCCCCCATGTCTCCCAGTGTCACCAATGTCCCCATGGCTCCCAGCCAGTGTCCCTAGTGTCTGTGTCCCCATGTCTCCCAGTGTCCCCTAGTCTCCCAGTGTCTGTGTTTCAATGTCTCTGTGTCCCTAGTGTCTTAGTTTCTCCAAATGTCTGTGACCCCATGTCTCCCAGTGTCTGTGTCCCAATGTCTCTGTGTCCCTAGTGTCTGTGACCCCATTTCTCCCAGTGTTCCCAAATGTCTCAGTGTCCCCATGTCTCCCAGTGTCCCCATGTCTGTATCCACAAGTGCCCCCATAAACAAGTGTCTCAGTGCCTCCATGTCTCCCAGTGTCCCCAAGTGTCTCAGTGTCCCTGGGTCTCTCCGTGTCCACATGTCTCACTGTGTCCCAATGTCTCTCAGTGTCCCCTAGTATCCTAGTGACATGGGACACACTGAGACATGGGGACACTGGGAGAAATGGGGACACAGACACTGGGAGACTAGGGGACTGGGCAACATGGGGACACTGACACTGTGATACATAGGGCCACTGATGCCAGGCTGGCCTTCCAATTCTTTGGACAGACATGCCCCCTTTTTGGGCATGTTCGCCCCTTTTGGCAGTTCTGGTCATGTGATTCGTGTCAGTGGCCCACCCTTTTACCCCACCCATTGACTTCCTGCTTCACTGGACACTGCTGTTAGGGGGTATGGATTTACTTGAAAGATGAAAGCATAAAATTAGAGATTAGCATAAAGTATGTGTTTTCTTATAGCTGCATCCTTTGAGTTTCCCTCCAACACCAACTCCATCAGACACATGACGCTTGAGAGGTATGACAGTTATAGTGTTTTTGGTCGATAAATTCTGTAATTAGGCCCCATCATAATTGTCAGCACCAGGCCCACTGGGCTCTTAATCTGGCCATGCTATCAGGTACAGAAGTGGCAAAACCGTCGGCAACCTAAGGAAGATATGTTGGCATATAAGAGGATTACACTCCTGTTATCTATGTGAATGGTAACTTACGTATTATGAACTTTGCAACCCCAATCCATAAGTGGGTGACCACAACAGGAAAAAGGTCAAGGAAAGTCATGTTCTGAATTAGGTCACTCTCTTTCCAGCCCTTCATCCATAGACCACACTCCACTTGCCCTGAAATTAGGCACCAAAACAAACCAATACAGTATACCAGTCCAAATAAAAATTGCCATCTTCTTCTCCCTGTCAGCATATGTGATTATAAAAACCCCCAAAAGAATTCAAAGCTCAAAGGTTAGACTGCAATCATCTGGTGATTCTACGGGCACCCACATTAGCTAATAAAATACAACTACATTACACCTGAACCACTGGTAACAAATCTTAACGTTTGGTTCCCCTTTCATCGGTTTCACCAGCAAGACAAGATTAGACAGCCTATCCTGCAGAATCTGATTGACCTTCTCCACAGTATCAATCTCTATATTTAAAAAAGAGAGCTTAGAACATGGGTCATCGGTGCAGTATTCTCTACCACAATCAGAATGCAATCAAGCTTAATTGCCATGAGGAGTACAACAAATCAACACAATGAGAAGAAAACAGTGATCCCACAAACAGGAACTAAACCAGGTTAATGCATCAGGGACACCAACCCAGGCACCCAATAAAAAAAAAAAAAAAAAACATTGAAGAAAAGTACTGCTCGAATTAAAATAATTAGATGTGGCACAAGTTATAGAGATGCACATATAGTAAAATGTATCTGAAATTGATACTGCAATACGTGAAAATACTCAAGATGTGATGTAAAGAGGGGATTTTTGCTACAGGATAACTTTAAGGCTTCATTGCAGATCACCAGTGGGGAATATACCTCATTCCACCTTCATCTATACGACGCAGAGCGCCTAGGCCATTAACTTTTGAATTGGCTTCTCATTGATCATGCAAACTCACCATCAAAAACAGAGAAGTCCACAATGCATTTCGCCATAAGGGGCTTCTTCACGTGTACATGGCCCCTTGTGGCGAAACACATTGTGGACTTTAAATTTGTTTTACTACTGTGTTAATGAAGATATTTTGGCTACTTTTACATTGAGTGTGCTGTTTTACTCTTTTTACTTCGTTATTATTCTTTTATTCTTTTATTGCCTGGTATCCTGATTTTACTCCAAGCAAGAACTACTCAAGAAATCCTTAGGTGGGGATTATTCCACCCGCACCCTATCCATAGAGCAGTTTGTCTGCTCTGGCAAATGTGAGTAATATTCTCTTATTTATTCTTCTGGTTGATTTTATACAGTGAGTACTATTGTTGTTTATTTTTATTTTTGGTCCCCACATCATTGAAACCATTCTTCACATATCCTACAAGTGGGGATTGTACCACTGTGCGCCTTTCATACTAGAGCTGGTTTAAAGCTCTAAAAAACGTAGGACCATATATACTTTTATTCTTATTTTTATATTTTATGGACATACTGCACCATTATCCTCTCATTCTTTCCACATACGGACTGCATCTGATATCCCAACAAGAATATTTTCCTTGAACAAGTTTGTGATTGCTCCTCCGGAAAGTATATGCCATCATCTTTTGTTGGACTCTCTATCTTGGACATATATTCAATATTTTATATTTTATTTTTTGTTATTTTATATTTATTTGCATTTTAGGTCTCTTATTCTATCCCATTTTTAGGTGTATCTATCTGTTGGAAACTTATTTAAGGCATCTTATGTTGGTTATAATATTCTCACTAGTGTGTTTTTAGAGTGGCGCTAATCCTATACACTGTTTTATATTTTGTACTTACAAGTATACATTATAACTTATCTAATAATTTAAAAGGACAGCCTCCCTGAGATCACTTCCCAGGTAATGATCTTGTTTAAACCAGAATACAAATAGAAGACATATGGGATATGGCTGTAAAATCTAGAAAGAACACAAACAAAACATAGTGTGATACAGTTTAAAAAAGGAAAAATGCGCTGCAAATGAATGCACTTACGAGATGAAGGTGTTAAATGCGCTCAAAGAGTGCCTCCCCCAATCTTGTTGGGGAGCTGTAAATCCCTCTTCTCGGTCTGCAAGTATTGCTGGAAATCAGGACTCCAGAAGATAAATTTGAATATGTATTTATTTATTATAAATGAAAAGGTGAATCAACACCTATATAGTGCTATAAAAACAACAGCACAACTGGTCTTATGCATTTCATCCAAAACTTGGGACTTCCTCAGAGACCATCAATTCAAAACAAATGACAAATACTTATACAAAGCAGCCTAACAACCCCATCCGAAAGTCCCTTTAAATAGGGCTAATCCCTAAGTCCATTGGTGGTTCCGAGGGTGTCGTTCTTTATCTCTGGTCCTATTGGTACCATTCTCTGTCCTGATCACCTGTAAATCTTCAAGCGTTTTTCTTCCATATCCCGGCTGATAATTCAAACACCTGTTAAAAGCCGAAAAACGGAAGTGCGTTCCACTGGGCACTTCCGCGATTTATTTACGAGTTGCCGTGTATCATAGAGTTCAAAATGGCAGTGCGTTCCACCATGGAATCTGTAGACGTTATATGCGACCTCTGGTCGTTGCCAGAAACATCACAAGATACACATTCATAAATAAGAGGAACGATCAAGGAGTTTATATGCTAAAGAGATAGGTTGTTAATACCATATATTCATCACTTATCAGGACCAATATTTTATAAACTAGAGTGCAAAAATTAGTAAATGATGTGAACAACATATAATTGAACAATTCAGATATTATCTCTCTTTTCTCTTTACTTATAACAGTTTAAATCACAAAGTCAGCCAATTAAAGTTACAAATGGGTTATAAAAGTGTCAAATAGGTTATTAAAGTGACAATGTGCACCCTGCAATATATTAAAAATTATATAATACCCAATATTCCAATTTTGTTATGTTCTAAATAACAAATAAAGTAAATTAATATGATAAAATATAGCCAAACATCCCTATCCTTCTAATATGTTACATCGTCTCCATTCATAATCCAACAATCAATTATATTTAAGGTCCCTAATTAAAGGGTGTTTAAGAATATATGTACATAGGAAAAAAAGTACCAAACAAATGAGATAGAGAAAATAATTGAGAGAGTATCTCCTAGTTATAAAAATCAAACTAAATCTATGTCCACACTCCGCCCCTTTGGTTCTAATGTTTGAAGTTTGTGAATCCAATAGGTTTCATGTTGGGCTAATTTCTTTACCCTGTCACCGCCATGCCAATACGGCATAACCCTTTCAATGCCTATACATTTAAAATATTTAAAAGAAAAATAGGGACAAGAATTGCAGTAAACCAGGACTGAATGTGTCATAAGGCCTTTTCTTATATTGTTAAGATGTTCTAAAACCCTAACTTTAAGGATTTTTTTGCATCCAACATACTGTTTGCCACATGGAAATTGGTTAGTTATGGAGCTTAAAGTAGTTTTGCCTACAAATTACCACTGAGGATCCTAAACGCTACTTATCACTGCACTACAATAGTTGAGGCATTAGGCATGGAAAAGGAATATGAGCAGAAATATGAAACAAGAATAATGACATGTTGTGCATCAATTATGTGAACCAATTGGTGGCTGCCCGCATTAAGGAGATCATATATGCACAGCTTAAGCGGTAGTCCTAGGGCCCATATCAGCCGATCCCTATCAGTAGCAAGGCTGGCATAGTAGGCAATTAGTTCAGAGAAGCAGCCATGCCGCAGCACCAGAGTAGAACTCCCCTCCAGCCCAAGACCTGCCTGGGAGCCAGCATCCATAGTTCACAGACTTATTGCACAGGTGCCAAGTCTACCCCCCATTGGGAGCTGCCAGAGTATCGGGATGGTAGATGCCGCAGTTTGCGGGTGATCTTCGGCCTGTGTGGTCGATGTGGTGGAATATGTGCTCATAAGGATCTCGGCCCAGGAAGGTAGGCATCTAGATGGATGCCTCCTGGTATGTTCGGTGTTCCCTAAGGGGGTCGATCATTATCCGGCACGCTGCTGCTCCACTATTCTCTGGGAGGCTTAATCTGGGAGGCTCCCATTTGCTCCCAAAGCTTGCGCCAGGAGGCCCAGAAGATCATGTCCAGGCACTGCAGGGCAGCTTCAGTTGTACTGCAATGAGTCACTTGGAATGAGTCTATGTTCTGCCTGTCAGATAGGGGATCAGTCGCCATCTTGGTTAATTAATTGAGATGTGGTTGGAGCACAACTCCCAGTGTGAGGTAAGTGCCACTAAACTGGCTTGTGGTACTTAAGAGGGGACCGGGATAACCCCCGCCGGTCCAAAGAGGGAGGTAGGAGTGTTGCAGTACCAAGCAGCAGACTGAAGAGGAGGTAGATCAGCACCTTCTCTCCGTGTCATTCCCAGTAGGCTGCAACAAAAATTCTCTGGCTCACGGTGGAGTTAAAAATCTAACAAGAGCTGTATTTGCTTGTCCGTGTATGCCCGATAGTGGCAGTGAACGTTTGGCTAGGATAGTCACTGGTTGGCTAGGTTGAGCACCCCAAAAACACAGCTGGACCAGCTCAAGGTCAAGCTCTGCCCCCCAGAATTGCAAAATGTAAATTGTCACGTACTTAGTGAACTGAAATAAACATGAACAGTGAGAAAAATTCAGAACAAATTATCTAGACAAATTATTTTTTCTTCCATGCTAAGCTAATGGTCTCTTCAGCTGTTCCATCACTTATCAAATAGTCACTCTTACACAGTGTCATGTTCACTACAAAAATTCACTGAAATAAGTATTCACTTGCTTAGTGATACTGGGTACTTTCTCAAAACACTGGGCCTCTAGTAATGCAAGGGTTTTTTTATGTCTCACCTGGATTTCATCTAAACAGTCACAGTATCATATTGTATGCATCCCTGATCATAAATGAATTGCTTATCATTGTACTGTATGTTTTTCGGAGGAAAATGCAGATGAAAGAGTCACCAGATCAATTACATTAAAGTTTGTTGTGTTTGTTTTTTCTTTTAGTAAATGTCTTGGGCAAGTGTCCAAAAATGTTCTTTCTATTGAAAACTTCAAGTCTCTTTTAATTAGCATTGCCGAAAATAGAGCCAAATCTTACCCATCAGGAAACACCTGACGTACAGTTGAAAACATAATCATTGTTTATTTTCAACCCATTCAACAGAATAGTAACTAATTATATTTATGTATTAAAATTTGACTTGTACATGGAATTTACATCAAACTATAATTGGCATGGTAAGATTAAAGGCTTTCAAGATTAGAGGAAAGGAAGGAGAAAAATATATAGCAGATTTTAATTATAATATGGACATAACAAGTGTTTGACCCTGAATTTCTGGAAATTGTGTGAGCACTTATGAAAGTTATCTGCCTAGAAATAACTTGTCTTTCAATGAATCTGAATGTGTTTCTCTAGGCCAAACCAGATGATGTTTTCTACTGGAAATTCATACAAAAAAAATAAATAAATCTTTCTTTAATCACAGGTGACTGATTTAGCAACAACATATTTATGCCTTGGGTAGGAATTCCTTCAAGACATTCGTGAGATCACTCGGGTGAGATTCGTGATAAATTAATTAAGGATAATCTATATAATGAACCTGAGCAATAAGTCCTTCAAGCAAGCAAGTTAGACAGTTAAGATATTAATCTTTATAATCTCCATTTTTGCATTTTGCAATAAGTACTACTTATTCCTTTCATTACCATAACTATTCCTATTTTACAGTTTTTATTACTGGAATTTTCACTAGCTTACTTAGTGGGAACTCTTTTCTGAAGTATGAATGCTTTAAAAATTTTAAGGAACAGAAACATATACTCCTGACACTATAGTTTTGAAACAGTATTTTAGGTCCTAGGCCACCCTTGTCCCCTGTTAAAACGGAGTTTGACTTTACTTTTTACAGCGCAACGTGGGTCTCATCGTGGCTGGCTCTGCCCTTGCTCCACCAAACTTGATGATCTCAGCCAATTCATGTTTTCCCATAGGAAAGCATTGGGAGGCTATTGCGCATGCATGGCAAAATAGAGATTGGATGCATTGAATCATTGCATCTGTATGAGGAAGGCTCAGCGCCTCCATATAGAGTGTGGAGACACTAAACATTAATGCTGCCTGTTGTGCAGTGCTGACCCAGGAAGCACCTCTAGTGGCCATCTGAGTGACTGTCACCAGAGGTGTTCCTAGGCAGTAATCTAAACACTGCCTTTTCTCTGTAAAGGCAGTGTTTACATTAAAATGCCTGCAGGGACAAGCTATAGAAACCAGAACAACTGCATTAAGTAATAGTTGTTCTAGTGACTATAGTGTCACTTTCATTTATTTTAAAAATTGCTGTTGAGTTTTTATATCATAAGTAGTGATGTCCCGAACGGCTCGCTGGCGAATAGTTCCTGGCGAACATAGCATGTTCGCATTCGCCAACGCGGGCGAACACATGCGAAGTTCGGTCCGCCCCCTATTCTTACTGTGTTACTGCAGAAACTCCCTCTAGACACCCTGTGTTACTGCAGATACTCCCTCCAGACACTCTGTGTTACTGCAGATACTCCCTCTAGACACTCTGTGTTACTGCAGATACTCCCTCCAGACATCCTGTGTTACTGCAGATACTCCCTCCAGACATCCTGTGTTACTGCAGATACTCCCTCCAGACACCCCGTGTTACTGCAGATACTCCCTCCAGACATCCTGTGTTACTGCAGATACTCCCTCCAGACACCCCGTGTTACTGCAGATACTCCCTCCAGACACTCTGTATTACTGCAGATACTCCCCCCAGACACTGATACAGAGCAGAATAGGGACTGTTCCCCCTACATAGGGTCACTTGGCAGATATGGATTGACACCTGTCCTCAGGGACCCTGATACACCCTGGGGGGGACACCTACTGTCCTCCCCCCCAACCCCTGAGCGGTGTGTGGGGGCCATAAATCACAATGGGGGGACCTATTGTCCTCCCCCCGCCCCCACCCCTGCGCGGTGGGTGGGGGCCATAAAAATAATGAGGGGGGACCTACTGTCCTCCCCCCGGCCCCCACCCCTGCGCGGTGGGTGGGGGCCATAAATCACAATGGGGGGAAGGACCTACTGTCCTCCCCCCGCCCCCACCCCTGAGTGGTGGGTGGGGGCCCTAAATAAAAATCCCCCCCAATCAAAGGTGACTATGGGTCCCCAAGCCCCTAGTCACCCACCCCCACACCCCAAAAGAAGTTACCCCCTACCTACCCCCCTCACCCAAAAAAATAGTGAGGGGGGAATAAAATAACTAACCTGTGAAGAAAAATTCAACTTACCATTTGACGTCTTCTTTTTTCTAAAGTCTTCTTTTTTCAGCCCCAAAAAGGCCAAATAAAAAGCCATAAGAACAGACGCAATAAAAATAAAAAAAAAAACGAGCGCAAAAAAAATAATCCATCTTCACCCATGGAGGGCTCCGCGCAGACTGAGCTCTGCAGGGCGGGGGAAGGCTTATAAAGCCTTGCCACGACCTGCAATTAGGCTAAGAACACTCTGATTCCAAACACTCTGATTCCAAATTCCAAAGAACTTTCCCACGCTGTGTAAAATGACACAGAACACTCTGATTGGTTAGATTCCAAGCCCACCAATCAGAGTGCTCTTTGTCATTTTACACAGCGTGGGAAAATTCCAAAGAACTTTCCCACGCTGTGTAAAATGACACAGAACACTCTGATTGGCTTAAACCAGGCAATCAGAGTGTTCTTAACCTAATTGCAGTGCGCGGTAAGGCTTTATAAGCCTTCCCCCGCCCTGAAGAGCTCAGTCTGCGTGGAGCCCTCCATGGGTGAAGATGGATTTTTTTTTTTGCGCTCGTTTTTTGTTTTTTTTTAAATTGCGTCGGTTATATGGCTTTTTATTTGGCCTTTTTTGGGGCTGAAAAAAGAAGATTGTAGAAAAAAGAAGAAGTCAAATGGTAAGTTTAATTTTTCTTTACAGGTTAGTTATTTTATTCCCCCTTCACTATTTTTTAGGGTGAGGGGGGTAGGTAGGGGTAACATGTTTTGGGGTGGGGGGGTGGGTGACTAGGGGCTTGGGGACCCCTAGTCACCTTTGATTGGGGGGGGAATTTACATTTAGGGCCCCCACCCACCACTCAGGGGTGGGGGCTGGGGGGGACAGTTGGTCCCCCCCTTATTGTTTTTTTTTAGGGCCCCCACACACCACTCAGGGGTGGGGGCCACGGGGGAGGACAGTAGGTCCCCCCTCATTATTTTTATGGCCCCTACTCACCGCACAGGGGTGGGGGCCGGGGGGGAGGAGAGTAGGTCCCCACCCTCATTATTTTTATGGACCCTACCCACCGCGCAGGGGTGGGGGCGGGGGGAGGACAGTAGGTCCCCACCCTCATTATTTTTATGGCCCCCACCCAACGTGCAGATGTAGGTCCCCCCTCATAATTTTATGGCCCCCACCCACCACGCAGGGGTGGGGGCGGGGGGAGGACAGTAGGTCCCCCCTCATTATTTTTATGGCCCCCACCCACCGCGCAGGGGTGGGGGCGGGGGGAGGACAGTATGTCCTCCCCATTGTGATTTATGGCCCCCACCCACCGCGCAGGGGTGGGGGCGGGGGGAGGACAGTAGGTCCTCCTCCCATTGTGATTTATGGCCCTCACCCACCACGCAGGGGTGGGGCCCGGCGGGAGGACAGTAGGTCCCCCCCTCATTATTTTTATGGCCCCCACCCACCGCGCAGTGGTGGGGGCGGGGGGAGGACAGTAGGTCTTCCCCCCATTGTGATTTATGGCCCCCACCCACCGCGCAGGTGTGGGGGCAGGGGGAGGACAGAATGACCCCCCTCATTATTTTTATGGCCCCCACCCACCATGCAGGGGTGGGGGCAGCGGGAGGACAGTAGGTCCCCCCCAGTGTGTATCAGGGTCCCTGAGGAAAGGTGTCAATCCATATCTGCCAAGTGACCCTATGTAGGGGGAACAGTCCCTATTCTGCTCTGTGTCAGTGTGTATCAGGGATCCTTAGGATAGGTGTCAATCCATATCTGCCAAGTGACCCTATGTAGGGGGAACAGTCCCTATTCTGCTCTGTGTCAGTGTGTATCAGTGATCCTTAGGATAGGTGTCAATCCATATCTGCCAAGTGACCCTATGTAAGGGGAACAGTCCCTATTCTGCTCTGTGTCAGTGTGTGTCAGGGATCCTTAGGATACGTGTCAATCCATATCTGCCAAGTGACCCTATGTAGGGGGAACAGTCCCTATTCTGCTCTGTGTCAATGTGTATCAGGGATCCTTAGGATATGTGTCAATCCATATCTGCCAAGTGACCCTATGTAGGGGGAACAGTCCCTATTCTGCTCTGTGTCAGTGTGTATCAGGGATCCTTAGGATAGGTGTCAATCCATATCTGCCAAGTGACCCTATGTAGGGGGAACAGTCCCTATTCTGCTCTGTGTCAGTGTGTATCAGGGTCTCTGAGGACAGGTGTCAATCCATATGTCAAGGTGTCAATATGTCATATGTCATGTGTCAATCCATATCCATTGTGATTTAGGAATGTTAGGTGATTTATGCCCTTTATGGATTAAAACCAGACTCTGCATCAACTGTGTAATTTATCATGGGAGTTTTGCCATGGATTCCCCTCCGGCATGCCACAGTCCAGGTGTTAGTCCCCTTGAAACAACTTTTCCATCACTATTGTATCCAGAAAGAGTCCCTGTGGGTTTTAAAATTCGCCTGCCCATTGAAGTCTATGGTGGTTCGCCCGGTTCGCCGGTTCGCGAACATTTGCGGAAGTTCGCGTTCGCCGTTCGTGAACCAAAAATTTTGTGTTTGCGACATCACTAATCATAAGTAAATCATGACAGGCAAATCATGACAGGCTCATGTGAACACGTAATGTTTGAAATGTTGTAGATTTGTATTAGCACAGTAGCAGCAATTAGGAACACAGAGGATAAATGCAATATCTTGAAACAAATATTGGAAAGGTACATTTCTCAGTATGTACCATTGGGTAATAAATATAAAATAAACAAATTTAAACCAATGTGGCTTAGTGGGAAAGTGAATCAAGAAATTAAAATTAAGGAAAGCTCATTCAAAGTCTTTAAATCTGACAAATCAGAGGCATCCTATAAAAGAGAAAAGGAAGCCAATAATGCTTGCTAAAAGGCAATTAGATTCGCTAAACTTCAAAATGAAAAAATGATAGCCAAAGAGAGCAAAACCAACCCAAAGCATGAAGCACATACATTCTAAAAAAAAACAAAAAAAACTAAAAATAAAAAAGTGTAGGTACACTAAGAACCGGGATGGGGGTGTTTGTTAATGAAGATCAGGAAAATGCAGACATTTTAAATAATTTCTCCTCCGTATATATTAAGGAAGAACCTATGGCAATAGATACGCAAATGATTGCTGGAAAAAAACTTGTAGAAAAAATGTAATTGGCTAACTCAGGACAAGGTGCTGCAGCAACTAAAGAAAGTTAATATAAACAAAGCTCCAGGGCCTGACTGTATTCATCCATGAGTACTTAGGAACTAAGTGTGGAAATAAGTGAACCTGTTTTTAATCTTTCAAGATTCTTTTATTTCAGGAAGTGTACCGGAGGAATGGAAGAAGGTAGTTGTGGTTCCTGTATTTAGAAAGGGTTCAAAATCTTTGCCTTTTATAGATCTGTGAGCTTAACTTCTGTGGCTTGGAAAGTATTTGAAAGATTATTAAGGGATAATATTCAAGAATTCCTTGAGAAGAACGTGGTTATCAGCAAAAATCAGCATGGTTTTATGAAGCACAGGTTATTTCAAACTAACTTGATTGCATTCTACGAAGAAGTTAGTAATAGTATAGATCAGGGTGTTGCAGTGCATGTGTTACGGTTGCCTCCAGGCTGGCTGGAAGTTGGACCGTAGAAAAGGATGCTCCTAGCGCTTTCCAAAGGACCATCAGCACCGTAGCCACCATAAGCACTGCGAACTCCACGAACCACCGCTGCTGGGCTGGTATCTCGCCGTCTGCTCTGCGCCCTGGACCTACGACCAGGCTCCAGGTTCCAATAGGTGAACCTCTCCCTTCTGTAGAGCGGAGCAGGAGCAGGAACAAGAGCTCTTACAAGAGCTCAACAGCTAAGGGAGTATGACGAGCATAGCAATCCCTGTAGTGATTATAGCTGTCCCCTACAAACATGAGTCGAGGCTACAAGTTAGAGGGTTAGAAGAGGTCTGAGGTGCTGGAACACCCAGCCTGGTTTTTATTACCATTTTGAAAATACAGGACCACCCACAGGGCGGGACAAAACAACCAATCATACACGTACATCATTAAAACCACTCCCAGTAATTACACACAAAATCCTCCCCTATGTCTGTGATATAATTATGCTACACAAGGGATTAACATAATTATCACAGACAGTAAAAATACAGTTTTTACACAACATTCATAACTCCCAAAATATACATCACATTCGCATAAAAATACATATTCACAATCAATCCATTCAGGGGAACAACATACTCAAAAATCTTACGAATTGGACCAGGGGTTCAGAAGTTAGTACAAATGTGCATTTGACCTTCTGGAAGCATGGTTTTACAGGGCCCTCTATCCTGGAGACAATGGGGGGAAGTAATTCAATTATCCAGGACTAGAGGCAGACTCCATTAACCACATGGTTGCAAAACGACATAAAACACTTTAAAATACATAAAGTCACATTTTACACATAACACACAGACATTTCACCTATCCCCAGATAGCTAGGATCTGAGCGCACAAAACTACCGAATAGCGCTCAGATCCTACTCACACAGTACAATTGCCATGGAGCTAAAGTCTTTCCCATAGTCTTTCATTATATGAATAGGCTCCATGGCATAGCCATCTGGGGTATCACCGCTCACACAGGGCCATAGTCATAAGGAAGGAGGCTGGCAAATAGGCTTCTCCACAATCCAGGGAAGCAGGGCAATTTTTCATTTAAAGGGCCAGTTACAAATAGCGATTTGTAACACATCTCCCCTTTTGGAGGGAGACTAACCAGGCACCTGACCTTCTGTCAGTCAGTGCCTAAGTTAGTCTCGCAGCCCACCCACAAATAAACATTGGCAGAGAAGCCCCCCCACAATAAATAGTACTGGCCTGTAGGTCCCAGGTTGTAGGGTAAACATGCAGCACTCGCTGCCTTCCTGGTGCAGCTGGGCAAATAGCTGGTAGTACTTGGGGGGCAGAGGCCAGCGGCACTCTGCCCTGGTGCCAGCGCTTCTGCTGGGGGAATTGGGGCATAGTCCTGCCCGGGGGCAAAGGGAACGTGGGGGTCAGTGGGGGTTAACATCTCCACTGTTAACCCTGGGCCCAGGTTAGAAGTTAGCTGAGGAGGTGGGAATTGGCTTACCTCCTTCTCCTGATACTCCTGCGGCCGTTGAGAAGGGAGGTCGATGCTCTCCGCTTCTTGTGGAACATGCTGCGGCTGGGGAGAGAGACCGGTTGTCTCCTCTCCCTGGAAGGCATACTCCGGCTGGGGAGGGTGGTCGATGCTCTCCCCTCCCTGTAGCTGGGTCTGCCGCTGGGGATCTGGGCCGCCTGCCCAGCATCCCTGTAGGGCCGGTAGAGAGACTGCGGTCCCATCTCCACCTGCCTGCTGGGGGTCCTCCCTGGACCATTCTATGAGGCCTGCTGCCTCGGGTATCTCTGGTTGGGGTTGGGGAAGGAGACCGGTTGTCTCTTCCCTCTGCACGGTGCACTGCCGCTGGGGAGGGAGGTCGCTGCTCTCCTCTCCCTGTAACTCAGGCTGCCGCTGGGGATCTGGGCCGCCTGCCCAGCATCCCTGTAGGGCCGGTAGAGAGACTGCGGTCCCATCTCCACCTGCCTGCTGGGGGTCCTCCCAGGACCAGTCTTTGAGGCCTGCTGCCTCGGGTACCTCTGGTTGTGGTTGGGGAAGGAGACCGGTTGTCTCTTCCCTCTGTACGGTGCACTGCCGCTGGGGAGGGAGGTCGCTGCTCTCCTCTCCCTTTAACTCACGCTGCCGCTGGGGAGGGAGGTCGTTGCTCTCCTCTCCCTGTAACTCACCCTGGGGTTGGGGATCTGGGCCGCCTGCCCAGCATCCCTGTAGGGCCGGTAGAGAGACTGCGGTCCCATCTCCACCTGCCATCGGAGGTTCCTCCCAGTATACCCCTACGATGTCCTGCCAGCTGAAGGGCTCTCGACCTGGCTCTGCTGCTGTGCTCTCCTGGGGTACCTCTGGATGCTGTGGAGGAAGGGGACCGGGTGTCTCTTCCCGGGACCCATCGATGAGGTGCTGGTACTTCCACTCAAGGTCACATTCGTTGGTGACTAGGTACCGCAGATCTGCCTCTAGGTTAATAGTTCTAGGGAGGCCCAGCTTGTCTTCCCGGTCATCATACAGGTCCCAGAAGCGTGAATCTGTAGCCCTACCAAAGTCATCATCGTCCATATTCTCCCAGAATAGATCAGGGCCATCGTAATCCCCACACTCTGGGAATTCATACTCAGCCATCTCTGGAGCGAGCTGAGTTGCGTACCACTGTAGCGCCTGGTATGCGGTGTCGAGCCACAGTTCGTTATATACTAGATTCTCTAGTTTAGCTACCCACACTGGAAGGGGTTGTTTGCCCAGGAAGGGCATCCGCTCTGCCATTCGAGCCTGGATTTGCTGCTCTCGGCTGATACTATGATCTCCTCGCCAACGTTGAACTTCCTGTAGGGCTTCTTCCCACAGCTGAAGTCTGGCTTCATGTCTATACCCATACATCTCTTCGTCTGAGACTGCCCCATCTCTCCAGGATAGGAAATCATGCAATCTTTCGAGGAACCGCTCCCCCGTTTTGACTGCTGTGCACGGACTGGCTGGCTCCATGCTGCTCTAGGTAGGGACGCTGCGCAGAGGCTAGCGTTGCCCTCAACAACTCTCATACGATACCACTGCTGTTGGGGTGCTGCTCCTTGCGCTAGGACGCCATCCCACCGCTGCCACCAAATGTTACGGTTGCCTCCAGGCTGGCTGGAAGTTGGACCGTAGAAAAGGATGCTCCTAGCGCTTTCCAAAGGACCATCAGCACCGTAGCCACCATAAGCACTGCGAACTCCACGAACCACCGCTGCTGGGCTGGTATCTCGCCGTCTGCTCTGCGCCCTGGACCTACGACCAGGCTCCAGGTTCCAATAGGTGAACCTCTCCCTTCTGTAGAGCGGAGCAGGAGCAGGAACAAGAGCTCTTACAAGAGCTCAACAGCTAAGGGAGTATGACGAGCATAGCAATCCCTGTAGTGATTATAGCTGTCCCCTACAAACATGAGTCGAGGCTACAAGTTAGAGGGTTAGAAGAGGTCTGAGGTGCTGGAACACCCAGCCTGGTTTTTATTACCATTTTGAAAATACAGGACCACCCACAGGGCGGGACAAAACAACCAATCATACACGTACATCATTAAAACCACTCCCAGTAATTACACACAAAATCCTCCCCTATGTCTGTGATATAATTATGCTACACAAGGGATTAACATAATTATCACAGACAGTAAAAATACAGTTTTTACACAACATTCATAACTCCCAAAATATACATCACATTCGCATAAAAATACATATTCACAATCAATCCATTCAGGGGAACAACATACTCAAAAATCATACGAATTGGACCAGGGGTTCAGAAGTTAGTACAAATGTGCATTTGACCTTCTGGAAGCATGGTTTTACAGGGCCCTCTATCCTGGAGACAATGGGGGGAAGTAATTCAATTATCCAGGACTAGAGGCAGACTCCATTAACCACATGGTTGCAAAACGACATAAAACACTTTAAAATACATAAAGTCACATTTTACACATAACACACAGACATTTCACCTATCCCCAGATAGCTAGGATCTGAGCGCACAAAACTACCGAATAGCGCTCAGATCCTACTCACACAGTACAATTGCCATGGAGCTAAAGTCTTTCCCATAGTCTTTCATTATATGAATAGGCTCCATGGCATAGCCATCTGGGGTATCACCGCTCACACAGGGCCATAGTCATAAGGAAGGAGGCTGGCAAATAGGCTTCTCCACAATCCAGGGAAGCAGGGCAATTTTTCATTTAAAGGGCCAGTTACAAATAGCGATTTGTAACAGCATGTGACCTATATGGATTTTGCCAAGGCGTTTGATACAGTTCCACAAAATAGATTAGTCTTCAAACTCAAAGAAATCAGTTTAGATGAAAATTCTTGTTCTTGGGTAGAACATTGGCTTCAAAATATAGTACAGAGAGTTGTCATTAATGGTAAATTTTCAAGCTGGACAGAGGTGGCAACTGGTGTCCCTCAGAGTTCTGTTCTGGGACCCCTTCTGTTTAATATGTTTATAAATTATTAAAAAAAAAAAAGCATTGAACGTCATGTTTCAGTGTTTACAGATGACACAAAACTGTAAAGTAATGCAATGTGAGCAAGATATTACTTTGCTGCAGAGGGATTTAGATTTAGACTGGGGGACTGGACACTCAAATGGCAGGTGAAATTGAATGTAGAAAAATGTGAAGTTATGCACTTTGGCGTAGAGAAGGCACAAGCAATTTATACCCTTAATGTTAGTGAATTAGAGAGAACAACACACAAGAAGGACTTGGGAATTGTTGTAGACTACAAACTATGCAACAATGTTCAATGTCAATCAGCAGTGGCTAAGGCCTGTAAGATATTGTCATGCATGAAAAAGGGCATTAATTCTCACGATGAGAATATAATTTTGCCTCTTTATAAGTCACTGGAAAGACCCCATCTGCTGTGTATTTTTGGGCACCTGTTTTAAAGAAGGATATTATGGCACTAGAAAAACTGCAGAGGCGGGCTAAAAATTAATAAAAGAAATGGAACATTTTAGCTATGAAGAAAGATTAACAAATTTAAACCTCTTTAGTTTAGAAAAAAACATTGCCTCAGAGGGGGATATGATAACATTATACAAATATAATACAAACCATTGTGTGGAAATCTATTCACAAACAGGACTATACATAGGACACAAGGTCATGCGTTTAGACTGGAAGAAAGAAGATTTAGTCCAAGGCAAAGGAAAGTTTTTTTTACTATAAGAACAACAAGGATATGGAATTCTCTACCTGGAGAAGTGGTTTTACCAGAGTCCTTACAGATTTATAAACAGCAACTAGATGCAACTTGCAAAAACAGAATATTCAATGATATATTCTTTCAACTGTAGGGTAATAGCTTCTTGATCCAAGGATAAATCTGACTGCTATTCTAGGGTCAAGAGGGATTTTTTACCCTAGTTTGTTGCAATGGCTAAACTTGATGGACACATGTTTGTTTTCAGCCTATGTAACTAACTATATAACCAGGGTATGGTACACATAAAAAGACCTTAGTGGCAAAATGGTTGCATAGAAAAAGATAAAGAGGAAATGAGGAAAGACAGTAAGGTACTTCCTCTCTAACAACACAGAGACTATAGAGGACAAATGTTACTAGCAACAGTAAGTCCTCCACCACATTCAGATTAAGCACTAGCAATTATTATTAATTATTCCCTTTTTAGGTGGTGCCTAGTTCCAATCTACCACATTTACCTTTAAGCATAGTTTCTCAAAATGAATATCTTCATGTATTTGGCTTCTACTCTGGGCCCATAATCCAGATTTTTAAATTTAGATATTCACTCATTAGTCTCACAGACCCAGAAAGTTTCTGAAACCACGAAAAACAGGCAGAATTATACCTAAATTGCAAAGAGTTAAAGGGACACTGTAGGCACCCAGACCACTTCAGCTCATTGAAGTGGTCTGTGTGCTGTGTCCCTATTGCACTTAGTGCTGCAATGTAGAACACTGCAGCTCCAGAGAACTGCAATGTTTACTTTTTAGCTCTAAGTCTGCCCACAGTGGCTTTCTACCAGACAGCCACTAGGGGGGCTCTTCCGGGAATTGGGATGGACCTTTAGTCCATTATCTGATGCTGGACGTCCTCACGCTCTGCATGAGGACCTCCAGAGTCAGATTTTCCCCATAAGAAAGCATTGAATAATGCTTTCCTATGGTGAGGTCTAATTCGCGTGCAGCCATTGCCACACATGCGTATTAGGTCTCCCCCTCCGGCTCACGTCGGCGGATAAGGAGCATGCGTGGAGCCTGGCCCAGAGCCGAGGAATATGACACAGGTAAGTGGCTGAAGTGGCAGAAAAGGCATTGTTTACATTGCCCCTAGGGACACTTCC
Organism: Pelobates fuscus; assembly: GCF_036172605.1. Classification (NCBI taxonomy): domain Eukaryota; kingdom Metazoa; phylum Chordata; class Amphibia; order Anura; family Pelobatidae; genus Pelobates; species Pelobates fuscus. The sequence goes on from NC_086328.1 coordinate 44,185,244, forward strand.
AAGTGGCCACTCCTTAGATGGCCACTGTAGAGGCTTCCTGGGTCAGGGCTGCACAGTAAGCAGCCCGGCCATTCAGTGTTCCCACACTCTGCATGGAGAAGCTGAATTGTCCTCATAGAGATGCATTGATTGAAGGGGAGGGGGGGGGGGAAGCCTCCTAAATAGTGGGTGTAGCACTATAGGGTCAGGAAGACATGTTTGTGTTCCTGACCCTATAGTGATCCTTTATATATAAGTTTACTGTACCTTAGTACCTTGATATTGTAATCATTCAAGCAACTCTGCATGGCAATGAAGACAATGGCCAGTAAAATCATGTTGCTCTAACTGGCATAACAAACCTGTGCACAGCAGAAATGTATGGTTTGGCCAAATCCATTAAAAATATAAAATTTGTTTTCAGGCATTTTGGGATTTGTCTGTGTGGCGTTTTGGTCTTGGTTGGGTTTCCTCCATGCAATTGTTTTAAAAAAGCAATAATTTTTTTTTGGCCCATTTTTATGTCCTTTTGCGTTGTCTGATTTATTTCCCAAATCTGTGTTTCGATAGCAACATTTTACCAAGCAGAACTGACATACGACCAAAATTTGGCCACCATCTCTCACCCCCGCAAAAAAGAATAAAATAATCATTTTGAAAATAAATATCTGACTGAAATGATTTTTCTTGACCTGTTCAAATCTATAACATGATGTACTCATCATACACTAAACTAAAATACAACAATATCGAAGTACTGTAATATTTACATATACAGTTTAATATAGGCAAATTAAAAAAAAAATGCCAACTTGGTTATTTACATATTATTTTAATGGGTTGGCATTCTGATAGAATAAATATTTTAGAAGCTAGCACATGCCCTCAATAATTTTAAAGCTGATAAATCTTGGAAGCCTGCAGACTTCTAACTCCTGTCCATAGAATAAGATTTCCGACTGCTTCTTTAAACAACATCCAAACACAGTCATTAATAACAAGCCTGCAGACCTTTAACTAGCAAAAAAAAAATGAGAATTTTGCCCTTCTTCAGAGCCTCAAGTGGGTCAGGACGTCCTAAGAATTTACATTTCAATTAAAAGAGCAAACAATAATAACGCATTATGCCAATGGAGAGCCGGTCTTCCCAGGGGAGTAAACTGATATTCCTGTGTCACTTTCCGAAAGAAAAGTTCCTTCATTTATAGAAGGCCACACATCAGGTGCAACTTATTACCTACTGGGATAAAGTCATTTAACTACCTCGATGGCCCTGCTGCTAGGTGTCATATTTAAAACCCCATAGCACAGTTGGTTTGAAGCACTGTTGATCCCCCAGAAGAATATGTGGATGATTGTATACCGTTCTGGAGTAGAAAGACAAACATTCAGGAAAAAACGTACTCTGTCTAAATGTTGCAATACACGATACAGTGTATATTTGTTGTAAATGAACGAGTATTTTACCATTGACGACAGAAATTGTTTACAAGATATTTTCCTCCAAGATAAGAGATTCCTTTTACTCTGTCCTTTTCATCTTGAGTTCCCTTCCTCTTAATCCCATTCACTCTAGCAATAACAACATTGCTCTTTCCCTTTTTTGCTCTTTAGATCATCACTATTAAAAGTTGAAAAATAATAAAAATAAAAATGTTTTTTTTGGTAGTCTTGTAAATGAATTGCAAAAAATGAACCCTTAAAGTGTTACTCCATGCATGAAAAACACTACAGCTTGATATAGATGTGTTGTTGCCAGGAGAATACTGGCATTCTTTCCCACTAATGGGGCAAATTGTTTTGCAATGGTTTGCCACCTTACTTGGGTCCCCGAGTGTCCTCCAGTGACCAGTGATGACATCTGGCTGGTCACCCTTTAACCAATGAATGCAATTCTGTTCACATAATTGGCCTTAGGCTGCCCGGAACTCTTGTTTCGACCTGGCTAATGATGCCCAAATAAAACTGCCATAGGTCGAGTTATACCTCCAGCAGTAGAGGTGTAAAATTGTGACCACTTCAACACACTGATGTGGTCATGGTGCTTGGAGTAACCCTTTATATTCACAGTAATAGAAGGTCATCCACTATTGAAAACTACACTACAGTTAAGTTAGAGTCAATTAATGGGTTACACTCACATATGTGGACACATGGGAAAGGGAACTAGGAGAAGTGCTAGAAGGAGTGGAATGGAGAGAAATCTGGGAAGCAAACAACTCAGCATCCATATGTGTGTCTCTCCAAGAACAGGCATACAAAACAATGTTCAGGTGGTACACCACTCCAGTGAAACTACACCAAATGGGAAAAACACCTACCGACGATTGCTGGAGAGCATGTGGCCTCAGAGGCATGTACCTCCACATGTGGTGGGAATGCCCCTGGGTACAGACCTACTGGAAAGCGACACAAAACCTAATCACACATATCTTCCATAGAGCACCAGACTTAAGCCCCTGGACATATCTACTAAATAGGCCCCTAGATGACAGGACAAAAAGAGAGCAAAAGCTAATTCACAAAGTAACCCTAGCAGCTCGAAGAACACTGGCCCAGGCATGGTTAAAGGTGGGAGGCACCTCCCATGAGGGCTGTTCTAACAAACATAAAAGAGGTATACCTTATGGAAAATCTGCCAGCTAAGGTGCGAGGGTCAATGTCGCGCTTCGAGAAATTGTGGGAACCATGGACCTCCAGCGACGTAGCCTGAGACCTCACTAGCAGAAACAGACGGAGACGACCCCAGCTTTCTCCCACACGGGAACACTTCCTGATATACCCCACATAACCTAGGACCAAGCTACTTGACACTACAAAACACAGTCATCCCCAAGCCTGGTGCACCTCATTACCTACTTACTTACTTCTCTCTCAACGATTAGCTTTCTTCCCACCTCTGTCTCTCTCTATACTATCACTTCTCTCACTCCTGACTCACACCCAACCAGTGGCGTACATACCAGGGTCGCAGGGGTCGCGGCTGCGACCGGGCCCGGCCCACCAGGGGGCCCGGCCGCCCCTGCGACCCGGTATGTACCCATAGGGCCAGCCTCTTCTGCTGGGGGGCCCAGGAGCCGGCCACCTCCGGGCCCCCCGAGGCTGGCCCTGCTGTCACCCGGCTGGCGGGCGCGCGAGGGAGCACTGTCCCCTGGTTGCTCCCTCTTCAGCTCCCTTGCGCACCGCACTGAAACCGGAGCCGGAAGATGACGTCATCTTCCGGCTCCGGTATCAGTACGCGGCGCGCGAGGGAGCTGAAGAGGGAGCACCCAGGGGACAGTGCTCCCTCGCGCGCCCGCCAGCCGGGTGACCAGCAACACCACTGGACCCCAGGGAATCCCCCCAGCTCTCACACAGGTAAGGAGGCTGGGGGGATTAAATTTAAAAAAAAAACCAGAAAAAACGTGTGTGTGTGTTTAGTGAGTGTGTTAGTGAGTGTGTGTGAGTGTGTGTTAGTGAGTGTGTTAGTGTTAGTGAGTGTGTTAGTGAGTGTGTGTGTGTGTTAGTGTTAGTGAGAGTGGTAGTGAGTGAGTGTGTTAGTGAGAGTGTTAGTGAGAGTGTTAGTGAGTGTGTTAATGTGAGTGTGTTAGTGTTAGTGAGTGTTAGTGTTAGTGAGTGTGTTAGTGTTAGTGAGTGTGTTAGTGAGTGTGTTAGTGAGAGTGTGAGTGAGTGTGTTAGTGAGTGTGTTAGTGAGTGTGTTAGTGTTAGTGAGTGTGTTAGTGAGTGTGTTAGTGTTAGTGAGTGTGTTAATGTGAGTGTGTTAGTGAGTGTGTTAGTGTTAGTGAGTGAGTGAGTGTGTGTGTTAGTGAGTGTGTTAATGTGAGTGTGTTAGTGTTAGTGAGTGTGTTAGTGTGTGTGTGTGTGTTAGTGAGAGAGTGTGTTAGTGAGTGTGTTAGTGTTAATGTGAGTGTGTTAGTGTTAGTGAGTGTGTTAGTGTTAGTGAGTGTGTTAGTGAGTGTGTTAATGTGAGTGTGTTAGTGTTAGTGAGCGTGTTAGTGAGTGTGTTAATGTGAGTGTGTTAGTGTTAGTGAGTGTGTTAGTGTTAGTGAGTGTGTTAGTGAGTGTGTTAGTGTTAGTTTGTGTTAGTGTGTGTTAGTGAGAGAGTGTGTTAGTGAGTGTGTTAGTGGTAGTGTGAGTGTGTTAGTGTGAGTGTGTTAGTGTGAGTGTGTTAGTGTGAGTGTGTTAGTGGTAGTGTGTTAGTGGTAGTGTGTTAGTGTTAGTGTGAGTGTGTTAGTGTGAGTGTGTTAGAGTGAGTGTGTTAGTGAGTGTGTTAGTGAGAGTGATTGTGTTAGTGAGTGTGTGAGTGATTGTGTTAGTGAGTGTGTTAGTGAGTGTGTTAGTGAGTGTGTGTGTGTTAGTGTGTGTTAGTGAGTGTGTTAGTGTTAGTTTGTGTTAGTTTGTGTGTGTGTTAGTGAGTGAGTGTGTTAGTGAGTGAGTGTGAGTGAGTGAGTGTGAGTGAGTGAGTGTGTGTTAGTGAGTGTGTTAGTGAGTGTGTTAGTGTGAGTGATTGTGTTAGTGAGTGTGTTAGTTTTAGAGTGTGTTAGTGTTAGTGTGTGTGTCTGTTACTGAGTATGTTTGTGTGCGTCTGTCACTGAGTGTGTGTCTGTCAGTAAATGTGTGCGTCTGTTCATGAGAGTGTGTGTGTGTGTGTCTAAAGCACTTACCTTTCTCCAGCGCCGGGCTCCCTTGGCGCTGGGGATCTCTCCGTCCCGATCCGCCTCTCAGCTCCGAATGCACATGCGTGGCAAGAGCCACGCGCGCATTCAAAACCACCCATATAGGAAAGCATTACTCAATGCTTTCCTATGGACGTTCAGCGTCTTCTCACTGTGATTTTCACAGTGAGAATCGCAGAAAATCCTCTAGCGGCTGTCAATTAGACAGCCACTAGAGATGGATTAACCCTCAGTGAAACATAGCAGTTTCTCTGAAACTGCTGTTTTCAGCTGCAGGGTTAAAACTAGAGAGACCTGGCACCCAGACCACTTCATTGAGCTGATTTGATCTGGGTGTCTGTAGTGGTCCTTTAAGTGTATGTGTTTATGCATGCACTGGCGAACATACCGCGGTCGCACGGGTCGCAGCCCTGCGACCAGGTGCCCGCCCGCAATGTGTTGCGGCCCCAGCCCGCGCAGAGCAAGCGGGGGGGGGGGGCACAGATCAGTTTTCGCACCGGGGCCCCATGGGTTGTGTGTACGCCACTGCACCCAACCGTTATTTGACAGGAGCGTCAGTAAAAGCATTATACATAAACACAAGCAGCCAACTGTCAATGTCTAAAGACCATTCAATGGGAAACGGGCAACAAAGACCCGGCCGGACAGGTGGTCAGAAACAAAAGATACAGTAGATAACGTTTGCAAGTTTGATTATTTTATTTTAATTAATTTTTGTTAATTAATTGTTGAATCATATTATCATATGAAAGTTATGGAGCCTAATATAATAATGCATTTTGACGACACGTAAAGCCAAGCAATAAAGGAGTTATGTGTAAAACGAGATGTAATACCACTGAAAAACCTATGTAACATCATATGATTCTGGCATAATCTGTTATACACAATCTTTATGTCAAATGCTTCAACCAAAAATAAAGTATTAAAAAAAAAAAAAAGTTAAAGTCAATTATGGTGGTTATGATGCCAGGAGTGCCCTTCCAGGGTTAGTAGTCAAACTGTTTGAGAATGATTTGACAATTTACCTAGGGCCTGCCTGCTGTTGCCTGACCTGGAGTTGGAAGCTCTTATAAGAAACATCAAAGGCGTAACTACAAGCCACTGGGCCCCAGTGCAAAAATTGCCCTTGGGCCTACCCCATTTGGCTTCCCCTCCCATCCCTCCATGTGTCTCATCCTCCCAACCCCAGCATCTCCACGTGTCTCATTCTCTCCCTAGCTTCTTAATATGTATCATTCCCCCATTCCCATCCTGTACCTGCTTACCTCCATGTAGCATGGCTGAGCAGACCGTAGTACGGATCTGACAGGAAGTGCTTGTATCTGTCAGTGAGCATTTCCTGTCAGAACATGGTCTGCTCGGTCACACTGCATGAAGTGACTGGCAGGAGGGGGAACACTGTGCTGTCCGCTCCTCTCCTGACAGTCACCCAGCGACTGAGTGCCCTAGGCCCAGGCAGCCCTGCACCAGTCCTCAAGTTATGCCAGCCCTGTGCATCAGCAGGAGTCAACTGGGCATCTGGGCCCCCTGGAGTAAGGGGCCCAGTCACAGCTGCGACACCTGTGACTGTTGTAGTTCTGCCACAAAGGAGCATCTATTAGCTCCACTGAGTATAGTTCTAAAGTGCAGGGCACGCTTAAGGAATCCTGCAAGTGCTCTCAGTCAATTAGTGCCTGCACCGTTGGTCTCAGTGGAAGAGCTCTTGGGAAGGTACAATAGTGGATGAGGTATAGCAGACAACAGACAATTGTCAAACTGTTCTTAAATGCATTAACTACTGACCTTGGGAGGACACCAGGCACTTCTGGCACCATAACCATTACAGTGCACCATAGCATTTATGATGGTTGAGTGTTCTTTTAAAGGGTTCAAAAAAATTAATTTGGGAATTTATAGTGTTCTTTCAACACCAAAGTTAACTTAGCAGTGTACTTTTTAATTGTGCTATAACGACGGTGTGCAGTCAATACAACATTTTCATGCTGACATTTTAAATGCATACATGTATTCTCTGAAGAGAGAAAATGTAGAAAGAATTCTGTGGCAAAACATTCACTCCATGTCCCTAAGTACCGTAAATAAAAAACAGAAATCAATGTTTAGTAGGTATCCCCCAGTGAAAACATACTTGCATTTAATTATGCATTTTTCATTATGCAAATAAACTGCTTTGCAAGCCTTCCCTTTTTCCTCCAGCTAGACTTTAATAGAAGTGTTTATCCAAAACTAACCTGAACAGAGGATTTTTTTTAGATTCCGCAATGAAACAGGTATTTGAAACCCCTATATTGTATTCAGCATTCGATACATCTACACATAACTTATGGTATCTATTTCATTCGCAGTTCATTTTTTCCTGTTTTCCAATGCTCTGATTTTAAAGCAGGCTATTATTCTCTGACCACCTCGCTGATTTTCTTGTCCACATAATGAGTGGATGTATGTAAATTGTTTCCATTAGCAAGAGTCCTTTTTCTTTTCTTTTCTTATTAGGTTATATATAACATACCTTACATGATAGATTTTATATACGATAATTTAAATACATATATAGCATACCCGCAGACATACACGATCAACATTTTGGTCCGCAATTAAAGAACATTATCTATGGATGAAAAATGTATTTAAAGACAAAAAAAAGAATAGTTATAAAACTGCCCTACAATTGTATTATGGTAAATACGTGAAAATAACACAAATCAGGAGATAAGGTGAAACAAGTTTAAATATACAATTTATCTATTCATAAAGACACATACAATAGAAGGAAGCACACTGTGTGAATAGAAGTTTATAATCGAAAAATAAATTGAGAGAAAAAGTATGAGAAGTAGCAATACATCCATGCTTCCATATATTTATTAATTATATAATAAACATATACAGTTTTTTTTAACTACTCCTCTTTTTTTCCCCATCTGTTGGACACTTCTAATGTGATCTGTGAATAAGATCAACATTTAGAGACTGTCCCCTAGCCATCAGTTTTCTTTTTTTCCCATCAATAATCGAATTTATTTTTAGCGACACAGGCAACATTCCGAAACACAAATGAAATGAACATGCGTGTGCATTGCGTGAGTCATTTGGTTTTTGCTTTCTCTTTATGGCAATTCAGAAATCGAATGATCACCCGATCGGCCCACATTTAGTCGAATTACAGTTCATAACAAAACAAATCTTCAAGTCTAGTGACAGGTTTATGTTTCTTGACATCATAGAATATATTTATTATACCTTTCTAAGACTTGCCATGGCTATTCATTAAAGGCTTATTCCTTAAATATATTCAGTGTCACGCTTACCTCTTTTGACTTTAGAGAATCTCATTATTATACCTTTCTAATACCGACTGGCAGTGGATTAACTAATGTAGTGAGGGCCCTGGTGCTAGAAATTTTGGGGGGCCAACTCTAGTGCAAGGATGGCTAAAAGGTAGATGTCCATATGTCATACAACTCTCCATAATGCTATGCCAGCTGGGAATCTACTACTTGCCCATCCTTGCATGGTTGTGATTGTGAGCAGTGTTTGTGCATTTGAATGCCAGCATGTTTTTGTATAGAGTATGTGTGTGCTTGTTGGTGTTTGTAGTGGCAGCGTATGAGTATATTTGCATACTTCCCAGCAATCATACATACATACAAACAAACATACTTATGCAGATACACATACTTATTGACACATACACAGCTACACACACTGATACATTGCCACACACAAATACACACTGACACACACAGATATACACACTGACAAATATGCACTCACACACAGACACATACACACACTCACACATGCAAACACACAGATACACACTCTGACATTCACACTCACACACAGACACATTTACATTTATATTGTTAATATGCCTTTTATGTGCAGGTGGGTGGCTCCCCCAGGGCCCGGCTTCTGGCTGAGTCTGATAGGAGTGTGGTTCTGGGGCTGGCCCTCTCCTTGCTTCTCTCCCCTCACAGTAGTCCTGTCCTACTGTTAAAGGGCCAGTGTGCCTGACCAGGCCCCTGTTTAGAAATACCCATCGGTTGTCCCCAAGTTAATGGGCCACCCCAGGGGCCCCACTGCCGACTAGATTCTTTACTAAACTGTGAATTGTCAAAAATTCATTGTGAATTCAAAGTGAATTTTAAATTATTTGCCAAAATAGTTTAAATGGAAAGTTCTTGAGTTCAGCTATATTTTTAGTTTGGATAATTTGGTCTAAAATCTGAAAATCTTAGCAAAAGGGTTAATGGTTATTAATTTCTATATTGGCTTTCTTGGTTTTTACTCAAAAATAAATTCACCCCATGTGCTCTCATTGGAGATACCCTAGAGCACTGAACAGATTTCTTTAATAATCAGTTTAATACTTTAGTTTTTAAATAAGCGGGCAGAGTTTCTGACGTTTAAACAAAATTACATATTCATTTATGCAGGTTGTTTTAAATCACTTTTCTTTTCAGGGAGGTCTATATGGAGTAATGAAATGCACTCTGCATTTGTGACTCACTGAAATGAAAAGTTTTATCAGATAAAACAAGAGGAAAAAAAGAGAGAAAAAACATACAACATGCTGCATGTGTTTCTTTTAGTTTCGAAATGAAAGAGCTTTGTACAATGTCTACCTGTGATAAAGTCAGCAATTTTTTTTAAAATGTTTTTAGCATTTCATTTTCTAATATATTATTTTCCTGAACTCATAATGACATGACACTGAGCCATATAATAAATAAGGGCTTTGATTTAATATTGTTGGAGACACCTTTCAGATTATTTATTTCATGATGAACTTTGAAAATTATGTAATACTATGAAAAATAGTAAAGCTTTGTAATATTTTGATGTATTGATTTTTTTTTATATATTAAATATTTGTAATATGTTGGAAAAATGATTTAAAAAGTGTACACAAAAATATTAAATCATTTTGAAAGCTTATCCAACAAAAAAATGTTTTTAGGCCAGATTGCTATGGTATGATATAATGAAAAATATCATCAAGATTAGTTACTATGTAACTTGGAGTTTTCTTTAACCCCTTAAGGACACATGACATGTGTAACATGTCATGATTCCCTTTTATTCCAGACGTTTGGTCCTTAAGGGGTTAAAAAGGGCGCCATTTTGTTTTGTTTATCTATGTATTGATGTAAGTTAACTGACTCATTTAGAACAGAGTCTGGAGCAATTTTGGTAATAACCAGGATCTTGTTGATCGAACAATCAGAAACGCTGACAAGAGGATTTCATTAAATAATATTGGTTCTTCAAGAGGAAGACTAAACGTTACACCAGTGAATAAATTGATTAAATCACCTGTAACTTGTGTTAACCTTTTCTTCATGAGATGTTCTGTTTTGTTTGAAATTCCTATTACATATTTAGCAAATGACATACAAATGAAGAGAAGATATAGATAAAGCAATTTATTCTCTACTCTGCTTGCTTTCTCGATGCTCATTGGCAAGTGCAAAGGACAGTGTTTATATTAAAACAAAGATGGGCAGGAAGCTAAGATGGAGGCACCCAGTTGCATTATAAGGAGGTGTGGATTTCCACATTTAATTTTACTTTTCATACCTCACAATTTGAAAAGTGAGTCACAAATACAAATTTGTTTAATATAGGTAAACGTAATATATTATTTTCATCTTATTTTTTCAAATATTGACAAAATTACATAAACATCACTATAAAATGTAATACAGTATAGGAGAAATCTCCTAGTATATATAGTAAACGTAATAGTAACTATCCTGGGAAATAATAGTTTTCCTTTAAAGTGGACTTTGACACTTTTTAAATGTTCTCCTTAAAAGGGAGCTACGTGAAATTGTAATCTTTCACATGGTGTGTCATTTATTAATATATCAGTTTGCCAAATTATAATAGCCATTTATTTAAAATACATTAGGTTTTCATTCCTCTCTGTGGACAGGTAAATGGCCCATTTCAAAATACTTCTGATTCACAGCAGCTCATCGTGGAGAAGGAAAAGTGTCCAATAACCAGTGCCAAAGTTCTGTAAATAATTCAAATGAAAGCGCTAGGATTATCATCACTCTGCAGAGTGATACATATTTATAAATGCTACAAAATATCCAAGTAAAGTTTTTACAATAAGTACCCTTAATGATGGCTCCATTATGAATTCATTTGTATGTAATCAGGTGGGTACAGGCTATACACCTGTAAGGGGCCCACATCGCTGAGAGGGCCCATGTATGAATGTCTATACATATTTCTATGCAGCTACAGGGAAAGAAGATCAAAAATCTAGTGCCAGTGCATTATGTTAAGAGACAGGGAGCCCAGGAGGCTGTCTGTATCCTCCACCGCCAGGCCCTTCCTCTCTTTCAATCCCAGCAGGGTGTAAACAGGACTCAACGGACCAACAGGGAATGATATGTTTCCTCTACCTGGCACGATCATAATATAGTACCAAAATAAAAAAATAAAAAAACTTTCTCTTACACACATATTCTGAATCCCTTGGGGGCACACAAACACACACACAGGCTTTATACACACACTATATCCCTTACATACATACTGCATCACATGCATAAAAAAATTATAGTTACATAGCGCAGACATATTCCACAGTGCTGTACAATAGGAAACAAAACAGACATTTAATTCTAACAAAACATGTATAAGCTACAGGAACAGTAGGTGAAAGGGGCCTGTCTTAAACTAGCTTATAATCTACATACTGCATCCCTTATAAACAGACACACTTCTTCCAGTATACAAACTACATCCCTTACACACACACACATTTTAGCAGAGTAGGCACCTGCAATGTGGGGAGAGCAGGTGCCTTCTCTGCCTTAACAGTAAGCATGTACACACGCAGGGCCGGATTTAGATGAAAAGAGGCCCTAGGCTATTCCACTTATGAGGACCTTTCAACTCCCATTTTTAAGTTTGTAAATTACATGAGAGACAATAAAATACATAATTACTGTGATATATATCAATATGTTAAATGAAACATGTTGTGATTGGTACTAACCTTTATAAAAACTGTGGCACGGATAATAAATTAAAACAAAGTCAAGATGAGGAGAGGGGGGGTGATTGTGAGAGGGAGGGGGGGTGATGAGGAGGGGGGGTGATTGTGAGGGGGTGATGAGGAGAGGGGGGTGATTGTGAGAGGGAGGGGGGTGATGAGGAGAGGGGGGGTGACTAAAAAAATTACTTTAAGTCCCTGGTGGTCCAGTGGGGGCTGCCTGGTGGTCCGGTGGGGTCCCTGGTTGTCCGGTGGCCCTCATTTCCGGTCTGCAGCTCCGCAGAGCTGCAGACCATGGATCTCGCAAGATCCAATCAGAGCGTTGCCGCCGTAAACCGTGGCAACACTCTGATTGGGCAGTGCACGTGAGATCCATGGTCTGCAGCTCTGCACATTGCGGAGCTGCAGACCGCCGGTCTCGGCGATCGCGGCAGGAGGGGCATTGCAGTCTGCCCTGGGCACCCCCCTAGTAAGTGGCACCCAGGGCAGACCGCCCCCTCCCCACCCCCCACTTCAGTACGCCACTGGTCATATCATATGTGTAGAATTTCTCCTTATTTTCGGTTCAGTGTTTTAGTGTTCACTGTTTTTAGAATAGTGTAATTTTAATTTTGCTAACAATTTGAATGTAGGCTCCTCTTGATCTTGAGGCCCTAGGCTGAAGCCTAGTTAGCCTATAGGAAAATCCAGGCCATGTACACGCGGTTCGCTGGGCTGTAATGATATTTATTGTGGGCTGCGAGTTTGACATGCTTGATGTAGGGTATTCAGTGTGTGTATGTGTAAGGGATGCACACATACACACACCACATCCCTTATACATACACACACTGAATACCTTACATCAAGCATGTCAAACCCGCGGCCCACAATGAATATCTTTACAGCCCAGCGAACCGCGTGTACATGCTTACTGTTAAGTCAGAGAAGGCACCTGCTCTCCCCACATTGCAGGTGCTTACTCTGCTAAAATTACGCGGCCAGGAGGAGAGGAAGCAGGCGGCAGCGATCGCAGTCTGTTCTTCCTATTTCTCACTGCTCCCGTGCGCCCTCTGTGGTGATGCCAGGTGCGTCGTTCCGGCACATCATCACTAAACTGCGCACGTGAGGGAGATCTCCTAAGAGAAGATCCCCACTGGACCCCAGGTTGAGGCCCCACACCAGCTCCCAAAGGTAGGGAGCAATCAGCAATAAATAAAATGATTTGTAAGTGTGAACCTGTAAGTGAGTGTGTGTGTGTCTCAGTGAGTGTGTGTGTGCTGGGCAATGCTACACCCCCTACCACAGCTCTTAGTGCATTTAAGATGGCGGTGGAATGGGAACGGGCCATGTAGGTGGACTTGAGGTTGGCCCTTAGGCTGGCCCTGTCGGGGCCAAGGCCTTGAGCTGTGTAAGGGGGTTCAAAAATGTTTATGGCAGCCCTGTATGTATTCATCCATTTGAAAGAAGATTATTGGCATGAATATAAGTGGTGAGTGGGTTGCTGTGCTCAGTTTTTCCATAACAATCCACAAGATGTATTGAAGGGGCAATCTAAACATCATAACCACTACAGCAAGTGTGATGGCATTTCTGGTTCAAACTATGTTTGAGCGATATGGTACAAACTTAAAAGTTCCATGGGTGCTTGTGGCATCTTCTGCATTATCCATATCTATTCAGTAAATATTTGGATGACATTCATTGATTGAGCACTTCTTTTTTTTTTTCAATGTCTCATATTTATTGGTTTTGATCAAGGAAATGTAAACAAAGGGGTACAGAAATAAGATGGGGTGAGGGTAAATGGTTACACACAATCAGACCACATTGTCGGGTACAAACATATTGGTTAATTTTATACATGTTGTGTAAGACACATGGCATGGTTACTTTATTGTTCAAACAAGTTATGGGTTAGAGTGATCACAGACAGAGTAGCCACTACGACACTACTTTTTGAGGCTTGAAGGTTACATAAAATTTTCCCATTGGTACCAATGCTGTTGTGGCAGACACAACAAGATTTTACCCTGAGCAGCGCTGTGGAACAACAGCGCTACACAGGTGTGACACCAGATTCACAGCTAGAGATAGTGGGCTTGTACAGACAGCCCCTGAGCACAGTCGTCGCTCTCATTGAGGGTCGCAGTATAACTCCCACTGTGTCACGCAGGCCTCCGACTTAGTATGCGAAGGGGGGTATAATAGTGGCCGGTGTGCGGCGCTAACAGTGGGGTCGTCTGCCAGACAGATATATAACTACAACATTGTCTGCGTGGGTGGTGGGGGAGGGGGGAGCAACAACCGGGTAAAGGTAAGGATAGGGGGAAAGGCTGAGATGTCTCTACACCATGTTAAGTTTTGTGATGGTCCGCTGAGCCACAAGTCTCCAGCTACCGCTGCTCATGCGGGGGCTAGTTTAAGCGGGCTCTCCTGTATGTCATTTTCCTCGGACAACTGGGGTGGGGTGGTCCCCTATCTCTATTTGTACTCCACAATCCTAGATCATCATGGGCCTCTGTCTCATTGCCCAGACCAGGTAGACCAGATCAGGTTGTACCGTGCCAGGGTGCCCTGAATCGTCTGCGCTATTTTCTCAAGGTGCTGCGTGTGGTTTATTCTGTTAACTACCACTGTTATTTCCGGAGCTGAGGTTGATTTCCAGAGGGAAGCTATACAGTGTTTGGCTGCCAGGGTGATGTGGGTGGTCAACACCGCCTCCGGATGGGTCAGTGAGTTGGGAAGCATGTGTAGGAGGTAGGCTTCTGGAGTGAATGGTACCCCTTTCTGTACATTATCTTGGAGTAACGTTTGTACCTGTCTCCAAAAAGTGTGTAATACTGGACAATGCCAGAATATATGACTCAAAGTGCCCGTCTGTGCGCAGCAGCGCCAGCATACTTGTTGTGCCCCTGGGTATATAAGTGCCAGTCTCCGCGGGGTGAGATACCACCTCATCCAGAGTTTATAAGCCGCTTCAACATGATCTAAGCAGCGTGTGGCTCGTTTTACCAATGCCATTGCTGCAAACCATGTACTACTCTCTATTGTGCTATTGAGCTCAGATTCCCAGTGTACCATGTAGCTTAATTTATCATTCTTGCCTATCTCCAAGAGATTTCGGTAACATAGGGAGAGTGGTTTCGCTCGGGTCTTTCGACCGAGACATAGTGAGTCGAACGGGCCTGACTCTCTGGTATCTGGCGCTGCCTGGGTGATTCCCTGCATTATGTGCTTAATACGCAGGTAGGTGAAGAGTTCCCTACTTGGGAGGAGGAAGGTCCGCTGGAGTATCGGGAATTGTCTGATCTCATTGCCCTCCATAATTTGGGACACCCTCTCTATCCCCTTTGCCGTCCAACCGTCTAGAGTCAAGTCTTGTGTGAGATACTTCAGGCTAGTCATGGGGGCGTATAGCATCAGAGGATGGGCGAGCATTTTCGGGGCCCACCTGTGCCATATGCGGAGAGAGTGTTTTGTGGTCACTAACATGTTTGCGTTGCGCGGATGCGATTTGGGCGGGACCCAAAGTAAGTCTAATAGTGCGTGGGGCGTAGCACTTGCCGTTTCTAAGTGGTACCACAGGGGGCGGTTTGGGGTCATCAGCAGTCTTGCTGTTTGGGATATGTTTGTGGCTATATAGTATTTGAAGATATTGGGTACACCCAATCCTCCACCCCCCATGGCCAGGGTTGTGCTTGCTATAGATACCCTAGGTGGTTTCTTCTTCCATATGTGGGCGTTTAACAGACGCTGGAATCGTTGCAGCAGCGTCTTTGGTATCTCAATGGGGAGGGCCCTAAAGAGGAATAATATTTGAGGAAGTACGATCATTTTTAAGGAGTTTATACGTCCCAGCCACGAAGTGTTTTTTGCCCCCCAGCTCTCCAGCAGCGACTCAGTTTTAGTCAGTAAAACGTCATGGTTGTGTCGGAGAAGGTTGCGTCTTAAGGGTGCCAATTTTGTGCCTAAGTAGGAGAGAGTGTCTTTCCGCCAGTCAAAAGGATGTTGGTCTCGCAGGGCGGTAAGGGTAGAGTGGGTCACGTTAAAAGGTAGCACCTGAGTTTTTGCCTCATTGTTTTTGTAATAAGACACTTGGCCATAGTCATGGAGCAGGAGTAGGAGATGCTTCAGTGATTCTGTCGGGTTAGTTAGAAATATTAGAATGTCGTCAGCAAAGGCGGCTATTTTTTGGGGGCCCAGCTGCGAGGGGACACCGGCGACACGGTGTTCCTGTTTAATAGTGTGCAATAGTGGTTCTAGTGACAGTATAAAGATGAGGGGCGACAGCGGGCACCCCTGTCTTGTGCCATTCGTCAGGGCAAAGCGTCGGGAGGTAAAGCCGGAGCTCACAACCACGGCTGTCGGGGAGGAATACAATGATAGGAGGCCATTGAGAAATTTGTCAGGGAATTTAAATCTACGGAGGACTTCTGTCATGTAGCCCCAGTGTAGCCGATCAAAGGCTTTCTCCGCATCAAGGGCCATTAGCAGTCCCTGTGTTTTGTGTACCGTCAGGAGTTCCATTATGTCCAGCGCACGCCTTGTGTTGTCCTCCACCTGGCGCTCCGGGACAAATCCCGATTGTTCCTGGGAGACAAGTGTACCCAGGAGGGGGCGTATTCTATTAGCTAGGACTTTGGCAAAAAGCTTTGTGTCTGCGTTAAGCAGGGAGATAGGACGGTAATTTGCGCAAAATTCCGTGGGTTTGCCCGGCTTGGGGATAGTAATGATGGTGGCCTCTAACATTTCAGGGGGTATGGAGCCTGACTCCATGATGTTGTTGAACAGGGAGGTCATGTGAGGAAGGAGTTGGTCCTCAAAGACTTTGTAATAGTGGGCGGAGAAGCCGTCAGGTCCTGGGGCTTTATGTCGGGGGGTTTCCCTAAGTGCTTTGGAGATTTCCTCTGGAGTGATTGTGCTACTAAGTAGTGAGGCTTGGACGCTGGAGAGCTGGGGAAGTTCCACTCTGTCTAAGTAGGCAGCTATCTCCACCGGGGTCGGCTGGTGTTGTAGGGGGTCCTCCGCTAGGTTATAAAGGGCACCGTAAAATGTCGCAAATTCATCCACTATCAGTTTGGGGTTCGTCAGTTTTGTCCCAGTATCAGCCACTAAGCATGGTATGCGCATCTGAGCGTGTTTGTCTTTTAGTTGGGCGGCCAGCAGTTTCCCCGCCCTGTTCCCCTGTCTGTAATACTCGCTTTTAAGTTTGCGGAGAGCCCTCTCTACTCGCTGGAGTTGGTGAACTTCTAAGTCATCTCTGATCTTATTAACAGCCCGTCTGTTCGCGTCGGATGGTGAGGATTTGTGGAGGTCCTCTGCAAGTTTCAGCTCCCTAAGCTTTGCGCAGCTGGTTTCCTCTAGTTTGCGTCTTAGTGTCGCTCCTGCCCTAATTAGTACTCCCCGTACCACGGCCTTATGGGCCAGCCATGTCGCGGCTACGGTTGTGTCTTGGGGCTTGTTGTCCGTGAAGTAGTTCACTATGGTTTTCCTTATTTCAGCAACTCGTTCAGCACTGTCTATGAGGGACTCATTGAGGCGCCACGAACCTCGGCCTCTCACCGGGTGTAAGGTGGTGAATGAGGAGAGCAAAGGGGCATGGTCTGACCAGGTGATTGGGTCGATGGTAACCCTAGCCAGAGTGTCTAGGGACTTCCCATCCACCAGACACATGTCTATGCGGGAATATTGGTTGTGGACTTTCGAGTAAAAAGTATAATCTCTCGTGGCCGGGTATAAGGAGCGCCATGTGTCGTGAAGGCCATGGGAGTGGAAGAGAGCTGAGAGCTTGTCACCAATAGATATAGAGCGAGGGTGGGATCCTGGAGTGCCTGATCTGTCCAGGTCAGGGTCAAGTACACAGTTAAAGTCTCCGCAGACATAAGTTTGGCCCTGCTTTAGCCTATCAAGCGTTTTCAGGGATTTCCTAATAAAGTCATATTGGTTGGAGTTAGGGGCGTATAGATTTGCTAAGGTTACTGGGACATCATTTAGTCTACCCACCAGGATCAACAGCCTGCCGTCAGTAGTTTTATACTCTGTCGTGCACGTGAAGGCCCAATCCGAGTGGATTAAAATACTGACTCCCCTAGTTTTATTAGGCGCTAGGGCATGGTAGGAGGCGGGGTATCTGGCTGAGAGGAATTTCGGGGGGTTTGTAGCCGAGAAGTGTGTCTCTTGTAGGCAGGCTACTGAAGCATGCGTGGAGCGAAGCTGGGAAAAGGCAAGCCTGCGCTTTTGCGGGGTGTTCAGGCCTCGTGCATTTAGGGACAGAACATTAAACTGGTGTTGGGAAGACATCAGCTGAGACCGGGGGGGACCTTGGTGTTTCCGAGGTAGCATTTACCAAACTGGTACACTGACTCAGGTAGTAATCTCTGGTAAAGGGGGGTTACATCCCTAATCTCCCAGCGCCTCCGAGGTTCAGGGTGAGCGACATCTCTAGTGGGGTACATATTCGAGGGTAGAATGCAACATGGGAACAAAAAACAGTAAACATAACAAAAGTATATACAATACAATAAGCTTGACAGCATTATGTGGAGACTGGTCCACGGGTGCTCTTTCCCCATTGCGTTGGGGGGAGGCAACACCGCAGAGGGTTGTCTCGATAGTGGGGGCGGGGCTTAATTGGAAAGGGTCCATGACCGGTGGTGGACTAGATGAATAGAGGGAAGTAAAAGTCCTATTACGGGTACAACATGGGCATTAGGTGGCACCCCATTCGCCACCATAAGTGTAGGGGCCGCTGGTGTCATGCGGGGGTAAATCTTGCAAACTTGGTGAGATGAGCCGTGCCGCTAGGCTTGCCATCTGGGTGCCTCGGGTTATATAGGGGTTTATTTGGTCTGGACATGCAGGGGCTGTGGCCAACTTTATTGCCGGCGGGAGCTGCGTGTAGCAAAGATCTTTAAGTGCAGCATATGGGGTAGCAGTGTGTCAGCAATGGGGGGGTCTTGTGGGCCACCTCCTGTCATATGTACTCACGTGGGGGTTCATTACCCAGACACCAAATAGGCTTTTCCCCTAGGTAAAGGATAAGGGGGTGAGTCCAGCTAGAGTCTCTACCGCTACAGAAGCGGAGATGTCTTCACCTTACGAGGCACTAGTCGACTTGGCAGCCCAGCCTGGACATTCCGCTGCGGCAGTGGGGGCAGAGCAAAACAGTCACTTCTTTCTTTGGACTTTGGTCCACTCCTGGGCCACATGTCCTGGGGATGCTGGGCTGCCAGGCGGTACTCGGTCCGGGAAGAGCCCCCAGGCTTTCAGCTTGTGCATCCCCTGGTCTGGGTCATCTAGTTTTGTTAGGGATCCATTTCTCCAGATCAGCAATTTCGTGGGGAAGCCCCAGCGGTAGGGAATCTTGTGGTTCCTGAGGCATTTAGTGACATTTATAAAGTCTCTTCTTCTCGCCATTGTCATAGGGGACAGATCAGCATATAGGGAGATCTTTTCATAGCCAGACGGCATAGCCGTAGCTTTCCGTTGCGCCGTGAGTATGGCGTCTTTGGCGCTGAAATAATGTAGCCTCGTGACAATGTCTCTTGGTATGTCCTGTGCTAGCGAAGCGGGCTTGGGTACTCTGTGCGCCCTGTCTAAGCGCAGTTCTGCCAGTTCCAGAGTTGGTTGGATGGCTGTGAAGAGTTGCTGGAGGTACCCTGGGATATCTGCCCCCGAGACTGACTCCGGGACACCGCGCACGCGGATATTGTTGCGGTGCGAGCGGTCCTCCAGGTCCGCCAGTTTGGCTGTTAGGCGCGCCTGCTCCGTCTCCATTAGGCGGATTTTTTCTAAGATGCCGTCATTTGCCTGGCATAAGTCATCTGTTTTTTCCTCAAGGACGTTTAGGCGTGTCCCCACCTCGTGCACCTCTCTGCGGATGTCATTAACCGCCAGTTGTAAGTCCTCTTTCATAGAGGAGCGGAGCTCCTGCAGCATTGCCGCCATTTTTGCCTCCGAGAGAGAGATATCCCCAGGGGGAGGCTGAAGTGCCTCAGTGTCGGATCCCTGATCTGAGGTAGGTGTTGGGGAGTGTGAGCCGCCGCCATCTTGTCCCGGCCGCATTTTATCTTTCCTACCTTGTCGGAAAAAATCCGACGCCCGCTGTGCTTTTGGGGGCGCCATCTGGCAGGGTAAGATCCCCACAGGTTTGGGACTCAGGTAAGGGCAGTTGATCTTCCGTTAGCCGGTGTATTTTGTAGCTTCAGTCCGGTCCGGTCTCGGAGCTCTCACTACATGCGTCCGCTCCGCGAGACCGGAAGTATTGATTGAGCACTTCTACTTGGACCACAAGCACTGCAGCAGACAGTAAGGTTATAGTTCTTAGAATGCCTCTTTAAAATCGTATTCCTTTTCTTTAAAAAAAAATAAAAGTGGCAGATTGGAGGTATGGTAGCACATATGATTAAAGCAACACACATTTCGGACTATAGACAGACCTTAAATGAATCTTAGTAGGTATAGTGCTTAGAATGTCTGTTTAAAAGCTAGTCTCTTGGTAGATCTCAGATTGGTCTCCAGGAGATGCTCACCCAACCAATCCAATGCTTCTCTATGAAAGTCAGGGTCCAATCACAACTTTGAAACAATGCTTCTCTATGAGAAGCACACACACCCGCCTCTCATGATCGCTCAAGACAAATGTGTAAGAGTATCCTGCCGCCTGTCTGATTGACATCCAGGTGCCAACCCAGAAGCTTTTTAAAGAAACACATTTCTCTTGAAAGCACTTTTATAAAATAAGAAAGAGGAGAAACTCTGTTAATCCCCAAAACACTTCAGCAGTTGAAGTGTTTTAGGGTTTTGGAGTCCTTATTTAACTATATACAATAACTGTATATATGATTTCATTTTAATTCCAATTTCAATTTATTTTTTAAATACTCCTTTTCCTATACAATTTTAACATAAATGTTTTCATTTTAAATCATCTGCTGCTTTTCGTTTCTTTAATTGCTAGACTTTCCAGATGTTTATATTATTGACTCATATTAAACATGCTGTCAAGCTTTAGATTGAATTGTGCACATTATTGAACAGGTCACAAACTCATCAAGTCTCCTTTGTCACCATTATTAAAAAACGCACAGTCATTTCTGATAGATATTTCTGTTGTCTTATGTGCAAGAGAATTGTAATCACCTGTATTTAAAACTAATGGATTTGAAATAACCTACAGGCTTTCTACTTAAATGAGAGTTAGATTAATGAAAAAAGACCCCTTTTGCTTCAGATTGCATGACAACATTTTCAAATTACATTCCTGAAACAGACAATTCACTTATTCAGAGTAATTGGATGCTGAATAGGGGTTAATACGTACAATGTACTTAAATGAAAATCTTCTATTGTGAGTAAGGCCGAATGATACCTGAAGCATTTTCAATGGGGGATTGCAAAGGCCCTGAGTTAATTATTCTGCATTCTATTTTGTGAATGAATTGAAGCATGAATTCTACACAGCAAAGATTGGGATAATTATATTCAATTCTACCGGGTGCCCTGCTGAATGAATTGACCTTTTAGATAAAACTAGTCTTTTTGAGCAGGAAATCAGAATAAAGGCTACGCACAAATTCATAGGAGACTAAAAGCTTTCAATAAAAACCACGAGCGACTGTTAGAAAGATTGATTCTTTACTTTTGTGAGTATATGTTAGTGCTTTTTCCGTCCTTGTGTTGTGTGCGGGGAGTATTTTTCATTTTTTTTTTATATTTTAGATGAAATAATGTGTGTCACTTCAAAAACTGTGGGAGTCTCAATCCATAATAAACTTGTGTTGGACAAATTTGGTTTAGTATTCAGTTACATATTTAAGAATATAAAGAGATACAATTAACCAATTCTATGGTAGTTTCACTACCCTAATGTTAGACGTTTCGGTTTCTCATACCATACAGCTTGATGTTCTCTCAGGGTTATATACTAAAGTGAACATTTCAAAGTGAATTTGAAATTTAAGGCCAATTCTCGAAGTCTTCGTGAATAACCCTGTCTGACCATCATGTCATTTATGCTGCACTGTCTAAAATGGTTTAAACTGGATACTATTATAAAACATATTCTTCAGTTTTATATATATAGCTCTTAAGTACAAATGGAAATGGATACTTAATAAAGTACAACA
Organism: Pelobates fuscus; assembly: GCF_036172605.1. Classification (NCBI taxonomy): domain Eukaryota; kingdom Metazoa; phylum Chordata; class Amphibia; order Anura; family Pelobatidae; genus Pelobates; species Pelobates fuscus. The sequence continues at coordinate 44,207,029 of NC_086328.1, forward strand.
CACAAAACATGAGAAATAATTTGAGAAGAATTTACAGTATTTTACATATTTGAAAAAATATATATTTTAAGCATTTTTCACGTTCATATGTATTTTTAAAATGTATAAAATGTGTTGATGCATTATTGGTCAATGCTACTTAATATTTTTGTATTTGTTTGCTTCATCTCTATGAAAGCAAGAATCAGAGAATGTTTTTCTCCCGTTTTCCTTCTGTTTAGATATTACTCAATGAAAATTCAGAAAAAGCGAAGAAGACAGACATGGTTAATTACTAAGGTGAGTTTAATGTGAATTTTAAATTTAAGGTCAAAATAGCTAAAATAGAAAAATTATCGAAGTCAGCTATGCTCCGATCAGCCACTCTACCCTTACATTTGAAATTCACATTTAATTCACTTTTAATTCTCACTTTAGTGAATAACCCTATGTGAAATAAACCACACTGAGGGAGATAGGCTTTGTATTTAATAAAATCTTAGGAAGGCAAAATATAAAATGTACAAACCTTTTTTGCTTAAGGCATATTGCTCAATGAGTTTTTGGTTTTCTTTTTAACTATACTTTTTACATTAATAGTGAGATGTGACATTACACTCTGATATGGCTGAGCTCACCTGTTTCCATTTGATCTTATGGACATGTAAAAAAAAATATATATCAATATCAATGGCACTAGAAAAAGTGCAGAGGCGGGCTACAAAATTAATAAAAGGAATGGAACATATCAGCTATGAAGAAAGGTTAACAAATTTAAACCTATTTAGTTTAGAAAAACATCGCCTGAGAGGGGATATGATAACATTATACAAATATATTCGAGGCCAATACAAACCAGTGTGTGGAAATCTAGTCACAAACCGGTCTTTACATAGGACACGAGGTCATGCGTTTAGACTAGAAGAAAGTAAGATTTTGTCTAAGGCAAAGGAAAGGTTTTTTTACTGTAAGAACAATCAGGATGTGGAATTCTCTGCCTGAAGAAGTGGTTTTATCAGAGTCCATACAGATGTTCAAACAGCTACTAGATGCATACTTGCAAAAACAGAATATTCAAGGATATAATCTTTCAATGTAGGGTAATAACTGCTTGATCCAAGGATAAATCTGACTGCCATTCTGGGGTCAAGAAGGAATTTTTTTACTAGCTTGTTGCAAAATTGGAAGTGCTTCAAACTGGTTGTTTTTTTTGCCTTCTTTTGGATCAACAGCAAAAAACATATGTGAGGAAGGCTGTACTTGATGGACGCAAGTCTCTTTTCAGCTATGTAACTATGTAATTGAGAATATAGTAAGATTGTATATACAGTCATTGTGACACAGTGTTCTACATGGCCATATTGTAGAGGATATAGCTGGCTATCTACAGAAAGAACAAAAATACAATAGTGTAATACAGTTAATATAAAATAATTTGCACCAGATATGACTGCACTGACAAGATGAAGAAGTAGAAGTCGCCTTAGGGTGCCTCCCCTTGGACAATTGGGGGGTATATCCAGGATTCCTTCTCCCTTTATGATGTCATCACCATGGAATGGAAGACTTTGGCGCAGTGGTGGTCTACATACATCTTGGCCATTTATGTATGTCTAAATCTCCAATGTTTATTACATATATAACACTTAGTTAATTCTCCTCTTGTTTTGCCTTGTATCTCTTGTCTTGTTTTTTTTTTTGTCGTGTATTCCCAGTTTATATACAGTCCTGTCCTGCCTTGTCCATGTCCTGTTCTTGTTTCACTCATGTTTTGTGTACATGTTCTGGGTTCTGCTTTCTGTCCTGCTCCGATTCTGGGTTCTTCTAGTCTTGTCTTGTTATCTTGTTTGGTGCCTATTCTAGTCTTGCCTTGTTTCTAGAACTGGATACATATCTGCATATTATCAAGTTCCTGGGATCCACAGAAGCTGCATCAGAGCCCTGGTATATGTCCACACAAACCCTGGTGCTCAGCCTGACGGTTTATTTCCACACTGTAACTCCTACCATCTTCAGGCATACTGGGTCCCCGTCTCCAGACCATCACCCCCAACAGTGGGGAATTCAAAGTAAAATTCAAATTTAAGTCTAAAATAGCCAAAATGGAGGCATGGCTGTCTTGGAAAACCTATCCCGTTTGCTCTCACATTATCTCACACATGGCCAGTTACATTTTAAAGGCTTTACATTGCAAGTATACATTTTTCCACATCTCAGTTTTCCTAGTGAAAGGGTGTATTTTGAGTGATTAAACTGTGCATTTTAAACATATTAGTATATAGACTCTATACTATTAATATACCTATCTCTCCGGTGCACTCCATTTCTGACATAGCTCAACTACTTAGTGAAACTGTAGCTCAAAAGCAAAATAGTGAACTGTTGGTTTCTGGAGATTTTGATATTATTTGGCTGAATCCTAAAAATAATAAATCTTGTATGTTGTTTAAGACTTTGCAGCTAACAATTAATTTCCTCCCCAACTCACATTAATATTAAAAGCCAGAACCATACCTTGCTAGATTGAATTCTCTCCAGTTGTCCTGACAGAATCCAGAAGGCAGGCGTTCTCCCTAACAGTTTCAGTGACCAGTGTCTAGTGTACTGCATACGCAAAATAAAGGCCACTAAATCCCCTCCTAAGATTACAATCACCAGGTCTTTCAAAAAATTTAATCTTGAATCCTTTTTAAATTATCTCAATAACATACCATGGAACAGATTAAGTCTCATACCAGATCTAGACTCATCAATTGCATTTTTTCAGTCGGAGCTCTTGCTTGTTTGGAATTTGCATGTCCCTCTGCATAAAGTGTGAATAAAAGGGACATACCTGCCCTGGGTTACACAGGGCCGGATTAACATAGGGGCTGATGGAGCTGCAGCTCCAGGCCAAGGCCCATGGAATAGGCCCAATTTAACTTTTTTTAATTTTTTTACACACTACTCTTAGGTTTGCCACCTGACTGGTATTTTACTGGCACAGCCGGTATTTGAGGGTGCCTAGCCATGCAAATACTCTTCAATACCAGCACCGGCCATTAGGGGTCACTGTGTGTGGAGAGAGGCAGGGATAGGAAGTTACAGCATATCCCTGCCTCTCTCTACTACTCACTGATCCATGGGGGAGCAGCTACACAGCACAGAGAGTCCATACAGCAGCTCTACAGCTCAGGTAAGTGAGGGATTTGGGGAAAAGCAGCAGGGAGACATGGGGACACTGAGACACAAGGAGACAAAGAGAGACCTGGGGACACTGTCCCATGTCTCCTAGTGTCCCCATGTCTCCCAGTGTCCCCTAGTCTTCCAGTGTCCCCATGTCTGTATTCACAAGCGCCCCCATGTCTCCCAGTGTCCCCAAGTGTCTCAGTGCTCCCGTGTCTCCCAGTGTTCTCAGGTCTCTGTGTCCCCATGTCTCACTGTGTCCCCTAGTATCCTAGTGACACACTGAGACATGGGGACACTGGGAGACTAGGGTCTGGGCGACATGGGGACACTGACACTGTGATACATGGAGATACACTGAGAAATGGGGAGACTTGCGAAACTGAGACACTGGGAGCAATTCATCTATACAGCAGACAAACTGTGAGTAGTTTGTTGGTGATTTTACAGAATTTTCTCTTATGTCACTCCTTGTGATTTACATCATGTGATGTCACTCATAACTAATTATACAAAGGCTGGTATTTTTTTCCAAGAAAGTTGGCAACCCTAACTACTCTTGCTTAAAGGAACACTATACGGTCAGGAATACAATCGTGTATTTCTGACCCTATTATGTAAAAACTACCTTCTAGCCCCCCTGGCCCTCTCTTGCCTCCCTAAATATAGTAAAATCTTACTTGTATTCAAGTCTGCAGCGGCTGGCTCTGCCTCTGAACTGACTCTGTCTGCTGACATAATCAGAAGTGGTGGTATGAGAAAATTACAATGCTTCCCTATAGGATTGGCTGAGACATTATTCTCATGAACTAATGTTACTTAATGCATCTCTGAAGAAATACTTAATAATGAACTTTGTGTTGATGATTACTTGCACTTCTTATTGGATTATTGCCTAAATGCAATTCATTTAAGTTTAACACTTATTAAAACTTTGGTTGAATCAAGTTACCAGTGATTCTCTCTTTTCTTAAAGCTACAGTATTGATACTTAAGGATTCTCCATTTCTTCACTATTGTAATTAGGGAGATTACAAACTGCAGTTGAGTTCCAATCCAAATCACCCCTAGTAGCATAACAATGCCAGGCTGGCCTTCCAATTCTTTGGACAAACATGCCCCCTTTTTGGGCATGTTCACCCCTTTTTGCAGGTCTGGTCATGTGATTCGCGTCAGTGGCACACCCTTTTACCCTGCCCATTGACTCCCTGCTTCAGTGGACACTGCTGTTAAGAGGTATGGATTTACTTGAAAGATGAAAGCATTAATTAGAGAGAGATTAGCATAGAGTATGTGTTTTTGTATAGCTGCATCCTTTGAGTTTCCATCCAACACCATCTCCATCAGATACATGACGCTTGGGAGGTATGGTTGTTTCAGTGTTTTTGGTCGATACGATTCTGTGATTAGGCCCATAAGAATTGTCAGCTCCAGGCCCACTGGACTCTTAATCTGGCTCTGGGGTTACAGCTGACCTCATTCAAATGTACAAGTTTAGAGATTCACTGTGGTAAAAGTTCAAGCGTACTGGCTCCATGAACGATCACTGTATCTACAGACAATGGCTAAATGCATGCACAAAACAAACAAAAATGGCAAAGGCCCAATATTTCAGTAACTATTTGAACAATAACATATCAAACCCAGGAAGCTTTTGGAAAATCATAAATAACATACAAACCCCCACAATCCACTCCCAACCCTCCACTGTCAAAAGGGACAACAAAACACTGCAACATTCCCTATATGTAGCAAATGCGTTTATTAATTATTTTGTTGGATTTGCTACTACCCTGGTTGCTAAGATAACAAATGACACTCATTTTCAGACCACAAATAAAGATTAGGCCCTGCCAAATCTCCAAAATCATATAGAGAAATTCAATTTTAGACCTGTGCCTTTAGTGTCGTTAATAAACATCTTAATAATTTAAAAATTTAAACCCAGTGTGGAACAGATCAAATCCCAGCAATGTTGCTCAGTGTGCCAGCCATTGCTAAACCGGTCACTACCCTTATCAATTAATCCATGGTATCAGGATACATACCAAAACTTTGGAACACTGCAAAAGTTTTACCTATCCAAAAAAGTGCGGACAATACTTTGGTATCTAACTATAGCCCAATGTCATTGCTCCCAGTATTGTCAAAAATCTTAGAAAAATGCATTCACACGCAACTATGTGAATATTATCAACAATCAAATTATCTGATCCTTGATCAATCAGGCTTTTGTCCAAATCACTCTACTTTGACTGCCCTCTTAAAAGTTTGTAATGACATCCAAATTGGCATGGAACAAGGGGACTAAACTGGAGCTTTTTTCTTTGATTTTGCCAAGGCCTTTGACACAGTAGACCATGGCATTCTTTTGCAAAAACTTAAAAACTCAGGCAATTGGTGATCACCCACTAACCTTGTTTCAATCATATGTTTCAGACCGTTTGCAATATGTGGCCATTTCTGATAGCGCCTCCTTCTTCCAGTTACGTGTGGTGTTCCCCAAGGCTCCATACTCGGCCCCCTGCTATTCACATTATTTATAAATGATCTGCCTAACGTCTGCAAATCCTCAACTGTACACATGTATGCAGACGACACTGTAATCTACGCTAGTAAACCCCATCTACCGCATCTTGAGGCTGTGCTCCAAAACCATTTCTCAGAGGTAGAAAAGTGGATAGCGGATAACAAACTCTTCCTAAACATTGACAAAACAGTTACAATGATCTTTGGAACTGTACCTAAATTACACAAACTACAAAATCAACAGCCATTGTTATCTATATACATTAATGTAGGTAAAATGTATATTTACTATGTATACCTATATTCAGTATTTACTCAAAATGGCTGATAGAGCACCCCCTCCCATCGACCAAACACCTCGTGTAACAAGATGGCGTCTAAAATCCCGAGATGATGGTGACATCATATTTTGTAGGAAGTGCATTAGATAATACACTTAACACTTGACTAATTAAAGATGTATGCTCTCTGTAATCATATGTTTTGCATATGATGTATTTTCTGCTTTATAAGGGGTCTGCTGCCCCTCTAAGTAAACATTCTGAAGTTTTTCATTAACCTGAAACTTGTGTCTCAGTGTGATTTGCTTCCGCGTGCACAAAGTTTATTTTAAACAATCTGGACAGGGGCAGATACTCAAATAAACAAACACTTGGTTTGGTCCAGAACATTATGTATCAGAATAAATTCAAATAACACACTGAAAGCAGTGTGTTCTTTTAAATATCTAGGTATGTTGATAGACCCCAATCTATCCTTTGGCCTTCACATTGAAAACATCTCTTCAAAACTTTACCCATCATTGATTATGGGGATGTCGTTTATGCACCTGCATTGCAAACCCACATTAATACACTTAATACGTTATATAATTAATTCTGCCGCTTTGTACTAGAATGCAATTACTTTACCCACCATTGTTACATGTTAAGAGAGCTAAACTGGCTGTTGCTGGAATCCCGACGCACTCTTCATCTTTCCAGCCTTGTGCATAAGAGCTTCTTTGGGAAGCTCCCACCCTACCTGAGCAGAATGCTCTCCCAGCTGTTCCGAACTCCTATAACCTCTGATCCAGTACTAGTACGATATTTAGCATACCACAATACAAAAATTAAGTGTCTCAATCCTCCTTTTTCTACAGAGCACCACAATTATGAAATAACCTCAGGGACTCAAATCTTTATTCAATCTAAAATCTTTTAAGAGATCTATGGCAATATACCTCCGCACAGAATGCACCTGTCATCAGGGCCGGCGCCACCTGTAAGGCGACCTAGGCAGCCGCCTAGGGCGCAACTTACCAGGGGGCGCCGGATCCCTGTGCCCGGTGTGGCTCCTCATGCTGCGCCGCCTGAGCGCTTTAACAAGCCCCAGGTGGCGCAGCACTGCTGTGTGAGGGCGGCCGGGTTTGAGTGACCGGCAGGAGGGAAGCGCAGAGCGCTCCCTCCTGCCGGTCTCTCCATGTAGCGTGGCCGGGCGGCGCGGAACGCGGGACAGGAACCTCTGTTTCCTGTACCCGGCCGCCGGCGGAATGACAGGAAGTGCTCACTGTGAGGTTCCTGTCCCGCGTTCCGCGCCGCCCGACCACGCTACATGGGCAGAGGGGAGGGTAAGGACCACCATAGGAGGGGGGGTGCGGGGGGGGTGTAAGGACCACCATGGGAGGGAGGGGGTAAGGACCACCATGGGAGGGAGGGGGTAAGGACCACCATGGGAGGGAGGGGGTAAGGACCACCATGGGAGGGAGGGGGTAAGGACCATAATGGGAGGGGTGGTAAGGACCACCATGGGAGGGGTGGTAAGGACCACCATGGGAGGGAGGGAGGGGGTAAGGACCACCATGGGAGGGAGGGGGGGGGGAGGACCACCATGGGAGGGAGGGGGGGATAAGGACAAACAGGGGAGGGGGGGGATAAGGACCACCAGGGGAGGAAGGGGGGATAAGGACCACTATGGGAGGGAGGGGGTAAGGACCACTATGGGAGGGAGGGAGGGGTGTAAGGACCACTATGGGAGGGAGGGGGGGGTAAGGACCAACTTGGGGAGGGAGGGGAGGTAAGGACCACTATGGGAGGGAGGGGGGTGATAAGGACCACTATGGGAGGGAGGGGGGGTAAGGACCACTATGGGAGGGAGGGGGTGATAAGGACCACTATGGGAGGGAGGGGGGTGATAAGGACCACTATGGGAGGGAGGGGGTGATAAGGAACACTATGGGAGGGAGGGGGGTGATAAGGACCACTATGGGAGGGAGGGGGGGTAAGGACCACTATGGGAGGGGGGGGATAAGGACCACTATGGGAGGGAGGGAGGATAAGGACCACTATGGGAGGGAGGGGGGGATAAGGACCACTAGGGGAGGGAGGGGTGGATAAGGACCACTAGGGGAGGGGTGGATAAGGACCACTAGGGGAGGGAGGGGGGATAAGGACCACGAGGGGGGGGGGTAAGGACCACGAGGGGAGGGGAGGGTAAGGACCATAAGGGGAGGGTAAGGACCACTAGGGGAGGGGAGGGTAAGGACCACTAGGGGAGGGGAGGGAGGAGTAAGGACCACTAGGGGATGGGAAGGTAAGGACCAGTAGGGGAGGGGAGGGGGGAGCAAGGACCACTAGGGGAGGGGAGTGTAAGGACCACTAGGGGAGGGGAGGGGGAAGTAAGGACCACTTGGGGAGGCGTGAGTCAGGACCACTGGGGGAGGGGGATGAAGGAACACAGGGGGAACGGGGGTGGGGAGGTAAGGACCACTGAGGGAGGAGGAGGGGAGGTCCACTAGGGGTTTGGGAGAGGGAGGACCACTAAGGGGGGGAAGGACCATCAAAGGGGGGTAAGGAGGGAGGACTACTAAGGAGAGGGGAGGAGGGTAAGGACCACTAAGGGGGGGAGATTACCACTAAGGGGGTGGGGGGAGTAGGGGAAGGTCTACTACAGGGTTTGGGAGAGGGAGGACCACTAAGGGGGGAGGGGGGAGTGAGAAGACCACCAAGGGGGGACTGCAGGGGGACAGGGGGCCAAGGGAGAGCACTAAGTGACAGAAGGGGAGAACACAGAGGGACAGAAGGGAGGGGGAAATCAATAATTGACCGGAGGGGAGAGCACTATGAATTTAAAAAATAAATAAATAAAGAGCTGTTCCCCTCTCAGTCCCTATCCTACCCCACAAACCCTCTCTTTTACACTACACACATACACAATGCATCCCCCCCCACACACACACACAGAAACATACAATGCATTCCTACTCACACACAGACACACCCGAAACACACAATGCATCCCTTACGTTCTCTTACATAATTAATGCCCCCCTTACAGACACACACTGCATTAAATTACATACACAGAAACAAACCTTGCACCCCTTACACACACACACAGAAACATACAATGCATTCCTTACACGCAAACACACACTACATCCCCTCTAAACACACTACATCCCTTACACAAATTGCACACATAAAACATCCCCAACTCATGGATGGGCCATGTAGGTGGATTTATGGGTGGGCATTGTAGGCGTATGCCCCCTGGGGGCCCAGACCTTGAGCTGTGTAAGGGGCCCTAAAAAATGGAGCTGCTTCCTGTTCGTTAAGTGTTGTGAGCACTGTTAAAAACAGTCTCCAGAGAGCCTCTTCTACACCAGACCTGTGGAGCCAGACTGAGCCCATCATCAGCCTCTTGTCCTCATCTGGTGGTAAGTAGGCAATCCAATATATTATTAGTGGCACTAATTTCTAATTTACCTCACATTAAATGGATACTATAGTCACCAGAAGCACTACAGCATAATGTAGTGGTTCTGGTGTCTATAGCCTGTGCCTGTAGGCTTTTTAATGTAAACACACTGTCTTTTCAGATAAAAGACCCTTTGTGAAGACTGGCGTTGGCCCATATGGCAGAGCATATGGGCGGGGCATTGTGATGTCACATGGCGGGCAGGACATATGGGGGGGCGGCAAAATTTTTTTTGCCTAGGGCGGCAAAAATCCTTGCACCGGCCCTGCCTGTCATGGTAGAATATATTTATCACCTGTTATATGTTAAATTTATGTATGTATGTATGTATGTATGTATGTATGTATGTATGTATGTGTGTGTGTGTGTGTGTGTGTATGTGTGTATATATACATATATATATACACATATACATATATATGCACATATACATATATATGCACATAGTCAAAGGTGAAATAGGAGCACTCAAAAGGACCCTTTTGAAAAAGGACCTCTTGAAAAAGACCCTTAGGGGTCGAAACGTCGATTGATATGCGTTACACTTGGTTGTAAACTTTTTCTACCACATTAAATTCATCGAAAAAGTCCTTTTGAGTGCTCCTATTTCACCTTTGACTACATCTCAGACGCTGGTAGCACCTAAGGCAAGACAACTGAAAGTTTTTTAAGGGTGAGTGCCTAAATTATCGTTATTTTTTTATATATGCACATATACATATATATGTGTGTATATATGCACACATACATACACACACATACACTCACACACACATATACAGTTGCAAGAAAAAGTATGTGAACCCTTTGGAATGATATGGATTTCTGCACAAATTGGTCATAAAATGTGATCTGATCATCATCTAAGTCACAACAATAGACAATCACAGTCTGCTTAAACTAATAACACACAAAGAATTAAATGTTGCCATGTTTTTATTGAACACACCATGTAAACATTCACAGTGTAGGTGGAAAAAGTATGTGAACCCTTGGATTTAATAACTGGTTGACCCTCCCTTGGCAGCAATAAGTTCAACCAAACGTTTCCTGTAGTTGCAGATCAGACGTGCACAACGGTCAGGAGTAATTCTTGACCATTCCTCTTTACAGAACTGTTTCAGTTCAGCAATATTCATGGGATGTCTGGTGTGAATCGCTTTCTTGAGGTCATGCCACAGCATCTCAATCGGGTTGAGGTCAGGACTCTGACTGGACCACTTCAGAAGGCGTATTTTCTTCTGTTTAAGCCATTCTGTTGATTTACTTCTATGCTTTGGGTCATTGTCCTGTTGCAACACCCATCTTCTGTTGAGCTTCAGCTGGTAGACAGATGGCCTTAAGTTCTCCTGCAAAATGTCTTGATAAACTTGGGAATTCATTTTTCCTTCGATGATAGCAATCCGTCCAGGCCCTGACGCAGCAAAGCAGCCCCAAACCATGATGCCCCCACCACCATACTTCACAGTTGGGATGAGGTTTTGATGTTGGTGTGCTGTGCCTCTTTTTCGCCACACATAGTGTTGTGTGTTTCTTCCAAACAACTCAACTTTGGTTTCATCTGTCCACAGAATATTTTGCCAGTACTGCTGTGGAACATCCACGTGCTCTTGTGCAAACTGTAAACGTGCAGCAATGTTTTGTTTGGACAGCAGTGGCTTCCTCTGTGGTATCCTCCCATGAAATCCATTCTTGTTTAGTGTTTTACGTATTGTAGATTCGCTAACAGGGATGTTAGCATTTGCCAGTGACTTTTGTAAGTGTTTAGCTGAAACTCTAGGATTCTTCTTCACCTCATTGAGCAGTCTGCGCTGTGCTCTTGCAGTCATCTTTACAGGACGGCCACTCCTAGGGAGAGTAGCAGCAGTGATGAACTTTCTCCATTCATAGACAATTTGTATTACCGTGGACTGATGAACAGCAAGGCTTTTGGAGATACTTTTATAACCCTTTCCAGCTTCATGCAAGTCAACAATTCTTAATCGTAGGTCTTCTGAGAGCTCTTTTGTGCGAGGCATCATTCACATCAGGCAATGGTTCTTGTGAAAAGCAAACCCAGAACTGGTGTTTGTTTTTTTATAGGGCAGTGCAGCTGTAACCAACACCTCCAATCTCATCTCATTGATTGGACTCCAGTTGGCTGACATCTCACTCCAATTAGCTCTTGGAGATGTCATTAGTCTAGGGGTTCACATACTTTTTCCACCTGCACTGTGAATGTTTACATGGTGTGTTCAATAAAAACATGGCAACATTTCATTATTTGTGTGTTATTAGTTTAAGCAGACTGTGATTGTCTATTGTTGTGACTTAGATGATGATCAGATCACATTTTATGACCAATTTGTGCAGAAATCCATATCATTCCAAAGGGTTCACATACTTTTTCTTGCAACTGTATATATATATATATATATATATATATATATATATATATAGTATTTTTTGTAATATTGTATCCTATTGTAACAATGCAATGTTTTGTGGACCCAGGACATACTTAAAAACGAGAGAAATCTTAATGTATCCATCCTGGTAAAATATTTTATAAATAAGTAAATATAGTATTAAATCAGTATGTTACACTTTTTTTAAAACAAGTTTGGTCATACAATAGAAACATATTGCTGATCTACAATCTCATTTCAGGATAGTACTATGGAAGAAGTTTATTGTTTTAAAAACATCTGTTCGCAAATAGCAGAACGTTGTTTCTACACTTAAAAAGGTGGCAGACATACTGCCACAGTACAAGTAAAGCGCCATATGTTCTATTAGTAGAATGTCACGCAGCTTTTCACTTGCATTTACAGTGCAGTCAACACAAACAGCTCCTAAAATACAAGTTGGCATTTTATACACATGTTTCTGTTTGTGTGTGGTTTTTTTTACGTGTGTCACACAGCTGTGTTTTCCACACTGAACATTTAATGTGTTAATTGAATGAAATAAAGTAAGATTTTCTTCAATATTACCGAGTAGCTTTACTTCAATTAGATACCCATGAAATATAATCTCTCTCGATTATATATCTATATATATATATAAATATTATTTATAAAGTGCCAACAAGTTCTGTAGCGCTGTAAAATGGGTATACAGTATAGTTTATTTGCATTTTATTGCACACTGACACCTAGTTGATTCAGTTGAGATGTGATATTCTATGTAAATAGCAATTCAATTAAATAGCATATAGTGATGCTATTACTCTTTTAAAGTGGTTGTGTAATTTATTTATATTTTTTTTCTCTCCTTTCCTCATTTTCCCTGTATCTTACACCCCTGTGCTTCCTTGCCATGTACCTGTATTTATATTTATTCTCTTTATTTCCTTGTGTTTGATCTCAATATCTGGATGCAGCCATTTTGTTCTCTTCTGCCCATGATGCCGTTTGCCCTTCCGTGGGATTACTTTTACTGAAGGACTGTGGGTAAATTTGATTGGCAAATGAAACAGAACCTTAATGTAAATTACGCCTATTGTCATGTTTTGTCAACGTGACGGCTATACAAAAAAAATATAAATATTAAAATAGTCCCTTTATTTAACTAAAACTAGAATGCTCTGGGGAAAAATAAAAAATAGATTCAGACATAAGGAGCTATATAGAGGAAGTTTGGATAAAGTGTTCTTGTTGAGATGTGATATTCTATAGTCAAATTACTATTTTTATTTCCCCAATACACACAGTAATGCCTGTCCATGGGGCCTGACAATTTGAAAGTATCCTCATCGGACCAGATGATCTTATCAAGAAGGTCTGGTTACGAGTCATCTCACAGTATGGAATTTAATGGTCTTGGTCCTCCAGAAGACCGTGTAATAGTCTTGGATGGTACAGCTTAAATTTCAACGTATTAAACACTGCAAGGACAATATGGATAGCTGCTGACATGCACGTTGTGTGAACCTTTTTTTTTTTTTAATGTTCACAATGTCAGAGCGACTCATCTCATTTTCCTCTGTCGTAGATGCACTAACTGCACATGTTGCCTCAAATGTATCTCTAATGCAATAAATTGTCAAACGTGTTGGTGGAGGAGTGTAAAATGCTTCTTCCCACACTTTCACACTCGTTCTGCATTTTCAGCCGTCCAATACTGCTTTAGAATCCACTTTCTTTGTTCTTGAATCAAGTTGGTTGTCATCATTCCCAATAACAGTAAAACAAAAAATATTATTTTATCTTCCCTGCACTATTCTTTCCAACTGTTGAGATTGATTTGATTGATTCAACTGTATCCAACGTTTGGGCCAGTGTGTATGTGTGTGTGTGTACACACACACACACACACACAATCCACAAGGGGCTTGCACTCATGCGTTCACAATACTTGTAGCACCTGGTGCTTGCAGCAGCAGATAGAACAGAAATCATTCAAGGAATGGTCAGCACTCCTGAGTTCTCCAAATAAAACAATCTTTATTTGTCAGATAGTCCACATTTCAGTTTAAAATCACCCTGATGGAAGTTTATGATTAAACTGAAACGTCGACTATTTCACAAATAAAGGTTAAGCGTTTATTTTTAGTACCCAGGACTGCTGGCCATTCCTTGAATTATACATAATGTCAACAGTGCTGACATTAAAGTTAAAACACAAATATACATAGACTCTACTGTGCTCAAGCATTGACAAAAATATAAAGACAGTACTGTATAATAAAAACGGATAACATCAACTAAAATTCTGCTTCGTGCCTTGTAAGACTCCAATAAAACGTTTGTACCTATTGCATCCTTAAGCAAATCTGAATGAATACAGCTCACTGGTTAATCAATACAACATTTTGTAAAAGGCAGATGGTTGCCCACGAATTGCAAATGAATGATTTGCTTGTCAATCTGATTAATGACAATTCCATCAATTTAGCAGTTAGTTCCTTCCTGTTCTTAATATAATTTTCTTTGATTGCTAATGAGCTTTGGTGAAGGAATTGAAACCCCCCATTTATGATTCCTTGTTTCTTTTAGTTATTAAAGTGTTAATATCAAAATGTGCATAAAGCAAGTTTTTTTTAGTAATTTTCCCAAAAATAAATTCTCTTGATTTTGATATCAAACTGCTGATGTGAGATTTTTTTGGGACACCATTACAGAAATTACGTATCTTTATCTTTAAGAAATGCTATCTTTAAAGTGTCTATTAAAGGCGATTTCTTACCTAAAATATCAACTGTATCTCACACTAGATGAAATACATACTAGCCCATGGCTTATAATTTTAAGACCTACACTACTAGTAGGAAGGCCTTAAAAAAGTCACCCGTCACTGCAAATCAGAAGGGCACACATGAGGCACACACTGTCAATGCATTTCTACTTGTCAGATGTTAATTTTCACCCGACAATGGCTAGTTGGTGATTGGAAATTTTTAGCCCTGCTACTAAATAATTTTTTCTAATGCATACGTGTAAATATAGCAACCAAAGACTCTTCCAACATTTAATGGACACGTCTTAGAATTGCACTTTGCATTCAGTGATAGGAATTAAAGATATAGTTTAAAGGGACACTATAGTCACCAGAACAACTACAGCTTAATGCATTCAGGCATTTTCATGTAGCAATGTTTACATTGCCCCTAGGGACACCTCCAATTTGCCACTCCTCGGATGGCCACTGGAGGGGCTTCCTGGCACAGGGCTGCACAGTAATCAGTCCTGCCGTTCAGCATCCCCATGCTCTGCATGGAGACGCTGAATTTTCCTCATAGAGATGCATTGATTCAATGCATCTCTATGAGGCGGTCCTGATTGGCCAAAACAGCATTTGACCCCGCCCCAAGCAGATTTTAGCCAATCCAATGCTTTCCCTTTGGGAAAGCATTGGATTGGTTAAAAATCTCCCATTTTGATGTCACAAAGGGGGCTGATCCAGCGCCGGCAGACCCGCGCGGTGCTGGAAATAAGGTGAGTTTTAAACTTTTATAGGGGGTCCAAGGGAGGGAAAGCCACCTAAATGGTGGGTTAAACACTATAGGGTCAGGAATGCATGTTTGTGTTCCTGACCATATAGTGATCCTTTAAGTAAGATAATAGCCCAATGATAATTGGCACCCCAGAAAATAGTTCACAAACAGTGGCAAAGTTACCGATTATTGACTAATCTCTTCCGTCACCAGTAATAACTAGATCATAGAGACATGCTGAGCTTATCTTCGGCTTTGTAAATACATATTCTCTATTATTTTACTATCTTAAAGTCAGAGCTGTGATACAACTGCCTGCCATCACTTGGTTGCTGGGACTCTGAATTATTTGGGTTTCCATTTTTCGGCTTCTAACATTATTGTATAACATAGACTGCTGCATTCACCATCTGCCATATTTGTCAAATCACTAATCATCGTGCAACAGTGTCTACTGTGTACTCAAAATGTAACGCTCCACTCATTATACCTGTGCTGTATTAAAGGGCAGACCCTTGCTTCTCGCAATCTAGCATAATTCCACTTGATTTTAAATGCGTATTATCATTAACCACTGTAAAGCACCCTGGATAAGCTACATAAAGAATGTAAAACAAATATCATTTATAAATGTGATATCACAAATTTCAAGACTGACTATGCCTAGTCCAGCAAGGATTGAGTTTGTGTGTACATAAAAGATAACCCTTCCCCCGTGACATACAAAATCCTCCATTCTCCATTGAAAGATCAAAAAAGAGATTATTTATCCCTGTTAAACAAATACTTCAACAGCTGTTGAACAAAATGAAAGCTTTAGTGAGGAAAGTAAAACAGGTGAGTGACACCTGGAACAAACTAAATTATACAAACAGTGTCATGTTGACCACGTATTTGATATGACACAACATAATTCATAGCCTGTTTATAGAAACTAATGTTCTGCATAATTTTAATGGACATTTCAATTAATAAACCAAAGAAAACCCATAGAAAGAGCTACTAGAATTGTTTAAGGAAAGTTTGCATGATAACGCATAAAGCAAAATAGACTAAAAGCTTGTGATGTGTGCCGTAGGACATAGAATTGCTAGCATTTATATAAGAGACTTTGAAGGCACAGTGTAGGAATCCAAGGTATATGCATGAGATGTGTATGAGGTAGCCAGAGGAACCATATTTTTTTGGACAAATATCACCTATTTATGCTGATGATCAACTTAATGAGAAGCCTGTGATTGGTCAGTTTCCCAGCACACTTTCAGAGGAAAGAGGGATGGCTTTTAAATGCTGCAGACAGCAGAGCTACAGCTTTTGCAAGCTATTTTTCATGTGCACCCCAAGAACACATATACAAAAAAAGATGCATGCGTGTTTTCTTTAAGGGCATAAATTATACATATTAAATAGGTAAAACGGTAGTGTCTCTCTAAAGAAGCACTAAAAAAAAATCAATGTAAGTTAATTGTATATGAACAAAAAAATAAAGAGGTCAAAATTAAGTTAAAATCAGAGAACATGCTTATTTCACATTAATTGTTTCAGAAAATCTGCAATTCAATGCCGACTAAAGTTGGCATTAATTTATCATGATCTATAAATTCCGGTCACTGACCAGAATTTGATTTCCTGCTGTATTCCGTTGGAAAGCACCAGACAGCCAATCAGAATACTGCTTTTTGCTTAAGCAATACCCACAACTTTTACATATATGGCTGAGCTTTTCTCAGAATACTGTTTACTATAAATGCAATCTATATTAATGCATCGCAATCTCTAAACATAAGTATACTTGTAAGCAGGATTATATCTCAGCCTCACCGTAGCAGCATCTTTAGTTACAAGAAAACTCTGACTCTAACAGGTTATTAACACACGAAAAGAAAGAAAATAAATGTCACTTTTAATTAAAATATTATTAGCCAAGATGAATTTGTCTATATTTTGGTTCAATGGAAGAGTGTGTAGCTGATCTACCATCTTAAGAAAGTAAAAATATGTATATACTCCAATTTATTCTTTTAATGTAAAAGTACCACTAGTGCACGTCTGGGCTGTAAAATTAGTTAACAAAACTTATACGTAAAAAACAGGAGCAGTCATACAATACAATAGTAAGTCAAGCTCACAGACAAATCAATTTCTCACTAGTTGTAAACACATAAAAATAATAAGCAATTCAGTTGTCAAAACAACAAAATAATTCAACCTATCACTGACCTTTCCTTACATCACATGTCTAAAGGCAATAATTAACCTGGCCAGACAAAAATATGGATGGGGCAAAAATTACATGGTTTGAAAGCAATTTTGTACTAGTGGGCATTTAAATAATGAGGATGACATAAGTCAGTGTGCTAGTCTCAAATTATTGATGGTTGTTCTTCGTATATAATAATTAAATTAATTACTTGCATGATACAATAGCCTCAGTTGTATTTAAAAAAAAAAAACTAATGTGAATATAAACATTTTATTTAGCCTGACCTAGGTTTAACCTCAACATATGCAACTGCATATGCTGACACGTGTGATTGATATACACCTGTGAAACGAAAAGAAAGTAAACTACATATCCATGAGAATATCAACAGACTATTTAAGGGCTGATTGACTCAAATTGGTGTCTTGTGTGTAATCCATTATACACATATATTCTATTTATTTAGTGAGGGTCTCACTCCCTAATTTTCAAGTATTTTCTGTAATTCACCAACAACTCAGTGCAAATATAAGGTTGCAAATTTTAAACATGAAAATAACAAAGAGCTAAATAGTGGTAGTTATTGCAGATCATTACAGAGATTTATAGCATGTAGACAATTTCAGACTGGTGGAAGATGTGATGTTTTCAGAATAGGTAAGGATTTAACATATATGCATTGCTCTCCTTTCTTGTAAGAGGAAATCAGTGATAGCTAGTAAAGTTTTAAAGGTAAACTCTAACATTAAAAATATTTACACATATATGTGTAAATATTTCTTCCTACTTCTTCCTGACCTTTTAGATTTACAGCCAAAGAATTGCCTATCTTTTATTACATGGTGAGCATCTACGGCCACTCCACCCCTGGCTGTTACCCCCAAACCAGAGTCTCTCTTATCTGGTTGTTGATGTGGAGTAGAGGAGATGCAAAATTGGGAGAAGCGCTTTGGAGGGGTCATCAAATCCCAAGTGGCATGTAGTGGGAAAAGAGGAGAAATATATGGTGCAGTATGTCAAATTTCCAAATTAAAAAGAGAAGGAAATACACTTATAGTGTAGGGAGCTATCACTTAAGCTCTGGATGTAGCACCTGGGCAGTATGGTCCCCGCCTGTGGATATAAAGATGAAATCTTGGTCTGACCAAATCAGGTATACATATGTAACAAACACAAGAGCAAGAAAATAGGGCAATATGCCAGGAAATTAAAACTTAATAAATAATATAAAAATGCACACTCACAATTGTTAGAGCTCTCTAATGGCTCCTTGCATATGTCAGGATTACAGTTGATCATGCACGCGGAATAGTATCACAGGACTAAAGGTAACATTTAACTGGACCTTAGAATGCCCAGACTTAACGTACCAGAGAATAGTCAAAATACTAGCCATGGTCAGGAACACCGAAAGAAACACAGTTGCAAGGAATAGCCAAATAGTTAGGGATACCAGAAATCAGGCAAGTCAGAACAAAGCCAAAGTCAATAACCAAAGAAACACTATCAAGACCTCACCAGAGCTACTCTACAATGGCGAAGATCCATGCGCACGATTACAAGCCCACTCCAAGAAGCTGGTATACCTTACCACTGGATAGTGCCGAGATTCTTATCCGTCACACATAACGTAACTGCCCTAAAAATATCCTTTCCTCGTGAGGCTCCATCTCTGTTAGGGACACTGGGACTCACTCCAATGCCTCGGAGACCCCTAGGTCACAACAAAACTCCAAACTGGGACCCCTCCAATATTCTCCCTTTCATCCCGGGAAGGAACAGTGCCTCTGATTCAAGGACTTGAGCATGCCATGTACAGATTTCCTTTTGTGTGATGTTAATGTTTAAGTTCAAAGTTTGGTGTTTTTACATGCACTCTCTCTAGGCTTTAAAATTCATCAAAGCTTCATAGATGGACATGGGTCCTCAGCTAACCAATGGCAATAAGCCAGTCAAGGCACTATGCGCCAAGAAGGTACCTACATACGTCCCCCCCCCCTCACCACCCCTTTGTTTAGGGGCACTCACTCACATGGGGCCCCACGACATGAGAATATACCTACACCACATGAACATACCATCTCTCACGATGACACGTGGCAGACCTAATGGACACGCTCCTCACCATACCACGGCTTAATAGCTAAGGGGTTAGAAGTATACTCATCCATTATATCGCATTAGAACTCATCACATCGACTCTTATACCACTCTTCAGCACACATGGAGGACAACACAAACAAGTTAGCATTACTCGTCTATACACCTCTTGCAGCTGTGAATCTTTTTACCACATGTCTCTACTAACTGCTTTCCTAATCAATATTGTTTATATTTCGGATGTTTCTCTATGATGTTAAATAAAAAAATAGTGCAGTAATTCTGGATTCACATTGATGCTATGTTACAAAACTCGTGTATATGAAACACTGTTCCTATGTGAATGTCTGACCTCTCATGCACTACAAAATAAAGAATGATAAAATAATATATTGTACGAAACATGAAAGGCACAGTACATATCAGTACATCTGTCCTCTATACACTTAAAAAAAAAAAAAACACCTTGTGTTACAGTGTTAAAGTATAGCTTAATTGAACGCCACATCTACTGCCATCAAACCAGCAAACTAAAGAGGCCAAGATATTTCTGTCTAAACAGAGCTAATGGTTAATTAGATTGTGAATCATCTCACCTGCTGATTTCAGGCAAGTCCCATTGCCTACCATTGACGTCGGAGGATGGTGGCTTATTGTTGACTATAAATGTTATATACAACACATTGTATAGACTGTCATTGTTGCTGTATTAGCTGTGTATTTGTTATTTAAAACACTAGTTTCATCTTCAATTACAGATGAGAAATGTGTACAAGGGGCAGAAAAAATAGTTTGGAAACAAAATCAATTATGTTTAAGAAAAAAAAATGTACTTTAGAGTTTAAAAGGCCTTTGACTACTGCAGGGAGGCCATGGCAGCTCAATAATGTCGAGGCAATAGGCGAGACTCTCTCCTGATAATGCAACTCCAGCTGAAAGGTAGTAAATTATATCAGGCAACATTGGGAGTGGGATAGATCTATTAAGTAACAAATGTTTCCTTCCTGCTGTTCTTGGAATCACACTTTTGCAAATACTATATTTAACCATTTCCTTGTCAGAATGCCCTACATTCATAATCATCTTGCTTTTCTAATTACGAGAAAGTCCACTTATTGAAATGTATTAAGTAAGGAAGTAAGGAAGAATAAATAGAAAAATGCACACTAAAATATTAAGAATGGAAAGGAATCCAACAGGAAAAAAAGAAAAGAAATAAAAAACAAAAACAAAAAAACGCGGGGAGAGGGGGCAGGGCTGGGTAGTGAGACTATAAAAATAAAAACAGGTGACAGACAATTAAAAAAAAAAAAAAAAGAGTGGAGAAATTAACAGATAAAGAAATGGGAGGAGACAAAACCCAAAAGACACAACAAACAGGATAGGGAATCATAAAATAAGGTATTGTATAGATAGTTTTCTCTGTTTATTTGCTACAGAAATCTGTAGATAATTAAATTGGAGAATGTTCAAAACAACAGAGGGCCTGTCTGTTTATAAAATACTCCAGCGAACATTTTAATAGTAAAAACAAGCTCATCAGGGAGATAATTGTATTCATTATTAATACTACAAAATAGTTAACAACCAGAGGCATAGGTAGAAACCATTGGGCTTCAGTGCAATAATTACCCTGGGTTCCCCCAATGTGTCTCATCCTCACACAGTGATTCAATGTGTCTCTTTCTTCCCCCAACCCCTCCGTGTGTCTCACCCCCAACCCAGGGGCGTATTAGCCGCGAGGCAAACAAGGCATTTGCTTTGGGCGGCATTTTCCAGGGGGCGGCAAAAAACGCCGCCCCCAAATGCCCAGGGCAAATGTCTTGTTAGCCTTGCGGCTAACTGACAAGCCCTCTGGGCGGGCGATCTGCTGGGCGGTGCTGGTGGGCAGCTGGCGAGGGAGCACTTTCTCTGAGCTGTCTGCTCAGCTCCCTCGCGCGCCGCACAGTGAGGCTGGGAGCCGGAATATGACGTCATATTCCGGCTCCGCCTCCCAGCCTCACTGTGCGGGAGGCGCGCGAGGGAGCTGAGCAGACAGCTCAGAGGAAGTGCTCCCTCGCCAGCCGCCCACCAGCACTGCCCAGCACTGGACCACCAGGGAGAGAGGGAAACCCCCCCCCCCAGCATTCCCAAAGGTAAGGAGGCTGGGGGGGAGGGGGAGGGTGTTAAATAAAATAAATAAAAAAGTGAGTGTTTGTGTATGTCAGTGTGTGTGTGTGTCTGTTAGTGTGTGTCTGTGTATGTCTGTTAGTGTGTGTCTGTGTGTGTGTCTGTTATTGTGTGTCTGTATGTGTCTGTTATTGTGTGTGTGTGTCTGTTAGCATGTCTGTGTATGTCTGTTAGTGTGTGTCTGTATGTCTGTTAGTGTGTGTGTGTGTGTGTGTGTGTGTGTGTCTGTATGTCTTAGTGTGTGTGTGTGTCTGACTGTGTGTGTGTATCTGCTAGTGAGTGTCTGTTAGTGAGTGTGTCTGTTAGTGTGTGTTTCTGTTAGCTAGTGTATGCGTATCTGTCAGTGAATGTGTGTGTGTATTTAGAAGGCGGGGCGGGGGAAGGGTTGGGTGGGGGTGGCGCGGGCGGGCGGGAGGGGGGCGCCTGAGTTTTGTCCTGCCTAGGGCAGCACAAAACCAGGATACACCACTGCCCCAACCCCCTCCATGTGTATCATTCTTCCCAGCCACTGCATGTGTATCATCCTCCTCCAGCCCTCCATATGTCTCTTTATTATTATTATTATTACTGCTATTTATAAAGCGCACACAGATTCCGCAGCGCTGAACTCCCCCCAACTCCTCCATGTGTTCCAATTCCCCCTGTCCCTTTCATTTATTCTATTTCCTCCAGTCCCTTCCCAGTCCCTTTAATATGTCCCATTATCCCCCTTAGCTCCTCCATGTGTCTCAACCCCCCATCCCCAATGTGTATCATCCCCCCCCAGCCCCTCCATGTATATCATTCTCCCCCAGCTCATCCCTGTGTCCCAATTTCCCCCACTCCCTTTCGTGTGTCCCAATTCCCTCCAGTCCATTCCATGTGTCCCAATTCCCTCCAGTCCCTTCCATGTGTCCCAAACCCACCCCAGTCCCTTCAATGTGTCTCATTTTCCCCAGTCCCTCCATGCGTCTCACCTCAACCATACCCTACATGTGTACCATTCTCCCTCATCCCTTCTAATGTTGTGGCAAATCTAGCCACTTATAGAATTAAAACTGTATATTTAACCAAACTGTATATTTCTGCTGCTGTTAACCGTATTGTGTAATGTATGCGGCATTTGTGTGTTACAGCACACGAATATCGCTAATGTTAGGTCTGGTTATCCACGAACAGTGAATCACCGCACTGTTCGTGGAATAAGCAAAGTACCGAATGGGAGACCACCCATAGCAGGTCGTGTGTCTCCAATTAGGTACTTTGCAACAATGTATCGGTGTTAATTGCGGTCTGTTGCGGGTGGCCGCCATTCGTGTACCAAACACGAGGCGGCGGCCATCTTTGTTCACGGAAAGTCAGCGGGGTTTTGTCATCGAGTGCCTGGAACTAAAATCGGCTACTTGGCAACAGAAGCCCCGCTGGACTTCCGAGCCGTTCGGGAGTTTTCCATTTTTCGGGACTTTTATTCCCTCCGTTCATACAATCGGTTAAACTAAGTGATCCTGATACTGGAAAATGAACCGCGTTTGGTTATTTGTGCTGGGATCTGGGCGCAAGTTCCCTTAACTGTGCGCCCAGGTCCCAGCTATGTAATAAAGGGTTAAATGGCTGTCTAGCATAAATATTATGTTGGTTATAGATTTTAATATAAAAACTGTATTTCTTTGTACAAAGGGATAATCCCATTAGCAATGCATTCTGGGATAATTATCTCATTGGTACAGCAGTGTATGATGGGTACTCTGGCTGTAAACTCAGTCCCCCATGTAGTCCCCTACTGGACAAACCCTGCATTGTGACTCGGGGAACCCCGTACAATTGTAACCACATAAATACTGTGCCTGTAATTAAAAACCGCAGTTGACCTCCAAGCTATGTGTCGTCTAGTTCTTGGGGAAAAAGGGATTGTAACTACGCTACTTGGATTTTGCCTGCTTTGTACCTGCTTTATTCTGTCTACCAGCTGAGATACCGTGGATAATACTACTACTCCGCTACACATGTGTCCCATTCTCCCCCAGCCCTTCCATGTGTACCATTCTCCCCCAACTCCTTTATATGTCCCAATTCCCCCCAGTTCCTTTCATGTGTCCCAATTCCCCCCCTCCAGTCCCTTCCATGTGTCCCAATTCCCCCAGTCCTTTCTACATTTTATTTCTCCCCAGTCCCTCCATGTGTCCCAATTCCCCCCAGCCCCTCCATGTGTCCCAATTTCCCCCCAGTCCCTTCTATGTTTCAATCCCCCCCAGTCTCTCCATGTGTCCTAAACCCCACAGTCCCTTTCATGTGTCTAAATCCTCCTCAGTCCCTTC
This sequence comes from Pelobates fuscus, assembly GCF_036172605.1. Classification (NCBI taxonomy): domain Eukaryota; kingdom Metazoa; phylum Chordata; class Amphibia; order Anura; family Pelobatidae; genus Pelobates; species Pelobates fuscus. Next base: position 44,231,123 of record NC_086328.1, read on the forward strand.
AATGTGTCAATTCCCCTCCAGTTAATTTCATGTGTCAATACCCCCCCAGTCCCAATCCCCCCCCACCATCCCTTCCACATGTCTCTTCCCCATCCCCCTCTGTACCTCCTCTGCACTGTCCATATAACGTGGCCAAGCAAAAAGTGGTACTCGATCTGACAGGAAGCTATCTCAGTGAGCACTTCCTGTCAGACTAGGTAGATGGAAACAGAGTGTTAAAGCAGTTTTCCTGGCACTATAGGGCTATTAGACCCCCCTCCCATGTTGCTGAAAGGGTTTAAACTGTCATTTTAACACTACTATGTAAAATTTTACTGTTTTGCAGAAAAACACACCCCAAGAGTCTGTTACACTGGTAGCCACTGGAGGTGCTCTTGATGCAATAACCAAGTAAAACAAAGTCACATGACTTTGCAGCCCACGTAGAAAAGCATATGTAAATTTTTTTATATTATTATTTGGAGTTTATTGATTTATTGCAGAGAAATACAACTTCAACATCTGAGTGATTAAATAGCTTTTTTTAGGTTAAAGCTTGGATAAGGATGAAGGTGCAGCTATGCACTGAAACATGCATCACAAATTTTGATTTGTTTGTTTTTCACTGGGCACTTTTTGGAGCATTCTTATTATGGCACCTATTTAGTCCTCTAGTTTAGTGGTAGTATGATTCTCTTAGCTCAGTTTAGCTATAGATGGGGACAGGTTGCTGTCACTTCAAAAATGGAGGGATTCTCTGAGCTTTACTTATTCATCTCTCCTCATCTCCCTGTTTTTTCCTACTACTGTAGTACCTTGATATTCATGGTTCCTTTTCGAGACCCCTTCGATATATATGTTTATCACCAGTAAATCAGAACCCTAAGTTCATTGAGGAGGGTTCACTATTTCACAGATACTTACCCCCTCCTCTATTTACAGGAAACTGGTATCCATCTACTTTTATTATTAAATCCCAGTGTACTATTTACTTATTTTAATACAGGTCTCTACCACTATACAACGTTATTTAGCCATTGTTACCTTCATAAAGTCTGTATAGTGCGTTGTAGCCATTTCTGGGAATCTCCTTTATACCTTTATCTAATCACACTACTTTTAGACACACTTTTAGTATTATTGTCTGTCTTCTATTTTATCAACAATATCTACCAGAGTATTTCTTTAAAGGTTGTGTAACATACACCAGTGATTCCCCTCCCAGTCTTCAAAGCTCATCAGCTGTCTAGGTTTTGTCAGTGCCCCACAGGAACAGCACTGGGAAATGAATACATTGAAACTGTTGATGTGCCTCGAAGAAGTGGATAGGCCAAAACACAACTCACCTTTCTCAAAGTGTCCCACCAAGATGTTGCAGAGATGATGTTTTTGTTATTGTTTAGGTACTGGAAATAGCCTCCGCTTTACTTCCCCATTACTAATTACCCAGCACATTAGGTAGGGTAACATTTTACTCAATTTTTTTGAGTATTTTTTTTTACCCTTTTTTGTGTGTGTGTGTGTGTGTGAATATTTCTTAGTTAACTGTAGTTAAATTTAATATTTTCAGATCCTGCATAAATGGGGGGGGGGTGGGGGGTGGGATGGGGAGGGTTACATTTTATGGGTGTCATTGTGCAATTAGTAGTTCTGCAATAGCATATAAATATGTTGACCCTGACAATCTGTGTATGTGCGATGTTCAAACTATTAATGTCTTCAATATAAAGCTGTTAAATTTGAAAAAGTGACTTGTGTGTCTGTGTGTAATTTAACAAGTAATGCTTTAACACTTAATTTAATTTTAGGTACCAGTGGGAAGCACTGAATTCATTATGGATGAACTTAAAATGAAAAGTCTTGTTAAATACTTTTGATCTAACAGGAAAGATTGATATTAAAAGTATTACAGGAAAGGCTAATAAAGAAAAAATAAATGTAAATTGACCAGGTAGGCCAGGAAGATACCGTAGGTAAAATTAGGAAAGGGACATGGTTGCAGTCCTGGAGCTGTAGAGATAGAAAAATATTTTTCTCCATAAATTAGTAATTGCAGAGTAGGAGAAGAAAGCAGTGGATATCCAAGCGAGAAAGCATCTGTGCAGAGACTCATCCTAGCAATACCAAAGAGGTACAAAAAAATTCTAATATAATCCAAGCAAGGGCACAGAGGATACTGGGGTTTACGAGTGGAGAACTGTTTGGATTTGGTATCCAGAAAACCAGAACACAAATAAATGAATGAGCTTTAAGAAAATGACATTCTAGAACAGGTTGCTTGAAGGTGTAGGTAGTAGAGCGGAAGGAACACAGATAAACGTAAAGCTAAACATTCACTAATTGGGCTGTTTGTAAGCACAGTATCATTACGGTAACACTTGTCTAATGTCCCATAATTACCCCTAATGCCAACATTTCATACGTAGTACTTAGTAGTTTGGGTCAGGAAATGCTAAGTCAATCTACGTTAAAAAGTGACATGTCAAATACAGCCATTATGAATTACACTATTATGACACTGCACTCTTATGAATGCAGCACTGTCATAGCATCACCTAGAAGCATTTCTCTCTAACTCATTCTCATTACATTGATGGAATATTTTTAATGGAACACTCTGAGCACCATAACCACTTTTTTGCAATGAAGTTATTATGGTGCCTGGAGTCACCTGGCATAGTATTGCCAAACATACACTCTAAAACTTAATGAAAAGCATTCTAGTGGCTGGAAATCAATAGTATGAATGAACTTCTGACAGTGTCAGTGTGTGCAGCGGTACTTAACCATTTTAAGGCATCTTGGAAGTGGGTCTACATATTTCTCCAGTCTGTCCCTCAGGCTCTCTGAAGCTCTCTGCCAGGGCATGGTCCACAGTGATTGCACTACTGTGTCAAGATGACTTCAGACCGGTCTGCTTGGGGGAGTAGAAAGAAGGTTTTGACAGGTCAGGAGGTGGTGCTGGGAATGTGATGTAGCCAAGATGGCTGAGTGCAATGTATAGCCTCTGGAGGGCACTGCTTATGTGACTCGGTCAGCCTATTTATTTGATTGTAAAAGGAATGCTGTTCTACTGCAACTGAGTTCCTTTCTTCAGCAAACTAAACTGGTAAGTTGTAAAAGGTGGGTAAAGTGGAACTGTGGCAAGTAACATAGAAACATAGAAACATAGAATGTGACGGCAGATAAGAACCATTCGGCCCATCTAGTCTGCCCAATTTTCTAAATACTTTCATTAGTCCCTGGCCTTATCTTATAGTTAGGATAGCCTTATGCCTATCCCACACATGCTTAAACTCCTTTACTGTGTTAACCTCTACCACTTCAGCTGGAAGGCTATTCCATGCATCCACTACCCTATCAGTAAAGTAATACTTCCTGATATTATTTTTAAACCTTTGTCCCTCTAATTTAAGACTATGTCCTCTTGTTGTGGTAGTTTTCCTTCTTTTAAATATAGTCTCCTCCTTTACTGTGTTGATTCCCTTTATGTATTTAAATATTTCTCTCATATCCCCCCTGTCTCGTCTTTCCTCCAAGCTATACATGTTAAGATCCTTTAACCTTTCCTGGTAAGTTTTATCCTGCAATCCGTGAACCAGTTTAGTAGCCCTTCTCTGAACTCTCTCTAAGGTATCAATATCCTTCTGAAGATACGGTCTCCAGTACTGCGTACAATACTCCAAGTGAGGTCTCACCAGTGTTCTGTACAATGGCATGAGCACTTCCCTCTTTCTACTGCTAAGGCCTCTCCCTATAAAACCAAGCATTCTGCTAGCATTTCCTGCTGCTCTATTACATTGTCTGCCTACCTTTAAGTCATCAGAAATAATCACCCCTAAATCCCTTTCCTCAGATGTTGAGGTTAGGACTCTATCAAATATTCTGTACTCTGCCCTTGGGTTTTTACGTCCAAGATGCATTATCTTGCACTTATCCACATTAAATGTCAGTTGCCACAACTCTGACCATTTTTCTAGTTTACCTAAATCATTAGCCATTTGGCTTATCCCTCCTGGAAAATCAACCCTGTTACATATCTTAGTATCATCAGCAAAAAGACATACCTTACCATCAAGACCTTCTGCAATATCACTAATAAAAATATTAAAGAGAATGGGTCCAAGTACAGATCCCTGAGGTACCCCACTGGTGACAAGCCCAAGCTTCGAATATACTCCATTGACTACAACCCTCTGTTGCCTGTCACTCAGCCACTGCCTTACCCATTCAACAATATTGGAATCCAAACTTAAATATTGCAGTTTATTGATAAGCCTTCTATGTGCAACAGTGTCAAAAGCCTTACTGAAATCTAGGTAAGCAATGTCTACTGCACCACCCTGATCTATAATTTTAGTTACCCAATCAAAAAAATATATAAGATTAGTTTGGCATGATCTCCCTGAAGTAAATCCATGTTGTCTCTGATCTTGAAATCCATGTGTTTTTAGATGTTCAACAATCCTATCCTTTAACATGGTTTCCATCACTTTCCCCACTACTGAAGTAAGGCTTACTGGCCTATAGTTGACCAACTCCTCCCTATTACCTTTCGTGTGAATGGGCACAACATTCGCCAACTTCCAATCTTCTGGGACTACTCCTGTTATCAATGATTGGTTAAATAAATCTGTTAATGGTTTGGCTAGTACACCACTAAGCTCTTTTAATAGCTTTGGGTGTATTTAATCAGGTCCCATTGACTTATTTGTCTTTACTTTTGAGAGTTAAAATATAACCTCTTCCTCTGTAAACTCACGTGTAATAAATGACTCATTTATCCTTTTTCTCAACTGAGGTCCCTTTCCTTCATTTTCATCTGTAAATACTGAACAAAAATATTCATTGAGGCAGTCAGCTAGACCTTTATCCTCTTCTACATACCTTCCTTCTTTTGTTTTTAATCTAAATAATCCTTGTTTTACTTTTCTTTTCTCATTTATGTATCTAAAAAAAGTTTTGTCCCCCTTTTTTACTGACTGTGCTATTTTCTCTTCTGTGTGTGATTTGGAAGCTCTTATAACTTGCTTAGCATCTTTCGGCCTAATCTTATAGATCATTCTGTCTTCCTCACTCTGTTTTTTTTTATAATTACTAAATGCTAACTTTTTGTTTTTTACTATTTTGGCCACATCTGCAGAGTACCACAGTGGTTTCTTGAATTTTTTGCTTTTACTAACAAGCCTAATGCAATTTTCTGTTGCCTTCAGTAGTTCAACTTTTAAATAATCCCATTTATATTGGACTCCATTTAAATTGCTCCAGTCTGATAATGACTCCTTTACACATATTCTAATTTTAGAAAAGTCAGTTTTTCTAAAGTCTAAAACTTTTGTTTTTGTGTGGTGTGACTCAGTCACTGTTCTTATATTAAACCACACTGACTGATGATCACTGGATCCTAAACTTTCACCTACAGTAATATCGGATACCAAATCTCCATTTGTTAACACTAAATCTAGTATGGCTTCTTTACGAGTTGGCTCCTCAACGACTTGTTTTAGAGACAATCCCGGTAGGAAGTTTAGAATATGTGTGCTCCTGGCACAAGCAGCTATTTTTGTTTTCCAATTCACATCAGGAAGATTACAGTCACCCATGATGATAACTTTCATGATAACCCCCTTCATTGTCATTTTAGCTATTTCCTCAACTAGTAGATTATCTAACTCTTCTATTTGTCCTGGGGGCCTATAAATCACACCTACACAAGTTACTGTGTGATTACCAAATTCTAACGTAACCCAAACGGACTCTATGTTAGCCTCACTAACTTTTATTAGGCTAGATTTTATGCTATCCTTCACATACAGGGCCACCCCTCCCCCTTTCCTGCCTTTTCTATATAAAGAGTACCCTGGTATTGCTATGTCCCAGTCATTTTTCTCATTATACCATGTCTCAGTAACAGCGACTAAATATACACTATCAGTTGCCATTATTGCCACAAGTTCATGGATCTTATTTCCTAAACTGCGAGCATTTGTAGACATGACTCTAAGCTTATCATTTTTTTTTAACACACTTGCTACAGGCACCTTCTGTCCTTGTTTTGGGGGACAATTGGATTGATGTTTTATCACCCTTTTGCCCCCCCTCCTAGATTAAATAATTCCTAGCAAAACCTCTTAACTGCTCACTGAGAACATTTGTTCCCTTTTGAGAAAGATGCAAACCATCTTTTTTGTACAGTTTATTTCCATTCCAAACAGAGCTACCATGAGAAATAAAGCCAAATCCTTGCTCCCGACACCATTCACCAAGCCACAAGTTAAAGTCCCTAATACGCATCCGCCTGTCGTTCTGAGTGTTATGCACATGACAGTGTGGAACCAACCTGCCGTATATCATTGGCAAAAACACTAAAAACGTCCTTAACCTCTGAAACCTCATTGCAAGCCAAGTCATTTGTCCCTAGATGGACAAGTACATCCAATTCGCCTTCCTGCTTTTCTCACTTAACAATATTACAGATACGTCTCCTGTCTCTGTGAGCAGTAGCTCCGGGAAGACACCTCACAAGACCACCATTGTCCATCTCCACACCTCTTATGATGGAATCCCCTAACAACAACTGCTTTCTATTAATCCTCACCATAGTCTCCAAGCCTCTTTCCACAACACCACTAGCCTCAGTGCCTCTCTCCACAACACCACTAGCCTCAATGCCTCTCTCCACAACACCACTAGCCTCAGTGCCTCTCTCCACAACACCACTATCCTCAATGCCTCTCTCCACAACACCACTAGCCTCAGTGCCTCTTTCCACAACACCACTAGCCTCAATGCCTCTCTCCACAACACCACTAGCCTCAGTGCCTCTCTCCACAACACCACTAGCCTCAATGCCTCTCTCCACAACACCACTAGCCTCAGTGCCTCTCTCCACAACATCACTAGCCTCAATGCCTCTCTCCACAACACCACTAGCCTCAGTGCCTCTCTCCACAACACCACTAGCCTCAATGCCTCTCTCCACAACCCCACTAGCCTCAGTGCCTGTCTCCATTTCACCATTACACTCTGAAAGTGCAGAAAATGAATTATGTAGTTTTATCCACAACTCTAAGTCTACCAGATCCTACAGTGATCCATCTTCCATTCCTAGTATGTCTCTGCGGCAGTGGCTTTGCAGCAGTTCCAGCCTTAGTTTGTTTACCAGATAATTTACAAATCTCAGTCTTCAAAAATACAATCTCCTGCCGCAAGATAGAGAACTGTCTACAGATTAGACAACAACCAAACCTCCAAAAAGTGGAACGTGAAACAAATGCATAGCAACTATTACATTGAACTAAGTCTGCCATTCCAATGAGGTGAATAATTTAAATCAAACAAATCTTAACTTTTTTAATTATCCTCCTGAATTACATACAGTATAAGGCGGAGTATCTTCTTATTGTAACAAGTAATAAGGTTAAGATCCTAGAGATAAAACAGAATAAAACACATAATAGTGCAATATTGTTTGTGCAATATAGTAAGTGCTATAGGTGGAATATCACTCACAAAATGAGAGACTATAAGTAAGGCTCAATGTTCCAGCGTTGTGGGATATAGGTTCCCACTACCTTCTTTACACTGCCAGGAGGTGGTAAGAAGTCCAATATTCTCTCCAAGGTAAGTATAAGTGCACAAACATAATAAATAGAAAATATAAAAAAACAAGACCTTATAATTGAAGGTAAGTAGTAGAGATAGTCTCTGGTGTAGCAAAACGCGTTTCGCCTCGTTTAGAGGCTTCCTCAGTTGCTGTATTCTGTATATCCTCCTGAATACCTCAGATTACCTCCAGTTCATCTCCAACCACACTTAGAAGCAACAGTTAGATGAAGCAACCAAGCTATATTAGCCAAGCTAATGACAACAACCCTTATATAACTCCTAAAATCACCACCCACTAGGAATGTTTAACACCTGGGTAGGCCTCTGCTTATTTGCACACAATAGCTAATTAAACAGCAATCAATAGCAAGTAGCTAACTAATCAAATCAAATGCCTTGTAATTACCAGAGCAAAGAGGGCCAAGGAGATTAAACACTCCAGCGTTCCATTTAGTTATAACAAGCCAGTGTTCCTTTTAATAACAGATGACCATGTATAAGTAACGGAATGCTCTACAATTAAAGGAACACTATAAACACCCAGACTACTTCATCTCATTGAAGTGGTCTGGGTTTTTAAAAAAACTGTAATGTTTAAATTGCAGTACTAAGACTACCCGACAACCACTTTAGGGAGTTTCATGGATTTTGATTCCGTAAAACGATGCTGGATGTCCTCACACTCTGCATGAGAGGACATCCAGCGGCAAGGAAAATCCTATAAGAAAGCATTAAGGCAATTAAGGCTATGTGGAAGGCTTTATGCGTGCACAGCCCTTGTCGTGTGCTAGCTTTAGGTCCACCCCTGTTGGATAGCAACAGAGAAGGCGGTCCATGAGCTAGCACAGAGTGTCATCAGCGCTTTAATTGAGTGAGTAAACAAAGGTTTTTTTAATCCTATATGTGCCAAGGAGGGGATCGTGAGGGAGTGGGTACCAGAGGACACTATAATGTTAGGAATAAAACTTTGTATTGCTAACACTATAAATTACCTTTAAATCTGACCATTTTGAACACAGAATGTATTACGGTAAATTAAAAGCTGTCTGATATTGAATGTAATGTAATGAAATCTTTAATCCCCTGAAGACCATTAAATATGTTTTTCTTTTCTTTTCATTTCAGCTTTTTATGCAGTCATTGATGAATGACAAATATGCCTTTTTTCCCTCCTTTATGGTTTTGCTTCCAAAAAAATACATAAAGTTCAACGCACAGGCCATTCCTCACAGTGTGGAGAGTAGACTAAAGAAGAAAGCTTAATAAAGGTTTGATAAATGGAACACAATTATGAAGTTTCTTTTGTTCTTGCTTATAGGACAACTTGTTGTTAATCTACATCCTGCCACACAGATGTACATGTATTAATCATTTGCAACAAAATGCTTTTAACTATGACCAAAAATGACACGACCCATAGGGAAAAAAAATGAAAGCTTTGATGAAAGGTTACTTCTGTGTGCCTTTATCAATCCTTATATTAATGTTAAATTATTCAAGTAAATATATTTCACCTACTACATTTAACCTTGCGCTTCATTTAAATTAGGAAGTAAGGTTAATATTTAACCAAGATAAAATGGTATAAGTGTGCATTTTAAGTAAGACACAATAATGTCATTTAGGTCTGCTGAACGTTAATCTGTCATGTTTTCAGTTTTGGCATAGTAAAATTATTCAGTAAAATGTGGTAACCTGCTACATATTTTAAAGGTACAGGTAGTAACTTGCACCAATAATCAAGTCCTAAGCTCTGAGGTTTTTTTGACCTTCAGAAAGAAGGGCCATAGGGTTAAGTAGTATCTATATTTTATAACCGGATGGCTGGATACATTAAAAAAATAAAACCTACAGCATTTAAGCAGAATTTAAGAAAAGTTAATTATACAGAAAAAAAAGCATTATTCCAAGCATCATAAAAACTATGCCTGCTGTTGTCATTATGATGTTAAGAGCACTCAGGTGGCGTTGCAGAGTAATGCGGCAAATTGTTAAGAAACAGGTTACCTCTTACCTAGGTTTAGGTGTCAAGCATCCTGGAATGACTGCTGAGCTGCATCTGAGTCGGATACCGATTATACCAGTTATTCATTGGTTAAGTGTTATCTGAGCTTTCTCATCCAATGAATGAAAGGCTGTGCACAGAATATGCACAGAATTGACATTAACTAAAGTTCTGGGATTACTAATCAGGCCACTGGAGGCAGAGCAACATCTCTGGCTAGTCTAGTTATCTCTGTGTATGCAGCATTTCATACTGAAACACTGCACATACTGCCTCCTTATACCATAACAACTTCAATACATTGTTGCCATGGTACAAGGAGTAACCCTTTAAGTATTTTGTAAACATATAGTTATTGATGGAATACTGAATGTTTTGTGAATTTTACTCCATTTTGCAATATATAATTAATACAACTGCTACTACTAATATCAAATATCAATTAGTAATCCTTTAACATGTAAGTTGATCTTAGACAAAAATTAATTTGGAGTGGTTCGTTATCACACACCTAAAAAATCGATCCATCTGGGATTTACCTGTGGAGTCTTATCCAGAGGTTTCACATGTAAATCGTGGATGCATCAATTTGTTCTGGTCAATATTGAAAGAATTTGATTTGGAGGAACCGCTCCAATCAAATATTTGCACAAGTCTACTAAACTGTGTCTGTTGCGGTCACCAGCCCGCCGCGTGGCACAGCCATGCCGGACCGACACAGCCTCGCCGACACCATGAGCTTACCTGCTCGTCAGCGAGCTGGCAACCGCTCCCCCAGGTCTTCTGCCCGTGGCGCCCAAATCAAAGATGGCGCTGACCGCGTGGTCGCATCCACCTCTAGCTCCACCCACCAAAATTATACTAACGTGCGTGTGACGTCACAACGTCAACGCACGCGCACGTTCTGGGGTCAGAGGTTGCCCTCTGACCAATCAGAGCGTAGAGAGGGATATTTAAATCCCTAACTCACTCCAGTACCTTGCCCTGTCGTGGTTTCCTGTTCCTGGTTTCCTGAGAGTGCTTTATATTTGTGAATCTGATTTCCTGGTATACTGATCTTGGCTTTTCCCTGGTTATTCCGAATTCTGGTTTCCCTGACTTGGCTTGTGTTGACGGTATTGTGTATTTCTGGCTTCCTTGACCTCGGCTTTCCCTTTGACCATTCTCTGTCTCTAGCGTATTAGTCCGGCCATTCTAAGGTCCGGTTTATGCTCTGTCCTTTTATTTTCCATTTCTTTCTTATGTATATGTTTACATAGTTTCTGCATGCTGGACCACACTAGCAGTCATGACAGTGTCCTTGCTACTTCTGGTCTTTCAAATGTGATTATCCTCATCTACTTGTAAATTGTGTTTAACTATTTGAAGGTTTACAATGGTACAAATATGTTGTATGTGCAGTGCTTCTATATCCAATGCTGCATATACCCAAATGTTTAACCCCTTAAGGACACATGACTGAAATATTCCGTCAGGATTTCCTTTTATTCCAGAAGTTATGTCCTTAAGAGGTTAATATTGCTGCCATAGAGGGAACTCTGCCTATGGAGTTTTCATTAGCCAGCTTAAAAAAGGGAGTATTGGATAGGTCAATATTAATTATGTGCATATTTTCTACACAGAGGTTCATTCATTTGCTGAGAGTACACAGCTGATGCTTTCCAATGAATGAAGGCAATGAATGAATGGCATAATCGGGATCAGCCGTCAATAGTTCTGCAGAAGCTGGATGTCACTATGCCACCATAAAAAGGAGACAAGGCATACACTAAGACTCAGGTAAGAGTTTTTTCCTTATTGGGGAACACTACCACTGTAGTCCTCATCATCGCCACTACAACGGTCTGCATAATACTCAGAATAACTCAAACCAACCAAACCAAAAATATCTTCGTGCTGTGACAAATCATGGTTTATAGAAATATAAAATGGTAGTTTCTCATTAGGGTTTTTTAAACCAATTAATTTTCAATTTAAAAATACATTGCTAATCTAATTTAGAGGGATATTCTGTCATAAATGGTGGAGTGATTTTTTTTTATTATTAATTTCTATTTCTCAGAACATAATATTCGGGACCTCAGCACAGACAATTATTTTTAAACCTGAATACGCAAGCCATTACCCAAATAATAGTTATTCATCGAACTAGTCAGCCTACCGTTATATCCTCAGTCACTATCATCACGAAACAGAAAACTTTTTTAGAATCCGTCACTTAAAATTTTCAAGACAAGCAAAATCCAGATTTATATGTACATTTGCCGTCGTGGTGGAATTACTAAGTCAAGATCTTGATATCATCTATGCAAATGTTAAATAATTTCAGCATCCTTCATCACACTACACATCCACACATTTGTGAAACTGTTAATTATCATATTTGTGAAGTTGTTGTATATCCCGTGTGGGTGTCTTTGTTCTCCAGAATTTTCTCCACTGACTCATACTACAGAAGTGTTTTAAGAAATAGCTAATTATTAAGCAGTGCAATAATCTTTGATTTTAAGTTTTTCCTTCACTGTTTATGCTCAGCATTGCAAATCTTATATTGGATTTTTAACTCTTTGTTTAGATATAAAGGTTAGATTAGGATTTTAAAATACAAAAATTATATATTTTAACTTTTTTTGTACAATTTATTAAAATTATTAAATGAGGTGAAATAAGAGTTTTAGGATAATATTTAATTGATCTACTGATTTATTTACTTATCTGTGAATAGTGGTCATTTGTAAATGGAAAACTGAACATGAAAAAAGTATTTCTTCTTAGTAATGATTTTTCTTTTGTATTAGTAATAAATCTCTTAATTGTGAATTCTTACTTTTTCCTTAAAACAACAATGGATATGTTTTTGTATGCACTAAATCTGAATGTTATTCTTAAAAGGTTATTTACAGAGCATGGATATGATAATAGTGATAATATAATCTATTTTTTTCCAATATATTAAATTTTACATTTCAAAATTTGAAGCGATTGAGAATTCTTTCAGAAACAAGATATTTAAATTTTTCTTGGCATCATTATTATTATTCACTAATAGAATAATAATTTAAAACATGCTTATATGCACACATTTGGTAAGATCATGCAAAAATGAGAAGTACCAATGGGACATGGTAAAGCACGTTGGGATCATTCTCATTTACAGCTAGAATAATTGCAGCGCTCACAGACACTAATTGATGGGGAGAGCAAGATGTGGCCTAATGTCACTCACAGTTGGTAAACTGAGCTGGTAAACTGAAAAATGAGCCTGTTTGATACAGAGAGGGTAAAAAGCTATCAAGTTGCAGTGATGACCCTGGGAAAAGGTTGAAGATACCGTTAATAGAAGGATCACCAAGGAACCAATGGAATGTCTGCAAGAGAATAGTGAAAGACAAGATTGGACAAGGCTGGCTACATGTAAAACTAAAGGAGGACCACCAGTATACATTATAGGTATCATCAGGGAGAAGTTGATTTAAATGAAAAGGCTCATCAAGTTTGTGGAATTGCTTCCTGGTGAAAATATATATCAGAGAAGCAGTGCAATCTTTGGAACCAGCAAGTTCATTTTAGAACATCAGTTCTTCTGGATCTTTCCAACAAACTGTTCAAGGATGATTGCAAGATCAAGAAGCAGCTAAATAATGGGTGCAAAAACAACTAGGATGAATGCATGATTTGAGATTAGCAAACCTTGCGATAACTTCATTACACTATAAGTATCAGTTCTAATTCCACCATTTGCACCAGGAAGCATTTCTGTTGACCACATAGCTAAATAGATATCCCAGTCAACTACAGGAATAGCTCAAACATTATTGTAATAACAGTCTCTTCCTTTGGTAAAAGTCTTTCTACTTGCTCATACAGGATCAGTGAGAGGGAGTGTGACCATGGAAGAGGGATAGGATGAAAACACGTTGTTCTCTACAGTCTTATACAAAGCCACAAACATATCCACACTCTCCAGTAGTCACAATAGTTGCAGTCACTAATTTTCACTTCTACACAGTCCTGATCTGCAGCCTCACTCCCTGGAACTCCCAATCATGAAAAAATATTTCTACTCAAACCTGGGAGAGAGTCAAAAAGAGATCCCAAGGACACAAGTATGTTTATGGGAATAATCAGAATAAAATAGATTGCAAACATGGTAAGGACAGAAACAATACATATAATTAATAATTGGTTTATCAACATCCCGAAGATGATGGAACACATTCAATTCATGCATCCATACAGTCATGTCAGGATACCTGCTACAATCACAGAATGGCATATCTAAAATTAAAGGATTGGTTAGCTATGCATGCCAGAAACCAGTCCACAACTGCCTCAATCACTGAAATACGACCTTGAATTCCAGAATCCCATTCAAGAGTTCCTAGAAGAATTCACATTAAAAGAGTTTCTACTACACCCTCTACAAAAAAATGAAAAAGTGTCTCTATTTTTTCTTTTCCATATTTAATTTTTATTGAAGAAATATTAAAAAAAGGGTACAGGTATTTTCTTTCACTTTCTATGTATATTACCTCCAGGACAGGTAGGTTGTGATAAGGTAATATGCCAAAATGACAGAGCATATCCTTTTGAAGTTTTATGGTAGGGTTCCATCAGTCGAATCTAGACACATCAGTAGAATCTAGAATCGCATTTGGAGAACACAGTTTTTTCCCTTAAAAATTAACTCAAATACCTTCAATACTGGTGACATTGTAAGTCTTCTTGATTTCTACATCTGCTCTAAGAACAAGAAGAATTTATGCAAAAAAAATTATACAATAATAACGTATACATTTTCATGTGTAAGCCCCTTATTTTGTTTAACAAACATGACCTAGCATGGAGTTATATTTTTCCGGCTTAACAGGAAAGTTAATATTTTGGGATAACTTTTCATTAAATACTATTTTTTCCAGGATCAGGTCCAAGTAAATCAACCTATACATGCTGCTGAAGCTACTTATTCATGTATTTTTGTGAACTGTGAGCAGGCGTGAGTTTAAAGTAGACGTGTCATCTTTCTGTAGACTCGCTAGCTTTTACTTGTAGTTTTTCAAATTATTAATTTTTTTTTTTTTCTTCAAATCATTATGTGTAAATATAGCTGCTGTTTAAAATCATGATTTTTTCTTCCTGGATGCAGATACAACTTTATTAATAGCCGACAGGCAATTTTAAAAAAGTTACCTTTAGTCCGTTGTAAGTAGAATGAGAAGGGCTTCATAAATTTTTCGGACGTTTTTGGAAGAAGTGTTATGGGATTTACTAGTCCCTTCATTTGCACAACAATTCAAAAATAAAAATCATGGTATAATAATACAAATGTTTTTTTGTAAATAAAAATAAAATAATAAATAATAAAATACCTTTTCCAATTTTTATATATTGCAACTGATCGATCTGGGCCCTCAATCAAAAAGTTGCTGCCATTTCCTACAACCGCTAACGAGTGAGCTTTTATTTGATTCCCAAGCCAGCTTCTTAACTTTTATTATAGAACATTTACAAGCCTGCTTCTCCAGATGTGAATCAAATGAGAGATACAAAAAGAAATATGTTGTTGATAACCTATTTTTTTTTATCACGATCTTTCAAACCAATGAATTCATTTCAAGGGCACACTCAAACTAATTAGCAGTTGCATGGATATTTTGCAAAGTCACAAACACTATATTTTTATATCTTAACAGCTTGACTTTTAGTCAAACATACTGAATACAGTTTTCAAGACATATAATTATATGGAAGAAAATGAGTTTATGAAAGTAAAGTGGATAATCTATTCTTATTCTCTTGCTCATGATGCAATTATAAATAATATGTATGTGTATAGTATGGTACTGGGGAGCTTGACATTAGTAGGGCACATCTATTATGTATTAGTACTTACATGAAATTAATATATGAATATATTTCCTTACGCAGATTTTAGCAATAGATTTCATTTCTTTATTCTATGTAACAACCATAAAAATATATTATTGTATATTACTTAAAATGTTAGACTGTCTAGATTTGCATGTTCCCCTATTATGTACAGCAACTACAAAATGAAATTATATTCCGTTACAATGTAAGCTATAAAAATATTTTTTAAAAAGTTACTTTGCGTACATGGTTGTTTTTGTAATTAATTGTGGATGCATCACTACTTTTAAAAATGCAAAAAAACCCGCATAATTCTAAGTAAATGTTATACGAGACGCATCTGTAGAACATATTAAGTTAGTAGTACGTAGAATTAAGATTTAATAAAAGTAACAAATGACTACTTTTCAAAACCTAGAGAGATTAAAAGGGAATTGTCACTTCTTTGAAAATTACACTATAGAATAAGACAATGAAAATCACAGGAAACTTGTGTTAACCTTTTTTTTTCACGTGACACTCATTTATTTTTACATTTGTTTAAAGGTTTAACGATTGGCAACACATTCAGGTTTAGTACTTGCAGAATTAGAGCATTCGTTGCATTACAGGAGGAGAAACAGATTTGCAATATTCACATCGGCAGTATTCCATACCTTGGTAGTCACAGGATATATTATAGCCTCTTTATGTCTTTGATATATACAGTTTGTACATGTAATATGTGCAAAATGTAAAGTCAAATAAGTAAATTTCTAAGCATTATACAACAATGTATTAACTATATATATATATATATATATATATATATATATATATATATATATATGGCGAAACCAACCTCGCCACTGGGCCCTGGAGAAGCCTGTTTGCTAGCCTCCTACCTACTGACTATGGCCCCTGGGTTATTTGGGGCATATTGTACTTTATATGGCGGCTACTGGCCCTTTAAGCACAGTGAATGGTATTTTATTGTACTGCTGCTGGCCCTTTAAGAACTGTCTGGGGACATATTGAGACTTTGGGTAACAATACCCTTTAAGACTATGGCCCCTGAAAACGTATGGACTTTTATTTGGTGTGTATGGCCCTTTAAGAACCGGCTGGGGACATCTTGTAACTTTGGTGAACAATGTCCCTTTAAGACTATGTCCCCAGACCTGTAAAATAACTTGTTCCTGGCTTTCCCCCACTTGGTTCAGTAAATAGGGCTTACTGAACCAAGTACCACACAGGCGGACCACCCAGAAGCTAAAGTGTGCAGGCAATTTACCTCCCAGGCTGTGAGGTTACTGCAGGTTAATTGCCGAGCGCTGGGTGGCCGCCATTCGGCAGCCGAACACGTGGCGGCGGCCATTTTGGTCATTCGAATGCGGTCAGCGGTGTATGTTAAAGATTCTGTGGAACTGAAATCGGCTACACATTCTGCCGAACACCGCTGACCCTTACCTTCTCCCATACGGAACTTGCAGCTCCAGAGACTAAGTCCCGTTCGAAATGGGACTTAGTCATTTTTTCGCATGAAATTGACCGACCGCACAGCCCAAATCTATGGAACTGTTTTGGGCAGGAAATTGTGCTTGCGGTCGGTCATAAAGGACTTCCAGCTAACTTTTGATCCACTGGAGGGATTTGGCTGATTTTTGGAAGTGTTTATGTTTGATGTATGCTGAGTCTGAATATGCAACTTTTATTGAAATTGAATGTATGGTTTTAAAGTTACAGTGTGTGTGTAAAATCTGTATTTTTATTGTATGTAATAATTGGTTTAACTGTTTATCTGAGGGGAGGGAATGTGTGGGTTGCACCAGATGTGTGATTGGTGATTTTATGCCTCCCCCTGGGTGTGGCCTGTAAGTGTACAAGTGTAATAAAAGCCAGGCTGGATGAGCCAGTCCAGAGTTCCTGTTTTACCCTCAACTTGAGTCCTGTGTCTTATTGGGGGAACCTGCTACAAGGGATTGCTATGCTAGGCATATTCCCTTGCTATAATCACTGAGCTCTTGTAAGAGCTTGTTCCTGCTTCGTTCTGAAGGGATATAGCTGCAGCCTGCGGTGCTTATGGTGTCTGGTGGAGTGCTTGGAGTCCTCTGGAAGCGCTAGGAGCATCTTTCAACGGAGGTACCCAGTCGGGGTGCCAGTGGATCCGTTACATTGGTGGCAAGTGGTGGGATGGCGTCCTAGTGCGAGGAGAAGCAGCTCAGAGACACCGGTAACGTGTGGAGTTGTGCAGCGTCCCTATCTTCAGCAACATAATGGAACCAGCAGTGGCTACAGCAAGCATGGCGTATAGCTACTCCGTACTAGAGTTTGGCACGATGGTAGGGTTGCGCCTGAAGTTTTACGGACCCAATCCAGAGGAGAAATACGTGCGGTTCGTGTGGGACATGGTGACCCGGAACCTACAACACAGGGCGTTGAGGGAAGGCCAGTGGGCACGTTGGGAGAAACTCCAGCCACAGGTAGAGTGGGACGAGGAAGAAACCGAAGTGGCCGGTGGAGATGGGACCGAGGTCTCTCTACCGGCCCTACAGGGATGCTGGGCACCCGGCCCAGATCCCCAGCGGCAGTATGTTTTACAGGGAGGGGAGACAGTCGGTCTCACTCCTCAGCGGCAGAATGGGTTATTGGAGGAAGAGACAACCGGTCTCCCTCCCCAACAGCAACCAGAGGTACCCGAGGTAGAGGACCTCATAGACTGGTCCTGGGAGGACCCCCTGCAGGCAGGTGGAGATGGGACCGAGATCTCTCCACCGGCCCTACAGGGATGCTGGGCAACCGGCCCAGATCCCCAACTAGAGCTGGAGTTACAGAAAGTGGAGAGCATCGACCTCCCCCCCCAGCAGCAGGACAATGTATTGGGAGGAGAGACAGTCAGTCTCCCTCCACAAAGGCGGAAAGTATGTATGGGAGAGGAGCTTGCTACCACCTCTCCCCAGCAGCGGATCATTGATGTGCAGGGAATAGGGAGCCCAGTCTCCTTTCCCCAGCAGCAGGGCACTGTATTGGGAGGAGAGACAGTCGGTCTCCCTCCACAAAGGCGGAAAGTATGTATGGGAGAGGAGATTGTTACCACCTCTCCCCAGCGGCGGATCATTAATGTACAGGTAATAGAGAGCCCAGTCTCCATTCCCCAGCGGCAGAGTGTTCTAATGGGAGAGGAGCTGGTTACCACCTCTCCCCAGCGGCAGCTTAATGTACCAGGGGGAGACTGTAAGCCCCACACCTGTGCAGATGGGACCGTGGTCTCTGCACTTCCAGCACAGGGGGTAGGGACGGTCGGTCCTGCCCCCCCACAACAGGGCTGTTTAGCCAAAGGGGAGACAGTCTGTCTCCAGCAGCAGAGCTGTGTAACTAAAGGGGAGACAGTCGGTCGCCAGCAGCAGAGCTGTGTAACTCAAGGGGAGACAGTCGGTCTCCAGCGGCAGAGCGGTGTAACTCAAGGGGAGACAGTCGGTCTCCAGCAGCAGAGCGGTGTATTTAAAGGGGAGACAGTCCGTCTCCAGCAACCAGGCTCCAACCAGACTACTCCCGTGGTAGTGCTGGCAACAGGACAGAGTACCGCTGGTCTCTGCCCCCTCAGCAACCTACCAAGGCAGCCTACCAGTCCCCCACACAGCCGTGGTGAGGCACCTGAACCTGGACAAGATTCTCCCTCACCCAGGTGTAGTAACGGTTTATTGTGGGTGGGTTGCTGGACTAACCAGGGCACTGACCGGCAGGAGGTCAGATACCCTGTTAGTCTAATTGGAAAAGGGGAGAATTGTGGCGAAACCAACTTCGCCACTGTGAACTGGAGAAGCCTGGTTGCTAGCCTCCTGCCCTGCGACTATGGCCCCTGGACATATTTGGGGCATATTGTATTTTATCGTGCGACTGCTGGCCCTTTAAGAACTGTCTGGGGACCTATTGAGACTTTGGGTAACAATACCCTTTAAGACTATGGCCCCTGAAAATGTATGGACTTTTATTGGTGTGTATGGCCCTTTAAGAACCGTCTGGGGACATATTGTGACTTTGGTGAACAATGCCCCTTTAAGACTATGTCCCCAGACCGGTAAAATAACTTGTTCCTGGCTTTCCCCCACTTGGTTCAGTAAATAGGGCTTACTGAACCAAGTACCACACAGGCGGACCACCCAGAAGCTAAAGTGTGCAGGCAATTTACCTCCCAGGCTGTGAGGTTACTGCCGGTTAATTGCACGTGGCGGCGGCCATCTTGGTTTCCTCGAATGCGGTCAGCGGTGTATGCTAAAGATTCTGTGGAACTAAAATCGGCTACACATTCTGCCGAACACCGCTGACCCTTACCTTCTCCCATACGGAACTTGCAGCTCCAGAGACTAAGTCCCGTTCGAAATGGGACTTAGTCGTTTTTTCGGCATGAAATTGACCGACCGCACAGCCCAAATCTATGGAACTGTTTTGGGCAGGAAATTGTGCTTGCGGTCGGTCATAAAGGACTTCCAGCTAACTTTTGATCCACTGGAGGGATTTGGCTGATTTTTGGAAGTGTTTATGTTTGATGTATGCTGAGTCTGAATATGCAACTTTTATTGAAATTGAATGTATGGTTTTAAAGTTACAGTGTGTGTGTAAAATCTGTATTTTTATTGTATGTAATAATTGGTTTAACTGTTAATCTAAGGGGAGGAAATGTGTGGGAGGTACATCCCTGTGATTGGTTAATTTCATCCTCCCCCTGGGAGTGTCCTGTATGTACTTGTTTGTAATAAAAGCCAGACTGGGTGTCCCAGTCCTCAGTTCCTGTTTTACCCTCAAAGTGATGTGTCGTCTCGTTATTGGGGGGAAGGATTCGTTGTATGCTGTTCCAGTTTGACTGCTAGGAGTGTAAACCTATCGTATGGTTTTTCCTATTCGGCTGTATACAGCATTCATATGCTAGAGAGGATTTCTATGCTTCTCAGAGTCGGTGGTTGTGGTGTCTGCTGCAGTGCTTGAAGTCCTCAGGAGCGCTAGGAGCATCCTTCAACGGAGGTACCCAGTCGGGGTGCCAGGCGATCCGTTACATTGGTGGCAAGCGGTGGGATGGCGTCCTAGTGTGAGGTAAAGCAGCTCGGAGACACAGTTCGTTTGGATTTACAAATTGAGGGCAACGCTAGCAGTCGTGCAGCGCCCCTGGGAGCAGACAAGTATGGAAGGTTCTGGCTCTGGAGATGATTGGCTGGCCGAGGTGAGGCAGCGAGTGGCCGAGTATGGGGATGATATACCCATGGAGACACGCCGGGTGATCTGGAACCAGGTCATGGCCGAGCGAAACACAAGGCTGGACCGAGAATTCCGGTTGGCAAAAGAGAGGAAGTATGCTCAGCAAGAGGAGCGTTACAGCAGCCGGGTAGAGGCTGCATCCGAGGAGGTTAGCCGTCTTTCCCTGAGGCGGCGGGAGGAACCCGAAGTGGGGGTCCTCATAGACTGGTCCTGTGAGGAACCACAACAGGCAGGTAGAGATGGGACCAAGGTCACTCCACCGGGATGCTGGGCAGCCGGCCCAGATCCCCAGCAGCAGCCAGAGTTGCCAGGTGGGGAAGCAGGTGGCCCTTACTCACAAATGTTGAGGGGCCTCACGGATTGGTCCTGGGAAGACCCACAGATGGCAGGTGGAGATGGGACTGCGGTCTCTCTACCGGCCCTACAGGGATGCTGGGCAGTCGGCCCAGATCCCCAGCGGCAGTGTGCGTTACAGGGAGCTGAAGGTGCCGTTCTTGCTCCCCAGCGGCAGTCTACGGTGCAGGGAGAGGAGCCTGTTATCCCCTCTCCCCAGCGGTTGAAGGTGTGTAAGGGAGAGGAGTTTGTTATTCCCTCCCCCCAGCGGCAGCACAGCTCACCAAGGGGAGACAGTAAGCCCCTCACCAGGGCAGATGGGACCGTGGTCTCTGCGCCCTGCCTACAGGGAGTACAGAGGGTCAGCCCTGCTCCCCAGCGGCTGAAAGTGTGTAAGGGAGAGGAGTTTGTTACCCCCTCTCCCCAGCGGCAGCTTAGCACACCAAGGGGAGACAGTAAGCCCCACACCAGCGCAGATGGGACCGTGGTCTCTGCGCCCAAGCTACAGGGAGCTGAGGGGGCCGTCCTCCCTCCCCAGCGGCAGTGTGATTTGTTGGGAATTGGGAGCCCAGTCTCCATTCCCCAGCGGCAGTGTGAATTGCAGGGAATTGGGAGCCCAGTCTCCATTCCCCAGCGGCAGGCTGAGTTACAGGGGGCAGAGGTAGTTGGTCCTACCCCCCAGCAGCAGCGTGATTTTTTGGGAATAGAGAGCCCAGTCTCCGTTCCCCAGCAGCAGGACACTGCATTGGGAGGAGAGACAGTCGGTCTCCCTCCACAAAGACTGAAAGTATGCCTGGGAGAGGAGATTGTTACCTCCTCTCCCCAGCGGCAGAGTGTTCTAATGGGAGAGGAGCTGGCTACCACCTCTCCCCAGCGGCAGCTTAATGTACCAGGGGGAGACTGTAAGCCCCACAACTGTGCAGATGGGACTGTGGTCTCTGCACCTACAGCACAGGGTGTAAGGACAGTCAGTCCTGTCCCCCAGCAACAAGGCTGCTTAGCCAAAGGGGAGACAGTCGGTCTCCCCCACCAACAGCAGAGCTGCGCAGCTAAAGGGGAGACAGTCGGTCTCCAGCAACCAGGCTCCAACCAGACTACTCCCGTGGTAGTGCTGGCATCAGGGCAGAGTACCGCTGGTCTCTGCCCACTCAGCAACCCACCAAAACGGCCTACCAGTCCCCCACACAGCCGTGGTGAGGCACCTGGACCTGGACAAGTTATTCCCTTACTCAGGTGTAGTAACCATTTATTGTGGGTGGGCTGTACTGCTGTTTCTGTTTTGTGGGTGGGCTGCTGGACTAACAAGGGCACTGACCGGCAAGAGGTCAGGTACCCTGTTAGTCTGTTTGGAAAAGGGGAGAAATGTGGCGAAACCAACCTCGCCACTGGGCCCTGGAGAAGCCTGTTTGCTAGCCTCCTACCTACTGACTATGGCCCCTGGGTTATTTGGGGCATATTGTACTTTATATGGCGGCTACTGGCCCTTTAAGCACAGTGAATGGTATTTTATTGTACTGCTGCTGGCCCTTTAAGAACTGTCTGGGGACATATTGAGACTTTGGGTAACAATACCCTTTAAGACTATGGCCCCTGAAAACGTATGGACTTTTATTTGGTGTGTATGGCCCTTTAAGAACCGGCTGGGGACATCTTGTAACTTTGGTGAACAATGTCCCTTTAAGACTATGTCCCCAGACCTGTAAAATAACTTGTTCCTGGCTTTCCCCCACTTGGTTCAGTAAATAGGGCTTACTGAACCAAGTACCACACAGGCGGACCACCCAGAAGCTAAAGTGTGCAGGCAATTTACCTCCCAGGCTGTGAGGTTACTGCAGGTTAATTGCCGAGCGCTGGGTGGCCGCCATTCGGCAGCCGAACACGTGGCGGCGGCCATTTTGGTCATTCGAATGCGGTCAGCGGTGTATGTTAAAGATTCTGTGGAACTGAAATCGGCTACACATTCTGCCGAACACCGCTGACCCTTACCTTCTCCCATACGGAACTTGCAGCTCCAGAGACTAAGTCCCGTTCGAAATGGGACTTAGTCGTTTTTTCGGCATGAAATTGACCGACCGCACAGCCCAAATCTATGGAACTGTTTTGGGCAGGAAATTGTGCTTGCGGTCGGTCATAAAGGACTTCCAGCTAACTTTTGATCCACTGGAGGGATTTGGCTGATTTTTGGAAGTGTTTATGTTTGATGTATGCTGAGTCTGAATATGCAACTTTTATTGAAATTGAATGTATGGTTTTAAAGTTACAGTGTGTGTGTAAAATCTGTATTTTTATTGTATGTAATAATTGGTTTAACTGTTTATCTGAGGGGAGGGAATGTGTGGGTTGCACCAGATGTGTGATTGGTGATTTTATGCCTCCCCCTGGGTGTGGCCTGTAAGTGTACAAGTGTAATAAAAGCCAGGCTGGATGAGCCAGTCCAGAGTTCCTGTTTTACCCTCAACTTGAGTCCTGTGTCTTATTGGGGGAACCTGCTACAAGGGATTGCTATGCTAGGCATATTCCCTTGCTATAATCACTGAGCTCTTGTAAGAGCTTGTTCCTGCTTCGTTCTGAAGGGAGATAGCTGCAGCCTGCGGTGCTTATGGTGTCTGGTGGAGTGCTTGGAGTCCTCTGGAAGCGCTAGGAGCATCTTTCAACGGAGGTACCCAGTCGGGGTGCCAGTGGATCCGTTACAATATATATATATATATATATATATATATATATATATATATATATATAAAAGGAAATAATGGCATTCAGTGAAGCACTTTTGCCATGCTTTCATCCAACAACAATTTCATGCGTTCTTTTTAAGTGCACTCATACATATTGTATATCAGTTTTAGGGAGGAATATTGCTTTCTTTTTATACCATAACACAAATTAATTAGGATTAAAATATTAAGAAATTAAAATAATGAAAAAAAAGTTCCCTGTTTTGTGATTAATAAGTTGTATATAACAAGTGCAACAAAAGAATAGTAACTCAAAATGGATTTTTATAAGTTATAAAACAAATTTAGCAAAAAGTGAATTACAGTTTTAACGCTAAAGCAAACGCAATACTTGGCATGCTGAGATTTCAACTTTAATAGTAGTCTCAGAGTCAGGATCTCTATGAGGCTAGCCATGGCCGGTGAGCGTCTATTATCATTTTTGCGCAAAGACTTTTACTGATTTAGCTCTGTGGGGGTGGGGTGGAGGTCCTTTTGAGTGGGAAAGATGAGGAGTTCAGTTTTAGAAAGATTAAAGACATCAAGATAGAGATGGAAGAAAGCAAGCTTGTGACATGCTCCAAGAGAGAAGGCAGGGGAGGAGCAGTAGATCTCAGTTTCATATTTATATATATGGTACTGAAACCTAAAGGAGTCAGTAAGGCTCACCCTTTGCCAATCATTACTACATTGTTACCCTGTGCCATCAGATTCTCACCTAGCCTCCAGACCTTAAAACATTTTTTATCTGAGAATACACCTCTTTAGGAAAGCTTACCATCTTCATGGGTGACACTCCATTTCATTGCCCTCATCTCTTCCTTTGCCTCCATATTCCATCTCACTCTCTCTCCTGCCACAGTTTGGTTCTTCCACATGCCACTTTTACTAGCTTATTTCATCAAAAGCATCTTATCCATCAATCCCTCTGACATACTGCTATTTCTCTTGTGTGTCTTTACCCCTTTCTCATAGATTGTAAGCTTGTTTCTGTTATATATTGTATATGTAAATATTCCCATTTTATATTTGTAAACTGCTGGGGAATTTCATTGTATTATATAAATAATAATAATAAGTGCTATTCCATTATTTGTGGACTTATCTTTCAGAAAATTTGCACTCATTATTTTATTCTAAAAATCTGAACAATAAAATGTAAAATATGTGGGGTGGATCAGCAGTCAACTGCAATACAACCATGTCACAGTAGTGATGCAGGAGAAGCCAGAATATGTCTCTGGATAAACAAGGAGATGCAATTGGGAAGTTATGTGATTCCATAGCATTGAAAACCCACCGTTCCATGTAAGAGATGTGATATGAGTTGCCATGATGGTAAAGGTTTTTATGTCATGGAATCCAGGATGCACAATGTCACAAGACTTCATTATTTACACGTATCCATCCTCACAAGCATGTCCTTGTATGGACATAGCCACCTATATTTAGCACATTCCATTAATCCTCCAGGAAATTTGCATGGCCTTCACAAAAAGTTAATTCTACATAGTAACCAAGATGGAACATCTGCTTTTTGCAACAACCATGTTATTTATTAACCTTCTTATTAGCCATTCACGAATACATAATTAGAGCTAATTATCAGCATATAAAAGTCCAACTTTTTAGTCTACTCATGTGGCAAGATGCTCATATGCCTAATGAAGCCCGTGCTTTGCTTTCAAAATTCAGATTTGTTTCCCCTTTTACCTGTTTTTTCTATACTGTGGTGTATATATATATTCATTAGTTGTGTCCCTGACCCCTGTTCAATCTATGCAGTCAGGATTCCTGATCTACTGGTCATATAATCCATTTTTATTCCTAATATAAAAATACTTTTATCCATGTCAATATAACAAAATTATGGCAAAATGTAATTTTATTTTTATAAATTGTTCTAACAGAAAGGATATATTGAAATTTCTCATGTTTTCACGTTTGTCACGGAGAGCAAATACAATATTATACACATAATAGACATATACTGTACAATACATTAATACAATTATCCACATACAATAGATATGTACAAGAAATATAGATAAATTATTTTTGATTGAAAGTAGATGGATGCAGATGCAGACATTTTCAAGGACACCAGACTTACCGGATTCAAATAATCAGATTGATACAGTTCAATAGAAGTTGTATCTCCATAGAATTTTATTATTAATTTTTTTTTAACAAAATAATGAATATTGTTAAAAGATTTTTACAGCTTTATAAAAAGTAAAATGTCAGTTTCTCCACTAGAGCTTAATCAGTAATTATGAAACAGAAATAAATAAGAATACCCACTAATCACATTTTTATATAAGAATATCAAAGTAAACCACAATCTATTAAATAAAAAAAAAACAATTCCCTTCCCTTGCAGCCATTTTGTGTGCATTTTAAATGTCTCTTTGTATACGTCTATAATGTAGAACTAACTTTGCAGATACAGTTTAAAAGGGTGCCATTAGAACTAGCCATCAGACGCTTGTCTCTAAATCTAAGTGCAGACTGCCCTCCACTAATAAAATGTATATTACTCACGTATAACTAGGAAATGGATGGAGTCTGTCTGAATATCCCTCCATTCTGATTGGTTTTTGACGTTCCTCTTCAATGCCGATTAGCAGTTAGTACAATCACTGGACTGGTTATGTCTCCTCTTGTTGACCCATCTTTTAGAATTCACTAATCCTTTTTTTCATAGATATACAATGTGGTTATAGTGCTATGCTAGCATTGAGGGCAGTTACACAGAATAGTAGAAACATGGATACATACATAGTTACATAGCTTAAAAAAGAAAAAAAAAACTTGTGTCCATCAAGGTCAGCCTTCCTCACATATGTTTTTGCTGTTGATCCAAAAGAAGACAAAAAATCCAGTCTGAAATGCTTCCAATTTTGCAACAAACTAGGAAAAAAAAATCCTTCTTGACCCCAAAATGGCAGTCAGTTATCTCCTTGGATCAAACAACTATTACCCCACTAATTAGAAATTATATCCCTGTATGTTATGTTTTTTGAAGTATTTATCCAATTTTACTGTTTAAACATCTGTAGGAACTCTGATAAAACTACCTCTTCAGGCAGAGAATTCCACATCCTTATAGTTCTTACTGTAAAAAAAAACATTTTCTTTGCCTTAGATTGAATCTCCTTTCTTCCAGCCTAAATGCGTGGCCTCGTGTCCTATGCATAGCCCTGTTTATGAATAGATTTCCAGACAATGGCTTGTACTGGCTGCGGATATATTTGTATGTTATCATAACCCTTCTGAGGCACTGTTTTTCCAAACTAAAGAGATTAAATTTTTTTCACCTTTTTTCGTAACAAAAATTTTACATTCCTTTTATAATTTTTTAACTTGTTTATGCACTTTTTCGGCAACCAGGAGGTGCCGAAACGTTGGGGGGTTATTTTTGATTCCAGTTTCTGCCCAGATAGGCTTGTGAGAAGTGTGGTAAATCCATTGTTTATGTGTTTACTTGTGCCTATATTGTATCACTGTGTATTTGTATATTTGTTGTACTTTAACTGTGATATTGGTTTATTAAACCTGATTGAATATTTGATGTGTATTCTGGTGTGCATTCTCTTACCTAGTTAGATTGTTATTTGTGTTGGTATTGGAGGGAATACCAGTGAGAATTAGCACCCAGGTGATTATAGTTTATACCAGTTAATTTCTCCATACTGTGTATTCTTTGTATGCACTTTTTCCAGTGCCTTGATATCCTTCTTTAGAACAGGTGTCCAAAATTGCAAAGCATATTCAAGGTGTGATATTACAAGCGATTTATAGAGAGGCAAAATTATATTTTCATCCCGAAAATGTATGCCCCTATTTAAATATTAAAAAAAAAAACTTTACTGGCCTTAGCAACTGCAATTTGACATTGCATATTGCAGCCTAATTTGTGGTCTAGAACAATTCCCAAATCCTTCTCGTGTGTTTATTCTTAATTCACTACCATTTAGGTTGTAAGTTGCTTGTGCATTCTTGTACCCCGAAGTTCATAACTTTGCATTTCTCTACATTAAATTTTATCTAAATCCCTCTGCAACAAAGCAATATCCTGCTCACATTTTATTACTTTACAAAGTTTTGTGTCATCTTCAAACACTAAAACATGGCTTTCAATGCCTATTGCAAAATCATTTATAAATATATTAAATAGAAGCGGTCCCAAAAACAGAACCCTGAGGGACACCAATTACCACTTTTGTCCAGCTTTAAAATTTACCATTAATGACAACTCGTTGTACTCTATCCTTAAGCCAATGTTCTACCCAAGATACAAGAATATTCATCTAGA
Organism: Pelobates fuscus; assembly: GCF_036172605.1. Taxonomy (NCBI): domain Eukaryota; kingdom Metazoa; phylum Chordata; class Amphibia; order Anura; family Pelobatidae; genus Pelobates; species Pelobates fuscus. Next base: position 44,259,180 of record NC_086328.1, read on the forward strand.
CCAATTTCTTTTAGTTTGAAGACTAACCTATTGTGAGGAACCGTATCAAATGCCTTGGCAAATCCAAGTAGATCACATCCACTGCAACACCCTGATCTATATTTCTTATTCGTAGAATGCAATTAGGTTAGTTTGACATGACCTATGTTTCATAAAACCATGCTGATTATTGCTAATAACAAAGTACTTCCCAATGAATTAATAGCCCTTAATATTTTTGCAGTCACAGAAGTTAAGCTCACGGGTCTATAATTTCCAGGAAAGGATTTTGAACCCTTTTTAAATAAAGGGAGCAACATCTGCCTTCCTCCAATCCTCCGGTACAATACCTGAAACAAAAGAATCTTGAAAGATTAAATACAGAGGTTCACTTATTTCCCCACGTAGCATCTTAAGTACCCATGGGTGAGTAATGTCAGGCCCCGGAGCTTCATTTACATTAATTTTCTTTAACCGCTGTAACACCTTGTCTTGAGTCATCCAATCACAAGTTATCTGCAGGATCCTCATGAATAGGATTAATAGCATCCTCATTAATAGGATCCTTATTAATATATACTTAAGAAAAATACATACATGCAAACAGAATATGACTAAAATGTATTAAAGCAAAATTGATTGTTTTCATTTTAATCAGGTCAGTCCTAATTAATAAAAACAATATATCTATATATTTCATGTTAGTGCCTTTTAATTACACAAGTAACATACAAATGGACACTGTAGGCACCCACACCACTTCAGCTCATTGAAGTAGTCTTGATGCAGTGTCCCATGTCCCTTAACCCTACAGTGGTAATTATTGCAGTTTCTGAGAAACTGCAATAATAACCTTGCAGGGTTAACTCCTTCTCTAGTGGCTGTCTACCAGGGTTTTAACCCCTGCAGCCATGCGGAAGGGGGCGTCGTCAGGGAGGGGGGCACTGTAGGATTCCACAGTGCCAGGAAAACTAGTTTGTTTTCCTGGCACTATAGAATCCCTTGACAAAGTTAAAATCACCTCAAGCCTACAACTTCAAAACATTTTGAGAACAATTTTACCAATATCATTTTGGTGAAAAAGGTTTTTAGAGTTTACATTAAATGACAAAGCAATTACAATCTTTCCAAAAAGAGTTATCAACATATTAGGGTTACCATCAGACCTTTAGCAAATTCAACATCATAAAGGACATCAAATTAACCAATACTCTAAAACATTTTCGAGTGTGCATGGACAGAATGAAAAACACAAGCACCTTCCAAGAGTTTTTGATGTTTGCTAGCGACATCAACTAACTCCTTCCTCTTAACGATGAACCATTAATTAATAAAGCCAAATAAAGGAACAATAATCACTAATACATCAAAACCATGATAACACAACAAAGCTACATGTACATTATACAATCTGTTGTGAGTTGCTACACATTATTTACACTAACCCCTTAATGACTGAGCCAATTTTGCAAGTTGTAATCAAAACAAATCCTTGAACTGTTCAGGCGTAATTCACCTCTTTCATATTATGTGCACCCACACTTGTATATCATTTTGTTCAGGAGAAACAGGGCTTTCATGTCACATTAAATATTTGTATATTAAACATAATTTAATATGAATAAAATATATATATTTTTTGTTTTGCATGGCATTTTAACTGTTAATGTCACAATACTATTAGCTATTACTGCAGTAAGGTAAACCCAATGTAGAGGTGTTATAGTGTTTTGGAAAGTTACAGGGTCAAATATAGCACGTTACATTTTTCAGTTTATACACATTGAAATTTGCCAGACTGGGTATGTTGCCTTTAAGACCAAATGGTAGCCAAGAAATGAAAATTACCCCCGTGGTGGCATACTATTTGCAAAAGTAGACAACCCAAGGTATTACCCCCATTATTTTTTGCCTAGGTGATGTGTTTTTAAATAAAACTATTATAATCTGTAAGATTTTAAATCATTGTTTAGTGATAAACAAGTGATAAATAAGCAAGTTCGCTGGATTGTGTATTTTGTATGTTGTATATATTGGCTCCAGCAGCACTCTATAATTTATGCATGTTTAGGTGAGTGTAGCTGGGGCCAATATATACACACATACACACACCTATATGTATTTATGACGTCATTCTAAATGTATTTTGAATTTTATATATATATATATATATATATCAAAATACAGTTATAACAAATTAAAAGTGGTATATATTTTTTTTTAAATGTACTTTTATTATAATTTTTTTAACTTATTGTAATTTTATATATATATATATATATATATATATATATATACATACATACATACACATACACACACACAATTATAATGTCGTGCAAAAGTTCAAAAGTTTGTGCATTTATTTCAGTAATGCAACGTAAAAGGGGAAACTAATATATGAGATAGACGCATTACATGCAAAGCAAGATAGTTCAAGCCGTGATTTGTCATAAGTGCTATGATTATGGCTTACAGCTCATGAAAACCCCAAATCCACAGTCTCCGTAAATAAATAAATGAACTTTTGCACGATATTCAAATTTTTCGAGTATCACCTGTATATATATATATATATATATATATATATATATATATATATATATATATATATACACATACATATTTGGCTCCTGCACTCCAACCATAAAACAATTTGGATACCCGGTGCTCTGGGGGCTAGGTAGTATATAAGGAAAAGATACCGGCACTCCTGGGATTTTCAAAATACTTTCTTCTTCAGAGAAACCACATCAACGTTTCTGCTCCACTTAGGAGCTTTCATCAGGACACTCATATCACTTAGAATGAAGAAGCTTATATAGGTCACACATTGTTTGTATGTGTGTGTGTGTGTGTGTGTGTGTGTGTGTGTGTGTGTGTGTGTGTGTGTGTGTGTGTGTATATATATATATATATATATGGAAAAAATACCGGCACTCCTGGGATTTTCAAAATACTTTCTTCTTTATTCAGAGAAACCACATCAATGTGTCATCAGGACACTCATATCACTTAGAATGAAGAAGCTTATATAGGACTTCTTAAACTTTATAAACTTTTTTGCAGGCTTTAGGTGGACAGCCTGAGAGCTCAGGCAGGCCCCCTGGAGGCACCGCATAAGCCGGCTATTCCGGCCATGTGATCGCGAGAACCCTGCGGGGTTAAAAAGAGAATTCCAAGCACCATTCCACACTGAAGCTATATGCATCAAGGGGACCCAGGTAAGTTGTCAAATTGTTCGTAAATAATCAGATGGGACAGTTGGACTAGAAAATATAAAACATTAGCAACCAACTTGTGGTGGCTGGGCTATCTTTCTATCGGGAATTCTCTAGTAAGGAGGCTCAGAGTGCCCAGATTAATTTGCTGTGATTAATGTGAAAGATTTAAGTGGAGTCCACATTATGCATCAAAATAAAAAAAATTTAATTATTGAAAAGATTTTTCAGTTTCTTTGTCACTCAGTTTCATAGTTTGTTTTTGTCAAAACTTATAAAAAGCAGATACCTAGAGTGTATTGGTAGAATGGTATACATTATTTTTTAGGAATCACGATCTTTTAAAGTTTATCAAACAATTGAAGCAATGGTCCTTTATATAAAATTGTATAAAATAATACTGACTTTTGTATTAAATAATTGTGTGCATTTTCATGCGTTTTCAAAGATTAAAACTGTTATACTAAATTAGTGAAAGGTTTGCCTCGTTGTAATATAGTCGGAAAAGCTTTCCAAATGATTTGATATTTAGGATACATGTTTAAAAAATAATTTTCAACATATTAAAATCTCAAAAAATACACATATATAAAAATATATCAATGTATATGTTTAAAAAAAATCAGCATATTACAAAATATACATATTTTTAATAATATAAAATAATTTGAAAAATGTATACAAAACATATTACACCAGTAAATCAAGACCTTTGTCATAAAACAATATTTGGCATCTAAAATGCTTTGCAGCAGACTCGCAAAATGTGTTCTAGGAACCACTAGATTAGCCTGCAGCAATGGATAATTCACATAGAGCTAAAGAGTCTTTGATTTGTTGTTTTAAAGAGGATGAAAGAATGTTTTAATACTAGAATTTAACTTTTCTCTAATTTTACATTAAAGGGACACTTTATAAACTGTAGTGACTTCATCTCATTACAGTGGTTATAGTTTCTGGAGTCCCCTGGCGCTGTCCCTTCATCCAGAATTAGAATATTTTTGAATTGTTGAACTCTCAATGCAAGTCCCTGGCAGCCCAAGCATGCTGTGCTGCTTAGTCTAATGTGGAAGCATTAGTCCTAGCAGTGATTGACAGAGTGTCAGCTGACTGTACACATTCTTTCACATTTCTGCCCATTTCTGGTATAAATTGGTAAATGCTAAGGTAGAGTGTAAACTCTACTTTAGCCATACCTGTGGACAGCCAGGATCTCCCAATGCTAAACTGTTCAAATACGGTTTAAACCGAACAGGACGGCACAAAAAGACTCCACACACTATAAACAATTCGATGAGATGTAACGGTTACAAAGCTTAAAGTGTCCCTTTAAATAGATGTTTAATGCAGTATTACAGAAAGTTCGAAAAGCTAATGTTACATTCTGACCCACAATAACCCCGGATAGATATGAACCAGGAGCTTCTCAGAGAATTGTGTCACTAAAAGAATCCAAGCGTACGTCTGTCACAAAATCAAGGAATTTTGTGAGTAGATAAACAAAATGACTGCTTTACAGAAAGGTTAGTAGATAGCTGGAACAACCTTACAATGATTACAACTCGAAAATAAAAATTATTGGAACATGAAACACACAAAAAAGATTTAATATTTAAAAACATGCACACTGGATGGGTCAGTTGGTTGTTACGTGCCATTTCATTCTTTTGTTTCTAGGTTTCTATGACTCACCAAATGTTTTTATCCTCCAGTAACACTACTGATGATTTATTTAATGGCTAAATAGTGCTCCGTAAAGTGCCAATCTTCCCAGCTGTTGAGCAGTTGATTGATAGGCATTGTACTGTTTTCTTACCCCAGCATACATAATGCTATGAGTGATTTTAGAAATGTTGCTCATGGTGTTAAAATGTACTGTATGTGAATCTCTTTCTCACACGCTATACATATGCATGTTAACAGATAGTTTCAGGCTTAGGAAATACACTTTTTTTTTTTTTTATCCGACCAACATCATTTAACAGCCAGAATTAAATGCGTAGGATAGTCTAATCTGTGACACATGGGTTAATAAATACAGAACAGAAGTTAAATGTTTTTGTGCATTCAATTTTGGTGGTCGTAAAAAATGCTTCGAATGGGTGAAGGACATTAAAAAAAGCGAATTGCTAAAATTACAATTAGCCTTATGTAAGGGTCAGATACACCAACACATTGTTGTTTGCGGAATCCATTTAAACATAGTGTTCTAAATGCACAATAGCAGTCCTTCTCCACATACACATGTACACACATTTATACATAATACAGATTAAGGAACGACACACACAAATAAAAAATAAATTAAAAAAATGCAGTTTACATTTTACCAGACTATTTAAAATCACTGATTTTAGCAAACAAATAAGGGGATCCAGTAACACCATATGGCCATATTGTGTTAAGCCCACCACTACATCACAGTAAATCTATACAGAAAAACGTAGAATTGGGGGCACACTCGACACATGCATTTATCAGTAGTGGTGCTGCTGTAAAGCCCAAAATGTATACAAAATACAGATTAGGGAACAGCGCGCACAAAAAAAAAACATTTTAAATTTTTTAAGGCTACTTAAAATCACCTATATTAGCAAACCGATATTGGGGTACTGTGACATAGTGGTGGGCTTAACACAATATGGTCCATATGGTGTAACTGAATCCCCATATTTGTTTGCTAAGATAGGCGATTTTTAGCTGGCTGCTAAAATTTAAACTGTATTTTTATTTTTGTGTGTCTGTGCTGTTGTGTGTCTAATCTGTATTTTGTATATATTTTGGTGTTTACGTCTGCACCACTACTTTAAAAAAAAAATGCATGTTCTGGGCGTACCCCCAGTTTCCCTTTTTATACATACATACATACATACATGTTTGTATGTCCACAAGCAGGTCATGATTTAAAATTTTATACCATGACTAACCCAATGCAGTATGGAGGCGCTAATGTTCACGCTTTCCCGATATTAATTGGGTACACACTACTTGGAGCTGCTGCCATTTTGATTCAGTTTGGTCACAATAATGATATGGCTGGAGAGGAGCTGAGGAGACAGAACCAGAGAGATACTGTTTCCCCAAGCCCTCTCCTACTATGCTATTATTCATATTGGAGCTTGGCTGCAAACAGAATTATTCATAATACAGAGTTTACTTTTATGTATACTTTATCTCTCTCAGTTCATACTACTGCAATACTCTTTATGAACATCCTGGAAAGTGTCTTAATATGTCAGTGTTTTGCCTTTTTCTTTTTCAAATATTCACAAATATGTTCAATAGGGTTGAGGTCCGGTCAGGCCATATTCTGAGGGGTGCGGAGCCTAGCGCTGAACCCCCCTCGCCTATTTACACAGCAACTGGGCAGGCCACAACCCCTCTCAAGATCGGGCTTAGGTCCAGTGATTGTGGAGGGAAATCCATACACACTTTTTACTCCTTGCTTTTCTTTCAGAAACATCTGGCACAGCGCAGTGTGTCTTTCGGATCATTGTCTTTCTGGAACATTTATCTTCTTCCAAACAACTTTTAGGCAGAAAGGATGAAGTGCAGTGACAGAATAGATTGGTTCTTCTCTTTGGTCCAACTATTTCATACCCTACCTCCAGCATTTAACAAAACTCAATCCTCAACATACTTCAAAGAGGAACTAAAGCAATAGCTGTTAACATGTAGCACTAAAGAGTTATACATTGTTCTGTTTATTACACTCTTAGAAGTGCCTAACACTAAACTTCCCTTCTTATTTACTTCTGTCTGCCTCTCATTACCTTTATGTGGTAAGCCCTAGGGAACAAAACAGTCAAGTTATCTATGTTGTGCATTTTACCAATATTATGAGGTTTCTACTAGGTTTCAAATATGTTGTCTCCTCCGTAAAGAAGCCTGTTAGTATGTTCTTTAGGCTTTATCATTATGCAGAACATGTTTACTCTTTATCAAGTTCTTCATACTCTAGATCAGTGTTTCCCAACCCAGTCCTCAAGGCACACCTACCAGTCCAGGATTTAAGGATTACCCAGTTTTGTCTAAGGTGTTTTTAGAAAAAAAAGAAAAAACACCTTAGACAAAACTGGGTAATCCTTAAATCCTGGACTGGTAGGTGTGCCTTGAGGACTGGGTTGGGAAACACTGCTCTAGATGAGGCGTTTATCAAAAGCACATGTCCAGGACTTGCGCACAAACTCAAAATATACTCTATATTTAATAATTTAACTTTTCAGTAGTCCAAAGATCGTAACAATTTCCTTAAGGGTATGTCAACTGGTGAAGTACCTACTGCATAAATTATCTTCTTGGACATCTTTAAATTTCAAATATCAGCTAACCACTTTGGACAAGAGATTAAGCTTGAAGATGTCTATTGCAGTCATATTGATCCTTGCAGGAATTTGGTAGCATGATAGACAATTTAACAGCAAGTGTGAGTGGCACTCCTAAATCTTTTGGGTAAAATATACTGAAACGTACTTGCTCTTTGAATATACAATGCATGCATTGTACTTCTAATATAAGAATAAAGGATGATTCTTTATTTATATATATATTTTTTTAAAGGCAGTGTTTACATTGCTGCCTAGAGACACCTCCAGAGGTAGTCACTCAGCTCGCTACTAGAGGTGCTTCCTGGGTCAGTGCTGCATAACATGCAACACTGACATTTAGTGACTCCATGCTCTGCATTGAGGTGCTAAACATTCACTATAGAGATGCATTGCTTCAATGCATCTCTATGAGGAAATGTTGATTGGCCTGCACTGCATATTGAGCGCATGTGCAATAGCCTCTCAATGCTTTCCCATGTATAAAAAAACATTGGATTGACCGAGATAGTCAATTTTGAAGACCTCAGCCAAAAAGTTATATCAGGGGTGGAGCTAGCACTAGCAGACCTGCACTGTGCTGGAAAAAGGCCTCTTTTGCCCTTTGTTAGACATACGAATGTAATCACCTGCACATCCACTTCACATGCCCAGTGTACACTTGTTGGAGTTGACTTCCTGCAAGATAAGGCATCAGGAAGAGGTGAGAATTGTGTCAAACCTCTCCGATAGTCTTAACAAAAGTGTCAAATTTTGTCAACTTGATGATGATACATAAAGAAAAGTAGACCCAAAAAGCAAAAAAATGAAGATCTGGAGCAAGTACAAAAAAAGTGGTAAAGCAACTTTAGAATAAAAATATCAGCAAGATGAAAACATATGTATATTTGGTTTTCACGTCCAGCTGCTGTAATCAGGTTCCCGTTCCCTCTTTTAATATGACTCTGTATGTGTAACATATCACATATGTATTAGTTGCCAGTCCATCTCAAAGAAGTAAGAAACACATTGGCAATACATTGCAAGCCCACTGAGCATAGCCGTCTTCACCTCTTGACTGTCAATATCCATTTTTATGTCAATTACTTATCAAATATCCCCATTGTACAACTGAAAGTGCTGCAGAAAATGGCGCTAATAATAATAATAATAATAATAAAGTCTAACAGTTTTTAATAACTATTTGGTACATTCTGACTGAGATAACAAGAGTTCTATGTAATCTGATACCCCGAGTTTATCTGAATTAATTTGCTAACCTTTTTTAAATCACATTTATGTAGATCATGAAAACAAAGGTGAATTTTTTCATTGGTTGGTGATGCACGCTGACAATTAAGATCAGAGAAGCCTCCCAAGCATGGCCTACTTGCCTTGTTAGATGAAAAATCAATGTATTGACAACAAAAAAGGTTTCCTGTCTTCTGTTCAGCATAGATTTTTAATTGAATGCTTTTGAGCCTGTGTTTATAAAACCCATTTAAGTCTTTAGAGACCGAGTGGGTTAAAATGGTTTGAATGGTATTTCCAACATGAGGTTTCAAAAACAATGATATTTTGTGTTTGTAAAAGGTGGCAGCCATATTGCCAAGGGCTAAAATGAATGTGTTTGCAGATTTGATCCTTGTGAGAATGATAATGTTAGTAATTTGCATATATGTCTCTGTGGGAAAAAAATCTAGTATGATTTCTCTTTTTTTTCCCCCTTAATAAATAATTATCTACCACTAGAAATTTAGCCTTATGAGGTGTTTTTTGCCGTTACAAATCTGGACTTGTAAAACATATGTTTTTATAATAACACACAAAAAAATCAAGACTATAATAAAGTCGTTTTTCAAAATAAACACTATGTAGATATTTAGAATGAATTTGTAAAATATGGTTGAAAAAAATGGGATGCTGCACATAACAGTACAAGAGACGAGAAGGGTAACAACGATACAGAAGGCTATCTTAGATTTTAAAGTTAGTTTTCCACACCGCAAAGTATTGCCTTGCCTTGAATAAAAGATTCTGTCAGTCCAGAAGTTAAAATCTCTAACTTTTTCACAAGTTTTCTATCTTACTCCTTTATTGTTAACAGGGTGTTGTAAGTCAAACTATTTAAAATTATGGAATTATAAAAAAATATTGAAAACTATTAAAAAAAATATATACTATTTATTTTACATAACCCATGGGCACAATCATGACATTAAGATACAAACAATGATAACATCTTTTGTAGACTAGTCTTTATTTTAAAGATTTTATTATATTACAAATTATTTGACTGTTTATTCAAAATATAAATAAAATTAACATTTTTTTTATAAAAGATAAAACGTGTACCTCATCATTTGTTTTATTCTTTAATGGTCTTCTGAAGAAGCACTATGTTATGTTTGCTCTTTCTTTGTTTGCAATTTCAAATGGATTTATGGGACCAAGATTTTTCCTTTTCTTAATGGGTTTGTAGAGCAGTTAGAACTCTAATCTGTTTTGACATGCTATCGAAAAGGCAGTGGAATCAGAAAAAAGGGGTAACTCACCCATAAGTCATTTCTTTCACACCCATGTAGTGGTGGGGCCAAGAAGAGACTTACTTTGTCTGTGAGAGTTTGAATAATAATGATCATTAATATGGCAAATTGAGAGCTACACATTCAACCCACATATCAAATACTCTCAAAGCGAGATCACTTCTATCAGCTGTCAAATTCCATTAAATATGTGTCTTAGACATACTGACCAGCTGAAAGCAAAGTAACTAAAAACCATACACCCACAATTAGCATTAGAAAATGTGAAATCGAGTGGAAGGGATGGATTCAGGAAAGCGGACCAAATAGCTGAAAATCTGACATGCCCCTGTGTTTTACAAAACAATACTTTAAAAAAATGCACACAGCAATGGAAGGTCTTCCAAAAATTCTCAAATTGTTTCTCTATAACCCATAATGATTCCTATTACTTTAACCTTGATTCTGAATTTGCATAAAATGCTTCATGTGGTTTGAACAACATCTGTGCTGTTTTCTCCTATAATTCAGTGTTGAGTCTAAATTAGAGAAATTCAATCTATTTTCAAATTTTATTTGTTGAAACACTGTTCTATATTAAAACAAGTTTTTTTTTTTATTTTTTTTTCTATGAAACAAAAAATATAAACTTTGCTTAGATGTCATCTGCTTCAAATTGTATTCATGATCGAGTAGTTTATATTTTATATATCTCATTATTTGATGTGGTTGTTTATTTTAAAGAAAAAAAATGGTTTGCAATTGTTTGAATGTGCTTTATTTAAAATAATAACTAATACATTAGAATATTCAAGCTTTGCAACCTGCAGGTATTCTAAACCTTCCTGTAATGTTGTCACCAGATGGAAATATTTAACAAGAAAAAAAAAACATTATGAGACTAATAATTTTAATGAAAGTAGGCTTAGCTCCTAAACAGTTTATATAGATAAAAAGTGGGGGCTCGCAATCTGTAACTCTATTCCCACTTTTTTCCTGGCAGAGATTAAAGAAAACGTAGTTTCAATTAAAGTAGAATTTAATGGAGATATGTTTTATATTATTGATACGTTAAGCAATAATTTACATTTTCTTTCTTTTCACCACATATAAAACTGCACATTTTTAAACTTCCCACAAAACTAGCCTAAAAAGCAAAAAAAAAAATAAAAGTATTGAGCACATTAACCGATCAACCCATTAAAGACTGTAAAAAAGTGTTTATGTTCAGAATCCAAAGAATAAAAAGAAACTCACTATTGAAAGACTGGTTTATGCATCCCAAATGGTAATTCATTTGCATATTCCGTAGACAAACACCAAACTTGGATTCCTTTGGATCATTTAGGAGTATTTTCATGGTTGTCCTGGAAACCAAACATTTTCTTTGAAGTCTGAAACAAAGAATATTGGCAATTTCCATAAGGCTTTACAATGTGCGTTTTCAAAGAACAAAGTATGTTGCAGGTTGTGTTATATTTTTGTGTGTTTTATAAATGGGATTTTTGAGTCCCTCATACTTTCTTAAAAATATACATTTTTATCCCTACTATAATATGGAGTGATGAATTTGGTTTGAGGTATTTAGGAAACATTTACAATAAGATTTATAAAGATAGATATTAAAGTTAGTGCATTATTGCTTAGCTGCTCATTTAACTCTTTAATAACCAATATAATTCAGGCAATGTAGCATTACTGCCAACTGGTAAAGGCTACCCTGCTTGGAATCCAAAAGCTCTACAGTGTCCTGCTGTTACAAATTGAGTACGATTTCTATATTAATATAAACTTTGACAATATCAGGACTATAAACTAAAGTGAGATTTGCAGGTAATTTAACCCCTTAAGGACCAAACTTCTGGAATACATTGTACAGTGTACAGACAGAGACAATGAAACATAGTTAGCCTCTGATTAGAAATACAGCAGTGATTGATAAAATATACAACAAAATAGAAGACGTAACTCAGTGTAAACTTTGTCTTACATAATGCTGTCATACATCTATTACCTAGGAAATATAATCCCTGAATCATTAAAAGACCAAAAAAAATACATTTTAAATTGTATAATACTATTCTATATAACCTATGGATTATATATAACCTATGGATGAGAATGTATAGCCTATAGTCTCCAATCCAAACTAAAACATCTATCCAATATAAACCAACCATATTTTATGTGGAAATAAGGTGCACCCAACAAATTGCAAATACAGTTAGTAGAATCTAGTGCAAATGAAGTACATAATACTCAACAATATCTTGAATATTATCAGAGAATAAAACATTATTATTAATTATAGGCATTTATATAGCGCCAACAAATTCCGTAGTGCTTTACAATATTATAAGAGGGGGAGATTGAACAATAAATGAGACAATTACAAAATAACGTATAGTAACAATAGGTTGAAGAGGACCATGTTCGAACAAGCTTGCAGTCTAGAGGAGGTGGGGTATAAAGCACAATAGGACCGGAGATAGCAATCAAACAAGGTGTGAGTGAAGCAGAGCTGGAGGAGAGAGTAGAGTGCTGCCCATTAGGAGAGGGCAAGAGAGAGGTATGTGAGGTAGAAGTTACTCTGAGAGGCCATAAGCTTTCCTGAAGAGATGGGTTTTAAGGCACTTTTTGAATGATTAAATTCTGTTGGTGGTAGGCAGGCCATTCCAGAGGAAGGGACCCGTCCACAAGAAGTCCTGCAAGCATGAGTTGGCCGTAGAGGTGCGGGCAGTGCACAGGAGAAGGTCATGGGCAGAGTGGTGAGACCGAGGAAGGGCATAGCTATGGATCAGTGAAGACATATATGAGGGTCTAGAGTTGTTCAGTGCTTTATAGGTATGGATTAGTACTTTTCATTGACTCCTACAGGATGCACGAAGCCAATGCAAGGACTGACAGAGGGGCGAGGTATGAGAGTAGTGACTGGAGAGGAAAATCAGTGGCAACATTCATTACAGACTGTAGCAGTACGGCTTCTGGGAAGAGCAATTAGGAGAGTGTTCTAATAATCCATGAGAGATATTACTAGAGCATGCACAAGCTCCATACAATTAATATTCCTGTTAGACTGTCATTGGTCCTTAAGTCGATACATACAAAGCTAAAGAAGAACAAAGTTTCAACTACTGCATCTTTTGTAGTTTTTACATTTATAAACACCCTTTTTATTAAACTGACAGTGTCTAATGTTTGGAAGTACGATTGGTGGAGACACCTATTGCAATCACATATTTGAAATTATACACAGGTAACTACATGAAAAGGATATTTTTTTTTGTTTTTTAGTTACAGAAATGGCACATTATTATTAAGCTCCCACTTTTTCCATCAAGATATACGCATAGATTTGTTTAATACAATGTGAACATAACTTTGAATGATCAATCATTAAAGGGTGCCTTTGGCAATGCTTATACAATATATTACATACTATTTGGTTCTCAATTAAAGTTTACGGTATTTAAAACACGTAGAGTGAGTTTTAACAAATGAAAACAGCTTCTGTTTTAGTGCAAAATGCTATATGTTGAGAGCAATTCTATTGGTTTCCATGGTGAACACTTCTTATTTAGCACTCTTTCCCAGATTTTCCTGTGATACCCCCACACCCCTTTAACTTTTAAATTTAATGACGTGAATTTTCACAGACATAAATTAAATTATTACTGTATGAAGGACTCAAGTAACATGACAGACTTATACAAAGCCAAAAACTAAAAATTAAACATAACAAGACTAAATACTGCCACATTCAATACCTTGAAAGAAAATACAAACACACACACTTCACCCCACACATACACACACAGTACTACCCCTGTCCCCTACTACAGCCCATAATCTGTCAGACCTCACAAAAATTGTCAAACTGTTTTCAAATGGAAAGTATAGTGCTAGAAAAACAAGGTTTGGTTAAAAACACCTTCTGTCATTTACCTTATTCCAGTGCCAATGTTCCTCGGCGCTGGTTCAGACTTCTCCTCTGCCTAATTAGAAAAAAATAATAATTACAATTGCAGGGTTAAGGGGCCTGGGACACTGCACCCAGACCACTTTGATGAGCTGAAGTTGTCTGGGTGCCTATAGTTTCCCTTGAAACTGTTTGATTATTTACTCTGGGAGGGCACCATGGCACCATAACCACTACAGAGAGCTGCAGTGGTAAATGTGCCTTGATTGTTCCTTTAAATAAACTACCAGAGTCCCTCCAGAGATTAGGTTCTGGATCTGCCCCTGGTGACAGTGTGTAAATATGTCACTCAAGTCCCTGGGATTGATTCAGAAGACTAGGACCTACAGTTTGAGTGACAGGCTAAACATTGCTTTCACTGGTATTGATTAGACACTAAAACACTATATATAATAAATTATTGTTGCACACTCAGCATACGTTATTATAGTGTACAGTGCAGATAAACATTTTTTCATACTCTCCTCTGGGAACTGCCTTAACTTCAGTGTGTGTCTGTATGACTATGTGTATGTGTGTCTGTATGACTGTCTGTATGAGTATGTGTCTTTGTATGAGTGCCTGCCTGTGTCTGTATGTGTGTGTATGACTGTAAATTTGTGTGTGTGTATGATTCTGTGTGTCTTTATGAGAATGTATGTATGTGTCTCTGTATATTTGTGTGCATGAGTTTGTATGAATGTGAGTATGTGTGCTTGCACGACTCTGTGAGGGATATTTAATTGTTCTGAAAATTAAAATCTGTTTTATCACTGAAAATGGCATATATTGAAAAGAATTGGAGTGCAAATGAAGCAATAGATACGAAAACCCTATTACTCAGTTAACAATAGTTTTTAATTACAAACACACAAACCCCACACACAGTCACATTCAGCCTTGCCATGCAGAGCCCCCATACACAATCACACTCTGCCAACCACACTCATAGCACATTCACTCACTACACATCACTCTAAAACCTCACACATCCAGCCAATCACACACATCTCACATATATCGCAAAAACACAGTGGAGGTATGTGATAAATTGTTGCACATTGCACATTACTAGACATAAAAAAAAAAAAAACATATTACTAAGAGTGACACCATGAGTTTCCGCACTGGGTGACACCAACACTGGGGACAACACTGTGTCGGCGCCAAATATTCACCTTATTGTTTTTTTTTTATTTGTTTTTTTTTAGTGTAATGTTTATTTTTTATTTACATTACTTCTAACAGTGATTCATTACGGCAAAAAAAAAAATGAAAAATTGTTGTGACTTTAAAAAATAAAAAACTATCCATTTTAAATTATATTGCTTTTTTTATTACATGTAAAACTTTATACATTTACAATTTGATTTCTTTGGATCTTCCATGTGTCTCAAACAACTGTATTTTAAAACATCATGATAACAGTTGATAATCTAATCTTGTGATTTTCTCCGGTGTTCTGTTCCCACTTCCTGTAGATGAGTCGAGAGGCTAACATACAGGACAAAAGCGTGTTACTTGTCTCAGGTACAGCATACTCCATCTTTGTGGTGGAATGTGAAGTTACACTCTGTGGTTTCTAATTTTGAAATAAAACAATTTTACAACCCTAGGCTGCATTTCCTGAATAGACGGTTTTAATGACTTCTCAAATATATATTGTTTTATATACAGTATACCAGGAGCCCAATAATCATAAAACAAACTATGTTCAAACACCAATTACAGACCTACATAAGTATTACACACTGCACATTCTTTTGTTGCTAGCTACCAATTAAAACCAGACTTTGTTGAAAAACGGGCTATACTAATTTTGAATAGATTTACAATACTCCTGAATGAATCACACACATCTGTAGAGTAATGTAGAGTTAACCTATCTTCATAAAATCAAATTAAATTTTAATAAATCACCTTCATTTAAAAAACAAACAAAAAAAAACACATTTTTTATCTGAAAAAAAAATAAAATATAAAACAAAAAGTTATGGAGAAGGAAATCAGGACATTTGTTAAAATTGATATTTAATGCATATAGAAGTAATATAAAAGCCACATTATGCATGTTTATGGTCATTTGGAGTAATCAATATATTTATGTACACAGAAACCTACATACATTTTACACTTAGATTAACAATGGAGGACATAAGTGATCAGCAAGTTACAATATTGTAAATTCTGTGCATTATTTTACAATATGTCAAGCAAGTAGGGCATCAAGCATAACATTTAAATTGTGCTTGTCTGAAGCAGGTAATATATTTTGGTATTGTATTATCAATTGCCATGCTTTTTATATTAACAATTAACAAATTAAAAAAAAAAATCCTTTTTTTTTTTTTTTTTTTAAGACAGCCATCTTGGCATCTTTTCCTACACCAACTTCTTGCTCCTCCCTATTCTGATTTCAATAGATCTGGTTGTTAGAAAGAAGATGCCTGCGGGTGAATGTACTGAGGTCATTGGGCCACACATTGATTTCTATTGGTCTGCAACAACCCATAGAAAAATCATTGTGTTTAGCTAGAGGCTCTATCCTGATTATCAGATCAGGTCTTCAGCCAAGTTAGTAAAGGGAATTCGATGGTAACACCAAGTTGTTCTGGTCTATAAAGACCGTAAGAGAGACATTAACACTTTGTTTCATAAACTCAAGATCAATAGAGTAAGCAGGACTTTTGGTCATGCATCAAAACAGACTTGTTTCATGATAGATTAACATTCTTTAGAAAAGACACTTGAGGTTAAATGAGTGCCCAATTCATGTAGGTTTACACAAATGATGTCTTATTTCACATTTTTGTCATTAAATATTAAAGGGAACACCAAGACTTAACTATAGCTCTCTCTAGATATTGCCTCTGCACAGTGGACTGATTAAAAAGCAATTTATAAAAAAAAATAGATATCATGAACAGCGCTGAGTCCTATCTAACAATCACTAACAAAAATGGAATTCTGGGAAATGGACAAGTGAATTGCACATTTCTGCTGAGCAGAATGTGAACACTTTTTTCAATTCTGAGCTATTATTGCTTAAATTTGAATTTAGATAACCCCATGAAATTATTTTAAATATGATCCACCCAGTCTATGATCTTGGTTTAAAACTAACAATGTGAATAAATACAAAAAAGGTTCAAGAAATGTTTTTAATACTTAACTCTCAAGCGTGCAATATAGTTTTATATTGCAACAAACGTTGCATCACCACAAAAAACACACTAATCAAAATTAATAAATAGAAATGTGGTGCACTAAAATATATGTTCAATAAGGGCTGTTTGGTACTATTATAAGAAAAAAACCAAAAACAATTATAGAGTGATACTGCAACTACAGTACGCAAATGTCCCCTTTAAAACAGGTTTACAAAATGGGGAGACTATAGCATTTCACTGCAGATATGCAGCATGAAGTCTGAAACACAATGCCTCTCTATGCTCATTTGCATGTCAAGCTAAAAACTCTGTTAGTTTTCGCAAGTTTCTGGAAGGACTTCTCAAAGTCTAAATTGAGATGTGTAGGTGCTGCAGGACAGTAATTTGTTGTTTGCAAGGTGGGGAGGAATATTGGGTTTCGTCTCACCATAATCTTTCTGGTGCCTAACTATATGCTCTCAGAGAGACTTGGCACCATGCGGAAAAGACCCACAGGGTCAAAATTCCTGTCCATGGTTGGTTTCCGGTCACTGAAACTTTTGGGTCATAGGCTGTTTTATTTTTTTGTTTGACTTTTATTTTTCTTAAATCCAGTGTCTGAAACAACAATGCCTGTTTATGCTTACTTGTTTGTCAAGATGGGAACTCTGGGATACTTGTGGAAACATAATTTGAGTTTCTACGCCCAAGAAGGACTTCTGAATGTTCAGCTTGAGATATGCTGGTGATGCATTATAGTAATTTTGTATTTGTTTTTGTATAATACATTGTTTATACCCAAGCTATGAATAAATAAAATAAAAAAAATTATGTACCAATTTTTATATGTAAAAGGCCATTACCCTGAATTTGTGGGAGGAGTTTTCCCTATAAAAGCTCTACCTCGCTGCTTACCTATGCTGGTTCCTGTAAGAGTGACCCCTCCCACCAATAATGTTACTATCATTATTACATTACCTCTGGTAGGCCCTCTTTATTACAGGCCTACCCGTACGTTGGTATCGGCACACCACTACCAACTTTCCCCCCTCTTCTCTATTTTCAAAAATACAAATTAAGTTCCAACTACAAATATGTTTAACACTCACAGCTGAGCATTGTATATTTTGGACATAAAATACAAGTGGCATTCATTGTTGCAATACATATTGGAGAAGGCAATTGAACCTATGTATACAGTGGAACCTGCACATTCATCCTTGTGGCAATTAAGGACCTGGGAGTCCTAAATTGTTTTGCATAAATAATCAAAAATTAATTTTTTAATAAAAAGAAATGTACAAAAAAGTAGAAGCCACCTGCAGTTATGCGCATATATATAATACAGCCATTCAGCAAAAAGTTGTCCTATATCATTTTCACTATCTCCAAATGGCCAAAAACAAAATGTTAAGTAGCTGAATGTGTGCCAGAGAGGTCACATTTACTAGAACATCTAGTACTTCACAATTTATTAATAGCTTTATTATTCAATTAAACGATTTATTTTGAGTAATACCAACACATGTATTCACATTTTTATGATGACTGACATTAAAACAATGGTAATGTTACATTTAGTGTACTAGAACACTGTGGTACATCTATACAAACTTCTAAAAATGGCCGACTAGGATTGCAAAGTGGGAAAAAGCATGAATATCCTTGTGCCGTTCCACCGTAAAGGGTGAATCTGTTTTGCAATGGTTTGCCTCTTATCTGGTTTCGATCAGGTGCCTAATGTGGATACTTTTGGGAATAAATTGGCTGGAGTGAAAGATGAGCACTCTCAGCCAATTAATTAAACGATGTTCAAGAATTAACATTATCCTGCCCAAAAATCTCATTCTGGACCAGCTAATAAAGCTGCCAGAGATAGATCTAAACTTCCAGCAGCTACTTTAGCCTAAATGTCTCTGTGTGTGCTGCAAACTCTACGGAAACATTGTACATATATGCTCTTTGATACTTGAAGTAATCATTTAAAAATCTATTTAATGTTGTGTTTATTACAATTGTTTTGACCATACTGAAGAAAAAAAAAATAAAAAAAAAATGATAAAATCAAATTATATACCTATGGCAGTGTAGCTTGTTCAAATTTTGTTACCAAAAAAAGATTCAGGAAAACAAATTAGACAAATCACAAAGACACAAAAAGTGGCTAATCAGTGTACTGCAAGAAATACACCTATCAGCCACAACATATAAACCACCTGCCTAATATCGTGTAGATTCCCCTCATGCTGCCAAAACAGCTCTGATGTGTTGAGGCATGGACTCCATAAGAATCTCTGAATATGTCCTGTGGTATCTGGCATCAACACATTAGCAGCAGATCCTTTAAGTCCTGCAAGTTGTGAGGTGGGGCCGGATTTGTTGTTCCAGCATATCACATAAATGCACCTTGAGCTCTTTGTTATGTTCCTCAACCATTCCTGAACAGTATTTTCATTGTTGCAAGGTGTATTATCCGGTTGAAAGAGGCCATTATCAACAGGGAGCACCATTGCCATGAAGGGGCATATTGTCAGGACTACTGTTGATCCAGCATGCAGAATAATATCACACCTAGGACTTAGGATAACGTTTAACTGGACCTTAGAATGGCCGGACTTAATGTACCTGACAATAGTCAAAATACTTGCCGAGGTCAAGGACACAGAAAGAGACACAACAATGGAGAAAGCCAAAAGTCAAGGATACCAGAAATCTTGTAAGTCAAAACTAAGCCAAAGCCAAATACCAGAAAAAACACGATCAGGAACACACCTCTTGGATAACCAGCTAGTGGAAACCACAACAGAGCACTACTAAAAAGGTGATTTGGGTTTAAATAACCCTCCTTATGCTGTAACTGGCTGTCTCTGACCTCTGACCACAAAACGTGCTTGCGCATCTATGACGTGATGTCGCGCGCACGTTGTCGCCATCTTTGATGTGGGGGCGAAGGTAAGTTTCTTATAAAAGCCCAAACTGCAGCGGCCGGCGGTCCTTAGCACATCGCTCCCGCTGGGAATCGGAACGGAGGGAGACCGGGCAGCTGCCTGCCGGGGCCAAGGAAAGTCTGAAACTAGGTATCTGCACTCATGTCGCTTTAACCCCTGTATCACAACTCAACTTTGAATTCTATGTGTCATCTTGCTCAGAAATGCTTAAGACTTGAGAAAGGGAGGTTCTCCCGAAAGCTTGTCATTGAAAAATTCTGTTAGTCCAATAAAAAAGGTATTACAATATACGCATTTTATCTTGTCTTTTACAGCTACATCACTTGACTAACATGGCTACAATCTCTACTTGAATATATATATATAGAGTTAAAAAAAAAAAAGTACACAGGCAGGCACATTTTTCCACCTTTTTGCTTCATCGGATTCATTTTCCTCAATCTGTTACAAGCACTTTGTAACAAAACAATTTTCCAAGTCTAGTATTTTTATTGATGACAAGTCCCTGTTAATTTTAGAGACAGAATTACTACAACACTACATGTGACAAAACTAAATAACATCACTTAGCTAATTAAAATAGTACATAAAATATTTCCACAGATTTATAAAACATATCACCCCATGGGCAGGTAGTAAGAAACAGCAATATATGAAAATACCTAGTTATCACAAAGTCTACATTTCTCTGAATTGTATTTTAGTGTATAATGTTACTGATGAAAGTTTTCATCAAAATTATCTATCACCCAGTCTGGTTTCATCCTACCTGCTAAAACATCAGATGGTAGGAACCCTTATCAATTCAGCTGTAAAGAAAATCAGTCATTCTACAAGAGTTTCTATAACATGATACTCCCTGAGGGGTCCTAGCTGCATTGCCTGACATCGAAGTATATGTTTTTTTTTTCTAAACATATGTTGTAGTATGTAATTTTATTACAGTTTTTACCCAAACCAACCTGTCCATCACTCCATCCATCTATCCATCAATCCAATGTTCTAAGATTTGTTTTTGGTGCATACTATAATTATTAGTGATAGTGTTAGGTCAATTATTGTGCCCTGTGGTTGTGCTTCTTTCCATTTGACTGACTGGATTCTGATTTTTATTAGATAAATAACACTTCTCTTCCTCTGCCATCAATATTATCAACTTTTTGACAAATAATCATCTCTGGGGCATTAGTTCTAAGCATCTCCACTAATCTTCATCTTTTGAAGTGTCCAAAGGATTATGTCAATAACAGTGACCTTTCACCTTTGAAGAGAAGGTAGCAATATGTTACAATAGCAGATTCTTTAAGGATTTTAAAAGCCTAGGAGGGATTTAAATTCGCTCAAGTTATCAGCCTATGTCTATTGCAAATAAGATGTGAAAACCATTGTGTCTTGAGTCAAAAGATTTACATTGTTACATCATGAGAAATATTGCAAAATGTTTGTTTTGTTTTGTTTTTTTGAAACTTTGAATCATCAGTAAAATCTCCAATAAAAAACCCAAAAATAAAATATATCACCAGACCTAGGGGCAGGAACACTAAAATGTTAGAAATAAAAATGGGTATTCTTAAAACACCTTAGTGTTCCTTTAATATATTCTATACTTGTATTCTGTATTAGTCTGTTACATTTTGTATTTGTTTATTTTGAATTCATCCTAAACTAACAGAAGTCATATGCAACAACACATTCCCCTGCAATTGCTTAAAGGGGAACGGACAGCTCTTTATTCCAGTAAACACTGTTGCAGAATTAACTGGACCTAATAATCAGCAGAAGTAAAGGGAAAATCAAACACAATAACCTCTGCTGCACATTTACACTGTAGGCACAACCACAATTAGCACAACCAGTAGGTTTTAGTAAATCAAGCTATTTGGTTGTGCAAAAATCTCCAACGTGACAGTGCCTCTTGAGTACTGCATCCATTTGTTATTTATTTTTTTAACACCTCTTCACTACATATGATTGTCCCCCTAGTCACCCACTAATGCACCCATGCCCCCCATTTCACCTTTTCTTAACTCTTGGCCATCTTGGTGGAGGCAGATTAAGACCCTGTGGCACACGTAATATGCCCACACTAGGTAGCACTGTGAAATTTCCGTGCATGCCCAGTTCAACACTTGGGAATTCGCTATTGCCCGAAATTTGGAAGGGAATTTCGGCTATTCATTCGTCATAAAGACGAATGAACGAATAGAAATGACAAAGAATGAATGAAGATTGAATTTTAATTTGATGTTCGCTCGTTTAGTTTATTACAAGGAGGGAGCTACCGGCTCAAGGCTCCCTCTTTGTAATTTTTAAAAATAGAAGTTGTGGAGCTATGCTCCCCCTCACTCTATGGGCGGGGGGGGGGGGTCAATATGCCCCCCCATATTAGTATAAGGGAGTGCTCCTACTCACTATGCCACAATTAGGGTTATTTCTACTAAACATCATGCACAGGTGATGTCATAGAAATGCAGGAGAATATGCACTGGAAATGACACCGTGCATCTCATCATTATAAATAGGGGTGAGTTCAGAGCAAGCAACATTCAAATTGACACCAGAATGGAGTGAGATGGCTGGCATGTGGTTGTGTACACTGTAACTGTCGCTAGAGTGATATAAATATGGGAAGTCTGCATTAATAATGACTCAAGGAGGATGAGCCAATGTGACAGGAGCCGTGATAAAAATCAAGATATTTTTATTCTCTTTGAAAAAATGCCTCATTCTCCAGATATAGACTCCTGAAACATTCTTACTCTGGTTTAACAGGATTTAGCAAATCTCCCTATTAGGGATGTGCATGGGCAAAAAATTCAGGACTTTGGTTTGGCACATCCTAAATTCGGATCTTCCCAAAGTCCAACCCCAACCCCAACCCCATCCCCAACCCTACTAGGGTTAGGGGTTGGGGTTAGGTTTAGGGGTAGGGTTAGATTCCTGTCATCATTCCCTTAATTTTCCCTCCCTCTCCTGTTTTGCCACTTTTCAGAAATCCAAAGCACTTCGGCACTTCCGAAATTTGGCACTTCAGCAATTCGGACATTCGGTGAATTGCTGAAATTCGGAACGAAACAAATTGCACATGTCTACTCCCTATGGCTTTACATAGAACATTCAGATCATGGATGTCCAAGATAATGGACCTGCATATTGTTCTTCCTTCAGTAACAGCATCAGACCTCTTTAAAATGTGTGCATTTTTTCTAACTAGTATAGCTTACTTGTGATGAACAAAGGACTTGGAGAATTTTTCCAGTTCAGCTATTTTGACCTTATATTTGATAATTCAAGGTGAATTCAAAGTGAATTTCACTTTAGTGATTAACCCTTTGGAGTGAGAATTGTTGGTAATTAAAAGTGAATTTCAAATTTTAGACTAAAATAGCTCAACTGCAAGCATAGCTAACTTGTATAATTTTTCCAATTCAGCTATTTTGGTCAGAAATGTGCAATTCAGTTTTAATTCTTAACAATTCTCAATTTAGTAAATAACCCAGTTTGTGTATGTTCTGTATGTTTAGTACTCCATGCTACAGCAGCAGGAATGGCATGGTAGTACCTGGCACTTTAGCTGTGATGAAAATTTAAAAAAGAGAAATACAGACCATACTCATGCAGTGTGAATATGTATATATACACACACACACACACACACACACACACACACACACACATATATATATATATATATATATATATATATATATATATATATATACACATACATACATGCATGAGGGAGAGAGAGAGTGTAGATTGGATTAGTGAGAGCTAAAATAGGTGTTAAGGAGTTGTTCAACATAAATAGTGTATAGAATCCCA
The DNA here is from genome assembly GCF_036172605.1 of Pelobates fuscus. Taxonomy (NCBI): domain Eukaryota; kingdom Metazoa; phylum Chordata; class Amphibia; order Anura; family Pelobatidae; genus Pelobates; species Pelobates fuscus. The sequence continues at coordinate 44,283,089 of NC_086328.1, forward strand.
ATTTTCAGGCCAATATATAATACTAGAAAAAATTAAATTATTATCAGGGTTTCAAATGCATACATTACCTTCTTAAAAAAGTTATAATGCATACATATTACTCAGTGTTGTTTTCACAAGAATATCATAAATGTAACAAGAAAAAAACAACCACCACCATGCTCTCTGTATTCTACGTTATACATGTAACACATATATATATATATATATATATATATATATATATATAGTAAAAACCAAAGAAAAATTGTAACCCACGCTCTTTCCACATCCCTATGTATTTTTAAACAAATGGAGGTTTTTAGTTACCTCCAATGGCCATGAGAGGGTATGCCCACCTGCCAAGTCAAGGAAGACCTCTTAGGTGGGTCCTAACTCTAACCATTTACCTTGCTTCCTTGAGCTTCAGGCAAAGATATCTCTAATGAGACAGAAAGGGGTATTTTTTTATATGCATCCCTACATGCTTATTAACCCTTAATATGGAACACATGGAATGGGCAGCAGCATTGTAACCTAGCTGTGGGATGCAAAAGTGAATACAAATACAAATAAACAAGTCCTGTGCTCAAACTCCCACCACTCCCAGGCGGCAGTATATATATTGGTGTACAAATATGTCCCGAATGACTTTTTTCGACCCCAATGGGTCTTCTTGAAGATCAATATTATGGTGCTAACAAATGCGGGTTGCACCAAGGCAAGTTTCCTGGGTTGTATACTACAAGGGGTGAGTGCCAAGTATACCCACAAATATATATATATACATATACACATACACAAAAAATGAAGAGATGCACTCTCAGGGCTTTGAAAATTAAAAAAGGAGGATTTATTAAACAAGGTATTACATTGAAAAAATAACCGACATTTCGATCCGTTCGGGTCTTTCTCAAGGTCAATGTACCAACATTCAAACGTTATATATATAAGAAATACATAAGTGTACTCACCAGAAGTGAAGAAACCCCTGATTCCCTTCATGTGTACCCGGAAGTGAATACCGTGATCACGTGACTAGCCGTAGTGAGGCGTGATGACGTGTGACTCGTTGCCAAGATACTAATATAAATAAAATAATATGATCGGTATACAATTCTGTGTTGTATGCAAAACATGATTGTGTAATAAAGATATAATGGTAGCAAAAGATCTATGTCCTCAATGAAGAATGTGCTTGGTCGATAGTGTAGAAAAAAGTGAATATAAGTCTATAAGGAGTGAAAAAATATATGTGTAGGCAGTACCATTAAACCTCTTAGAATTTTTAACCATTGCATTATCATGCAATTACTTTAAATTTGAAAATCAATTCTTTCTTTAGTTATCTGAAACGGCAATGGCACCATCCTATGCCAACGCCTTCATGTATACCTTTGAACGTACCCATATTCTGACAAAATTTGGACGATACATTAAACACTACTATCGTTTTGTAGACGACCTCTTTATGATCTGGACAGGTACAACTGAGGAATTGGAACAAATGGTGCTAGAAATCAATCAACTACCGATACCCGTTATTCTTAGTCACCAATACGATTATCACTCCATTCAGTTTTTGCATGTCACCGTTTATAAGAAACTAAATAATTTGGAGTTCACTTTATACCGTAAGAACCCAGACCATAACACCCTTCTTTCCGCCTCTAGCTTTCATCCACAACAATTCAAAAAATCCCTGCCAATCTCACAATTTTTGAGGACACTGAGATACAACACTAAGACAGAAAAATGAAAAGTTCAATTTAAATTATTCCAATTTAGGGCCCCCACCCGCTGCTCAGGGGTGGGGGCCAGGGGGGAGGACATTAGGCCCCCCCTTATTAGTATTTAGGGCCCCCACCCACCGCTCAGGGGTGGGGGCCCGGGGGGAGAACATTAGGTCCCCCCTATTCCAATTTAGGGCCCCCACCCGCCGCTCAGGAGTGGGGGCCAGGTGGGAGGACATTAGGTCCTCCCCCTTATTCCAATTTAGGGCCCCCACCCACCACTCAGGAGTGGGGGCCAGGAGGGAGGACATTAGGTCCCCCCTTATTAGTATTTAGGGCCCCCACGCACCACTCAGGGGTTGGGGCCAGGGGGGAGGACATTAGGTCCCCCCCCTTATTAGTATTTAGGGCCCCCACCCACCACTCAGGGGTGGGGGCCAGAGGGAGGACATTAGGTCCCCCCTTATTTTACTGTAGGGCCCCCACCCAGCGCTCAGGGATGGGGGCCAGGGGGGAGGACATTAGGTTCCCCCCTTATTAGTATTTAGGGCCCTCACCGCCGCTCAGGGGTGGGGGCCAGGGGGAGGACATTAGGTCCTTCCCTTATTCCGATTTAGGGCCCTCACCCGCCGCTCAGGGGTGGGGACCGGGGGGGGCAATAGGTCCCCCATTTAGTTTAAAAGCCCCCACTCGCACGTCGCGGGTGGGGGCTCGGGATGGGGGACTTTTTTTTTTTTTTTTTTACAGTGAGCAGCCATAGGCTGCTCACTGTTTAATAGACATGCCCCTACTCGCGGTATAGTGAGTAGGGGCATAATTTACTAATACTAATCTTTACTAATCTTTAAGTAATCTTTACTTAGTATTAGTAAATTTGGCTGAAAGACCAATTTAGGTCTATCAGCCTTTTAGTAGATAGCTCCCTAATATTGTGGGAATTAGGGAGTTATCTACTTATTCATTCCTGTCATTACATTGACTGGCTAAGTAACTTACATTTTATATGAATGTATGTTACTTAATTGTTGTAAGTGTTGCAAATGCTTACAGCTGAATCCTGGCTATGTTTGTATACTTTTTATTTAAAATTGTATACAATGTAACATTCTTCTTCTTCTTTCACTGGGTAAGTATATTGGTACTTAGGCAATACTGTGCTTCGGAACTTAGGCACTTTTGGAACTTCGGGAATTCGGACATTTGGAAGTCCCCGAATGTCCGAATTGCCCGAAATTCGTCCAAATTCATATTCGGACCGAAACGAATTGCACATGTCTACTAAACATTTTTGTAAATATAAAAGTGCTAGGTAGCATGGGCATACAGTGGACTCTGACAGCGATTGCTTCAGCACCACCATACAATATTATACCAGCGAGAAACAAAATGGATAGTCTGTGATCCAGAAGTCTGCCATTGCACAACCAGGATTCTGTTCTGGCTTTTAAAATGGACTTTATACAGGGAAGTGTTAAGATATCTGTTATTTCTGCTTGAATTTTTTTTTTTTTTTAGTGTCTAATTTTTATATCCTACGAATATGCTTATACATGACATGAACCTCTGAGTGAATGCATAGCACCTATATACGACCAATTGATAAATGCTATTCAGTAATGAATGTCCAGCATTTGGTTTAGGCGTCTTTATTTTAATCATGCATAAAGACACAAAACTATAATATTATTTATATAATATCTATAAACTCAATAAACGAGTTCCCAGATCATTAAATAGTTCATAGGTGTATTATTGTGCCATCCAGAACTGTAAAGGTTACATAAGGTTATTTATTGGGATTAAAAATAAGGAGATTTCTTAAATAATAATATACAGGAGTCTTTTTAACAGAACGGTCATTAAAAATGTGGATTTTCATACCGAGAGAGATTATGTTAGCTTGTCCTACAGTCACTGTATAGTCTCAAGTTATTATAACAGAACAGAATATAGAGTTATGACAATTTAAATTAAACTCTAATACAGCTTTGATCCGGGGAGAAATTTGATCTCCTTTCTGGAGTTAGAAAGGATTGTTTTAATAGTCAAACAAAATTGGTAGTAACTGTAATTGAACATTTTGTTTGTATTTCCCACATTGCGAGAATGATTTCAGTGAAACAAAACTTATAGGGCTTGTACCTTTTATTGAGCCTAAGAGCCATGTAACTATGTAATCTCTCAGATGCCAGCCTAACATTTGAAGCCACAGCAACTTACAATTGGAGCCAGTGCTAAGCTCTACTTGTATATGCCCACATACATACACAGTATTGACAGATGTAGCAAACTGGTTCACATGTCCTTTGGTGGTGCTTTTTTTTTTCTTTCTTTCTAATTGACATGTGATTGTTGCTGTATGCAGCTATTGTTGTGTATTAGTGCTGTGGTTACTTTTTAGGATTGTATTTGAGCGTATGTGAGCTGTGTGACAATGTGTATGTGCATGAGCAGTTTGTGGTATTGTATGTTATGTATGCATTAGTTATGTGTCATGCTACATGTGTGAACATGGACTGCATATAGGGGGCCCCTTGTGGGATTGTGGTGTAGGGGGTGGGGGGGCAGTTTGGGGTATTGTGTGTTGGTAGGCTATTATAGGTGTGGCAAAAGCCACTTCGCCACTAGGGTTTGGAAGGGGCTACTTGCCAGCATTTTACTCTGTGACTATAGCCCTTTTAATTGTTTATGGTTTTTAAAAAAACCAAGAATCATTCGAACTTTCAAAGCGGCATTTCGAACTCCTGAAGCCATTTGAAGTTCCATTCGACCACGTGGTGGTGGCCAGCTTGTTCTGGACCAAAACTGCGAATAGACTTCAAGAGGACCGCGAATGCCCTAGAACTATTTTCGGGATGAAAACCTTGTGGTTCTCGGTCTGTTCTCCAGCGGCACATAGCTGCGATTCTATGGAACTGTTTTGGGCATGGGACCATGCCTGCGCCTGGGCGAAACTATGACTTCCATAACATTTCTGAAACCCTGATCTGATCTGGGTGATTTTTGGATATGTTGTTCACCCAGATCGGGGCTATCAGGGGATATGTTGTGTTTTGGGGTGCTTATGGGACTTTGTAGTGTGTGTTTTTCTGCCTGGAGAAAATTGAGTTACATAGAGGACTTCAATCAATTATCTCACAGGCAGAGGGGAGGGAATGTATGTGTGTTATGGGAGTGTCGTACAGTTAATTACTGCTTTTATTGGTTTATTCCCTATGTGTCCCTGTGCCCAACAAGGTCCACCTGGGTGTCACCCTTGTTGGAAAACTTGCATAAAAGGCCAGTGTGCCTCCATTAAAATTGAGTTCCTGCTTAACCCTCAACATGTCGCTTGCTCTCATGATTGGAAGGGAACTGCTATATTCACACTGGCTCTTGTAAGAGCTGTTCCAGCTACGCTCTCTGAACTAGGAGAGGTCTTTCGCACACGGTCCTGGATATCCGAGGTTGGTCCAGGCTGGGAGGAAGACGGCGAGATCCAGCTAAGCTATGGCGGTTGTGGAGTCTGCGGTGCTTGTGGTGTCCGGTGCGGTGCTTACGGTCCTCAGTGTCAGCTAGGAAGCATCTGTTGGCGGAGGTGTCCAGTCGGGGTGCCAGGTGATCCGTCACAATGGGGTTGTATGTGTGTCAGTGGTGTAGTGTTTGTGAGTGGCTTCTTGTGAAGCTGTGTGTGTGTGGACTGTATGTAGCATTGTATGTAGGCTTCTGTATCTATACATCTTTGTGTGTGTGTCTGCAACACACAGTCCAAGACAAAGACAATCACAGGTACACACAACACAAATAAATTCCAGCCACACACAGGATACACACTGCAAGACACCTCCCCCAATACACACTGTCTTAAATATGCACAACCCAATTCACAAAGGCAGAACCACACAACCTATTACACACAGCTAGATACATTACCTAATTCACACTGCCTACCCTAGGTAGTTCTCCCACATTCTGGTGAAATATGGGAGGTCTTGCTAAAGATGGGGTTGAATTATTTTGAGACATCGTGAGGTCGACTTAGAAATCTCTGAAGTGCCTGAGGATAACCTTTCAAACTCTGTATGTTCCCTAAGAGTCTCCTCTGGTATGTCTAGTGTTTTGAGGAAATGTGAAGCCTGGAAATATTGGAAAGCCTGTGCTAGAGGTGGAGGTTTACGGTTTGTCATGTCTGATAGGGGTAGTGGAGAATGTTGGGGAGTTCTAAGCCTCCTCTATGTTTAGGGCAGGTGATGATGTGTTAAGCCAAGCATGGTCTTTTCCCTGCCAAAATGAACCATGTTAATAGGGTTTGAATGGGTTTAAAGAAACGTCTGGGGAGATGTATCGGTGTAGTGTTTAAGAGATACAGAATGTGAGAGAGAGTACTTCATTGATATAGAATTGACCCTACCCATCCACCGGTGAGTGCGTTTATCCCACCCATGCAGGTCTGCCTGTATGGTGTTAAGCAAATGTGGAAAATTCAGTGTGTGTAGAGCGTTAGGGATAGCCGGAATGTTAACTCCCAGATATTTTATCGATGTAGGGGCCCACTGGAACCTAAATTCTCTTTGGAGTTGTTCTGCTTCCCCAGGTTGTACCGTGAGATTAAGTATTTTGCATTTATGTGCTTTAATTTTAAAGTTAGCCATGGAGCTATATTTGGTCATTTTGTCTACTAATTCTGGAAGGGTGGTACTCTGATTAGTGAGTGTGAAGAGTGTAACCCCCCTAATCCCCTCATTTTTGCAAACTGCTTAAAGCAGTGATTTTAATACTAAAATAAACAAAAGGGTCGACAAGGGGCATGCCTGTCAGGTACTGTTGGTGATGGGTAGTGGCGAGGATAAGATACCGTTCACTTTAATAAAAGCTGTGGGTTGAGAATAAATGGCCCTTATCCACTGCATCCAAGTGGGCATAAAACCCACTCCCAGCGAGGGAGACTACGGATAATAACACTAAAATAGTGGACCTATTACAATGGTCATGGAATGGGTGATTTCCAGCCAGTCAATGTGAGCATGAGGAACGGCCAGTCCACCCTGTCGAATGCCTTTTCAGCATCAATTTCCAACAGGATGGCTGGAAATCTCCCATTCTGTGACCATTGTATCAAGTCCATTATTTTAATGGTATTATCCTTAGCCTGCCTCGCTGGGACGACCCCTGCTTGGCCAGGGTGCATCAATCCCTCTAAGTGTGGCCTTAAGCGTAATGCTAGCATCCTTGTAAACAATTTCATGTCCACGTTAATCAGGGAAATGGAACGGAAACTACCACAGGCCTCCGGATCTTTTCCAGGTTTAGGGATCAGGGTGATTGTGGCTTCCAGACTGGAGGGGGGCATATTAGTCGAAGGGGATAATGAATTAAGTGCCTCTAAGAAGTGGGATACTAGATCCTGCGCAAAAGCCGTCCGATCCAGGGGCCTTATTAGATGTATGTATCGCCTTCATCAGTTCCACCAAGGTAAAAGGAGTATCTAATGCTTGAACTTCTACTTGGGATATTTTTTTTTCAACTTGAATTTTATTGAGGTTTTATAGACATGGGGTACAAAAAGGAAAAAGGGAGGGGGAGGGTGGGGTGGTAAAGCCAACAAACACCAGTATTCACATATTCACATATTTACAGGGTATACAAATTACATCATGTAGCACTACTCATTCGGTAAGAATATCAATTACAGGTTGTTGACAGGTTATTAACAGTTGTCACTAGATATCGATTGTCATTATTTATCGATTATCAATAGGTATCAATTATCATTGGGTATCAATTATCAATGGGTAGAGGACACCACCATGTAAGGTTGTTGATCAAATCTTTAGTGTATTAGTGTACTCTTGTATTGCTTAGATATTGCCCCGAATTCTGTTGTACTCCTTTATAAACGATAAACACTTTGTGCATTATTGTTCTGCATGTGATATTTCCACTCACGTTAGTGACTAAGCATCTATACTTATGTACATAACAATATCTTAATGACCAAGTCAAAATGCTATGGGTAACCTAACATCTAACATGTTTCTTTCGGTTATGTTGTTAGAGTCATTACTTATTCTAGGAACATTTCCCTGTATACGCTTATTTAACCTGTGAGTTTAGTTTACGTGTCAACATTGAGGCTATTTCCTTGTGTCTTGGCTGTGAGATAGTATGTTGCTGACCCCTAACTTTAATTCTAGGTCTTTCCACCTTTGCCAATTCAGGTGTGATGTGGAGATCTGTTTAGGAGTCACAGCTGATAATGTTTCATATTTGAGAAATTGTTTTATTTTGTACCAGAGTAGTGTTGGGCTTGGACATCCAGGTTCTTTCCAATGACATGCTATTACATTCCTTGTAGCCAATATTGACAATATTATGAGACGGTTGTCGGCATGGGGTAGTGTGTTAGGGAGTAATAGAAAGAGACTCAGTTGAGTGTTGAGCAGAGGGGGCTTAATTCCCAATTGTTCCCATACTTTTTGTGTTTATACCCATAGCGGTTTTATATCTAGGCACTCCCACCATATATGGGTCATTGTTCCCCTATGGTTACCACATCTCCAGCAAGTGGATGGGGTCTGGGGGTATATCTTGTGGAGTTTATCAGGTGTAAAATACCATATGTAGATGAGTTTTCTATGAGCTTCGACATGGGAATAACAGGTCGTGATACCTTTCAGAGCATGAAGCGATGTTAACCATTGTTTGTCTTTGGGATATTGCGTGCATTCTTTTGCCCATTGTATGCAGTATTTGTGTTCAGGTTGTGGTATTTGGTATCTCAGTGTAGCATAGCACATCGAGAGAGTTTTGTTCTTAACTGGGGTATTGTAACACCGATAATATATGAGTAGGAGATGCTGATTAGAAGTGCACAAAGCCGCTCGGGTGTTGGCTACTTTGTTGATGATCAAACTTTTAAATTGGATGTATGGGAAAATGAATGAGGATGGGATGTGGTATGTTGTTTGTAAGTCCGGGAATGGTAGTATGGTTCCCTGTTGGCAAATATCTCTAAAACGGGTAATTCCCAGTTCTTTCCACTTGTTTAAGGACAGCCATGGAGATAGCAAAGCAAGGGCCATGATAGGCACTCAGGGAGAAAATTTGGTGTTATCTGCCTGAGAGTGATGGGGGTGGTCCCATGTTTGTATTAAGTGTCTAGTGAGCGGTAGTAATTGTTTGCGTTTGTCTCTAAGGTGCTTAGGTGTCGACATTTAGTCTAACGCTGAACTTTTGGGGTCGTACTCGTTTTCTAGGTCTATCCACTGCAGTGTGTGTTTTGGGGCATGTAGTTTTACAGCATTTTCTAAGAGGGCTGCTCTTTGGTAGGTTGCGATATTCTGGAACCCCATCCCTCCTTCTGTATTGGGGGATTGTAAAAGAGCTAAAGGTAGTCTGGGTTTCTTTTTTTCCCATACGTAAGTAGTGAGTATGGTTTGGATTTGTTTGTGTATCGTAGGTGAAAGGGGTATTGGTAACATTCTGAATATATATAGTAGTTTCGGTAATACCATCATTTTGACGGCATTAATCTTTCCTAGCCAGGATATCATGACATCTTTCCATTTGTGCAGTATTTGTTTACACATTTGTGGTAGGGTGGAAAAATTACATGTGCTAATCCCCCTGTATGTGCCAGTTATTTTAACTCCTAGGTACGTGAGGTGTATTTGTCTCCAATCAAATGAGTATTTGTGTTTCAGTGGTATAATCTCTTTTGTTGGGAGGCGTATGGGTAGTGCTTTGGTTTTCGCTTGATTGAGCTTGTAGTATGAAACCCTGCTGTATTCCTCTAAAGTATGCATGAGGTATGGTAGCGAGAGATCTGGTTGTGTCATGGAGATGAGAACATCATACGCGAACATTGATAATTTGTATTCTGTGTTATTAATGTTAATGCCTTTGATTGCCTTGTGGGTTCTGATTTTATAAGCCAAAGGTTCTAGGGACAACACAAATAATAGGGGAGAAAGTGGACAACCTTGGCGCGTGCCATTAGCAATTAAGAAGGGGTTCGAGATGAAGCCCGCGTTTATGACCTTGGCGGATGGATCGCAGTACAGTGCCTTTTTGCCTGTGATATATGCCGTAGGGAATCCGAATTTAGTCAGGACTTGGTCCATATAGTCACAATTAAGTCTGTCGAAGGCCTTCTCTGCGTCCAGTGCTAGGAGAAGGCCCCCCCCATATTGTGTGTTTCCATATGTGCCAGGATATCCAGGACTTTCCTCGTGTTGTCAGAGCCCTGTCTGTTCTTAACAAAGCCCAATTGATCATTGTGTATGATTTGTGTTGAGATATGTTTGAGGCGATCAGCTAATATCTTAGCATATATTTTCGTGTCACAATTGAGTAATGAGATGGGTCTAAAATTTTGACAAATTGTCGCCGGTTTGCCCGGTTTTGGAAGCTTGGAGATGTGTGCTTGTAGCATATCTGGTGGCATTTTGCCAGTGGTGAAGCAATGGTTAAGGAGCTTTGCGAGGTGTGGCGCTAGGATGTCAGAAAATTTTGACAAATGTTAGTAAACCCATATGGTCCTGGAGATTTATGGGAAGGTAGTCGTGTAATTGTATCCTTCAGTTCTTCTGTCGTAAATGGTTTAGTAATTGCCTCTATTTCTTCCCAAGTTAAAGTTGGAAGATTGACTGTGCTAAGGAAGTCCTTAATTTGTGCTTTGGAAGGTGTGGGTGTGTTTATGTCGGTTTTGAGATTATAGAGTGAGCTATAGAACTGTGCAGATGATTCTACAATATCTTGTGGATTCATGATCTTAGATTTATCAGGATTCAATATGTACGCTATTCTAGGGTTGGCTGTTCGTGCTTTTAATATGGATGCTAGGAGTGAACCTGCTCTATTCCCTTGAGCAAAGAATTTATGTTTATATCTCTGTAGTATGTAATTTGTTTTGTCTAATTCGAATAACATTAGCTGGTCCTGCAGGTTCTTCAGTTTGGTGTAGTGTTCTGATGATGGGTTCATCTTATTAGTATGTGTAAGGGACTTTATCTGTTGGATCAGATCATTAAATGCAGTCTGCCTTTGTTTTTTAGCGTAGCTAGCATGTTTTATAAAGAGGCCTCCAAGTACAGCTTTATGAGCTTGTACTTGGGATATTTTAAGATCCAAGTTATGTTCCAGGTAGGCCCACATGTCCTCACCGGTCGAGGGGATATGTTGCAAATTATAGAGAGAGTAATAAAAATATCTGAACGTGTCAGTGATATCCTCGGCAGTGTAGGCGGTCTCCCATCTGTCCGTTTGATTTTAGGAATATAAGTGTGTTGTTGTTGGGTTTTTAATGCAGAAGCCAATAGCTTCCCACACCTGTTGCCCTGTGAGTAATATCTGTTTAGTCCATAGCATCACTTTTTTAGTGTTGTCACCCATCAGGATCTTAAGTTCAGATCTAAGTTCTGTCCTCTAAGTCTTTAATACCCTGAAGTAGTTTTTCCCTAGCTCTTGATTTTTCCCTCTTCATCTGTGACCCCATTTCACTACCTCCCCTCTCATGGGCTTCCCATTGTACCATGGGCTTCCCATTGTACAGTAGGGGTGGTGTCCGCTGTTTCATTTTCCTGGAAATATTGTGTTATTGGGGATCGATAGTGCTTGCTGGACTCTGGGATTTTTTTTTACAGATAGGGATTAAGTTTCCATTGATATTTTGTTACCGGTTTCATGTGGGTATCCATATTTAATGATATGGGGGCATGGTCAGACTATACAATATTACCTATATTAGTGGAGTGTATTAATGAAAGGTCCTTGTGCGGTACCAGAAAATAGTCTATTCTCGTGTAAGTTCTATTTGGAATGGAGTAGGAGGGAAAATCTTTGGTGGTCAGATTCTGGATTCAACAGCCATCAACTAGTTGACTGCCACGTATTAGTCTGCGCATCTGAGCCCTAGCCTATGCGAGATGGGCGGATTAAGATGCCGTGTTATCGCTCTGGGCATCAAGGGAAATATTAAAGTCACCCCCTATGAGGAGGATTCCCTCAGCATATTGGGGAGGTAAACATTCACCAAGGTGACGGGAGATGTGCCCACTAGCCCGTTGATAAGAAAAAACCTCCCTGAAGCGTCTGAGACATGTTTTTGATACATGAATGGGACTCTGGAGCTTACCAATATGGCTACTCCCCGTGACTTGCTTAACTGGAAGTTGTTATAGGAGCAGTGTGGAAATCTTTTATGGCTCAATTTGGGAGCCCCTTCCCCCCGAAAGTGAATTTCCTGTACAAAAACCATGTCAGCTTTTATTTTAAGGAAATATCGTTAGCCGTTTGCCTCTTTTCAGGGGAGTTAAGACCCTTAACATTGTAAGACACAATATTATACGTTTGCATCCTAGTCGTACTTAGTTTTAAGTCTCAACACTATGGAGGTTGGGACCCGCACAATAGTCCCTCTTAGAAAATAAAAAGAATGGGAAAAGTGTGCTCAAAATAAAGTATAAAAAACAACAAATAGACCATTTAAACGATCACTGCAAGCAGTAATACAGGAGGGTGCAAATAGCAAGCCAAACCAGAGACGGTGTCGCTCCCGGGTTATCCCCTGCCGTCAGGTCTGGGGTGGGAGTTAAATCCACAAAAGATAAATGAAGATTATCAGGTATAAAAAAGTCTCACACTGTTCGTACTAAGTAAAATTGGGGAGAAGGTGGAAGGGCTTTTATAGTAATACATTTATTATATCCGTCTGTATAAGCAGAGGGAGTATCTAAAGTTTTAGAGGAGCATCTTCGCTCCCGACATCCGAACTACAAATTCAAATGTAATAATTAACTATTTGTAGCCTTTATTGGTGAGATGAGACCCGCGTATGGTGCGCCTCCATTTAATAGGCCGCCTCATGTACATGACCACTTCCCACATTCACGTGATTGATCAGTCCCTATCGTGCAGGATACTAGTTCCTATATTCCACATATGCACTTGCCAATAGTATAATGTACATCCAATTTACAGTAATATACGATGCCCATCAAATGTAAGCTCTCATTGTCACAAGCATTGGGTGGAGGGAGGGTTGAGGTTTCTGAAAAACACCTGGAGCATCCAATTTCATGGTATAGCACTCCTTAGGATCTCAACGTGGACCAGGGGGTGGGTGAACATTTGTAAGTACTTAATCAATAAGTTGAGGTGCCTCTACGGATAAACTGTTGTTGACAGTGGAAAAAATGGCCTCCCAAACTGACTTTTAGCTAAGAGGGACTTCCCATCTTTAGCTTCATCAGGGGGAAAACATTCCAACTCCCATTGAATTAGTTGTACACAAATAGAATATATGGGATGCGGGGGAGTGGACCGGGGAACCACAACTAAAGTATGTCGGGAAACCACAACTAAATGTCATCATATGAAGCTTAGGGCACATGGTGATATAAGCACTGTAGGACTGACATGGAGTATGGGGGGAGGGTGGGATGGGGTGGCGGTAATTGGAAAGCACATGGAGCATCCAATTTCATAGACTAACAATCCTTAAGATGTTAATGTAGACTGAGCGGTGGGTGAACATAGGTAAGTAATCAATGGGTTATGATGCCTGTACCAACAAACTGTTGCTGATAGTGGAATGAGTGACCTCCCACACTGTTTTTTTAGCAAAGAGGAGCTACCCATTATTATTGCCACTGGGGGGAGAAACATTCCAGCTCCCATAGAATTAGTTGCAGACAAGCACAATACATAAGATACGGATGGGGGGACTGGGAAACCATAACTAAAGTATATACAAATGATATCGACATGAGGCTCAAGGCACGTGGTGAAATGAACATTGTGGTACTGAAATGGAGGGTGTTACCGTCCAACAGTAGGGGCTAGTAGCCAAATATGTGCCCTTCTGACCAAATGGGCAACAAAAAGCCATCGTTGTCGCATAGAATGTGCACAACCTGATGAAAACATTCATGATATAGATAAGTTCCATCTAGCTCTCGTGCTTGGCTGTTGTGAGCCAGACTTTGAAGTGGGCCATTTTCTTCTTGTCGCTGGTTTCCACCTGGTCCGCTGCTGTAGTGCCTGAGCCGAGGGCAAGGAAGCCTTCATATACAAGTACTGAACTGCTAACTGGGGTGAATAAATTCTAGGGTATCCGCTGCTTTCCTGATGTAGTGAGTTGTGCCATCCTGGAGCACAGATATGGAAAATGGGTAACCCCATCTATATTTAATATTAAGTTTTTGGAGCGTCAGGGTGAGCGGGCAGAGAGCCCTCCAGCCCTGTAGTGTTGTCCAAGCCAGGTCTGGGAATATCTGGATAGTGATATTGTCCCTCTATAATCAGGGCCGGATTAACATAGGGGCTGATGGAGCTGCAGCTCCAGACCCAGGCCCATGGAATAGGCCCATTTAAAAAATATATATATATATATATATTATAATTTTTTTTTTTTTTTTACACACTACTCTCAGGTTTGCCACCTGACTGGTATTTTACTGGCACAACCGGTATTTGAGGCTGCCTGGCCGTGCCGGTATTGCAGTAATACCGGCAATACAAATGCAGGTATTTTTCTCAGAATAAATGAGAAAATAAATAGATTACTCTGCAAAAACAGCACCGGCCAGTAGGGGTCACTGTGTGTCCCCATGTGTCCCTGCTGCCTTTCCCCCTATCCCTCACTTACCTGAGCTGTAGAGCTGCTGTGTTGCTGCTCCCCCACGGATCAGTGAGTAGTAGAGAGAGGCAGGGATAGGAAGTTACAGCATATCCCTGCCTCTCTCTACTACTCACTGATCCGTGGGGGAGCAGCAACACAGCACAGAGTCCATACAGCAGCTCTACAGCTCAGGTAAGTGAGACACTGAGAAACTAGGGGACATATGGGGACACTGAGACACTAGGGGACACATGAGGACACAGACACTGGGAGACCTGGGAACACTGAGACACTTGGGGACACTGGAAAACATGGGGACACTGAGACACTAGGGGACACTGGGACACATGGGGATGCTGAGACACATGGGGATGCTGAGAGACATAGGGATGCTGAGAGACATAGGGACATTGGGAGACACAGACATTGGGAAACAAAGAGACACTATGTCCCCATGTCTCCCAGTGTCCCCATGTCCCCCAGCCAGTGTCCCTAGTGTCTCAGTGTCCCCAAGTCTCCCAGTATGTGTCCCATGTCTCTCAGTGTGCCTAGTGACCCCAAGTGTCTGTCTCCCAGCCAGTGTCCCCTAGTGTCCCAGTGTCTGTGTTCCCATGTCTCTGTGTCCCTAGTGTCTTAGTGTCCCCAAATGTTTCAGTGTCCCCATGTCTCCCAGTGTCTGTGTTCCTAGTGTCTCAATGTGCCTAGTGTCCCCATGTCTCCCAGTGTCCCTATATGTCCCAGTGTCCCCATTTCTATGTCCACAACTGTCCCCATGTCTCCCAGTGTCCCCAAGTGTCTGTCTCCCAGCCAGTGTCCCCAGTGTCCCCTAGTCTCCCAGTGTCCTCATGTCTATGTCCACAACTGTCCCCTAGTCTCCCAGTGTCTGTGTTCCCATGTCTCTGTGTCCCTAGTGTCTTAGTTTCCCCAAATGTTTAAGTGTCCCCATGTCTCCCAGTGTATGTGTCCCTAGTGTCTCAGTGTCCCCATTTCTCCCAGTTTTCCTAAATGTTTCCGTGTCCCCCTGTCTCCCAGTGTCCCCGGGTCTCTCTGTGTCCCCGGGTCTCTCAGTGCCCCCGGGTCTCTCAGTGTCCCCGGGTCTCTCAGTGTCCCCGGGTCTCACTGTGTCCCCAGTATCCTAGTGACATGGGGACACACAGACATTGGGACACTGGGAGAAATGGGGACACAGACACTGGGAGACTAGGGGACTGGGCGACATGGGGACACTGACACTGTGATACATAGGGACACTGAGACACTGGGTGACTTGCGAGACTCAGACACTGGGAGACAGGAAGACACTGGGAGCAATCCATCTATACAGCAAAATCAAACTGTGAGTAGTTTGTTAGTGATTTTACAGAATTTTCTCTGATGTCACTCCTTGTGATTTACATCATGTGATGTCACGCATAACTAATTAATTATACAAATTATTAAGGCTTGTATTTTTTTCCCAAGAAAGGTGGCAACCTTAACTACTCTTCACATACTCTTGCTTAACCCCTTAAGGACCAAACTTCTGGAATAAAAGGGAATCCTGACATGTCACACATGTCATGTGTCCTTAAGGGGTTAAAGGAGCACTATAGGGTCAGGAACACAATCATGTATTTCTGACCCTATTATGTTAAAACCAACACCCTGGCCCCTTCTTGCCTCCCTAAATATAGTAAAATATTACTTGTATGCAAGTCTGCAGCTGTTGGCTCTGCCTCTGAACTGACTGTCTGCTGACATCATCAGAAGTGGTGGTTTGAGCAAATCACAATACTTCCCCATAGGATTTGGCTGAGACTGTCAACTAGGCAGATCAGGGGCAGAGTCAGCACAAGTCCAACATAGCCCTGGCCAATCAGCATCTCCTCATAAAGATAAATTGAATCAATGCATCTCTATGAGGAAAGGTCAGTGTCTGCATGCAGAGGGTGGAGACACTGAATGGCAGTGCTGCACACTAGGCAGTACTGCCCCAGGAAGCACCTCCAGCAGCCATCTAAGGAGCGGCCAGTGGAGTTATTTTCTCTGAAAAGACAGTGTTTACTGCAAAAAGCCTGAATGGAATGATTCTACTTACCAGAACAAATACAATAAACTGTAGTTGTTCTGGTGACTATAGTGTCCCTTTAAGTTTGGAAGCTTAAGAGGGATGTATGGTAACAAAACTTTTGTGGACTGGCTGACAATAAAATTAGTTCAGGAAATGCAGAACGTTGGTCTCTCTAACACTGTGGCATTTCCCCTTTATTCTACACTCACTACATACACCTTTTCTCTGTCTCAGACTATATCCCAGGAACTTCTGCCTGCTAGTAAGAAGGTAAGGAGACTAGTGGACCAGCGAGTGCTAGGGGACAGTCCTTAGAAAGCATGGAGTGAGCGCATCGTTAGACGCATTTATGTCAAGCTCAGGGTGCTGCCTGCATAGTATGCCCTTAGTTGGACAGCCTGCAGGATTGGCAGGCAGCCTGACATGCATTCATGCCAGACTGACCTTCCAATTCTTTGGACAAACATGCCCCCTTTTTGGGCATGTTCACTCCTTGGCAGGTCTGGTCACGTGATTCGCGTGGTGGCACACCCTTTTACCGCGCCCATTGATTTCCTGCTTCACTGGACACTGCTGTTAGGGGTTATGGATTTACTTGAAAGATGAAAGCATAAATTAGAGAGAGATTAGCATAGAGTATGTGTTTTCTTATAGCTGCATCCTATGAGTTTCCCTCCAGCACCATCTCCATCAGATACATGATGCTTGGGAGGTATTTTAGTTGTTTTTGTGTTTTTGGTCAATAAGATTCCGTAATAAGGCCCATCATAATTGTCAGCACCAGGCCCACTGTGCTCATAATCCGGCCCCGTCTATAATACGGGAGAGTCTTTGGCAAGGTGCAGAATTTCTTCCTTCATCCTGTAATAGTGGATCTGTCAGATTATGTCTCTCAGTGAGTCATGTGGTAGCCCTTTCAGCCTTAATGCCCTGTGTGCCCTATCCATTAATACCGGAGAGTCTGGGAGTCATTTCAAGATATCGTTGAATAGTAGTTGTAGTGTGGCCTGGAGATCCTCCGTAGTATCTTGCTGTTCAGGTAAGCCTCTATTGCGCAGATTGTTGCGTCTACTTCTGTTTTCGAGGTCCTCCTGATTTCTTGCCATGTGGGGAAATCTTTTTTCTAGGCTGGTCTGTCTTGACTCGATAGCCTTGATCAGGGCCGGTGCAAGGATTTTTGGCTACACAGGCGAAGATGCATTTTGCTGCCCCCTCCCCCCAACAAAAAAAATGCATCTTCACCTTTGTGTTTCGTAGCCCCCCTTTGAATTTCTTACCCTCTTTAGTGCTTCATATCCCCTGTCTTCAATGTCTTGCCCTTTTGTTTCTTACACTCCCTTTAGTGTGTCTCTTACAATTCCTCTTGTTTATTTCTTACTTCCCCACCAGCCACATTCTATGTCTATTTCTTCCCCCAGACCCTTTCTGTCTCTTTCTCCCATACAAACATAGATAAATGGGCAAAAATAAATATATGCACAAAGATACAAAAATAGAGACACACAATCATACAGGCACACAGACAGTTATTTAGGCACACAGTGACAAAGATATACAGACACACAATCAAACAAACACATGCATACAGACACAGTCAAACAATCTACACTTACAGGTAAATTGTCATATAAATGCAAACAGACTGTCATACAGAGACATACAGACACATTCATACAGAGACATACAGACACAGACATACAGTCATACAGAGACAAAGACACAAGCAGTCACACATGCAGTCACAAGTACATATTTACATCTCAGGCCAGTGTTTATGTATTTGAATGTAAGCATGTTTTTGTATACAGTATGGAGTATGTTTATGTGAATGTAGGGGTGTGCTTGTGTGTTGTGTTGACGTTTGAATGCAGGGGTGTCTTTGTATGTAGTGTTGGCGTTTTACTGCTGAGATGTATGCACATTTACACAAACATTGCCACAAACACTGTGATACACATACACACAGATTCACACACTGCCACGAATGCAGATACACACACACACACACACACACACACATATATATATATATACACACTTATATAGAAACGGGTACATATGCAGATACACACACTGACAACATACAGATACACACACACTGACATACACAGACACAGTGACAGACATACACACTGACATACAGATATAAACACATGCACACAGACAGATGCACACAAAGACACACATACAGATACACACACTGACAAACAAAAATACAGACACACGCACTGACAGACATACAGATACACACAGACACACACTAACAGACATACAGATACACACACAAACACTAACAGACATACACACACACACAGACAAACACTAACAGACATATAGATACACACACAGACACACACTGACATACAGATACACACACAGACACACACTAACAGACATACAGATACACACACTAACAGACATACAGATACACACACAGACACACACTAACAGACATACAGATACACACACAGACACATGCTAATCATATATACGTTTATAGCCACCCTCCTGTTTCCTACCTTTTGGGTGCAGGAGGGTGGCTTCCCTGGAATCCAGTGTGAAGACCTGGCTGAGGTAGTTGGGAGTTAGGGACTGGCTCTCCTCTCCCAGCCCCTCCTCTCTGCTCCCCCACGCAGCTCCAATCATGCATATTTCCAGTTCCTGCAAGGAGCCAGCCACGCTGTGTGCTATGAGGGGAGCAGGGAAATGACGTGTTCACATCCCCGCCCCCTCCACACAGTCTGCGGCATTATGCAGGAAGGAAGGCTGGTCTGTGGGGATGCTGCTGCTGTTCGGTCACGCTACAAGAAGTGACCGGCAGGAGAGGAGCGCTGTGTGCTTCTCTCTAGCCAGTCACCTGGACATTTGCACCCCTGGGCCAGAGCGCCCTCAGGCGGCCGCCTGTGCCGCCTTATGGTAGCGCCGGCCCTGGCCTTGATGGGCGTGATAGTAGTGAGATTTTCCTCCTCCAGCTCCCCTACTCATTGTCCAATATGGCGGACAGCTTTTGCTAATGTGAATATCTGTTCTTGCATAGCGGCCTCTTGTCGGCCTAACATGAAGTCCATCTGGAAGTTAGATTCTGTAAAATCTTTCGAATGTCCAGGTCCTTGGAAGATGTGGATTGCTCAGAGAGTGCAGGGCTCCGTGGAGGGGAATCAGAGGCATTAGACGGTGCCGCTACGCTGTCTTCCATGTCGGATGTGAGGGCCCTCACTTTGTCCCGAATATTTGCGATCCAGGTCCCTGGATCTCTTGCCTGATCCGGGCTCCTGACAGTCCTGGGGAGCTAGGGGTTTCTTCTTGTTACCCATATGGATGGGTTTTGCAGTAAAAAATTGCTTTTTTGTCTCAGAGTGTCTGGACCGCTCACATGGAGATGCAGGGCACGCCGGATCAACCACGTTTTTATGCCCTGCACACTTCTACAGTTTCATGTTACTCAAAAGTACAAGAATCCATTACATTGAACAAAGAATATTCGAAATTCAGGGATTTGCTCCCCTTTAACCCATGTGATGCAGTAACAATATTGTGCAGTAACAAATCATTCAAAAGGTTTAACAAATCCCTAATTTTATACAAAGTAAAGATGTTGAGATGAAGTGGTCACTTTAGGTCTGGAACAATGTCAAATGAAGCATATCTTTTACAATTCCTTTATCCGTTGATAATCTAGATGTTGGTTTCCAAGTAGCCACGAAAAAAGCCACACAAAAAAAAAAAAGCCACAGCATTCTATGCTGATCAATTGACCAGTCAGACGGTCTGGCAGAATTCATGTATGATATGTGATCATGCAGTAAAATTAAATGCAATCCCTTTAGGATATAATATGATTAAATTAATTAATGGTTCTGTTTACATTGTTCATTTGTATTGTCATATGGTATCATTATTGGTAATATGCGAATAGGAATTATTCTAGCCACAGAAAGTATGTGAAATTAGGTATACAGATATTTCCGTTGCTTTAATCAAAATACTTCAAAACCCACAAGACCTGTTACTAAGTTTCATGATGAGTTATTCAAAATCAAAAATAAATTAGAAAAAAGGGACAAAATAATTATAATCCATTGCTACTTCCAAATGCATTACAAAACCTATTACAAAGACTATTTCCTAACTTCAGGATAAAACAGTCACAATAGTAGAAATCACAGATTACAAGAAAGCCATTATATTTGTAGAAGAAGATAGAACAACATGGGCTGCCTGGATTTTCAGACAACACTCAGGGGGTTAATCACGTTATGAATAACTTTATGAAGCAGTTTTGGTGTATAGAACATGCCTCTGCCATTTAGGAGTTAAATCGCTTTGTTTATGCAGCACTAGCCACACCTCCCTAAACGCTTCTTGTAAAGAATCATCTAATGTTTACACAACCTTTATTGCAAATTCTGTTTAAAATTTATAAGAATTTTTATATCCTGCTCTGTTAATAGCTTGCTAGAACATGCCATCTACAATCCGGTAAGAAATCTCTAAACTCTCTCCCTCCCCTTCCAATACATCAGCCAACCCCACTCACTCCACTGTTTTATTCACACCTACTACAATGCAAGAGGACTCTGCTCTGTTCTGTCCTCCCGCCCCACCACCTGTTCCCTCGATCCTATTCCCTCATATCTCATCCCCACCCTGTCTCCTTCTCTTGCTCTTCCTCTCACTAACATTTTCAATCTCTCCCTTTCCTCTGGCACATTTATTTCACCCTTCAAGCATGCAACCAGAACGCCAATTCTGACAACCTTGACCCCAACTCCCCATCCAACTACCGCCCTATATCGCTACTGCCGTTTGCCTCCAAGATCCTTGAGATAGTTGTGTATGCGAGACTGACAGACTTCCTCAAATCTAACACTCTGCTTGACCCACCTTGACCCACCGTCTGGATTCCGCGCTCGTCACTCTGTTGAAATAGTGTGACCAACGTATCCAACGATTTAAGTGCTTCTAAATCTCGGCCATTACGCTATCCTAATTCTCCTTGATCTTTCTGCTGCCTTTGATACTGTTGATTATCAACAGCTTCTTCTCATTCTCCGTAATCTCGGTCTACAAGATACTGCTCTCTACTATTGCTCCTCCTACCTCTCCGAGTGCTTTTTCAGTGTTTCTTTCTCTGACTCTGACTCTTCTCCCCAACCCCTCTCTGTTGGCATTCCCCAAGGTTCTGACCTTGGTCCCCTACTGTTCTCTATCTTTACTGCCTCCCTCGTCTTCTATTATCATTTATATGCAGATGACACCTCCTTTGCTTCCATTATCATTTATATGTAGATGACACACAAATCTACCTGTCCTCTCCTGATCTCTCTCCACCCGTCTTGACTCGTGTCTCTGACTGCCAAATCCTGCCACTTGCATCTTAAATACATAGCTCGCATCTGCCCCTATTTAACACGAGACGTGACTAAGGTGCTGGTCCATGCCGTTTTCTTTCTCACCTTGACTACTGCAATCCCCTTCTCAGTGGTCTTACGTGTTCCCAGATTGCACCGCTGCAATCTATAGTAAATGCAGCGGCGAGGCTCATTTTCCTGTCCGCCCGCACCTCCCCCTCTGTCAGTCCCTACATTGGCTTCCAGTTAGCTAGAGGACTCATTTTAAGATTCTGGTGCTTGCTTACAAGTCCCTACATAATGCTGCTCCAACATACCTATCCTCCCTAATACACAAGTATGTCCCGTTGAGGCCCCTGCGCTCTGCTGGAGACCTATGTCTATCCTCTGTCCGTACTCCCACATCTGATGCTCACCTCCAAGACTTCTCCAGGGCTGCACCTTTTCTGAGGAACTCCCTTTCCCTCTCTGTTAGAATTTCACCCAGTCTCCACTCCTTCAAAAAAACGGTAAAAAATAACGGTAATAAAATAATAATAATGTTCTCAGTGAATACTTTTCTAGCAACCTATTTCATTACCCCTAGTTATACCTTTTGTGTCACTATACCCCACTTCCTTTAGCATCTAAGCTCATTGAGCAGGGCCCTCAACCCCGCTGTTCCTGTGCATCCATTTGTCTGGTTACAATTACATGTGTTAATCCACCCATTGTACAGCGCTACGGAATTTGCTGGCACTATATAAATAATAAAATAAATAATAATAATTTACAGAGAAGGAGATTAAAATCTTTTAAAGTAAGCTACATCTGATTGAAAATGAAACCATTTTGTTTTTCCGCAGACTATGTAAGCCACAGCCAGGGGGAGTGTGGAGAGGGCTGCATAAATAGAATATTTCAATATACATAACTGTTATATACACACACATATTTATATATATATATATATATATATATAACAAAAAAAATCAATTCAAGACAACTTGCTGTTTAGTGTTTAGAAAACGGAAATAGTTTTCAAAGATTTAATTTCACTGAGGGAATCCAATGAAATGCCACAATTCATTTTATATTGAATTGAACAAGATATTTAGCATTTTTTATATGAACAATCTTATTTTAACAATTTTAACACCACACTATATGATGAAAACTATCATACTTGTAAAGGATATGTATGTATTACTATTTTGTTCAGAGACCACTTGACTTTTTCCAAGGTAACATTTTGGAGTGTCAATATTTAACAACCAGAAAAGTACTGAATATGGTGCCAGGTGCAAGAATATATTTCCTCCCCCATTTAGCAACAGCAATAATAATTTTATTTCTCTTATTCCCTGCAGAATGGTGTGCACCATGTAAGGTCACAGGGTCGTACAGCTTATACCCGCTCAACCATTTACTGCTGCACATTAAGCACATTTCATGTTTTACATCTAAGATTTTTGATTATCCATATAAAAACAAGAAAATGTTTTACGCTAATTATTAACCCATGGGGGAATTACACAATACTAAAAAAACATTATTTTGAGAATATATTGAGCTTGCCTTGGAATATATTAAAGGATTGTACAGTCTGATGACAGCTTCAACAATTATTTTCAAAACATTTGCCCGAACGTTACCCACATAAAATGAGAAATATCATAACATTTCCGTTGGTCTTCTCCTCAATTATTACCAAACTATCCAAACATTTGATTTGCTTTAGGAAATGAAGTGGCACAAAATGATTTTGCTTTTTCTTCACGTTATAGTTTCGTCCTTGAAACCAAGCGAATGCCGAAAAGTAGGACTAAATGCAGATACTCTCAAATATATTCTTTATCCCATGTCAACATTTGAAAAAGGTCTTTGCGAAAGACCCCTGTACTATTATCTTTTCTTTTAATGGAGAAGCAGACATTCAAGTTTAAGCCAGCTGGCTACGTTTTATATAAACAAAATACTATATTTATTTAATTTAATAGTGTAAAATAATTTTAGAGGGATCTAGTTCCATTTGGACCTACTCTGTATAGCTCAACAATGATATCCAGTACTGCCATTATACATTTGAGTACTTGGTGCATACATGTATGACAAATTAATTTTGACTGAACACTTGTTTTAATACCCCAGGTAACGGATTGCATAAGTTGCTGGAATAAACACTATTTTACTATTTGTTGTTGAGGGGTTTTATTTTTGTGTTTTGATACTGGATTCACAGACGTTCTGTTTAAGTAAACCAGTTTCTGACCCAAATTAACCTTATCTCATGGTGAAGTTACAGAAGTATTAACCTATAAAGCTGACTGGACGAATCACTGGGTACCTGCTTCTATCAGATTTTAGTTGGTTGAGCATCTGTTACTCAGATAAAATTAAATTAGTTCAAAAAAAATAATTATATATAAGTTATAAAAATATCATGAAGTTTCTGCCTGATAAAAAAAAGTTTCTCAAAAAATTTCAAATACATAATTTTAAAATAAATAATTGTTTCATTAAATGTAAATTATATATTGTGTTAAACAAATAATACATTTTGCTAAGAGAATAAAACATGTTAGCATGCTTTAATAGTTTGTTTCAAAAATCATGGACCTTTGGGGGCATATTTTTCCCCTTAAGAGTCAGAGATGGAATCAGGGAGGCCTATATGAGCAATGAGATCCATACCTACATGCAATAGTATGAAAAACCATGATAGAGTAAATAAACTTGGTTAGCCTGGCTGAGAAATATGCAATTCAAGCAGTATGATGAATTTAATGTACAGCAATTTGAGAAAGCAATGTTTTTTTAACATGTTGGTGTTGGGCCATTGGAAGCAGGCTTATATGGAATTTGTGAAACCATTATTTTCAAACTGGACAGGGCAGGAGATCACCTGGCATGTCACCAAATCATCTGATCTACCACATCGATTCTTTAGATTAGAGGTGAGGTCAGGGTTAATGAAGTCAGATACTCACCTGATCAATAATGATCTTCCTTAATACTCTTTGCTATAAATGCAAAATTATCATTAACATAATGAGAAAAAAAAAAATCTTATCTCCAGTCTGGTCATCAGTTACCTGTCTGTTTTCAAATTAAAGAAATCACTAAATTTGTAATAAAAATAAATAAATTTAAAAAATAAAATAGATAGATAGATAGATAGATATTTTGATATGTGGTTTTGTAATCAGCTCTTATTTTTTTATTGGACACTAGTAACAAAAAGCAGGTCTGTTTCTAAGCTATGATATCAATTACGGTAACCTCAAGTTTCTTTAAAAAATATTTGTCTACTACAGTGCTCCATTCACCCACTTTATGTTTTGAAACTACCTATCCTAGATTATTTATTATTTGAAAGGTTGAAATTGTAGTACCCATTGGATGTACAATATAGCAAGCATCCTAAATCCCATTACTGCTGATTTTCCCTGGGGTGGAAGTATGTCCAAGCTACCACTTGTCAGAGTCCCTGTTGCCCCTACTGATGTGGTATGGTGTCCTTGCGGCAATGTTGACACTGCAACTACTCTTCCTGCCATAAATTATGCTGTGAGTCATTCCAGCATCCAAAATGACGCTAAACGCCATTCCCTCATGCCCATTTATATAGCAGCTGGTTAGAGGCATTGTAATGTAACTTAGAACTGGGAAACCCAGATTTGAATCCCAGTCAGACCACTTTACCAGTAAGTGTCCTTGGGCAAGACACAAAGATATATATCCACCTACCTCAAATCCTCAGATTATAAACTCATTTGAGCTGGGCCTTCAATTACTTTTTATATACCCTTTCTAGAATTGTAAATTGCTGTGGAATATGTTGGTGCTATATAAATAATAATATTAGAGATTCATCCAGACATTATATTGAGACACCCCCACCAACCGTATTTTGGCAACAACCACCCAGCATGCTTTAACACTGCCACCCTATGTAAACCCCTTGTTCCAGCTATTCTGTGCCCTGTCTTGGTTCATGCTACCCAAGAGTGCATTTATCTGCTATATTGTGTTTTCATTGGTATTTACCCGTCTCTGTTTAGCTAGTTTGATATTTTTTGTTCATTGTCTTTGGCTTGCCTTAACATTCTTTTGTACTTCTGTTATCCTTGACTTCGGTCTGTTCTGAGTCTGCTTGCCCTGCCACTTTAAGGACTGGTAAAATGTACCCTTGTTGGGATTTTTCTCTCATGCCCTATTCGCTGCGTGAAAGGGGTTAATATTCATAACAACCCCTTCCTTTTAGGTATTATTACATATATCACATTCATCAAAATTTCTCTTGGATAAGAAAAAAAACAAAACAAAATTCTTTGTTAGTTATTATATAGACCAGGCCTGTATTTTCCATTCACTCTTAGCAAGATGAAGGAAATGGGAGGGCGTTCTTCTAATGCATCCGGAGAACTTTTATCAAATACGGATTTATTTTTATAGTAGTCACCATCACTAGGAGCATAAGATGGGCACTTCAATTAGATCCCTGGATGACTCCTATGTATAAGTCATCCTGCGCCCCATTGTGGGTGCAGGATGTGTGTAATGCCTTTGTTTAGTGTTACATGTTAGTGTGCTTGCAATCAACCAGGTGGATTTAGCTGTACAGTTGCAAGGATCTAGTAACAGTTGTATGCACTACCTGAATAGCAAGGATTCCTAATTTGCATATTCAGGTAGATTTGCATATTGCTGTTTTTGCAGGCAGGAGAGATGTTTTGTGTTTATTATTGTCTTCCCCACCCCTTTATAAATATGTTATTTGGTGACTATAATTCCCTGTTTTCTGACATATGGGCTAGTTCCGAGTAAGTTATGTATGTTAGTTCCATCTGGAATTTGTATCTTGTGTGGATTTTTAGGCATTCCAGTAGCAGAATCTTCAGACCTGTTGGCTGGTTGCACAATCCCTCTATCCCTAGGATAGATCAAAAGAGCTAGGCCTGAGATCCGCAACTGCCTTTGTAATGGCAGTAGAAATCACATTGCAGGCAGAGGTGAATACCTGCTGCAGCGGAATAGGCAGAGGGGGCGATACCTGCCTGGAAGAAGGACTGCAGCTTAAAAGGCAGAGGGGGACAATACCTGCTTGGAAGGAGATCTGCAGCCTGGTCGGGTGCAAGAGCTCCTGAGAGACACCAGTCAACTTTGTCAGCTGAGGTAGAAGCTTTCCAAAGTCCCTGCAAGTGGCTAGGAAGCGGATTGTGTGGAGGTACAGGAGCTTCGCCACATTTGGTGGCAGCGGTGGGATGGCGTCCTAACTATTGGGGAAACAAATCTTGGACCCCTGCACATCTTCTGGAGCCCAGAGAGAGGGATAGAGCTATCACCTCTGCAGTATCCTTTTCTGGGGAGGATCTCCAGAAGCAAGTGTTTGAGGGATTGACTTTCTTTTGAGCCAATCCATCAGCAGAGGTGGGGACTACAGAGTTGGACCAGGCAAGCATGGCATCTTCTGACTCTTACTCGGAGCTCCTGTTTGAGGTGGCCTGGTAGGGCCCTAATGTTTTAGTTGATACCCTCTGGGCAACCTGGGACCAGGTGACTGTTTATTTACAAGCCAAGAGAGACAACGAGTTCTAGATGGCCAACACAAATGGGAGGGGGCCTCCAGCAAAAAGAGGTTTGCAGTAACCCTTCAACAGAGGTGGTGCAACTGATCTGGGAGGATGTGACCACAGATTTAATAGAATTTACATCCTAGCAAGTTGGCCAGGTAGATGTGGAGAACAGTGTTCCCCACACCCGAATCACAGGGATGATGGGTGGCCAGCCCTGATCCTCAATCCTGGGGTATGGGGACCCATTGCAGCCAGAGTTACCGGGAGCAGATACGGTCAGCCCCCCTCCCCAGCGGCAGCTGGAGCAACTGGGAGTGGATACACAGTCATCCCCCCTCCCCTGGGCAGTTCATTATGCTGGGAGAAGAGAGTCTCGTCCTCCCTCCCCAGCGGCAGCAAGAGCAACTGGGAGTGGAGACGGTCTGTCTCCCTCCCCAGCAGTAGCAGGAGCAAATGAAAGCTGAAACGGCTGGTTCCCCTCTCCAGCGGCAGAAAGAGCATCCGGGAATGGAGACAGGTGGTCTCGCACTGGTAGAGGTAGCCGGCCTTCCTCCCAAGCAGCAGAGTGCAACACCAGCGGAAGACCTGGCAGCAGGGCAGAGTGTTGCTAGACTGTCTACAACAATCGGTGGCGCATGACTGTCGAGTATTGGCCACCGAAGTTGTAGCCCTCACTACAGCAGAAGAGCTGGCATCAGGGCAGAGCCATGCTTGTCTCTTCCTACAAGCCCAGACTCCCTACTCCATAGCATGGGAGCCCAAGCCACTAGGCATGTGCAAAAAATGTGATTCGGTTCGATAATTCGGGTAAGACTTTTTTGGCACTTAAGAAATTCGGGACTTCAGCAACTCGGAACATCTGTAGGGCTCCCTAACCCTAACCCTACTTCTGTCATCATTCACATAATTTTCCCTCCCTCTCTTTTTTGCCACTTTTCAGAAATCCGAAGCAATTCGGTAATTTGGTTCGGCAATTCGGCACTTCGGAAGCATCCGAAATGCCTGAAATTCGTCCAAATTCACATTTGGAATGAAACTAATTGAACATGTCTACAAGCCACCCTGATATCGTTCCATCAGCAGAGTGAGTGTCGGGGATATGGTGTAGGTGGCCTATATCCCCAGTGGCAGAAAGAGCTCCAGGGAGGGGAGGTCAACATCCTCACTCCCAAGCGGCTGAGTATGTACCAGTAAGAGAATCTGAGCAGACTCTCTCCCCAGCAGCCGAATGAGGAGCTCACCATAACCCCAGCTGAAGTGCTGGCATTTTTACAGAGTCCGGCTGGCCTCTGTCCCAATTACAAAAGTAGAAGGATATTTGTCCTAAATTGGTAGAGGAGGCTACAGTCTTCCCAGATCCCCACCTCATTTATTTAGAGACACCGGCCACTGTCTCTCTCCAGCGGATGATAGGATTTAAGGGAGAGGGTGTAGTTGACAGATTTCGTCAGCGGCAGCTGCACACTACAGGAGAAGACAAGTTTGGCTTGGTAAGTGACTTTTTTTAAACTGTATTCTATTCTGAACATTACTTTGGCCTTGGGATTTGCATATTGCTGTATCTACAGACAGGGAGATGTTTTGTGTTTATTATTGTCTTCCTCAACCCTTTATAAATATATTATTATGTTATTATAATTTCTTGTATGTTTTATGACATGTTTTGGTTATATGTATTTTATTAAGTTTGTCAAAGCAAGGTTGATGTAATGAACATATGGGCTAGTCCTGAGTAAAAAATAAATTTATGTAGGTTAGTTCCATTTGTAACTTGTGTCCTGTGTGGATTTTTAAAGGTCCCAGCAACAAAATCTATGGACCGGTTGGCTGGCTGCACGATCCCTCTAGCCCTGGGAAAATTAAAAAGAGCTAGGCTGGAGAGCCGCAAATGCCTTTGTAGAGGCAGTAAAAATCATATTGCAGGCAGAGGTGGATACCTGCTGCTGTGGAATAGGCATAGGGGATGAAACCTGCCTGGAAGAAGGACTGCAGCGGAATAGGCAGAGAGGACAATACTTACCTAAAAGCAAAGCTGCAGCCTGGTCTGGTGTAAGAGCTCCTTATAGACCCAAGTCAAGCCTCGCCGACTGGGGTGGAAGCGTTCCATGGTCCCTGCAAATGGCTAGGAACCGGAGTTGGCAGAGGTATTCAGTCCGAGTACAGGAGCTCCATCACACATATAGCTCAAACAAACAAACAAATATATGCATACATATCATCTACAAAACGAATGAGCTAGAGAGCCAATGCTACTGAGATGCCATTTCCAGTCCTAGCCAAAAGAGGACTATAGTGCTATCTAGGACAAAGCAAATGTTGCCTTGCTTGGAACTAGTTTTTTTCTCATTATAAGTATCCCTGTTGGAAACTGATGATGATAACCATGATGGTTATAAATATGTATTGAAGATCTGTCAACTGGAGTAATATAAAAGACATCATTTGACTTAGCTTTACCCACACATTTAAAATAACAATTTCTGTAGTGGTGTCAAGTTCACATAAAACTGTGAACTATGTAATAATTTTAAAGATTGCAGAAGTTCATTAGGAGCTACATTACACCAATGCAGAGTGTACATTTTTTATGCACATGACATTTTATGCCCCTACTCTAATTGCCATCTTCTTACACATCTTCCTGCTGCTGCCAGTACATATAAGCATCTACCAAAATAAAACAATTATTTTCCAATGCATCTGGACTCCTTTTGGGCAATTTACTGTAACAATGGTTTCCTGCTTGGTTCCAAAGGATTTGTTTTTCTTTATCTAAAATACACGTTATATTTAGGTGATACACCCCTACCTAATATATAACGTGCGAGTGCAGCGGTTACATTTAAGCACTGCACTCGCACTTTACATATTAGGTAGGTGTATATCACCTAAATATAAGGTGCATACTTGGTATACATTTTATGGTTTGGTGAGTTATTTGGAGTACCCACAAAGTGTTTACAGCTGCTATAACAAAATAATACCATCACAATCAGAAAATAAGCGCCGCGAATTGTCACACCTAAGTTTTTCATATTTGTTTTTCCTCTTTGCACTGCAAAATTTAGATTGTATATTTATTACTTAGAGATTTTTTTTTCTAGATTATTTAATGTGAATCTGGTTGGACCTCATGCAAAGCTTGTATCTAAATCCCTAAATATCCATCATAAAGTCCTGAAATGGTATGTGGAGTTTCTATTCTCTATGATCAATATCTGGATTATTTCCCCCTCTTCCTGCAACATTCATGTCGCAATCAACAAACCCAGCTAACAGAAAATATAGAGAAACTTCATTCCCACCTCTCTCTGCAATTTGAAGGTACTGACTGCAGCTTGGAAGATACTCTACCTTTGCTACCATAATATTTTTTACTAGAACATTGTTACCAATTCTACTTGTAGGTTGACACTGCAAATTTCTGCGCATGCATTTTTTTGTAAGTTGTTTTCAGATAATGTATTCCACCAATATGTCAGGTAAATATAGTTATTAATATTTTTGGCTGGTAGAATTCAGTTGTATACAACAAATGCTCTCATTATCGCCGTAGTCCCTTGCCCCTCCTAGCAATAAAATGTCTTATCACTATCTTGTTTCTTTAAAGCCAGAGACATCCACAAACCCAGCTTACAGAACACACAGGGAAACTTAATTTCTACAGCTTTTTTTAAAAATAAATATAAAAAAGTAGACATTTGTCGGAATAGCTGTTAAGCTAGCAATCATGAAAGGGAGAAATTACCCAACCCGGGTGTCTTACAATAAGGCAACCAGATGGGTAGAAGCCCAGTCCAATCTAAAGCTAAATGTAGCAAAAAAACAAAAAACTTTATTAAAGTCTATTAAAAGACTGGGTCAGGATAGTAATAGACAGAGTCCTATAAGGAGAACGATAGCTGCATAGGTAATCAGCTTTCAATAGGCTGATACTATTAGACAGGCCCCTTGCTTATAGGTCGAGGCAGTATGCTAAGCCATGCAGCAATCCGGGAAACAAAACAGCAGTAGGGACAGGAGGGGGGAGAGAAAAAATAAAGTAAATAATCTCACACACAAATCCCCTAAAGTCCTGTGCTAGCCCTTATTCTCCTAAATAACACCTTCGTGGGTGTTCTATTCTAAGACTAGACTAAGTCCATACAAATATAGCCCCAGTTAAAACACTAAACGAACATGAGTGCAAAAAGGTGCTGAAGTGCTCAAGTAAGTGAAGACAGACTGAACCCGACGCGCGTTTTGGCGTAACCGTACGCCGTCATCAGGGGTATCTGAAGGGAGGCTGTCCCCGCGGTTTATTTAAACCGGTATCTCAATTAGGTCCACCTGGGTATCTACCAATCCCGTGTGCTCGGAGCATTAGCCGGCTGACGAATGGAACAAAGAGGGGGCGTGGCATGAGTATGCCGTTAGTCCAGCCCCTCACGTGTTCACCGACCAAAAACAGAGACCAGTGCACTTAGACCGGGAGGATTTAACCCTTAGAGTGCCCAGTTGTTTCCACTGAAAATGTAAACTAAGTATCTTATTAAATCACTTAGATATAAATGTGTATAAACAGGAGCCAAGAGCTAGTTTGTAGTATAATTTACACGTATCCGTTATAGCCGGTTTTATAACAACCTGGCAACATAGAAACAGATACTGTATTATCACTGACAAATAACTATAGATTTCCTCCAAGTTTATATATTTATGTAAGTGAATGGTCTTAAATTGACAGGGGGTATAATAGAGCACTCAGAAAAAGGGAAGCAAGGTAACCCACAGGTATGCTTGGGGGTAGCCTGGAGGTGCCAAAAATAGAAATAATAAAGAAATATATACATATATACAAGCTTGTTATTAAGATAACATTGTTTATCAGAATATGGCAGTACTTTAAATGAATGGAGAGTAAGAGAAGCCCTCATTCAGCCCCATAGGTGAACGTGTTTTAAGATGATAGATCCAGAAAGCTTCTCTCTGTCTAAGTCTCAGATCCCAGTTCCCTTTCCTAGGGGGTTGTGGTATATGCTCAAGACCCATAAATCGAATACCCGCTGAGGAGTGGTTATGGTGTTGGTGTAGGTGTCTTGAGACAGGCGTCTCCAGATGTCGCCTAACTGAGTTGACGTGTTCGCGTATCCTAAGTCTGAAATGGCGAAAGGTCTTTCCCACATATTTAAGACCACAGGAGCAAATCAGCAAGTAAATTACTCCTGTTGTATGACAATTAAAAAAGGAACGAGGTTTGAACATCTTTGAGTCACCCATGTCAGGGATTGTCTTGGATTGTCTACTAATGAATGGGCATGCACTGCAGTGACCGCATTGAAATGTACCCATAGGTAAGTATTTTTGGAAGTAGCCAGAGGGGGAAGTTGTTGAGAGATGACTAGGTGCTAAAATATCTCTCAAGTTCCTGCCTCTTCTTGCTGTGATCGAAGGGAAAGGTGGCAGGATTTCTTTTAGATGCTTATCAGACTTGAGGATGTCTCTACCCTTGAAAAATATACTGCCAAAAATATCATACCGAGAGGGTTAAGGGTTCAGACTTTCCCGTCTAGACAAGCTGAGACAGAAGAGTTTTATAAGGAATGGGAGGAGGCAGCATCTAAATGCTCAAATACTTTCATGAATATCATCTGTAAATATGAGTCCATGAAACTAACCAATGTCCAACTTGAATTGGACAAAGAAATTGAGTTGGTCCAGGGATTCAAAACAGAACCACAATTTGAGTCACTGGAAATTAAACTTAAATCCAATTTGGACAAATTCTCGCATATAGTAAAAGTAAGGAAACACCAGAAATATATGAGAGACATAAAGGATTTTGAACAAGGTAGAATCTACCGCTCCTTTAAAAAGAGATCCAAAGTGGATTCTGATCAATTCAGCACATCCGAGTACGACTCAACAGACACGGAAACAGAAAAATCCCAAGGTTCTACCCCTAGAAACCCACCCAAAAGCATACTCAAGAAAGGGGTGGATTTTTTAGGGTTAAGGCAAGCGGACCTAACTCAGGGCCCGCACACCAGGTACCGAGGCAGAGGTCAGAGACGACGCAGGGAATAAAAGAGTCTTCTCTGCGTATCATTAACCTCTCCAATACCACCCTTAGCACAACCGAACTTAGCATACTGGAAAAGGGACTATCATTTGTTCCCGTCCCAACATTCAGTAAGTTCACCTGGACTAAGGATGTTAATTTGTTCGTGAGGAAGTTGGCTCTATTCAAATACCATGCAGTACAAAAAGAAATCAAGGCACAAAGTCTGGGCCTCTTACCTAAAGACCTAGAGTGCCTCGATACTCTCATTGAATTGCTTAATTCTGGGGAGGGCTCCATACATCATGACATCCCATATACTAACTTAAAACCCAAGAGTAAGTTCACTCCACACTTTCAAGACTATAAAAACCTTGAGGTATTTCTTGAAATGGTAACCAGGGAAATTGAAAATATAAATGTGGCAGATTTTGACTTATCTCCCAGTGGTAATCTTAGCTCACAGGAAGCATTAGCTCTTAAAAAACTACAGAGCTATACGAATCTGATCTTTAAACCCTCGGATAAGGGGGGGAATGTGGTGGTACTCAATAAAGACCACTACATTCAAATCGCAGAAAGATTACTATCTGATGAAAGCACTTATCGTGTACTTGTTAAAGACCCTACGCAACAATACCAAATTGAGTTAAAAAACCTACTTACAAAAGCAGTCAACCAACAACTTATCAATTTGGACGAGTTTGGGTTTATGTGCACTAAACAGCCAGTTTTATCTACCTTCTACTGTCTGCCTAAAGTGCACAAATCACTAACAGACCCAACCGGTAGACCTATTGTCTCCGGCTGTGACAACTTGACACAGAATGCTAGCATTTATATTGATAAAATTATATCTCCAGTAATGCAGAAACTACCCTCTTTTCTTAGAGATACGAAACAAATGCTAAAATTACTAACTAATCTCGTCCTACCACCAAACGCTACTCTATGCAGCCTAGACGTGGAGGCCCTATATAGCTCAATTCCCCACAACCTTGGTATTAAACATACCCGCGAAATGTTGAAACTTGAAACTGACCTACCCGAGCACTATGTGAATTTCGTAACTGAACTACTTGAATTTATTCTAACCCGTAATGTCTTCTTGTTTAATGGCAAAATCTTCCACCAGACCACTGGCACAGCTATGGGGACGTCTTGTGCGCCCTCATATGCCAATCTACATCTCGGCTGGTGGGAGAGATGCATTAAGCTAGACCCAGTTTTGAAACCTTACATCGATCAGATTTTTTACTGGAAAAGATACATCGATGATGTGTTTCTGATATGGTTAGACACATCAGATAAATTCAAGGAATTCGTACATTTGTTGAATAACAACGAGTTCAATCTACGTTTCACTAGTGAAGTGGGAGGTCAAAAGCTTTGTTTTCTAGACCTAACGCTACAGGTGTCTGGGGGCAAAATTGATACAACCTTATTTAGGAAAAAGACGGCCTCCAATAACCTTCTATGTTGGACCAGTCATCACCCCACACCGCTCAAGTCCGGAATCACCATAGGTCAATACCTGAGACTTCGCCGGAATTGTTCAACAATGGAAGAATTCAAACTTAAGGCGAATGAATTACGACATATGTTTAAGACCAAGGGCTACCCAAATAGGGTTCTAAAAAGAGCTTACATCAGAGCTATCCAGACTGAACGTGAAACACTGATCACAGATGTGAGTCGAAAGACTGAGCAGAACACAATACGCTGCATTGGTACGTTTGATGCAGGATGGGATACTATGTCAAATCTTTTTAGAAAATTCTGGCCCATCCTCAAGTCTGATAAGCATCTAAAAGAAATCCTGCCACCTTTCCCTTCGATCACAGCAAGAAGAGGCAGGAACTTGAGAGATATTTTAGCACCTAGTCATCTCTCAACAACTTCCCCCTCTGGCTACTTCCAAAAATACTTACCTATGGGTACATTTCAATGCGGTCACTGCAGTGCATGCCCATTCATTAGTAGACAATCCAAGACAATCCCTGACATGGGTGACTCAAAGATGTTCAAACCTCGTTCCTTTTTTAATTGTCATACAACAGGAGTAATTTACTTGCTGATTTGCTCCTGTGGTCTTAAATATGTGGGAAAGACCTTTCGCCATTTCAGACTTAGGATACGCGAACACGTCAACTCAGTTAGGCGACATCTGGAGACGCCTGTCTCAAGACACCTACACCAACACCATAACCACTCCTCAGCGGGTATTCGATTTATGGGTCTTGAGCATATACCACAACCCCCTAGGAAAGGGAACTGGGATCTGAGACTTAGACAGAGAGAAGCTTTCTGGATCTATCATCTTAAAACACGTTCACCTATGGGGCTGAATGAGGGCTTCTCTTACTCTCCATTCATTTAAAGTACTGCCGTATTCTGATAAACAATGTTATCTTAATAACAAGCTTGTATATATGTATATATTTCTTTATTATTTCTATTTTTGGCACCTCCAGGCTACCCCCAAGCATACCTGTGGGTTACCTTGCTTCCCTTTTTCTGAGTGCTCTATTATACCCCCTGTCAATTTAAGACCATTCACTTACATAAATATATAAACTTGGAGGAAATCTATAGTTATTTGTCAGTGATAATACAGTATCTGTTTCTATGTTGCCAGGTTGTTATAAAACCGGCTATAACGGATACGTGTAAATTATACTACAAACTAGCTCTTGGCTCCTGTTTATACACATTTATATCTAAGTGATTTAATAAGATACTTAGTTTACATTTTCAGTGGAAACAACTGGGCACTCTAAGGGTTAAATCCTCCCGGTCTAAGTGCACTGGTCTCTGTTTTTGGTCGGTGAACACGTGAGGGGCTGGACTAACGGCATACTCATGCCACGCCCCCTCTTTGTTCCATTCGTCAGCCGGCTAATGCTCCGAGCACACGGGATTGGTAGATACCCAGGTGGACCTAATTGAGATACCGGTTTAAATAAACCGCGGGGACAGCCTCCCTTCAGATACCCCTGATGACGGCGTACGGTTACGCCGAAACGCGCGTCGGGTTCAGTCTGTCTTCACTTACTTGAGCACTTCAGCACCTTTTTGCACTCATGTTCGTTTAGTGTTTTAACTGGGGCTATATTTGTATGGACTTAGTCTAGTCTTAGAATAGAACACCCACGAAGGTGTTATTTAGGAGAATAAGGGCTAGCACAGGACTTTAGGGGATTTGTGTGTGAGATTATTTACTTTATTTTTTCTTTCCCCCCTCCTGTCCCTACTGCTGTTTTGTTTCCCGGATTGCTGCATGGCTTAGCATACTGCCTCGACCTATAAGCAAGGGGCCTGTCTAATAGTATCAGCCTATTGAAAGCTGATTACCTATGCAGCTATCGTTCTCCTTATAGGACTCTGTCTATTACTATCCTGACCCAGTCTTTTAATAGACTTTAATAACGTTTTTTGTTTTTTTGCTACGTTTAGCTTTAGATTGGACTGGGCTTCTACCCATCTGGTTGCCTTATTGTAAGACACCCGGGTTGGGTAATTTCTCCCTTTCATGTTTGTAATTTCAGGGTTATGCCCTATTACCCAGTCTAGGTGACCGTCTCTCTTGGGGCACGGAAGTTGGGTTCGGAATTTTCTTCCCAGTCTTCTGGCCCCTAGAGGCTTTTCATTTTTTCTCTATTTGTTAAGCTAGCAATGCCAATACAATTATAAAAAAAAATAGTAGAATTATGATTAAAATGTGGTTGTTGTGAATGATACAAAAAGTTTTAAAAATGTTTTTTTTTCTATTTAAAGTTAATTTTAATTACATCTAAACAATAACACAAATATATCCTTAGTTTGTCAACCTTGCTTAAAGGTTACCAAGATTCTGCCACGAAAATATTGGCAATTTGGGCACAGAATGGGTTACCTGTTTGCATAAAATGCTACAAATGGAGTTTCATTGCAAATACCCAAAACCTTTTCTCTTTCTTTTTTTAATTTCACCTTTCACATTTGAGCTTTTCACCTCTCAATTCAATTATAGGCAGATTGTTTAAACACAACATCCTTTGCAGTGTATGCTATTACTTCCTAACCCACAAAAGACAGATTGTACCTTGGATACTCAAATTCAAACTATCCCAGACCTTCGAGCAACTGAGAACTCCACAAAAAGAATGAGAAGGGAATTCTATAGCCAGTTTAACCAATGTATCATTTTCAGTCTGCTAGCAAATGTCATTCTCAAGACAGAAGCAGAAAAAGGTATTGTCTAATTCTATATAGTTTCTATATCCACAATTATAGCAAGTCGAATAATGTTGCATTCCAAACATGATATATTTGCCTCTGCTACTGCTGACCTGGTTTACTAAATGCCTGACAGCATTTTCTTTGTTTAACTTTAACTGTGATCATCACACTTTTGTTATACTGACAGTAGAAAATATTCAGTAACAGACACCCTAAATACATCATAAGCACCACTGTACTAATCTTTAATAATGGGTGTGCTCTGGCACACGTGCTTACAAATCATTGTCAGGACCCGCAAGGCATTCATGTTTCCAAAGGCATTCAGTGTGGCAGCATTATCCGACAAAGCATTGTGTGGATTTGCATGACTAACTAAAAAAAAAATCTATTATTTCATTTGAAGCTTATTATTCAGGAATATGTAATAGGGGCTGGTCAGCATCTGTGCGGACTCTAGATTAAACTGGCAATTAGTTTGAGAAGTCCCAGGCAGGAATGACTGGCACACTGTGGGTGCAGAACTGCTGTTTTGCACTTGGTAAACACACTGTACTTGTGTGTCGACTAAAAGGTTAAGTAAACAGAAAAACAAAAATGTCACATCATAATGCATGCAATCACAAATGTAAAACCAATTAAGTTGCAATAGACTTGCTCACAGATGGAAAATGTGACGCGACTAAACCATATTTTTCCAAAAATAGAATTTTTTTCAGGACACCATAATTCCGACCAAATGTCGGTTCAGCTCGGCAGAATTTTGCTATGAAGATTCCAATCACAATAACAAAAATGGGCTTGAAAATGGGTGTGCTGAGAAATATATGCATGATAATAACAATGTTATATAATATTATGTAGTACACTGATAGAAACAAACATTTGCACAACCGTTTGATACGTAACGTGAGAAAATAGTCACCAATAAAAGGTTAAAAAAAAAAACAGAAAGAAGAATAAGAAAAATAAATAATCTCTATTTGTATGTATATTTAAAATGTGCCTATTAAATGGTTTGCAAAATATATACATATAAAAGATTATGTACAGTATATATTTTGCAGCACAGCACACTGATTTCACATCTTTTGGTTCACAGATCCAGGCTGGCTCACACATTTTGAGAACAATAGAGAAGATTTCACGTATATTAAAAGGATAATGAGGTTAATGAGACAAATAGTTAATGTATGTTTATAATGTACCTCCCACTAGTGTTGCTAGGGATGTACTCTAGGGAATGAAGCCCTGGGAGTATGCTGGTAAAGCTCTTAACACTGATGACCAAGGGGACATTTATAACCCGCTATCACTTTAATTTCATTATTAGTTTCAGTAATACTCTCCAAATTCTGAAATAAATAGGCCTATCCTTCTCACCACTGTTGTGGAAACACTGCCAACCATTCCCTGACATGGCCTTCTCATCTTCCATTGGGGCTGTCTTCATGCAACATCTTCTGGTTAAGTGACCCCCCCAAAAAAGCTATTTTCCATGGCATGACTTGAGAAGACTGATAGCTGGATTTGAGGACAAGAGAGAGGAACATTTGTGGAGCTACATCTCCTGATGGGCAAGAGTGTTTTTTACATTTTATAGGTGTTTAAATAAAGAAATTATCTATGGAGTACACTATGGAAATGTGATTTAGCTTTGCAAATCAAGTGGATCTTCAGAATCATTTATATCCAATAGTAATTTTTTTGGGCTTTTTAGAGACTTTTTTGTGCCTCAGTTATTTGGATATTTTAACATTCAATGCAACCTATATTGCCTAATGTAATGTTAAATTTTTTATATTGTTGCAATGTTGGCAACAGTTTGATACATCCTTATTTTTGTATTCCATGTAATAGTTTATTAATTTTCATATTTACTGGTAATTAGTAGTTTTAAGGTGTTTATTGTTGTCTATTGATTTTTAATAGATAATAGAGTGCATTTTTTCTTAATATGGTAATAGTGTTGTATGGTCTCTATTGGTCAATTGAGCTATGCAAGTAATGAAATGCATTGGGCAGTTACAGGCTGTACCTGTGATGTTTTTCTATATGCTCAATTGTGTATTCATGTCACGGTTCTCACCGCGACATCCAGACTGCAAGACGAGGTCGCCCCAGAAGTGACCAACAAGGGATTTGAACCTGGGTACTTTGCGGTCCTTGGCCTGCTGTTTCTCCTCAGAGCCACCTTACAGTTCAAGTATTGTCTATAGTCCGATCTTGCCTTGTATCCAGCACTGGGGGCTGGCCGTTATCTGTGGCTGCTCCAATATTCTCAGCACACCTGAAGCTGATGGCCGTTAGCCAGGTATATAACACTGCCTCTCCCAGAAGGCAGTGTCAGTTCATTGACTCTGGTTTCCTTGTTTGGTTCCTGTTATTTCGAGTTCCTGTTGTCCTGTTAGTTTTCGGCTTCTGACCTGGGCTTTGTTCTTGTTTATCCTGAATTCTGGCATCCTCTAACCACTGGCTTACCCACGACGATTCTCCTTCTCTAGTCCTTGTCTGTACTTTGACCTGGTTATCCTGAACAGCCCCCGTGCACAGACTCACAGGCCAGGTGAGTTCTTCCCTGACCACCTTGGCCTGTGTTTAAATGCAAGGGTGAGCATATCTCTGCATACTGGACTCCCACCAAGGTAAGCCGTGACAATTTATTAGTGATGTCACAAACATCAAATTTTCCATTCGCGAATGAACTTCCGCAAATGTTCGCGAACGGGAGAACCGGGCGAACCGCCATAGACTTCAATAGGCAGGCGAATTTTAAAACCTACAGGGACTCTTTCTGGCCACAATAGTGATGGAAAAGTTGTTTCAAGGGGACTAACACCTTGACTGTGGCATGACGGAGGGGGATCCATGGCAAAACTCCCATGGAAAATTACATAGTTGATGCAGAGTCTGTTTTTAATCCATAAAGGGCATAAATCACCTAACATTCCTAAATTGTTTGGAATAACGTGCTTTAAAACATCAGGTATGATGTTGTATCGATCAGGTAGTGTAAGGGTTATGTCCGCTTCACAGTGACAGACCAAACTCCCCGTTTAACGCACCGCAAACAACCGCAAACAGTCCATTTGCACAACCGCAAACTCCCCATTTGCACAAGGTTGGATACCAAGCTAGCCATGTCCCGTTCCTTGTCCTCACTGATGTCATTGAAGGTCTCTTCCTCCACCCAGCCACGTACAACACCAAGGGTCCCCGAAAGGTGACAACAAGCCCTCTGTATTTTTTTTTTAAAATGTACACTACTGTTACACCAGATGTGAGTTGCACTGGTGTGACACTGTGCCCTGGCAGGCCCTGAAGCACATACATGTGAAGGAAACTGAATACACTAGCATAGCTATCGATTTCCCTATTAAATCAGCAGCAGCTACACTGTCCCTCCTCTCACGAAGAATGCAGCTTCCGGGGGGCGGGGCCTAGCTGTCATGGAGGAAATACGCACTTCGTGTGAGCTTCCTCAATATCTCACTTTAAGCAGCTATTAACAAGCGAATTTCACCCCAGAAGGGGATGACCCAGCAATGTTGCTCCTACCTGACTGACCCGACATGCTTAATAGCGGTCAGGTAGATGGTAATCAGTCACACGGGCAAACAAGACAGGAAAGGGTTAAAGATAAATTCAGAGTCAAGAACAAAACTATGGTCAATACCAAAATAAACAAAATAGATCAACGAAAGCACTAAAGGGTACTGACACAGAAACCACGATAGGACAAAGTGGATAGGGCTAGGGAAGTTTAAATATCCTTTAACATTTGAATGGCACACGTCATGCCTACGCCCTCAAAACTTTCGTGTGTGGGGGTGCTGGAATGACGTGGGCCAATGGGAGCCTGAATCAACTTTTGGCTCCCACTGCCCCTTTAATAGCAAACTCGTGACTCGAGCCGTGCTCCTAGTGCCAGCTGGGCCATGTGACCGATCACTGCGGTCAGTGCACGCGGCTAAGTCAGAAGAGGAGATCAAGCCGCATGCGGCTCGTGTGGAGGCAGGAGTTATCCAGCCACGAGCGGCTCAAGCTTAGGAGCCAGGTCAGTCCCAGGATAAGGTAAATACAGCCACAACCACTTATCCCAATCACACACCTTTCCCAACTTCCTATCCCATTAAAAGCATATTACCGCGTATTTAATAAAACAGATAGACCCACTACTTCATCCAGGTTACCGATCGATGGTTCGATATTCTGAGCCTTCTCTGATTTACTGTACACGACTGTTCGATATTCCCACAAATTTTATATAGCATTTTATGTTTGTTTGAGACCACCTTAAAAATATTGGATATCGCTAAAAATCATGATCATTATATACTTTCTCTACAAACCTCTAAAACGAACCAAACTACTCATCCATCCACTATACCACTTTATACCACCTAGAACTAGTGCCCAGTTAAAATGCTCAACTCTTACTTACCCACTCTTACTTACCCACACACAGTCATGCCACACACATTTCACCACTACTCTCACTGAATCCCTCTGACTACGGCTAAATTTATCTTCTACATCAGAACACTACTCCTTCAACACTGACACTCCAGTGCATATTATTAAAAGATTGGGCAGATGGAAATCCTCAGTCTACAACAGATATATTCCTTATCCCGGGAAAGAAATGAGGAAAGCTTTTAAAAGTTTGGCTTTGTACATTTGATGTGTGTTTTTTCTTTAATATCTTTTCACCCTCTTTGCATGAACCCGATTTACATATATTACTAATATGTTTCTGAACATATATATTATATTATTCACTCACTCACTCTCTGGGCTGGCCTAAGACATCATGCTGCCTAGGTCCAACGATAAATGACTATGGGGGATAATGTATAATAAACACAGGTTACTGGCTATGGGGGGGATAATGTATAATAAACACAGGTTACTGGCTATGGGGGGATAATGTATAATAAACACAGGTTACTGGCTATGGGGAGGATAATGTATAATAAACACAGGTTACTGGCTACGGGAGGGATAATGTATAATAAACACAGGTTGCTGGCTATGGAGGATAATGTATAATAAACACAGGTTACTGGCTATGGGAGGGATAATGTATAATAAACACAGGTTACTGGCTATGGGGGGATAATGTATAATAAACACAGGTTACTGGCTATGGGAGGAATAATGTATAATAAACACAGGTTACTGGCTATGGGAGGGATAATGTATAATAAACACAGGTTACTGGCTATGGAGGGATAATGTATAATAAACACAGGTTACTGGCTATGGGAGGATAATGTATAATAAGCACAGGTTACTGGTTATGGGAGGATACCTCAGTTATTATACTTGTTTTTCTATCCCTAAATAGCTAAATGTGTATACAGTAATTATTTAAAGAGACACCACAGTAAAGCTATCACAATTCTTGCCATTAGTTCCTCTAAATGAGCGTGGGCGGACCCGAAACCACTGACGAGGGACATCGGCTGGGGTCTCGGGTAAGTCACTGAAGGGGTTTTCAGCCCTTCAGCAACATTTGATGGGTAGTGGGAGGGAGAGGGTACCTCCAGTGCCAGGAAAACGGTTTGTTTTCCTGGCACTGGAGTGTCCCTTTAAGTACTATACACATTACAGGTATCACAATATCCGATCATTAAATGAAAAAATAAATCCAGGTAACTGCTTTACAACAACAAAATAAGCTATTAGATGTACTTCACTGTTAGGAAAATGAATACATGAAATTTAGTTCTGCAAAACCATAATTCCATTTTTAGCAAATAATATATATTGTTAAAATATTGCATGCAACCGTGCTATTAGGAATAAACAAAAAGTGGTAGTCTTTATATTTGTGTAAAAAAGAAAAAAAAATCTTCAGTATCTCAACTCAGGTTTTATCTGGTTCTCTTCCAAGATTTGACTCATCAGCATTCAGTGCAAAAAACACTCATAAAAATAGAATACAAAACACAACAAAAGAAATATGAGCAGAGATAATAAAAGCTGTGGTGTGATAGGGGGTGTTGGTAGATGGGCCAAGCTGCTCTCTAATTGCGCTGTATGATATTTGTGACCTCTCCAACCCCTAAGAAAAAGAAAAACCAACTGAATCAATGGGCAGTATCACGCAGGTGGATGAACGCTGGTATATTTACAGCTGCAGATTTTATATGACACACAGGTGTTACGATCGCAGTAGTTTGCTTGGCATATTCATAGTTTTCATTGTGGTCTAGAATTTACTGGGTACTTTGATGCCGCAGCTGCCGCTCTGTATTGTCCCAAGCTAAAAGTTTTGAAAGGTAATGTAGAATTAGACAGTTTGACAGAAGGTAATCGACTGAACCACTCTGGTAATCTTTGAACCTTTTTTCATTGAAGATTCCATTAATTTTAAAGTTATATGTTAATGAAAAATACATAAAGTTGCCAAAAAAAAAAAGTATGTGAACCCTTTGGAATGATATGGATTTCTGCACGAATTGGTCATAAAATGTGATCTGACCATCATCTAAGTCACAACAATAGACAATCACAGTCTGCTTAAACTAATAACACACAAATAATGTTTTTATTGTACACACCATGTAAACATTCACAGTGCAGGTGGAAAAAGTATGTGAATCCTTGGATTTAATAACTGGTTGAACCTCCTTTGGCAGCAATAACTTCAACCAAACGTTTCCTGTAGTTGCAGATCAGACGTGCATAACGGTCAGGAGAATTTTTGACCATTCCTCTTTACAGAACTGTTTCAGTTCAGCAATATTCTTGGGATGTCTGGTGTGAATCACTTTCTTGAGGTCATGCCACAGCATCTCAATCGGGTTGAGGTCAGGACTCTGACTGGGCCACTTCAGAAGGCATATTTTCTTCTGTTTAAGCCATTCTGTTGTTGATTTACTTCTATGCTTTGGGTCATTGTCATGTTTCAACACCCATCTTCTGTTGAGCTTCAGCTGGTAGACAGATGGCCTTAAGTTCTCCTGCAAAATGTCTTGATAAACTTGGGAATTAATTTTTCCTTCGATGATAGCAATCCGTCCAGGCCCTGACGCAGCAAAGCAGCCCCAAACCATGATGCCCCCACCACCATACTTCACTGTTGGTATGAGGTTTTGATGTGGGTGTGCTGTGCCTCTTTTTCGCCACACATAGTGTTGTGTGTTTCTTCCAAACAACTCAACTTTGGTTTCATCTGTCCACAGAATATTTTGCCAGTACTGCTGTGGAACATCCAGGTGCTTGTGCAAACTGTAAACGTGCAGCAATGTTTTGTTTGGTCAGCAGTGGCTTCCTCTGTGGTATCCTCCCATGAAATCCATTCTTGTTTAGTTTTTTACGTATTGTAGATTCGCTA
Source organism: Pelobates fuscus (assembly GCF_036172605.1). NCBI lineage: Eukaryota > Metazoa > Chordata > Amphibia > Anura > Pelobatidae > Pelobates > Pelobates fuscus. The sequence continues at coordinate 44,327,967 of NC_086328.1, forward strand.
ACAGGGATGTTAGCATTTGCCAGTGACTTTTGTAAGTCTTTAGCTGGTGTTTCCAGGTGTAACTTCTGGTTTCCCAATATGGAAATGGTGCACAACTAACAAATGTCCTAAGTTCCCTTCCAATGACAAGTCTCCCAAGAGTCCAAGTGCCCAGCCCAAAGTAAACATCATAAGAGTGCTTCTGCTAAATGCTATTTGCGCCGGAACTCTCAGATTCTTCTTCACCTCATTGAGCAGTCTGCGCTGTGCTCTTGCAGTCATCTTTACAGGACGGCCACTCCTAGGGAGAGTAGCAGCAGTGCTGAACTTTCTCCATTTATAGACAATTTGTCTTACCGTGGACTGATGAACAGCAAGGCTTTTGGAGATACCTTTATAACCCTTTCCAGCTTCATGCAAGTCAACAATTCTTAATCGTAGGTCTTCTGAGAGCACTTTTGTGCGAGGCATCATTCACACCAGGCAATGCTTCTTGTGAAAAGCAAACCCAGAAGTGGTGTGTGTGTTTTATAGGGCAGGGCAGCTGTAACCAACACCTCCAATCTCATCTCATTGATTGGACTCCAGTTGGCTGACATCTCACTCCAATTAGCTCTTGTAGATGTCATTAGTCTAGGGGTTCACATACTTTTTCCACCTGCACTGTGAATGTTTACATGGTGTGTTAAATAAAAACATGGCAACATTTCATTCTTTGTGTGTTATTAGTTTAACAGACTGTGATTGTCTATTGTTGTGACTTAGATGATGATCAGATCACATTTTATGATCAATTCGTGCAGAAATCCATATCATTCCAAAGGGTTCACATACTTTTTCTTGCTACTGTACTTTATGAAAAGCTGCATAAGCCAGTGCAGGCAATTAATATGCTTGTATAAAACATGGTTTACATTTCAACTGTGTTGGCAACACAATAAGCCTACACATTTGGTTTTGGTAAAGCTGGTATTTCGTGTACGTTTGCCATTTCCAGAGGGGATCGTTTAATTTTAATGATATAGATGAGAATGACATGAGCTGGTGTCTACAGGCATATATGCAAAATAATTGTTAGAGTGCTAGGTGTTCTTGTGAACCAAGAGGCCATCTTCAAATGATAACAGATAGTGCAACAACTTTAAATGCATTAAGTCATAAACCCAACTGCCCTGTTTACACTCGGATTCAGGAAACAGGATGAAATCTACAAGGTTAGATAAACTACACATCCACCGGAGATCTACTTTATCATGACCATCTGAGTACCATGCATTGTTGGCTCCAGGACTGGCTAAGATGCATGTATTTTCACTCCACAAGCAAAAAGGTTAAGGAACATGGATGATAGTCATGTAATAGCCAATGGTTACTATATTATTTATATATATATATATATATATATATATATATATATATATATATTAGTAAAAAAAACTAGGCTACGGAGGAGTGCTGAACACCAAATTACTAAACAAACCAGGGAAAGGTTGCATATAAGAAGACTATGACTATATATCTGGTGGCAATGCCCTAGACCAGGGGTAGGCAACCTTCGGCTCTACAGATGTTGTGGACTACATCTCCCTTGATGCTTTGCCAGCAATATGGCTGTAAAAGCATTATGGGAGATGTAGTCCAAAACATCTGTAGAGCCGAAGGTTGCCTACCCCTGCCCTAGACTTATATCTCTTAAAAGAGATTTAGCGCAACAGATTAGGGATCTTTTCCCTATACAATATAGGCCAACTCCTCAAGCTTTCCTAGTCCACATTGATCTCCCGACATCTGATAAGTACAAGACATATCTTTATATTAATATCTTTGCAGCAGCAAAATCTGTTTAGCTAGATATTGGAGAAACCCAGCTATTCCAACATGGGCTGAAATACAAACTCACATAAATTTCCAATGTGATGCAGAAAAACATTTCTTTAAAAGAGATACAAAGTCAATACAGCTGTATGAGAATATTTGGGACCCTTGGAATCAATACCGTAATCTTGGAGTATAGACAAAGGTGATAGCACACAAAGGGTTATTGCAAATCACAGCAAAACAAAAGTATGTTTGAAGGAATCTGTTAAAGGAAACATAAATGCAACATAGCATAGACTGTAAAATGTGGTATCTGCATAAAAGATATGTAGGACACTCATGGATTAAAGAGCCCTCAATGTTGGCTCTGAACACTGTTGGTTATTTCAACACTTTCAGGTTGATGTGGTGTATTAGATTTTCTCAGTATGCTTCCTCTGTAAAAGGATCATAATTCAGAGACCAGGAACTAAATACATATAAAATACAATTTATTTTAAACAAGACAAACCAGAGGTAATAAGTAATAAAGCACTACGCGTTTCGACCCACTACAGGTCTTCCTCAGGTGCATCTAAGAACAAATGTAAAAACATGCTTTTTATATACTGCATAATAACAAAAAGAGAACCAGGTGTGTGAGTATAATGACCATATATGGTGTTTCCAGGTGTAACTTCTGGTTTCCCAATATGGAAATGGTGCACAACTAACAAATGTCCTAAGTTCCCTTCCAATGACAAGTCTCCCAAGAGTCCAAGTGCCCAGCCCAAAGTAAACATCATAAGAGTGCTTCTGCTAAATGCTATTTGCGCCGGAACGCAGAAAATCCAAGATGGCTTTACTTCCGTTTCCGCTAGATCGGCGGCACATCCATTTCCAGTTTCGCTATCATATTGTGGATGACGTTCTTCCCTCCCACAGAGAGGTGGAAATATAGATATACAGATCCATAGGGCGCCATTTTAGTTAATGGAATATAAAAGGGCAAAGGGGCAAATAGTTATTAAAAGAGTGTATATAAATATCCTGCAGCTGGCTAGCCACCACATAATTAACCCTTTTGTCATTGAGTATTTTGAATTATTTGTGCGCTAGCCAGCAGGCAAGTAGTTTGGAGTTTTGTTTTTTAAATAAAGGCCCAGATTTGAAGCATTTGGTCTGAATTTCTGGAGACAGCTAGTGAGTATTCAATCTGGTTGGAATCTGGACCAAATTGTTCAATAGCATGAACAATGTCGGAATTTTGCAGTCCAAATAGTCTGGCATGCGGCAGGATAGTTTTCCCCATTTGCTACAAGGCCATTTCGATTTTAATGAAAAACCCTGCTACTTTCTGAAAAAAATACGCACACCTCAAAGAATACACAGAGATAATGAAAGCACTTCACTACTTTACTGGGTGTCTTTAAAGCCATGTAGCAATACTCTGCACAAACAGTAAGGTCCGGAACTATTTGGACACTGACACACATTTCATAATTGTGGCTCTGTACTCCACCACAATGGTTTTAAAATGAAACTACCGAGATGCAATTAAAGTGCAGGCTTTCAGCTTGAATTCAAAAGGGTTGAACAAAATTATTATATGGAATGTTTATTTTTTTTGTACCTAGCAACGCCACTGTATGAAACTATAATTTCAAAGTGAATTTCAAATTTAAGGTGTAAATAGCCAAACTGGAAACATTCTCTCATCCTCTAAGTTGGCTATCCTTAACCCCTTAAGGCCTGTTTTTGTGATGTTGTACGTTAAGGACCAGAGTGGTTTTAACACTTTTATGGTGTTTGTGTTTAGCTGTAATTTTCCGCTCTCTCATTTACTGTTCCCATACAAGTTATATTTTGTTTTGTTTTTCAGGACAAAAAGGGCTTTCTTTACATAGCATTATTTGTATATCGTATCATATAATTTACTTTTTAAAAAATAATAAAATATGGTGAAAAATTGAAAAAAAACAAAAACAAGTTTTTGGACTTTTACTTGAAAAATCTTTCATTTATCTACAAAAGCTAATGAAAAAAACTGCTAAATAGATTCAAAATTTTGTCTGGACTTTCGGCCCGGTTGTCAGGTATGTCCCTCAAATTGCAATCAATGAAATTACTTAATTATGTAAAAATATTACATAAATATGCACGTAGAATTTAACCTCTTAAGGACACATGACATGTGTGACATGTCATGATTCCCTTTTATTCCAGAAGTTTGGTCCTTAAGGGGTTAAATATATACGGTCCTATATATTTGAAGTCTACATGTATATTTATGAAATTATTTATGTAATTATGTATATTTCGTATTATTTTTATTTATTTATACATAGATATATATATATCATTTTATTCTAAGTGTATTTTGATATAAATATATATATGTATATAATATATATATATATATATATATATATATATATATATATATTATATACACACACACACGTGTAATTTAATTATATGTGTATTTTGATATTAATATATGTGTATATATATATATATATATATATATATATATATAAATATAAAAATACACTTAGTATGACATATATATACACACACATATTATATATAGATATAATACATCTATCATAGATCTATATCATATATATATATATATATATATATATATATATATATATCATTTTTTTATTTTTATTTTTTATTTTTTGCACTTATTGCTTTCTTAAGACAGTCACCCTGCAGGCAGATACACAGGCACCTATTGCGGTCATGTGATTGAGCGATCATGTGGCCGCAGGGAGCTGAACTGCCGCGGGGAGACTGTCTGGGCAGACAGGCAGTCTCCCTGGACCGGGTGAAACTCTGATCGCCGCCGGGGGAACCATAGCGATCAGGTAAGTACCCCAAGACTGTTATGACAGTTCAGGACCATCATAGGTCGTCGAGGGGTTAAAGGGACCATCTACTACCAAAAAAATAAAACACTACTATTTAGTAGATATACCAATAATAAAAACCTGCATGCATTTTTTTATTTTTTTGTTGGTTTATGTCTATATATATATAAAAAAAGCTTGCAAAGCTTGCAAGCCGTCCCCTTGTCCCCCAGCCCAGACCTTCTGTGGCTGTCTGAACACAGACTTCCCGAATGCAGTTTAAAGTCTTTGCAAGGTAGGTGCTTTGCACAATTACCTGCCCCTTGAGTTTAACTACACAACAAGATTAGAGGGGCAAAGGTTTAAAAATAATATCAGGAAGTATTACTATACTGAGAGGGTCGTGGATGAATGGAAGAGCCTTGCAGTTGAAGTAGTAGAGGTTAACACTGTGAGGGAGTTAAAAGCATAAGTAGGATAGGCATAAGGCTATCCTAGACTGAAGATAAGGCTAGGGACTAATGGAAGTATTGGGCAGACTAGGTGGGCCGAATGGTTCTTATCTGCCTTCACATTCTATGTTTTTATGTTTCTAGCTAAACAAGCAGGAAGTAACAGGACCAGTTGTCTGAATGACAGCCACGGGGTGTAACAAAGTTAAATTATAAAAGTGCCAATTTCTATTGAAATCTGCACTTTTTGTAAAATGTGAAAAAATAGGGCACGCTCTTCACACAAACATCAGCAAGTTAAAAGTCTTTAGGTGTTTTTCGTGCTCCTTTGAATTCTAACTTTAGTAAAGAGCCCTAAATGTCGATCTTCATTTGGAATGTGTGTCGTTGCTTTGCCTTGTCTGAACTGAATTATAACATAATTTGCTAAAACGTAAATTTAAAAGAAAAATAGGACATTGCCTAAAAAAAAAAAAAAAAAAGTTAAACTTAAATTGTAACTCTGAAGAATTGCATTTTAATTGTTTGGGCACTACAGTTTCTAAAGCGATTAGATCAAAATAATTGTTTAATATTTTTTAAATAAGTATGTCACTTGTAGAAAGAAAAATATTACAGTAACACAGGTGACATCAAGCAGAGGAATTCTATTTTAATATGATATACTGTAGTTGTTATTTCATGCCCTGTTAAGCTCATTCATTGCTGTAACAGGTCATTGTTCTCTTTATTATTAAAGTGACAAAGATACAGCTGTGCAATTTAAAGAGGAGAGGTACTTATACAATGACACATTTAAGTGAACATAAACAAGTGCTGCCGTGTGTCTTGGATCAAAAAGCTTATATTCTAAAGGAAATGAGGTGTAGCTATGAAAATGTAAAAAAAAAAAAAAAAATCCAGATAACTATGTATGCATTGAACAAGGCGGATGTCGCATAAGGGGAGGTAAAAGCTTTTCTGTAAAAAATGTTTTTTTAAAAATGGCTTAGCCTCATAAAAGAACTTTACTTGAGTGTGTTAAAGGAGCACTATAGTGCCAGAAAAAAAGTCTGTTTTCCTGGCACTATAATGTTATTAGGTCCCACCCTCCCTCGTGGCCCCCCTCCCGCTGGGCTGAAGGGTTTAAGACCCCTTTAGCCACTTACCTTAATCCAGCACCGGGCTCCCTTGGCTCTGGTGACCTCTCCTTCCCCTGCCGACGTCAGGTCCCGAGTGGAGCCAAATGCGCATGCGCAGCCTGAGCCGCGCGCGCATTCAAACCACACGTGGGAAAGCATTACTCAATGTTTTCCTATGGGGATCTGAACCCACGCTGCGTGAGTTCAATGTGATTTTCACACTGAGTATCGCAGAAGCGGCCTCTAGTGGCTGTCTCTAGAGGCTGGATTAACCCTGCAGCTGTAAACATTGCAGTGTTTTTCATGCTGCAGGGTTCAAACTAGGCGGACCTGGCATTCAGACCACTTCATTGAGCTGAAGTGGTCTGGGTGCCTATAGTGGTCCTTTAACAGAGCAGGTAGGTGGTCATTGGGAGAGAAGATTAACCAGTCAAATTATTCACTAAACTGTGAACTAAGCCATACAACAAAATGTAAGAAACAGATAGATTTGGATATATTTAACAACATCTTATTATTTACTCTGAATATTGCCATTTGGATTTGAATTTAATACAATTAAGAGTTTAGTGAATAACTTTCTGAAAACTACAGTTCTGGAATGTTTTTTTTCCCCCAATTTGAAATTTTCATTTTCATACAATCAAGGAGATGGGGTACAGAACAGAATAGGGAATGTTTGTTTCTTACATATAGGGGTTGCAACAGTGTCGGTCATTCAATATACGTATAATATATAACAAGGGGAGGGGGTACAAAAGGGAAGAAGGAGGGGTTGTCACCAAGTAAGCATATTCCGTGTTACTTTTCAAGTACCTTTCCGTGTTATCTTGTTGTGGGTTACCTTACGTGATTGGTGCCTTCTATCATTAGGGCATCCAACCGTGTTTCTCTCTATAAGAGTGCTTTTTAACTCTGTTATATCGTTGAGAGTTGTGATCCCTAGTTCCTTATGGGGGATTTGATGTTATACAGAGTGTTTTAAATGTTTTGTGACCTAGCTTAACTTTGGTGGGTAGGGAGTAGAATGAGCTTAAGGCGGAGGGAGGGGATGGGTGTTCTAGCTGGGGTGAGAGGGTTAAGGTGTTGGTATTGGTACCGGGTGGGGGACCTTTGATGGGTTTGATTACCATGACTTTGGCATTGCTAGGGTGTACTAATGTGGCGTATTGGGTGTCTGGGGTCGGTGCATGGGGTGTATTGTTATCGGGCATCTGGTGTGCCTTCTTCTGTGTCTTATTCAGGTCTGTGTGGGTTTATGTTTGTTTTGTGTTGGCTTGTTGTAGGTAGTTCCGCCATAACTCGGCGGTGTGGGGGCTGATTTTCCCAATTTTCGTTTGGTTCCACATTATGAGTTTATACTCCACTGTTGCAGACATTTCGTTTTAAATTTCTTGGAGAGAGGGCAGATAAGCGGTCTTCCATTTTCTGTCTATTAATATAGACACTGTGTTTAATATGAGGTAAACCATTTTACGGGCCGGTTTGGGAGTGCCGTCTGGTAACGATCGGAGTAGTATCGTTTTGGGGTCATGAGTGAGTTGGAGGTCAGTGACTCTTGCGATCAGTTTGATTTATATCTTTCCATAGGGAATTTACACTGTCGCATGTCCACCACAAGTGCAACATGGTGCCTTTGGTGGTGTGGCATCGCCAGCATAGGTCTGTCGAGGTAGGAAATATGGTATGTAGTCGGGTCGGTACCATGTACCACCTGTATAGTATTTTTCTTGATGTTTCAAAACGTGCGGCACTTGTTGTCAATCCCACATGGGAGGTGAAAATCTTTTCCCATTCGTTCGGAGGGATATTGATTTGAAGGTCATCTTGCCAGTCTTGCATAAGCTTTCATTTGGCATTTACGTCAGGGTTAGCAATGTTATCGTAGCAGATAGAGACTGTTTTCTTCGGGGGGTTTAGCGCCAGGCATTGTGCTTCAAATTTCGTGATGGAGGTTTGCAGAGTGTGTTTCATATTCGCGACCTTGTTGTCGGTTATCATCGCTTTAATTTGTAGGTATGCAAATGTAAAGTTGGAAGGTAAGGTGAATTATTTTTGCAAGTCTGGGAAGGTTTAGAGTCCCTTTTTGGTGCACAGGTGATACACATGTGTGATTCCTACTTTTTCCCAGTTCTGGTGAGGGAATGTTCCGTTGTATTGGTGTAGGATTTTGATCGGGGTTGTGAGGAGGATGTCATTGGCAAACAGGCTAAGTTTTTATTCTGTGTGGCCGACCAGTACTCTGTGGATGTTTCCGTTGTCCCGTATCGCTATAGCCAAGGGTTCCAAGGCTAATACGTAGAGGAGGGGGGGGGGGGGGGTAATGGGCACCCTTTGCTGGTTCCGTTAGTTATTGGGAAAGCCTGCAAGCTAAATCCCGAGTTCAGCACTGTTGCCATGGGTGTACTGTATAGAGCTTTAACCACATATAGGAAAGGGGCTGGGAAGCCATAGGCCTGTAGGGGTTCGTGGAGGAAGTGCCAGTTCACACGGACAGCATAACACTCGGTTGCTTGGTATTCTTTAGGATTTTGTATAGGTCTAATACTTTCCTGGTGTTATCTGGCCCTTGTCTGCCTGCAACAAATCCTACTTGGTCTGTGTGGATTAGGTTTGGTACTTTAGTTTCGCGTCATTCTGCATAGATATTGGCGTAGAGTTTTGCGTATGCGTTTAGGAGAGAGATCGTTCTAAAGTTTTGACATGTAGTTGGGGGTTTCCGTGGCTTGGGGATGGTGATGACATGGGCTGTCAGGAATTCAGCAGGGAAAGTCCCTAGTCTGGTGGTCTCATTAAAGAACCGCGTGAGGGTTCTTGTTTGAAGATAGTGTAGTACGTGTTGGTGTAGCCGTCTGGGCCAGGGGCCTTCCCTTTTGGCATCTTATCAATTTGGCGAAGAACTTCCTCTGTGGTGATCAGTGCATATAGGCTTTCGGTGTGCTGTTCTAAGAGTTTGGGGAGAGTAAATTTTGCTAAGTATGTGCGTATGGATGTAGGGGTGGGTTGGGCCTGGTTCTTTTGGTCTTTTAGGTTATATAAGGTGGTGTAGTAGCGTGCAAATTCGTTGCATATTTGTATGGGTTGCATTACTTTGTGCCCGGCGCGAGCATTTATGAATGGTATTTGTGCCTGTGCCTGTCTTGCCCCGTAGCCTTTGTGCTAACACTTTCGTAGCTTTGTTTCCCATGGAGTTGGAGGTCGCTTTGAGTTTTTTCAGTGTGATGCTGGACTTCTTAAGGTGGATTGTCTTGATGTCTTTTTGCACTGACTGTATTCGTTGTTGGAGATCCCTAGAGGGTTTTGTTTGATTTCCCCTGTGTAGGTCTTGGATCTGTTTTAGGAGGTGGAGCAGGGCTGTGTGAGTCGTCATCTTGAGGTAGGATGCTCTGCTAATCAGGAGCCCTCGGATGACCGGTTTGTGTGCCAGCCACAGTGCAGCGGGGCTTGTATCTTCGTTGTCATTGGTTATGAAGTATTGCTGGATTTCGCTGCGGAGCTTGTCTGTGAATTTGAGATCGTTGAGTAGGTGTCACGACTACTAGTGTGGTCCAGCATGCAGAAACTATGTAAACATATACATATACAAGGATTTTTAGGAGAGGGGTTAATCTAAAACAAATTCTAGCGCCAAGTACTTTTAGATCTGGTAAGAACAAAACTAAATGCAGGGAAGGTTACCACACATGTGGAAGCTGTGTTAGTTGCAATCATAAATTTAGTAGTACCACGAGTTTTGTAAGCACAGTCAACAAGAAGAGGTTTAAAATCAAAGGCAATCTATCCTGTTTTTCGACACATGTTGTATACCTACTCACATGTGGGTGTGGGATGCAATATGTGGGAAGAACGGGTAGAAAAGCCAAAGTCAGGTTCCAGGAACATAGACATAATATCAGAAACCATCTGTTGACCCATTCAGTGCCAGTGCACTGTAATAAATGTCCAAACTTCAGTTTTAATACCCTCCAATGTACCATCATCGAACAAGCAGTCTTAGATGATAGAGGAGGTGACCTGATGTCATTATTGAGAAAAAGAGAGGGATACTGGATACATACTTTACAAACCATGCAACCTAGGGGATTCAACGTTGATTTTGATTTGGTCTGTTTTCTTTAATGAACACCTTCTTGTATGTATCTTTTGCACTTTTTTCTTTTTATTTCTAACCTCAATAATGACAACCACATGTCTTGATAATGTGGTTGAACTAAACATATGGCTTCTGCAGAATATAATATATTTTCATTCAACTTTCCATCTTTACACTATATTTTGTATAGTTATTAAGGGTTTGTAAATAGTTGTAAATAGTTTTCTAAGTTAAGTCTTAGAAAATATCATCATGTTTAAGAGACCATTACTGTTGCATATCGCTAAATTAATTCTTTATCTGTGGCTATTCTCCGCTCTATTAATGAGCGGTGGAACGCATATCAGGTGGAACGCATAAATCAAATCCGGAAGAGAGACGCGAGACGCATATCCGGTTACGTCATTGGCTCGCACCCGGAAGTACTATGGACGGACGAACCCGGAAGCGAGCGAATGATTGGAGGACACTCCGGGCGCGCCAAACCGGACGGACTTAAAAGAGTCACCAGCATCATATGGAAGATTATACCTACACACAGAAGGACGCTTTTGCCCCTGAGGAAGTCCAAGGACGTTTGGACGAAACGCGTAGGGCTGATTGATAGTGTTAGAGTTTTTATTGTTTAGATTAGGCTGTTTTATTATTTTTATTTTTATTACTTCTGACCGGGTAAATTTGATCCTGAAAATCATCACCTGATCCTGAGACCGGTTGATTTTATATGCCTGTTTGCCACTACAACACTGTAAGTGTGCCTTATTATTAAAGTGTAATTTTTTACCAAGATACTCTGCACTATTTTGCTTTCTTATTCCCTTCTATGTATCCTATGATGGTCCACCAACCTTGAGATTTACATTGCTTTATAAGATATGCCTACAATCAAATTTGGTTTGTGAGTGTGAACTACTATTTATACTTCCACTCTTTCTTATAAGTCAACAGTATTATGCTATGTCTGTTATTATTGTATTGTAGATTCATTTTTTCCCATATCTATTGAGGACCTGGAGGAGTCCTTATCTACTATACATTTAGTACAAGGGTAATTGTTTTTTGCTGTCCACTATTACCCACTAAGAGTGTGTTCTATTCACTAGGAGGTGAATCTACACTTTCTATATTTGGGTTATATACAAGGAAAGGAAAAATAAAAGGACAGAGCGTAAACCGGACCTTTGAATGGCCGGACTAATACGCTAGAGACAGAGAATGGTCAAAGGGAAAGCCGAGGTCAAGGAAGCCAGAAAATACGCAATACCGTAAACACAAGCCAAGTCAGGGAAACCAGAATTCAGAATAACCAGGGAAAAGCCAAGATCAGGATACCAGGAAATCAGATACACGAATATAGAGCACTCTCAGGAAACCAGGAAACGGAAACCACGACAGGGCAAGGTACTGGGGTTAGTTAGGGATTTAAATATCCCTCTCTATGCTCTGATTGGTCAGAGGGCGACCTCTGACCCCAAAACGTGCATGTGCGTTGACGTTGTGACGTCACGCACAAGTTAGTATAATTTTCGGGGGCGGAGCTAGAGATGGACGCGACCATGCGGTTGGCACCATCTTGGATTTGGGCGCGATGTCTGGAAGACCTGGGGGAGTGGTTGCCAGCTCGCCGATGAGCAGGTAAGCTTGTGTTGTCAGCGAGGCTGTGCCGGTCGGGCACGGCCGTGTGACTCGGCGGGCCGGCGACCGCAACAGTAGGTGTTCGTTTAGTCTCCAGGGGCTTCGGTGTTTGTACTGATATTGATCTGCTGGGGTGAGTATCACTGGGTTATGATCTGAGATTGTGGAAGTCCCTATGTCGCAGGTATGGATCTGTTGTAGATGCGTGCTGAGCATTAGATATCCATCTATGCGGGAATATGTGTTATGCACCTGTGAGTGATGAGTGTATTCTCTATCATCCAGGTGGAGAGTTCTCCATGTGTCGTAAAGACCATATGAGGCCAGTGTTTTGTTCAGAGAGGCACATTGTTTGTGTAGGGCCTTTTCCTTTTTCGTGTGTGTAAGTCCCCGCATAGAATTAGGATTCCTGTGTGTACTTACTCTATTTTGTCTAAGCGTGGACATGTAGCTGGGTTGGTTCTCATTCGGGAAGTATGAGTTGACTATCGTGTATGTAGTGTTGTTTACTGTACATATGAGGATGATGTATCTTCCTTGTGGGTCCAATTGGGCTGTTATTTGGTCGAATTCCAGGGTCTGGCTCACTAAGATCGAGACACCTCTGCTTTTTGTTGGCGATGTCGCGTGGTATTGGTGGGGGAAGTGTTTGAGCCCTAGGATGGGCGTGGAGTTGTGTTTGAAATGGGTTTCCTGCAGACAGATAATGCCTGCAGTTCTGGAATGTTTTAATGTGAAAACCAGCATTTTTAAAAACCTAAAGTAAACAAGAAGTCAGCGTGAAGAATGAGTTGTGAGAAAAAAAACATGATAAATGTTATTGGTGTGCATTACATATTTTCTGTAGAGCCTTACTTTACATGATTATGCATTTATCTCAACAATATCGCTTATGTAATGAATTCATAGACTGTAAGCTCGTTTGAGCAGGGCCCTCTTCAGCCTATTGTTACTGTAAGTTTTTGTAATTGTCTCATTTATTGTTAAATCTCCCCCTTTAATAATATTGTAATGCGCTACAGAATATGTTGGCACTATATAAATACCAGTAATAATAATAATAATAATAATAATAATAATAATAATAAATAACATAAAATAAAATAAACTATGTTTTAGAGGCACCACTAGGGGCAGTGTGTTGGATTCCTTAAGCCATGTGCTTCTGGCAGTTTCATTACAGTCCAGCCTACTTTAAGATAGTTTGTACTGTATAATTATTGTAGTAACTTGATATTCTGCTAGCATCTGTTTACTTATTATTATAATTATAGTAATTATATTATATACATTTAATATTACAACATTTTGTGTGTTTTTTATTCACATATGCAACCCTAATACCAAGAACTATAAAAATATTAATGTTACTTATTGCTCAATTATTATATATTAATTAAAATATTATTATTCATGTTTAAGCCACGGCCAAAACAGCTTATATTCACTTTTTATTTCTATGGCTAAAAGAAGGAAGTACAATTACAATATAAATAAAAAAAATTATATCAAACAAGGAGGGAATGATTCATAGCGACTCTATAGACTAGAAGAAAGACTGACATTTATAAAAGGGAAGAGAGATTCAGACTATGATTGTGGGATAGTAAAATACAGTGTTAAAATAATAAATAAACACATTATCCAGGACATTATGACATTATCCATGAGGGAAAGAGAGAGATTGCAAATGGAAAAGTATATCTCGAAAAATAGGTGGTACCGATATTGAAAGGAACTAACTACATTGCTAAGAGAGCCAGGATAAACCAAGAGAAGACCACAAACTGAACATTTTTAATGTTACTTTAAATCTGAAATTAACTTACATTTTTCACTTTAGTAAATAACCCTTAACATTTATATTTCTTCTCTTCATTGCAATGTGTGCCCTGTCTTTGCCTTTTCTGAATTGTATTGTGAAGTCATTCGCTAAAACTTTAATCTAAAAAAAACTAGGGCCTCAATCTATTAAGCTTTCTAGATAGTTCAGTACTGTTAGAAAAGCTGTCCTAATGTTTTTCTAAGGAAGTCACTTAATATCAATGGAAAAAGCGTTGCAAAAAGGGTTTAAAACCCCTTCTGTCACTTACCTGAGTCCTGCGCCGATGTCCCTCGGTGCTGGCTCGGGTCCGCCTTCACTCCAAGGGCCGGCCTTAAGCCATTAGGCACTCTGTGCTTAAAGTCTTCACGGCGCCCCCACCCCCATCCTCCCGGTCACACACCTTCATCCATATACGTGTGTAGGTATGTATAGGGGATTTATTAAATTAATAATGATTTAAAAACAAATATTCCTTCCCTGTTACCTTGCAGTGAGGGGGGAATGCAGATCTCTGGTGTTCCAGTGTGCTGGGAATCTGGTCTGCCCCTTCACTAGGTGCAGAATATGAGTAACGAGTAACTGTCTCACAAGCTCAGGCATTTATAGTGTCAGAGCTTTCCTCTGGTAATCCGCAGCAACGCACTAATTGGCTGGAGCTCGGAAGACAGCTACTTATGGTCTGCAGTCAGCAGAGAAGTGCAGGCAGGGCCAGCCTTAGGACTTTAGGCGCCCTGTGCGAAAAATCTTCACAGCGCCCTTTCCCCGTCATCCATGTATAGGAGTGTAGTGATTGTATAGGGGATTTATTAAATTAATAATGATTTAAAAACAAAAATTCATTCCTTCTTTCCTGTTGTTCCCTAGTTGGGAGAGGGGCATGTTGATCTGAATCTGGTCTGCCCCTCCACTGGGTACAGACCATGCGTAACTGTCTCGCAAGCTCAGGGACTTACAGTGTCCTCTGGTAATCTGCGGCAGTGCTCTGATTATCCCGAGCTAGGAAGACAGCTACTTATGGTCTGCAGCCAACAGAAGTGCAGGCCAGAAGTGCCAGACTGCCTCCCCTATATTACAGAGTAGCAGACTAAGTGTAACGGATCACCTGGCACCCCGACTGAGTACCTCCGCAATAGTTATCCTTGTTTGGTTCTTCCTTATGAATCCACTCATATGTAAGAGACAAAGGGTATATAAAGGAAGCCAGATAGTGTAGTATTGTTAAAAATTAGAGGGAATAAAATGGATACAACTCTTGAATGCAAACTCACATTTGAAAGAGCAAAAGCCTGCTCTGGTGTAGAGGGCGTGCAGCGGTTTGGATCCCCGCTTATGGGATATGCAGTAGGTGTCCTCCGTCTTTAGTGTGTTTTCTCCGTCCTTTGTATGGCAAACACTCGGGTAGAGAGAGACAACCAATATTGTACACTGGATATAAAACTATGGTTAAATGAAAGAAATAAAATGGGTACTCACAATGGGGGAGCAGGTACACTGCTCCTTTAAAATAGCGCTGGTGGTATTATCCCCACCTAGGATTTCTTGGAGTCCGAAGTGATGATAAAATGCCAGGTAAGGAAGTAATAAATGTATATAAAAAAATACAATAAAAAGTGATAAAATATACTTTAATATTAAAAATACACAATATTATAACCATAAACGCCTTTCGCCAATACAGCGTTATCAATATGGGGAAAGAACCTGATACCTGGCAAAAGAAACTTTAAATAACAAACACAGTACTTTGAAATTGGCGCCGAAAATTGGGC
Organism: Pelobates fuscus; assembly: GCF_036172605.1. Classification (NCBI taxonomy): domain Eukaryota; kingdom Metazoa; phylum Chordata; class Amphibia; order Anura; family Pelobatidae; genus Pelobates; species Pelobates fuscus. The sequence goes on from NC_086328.1 coordinate 44,343,496, forward strand.
TAACCAATCACAGCAAAGGATTCAAATGATAATATAAAACCATATTAAAAATTATATAAGAACAATATGTTAGCATAAAAAAGCATAATGGCAACATGATTGTACAAATGTATATAAAAACGAGCGTGTAATGCGATAAAAACAATATAATGAAGCACGGTCACATGACCGGCATAAACAAAGCAGGGGGATTGTGGGAAATGTAGTGAGACGCCGGCGAGCACTGCGCAGCCGCCGGCGTCTCAACAAGACTACAGATAGGAGGGAGGCATGGGCTGCATCACGTCAGCACGCATAGAATATGCGGCTGACGTGAAGGGGAAAAGCGACGGCTCGCACGAAGCTGCGGCCGTCGGTATAGGAGGGGCGTGGATTGAGTGACGCGGCTGATGACAGCCGTCGTCATGGCAATGAAAATAAACAGCCGGTCGGCGCGCACAGAACTGCGGCCGGCCAGACAGAAAAGGCTAGATAAAGAAGCATGTAGTAAAAACATGTAAAAGGAAGAAACATAAATAAAAATACACATCATGTCTGATCCACTTAAACAGTGTTTTTAAAAAGGTCTGTGTCAATACTGCTATAGATAAAAGTAGCTGTCACTACCAACCCTGGTTAGACAGCGCCCCAAAAAGTCAAATGCTCAGACTTAGACGCAATTGTTCAGAAATAACAGATTTTAATATACAAGCAGACCTCCTAAAAGAAAAATTTGTTGAGAAAAACTATTCCAAAATAGAACTTGATAATACCATCAGGGATATCCAAAAAAAAGATAGAACTGAACTTTTAAAATATAAACCGAAAACCACAGATATGGCAATGCCTTTACCAATTATTTTTAATTTTAATAACAAAAGCAACAATGTAAAAAAGATCATAAGGAAGCATTGGCATCTGTTAAAACAAGATGAAACATTAAATAAAATTATACCTGAACGTCCAAATATTATTTTTAGGGGAGCACAAAATTTCAAATCTATTTTAACCAATAATTTTACTAGAGAAACCAAAAAGGCCCCCTCTGTATCTTTCTTTCCACAAATTAAAGGTTTTTGTAAGTGCAAAATGTGTATAGTATGCAGAACTACCAATCCTGACGTCCCTCATAAAGTCACCGAATTTGTATCAAATAAGACAAACAAGGTTTATAAAATAAACGATTTTATTAATTGTTCCACAAAAATTTTGATATATCTGCTTGAATGCCCTTGTGGCCTCCAATATGTTGGAATGGCCACAAGGTGCTTAAAGACACGCTTAAGTGAGCACTGCAGAAACATTAAAAATGGATATCAGAATCATTCTGTATCCAAACACTTTATTACACATTATAAAGATCCAAAAATGCTAAAATGTATTGGTATAACAAAATGTGTTGTTCCATGGAGGGGCGGAAATATTAAGAATATTTTAGGCAGAAAAGAAATGGAGTTGGTTTATAGACTCCAAACCCTTGCCCCACATGGTCTTAATGTTGATTTTGATCTGTTTAACTTTTTATAATATTTTTTATTTCTCTGTATATGCTTCTGCTTATTTTTATTCCATTGCCTCTTTGTTATTTATTTTTTTACATTTTGGGGCTGCTGTTGCTTTAAGATATTGGTTTTCATGCACTGTTCTTATGTTTGCTTTTATATTGTTATACCATCATGTCTGGTCACACTGTTTAAGTGGATCAGACATGATGTGTATTTTTATTTATGTTTCTTCCTTTTACATGTTTTTACTACATGCTTCTTTATCTAGCCTTTTCTGTCTGGCCGGCCGCAGTTCTGTGCGCGCCGACCGGCTGTTTATTTTCATTGCCATGACGACGGCTGTCATCAGCCGCGTCACTCAATCCACGCCCCTCCTATACCGACGGCCGCAGCTTCGTGCGAGCCGTCGCTTTTCCCCTTCACGTCAGCCGCATATTCTATGCGTGCTGACGTGATGCAGCCCATGCCTCCCTCCTATCTGTAGTCTTGTTGAGACGCCGGCGGCTGCGCAGTGCTAGCCGGCGTCTCACTACATTTCCCACAATCCCCCTGCTTTGTTTATGCCGGTCATGTGACCGTGCTTCATTATATTGTTTTTATCGCATTACACGCTCGTTTTTTATATACATTTGTACAATCATGTTGCCATTATGCTTTTTTATGCTAACATATTGTTCTTATATAATTTTTAATATGGTTTTATATTATCATTTGAATCCTTTGCTGTGATTGGTTAGCCCAATTTTCGGCGCCAATTTCAAAGTACTGTGTTTGTTATTTAAAGTTTCTTTTGCCAGGTATCAGGTTCTTTCCCCATATTGATAACGCCGTATTGGCGAAACGCGTTTATGGTTATAATATTGTGTATTTTTAATATTAAAGTATATTTTATCACTTTTTATTGTATTTTTTATATACATTTATTACTTCCTTACCTGGCATTTTATCATCACTTCGGACTCCAAGAAATCCTAGGTGGGGATAATACCACCAGCGCTATTTTAAAGGACCCCATTGTGAGTACCCATTTTATTTCTTTCATTTAACCATAGTTTTATATCCAGTGTACACTATTGGTTGTCTCTCTCTACCCGAGTGTTTGCCATACAAAGGACGGAGAAAACACACTAAAGACGGAGGACACCTACTGCATATCCCATAAGCGGGGATCCAAACCGCTGCACGCCCTCTACACCAGAGCAGGCTTTTGCTCTTTCAAATGTGAGTTTGCATTCAAGAGTTTTATCCATTTTATTCCCTCTAATTTTTAACAATACTACACTATCTGGCTTCCTTTATATACCCTTTGTCTCTTACATATGAGTGGATTCATAAGGAAGAACCAAACAAGGATAACTATTGCGGACTGAACATTGTGTACCAGACGACCACATCAGATCGATTTAGATAAGACTTTCTATTTTTATTTTTATATTCGGACTATCTGTTCATTATTTTATTTATTTTTTATTAGGCGCAGCTCTTATTTCTATTTGTTTTTATGTGTTTGCTGTGTGTGCTATTTGTAATGGGTGTATTAACTGTGTGTGATATGCGTGTATTGGTTGTATGTGATATTTTTGTTGGGTTTATTGGCTGAGTTTGATGGGTATTTAATTCAGATAAAAATATGCATTTAGGCCTATGTGTAAATGCAGGCGTATATTTTTGCAAAGTTATGTGCACACAGTCCCACAGTCAGTTGCACACAGTTATACATATTGTAACGGACCGTTTTGCTCACCAGAGGTTAAAAACCGTTTAGGCGATAATCCCCTTCCAGATAGACAAGCAGCTACTGTAAGCACCAATCTCCTGACCTGAAAACACATGAACCCTGGAAATATCTGAACAGGAAAAATATATGAAAGGGTTACACTCCTGGCAGTCAGCATACAATCCGATTCCCCCAATAACGAGACAACACTTCGTTTTGAGGGTTAAGCAGAATCTGACTGTCCTGGCACATACAGTCTCTTTTTTCCCAATCCACAACCATAGTACAGCCCACAGGGTATTACAGAACAACCAATAAATCCGTACAATACACACAGACACTCCCACACAAAATCCTCCCCTCTGCCTGTGATATGATTATTGAACACAATGGGTCATCTCATTATCACAGGCAGATGAATACAGTTTTTACACAATATTTCGAACTTCTAAAATATACATGTAACAAACATAAAACATACATTTTCATAATCAGCATGCGAGAAATAAACACATACTCAAAAATCAGGGCAATCGGTTCAGGGGTTAAAAAGTTATATGGAAGTCCTTTAGGACCGACCGCAAGCATATTTTCATGCCCAAAACAGTTCCATAGATTTGGGCTGTGCGGTCGGTCTATTTCAGGCTGAAAAAATGTTCGAACGGGACTTAGTCTCTGTGGCTGCAAAATCACCGTGGGAGAAGGTAAGGCTCAGCGGTGTTCGCGGAACTGTGTAGCCGATTTCAGTTATATGAATTTGGCTACACATACCGCTGACCGCATGGCCGCCGCCACATGTTCGTTTGTCGAATGGTGGCCACTTCGACTACTTCGGCACTTCGACGGCATTCGAAGTGCCAATTTAAAAGTACAAACCCTTTCTGTGAGATGTTAAAAGGGCCAGCAGCAGCACACCAAAAATCCATTATGCCCAAATCTTGTAATTAAAGGGCCACATCTTCCCGGGCCATAGTCAGAAGGCAAGAGGCAGGCAAGCATCCCCGTCCAAGGACACATGGCGAGGTCAGTTTCGCCACACATATACACTGTCAAATCCACCATATGCACACAGTCGCAGACAGTCACATACACAGGATCAGGCAGAAACACACATACACAGTTACAGGCAGATAAACACACTCACACACAGTTACAGGCAGACAGCCACACACACAGCCTTACACGCAGACAGACAGCCACACACACACACACACACACACAGTTATCTCCGTTCATTATGGAGGAGTGGAGGGAGTGCAGCTCCTGGATACTGGTTGTTGGGGAAACAGGGACTCATTCCTGCTTCCCCTGCAGCAGTTACCCAGCACTTTTAGCTCCTCCCCAGCGTTCAGTTTAGCCCCACCAAAGCCGCAATATTGCTTTTTTTTTTTTTTTTTTTATATAATCCCAGTCGGACATGTGTGAGCTGTGTCAGTCGCATGGCACCCCCTGCTCCCATGGCCCCCTGTGCACCGCACAGCTGGCACATGCCTATGGCCGGCCTTAAATGCAAACTGCCTTTACTGCATTACAGAGGGGCAGACTAAGTATGTCACATAATACTGTGAAATACAGTTACAGGCAGACAGTCACACACACACACACACACACACACATACTCAGGTGCCTGTATATAGTCACCCACACACAGGTACAGGCAGATAGTCACACAAACAGTTACAAGCAGACAGTCAGACAAGCTCAATTGCAAACAGACAGTTACACAAACACACACATGCTCAGTTACATGCACACAGGCACACACACAGTTACAGGCAGACAGTCACACGCACAGTCACAAGCAGACAGTCACAAACACTCTGTTACAGGCAGGCAGACACTCAAGCACACAGTTAAAAGAAACACTATAGTCACCTAAATTACTTTAGCTAAATAAAGCAGTTTTAGTTTATAGATCATTCCCCTGCAATTTCACTGCTCAATTCACTGTCATTTAGGAGTTAAATCACTTTGTTTCTGTTTATGCAGCCCTAGCCACACCTCCCCTGGCTATGATTGACAGAGCCTGCATGAAAAAAAAAACTGGTTTCACTTTCAAACAGATGTAATTTACCTTAAATATTGTATCTCAATCTCTAAATTGAACTTTAATCACATACAGGAGGCTCTTGCAGGGCCTAGCAAGCTATTAACATAGCAGGGGATAAGCAAATCTTAATTAAACAGAACTTGCAATAAAGAAAGCCTAAATAGGGCTCTCTTTACAGGAAGTGTTTATGGAAGGCTGTGCAAGTCACATGCAGGGAGGTGTGACTAGGGTTCATAAACAAAGGGATTTAACTCCTAAATGGCAGAGGACTGAGCAGTGAGGCTGCAGGGGCATGTTCTATACACCAAAACTGCTTCATTAAGCTAATGTTGTTCAGGTGACTATAGTGTCCCTTTAAAGGCAGACAGTCACACAAACAGTTGAAGACATATACAGGCACAAGCACAGGCAAAGGCAAAGCTCCATTATGGCTGGAATGGAGGAGTGGAGGGAGTGCAGCTGTAGCTTAGTTGTTAGGGAAGCAGGGATTCCTTCCGGCTTCCCCCTTCCTGTGCAGCAGTTACCAGAAGCTTTTTGCATTCATTTAACCCCGCCTCTGCCACTCAAGCTCCACCCCCTGACAATAGGTAAGCCCCACCCCCACAGCCATCCTATTTTTTTTTCCATACACCCAGGTGGAGAATAATTAATCCTCCACGCAGGTACCTGTTTTAGCTCCGCCTGCACTCCTGTCACCAGGCCATGTGTGGACTGTGCCAGCCACATGGTGCCCTGTGTGGCTGCACAGCTCGCACACCCCTAAGGCCGGCCCTGTTTGCTCCTCCATTGCCAGCGTCAGACCTAATCCGTGCTCGCTTCAAATCATTATTCAATGATTTCCTATGTGGATTCAGGTGATGCTGGAAGTTCTCATAGTCCGCATAGTGTGATGACATCCAGGATCAGGCGACCAAAAGTCGCCTAACAGCACAGAAGTCCCTCTAGTGTCAGTCTGGTAGATAGCCACTAGAGGTGGAGTTAAGCTTGCAAGGTAATTTTTTCAGCTTATCAAAAACTGCAATAATTACAATGGCAGGGTTAAGGGACCTGGGACACTGCACCCAGACCACTTCAATGAGATGAAGTGGTATAGGTGCCTATAGTATCCTTTTAAAGTCCAAGATAGATAAATAGGTATACAAATGTAGCTACTGAAAATGACAGAAAGAGCCATTCTGGAAGAGTTGCAAGGATTAAGAACTGAAACAGTGTCACAAATAGCCTATGAACGGATGGTCCAGACTGCCCAAAATGGCAGAAGCATCAGCGTAAAGTGTAATAAATGAATAGCAGCATAGGCGTGCGCAGCCTATTGCATTAGGGTGTGCACCCTAAAGCACAAACACACGCCGCATGTATATGTATATATATATATATATATATATATATATACACACACACATATGCATACACTGCTGTGTGTGTGTGTGTGCTGTTAGTGTGCTGTGTGAGGGTGGTGTGTGTAAGGGTGCTGCTGTGTGTGTGTATGTGTGAGGGTGCTGGTAGTGTGCTATGTGGGTGAGGGTGTGTGTGTGTGTGTTTGTGTGTGTGTGTTAGGGTCCTGTTAGTGTGCTGTGTGAGGGTGATGTGTGTGTGAGGGTGCTGTTTGTGTGATGTGTGTGTGATGGTGCTGTGTGTGTGTGAGGGTGCTGTTTGTGTGATGTGTGTGGGTGTCTTGTATTTCTGAGGGTGCTGTTTGTGTGTGTGTGTTTGCGAGGGTGTTGTTAGTGTGTTGTGTGTGAGGGTGTTGTGTGTTTGTAAAGGTGCTGTGTGTGTGCGGGTGCTGTATGTGTACTGTATGTGTGTGGGTGCTGTTTGGGTGCTGTGTGTGTGAGGGTGCTGTGTGTGTGCTGTTTGTGTGAGAGTGCTGTAAGTCTGTAGGTGCTTTTTGTGTGTGGGTGCTGTATGTGTGTGTGCTGTATGTTTGGACAGATTGTGGAGGTGGGGGCAGATTAGTAAATATCCCCCCTCCCTTCTTACCTTATGTAGGGAGGGGGGATCCTTGCTGCCATGTGCCATCCCTGGTGGTCCAGTGGAGAGTGAACTCTAGCCTGCGGGGCTAGAGTTAACTCTCGTGAGATCTGAGTGTTGCCGCGGCAACGCTCAGATCTCGCCAGAGGAACCTGGCGGAGCTGCTGTCTAGAGCTCCCCGGGTCCTCTCCTGCCTCCCTTCATGCTGCTGTGGGCCGGTGAGGTAGATCTTTGATCTCCCCGCCGGCCCATGGAGGCTTAGAGCAGAGCCGACACTCAGCGCCGGTTCTGCGTGAGCCAACAGGGGAGAATAAAGTCCTGGGGAATAAAGTGTGGGAACCAAGATTCCCACCCCCCCAAAAAAATAATATACACTCCAGTGTGTGTATGTGTGTGTGTGTATATATATATATATATATATATATATATACACACACACACTGACATGCATACTCAAACACACACTCATACATTCACAGACACACATATTCACATACACTGACACACATACACATTCACAGACACACACACACACACATTCACACACACACACACACACACATTCACACACACACACACACACATTCACACACACACACACACACACATTCACACACACACACACACACACAGTCAAAGACACACACACACACACAGACACACACACACACACACAGTCACAGACACACTCATACATTCACAGACACACATATTCACATACACTGACACACATTCACAGACACACACATTCACACACTCACACACACACACACACACACACATACAGTCAAAGACACACACACACACACACAAACAGACACACACACACACACACACAAACAGACACACACACACACAGTCACAGACACACACACACACAGTCACAGACACACAGTCACAGACACACAGTCACAGACACACACACACAAATGATTATTTTTTTAATTAAAAAAATGTCCACCCAGCCTCCCTACCTGGAGTGCTGGCGTGGACTTGTCCCTGGGGTCCAGTGGGTCGTGCGGCTCTCTCAATATCAGCCGCGGCGAGGGAGCTGTGAGCTCTCTGCTCCCTCTCGCCGCGTGGACTGTCTGCTGTAGCTGGGAGCCGGAATATGACGTCATATTCCGGCTCCCAGCATCAGCAAGCAGCGCGCGGCGAGAGGGAGCAGAAAGCTCACAGCTCCCTCTCCGCGGCTGATATTGAGAGAGCCGACCGGGGGGGTCCATAACCTCTTGCCCCCCCCCTCCCATCCATGACAGGGGGGGCATGGGGGGAGGAAGGGGGGCGCTGAGTGCCTGCAGGAACAGCGTTCCTGCACAAAAAAAGTGCAGGAACTCCGTTCCTGCAGGACTCAATCCATAGGCGTGCCGCGGGGATTAGGGTGTGCCCAGGCACACCCGGCACACCCCGTGCGCACGCCTATGAATAGCAGTGAATATTTATTTTATAAGCAATCTGTGGATAAGAAATCTGTGCAGACAGAGTGACCTGTATTACCGGCTAAGTCTGATTTTACCCAAGCTTGGCCATTGCAAGATTTGCTCCTAAATGGCAACTATGCAAGCATTGCTCTGCTAACTTTAATTTAAACTTGTTATTAATTTACCAAGAGGGCGACCATAACCAGGTCATTTGATCATTGTATTTATTTGCGGCCCACCCACTATATGTGACAAAAAAAGTATTTTTGATTCAATGCTATCATTTTCAGACCCTGTCATTTAAACTCAAGCGCTGTATGTCCAGTCTTATACATATTTCTACTAAACATATTCCAATAAATGCCGATTCTATGTTGATCTACATGGAAATGAGTAACGGTGTCTGAAGCTCTAGGTGTTCTAAACACTTCAATACGTTGAAGTGGTTAAAGTGCCAGCATTTCACTTTAACCTATGGTTCCTCTCTGATCACTTTCTGCTTTAAAATGTTTCTTTAAAAATACAGTTTAATAGTTGTGTGCTTAATGTGTCACAACTCTGCACTAAGACATACATTTGTTTTGGATATTTAGCATTTGTCAATGAGTAGCACTAATCACTGATCTAGATTAATCATGAGCATCTTGCTTTAACTTTTTTAAAAAACTGTTGCCATAAAATGACTAACAGTAACATGGATTTTTCTTTCCTTGAGCCTGAAAGGCTTTAAGAGACAGCAGATGTTCACAGTTGGGATTCAGGATTTGTGATCCTCCTCCTGAACAAAAGTAGCTGCTTCTGATTGTCTGTTTCATTATGAGTAAACGACTTCCAGATAGATATCAGTGTAAATCTTTGCCTGTACAAACAGATAGGCATAGTTTTTTTTTTTTTTTGGGGGGGGGGGGGCCTTTTGACCTTTTAAAGGCGCTGAAGATTATTATTATTTTTAAGTTTACAATGACACTGCTGGCAAAATTAGTTGGTCTATATTTGATTATACTTTGTGGTTTTATTTGCACACATTGTAATTAAAACCCCCACTGATTATTCTTGGGGTGTTCTATTCTTCACTATTTGCAAATACTAGTCTTAAGTATAGATAGATACACAAAGTTATTCACCAAAGTGAGAAGAAGAAGTGATTTAAAAGTAGATATCAAATTTAAGGCCAAAGTAGTTGAAATGGAAGCATAGCTGATTTAGAGAATTTTTCCAATTTGGCTATTATGACCTTAAATTTGAAATGATCTTTAAACCCTGATAGAGTCTAGTGATGTCCACGGGACAACATCCATACCATAATGCCTCAGACTGAAGGCACATCACATAATTAAAATTAATGCAGATGCTGAATATTGATTTAAATTAAGTGGTCCCTGGCTGGTGTAAAACAAATTAGCACTATAAGCAAAAACATAGAATGTTATGAAAACATCACCATTACCTTTTAAACTTTGTTTTAGAAGCCATCCCTAGATCTGACAAAACAATGGTTTGTTTTGTTTCAATGCAGGAAAATGTTTGAGTGCTTTGCTAATTAGAAAAACAGGTGACAAAAATGAGCGTTCAAAATCCCAGTATAGTTTTTTCATTTGGCATCAAAGGGTCACTTTAAGCACTATCACAACTTTGCCTATTTGCAAAGCTGATGGTACAAAAACTACAATGCACCCACTCATAGGCCTGAGAGTGATTTTAAACTGCAGTGATTTCTTAAAATCTTGCAACACTAAGACTACCTCTCCGAGCTGTCAATCAGACAGCCAGAGTGCTCAGTTCCAGCTGCCCAAAATCAATTTTGGCCATGATTTGTGTGCAATGTGTGCGCACTGCATGCACAATTTGGATTAAGCTTTCTTAACTCCCAGGGGAGAGAAAGGTCTGTCTGTAGCTGCAGGCATAACCACTAAAAGTGCATCTGTTGGGATCCGTAAAAGAAAAGTATCTGTTTTCTTGAAATGTTTTTTTGTTTGTTTGTTTTGCGTCTTTTGTGTGTATGTATGTATGTATGTATATATATATATATATATATATATATATATATATATATATATATATATATATATATATAGTACCAGCACACTTACTCATTCACTAAACAACAACTTCAAATCTCACAGAATTTAATAGTTTGGGCTTTTTTTTAAAAAACACCAGACTTACGCAGAAATAATGGGGGTTTAGTGATGGTAAATGATCGTACATTGCATACGTCTTCTACAACGCCAATGCATCACAATTTTGGCAGGTCCCATTCTAACAGCCTAATGCCTGTTCTTATTAGATTTGCCCGCTTATTTGGGAAATTCTTCTTCATGGGGGTGTCTGCAGTGCACGGTTAAATAAATAAATTCTAAATAAAATAGAGGATTATTTTTTCTATATAGTTTTCCTATATTTTTATCAGGTCCACCATGGTTTTCTTGACACGAGATATAAAAATAGGTAGTCAGACACATGTTATATGCTGGTGTGCAGAACTTGCAAGTTTCAGCCTTGCATTATGTATACAAGTAAATCCATTTATCAATAATCAATCCTAAATTAAAGGGATACTCCTGGCACCAACACAACTTTTTTTCCCATATATAGATTTTTGTTTAGTTTTTTTTTTTTAAATAAAAACATACAATTAATAATACAACAGCCACAACACACAATAAATAATGAAAAAAATACAATGAAAACTAAAATATATAGTTATAAACCAAATAACATAATAATATAATGGTTGTAATACAATATTTAAATGTCTACAGTTTGACAAACTAGCATTTCTATAAAACATATTTAACCCATTTGTGACCAGACCACTTTTCAGTATTCTTACCGTTTGGGACCAGGGCTGTTTTTACATTTCTGCGGTGTTTGTGTTTAGCTGCTATTTTCCTCTTACTCATTTACTGTACCCACACATACTATGTACCGTTTTTCTCACCATTAAATGGTCTTTCTAAAGATACCACTATTTTCATCATATCCTATAATTTACTATAAAAAAATTATAAAATAACATGAAAAAAAAACAAAAAATGTTTTCTAACTTTTACCCCCATAATCTGTTATGCATCTACAACCGCCAAAAAACACCTCTGCTAAATAGTTTCTAAATTTTGTCCTGAGTTTAGAAATACACAATATTAACATGTACTTAGCTTTTTTGGGAAGTACAAGTAGCACTTTGCTATTTGCAAACCATTTTTTTTCCCAAAATTAACGCAAGTTACATTGTAAAACTGATATCTGTCAGGAATCCCTGAATAACCCTTCACATGTACATATTTTTAAGACAACATAAGGTATTAAACTTGAAGTATTTTGACTCTTTTAATGCAACCATTTTACCACCAATCTATGCCAAATTTATAGAAAAAAATAATAATTGGTGATTTGTTTGACCCACATTGCAATTTAAGAATATATGTACGGGGAACTTTAAGGGTTACTGCCAAAGAACATCCCAATATGTGTTCAGCAACATCTCCTGAGTACAGTAATACCACCCATGTATAGGTATGGTAGTTTTCCAACTTGGAATTTTCACAGGTGGTCATCATGCACCCATGTTCTATTTGGGACATTTTTGAAGCAGGCCAGTGTAATTTACCCAATCAAACTATATATTTTTGAAAAGTAGACAACCCAGGGTATTCAATATGAGGTATGTCCAGACTTTTTTAGTATCCACTTAGTCACAAACACTGGCCAAAGGTAGCATTTATATTTGTTTGTGTGTTAAAAATGCAAAAACAAATTATGAACGATAAATTTGGCCAGTGTTTGTGACTAAGTGGCTAATAAAAAGACTGAACATACCCCATTTGCAATATCTTGTGTTGTCTTCTTTTGCAAATATTATGTCATCATCAGGGTAATTCTCATTCCAGGGCTACCATATGCTCTCAAGGGCAACATAACCACAAATATTAGTGTTTCAAAACAGTAAAATGTATCACAACAATGATATCATCAGTGAAAGTGCCATGTGTGTGTGAAAAATGCACAAAACTTCACTTGCACTGACAATATCATAGCTGTGATATGTTTTACATACATAAATATTTGTGTTCAACGAAGTCTACCGAGTAAAACAGTACCCCTCATGGACAGGTTTTAGGGTGTCTTGGAAAGTTAAAGGGTTAAATATAATGCTAGCAAATTAAATTCTCTGGACTTTCGGTCTGGGTTGCCAGGCAGGACCCCAAACTGCAATCAATAAAATTACTTAATTATGTAAAAATATTACATAAATATGCACATAGAATTAAAATATATACATATTTATATATTTGAAGTCTGTGTATATTTATGAAATTATTTATGTAATGATGTAAATGGACATATGTATATTTCATATTATTTTTATTTACTTATAATTTCATTCTAAGTGTATTTTAATATATATATATATATATTTTTTATTGATTATTATTTTTTATAATAATATATATACAATATATATAGTTATTATATCTAATTTATATATATATATATATATATATATGTGTGTGTAATTTTACTCTAAGTGTATTTTTATATTAATATATGTATATATTAATTAGTAAAATACACTTAGTATGACATTATATATAAGAAATATATATACATATATATATATATATATATATATATAAATATATATATATATATATATATATATATATATATATATATATATATATATATATTTATTAACATTAATATATTTATTTTAAAACTTAAAAAAAAAAAACTTTTTAAAACTTTTTTCACCAGCAGGGGGACTACCTGTCCAGGCAGTGCCTCTGCTGGAAGCACTATTGACACCTATGGCGGCCATGTGACCGCTCTTTTAGAGTGGTCATATGGCCCCTGGGGGTCCTAATTTGCAGAAGGGGGACTGTATGGGCTGTCAGACAGTCCCTCCAGTGAAGAAGTACTCTGATCGCTAGCAGGGGAATGGCTGAGATCGGTAAGCGCATGGGAGAGGTAGAGAGAGGGAGGGAGAGGGAGGGAAGGGTTATTTATTATTTTTTCTTCCCTGAGTGCCACACACATCAACACTGCAGGCTGATATTGCCCAAAAGATCACATTATGAAAAAAATGTTTTATTATAAAAAGAATGTTGTAAAAAACTTTTATAGATATTTTAGCTTCCAACAATATATAATCACACTTATATTCTTTATATTTTCAGATGTTCTATAGCAATGATGAAAATAATATTTCTTGCAATCAAGTGAAAATTAGAAGCTAGAAATATCGACCCAAAGTCCAGCCCTGGGATAACATTATTAAAAACAAAATTTGAAAATAAGAATAAAATCAAAAATATTTTAATCAAAATATTATTTTCCTCATTGCAATAGAACACCTGAAAATATAAAGAATATAAGTGTGATTATATATTGTTGGAAGCTAAAATATCTATAAAAGTTTTTTACAGGAAGTTTTTTACAACATTCTTTTTATAATAAAAAAATTTTTTCACACTGTGTGTCACTTGGGGGTAGTGCAGCAGCACTGCAGATATTCTTAAGCGCTTTGGACTCCATCTGGTTTTTCAATATATACACGCATGCAGACATACAGACACACATATACACAGATGCACAGGCACACAGATTCACATACAGACATTCATACACACAGACACGCTTACAGACACACATATAGGCAGAGATATTCACATACCTACACTCAGCTGTACATGCAGGTACACATATACAGCCACACAGATTGATACACAGACAGACAGATACTCATACAGACATACAAGCAGACATACAGATACACACACAGACACACAGATAGATACACATACACACAATCAGACAAACATGCAAAAAGTTGTTTTTTTCAGCCTGTTGCATGGCAGGTGGAGCATAGGGAGGTGATAAATCTCCCTTATAGTAATATTGGGGTCTTTTTGACCCTCCCCGTGGGCTTTTTATTTATTTATTTGTTTTAATGTGGCAGCTGACAAGCAAAGGCTGACCAATTATGACATCATTACTTTTCTAATTGCAGAATGTTTTTTAAGTAACCATTAGTACTTACGATTATTTTTTACTCGCAAAAAAGCAAGTGAACATTAATTTAAGAATATGCATCTTACTGGATGCATTTGGTTCTGGATTTTAGTAAAACTGGTGGTATGTGAATATTCTGATTCCTATACTTTGCCCCGAAAGCACAGATATTAATCTTGACTCCAAATGCATTCTGGTGATTACTGCAAGTAAGCTAAGGCTGACTGAATGACAACCTTATTCGGCTTTAGTAAATAGTAATAATTGCTATTGCAGGTGGCATTCAGTCATTTTTCACCCCTTATTTTGCTATTTAGTGAATAAACCAGTTAGAATTCCTGATAAACTCGGTCACAATATTCAGTGAATCCATTAGTTTTATAAGTATCTAATGTATATATCAGATATAAAGGCGGGAGATTTATAAAGTTAAACCAGGTGCTATTGTGGGTGTAAAGTTCTTTAGAGACATTCTGTCGTTCCATGGCGACTGATTCTTTACACCAGAATGGCTCCTGTTTTTTCTTGATAAATCCCCCACATATATGTGAAATGATATCAATATTGCATATATACAATTCTATTATTGGCGATACTAGAAAAACAAAATCTTTAAAGGATCACTATAGGGTCAGGAACACAAACATGTATTCTTGAGCCTATAGTGTTTAACCCACCATTTAGGTGGCTTGCCCCCCCTATAAAAGTTTAAAACTCACCTTACTTCCAGTGTTGCGTGGGTCCGCCGGCGCTGGCTCGGCCCTTTTTGTGACATCATCAAAATGGCCGATTTTTAGCCAAATCAATGCTTTCCCATAGGATAAAGCATTGGATTGGCTAAAATCGGGGCTGGGCCAAATGCTGTTTTGGCCAATCAGGACCTCCTCATAGTGATGCATTGAATCAATGCATCTCTATGAGGAAATATCAGCGTCTCCATGCAGAGCTTCGGGACGTTAAACTTCAGGGCTGCTTTTTCAGCAGCACTGACCCAGGAAGCACCTCCAGTGGCCACCTGAGGAGTGGCCACTTGGAGGTGTACCTAGAGGCAATGTAAACATTGCCTTTTCTCTAAAAAGCTAAAACAAAAACAAAAAAAAACCTAAAAGGAACTATTATACTCACCAGAATAACTACATTAAGCTGTAGTTGTTCTGGTGACTAGGGTGTCCCTTTAAACTATTTAAATAAAGCTCTATCATAAATTCCCAGTAGCCCTAGGTGGGTCTGTTCCTTTCAATTACATTTGCTTCTAAGATTACAGAGAATATTTAATACACTGCAATTCTCCTTGTCTCAAAAGGCTTAAGAATGTCAAGCCTCATAACACAAGAACTAGTTTTTGCCTTCTCACTTAAATTGCTAGTAATTTAAAACATACAGTACAAATGTTGCCAGTTTATCATGTTATAGCACTAAACATTATTGTAACAACCTTCATGCTTTTATAGTACTCTAAATTGAACTTTATTAAAATTGTCTTTTAGAGAGGCTTAGCTGATTATACTGTGTCTCTGAAATGAACATGTAAATTTATTATTACAACTTATACAATAATTTTTTTTTTCCTGCCAGAAATGCAGAAACTTTCACTACACTCTTATTTAATTGTTTATTGAACTCTTTTATTGGAGTTTAAAAGTACAAAGCCATATTACTGATGTTCTTTGAATAATTCACTGTTTTTAAATCAGATGTCAGATTTGAGAAGCTCGTAAGCTCACAATTTAAATGGCTTATTATTCTACGTATACCACACTAAGAGATTCATATTTTCACTCACATTTTACTAAAAATAATAAAAAATAACTTAATAATGGATTCGTTGCAGTATTTTCTTACTATGGATTTCTAGATTTATTTTTTTTTTTTTTAATAAAGCATGTTTGCACTTTTGCTATTTGCACAGACTTTTCATTTATTGTATATGGTTACTGGTCTTAAAGGGCTCACGTAAATATCACTGTCACTTTCTGCTAAAAGATTTGTGGATGATACTGTTAAAGGGACACTTTAGGCATTCATCTTATTGAAGTGGTTATAGTCGATTGAATCCCTTGGCATCATCATACCATTCAGTGATTTATAATTTTTGGTTAATTGCAAAACAAGATTCCACAGCAGCCCATTCTCTCTGTGTTGTTCAGGTTATTGAGGAAGCATGGGCATGAGCAACAGTGGGTGGTAGTGATGGGCTAAGAGTGTCAGCTGACCGCTCTAATGCTCGGCTCAATGTTGGTATCAATTGAGATGACTACGGAAGAGAGTAAACTAATTCTAGTAAGGCTATGAGCAGCCAAAAACTAGCATTCATTGTTAAACTGTTGCCATGTAAATCAAGGTATATAACCAATTAATATAGATAAAATGGTTATAGTGGCTAGAGCAGTAGTGCCCAAAACGTAGATCCTGAGATGTTGTAGAACTACAACTTCCATAATGCTTTGCATACCTTTAGAATGACAAAGCATCATGGAACATGTAGCTTTAAACGTCTCGGGATTTACCTTTAGGGCACCCTCAATTCATGTCTATGAGGAGATGCTGATTGGCCAGGGCTGTATTTGAATTGTGCAGGCTCTACCCCTGATCTGCCTCCTTGTCAGTCTCAGCCAATCCTATGGGGAAGCATTGTGATTGGATCAGGCCACCACTTCTGATGATGTCAGCAGGCAGCTTGTTTTTCTGAGGCAAACAGCATGCAGAGCAACAGCTTCAGGCTTGAATACAAGTGAGATTTTAAAAATTTTAGGGAGGCATGAGGGGGACAGGGTGGCTAGATGGTGGTTTTAACCCTATAGGGTCAGGAATACATGTTTGTGTTCCTGAGCCTATAGTGCTCCTTTAAAATCAGTTAAGATCATTCCCCTGTAGTGTCACTGTTCAATTATCTGTCATTTAGGAGTATTATCATTTATGTGTTGTCCATGCAGCCCTAACCACGCCATACCTGGCCGTGAATAACACAGCCTGCATGAAAATATTGGTTTCATTTTAAATCCAATGTTAAACCTACATAGAAGTTTTTTATCTACTGCTCTGTAAATTGATCTGTAATCAAACACAGGACGCTTCTGCAACCTGTAGCAGACTATTAAGCAGCAGACTGGAAAATGTAAATAAATCAGGATGTGCAATAATGTTAGATCTCTCTTTACAGAAAATGTGTAGGAAGACTCTGTAAGCCATGTGCAGGGAGGTGTGACTAGGGCTGTAAAAACAAAGTGACTTAACTCGCAGATAACAAAACAGTGAGACTGTAGGGGTAAGATCAATACAACAACACGATTTCATTAAGCTAAGGTTGTTTTGATGCTTATAGTATCCCTTTAAATTGGAAAAAGACAAACCTTAAATAGCAAGGCAGACCTCGAAACACAGTTATTATTAAAAAAATTATTTTATTATTATTATTATTATTATTTTATCATTTATACAGCGCCATCAGATTCCGTAGCGTTGTACAATGGGTGGACTAACAGACATGTAATTGTAACCAGACAACTGGACGTACAGGTAAAGAGTGGGTGGAGGGCCCTGTTCAATGAGCCTTCATGCTAGAGGGAGTGGGGCATAGTTACACAAAGTGTAAAAGTAGGGATACTTAGTACTTTGTTAGATAAGTATTCACTGAGGGCTTAGTAGGTAATTTTTGACAGTTCCAGGAGAGGAGTCGTGGGGGTGGGGGGATAAAAACCTGCTAACAGTTTAATTGATATGCTTTCCTGAATAAGTGAGTTTTCAATTATTTTTTGAAGGAGTGGAGACTGGGTGAAAGTCTAACAGAGAAGAGAGGGGAGTTCCACAGGAGAGATGCAGCCTTGGAGAAGTCTTGGAGGCGAGCATCAGAGGTGGGAGTTCGGACAGAGGATATACGTAGGTCTTTGGCAGAGCGTATGGGCCTTGACATATTGTGTGTTTTCATTTCAATTCACTTCAATATTCCTACAATGGGAATATTGGTATTCTCTAATGTAATTACAAAAAACAATGCATTACCCTAAGCCTCTCTAACTTTCATCTCACTCTGTGACTTAAAATCCTTGATAGTTTGCTATTAAGGTGGGCAATATCATCTAGACTCCAGGATACTCCAACATGGAAACTGGCAAAAAGTTAAACAGGTCTCTCCTGTTAAAACTTTGATATTAATATAGATCAGCATATCCCTACTCTGTAGATGGCAGATATCGTGCAGAGTGCATGGCTTGATTTATTTAAGCTCTGCTTGTTCTTAGTGAACTGTATATGGCTCACCCTAATTCCCCCCCCCCCCCCACACACGAAGCCGCGGTCATAGGCCACCCCTGATGCCGAGCGTAGGAGGGAGAACCTTGTCTGCACTTCCAGGCCAAGTTCTCGCTCCTCCTACTATATCAAAACGTTGCCATGGATTACCATGGCAAATCTCTAATACTGTTCCTGGTGCTGGCCAGAAGGAGCTGCAATTTCCACCGGACCACCGGGGAACAGGATCCCCACCTCCCAGGACCAAGGTAAGGTAAAGAAACCGGGAGACGGAAGAAACATTTAGTTTTTGTTTAATTAAAAAATATATATTAACCCACGACATCTCCTAACTCTCTCAACTCCTCCCAACCCCCACTCCTGCTCTTATCCCCCACTACTGCCCCTCTCTCCCCAATACTGCATTTACCTCCCACTACGTCCACGAGCCCCCAGTACTGCCCCTAACCCCCCAGCACTGCTCCAAAACCACCACTACTATGCACATCTCCCACTACTGCCCCTATTCCCCTCACTATGGCCATAGCCTCCCCTCTACTAGCCCCCCCACTACAGATCCTAACCCCCAACTACTGCTCCTAACCCCCACTACAGGTCCTAATCCCCTACTACAGGTCCTAGCCCCCACTGCAGGTCCTAACCCCCCCCCCATTACTGCCCCTATCTCCCCTATTACAGGTCCTGAGCCCCTACTCCAGCTAGCCCCTCACTACTGCCCCTTACAACCAGTACTCCATCAACTGCTCCTACCCCCCCCCCACTACTGCCCTTAATCCCCCAGTACTGCCCCTAATCACCCACTACTACCCCTAGCCCCCCCCCCCCAATATGGCCATATCATCCCCTCTACTTCCCCAACCTTGCCACTAATGGTCATAACCACAAACTACTGATCCTAATACTCATCTTCTGCTCATATCCCCCCACAATGGGCCAATCCCACCACTACTACCCTATCTCCCCCTTTACAGAACATAACCCCCCACTACTGGCCCTGTCCCCCAATACTGCTCCTGCAGTGCGGAGTTAGGAGAAGTAGACAGGGGTGACAACCTGTAGTGGGGGTGTTATAGGGGACAGTGTGTGTGTGGGGGGGGGGTGTTAGCACCTGTAATGGGGGATAAGAGCAGTAGTGGGGGGTTAGGCCCTGTAGTGGGGGGTTACGACCTGTACTGGGGGGATAGAGCAGTATCTATCCTCGCACTACAGGTCCTAACCTACCCGTTCAGCCCCTAACCCTGCCACTACTGCCCCTATCCCACCAGTACTGCTCCAAACCCCAGTACTGGCACAATCCCCCCACTACTGCTCCTAACTAGAATTGAGCGGAAACCTGGATGTTCGGGTCCGGCGGGTTCGGCCGAACTTTGAAAAAAGGTACGGGTTCGGGCTCGAACTTGACCCCGAACTTGACCCCGAACCCGAACCCCATTGAAGTCAATGGGGACCCTAACTTTTGGCCACAAAAATGGCTCTAAAAAACTCCTGGAAAGGGCTAGAGGGCCGCAAAAGGAAGTAAAATGGGGGTAAGAGTAGGACCAGTGCCCTGCAAACAAATGTGGATAGGGAAATCACTTTAAAATAACATAAAATAAGCAGCCACTTAGTAGATAACTCCCTAATTCCCACGGTATTAGGGAGCTAACTACCAAAAGCCTGAAAGACCTAAATTTGTCACCTAAATTGGTCTTTCAGCCACATTTACTAATACTAAGTAAAGATTACTTAGTATTAGTAAATTCAGCCCCTACTCGGTATACCGCGAGTTGGGGCATGTCAAGTAAACAGTGAGCAGCCAGTGTAAAAAAAAAAAAAAAAACTATTGCCCCCACCCCTGTGCGACGGGTGGGGGTCATAAATCAAAATTGGGGGTGTGTCCTCCCCCCACCCCCACCCCTTCGTGGCGGGTGGGGGCCCTAAATAACAATAAGGTGGGGGACCTAATGTCCTCCCCCCGGCCCCCACCCCTGAGCAGTGGGTGGGGGCCATAAATAAAAAATGGGGGGAACCTAATGTCCTCCCCCCTGGCCCCCACCACTGAGCGGTGGGTGGGGGCCATAAATAAAAATTAGGGGGGTGTCCTCTCCCCCGCCCCCACCCCTGCACGGTGGGTGGGGGCCCTAAATAACAATAAGGGGGGACCTAATGTCCTCCCCCCTGGCCCCCACCCCTGAGTGGTGGGTGGGGGCCATAAATAAAAATCCCCCCCCCAAGGTGACTAGTGGTCCCCAAACCCCTAGTCACCCCCCAAAAAAATGATCCCTACCTACCCCCCTCATCCTAAAAAATAATGAGGGCGGACCCTTGTCTAAATATCTTTAAAAAAAAAATAGACTTACCCTTGGATGTCTTCTTTTTTCTAAAATCTTCTTTTTTCAGCAAATAAAAATCCAGAATAACCGACGAAAAAAAACAAAACAAAAAAACGAGCGCAAAAAATAAAAAATCCTTCTTCACCCATGGAGGGCTCCGCGCAGACTGAGCTCTGCAGGGCACGGGGAAGGCTTATAAAACCTTGCCCCACCCTGCAATTAGGCTCAGAGCACTCTGATTGGTGGGTTTAAGCCATCCAATCAGAGTGTTCTGACAGGTAAATGAAGAGACTGACAGGTAAGTCTTTACATTTACCTGTCACAGCACTCTGATTGGTTGGCTTGAAATCCACCAGAGTGCTCTGTGTCATTTAACACAGCGTGGGAAAATTCCAAAGAACTTTCCCACGCTGTGTAAAATGACACAGAGCACTCTGATTGGTTACTTAATCCACCAATCAGAGTGCTCTGTGTAATTTTACACAGCGTGGGAAAATTCCAAAGAAGAGTCTGCGCGGAGCCCTCCATAGGTGAAGAAGGGTTTTTTTTTTTTTTTTGCGCTTGTTTTTTTTTTGGGTTTCTTTTTTTTTTTAAATTCTTTATTTTTGTGGTGGGAAAATGCCCACCGGTTTTGATGGTAGATTATAAACGTTCGTTACAGAATGAGAAAAGTAATCAAAAAGGAATGCAATTCAATCAACACAGTAAACAATAATAAACATAAGTCACTCTGAGCTTGACATGCTAGCCCCTCTGGTGTCTTTGGTGGCATGTACGGGAAGCAAACAGTGTTAATATTAATCCTGTATAATACACCAGCCGCTAGTACGGAGTAGGGGTGAGCCAAGCGCTGTAGCACTTTGTCTTTCCTTTTGGGTTATAGGGTTTCAGTATGGCTCCCCAGTGTGACAGTTCTATCGGGCCTAAGGTATATATTTCCCTTTAGCTTACTTCCTGCTCTTGGGGGTGTTGGGTTAACTCAGGTGCTCTGTCTTACCCGCTGGTAGGCTGGGCTTAGGGTGAGCAGTTTGGTGTGTTAGGTTATCAGCCCCTTGTAGTTTCAGCATTTAGGGTTAACTTGCCGGGAACTTAAGCGGACCTAAGGCGGCCCGTATGGGGCTGTACGCAATTTAACTAGAAGTGGGAGAGTACACATGTTTTCTTATCAGCTAGTTGAAACACAGTATAATATACATGCTCAGTAAACATTGCCTTGACATGGTGCATGCAATAAGAACACGATTAGAAGCCTAATTCGAGTTAAACAATAGCCGGAATGGGCCATACGTTCAAGTGGGGTCCTGTGGTTGGTTGACGTAGTGTTGAGCCCTATCTTCCCGAGCCAATGTATCATCTAAGGCCGGTGAATAACTACACTGAGGTGAGATAAGGTAAACATTTGGTATACTCGCGGTAATTGGCTCCTACATATACAGCCTCTCAGGGATTTTTGGTGTTGCAGAATCAAAACGTTTTAAGCGATAATACCTAAATGGACCACAAATTCTATTGCTATCAGTTCCCCAAAACCTGTAAGAGAGGACAACAACAGATGTCAGGTGCATAAGCCGCTGTAGCCCAGCCCTGGCCCATGTGTGGACATTGGCGTGTACTTGTGGCTATCTGGAGGGGGCCCTTGGTCTGGTTCCGCATGGGGAACCCAAATACATCGCTGTGGACATACCCGCCGGCAGCACCTCGATCTCCGAGTTAATTCTGCGAGGCAAGCACGTCCACAGCAAGGCAAAGCGAACAGCAAGAAGTGGCCAGCAGTTCTTGCCCCAAGCAGTGTGATCTATAGTTTACCGGCCGTCCGTGCCGTGATTAAGCACTGCCCCGCGGTCCCACATGGGCTGTGTCGTGCCCGGCCTATGCGAGCAGTATTAAACTTACATTGCAGGGAAGCATGACTCTAACCGCTGTGCGCTATACTACATGTATCGCATGTTATACGACAATAGTAAGTATCCTAACGTGAACTCTTCAGAGCCTGCACATAAAATATAAACAGTAAGCCGAAATAATAGCCATAAAGGTACAAATGAAAAAGTCCTTAAGCGTTCTCCCAGCTCAGCACTAATAGGTCAGTCTCGGTGCAAAGTTCAGATGTGTGAAATTCTCACAGTGGGGGAAAACTTGTGCAACGTTACCGTGATGTTGATGAGTGATGTGGAATTGTAAGAGCCTTGGGGCTAAGCTGTAGAGTTCATGGGAGCAAGCTGTAATTATTTGTTGCAGTTCATGAAGTTTTCTCGGTAACTTGGTTGTGTGTGAAGGGTAGCTTGGGTTAGCCGTTGCCAAAGTTCTGTTCCCTGGTTTGAGTTTTAACAGCAACTATGAAAGCAGGCAAAAGTACTGATCACTTTTTGTGTAGGACTCAGGTCTTCCCCTGTAGGGCTCACTGTTTATCAGTTGGAGTCCTATGTAGGGTTCTCTGGGTGAGGCGGTTGCTGGCCTCCCTTGGGTTGGATTGTTGCTCGCGTATCCTTGGGGTTGCCTCCTCTGTTGGAGTCCCCTGTGTGTCCGGGGCGTCCAGATGTGTGTCCGGGAGCCTCAGAGCAGCCAAGAATCTCGTGGGGTCCTCTCCTGCTGATACTGTGAGCACTTCGTCTCCGCGGGTCACCACCAGGGTACCGGATACCCCCCACCTGTATCTTACTCCATTTTCTCTTAGTTGCCTGGTAATGGCTTGCAGCTTGCGTCGCTCTAGTAGAACCGAGAAAGGTAAGTCATCAAAAATCCTAATACGGTGGTTTTCCACTTGGACAGTGGGTTGTTTCCTGGCTTGGGTCAGTATCGCCCCTTTAAATGACACATCTCGGGTGATTGCAATTATGTCCCTGGGAGCATCTACAGGCGCTGTTGGGGCTTTCCGGATTCTGAATGCTGAGACCAGTGATGGTTCTCCGTTTGCTCCTGAGATGCCTAGCGCTTCTGCCGCTTTATTCACGTAATTTAGCAAGGCCTCAGGGCCCACCGTCTCTGGTGCACCACGGATGCGTATATTCCGTTTGCGGTGTCGCGCCTCCAGGGAGCCCACGGTGCGTGCAAGCCTCTGCACCTGTTGTGAGAGGGCTTCGACTTGGGAGCTTGTGGCTTCTATCTGTCCGTCTCTATTTACTTCTTTTGTTTCCACCTCCTCGATTCGCCTTGTGATGCTTCCCATCTCGGCCTGCACGGCCGCGAGGTCCGCCTTCCAGACTGCCCGCAGGTCTAGTAGGAGCTTTTTGATGTCTCCTTTAGTGGAAGGCGAGGTGTCTGAGTCTGAGTCGGCCTTTCGGTGTATCCCACTCGTGGTCTGCGACCCCCCAGATCTCCCTTCATCTTGGAATTCCTCGGATTCGCTGGAGCTTTGTGTTTCTTCCAGCGCCATCTTGGGTCGGGCCTGTTGTTGCGGCCTGTCAAACGACCGTTGGATGTCCGGTAAATTAGAATACTCTGCATGCACTGTTTTTCTGTTTTTTCGTCCCATAGCTGACCCGGGAGGGTTAGGGTAGCAGTGGGTATAGTTTTATGCTCGTTTTTCACTTTTTCCGTGGTCTTTTAGTCGATTTAGTGTGGTGGAGGTCGGAGCTCTCCACTAGCACGTCTGTTCAGGTTCACAGCTGGCCACCCCCCTTTTGGTTTCTTTTTAAAGTGCGTCGGTTATTCTAGACATCAAACGGTAAGTCTATTTTTTTCTACAGGTATTTGGACAAGGGTCCCCCTCATTATTTTTAGGATGAGGGGGGTAGGTAGGGGTAATTTTTTTGGGGGGAGGGGGTGACTAGGGGTTTGGGGACCCCTGTCACCTGGGGGGGGGTTATTTATGGGCCCCACCCACCGCTCAGGGGTGGGGGCCAGGGAGGAGGACCTTAGGTCCCCCCCTTATTGTTATTTAGGGCCCCCACCCGCCGCGCAGAGGTTGGGGCTGGGGGGAGGACCTTAGGTCCTCCCCCTTATTGTTATTTAGGGCCCCCACCCCCACCCCCAATTTTTATTTATGGCCCCAACCAACCGCTCAAGGGGTGGGGGCTGGGGGGAGGACAGTAGGTCCCCGCCCTTATTGTTATTTAGGGCCACACCCGCCGCGCAGGGGTGGGGGCTAGGGGGGGAGGAGATTAGGTACCCCGCAATTTTTATTTATGACCCCCATCAACCGCTCAGGGGTGGGGGCCGGGGGGGAGGACATTAGGTCCCCCCCAATTTTTTATTTATGGTCTCCACCCACCGCTCATTGTTATTTAGGGCCCCCCAATTTTTATTTATGGTCTCCACCCACCGCTCATTGTTATTTAGGGCCCTCACCCGCCGCGCAGGGGTGGGGACCAGGGGGAGGACCGCTCAGGGGTGGGGGCTGAGGGGAGGACCGCCGCGCAGGGGTGGGGACCGGGGGGAGGACCGCTCAGGGGTGGGGGCCCGGGGGAGGACATTAGGCCCCCCCCCCAATTTTTATTTATGGTCTCCACCCACCGCTCATTGTTATTTAGGGCCCCCCAATTTTTATTTATGGTCTCCACCCACCGCTCATTGTTATTTAGGGCCCCCACCCGCCGCGCATGGGTGGGGACCGGGGGGAGGACATTAGTGTAGCGAAAGCCACTTTGCCACTGTGTTTTGGAGGGGGCTGCTTGCCCGCCTCTTACCCTGTGACTACGGTCCCTGGGCGATTTGGCCCTTTATGCACGGTATTTGGGCATACTGTGGGTTATTGGGCTGCCCCAGGATTATGGGCCCTCTCATCAGCCCATACGAAACTTAAACCCCATGGCGTTTGAACTGTGTTTGTGGCATCTGAGCGCTGTTTGGATATGTTGAGCGCTCAGATCCAAGCCATCTAGGGATGGGTTGAATGTGGGGGTTCTGTTTAGTATAACAGGAGTTATGTATTTTTATGTCTTTTGGTGGTTGCTGGTAACATATGCTTAATGGAGGCTGTGTTTGTCCCTGGATATAATTAAATCAGCTTCTCCATTGTCTCCAGGATAGAGGATTCTGTGGAACTAGTTTGAGCGCTGAAAAACCATGTTTCCAGAAGGTCAAATGCACATTTGTACCTACTTTTGAACCCCTGGTCCAATTCATATGATTTTTGAGTATGTTGTTCCCCCGAATGGATTGATTGTGAATATGTATTTTTATGCGAATGTGATGTATATTTTGGGAGTTATGAATGTTGTGTAAAAACTGTATTTTCCCTACCTATGATAATTGTATTTTCCTGTGTGTACAGATAATTAGTTTACAGGTAGAGGGGAGGGCTATGTGTGGGATGTAACTATTGTGTGATTGGTTAATGTACGTTACTGTGTGTGTCCCTCCCCTTCATGGGAGCACCTAATAAAAAGGGCTGCAAGCTAGCAGCCAGAGAGTTCTATTTTTACCCTCAACTTGAGTCCTGTCTCTTATTGGGGGAATCTGCTACAAGGGATTGCTATGCTAGGCATATTCCCTTGATATAATCACTGAGCTCTTGTAAGAGCTTGTTCCTGCTTCGTTCTGAAGGGAGATAGCTGCAGCCTGCGGTGCTTATGGTGTCTGGTGGAGTGCTTGGAGTCCTCTGGAAGCGCTAGGAGCATCTTTCAACGGAGGTACCCAGTCGGGGTGCCAGGCGATCCGTTACAATTATGTCCCCCCCCCAATTTATATTTATCTTCTCCACCCACCGCTCAGGGGTGGGGGCCGGGGGGAGGACATTAGGTCCCCCCCCCAATTTTTATTTATTGCCCCCACCCACTGCTCAGGGTTGGGGGCCGGGGGAGGACAATAGGTCCCCCCCCTTATTGTTATTAAGGGCCCCCACCCGCCGCACAGGGGTGGAGTCAGGGGGAGGACAGTAGGTCCCACCTTATTGTTATTTATGGCCCCCACCACTCAGGGGTGGGGGCGGGAGGGGCAATAGGCCCCCACTTTAGTTTAAAATCCCCCACTCGTGCTTCGCGGGTGGGGGCTCAGGAGGGGGGAATTTATTTTTTTCACAGTGAGCAGCCACTGGCTGCTCACTGTTTAATAGACACACCCCTACTCGCAGTATAGCGAGTAGGGGCATAATTTACTAATACTAAGTGACCAGCTTCTATAGAGGCTGGGTCACTTGCTGCACTGGCCAATCACAGCCATGCCATTAGTAGGCATGGCTGTGATGACTTCTAAGGGCACATGTGTCAAACGCTTGTTGATTGGCTGCCCTGCAGCCTTTCAAAACGCGTCATTAAATCGCCGAACTACGAACTCCAACCCGAACATACAGTGATATGTCCGTGTTCGGGTCTGGGTCCAAAAAACTTAATGTTTGGTACGTAACCAGACTTTTCAGTTCGGGTTCGCTCAACTCCACTCCTAACCCCTATTACAACCCCGTATGCCCACACTACATATTGTAACCCCCACTTCAGTTTCTGACCCCCCACAACAACCCCTAACTACGTACTACTGTCTTTTTACCCAACTAAAGCCCCTATCCTGCAGTAACCCGCACTACTGACCCTATCCTTCCACTACAACTCCTAACATCCACTACTGCCTTCAACCCTGAATGCTGCCTTTAAACCCTCACTACAGCACCTAAACGTCCCCTCCCATCTTTCACTACTTTCCACATGTATTTCCCACACATTGCCACACACAACACTTATCACTCACAGCTACTCACACTGGTACACATACCACTCCCAACTACCTACATGCAGCCACTCACAGCCAGCCTTATACATCATGCACAGAAAGCCACAACACACATAGCTACACCACTTACATCCACCTTACATAAGACACACACCCACACCACACATCCACTTAACATTTTAATACATATTCACATTACATAACATAAAAAAAAAATAGCATAGAAGAAGACTTTCCTGATGCACACTTTAATGTGTAGCACATGGCAGTTTTACTGGAGTCTGGAAAAAATAACTACCCAGGCAGACCCAGCAAAGAGCCTTAATACTTAATACTTAAGAGCCAAACTGTTGTAGAGGCAGGCACTTAGGGATGGGGCATATGTGATCACATGGGTGAATGATATGGGCAGGACTTTCTGATGTCACAAAATAGGGGGGGGGGCAATTATTTTTTTGCCTATGGTGGCAAAATTCCTTGCACCAGCCCTGATCCTGAGAGCAGAGAAAACTCCTTATTTTCCCCCATCCACAACTGTTATACAAGTTGATAGATGTTACAATGTTGCAACTAATTTAGGGTAGCAAAATAGGAAACATTGAATAGTCCGACCACTAGCTCCAATAATCATTAACATTTCTGACAAATTTTCTTTAAAGGAAAACCAATTTGGCATTTAATTGAAGCACTTCTCCAAAAACATATTTCATAACAAGTTACACAATATTTCTCAGAGAATGACACTCCAGAGGTCGCATTGTACTCTGTGAAGAAATGACTATATTATTCGATATTTTGTTGCATAGTTCTTGCTTTTTGTGTACTTTTCATTCGGCAGATGGGTCTGCCGAACCGAGACCACCCCTGGCTCACTTAACTTCAAAGCCGGCATCACTTTCACCCTCTATGTGTGCGGTCAGCGTTCGTACTGTCGAACGCCACGTGGCAGAGAAAACCGCGGCCATCTTTTTTTCGCCAAACAAAGGCAGCGGGACTTGGTCGTCGAGTGTCTGGAACTAAAATCAGACACTCGACTTCCCAAACACCGGTCTCCATCATGCGAACGCTGGAACTAGTGATACCGATTAGCTAGGAGAGCGCTATTCGGTACAAAGATGCACACGAATGAGGGGAACAATCGCTGCTAGGAGCCAGGGGAATTCATTCGGTACTTTTATGCATTTCTTCCCTTTTTCTGAAGTGACCGGCAAAACCACACGAACCTCTGGAACTATTTTGGGCAGTCCGGCCCCAGTGGACCGGTCACAAAGGACTTCCATACTTTTTGCGAACCCCTGAACCGATCCGGGTGAAATTTGGATATGTTGGTCACCCGGATCGGGGCTATCAGGGGATATAGTATTTGTGGGGATACCCCAAGTATAAAGGGGTGTTCCAGAAATTGGGGAAAATAGTGAATTTTCAGCCTGGAGATAATTAGGTTGTTACTATATCAGACCTGATTATCTCCAGGACTAGGGGAGGGAACTGCCTGTTTGTATTGGGTGTGTTTTATATTTTTACTGTTCGGGATTGGATAATTGTTACTCCTCCCTGTGGGATGTCCCCTTGCATGGGGACCTGCATAAAAAGCCATGTGTGTGAATAAACGTTAGTTCTGCTTGTATCCTGAACCTGGACTCTGACTGTTATTTGGAATTCGTATGCTGTAACGAGGGAATTATCTTATGCAGCTGTTATATTCTGTATGGACTTCGTCCCTGTAACTACCGAACCGGACTCTCGCTACCTTAGGCTCTGACCGTCCGGGAGGAAACTACCGAACTCGATTTGGTTAAACGTGGTTTCCTTACAACTGGTGGCAAGCGGAGGGATTCGAATCCCGAATGGACATTGCAAACCAAGCAAGGGAATGAATGGCTCAGCAGTACCAGCTACTTAAAAGAACCACACTAAAGGATTTACTGGAAGCTCGAGGCAGAGTGGCAAGTAACAAGACAAAAGCCACGTTAATTGCAGAATTAATACAGAGCGATAATACCAGCAACACAGAAATGGATCAAGAGGAAGAAAACGTGATGCAAAAGGACATCCGATGGATGCTCAGTCTGTTGGGACCCAACCCAGCTACAGAGGCGGTTCTGCAGGTCATGGCACAAGCTAGACAATCGCAAAAAGAGCGAGAGGACCGGGACAGACCGTCACAGGGGGATTTACTACACTCCCCGGGAAGTACTGGGGAAATACCAAAGAAGGTAAACTATGCAGCCTTTAAATCTTTTAATGACAATGAGATGGAAATTGACAGTTACTTGCAAGACTTTGAACGCCAATGTGCACTGGAGGGATTAGACTCCACGAAATGGGCTGCAGTCATTAGCAGTAAATTGTCAGGTAGAGCAGCCGAGGCGCTGCGAGCAGTACCTGAGGGGGACATACATAATTATGAAAAAATAAAAGACATTTTGTTGGCCAGATATGCTGTAACTCCGGAGGCATACCGGAAAAAGTTTAGAGATCTGAGAAAGACTGGGAGAGATTCCCATACGGAATGGGCATTTCGGCTACAACGGGCGGCCCGCAATTGGATGAAGGGCTGCCAAGCAACCACCCTGGAGGATGCTTTGCAACTTATGTTACTGGAGCAATTTTTTAATCACTCTGCAGAGGACATAAAAGACTGGGTTAAAGATAGAAAACCAAAAACTGTGGAGGAAGCCGCCAGGTTAGCGGATGAGTATCAGGATAATAGGAGGAAGGAGCAAGGGGTGAGCAGACCACCTTTTAAGCCTAACTACCAGGCTCCAACAACCCCTACCCCTCCTAGACCCTCCATGAGTAACCCTTCACCGAATCCAGCAAACACACCACGTCCCCCTGCAGTGTGTCATTATTGCAAACAACCAGGGCATTATAAGAATCAGTGCCCTCGCTTAAACCGGGAAAGCTGGGAAAGGCAACCCCTACAACAACCCAGGGCAGCTGCTCATTGTGTGCAACAGGAAGGCACAACCGGTGTTCCTAACCAAGAAGAACAGTGGAGTGTGTTACACGAGGTCAACCCAGTTCAAGCTGGGGGTGACAACCGGGACCACCACCGCCAATGGATTACCGTAGATGGCGTGGGGGCCCGGGCTCTGAGAGACTCTGGGGCTACTTTGACTGTGGTGCAACCTCACACGATCAGAGCGCAAGCTCGCACCGGACGCACAGTCGCTGTGAGGGTGGCTGGGGGCGCTATCCACAAACTGCCCACTGCTAATATCCTTGTTGATTGGGGTTCCGGGTCCAAACAGCTGGAGGTGGGGATTATGCAAGAACTACCCGCCGAGGTTTTGTTGGGAAATGATGTAGGATGCTTGACCTCCCAACTGGCCCGAGACCCCCCTGCCGAGGCATACCCAGTTACCACCCGAGCTCAAGCCAGACTGGAAGCTCCGCTGCACTCTGAGGAAAACCAGGTAAGAGTCGAAATACCCCCCTTACCCGATCCTCCCTGTCCTTTCTGGGATACCCCCCAGGGGTTTGAACAAGAGCAGCGTACCGATCCCACATTAGAGGGTTATAGGAAGGCCGCGGCCGTTACCCCAGGGAACGACCCACACGAAAAGTTTGAGTGGTATAAGGGGTTGCTGTATAGAGTGACCGAGGGGGTGGGACAGGGGGCCACCCAGGTCATCAAAAGACAGTTAATTGTACCCCGGAAATTCCGGGCTGAATTGCTAAAACTCAGTCATGACATTCCCCTAGCAGGACATTTGGGGGTTAAAAAGACAAGAGACAGGTTAACCCAAACCTTCTTCTGGCCCAGGGTCACCCAGGACCTCAAGTATTACTGCAGGACGTGCGACGTCTGCCAAAGGGTGGGAAAAAGGGGAGACCTTCGGAAGGCCAAACTTCACCCATTGCCCATTATAGAGCAGCCCTTTCACCGAGTAGCGGTAGATTTAATAGGACCCCTCAGCCGACCCAGCCAGTCGGGCAAAAAGTTCATACTAACCGTGGTCGACTACGCCACTAGATACCCAGAGGCAGTCGCCCTCACCAATATAGAGGCAGAGACCGTGGCCGAAGCCCTTATTCAGATTTTCACCCGAGTAGCTTTCCCACAAGAGATCCTATCCGATCGGGGAACTCAGTTCACGGCTACCCTGACACAACAATTGTGGCAGAGCTGTGGGGTGAAACCCCTGTTCAGCGCCCCGTACCATCCCCAGACTAACGGGCTCTGTGAACGTTTCAATGGCACTCTAAAACAGATGCTAAAAACCTTTACGGAGTCCCACAAGAACTGGGAAAAATTCCTCCCCCACCTTCTGTTTGCCTACCGTGAAGTGCCCCAGGCCTCCACTGGGTTTTCCCCCTTCGAACTCCTGTACGGGAGAAAAGTTCGGGGCCCACTGGAGCTCGTACGGGAACACTGGGAGGGCAATACAGACGAGGGGGGAGTCCCTATCGTCCAGTATGTTCTGGAGTTCCGGGACCGTCTGCGGGCGCTCACTGCATCGGTTCGGGAGAACCTGCAGACGGCCCAGGAGGACCAGAGGAAATGGTACGATAGGGGAGCCCAAGATAGAGTACTAGAATTAGGGCAGAAGGTGTTAGCTTTGAGGCCAGTTAAAAAGGATAAGCTACAAGCCGCATGGCAGGGGCCATTTAAGGTAGTAGAACGGGTTAGCGAGACCACCTACATCGTGAGCAAATGCTCAGATGAAAGGCTGACCAAAGCCTTCCATGTGAATATGCTCAAACCATACATTGAGAGAACAGAGGATGTGGGCGCCGTGTGTGCGCCCGCCACAGAAGATAGCGAGGGACTACCCCTCCCCGATTTACTAGACACCGCTCCCTGTACTATTGACCAAGTAAGCTTGGGTCAAAATTTAAACCCCCTGGAGAAAGGTGAGGCCACGCAACTGCTACAGAGATACCAAGAGATGTTTTCAGCCACCCCAGGCTATACCTCCGCTGCGGTACACCGCGTGGAAACCCAGGGAGAGACGCCACTGCGGCAACAACCATATCGGATCCCGGAAGCAGTGCGTGAGAATATGCTCACCGAGTTAAGGGATATGTTACAGTTATGGGGTAATAGAACCCTCGCAAAGTCCTTGGGCCTCCCCGGTAGTACTAGTGCCGAAGCGCGACGGTACCACGCGCTTCTGTGTAGACTATCGGAGGCTTAACGATCGTACCATAACAGACGCCTACCCCATGCCCAGAATAGATGAGCTCTTAGACCGTATGGCGGGGGGGAACTACTTGACTACCCTGGACCTGTGCAAAGGTTATTGGCAGATCCCCTTGGAGCCTGCGGCCATCCCCAAGTCGGCATTCGTCACCCCTTTCGGGCTATACCAATTCAAGGTTATGCCCTTTGGGATGAAGAATGCCCCGGCTACCTTTCAGAGGATGGCCGATAGGCTCCTGGAGGGGTTTCAGGACTTCGCATGCGCGTATCTAGACGATATTGCAGTCTACAGCCGCACATGGGGAGACCATCTGGGCCATGTGTCCAGGGTACTCCAACGAATCCACCTCGCAGGGCTCACGTTAAAACCCGACAAATGTCACGTAGGACTGGCCGAGGTACAGTATCTCGGCCACCGGGTGGGCTCCGGTAGACAGCGTCCAGAACCAGCTAAGGTAGAGGCCATAGCGAACTGGCCCCAACCTCGGACCAAAACCCAGGTACTAGCCTTCTTAGGGACGGCCGGTTATTATAGAAAGTTTGTCCCAGAATACAGCGCCCTGGCCAAACCCCTCACCGACCTTACCAAAAAGGCCCTTCCCAAACAGGTTTCCTGGACCCCAGAGTGCACGGACGCTTTCCAGAAGCTTAAAGCGGCATTGAGTGAGGCTCCTGTGTTGGCAGCACCCGACTACACTAAACAATTTCTTGTACACACAGATGCCTCCATGTTCGGACTGGGAGCCGTGCTAAGCCAAGTGGGCACAGACGGCATGGAACACCCGGTGGCATACCTCAGCCGTAAACTGTTACCCCGAGAAGTCAGCTATGCCACCGTAGAAAAAGAATGCTTGGCCCTCGTGTGGGCACTCAAGAAGCTACAGCCCTATTTGTATGGGCGGGCATTTACCCTTATGACGGACCACAACCCCCTGGTATGGCTTAACCGGGTAGCTGGAGACAATCCCAGGCTATTACGGTGGAGCCTAGCCCTTCAACCTTATAATTTTACTATGCAGTACCGGCCCGGAAAGCAAAATGGTAATGCGGATGGCTTGTCACGTCAGACCGAACTGGACTCCTAAACCGCTACTTTTCTCGGACATCCCCAAGCCAACCCGACAGGGTCTAGGCGGGTATGCCGACCTATGGACTTATAGGGGAGCAGTGTGAAGAAATGACTATATTATTCGATATTTTGTTGCATAGTTCTTGCTTTTTGTGTACTTTTCATTCGGCAGATGGGTCTGCCGAACCGAGACCACCCCTGGCTCACTTAACTTCAAAGCCGGCATCACTTTCACCCTCTATGTGTGCGGTCAGCGTTCGTACTGTCGAACGCCACGTGGCAGAGAAAACCGCGGCCATCTTTTTTTCGCCAAACAAAGGCAGCGGGACTTGGTCGTCGAGTGTCTGGAACTAAAATCGGACACTCGACTTCCCAAACACCGGTCTCCATCATGCGAACGCTGGAACTAGTGATACCGATTAGCTAGGAGAGCGCTATTCGGTACAAAGATGCACACGAATGAGGGGAACAATCGCTGCTAGGAGCCAGGGGAATTCATTCGGTAGTAGCAAATAAACCGTGCTTTTAGGCGCTTTAAATATAGTGTAGTGAAGAACCTAGTTCCACTAAGCAGCTCACACACGTGTAGGTACCTCCAAACCTTAACACAATAGCATGCGAAGAAAAGTGGGGTAATGAGAGTGAAACAGAAAAGTCACATCAAACAAAACCCAGTGGAGCGCTAATTTATAAACTCACCCTTTGCAAAAAGGGGTATGTCAAACGGGAATATCTAGAGGGAAAAATATAAAGTGGGAACAATAGTGCAGTATATCTGAACTGGATGTACTTTAAACAGAGCTGTATATGTAACAAACTCACATGGTTTAGAGCCAAGCAAAGATAGGCTCAGGTCATAAGCGCAGGGGTATTTCAAAGCAAATACCAGACTTCTTCAGTAGTTGAATGATGGTCCTCAGAGAAAGGGAGAGAAAAGGGAACAATGGACCAAAGTCCTAGTGTATTACCCTCACCCAATATATCAGAAAATCAAATACAGGTACTTGCTCACCTTTAAGAGAGCCAATGCAAACTGGGCTCTCAGTGTGATGGATATAGTGCCTTTAAGAGGGCACTGCTCTTCTTTATAAAGCAGGAGAATAGATGCAGGACGTAGGCTCATATAGACAGTAAAAAATTTATTTAAATAAAACACTTACATAAAGTAAAAGATAAAAAGTCCCATAAAATAATGGTGAGTCCTCGTCCGAGACGCGTTTCGCCTTATAAAAAGGCTTTTTCAATCGGTATCCTGCTTGTAAAATCCCGCCGGTTTAAATAGCCCAAAAGCCTTTCTCATTGGTGCTTGTCGCCTTCCGAATCAGCCAATGGAGGGAGGGGTGTGTTCATCATCTGTTATGCATGTCCGTAATTGCGGAAGTGACGTATCGTACTTGCCGCAACGTCACTTCCGTTTTTCCCATAGCCGCCATTTTGCTCACTGGCAGTTTGTTTATATCGCATATATATGCCCATTGTTCATTATGTGGTGCGAACATAAGGGCAACGAAGGGAAAAGAAAGAGGAAGTCAGACATAATATGTAAACTTCATGGACATAAAAAATGAATAAAGAGAAAAAGAGGAAAAATGGAGATCAGAGGAGAAAAAGGAGTTCATTTCAAGATATGTCCCAAACAGAGTTATATATTTGCATACCTTCAAGCTACAATGTATTCCATCTAGGGCATTTTGCCTTATATAAAATACATAGATATATCTGGGTATAGTCATTAACGTTTCTTCCCTTAAAGGGATATACATCAAATCATTATTTTTACAAAATCTGAAATAAAACTCGAATTTTTATGATCCATATATGGACATTGACCTCATCAGCCCTGTGGGCAGGGTATATGAGTATAAAAATTGGTATAAGAGTTAGTCTTTAATATAATAGTTGTTTTTAAAGGGGTGTATAACCAGTTTGTTACACAAATGGAATGAATCACATATATTCTGTTTGTTCACAGTGGGAGACATGCGCAAAGGCTGAGAGGAAAATGGATAAAATAAGAATAAATATAAAAATAAAGTTATAAAAAATGACAAAGTTCAAAATCATAATTGAGACCTCTAGGATGTAGAGTGTCCAATTGAAAAATCCATTTCATCTCAGCCTTGCCCATTTTTTTCACTAAATCATCTCCCCTCCAATCTGTAATAACTTTTTGAATGCCCATAAATGACATGCCTTTAGGATCGCTATTATGTACATCTTTAAAATGGAGTGATACATTATGCTTCACAAATCCATTTTTTACATTTCTGACATGCTCCTGTATCCTTACCTGTAGGGGGCGTATGGTCCGCCCAATATACAGGAGGCCACATGGGCATTTCAGCATGTAAATTACCCTTTTAGTGTGACAAGTAATAACATCCTTTATTTTATAATTCTTATTGGGGACGTTGGGATCTGAAAATTCCCTGACTGTTCTCTTATGGTTATTGGTGTTCTTACAGGCCCCGCAGATTCCGCATCCGTAGAAGCCTTTAGACTCATTAAAGGGATTCAAAACTTTAGTTCTAGTTGAGTTATTATTAGAAAGACTATTTCTTAGATTGGATACTCCCCTGTAGATAATTTTTGGCCGTTCTGGTAACAGAATGTTTAATGTCTCATCATTTTTGAGAATTGGCCAATGTTTGTGGATGGCTTTCTTAACTTGCTTACTCTGTACATTAAAGTCGCAAATAAAGGCCAATTCTTTATCTGCAAGGGTGATTGGTTTCGCCTTATATTGCAGAAGGGTTTCTCTCTCTTTAAGGCTTATCTCATTATGAGCGTTGTTTAGTAGTTGATTGTTATAGCCCTTATCTAAAAAATCCGTCTTGATTTTTTGAGCCTGCTTATGGAACATGGTAATATCTGTGCAGTTCCGTCTTATTCTAAGCAGTTGCGCCTTTGGTGCATTGAGTAACCAGGGTGAGTAGTGGCAACTTGTGCCTTCGATGTAGCTATTTACATCGACCTTTTTAAAAAAGGTACTAGTCTTGATGCTGTTGTTTTCAATATAGATGTTGAGGTCAAGAAATTCGACGGAATTTCTACTACTATTCCTGGTGAGTTTAATCCCCCAATCGTTGTCCTCAATATGTGAAAAAAACATATCTAGGGATTCGCTACTGCCCTTCCAAACGAAAAAAATATCGTCAATATAGCGATGGTAGGACACCAGGCTTGCACCCCATCTACTATCGCCAAAGATGAAAATTTGTTCCCAGTATGACATGAACAAATTGGCGTAGCTGGGTGCAAACCTGGTGCCCATCGCCGTGCCACAGACTTGCAGATAGAATGTCTCATTAAACCAAAAATAATTATTGTGGAGGATCCAATTTATTCCCTCCAGAATAAAGTCAACCTGGGACTGTGGAAAAAGTTCAGACTTTTCCAGAAAAAATTTTGTCGCTTCGCATCCCCTGTTGTGTTGTATGATAGTGTATAATGAACTAACGTCGGCTGTTACCAGCCAACATTCGTCATCCCATTCGTCATCCCATTAAGGCCAGCTACACCAGACTGATAGACAAAGGCAAACTAGAGGGCATTTTTAATAAAAAGGAAGCAGAGTTTTTAAATATTCAACATCCTAGGATCCCAGTTTTTTATTATTTGCCGAAGATCCACAAACATCTCACCAAGCCCCCAGGGCGCCCAATTATTTCAGGGATTGGATCTATATCCAGTAGGTTTTCTCAGTATATCGATCAGTGCCTACAGCCTATAGTGAAGAAATGCACAGGCTACCTGAAGGACACTATCAATGTCCTTCAGGTACTCAAAGATATTGTATGGGATGACGAATGTTGGCTGGTAACAGCCGACGTTAGTTCATTATACACTATCATACAACACAACAGGGGATGCGAAGCGACAAAATTTTTTCTGGAAAAGTCTGAACTTTTTCCACAGTCCCAGGTTGACTTTATTCTGGAGGGAATAAATTGGATCCTCCACAATAATTATTTTTGGTTTAATGAGACATTCTATCTGCAAGTCTGTGGCACGGCGATGGGCACCAGGTTTGCACCCAGCTACGCCAATTTGTTCATGTCATACTGGGAACAAATTTTCATCTTTGGCGATAGTAGATGGGGTGCAAGCCTGGTGTCCTACCATCGCTATATTGACGATATTTTTTTCGTTTGGAAGGGCAGTAGCGAATCCCTAGATAGGTTTTTTTCACATATTGAGGACAACGATTGGGGGATTAAACTCACCAGGAATAGTAGTAGAAATTCCGTCGAATTTCTTGACCTCAACATCTATATTGAAAACAACAGCATCAAGACTAGTACCTTTTTTAAAAAGGTCGATGTAAATAGCTACATCGAAGGCACAAGTTGCCACTACTCACCCTGGTTACTCAATGCACCAAAGGCGCAACTGCTTAGAATAAGACGGAACTGCACAGATATTACCATGTTCCATAAGCAGGCTCAAAAAATCAAGACGGATTTTTTAGATAAGGGCTATAACAATCAACTACTAAACAACGCTCATAATGAGATAAGCCTTAAAGAGAGAGAAACCCTTCTGCAATATAAGGCGAAACCAATCACCCTTGCAGATAAAGAATTGGCCTTTATTTGCGACTTTAATGTACAGAGTAAGCAAGTTAAGAAAGCCATCCACAAACATTGGCCAATTCTCAAAAATGATGAGACATTAAACATTCTGTTACCAGAACGGCCAAAAATTATCTACAGGGGAGTATCCAATCTAAGAAATAGTCTTTCTAATAATAACTCAACTAGAACTAAAGTTTTGAATCCCTTTAATGAGTCTAAAGGCTTCTACGGATGCGGAATCTGCGGGGCCTGTAAGAACACCAATAACCATAAGAGAACAGTCAGGGAATTTTCAGATCCCAACGTCCCCAATAAGAATTATAAAATAAAGGATGTTATTACTTGTCACACTAAAAGGGTAATTTACATGCTGAAATGCCCATGTGGCCTCCTGTATATTGGGCGGACCATACGCCCCCTACAGGTAAGGATACAGGAGCATGTCAGAAATGTAAAAAATGGATTTGTGAAGCATAATGTATCACTCCATTTTAAAGATGTACATAATAGCGATCCAGTGGCGGATCCAGAAGCTAATCTCGGGAGGGGCACTGGCAGATTATTTTAAGAAACAATCAAGGCACAATAACCACTACAGCTCTCTGTAGTGGTTTTGGTGCCAGGAGTTGCTGTGGCGCCCTCCCAGAGTAAGTAGTCAAACCGTTTAAAAAAACGTTTGATAACTTACCCAGGTCTGCCGGGATAGGGGTTGTAGTGTGTATGTGTTTGAGGGGTGCAGTGTGTGTGAGGGTCGCAGTATGTGTATGGAAGGGTAGTGCGTTTGTGAGAGGAGTGCAGTGTATGTATGGGGTAGCAATTTGTATATTGGGAGCAGTGTGTGTATTGGGAGCAGTGTGTTTGTGTGTGAGTTGCGCAGTGTGTTTTTGTGTGAGGGGTGCTGTGTGTATGGGGGGCAGTGAGTGTATTGGGGGCTATGTGTGTATTGGGGGCTGTGTGTAAGGGGGGGCTGTGTGTGTGTAAGGGGGGCTGTGTATGTAAGAGGGGGGCTATGTATGTGTAAGGGGGGCTGTGTGTGTGTGTAAGGGGAGGGCTGTGTGTGTGTAAGGGGGCTGTGTATGTAAGGGGGCTGTGTATGTAAGAGGGGGGCTGTGTATGTAAGAGGGGGGTTGTGTATGTAAGGGGGGCTGTGTATGTAAGGGGGGGGCTGTGTGTGTAAGGGGGGCTGTGTGTGTAAGGGGGGCTGTGTGTGTAAGGGGGGCTGTGTGTGTAAGGGGGGCTGTGTGTGTAAGGGGGGCTGTGTATGTAAGGGGGGCTGTGTGTGTAAGAGGGGGGCTGTGTATGTAAGAGGGGGGCTGTGTATGTAAGAGGGGGTCTGTGTATGTAAGGGGGGCTGTGTATGTAAGGGGGGCTGTGTATATAAGGGGGGAGGGCTGTGTATATAAGGGGGGACTGTGTAAGTAAGGGGGGCTGTGTGTGTAAGAGGGGGGCTGTGTGTGTAAGAGGGGGGCTGTGTGTGTAAGAGGGAGGCTGTGTATGTAAGAGGGGGGCTGTGTGTGTAAGAGGGGGAGTGTGTGTGTGTAAAAGGGGGCTGTATATTTGTGTGTAAGGGGGTGTGTGTATGTAAGGGGGGGCTGTGTATATAAGGGGGGGCTGTGTATGTAAGGGGGGGCTGTGTATGTAAGGGGGGCTGTGTATGTAAGAGGGGGCTGTGTGTGTAAGAGGGGGCTGTATATTTGTGTGTAAGGGGGGGGCTGTATATTTGTGTGTAAGGGGGGGCTGTATATTTGTGAGTAAGGGGGGGCTGTATATTTGTGTGTAAGGGGGGGCTGTATATTTGTGTGTAAGGGGGGGCTGTATATTTGTGTGTAAGGGGGGGCTGTATATTTGTGTGTAAGGAGGGGCTGTATATTTGTGTGTAAGGGGGGGCTGTATATTTGTGTGTAAGGGGGGGCTGTATATTTGTGTGTAAGGGGGGGCTGTATATTTGTGTGTAAGGGGGGGGCTGTATATTTGTGTGTAAGGAGGGGCTGTATATTTGTGTGTAAGGGGGGGCTGTATATTTGTGTGTAAGGGGGGGCTGTGTGGTGCAGTGTGTAGGGGGGCAGATTAAATATATATTTTTTAAATTATTAAATAACTAACTAAATATAGCTAATGTCCCCCCTCCCTTCTTACCTTTGCTGAGGGAGGGGGAGACATTGCTTTCTCTTCCATTCCCTGGTGGTTCTAGTGGGGGAGTGAACTCTAACCTGCAGCTCAGGCTAGAGTTCACTCTCGCGAGAACGGAGCGTTGCCATGGTAACGCTCCGTGCTCGCGAGAGGAGAGCCCGGCGGAGCTGTAGGTAAGAGCTCCCCCGGGTTCTCTCACTCCCTCCCCTGCCGGCCGCCCAGCAATCTGCCTGTGGGCCGGGGAGGGAGATCACTGATCTCCCCTCCGGTAAGTGAAGGCAATCAGCAGGGCTGGTGCTTGGATAGCACCAGCCTTGCATGGGCCGGCATGGGAGAGCCTCGGGCAGCAATATTTTCTCGGGGGGGGCAATTGCCCCGTTGCCCCCCCCCTGGATCCGCCAATGTAGCGATCCTAAAGGCATGTCATTTATGGGCATTCAAAAAGTTATTACAGATTGGAGGGGAGATGATTTAGTGAAAAAAATGGGCAAGGCTGAGATGAAATGGATTTTTCAATTGGACACTCTACATCCTAGAGGTCTCAATTATGATTTTGAACTTTGTCATTTTTTATAACTTTATTTTTATATTTATTCTTATTTTATCCATTTTCCTCTCAGCCTTTGCGCATGTCTCCCACTGTGAACAAACAGAATATATGTGATTCATTCCATTTGTGTAACAAACTGGTTATACACCCCTTTAAAAACAACTATTATATTAAAGACTAACTCTTATACCAATTTTTATACTCATATACCCTGCCCACAGGGCTGATGAGGTCAATGTCCATATATGGATCATAAAAATTCGAGTTTTATTTCAGATTTTGTAAAAATAATGATTTGATGTATATCCCTTTAAGGGAAGAAACGTTAATGACTATACCCAGATATATCTATGTATTTTATATAAGGCAAAATGCCCTAGATGGAATACATTGTAGCTTGAAGGTATGCAAATATATAACTCTGTTTGGGACATATCTTGAAATGAACTCCTTTTTCTCCTCTGATCTCCATTTTTCCTCTTTTTCTCTTTATTCATTTTTTATGTCCATGAAGTTTACATATTATGTCTGACTTCCTCTTTCTTTTCCCTTCGTTGCCCTTATGTTCGCACCACATAATGAACAATGGGCATATATATGCGATATAAACAAACTGCCAGTGAGCAAAATGGCGGCTATGGGAAAAACGGAAGTGACGTTGCGGCAAGTACGATACGTCACTTCCGCAATTACGGACATGCATAACAGATGATGAACACACCCCTCCCTCCATTGGCTGATTCGGAAGGCGACAAGCACCAATGAGAAAGGCTTTTGGGCTATTTAAACCGGCGGGATTTTACAAGCAGGATACCGATTGAAAAAGCCTTTTTATAAGGCGAAACGCGTCTCGGACGAGGACTCACCATTATTTTATGGGACTTTTTATCTTTTACTTTATGTAAGTGTTTTATTTAAATAAATTTTTTACTGTCTATATGAGCCTACGTCCTGCATCTATTCTCCTGCTTTATAAAGAAGAGCAGTGCCCTCTTAAAGGCACTATATCCATCACACTGAGAGCCCAGTTTGCATTGGCTCTCTTAAAGGTGAGCAAGTACCTGTATTTGATTTTCTGATATATTGGGTGAGGGTAATACACTAGGACTTTGGTCCATTGTTCCCTTTTCTCTCCCTTTCTCTGAGGACCATCATTCAACTACTGAAGAAGTCTGGTATTTGCTTTGAAATACCCCTGCGCTTATGACCTGAGCCTATCTTTGCTTGGCTCTAAACCATGTGAGTTTGTTACATATACAGCTCTGTTTAAAGTACATCCAGTTCAGATATACTGCACTATTGTTCCCACTTTATATTTTTCCCTCTAGATATTCCCGTTTGACATACCCCTTTTTGCAAAGGGTGAGTTTATAAATTAGCGCTCCACTGGGTTTTGTTTGATGTGACTTTTCTGTTTCACTCTCATTACCCCACTTTTCTTCGAATTCATTCGGTACTTTTATGCATTTCTTCCCTTTTTCTGAAGTGACCGGCAAAACCACACGAACCTCTGGAACTATTTTGGGCAGTCCGGCCCCAGTGGACCGGTCACAAAGGACTTCCATACTTTTTGCGAACCCCTGAACCGATCCGGGTGAAATTTGGATATGTTGGTCACCCGGATCGGGGCTATCAGGGGATATAGTATTTGTGGGGATACCCCAAGTATAAAGGGGTGTTCCAGAAATTGGGGAAAATAGTGAATTTTCAGCCTGGAGATAATTAGGTTGTTACTATATCAGACCTGATTATCTCCAGGACTAGGGGAGGGAACTGCCTGTTTGTATTGGGTGTGTTTTATATTTTTACTGTTCGGGATTGGATAATTGTTACTCCTCCCTGTGGTATCCTATCTCAAACGCAAATCACAACACCAGATGCAAGAATGGTCCAAATGTCTACAGGACCTGAATATGACGAATCAGTCTGCCCCTGATAACCACCATAAAGACGAAACTATGCAATTACAATCTAAAATAGCTGCCGATAATTGAAACTGCTCAGGAGTCTATATGAATAAATTAAAAATGTCCCAATCTACACAGGGTAATAGGGCAGGGTTGATCACCCCAGCGGCCATAGTAACGAATTTGCGACCCTCTACGGGAACTTATACAATCTGAAACAAGACCACACACCATGTCCCGCATTGAATGAAGAAGTACAGACATAACTAGATGAAATAGAGACTCCGACTTTAACCACACAACAAAAGGAAGCACTAGCAGACACAGTCAATTATGATTGATGAAATAATATCCACGATTGAGGGCCTGCCTCTGAACAAATCCCCAGGTCCAGACATCCTGCCGAATGTATACAATAAAACATACAAATCCATATTAGCACCTTATCTGCCTTGGCTGTGGAACAAAGTGCTACACCTTTCTAAAGTTCCCCAGGAAATTATATCGGCATCAGTAATTACCCTCCCATAACCATGGAAACGTCCAACAAATTTTAAAAACTTTAGGTCAATATCACTTCTGAACTCCAATGCGAAACTGTTCGCAAAGGTCATGATCAACCGAATAAAAGAGGTGCTCCAGTCATTAATACACCTAGACCAATTAGGTTTCATTAAGGGCAGACAAGGGATGGACAATTCCAGACAAGTACTGGACACAGTCTACTCCATCACTAAATTTAAAAAGGATGGGGCAGTGCATAGGATCCACAGAGTATAAGTTAAAGGGACACTCCAGGCACCCAAACCACTTCTGCCCATTGGAGTGGTCTGGGTGCCAACTCCCACTACCCTTAACCCTGCAGCTGTAATTATTGCAGTTTTCATAAACTGCAATATTTACCTTGCAGGGTTAACTCCTCCTCTAGCATGAGGACAGCCACTAGAGGGCACTTCCTGGTTCATAGCACAGATTTTCTGTGCTATAGCATCGCTGGACGTCCTCACGCTATGTGAGGACCTCCAGCGTCGCTAAAATCCCCATAGGAAAGCATTGAAAGCATTTTTCAATGCTTTCCTATGGGGAGGTCTAATGTGTGTGCGCGGCATTGCCGTGCATGCGCATTAGGTCTCACCCTGCCGGTGGCAGTGCATGCGCGATCGGTCCCCCCGTTGGATGATGTCGGCGAGGGAGGAACGTGGGCGGACATCGCCGCTGGACTCCGGTAAGTCACTGAAGGGGTTTAAACCTCTTCAGCATCCTGGGATGGGGGGTGGGA
Source organism: Pelobates fuscus (assembly GCF_036172605.1). NCBI lineage: Eukaryota > Metazoa > Chordata > Amphibia > Anura > Pelobatidae > Pelobates > Pelobates fuscus. Next base: position 44,387,981 of record NC_086328.1, read on the forward strand.
GGGAGAGGTGACCTGCAGTGCCAGGAAAATGGTTTGTTTTCCTGGCACTGGAGTGTCCCTTTAAGCCTTTTCTCGCAGACAACGTCTTACTGACTGTGACAAACTGCCATTTGCCACTGGGCATTGGAGAGGACTGATCGCTAGCCTCCTGCCCTGGGAGGCATTTAACAACATTAGTATTAGTATTAGTATTAGTAATGGAAATAAGTATTCAGTTGAGTTGATCCACCATTTCAATCTATCTTTCCTTTTGTATGTAAGAAAGACCATGCTATGATAATACAACAATACGAATTATAAATATATCTATTGAGAGATAGCAGGATGGAAAGAGCAAGAAAGGATACATAAAGGTGAACTATGCATTATGGAAAATAATGCAAGTGATGGATTCTAGAAAGACATTTTAAGAAAGTCTTGTGTGTGAACCAGAACATTTCTGTTACTGTGCTTCCTGCTATGTACTAAATAAAACAATACCACACTACAGTGCTGGAGATTGCCGACCCATTCTTTTTTGTTTGGAATTTATTAATGGTGTGTTGATATTGGAGATCTATACAGAACCCCCACTCTTTAGTTAGTTAGCCATCCATTCTTTTTTGTACATGATTTCTACAGTCGTCATAATAAACAAGAATGGAGGAAGAGGCCTGAGATAGCCCTATCTTCTCACTTAACACGTGCCTCGTTGCTCCGTATGTTATTTCTAGGCTAGAGTTAATGTGTTGGGGGCTTAGGTCTATGATTAGGGCTCTGGATAGGAAAAGTAAGTTTGTGTAACGCAGAAGAGAGGAGAAGACAGACGGATGGACAGACGGACAGACAGTTATGCATGGTGGATCTAGTGGCTGCTATTATTTGAATTTTGTACTGAAATGGCATGGGAAAATCAAGATAATTTTTCCATGTAAGTGTTATGCGCATACCTTGCTGCCAATATTCATGCAGCCCTGGCAATTATACCTTCGTCATTTTCCAATTAGTTTCAAGCACGTTTCGGAAAATTGGTCATGAAAGGGTCAGAGAGGTGATAACAAGTTGTTAAATGACCTTACCGCTGCCTGTTCAGGCATAAATAATGTTTTGCAAATGCCCCACAGCCAAAACTGCCAATTTAAAACTGATTGTAATGAATCAGGTTCTTCTATAGAAAATAATGTGATCAATTTCTCATTTCACTGAATAAATAAGTTTAAGCATAGGAAACCCGCTATGACCCTGTGTTAACCTTTTAGCCTCATTATTCATATAAAACGGATGACATGCAAGGCATTGCTGCTGGTTCAATCTTAGTTAATTATTTGTTAGGAATGAAAGCTCTGTGAAGTGTTTCTGAGTGTACATGTATCGAGGGACATCAAGAAATCTAATGAAAATAATCCCATGAAAGCCAGACGTGTGCTTAATGTCTGGCAATAATTTTAACAAAAGGTTTGGAGGATTACTTTAATAATGCAGTGTTAGCCCTCCCTGTACAGTTTCTTTTTTTTTTTTTTTTTATCAATAACCTATGTGCATTATTTTTATTGTAGAGTGGAATTTTGCTTTATGTATTTAATTTGCTTTGATTTGATTTTTGTTTAATACAGATTTAAAGTTTCAAATTAAGAGATTATTTTTAAAAGGGAACATTATATATATTTATTTACAAATGCAATTTAATTAACGTGATTTTCTAAAAAAATATTTTGACACATTTTCATATTTTAAATCAAACTTTATTAATAACTTTGTGACAGTACTCTATGTACCCTGTATATTGATGTCACACATGTAGGTCTGGCTAATTGGCTGATTTGATCGATCAGATGCCTGAGTTGATGGTGTAGGACTAGAGGCAGCCCCCTGTCTGGTTCATGCCATGATTGGTGTGTACTAGGCCAGTGTTCTCCAAACGCTGTCCCTCTAGATGTTGCTGAACTACAACTCCAATGATTATTTGAATGAAATAGATAGTCAGAAAACCATGGGCGTTGTAGTTCAACAACATCTGGAGGGCCAGAGTTTTGAGAACTCTGTACTAAACTAGTGCACTAGTGAGGCAGTTCAGAAATTCCAGCATGTCTAAAGTGTAATTCCATTGTGTGCTGACATCTTCACAGATAGTCTGTTGCTCCTACCTCAATTTGTGGTTAGCCCTCACACTATGGTGAAAATACCTAGCAATTTTCATTCATTGAGTAACTATGGTTTGCAGAAAGGTTGGGCCTTGTCCACTCCACCACCATTCCCAGCCACAGTGAGCTGCCATCACTGTACTGTCAACTAAATAAAGGCATGCTGTCTAGTGGGAGCACTCAATAAATCTAGGCAATCGGGCAGATCATTTTGTTAGCCTGCTGTTTTGATATGGCTATGGCATAAAATAACAACTAATATTTAATAGTGGGCTACTGGACACTTTATCTCAACAACTGGTACTATCCTCATTATTTCTCTGCTCTGTCTAAGGGTGATGATATTAGCAGTGAAGATGGCAGTTCTGATGGTAGGTTGCGATAACTGTGCATTATCACATAGAGCACCAGTGGACCTTTTGCCTGCCTTAGTGCGTTCTTCTTCTGCATCTTCCCTCAGTAATACAGAGTTGTCAAAATCGTTGTTGATATTGCCACTGTCACTAGTGAGACAACCCTTTAATCGCCACCTACTCACTTTCTTGGCACTTTGCAACTTAGTCTTTGTGGAAGCACTCAAAGTAATCCCAAACTTTAATACATTAGCCCCCATCATTTGCCTTGCTTCTGCTGAAGATGAAGGTGAATTTCCATTGTTGACGGTGGTACCTTTCACAGCACTAGCCTGTACACTGCCATTGGGTGATTAATGCTACTAGAAATTTTGATTTTGGTGGTAATGATGGTTCTGTTGATGGTAACATTGATGGTAATTGGTGAGCTACAGGTGCCAGTGGATGTCACAACCGTCTCCATTGGATTAGGGGATTATAAAGCAGATAGAGATGGACTTTGACAAGGTGGAGATGATGTTGGAGGAGTGCACACTACCTTTCGGAGAAAATACTTGGCTGCTGTCTGTCATTTCCTCAATACCCCCTTCTTATCATTCTGGCTCATCATACTTCTTCAAGTAGCTCCTGTGCTAGAGGTAAAAGTTCTATGTCGGCAGGGGTTGAGGGAAACAGAAAAAAAGACACCAGATTCATTACTGCCACCACCACCAGACATTGATTCTTTTGGCACTCTGCTCTAAGTTGTTACTAAAGAGTGGCTCTGATGACCCCCACAAAAGTAGACTCTATTGCACTTTCCCTTAGTTGCTTCCTCGGTGGGGGTGGGGGCTCAAACAAGGTATAATACTTGAACTAGCTAGTGGTAGAAAGAGCTGCTTTACCAGTGGGAATGACAGCACAAGTTGTTGCAGCAATAAAAGGATGAGGAAAAAACAAAAAACAATTGTCTCCTGGATGTTGAATTGGACATAGTGGACATGCTGGTAATCCCACTTTCTTGAGGATGAATACTATAAATAGAGGTGTGGTGGCAATGGTGGGGGTGGAAGCAGCGGTGGCGCAGGTGTCAGCATTCGTTATGGGCGAGGAAGAGGTATTCAGTCTCTCAAAGGCCATGGCACTATTGCTAAGGGTGGATAAGGGAACAGACCTCTACTCTCCCTTAATTTACTCCTGGAACTGAAACATAATATTGATTATGGTGAGTTTGTTTTTCTTTTTACAATAAGTTTGGTAAATTAATGATTGTATATTGTGCATACTAACATACATTTATTCATGAAAGGCAAGTGTTTGTGTTGCAAGATAGGTTGGTGCTCGGTGAATTTACAGCTGTAACATTATTGTTTTTGACCTTAAGAAATACTGCACAGTGCAGAAATACTTGCCAGCACACACTTGACTGAACATACTCTGAGAAAAAAAAATCAAACAGATTTTCTTTCTACAAACACTTGGAGGGAAGAAAAACAGTCAAACTGTAAATTGGTGATTCCAAGTTGGTGTTAAATTGCCATGTCTGGCAGTAGGACACTGCATTACCCATAAAAACTGTTTCATGCAAGTATGAATGAAGCAGTCTACCATTCAAAGTTTGTGTGAATACTACTGTGACAAAAGCTTAGCAACAGGAACTTTTTTTTATAGAACACACTCTCCCAAAAAGATTTTCTTTCTACAAGCAGTTAACAAAAAAAAAAAACTTTTTAAAACTATAAATTGGAAACCAAGTCAGGAAACGCCAGGATTGATGACCTAATGAAAATATCCTATCTCCCACTCAAAGTTGTTTTCATAGCCACTAACAGCTAGCTAGGTAGATGGATACAGCAGTAAGCTAAACCTAGTCTCAAACAATAATCAATGACCCAGGCTATTCCCCACTCCACAAAGGTTATTAAGGGTAAAACATACAGTATCACTGCTGGCCTGTCTTGCTCAATAGCTGAATACTGCTTGGAAGTATAGCTCACACAGGGAGTACTAGGAAAGTTTAGTTAAATGTGAATTGGGTGATATACTTTTGTTAAGTAAACCACTAGAACCATGTCATAGGAATCTGGAAGTATCCAATTGTTTCTGCCTTTGTTAATTGTTTTTCTCTTGTAGAGGACTAATACTGCTACACCATATTGAAGAAACATTAATTGGCTCATATAAATTGAATTGGGAATTTAGCTTGTATTACAATATTCTCTGTTATCTCTCTTTTTTGAGGTTATTTTTCCCTATCCTACCTACTGATTACTACTTTCCTAAGGCTTTTTTAATCAAAAATGTGAACTGTGTAATTGTGTGACACATTATTAAAGTTATTTCTAGTTTGAGTTTGTATACAGGAATTTATTTCCTAGTACTCCCTAGCATGATGAGAACTTCTAATTTTAAGCTTATCTTTTCAGGGCGTGGTCCGTGTATTAAGGATCAATTTGGTCACAGCCAAAGTTTATTATTTCAAACTTTATTTTAAGTATAGATTGTTTACTGCCCATCTTTTTCATCCTATATTTGTCAGTTGTCAAATCTTGATCTGTGAATAAAATCATCAATTAGTTGTTGTCCCCAAATCATCAACCATGAATTCATTTTTGCTACCTCTTAATTGGATAGGAGATACAGAACACGTGACTGGGCAGACATATTGTCCTCCATAATAAACTGAGCTTCTTATTTGCAGGGCCGCCACCAGAAATTTTGGGGCCCCTGACAAAGCACAAAGTCTGGGCCCCCCCCTGCCGGCCTGCCTCCCCCCCCTAATGAATGCAGTATGTGTGTTAGTGTAGTGGATGAAGAGTGTGTGTTAGTGTAGTGAATGCAGAGTGTGTGTTAGTGCAGTGGATACAGTGTGGATGTTAGTGCAGTGAATGCAGTGTGTGTTAGTGCAGTGAGTGTTAGTGCAGTGAATGCAGAGTGTGTGTCAGTGTAGTGAATGCAGTGTGTGTCAGTGTAGTGAATGCAGTGTGTGTCAGTGTAGTGAATGCAGTGTGTGTGTCAGTGCAGTGGATGCAGTGTGTGTGTGTTAGTGCAGTGTGTGTCAGTGCAGTGAATGCAGTGTGTGTGTTAGTGCAGTGAATGCAGTGCGTATGTGTCAGTGTAGTGAATGCAGTGTGTGTCAGTGCAGTGAATGCAGAGTGTGTCAGTGTAGTGAATGCAGAGTGTCAGTGTAGTGAATGCAGAGTGTCAGTGTAGTGAATGCAGTGTGTGTCAGTGTAGTGAATGCAGTGTGTGTCAGTGTAATGAATGCAGTGTGTGTCAGTGTAATGAATGCAGTGTGTGTCAGTGCAATGAAGGCAGAGTGTGTGTCAGTGTAGTGAATGCAGTGTGTGTGTCAGTGTAGTGAATGCAGTGTGTGTGTCAGTGTAGTGAATGCAGTGTGTGTCAGTACAGTGGATGCAGTGTGTGTGTGTTAGTGCAGTGTGTGTCAGTGCAGTGGATGCAGTGTGTGTGTTAGTGCAGTGTGTGTCAGTGCATGCAGTGTGAATGCAGTGTGAGTGCAGTGGATGCAGTGTGTGTGTCAGTGTAGTGAATGCAGTGTGAGTGCAGCGGATGCAGTGTGTGTGTCAGTGCAGCGGATGCAGTGTGTGTGTCAGTGCAGCGGATGCAGTGTGTGTGTCAGTGCAGCGGATGCAGTGTGTGTGTCAGTGCAGCGGATGCAGTGTGTGTGTCAGTGCAGCGGATGCAGTGTGTGTGTCAGTGCAGCAGATGCAGTGTGTGTGTCAGTGCAGCGGATGCAGTGTGTGTGTTAGTGCAGTGTGTGTCAGTGTAGTGAATGCAGTGTGAATGCAGTGTGAGTGCAGTGAATGCAGTGTGTGTGTGAGTGCAGTGTGTTAGTGCAGTGAGTGTCAGTGTAATGAATGCAGTGTGTGTATGTGTTTAGTAGTGTATGCATGTAAATGTAGTAATAGTAATTTAAATGTATTTTTGTTATTCCCCCCTCCCTGTTTCTTACCTGGTTCAGGGAGGGGGGAAGATCCTTTGATCCCTGGTGGTCCGGTCAGGTGGAATTGTGGGCCCCCCGGCTCCCTATACTTGCAGAGGGGGCCCAGCGGACTGCAGGAGCACTTTACAGCATTTCCTGCTCTCACTCCCGCGAGATGTGGTGTGCGCGCCACGCTGAGCGTTGCCATGGCAACGCTCTAACGGCCGCCCGTCTCGCGGGAGTTAGAGCGAGTGAAATGCTGGAAAGTGCTTCTGCAGTCCGCTGGGCCCCCTCTGCAAGTATAGGGAGCCGGGGGGCCCGCGGCTGCACATATATATAGCGATGATCGCTATATATATGTGCAGAAAGTAATTGTGGGGCCCTGGACTGCCAAAGCAGTCCGGGCCCCCCAGGACCGCCGGGCCCGTGACAACCGTCACGGTTGTCACCCCCTGATGGCGGCCCTGCTTATTTGCCCCCATAAACAAAGCTTCCTATGGAATCGTGAATCAAAACAAGCAATTTCGGTTGTTTGTCCCAAGATTCTGACACATAGAGATTCAAAAATGAAACTTTTGGCAAATCGGCCAAATTTCATTTTGGCCCAAAACCAATCTCCAAGTCTGATAACCAATTCAATATAATGAAGCAGTTAAAGTGCCTAGAGCATTCATGTAAAAATGTTGCAACTTTCAGGTAAAATAACATGCTGAAAGCATCTAAATATGCCTTCACTATATTTTCTTCAGCAAATTCTGCTTTATGGTATGCACAAGTAAACAGAAAAAAAGTATTGTTAGCACTGGTTGGAGTATACCATACCTCTGGCACAAATGAGACAGTGTATTCCTGGATACAATTAGAACCTCTCAATAGTAGACAGTTGGCAATGCACAGAAGCAGTAGACATTTAATAGAGAGCACTAGAAGTATGGGTCTCACATGCTTTAAACGCACTTCCATACACAGTACTGCTTTGTAAATAAGGTAATTAAATCCAGAAATTGTATTGTAGAAAAACTGGCATGGGTTATGCATGAAGAGGACCATAAAATCACAGACAACAAAAATATAATAAAAAAAAATAAAACAGAAAAATGTACATGCCAGACTTCTATCTATCATCCCCATTGTACTCCTGTGGAACATGTGGATAGATTACAAATTAAGCATGATTAAATGACTAGGTAATAATAAGCTATTTAGCATTACTGGAAAACTCGATCGCATCCTAAATAGTTTGACAAATTAAGAACATATGTCTACCTTGCCGTTTTCTGTAATACTTTATTGTAAGTTTTATTTTTCATAATTCCAGCATGGTGAAGTAATTTATTAGGACAGTCTTCTTCATTGTAGTATGCATAAAAGCGACATACATTTCTAGACTCCCCTTATAATCATATCGAAATATCTGCATTCAACATATCCTATTGCTGAAAACCACTAATCAGATAAACGTTAACATTGTGAATAGAAAGGTGGAGTACAATACTCTTTGTTGAAGTCAAAATATGAATTAAACTAAATGGTGATACACTGCGTATATGCCATCTCACCAAGGCCTTAATTTAAATCTGTTGGATGAAATTTTCCAAATTATTTAATATTTTTGGTAAAGTTTAAAAATATATATTTTTTAAATATTTAAATATTTAAAAAATAGTTTAAATACTATAAAAAAAAAGTATTTCAATGTATCAAATCAAATATTGTTTTTTTTTTTTTAAATGTAAAAAAAAAAAATTAACATGAAAACATTTTGGAAGTCTATCCCAAAAATATTAAATATTTTCACAAGCTTATCTAACAAAATTAAATTGAAGCACCAGTATGATCCATTACATATATCTAATGCATAGAACATATATGTGTGTCTATATGTAATATAATATGTTATGTGTATGTGTGTATACTGTATATATACACACAGAGACACACATCAGCACTCACAATTTCCACTCACCACCAGACATTGGCATATATGTATGTGTATGTGTGTACCACTCTCTCATTGAATATTACATAAGACCAGAGTTAGGACCATAAACACTCAATATGTAGCTCTTCACAGGAGTACAGGAGTCAGAGCCTCTTTCTAGCATGAAAGTTAGGGACACCTTGCTTTTAATTCTATAACCTTTATTTTTCAAGGTACCCATTGCACGGAAAGATAATGATGTCATTTGTACTTGGTAACCACAGACACACATATAAAATGTAAATTAGATACGTAAAAAAAAAAAAAATAAGATTTGTTTAATTAAGTGAATGACTAGTGGGATAATATAAGATTGTAAATATTGGTGTTTCACATAGTAATGATATGAAGGTATTTTATTACAGCTGCTTCCACGTAACCTACATTGTTTTTGATCAATAAACAAAATTGTAATCTATAATTATGCCTTTGTTTGAGCTTGGAACCTATTGAGGGATAGACTATGTGCTATTCTTAGTTTATAAGTTATTTGTTATAAGTTACACTGTGTGTTTTTTTAGTATTTGACTCAACTTTTTGTAATTTAAATTTATTAAAAACTAAACACACAAACACACACAGACACGAACACACACATATTATATAACATATATATAACCACTCAGACACCATGCAAGCACAGAGTCTAAATATAGTTAAAAATAACAACTTTATTATTCTCTAGTCCCTCAAAAAAAGAACATATGGTCTAAGCAGTAGACATCATGTTGCTATATACAGAGACAAACAGATGTAACTATTTTTCCAGAGATATCATAAAAATTTAAAATGTGACTGTATATTTTCCATTACAATTATCAGTGCCTGATACAAGGACAAAAGACTCTTTTCTTTGGAAGACAGAATGAGCACATTCAATTTAGAAAAAACATAGCTCCACCAAGTTATTTTGACTTCATTACATCATGAAGAACCATATCTTCTGCAACTGTATCTTCAGACATTCTTCCTTTAGATAAAGAGACAGAAAAAAAAAAGTACACAAACATTACAAATTATTGGAGTAACAATTGTATATCATTTTCTCATAATTATTTAAGGGATTTTGTTGGGTTTTACTTGACTTATATTTTGTGTAAATTGTGTTTTGAAGCCAATTAAGCATTTTTTCTTGTGGCCAAACAATCTAGACAGCATGCAGATTGTTTTTAATAAGAGCTTCTCTATATATTACACCCTTAATAACTTAGTTGTGATTAATACATATGTATCAACATGTTAATACATATGTATTTTATCATCATGACATCAAAATAGTTTGTCACTCACAAACCAGTCAGAAATGTGGAAAGTAGTAAGAGGTAAGTAGAAAGGTAGTTTATTACTTTGAGAATTTGTAGTACTTTTTATATTTTAATTTTGAATAACAAAAAGAATCCTGTTTCTTATTATTATTTTAACCCATTCCCAACGTTAGGGCATGCTATGTCATCCTACAAAAGAAGAGCTTTAACACCTTTAGGGCAGCATAGCATGTCCTAACGATATGGCCCTCATTGCAGTCGATATATTATATACACACACCCAGGTATAGGTATTAGCTGGTGGATGTTAGAGACCTTGCGCTCCTCCACCTTCCATTTGAGGATGCCCCACAGATGCTCAATAGGGTTTAGGTCTGGAGAAATGCTTGGCAGTGGTCGTCTTGGAGGTGTGTTTGGGGTCGTTATTATGTTGGAATACTGCCCTGCGGCCCAGCTTTCATGTTAGCATTCATGGTTCCCTCACTGAACTGTAGCTCCCCAGTGCCGGCAGCACTCATGCAGGCCCAGACCATGACACTCCCACCACCATGCTTGACTGAGGGCAAGACACACTTGTCTTTGTATTTCTCACCTGGTTGCTGCCACACACGCTTAACACCATCTGAACCAAATCTGTTTATCTTGGTCTCATCGGACCACAGGACATGGTTCTAGTAATCCATATCCTTAGTCTGCTTGTCTTCAGCAAGCTGTTTGCGGGCTTTCTTGTGCATCATTTTTAGAAGAGGCTTCCTTCTGGGACGACAGCCATGCAAACCAATTTGATGACCAATTTGGTGCGGCGTATGGTCTGAGCACTGACAGGCTGACGTAATAGTGCTGCCAAAGAGTGCTGACTTAAGAGTGCTGGAAATAGACGTAAGAGTGCTGCCAACATTGCTGCAGAGGTTGAAGGGATGGGAGATGCCTTCAACCTCTGCAGCAATGTTGGCAGCACTCTTACGTCTATTTCCCAAAGACAACCTCTGGATATGACGCTAAGCATGTGCACTCAACGTCTTTGAAACCGCTGTATGGTCTTGCCCACTGTGCTGCAGCTCATTTTAAGGGTCTTGGGCCTTGGCAATCTTTTGATAGACTAGGCCATCTTTATGTAGAGCAACAATTCTTTTTTTTCAGGTCCTCAGAGAGGTATGAGGTGCCATGTTCAACTTCCAGTGACCAGTATGGGAGAGTGTGAGAGAGATAACACCAAATTTAACACACCTGCTCCCCATTCACACCAGGGAGGTCCAATGGCTAATTGGGCCTAATTTGGACATTTCCACTAAGGGGTGTACTAACTTTTGTTGCACAAGGTTTAGACATTAATAGCTGTGTGTTGAGTTATTTTGATGGGACAGCAAATCTACACTGTTATAAAGGCTGTAGACTTACTTCTTTACATTGTAGCAGTGTCATTTCTTTAGTATTGTCATATGAAAAGATATAATAAATATTTACAAAAATGTGAGGGGTCTACTCACTTTTGTGAGATACTGTATATAAAAAAATATATATATATATATATATATATATATATATATATTTCGGAGTCGAGGCCAATTCCTTGGTTTTGCACCCCTCCCTGACACAGGTGCCTCATTCCAGGGCCATATTTAACCTTGACCTGCAGAGAGTCTCAGGAGGAAGCATTTCCCAAGTAAGTGGACTAATGTCACAAGACAGGCATTAGGTTGCTAGAGTAGCACCTTCCAAAAAAATGGGAACATTGACGTTGTGGTAAGCTTATGCAATGTACGATGTATGAGATTTTTAAATAAAACGTTTATATTCTGCGAGACCTAAAATTGATGCTTAGTGAATAAGTAATTGTGCTGGATTTTGTATGTTTTGTATGTATATATATATATATTTGGATTCCAAATTTATTTTATTTTATTTAATTAATTATATGTATGGTGAACCTGCCTGACAACCCAGAGAATTTAGTTTGTAAACCCTATATTTGACGTTGTAACTTTCCAAAACCTCCTAAAACCTGTACATAGGGGGTACTGTTGTACTCGTGAGACATTGCTGAACACAAATATGAGTGTTTTAGAGCATTAAAACATATAGAAATATATAAAACGGAAAAAAATCTGAGCCCACAATAAAGCATGACCACTAGGTGTATTTGAAAAAGAAACAAATGAACTTAATCAAAAAATGTATTTTATTAACATAACTAACAGTCAGTACAGAATGTCACAATAAGATTTTGGTTGGAATTTATTCCAAAATTAAGAAATTCCTAAGTCAGAAGGAATTGTCTTAAGTATCATTTAGATCATTGCAGAATGATAGTAATTTTTTATCCACGTCATACAATAATCATACTATTTAACATGCTTTTTTCTCTCTCACTACTGTCCTGTATGAGAGTCATAACTAAATATACATTATGCTTCATCGTAACTAGTTATCATTTGTGATATTTGAACAACAGAATGCCAACATAGGCCTTGATTTAATACTATCAGTAAAACCCAGTCGAAAATTATCGACTGTATTAAGCCAATATTATTTATCAGATTTTGACTGCATTTAATGCCAGCTGAGATACTAGCAGCCAAACCTAATACATGAGTTGGATGCTCGAGAAATATCCTCTGATGAATGTTCTTCTGAAGCACATTTATCTACCTTTTTTTAATGACTACCTTGTTATTCATGAAAAGAAAAATAAATAGCATAATATGTATAATAGCATATGGCAGTAGTTAGTGGCTCCTTTCTGTAATAAAGTATTACTGTACATTACTTGTGACTGAGTTTGAATAAGCTGATGGCAAAAACAAGGGTAAATGCTTAATCCAAACACTCCTTGATTTCTGTGATGTGTTTGGCTTTGTTGCCCATTGGATATTATTTGATAGCATTAAAGAGAATTCTATAGACTGAATAGCACAAGTCTTAGATTGTTCAGATCTATATATTCTGGAAGACCACAGATAGTGGTTTATAGAGCACGTTCAACACCTTTGCCTCTAGCATCGCATGTGGAGTACTGCATAGACCTGTTCTATCTCCCACACGGTGTGTAATATACTTGCTTGCAAAGTGTAGCATTGTAAGAAAACTTACCCTTGGCCTACCCTTGGCCTACCCTTGCTATGCTGATGATGCAAGAAATGCATCAATAATTTTGTGGTGATTTACTTTACTTTAACCCCTTCAGGACCGGCCTGTTTTTGCGATGTTTGTACGTTAAGGACCAGAGCAGTTTTAACACTTTTGTGGTGTTTGTGTTTAGCTGTAATTTTCCGCTCTCTCATTTACGGTTCCCATACAAGTTATATATTGTTTTTTTCACGACAAGAAGGGCTTTCTTTACATACCAGTATTTATATTATGTCATATATTGTATTTAAAAAAAATAATAAAATATGGTGAAAAAAAAAAAAAAACATGTTTTTGGACTTTTACTTGAAAAATCTTTTACTTATCTACAAAAGCTAATGAAAAAAACTGCTAAATAGATTCAAAATTTTGTCCCGAGTTTAAAAACACCCAGTGTTTACATGCTTTATTGCTTTTTTTTGCAAGTTATAGGCCTATAAATACAAGTAGGAAATTGCTGTTTCAATATATATATATTTTAAATGTATCAATAGTGACATTGTTACACCGTTATCTGTCATAAATCCCCGAAACACACCTAACATGTACATATTTTTTAAAGTAGACAACCCAGGGTATTTAAAATGGGGTATGTCCAGTCTTTTTTAGTAGCCACCTAGTCACAAACACTGGCCAAAGTTAGCATTTATATTTGTTTGTGTGTTAAAAATGCAAAAAACGCTAACTTTGGCCGGTGTTTGTGACTAAGTGGCTACTAAAAAAGGCTGAACATACCCCATTTGCAATACCTTGGGTTGTCTTCTTTTGCAAATGGTATGCCATCATGGGGCTAATTCTCATTCCTTGGCTACCATACGCTCTCAAAGGCAACCTAACCAATCTGACAAATTTCAATAAAAAAAAAAAAAAGTAAAATCAAGCCTTATATTTGACCCTGTAACTTTCACAAACACTATAAAACCTCTACATGTGGGGTACTGTTATACTCAGGAGACTTCGCTGAACACAAATATTAGTGTATCAGAACAGTAAAATATATCACAGCAATAATATCCTCAGTGAAAGAGCTGTTTGTGTGTGAAAAATGCAAAAAACTTCACTTTCACTGACAATATCATCGCTGTGATATGTTTTACTGTTTTGAAACACTAATATTTGTGTTCAGCGAAGTCTCCCGAGTAAAACAGTACCCCCATGTACAGGATTTAGGGTGTCATAGAAAGTTACAGGGTTAAGCACAGTGCTAGCAAATTAAATTATCTGGACTTTTGGCCTGGGTTGGCAGGCAGGTCCCTCAAATTGCAATCATTAAAATTACTTAATTAGGTAAAAATATTACATAAATATGCACGTAGAATTTTAATATATATACATATTTATATATTTGACGTCTACGTGTATATTTATGAAATTATTAATGTAATTTTGTATGTGGACATATGTATATTTCGTATTATTTTTATTTATTTATTTATACATAGATATATATATCATTACATTCTAAGTGTATTTTGATATAAATATATATATATCAATATCAAAATACTGTTAGAATAAAATTGAATATATATATATAATTTTTTTTTAATTATTAAAAATTATTTTTATTTTTTGTTATTTATTTTTATTAACATATTATTTGTATTTTATAATAATCTATATATACCATATATATAGTAATTATATATATTGTATATATTCGTGTGTAATTTAAATATAAGTGTATTTTTATATTAATATACGTATATATAAATATAAAAATACACTTAGTGTGACATTATATATATTATATATATACATATATTATATATAGGTATATATAGATATAATACATGTATATATATCATATATATATACACATATTTTTTTTTTTTCACTGATTTCTTTTTTTTTACACTTTATTTTTTTGATTTTTTACTTGCAGGGAGACTGCCTGTCAGCACAGACAGTCCCCCTGCAGGCAGACACATGGACACCTACTGCGGTCATGTGATCGAGTGATCACATGGCCGTGGGGTCCTGATCTGCCGAGGGGGGACTCCCGGGCAGACAGGCAGTCCCCCTGGACCGGGAGGAGAGCTGATCGCCGCCGTGGGACCGACGGCGATCAGGTAAGTTGCCCAAAACCGTTATGACGGTTCAGGACCGTCAGCGGTCCAAACGCACGTTTTGCCGCTGACGGTCCTGAACCATCAGCGGTCCTTAAGGGGTTAAATTATTGTTTTTTAATTCAAAATGCACAACATTTAAAAATCAACTGCATAAAAATCCATAGTACTACTGAGTCTTGACAGTGCACTATATAAGCACACTGTTTTTTCTAGCACAGTGTAGGTTAGAGAGCACATGTGACAGGGTTAGTTGATGCCCATACACATGAAAGGGCCAGCAATGGGGAGAAGTTGCCCTCTGGACCATTATATTTCAGGGTTTGTGGCCTGCAACCTCAAGCGATACTGATGTTGCACGGATATGATATCACTTGGAGACCATTAACCTACGTATGTCAAACCCATCATCCACAAAATTCTGTGTATTTAATGTACAAAATAAGGCCATTTGTTTTCACTTGCCCTCCATACATTTAGATTGTAAGCTCATGGGCAGGGCCCTCTGCCTGTTGTATTGGTTTGTTCTTATTGTATTGTCTTGTTCCCAATTGTACAGAATATGTTTGGTGCTTTATAGATACCAGTAATAAATACCAACAGTTGCCTGCCCTCCCCTGCCAATATACCACTGCAATTCTTTGGGGAGGGGTTGCTTTAGTTTTTAACATCAATTAGTGATACAATTGTAAGACTAAAGATGCTCTATGGACTGTTGGGAGTAAGAGTAATAAAAGAGTTGGCAAAGAGAGATTTCTAAAGAACAGAGAAGACAGGAAGACACAGGAGGACAGATGGGGCAGAGGAGTTGGAAACCATTATTGTCTAGATAGGGTAAAAACCGTGCAGTTAAGGAGAGAGGCTAGAAAAGGTACATGGATCGGGGTACATGTAATGACCAGAAAATAAGAGACAGAGGAAGGTAGGCATTGAGAGAATGGGGTGATTAATGGACACAGAAGGAAAAATATACGTGGAGAACATGGGACATATATGTGGAGGATGGACAAACCAGGGGGCAAAGGAGACAACGAAATAGGGAAGAAGGACAAAACAGGGGACATGAGTGTGGAAAGATGGAGAAACCAAGGAGAAAGAGACATAATGTGGAGGGGGAGTAAGGGAGAAGGTGGAAAAAAAGGGGTGGGGGTAGGGAAAGAGTAAACTGAAGAGTAATTTTGGAGTGGGAGTGGGCAGAGCAGGAAGAACTTGGCAGTGGTGAGCTCAAGTCATGCTGATGTTTAGGCCTGCTTAGGAGCATAAGATTTGACATTTCTAAAGTTGCTATGACCACACTCTAAACCAAACTTTCTTTCAGCTGAAATGTCTGGAAGTAATATTTGAGTATTTTCGAGACTGAGTTGAGGTTTGATATGCATAATGCTGCATAGAAAAGATAAGCCTTCAGCTTCTCAAACGTGGTGGAAAAATCTATACCGCATGCTTGGCAGAGACTGCCCTGCTAATGTTGGGCAGGTGAAAACCTCCTTTATTAAACAGAAATTTATGCAGTGAAGTCTATTTATTTCTACATTAACTGTTTCATTGCAAGAAAATAATAATGACATGAATAACACACCGTATTCTTTCTAGCCTACATTGAACATTTTTAAAGGAGAAATGCAACGATACCAAAAAAAGAAAAAAAACGACTTTCATATTAAATAACTGAACAGTCCTCATTTCATTTTAGATATATTTATACAAGTCAGAAATTAAAATATTCTATATGATAGCAGATTTTGAACTACTTGCCATGGAACCTATTATGTTATGGGGACTTTACAGATGTTATATCTATTCTAAGTGGATAATTTTTAAAGGGATATAAGATTTATTTCGGTAAATACTGTTTTAAACAGAGCCATAGGGTACAGACTGTGTAGCCCAGGGGGGTTGTAAGTTGACACTCTCACCCAGGAACATGAAATCACAGAGGCCGGGAACAATGGCAATATGTGCTGTTCCTTATATTAATGTACTGCTCTATTAGATGCTCATAATTCTGGTTTATGTGTCTCTGCCCTTTCTAAATATGTAATTTGCCCCGTCCAAACCTCTATTGCCGTTTGTTCCATTATTATTACTTTCATATTTCAGTTACCACGTCCCTTCCATTCTCTTGTATACTTTTTCAATCTCCTATCTGCCTTCCATTCCATTCCATGTCAAATTTTACTTGCCATATTTCTTCCAATGACAACATTTGATTACATTACAATGCAACGTTTTGTGGACCCAGAACGTACTTGAAAACGAGAGAAATGTCAATGTATCCATCCTGGAAAAATATTTTATAAATAAATAAATACATTTCATCCATATTATGTTTTATTTGACATGGAATTGCATAATGCCGCATACCACAATATTTAATGTCATTATTTTATATGCGACATCATGCCATCTCTATCATTGGATATTTCACGCTATGATCTTTTATATTTTATTACTTTTTATATTTTGTATGGTATATGTATCTATATATACATACACTGCCATGCTCATTAGAGCAGGAACTGAACTGACTTTGCTAGGGGAATTATACTATATCCACAGAACTTTACACTGATAGCATGGGGGTCTGTGAAAACCCCAAATTGCCACACAAAATAAGACTGATAAAGACAAAAAAGTGAAGAAGGCTCTGTTCACATGGACTACATCTCCCCTGGTGCTTTGTCAGCATTATGGCTGAAGGAGTGTTATGGAAGATGTAGTCCACAACATCTGCAGGTCGGAAGGTTGCCTAGCCCTGATCTAAGACATTATAGGTAGACATCATAGCTTCCATTCTATGTACTTTTTACAGCCGATACAATGTGAATGCTCTGTAATAAGAATGACAAATGAAGTGCAATGTGAAACTGAGATTACGCTGTTTCCTTCATAACATAACATTGTGGCGTTCTTCACTGTATTAAAAAAGGAGGATTGAGGAGCACACCCAGAACATTCGTTTCTCAGCAGTGGTGCATGTTGTAAAGACCAAAATATATACAATATTGGATTAAGGAAACAGAGTGCACATAAAATGGATTTAAATCTTACAAGGTAATTTAAAATCACTTGTCTTAGCAAATAGATATGGGGATCCGGATACACCATATGGCCATATTGTTTAAAGCCCACTGCTATGTCACAGTACTCGATTATTGGAGGGTCCTACTCTAATTTCAACAATACGAGATAAACATGTTAACTGCAGTACCTACTGCTTAAACTTTTTCTAGTGACTGTCAGGGCCAAGACCTCGAACAGGTAAATATAGGATCCCAAATGTAGTTATAGTTGAACAAATAGGTAAACAATTACAGGTAAGTAACCCCTAACTAAATGGAAAATACATGGATAGGAAGGAGTAGTATCAGACCTTAGATTGGCTGGGCTTAACATTTAAGACATCTGAACAGTGTAAAAATGAAAATTAAAAAGTAGCCAAAGTCAGGAATCCAAGAATTAGGTAGTCAGACAAGCCAAGGTCAGGGCAGGCAGCAAGCAGGGATCTACCGGGTCAAACCGGGTCAAAAGCAGTAAAACAGGAACTCCGAAAACTCCAAACTCTGAGCACAGAAAGGACCACAAACTGGCAAAGGGCCCTCCCATATTTAAGGCCTTTGGACATATTGCAAAGTGTGGGAAATATATTCATGCTCCGCAGGAGCTGTCATAGCATAGCGGGTTTGTCCGCTAAGAGCGCTTATTCTATTAGCACTGCATGGGTGAAGATAATTTTTTTTTATTGTAGTGTGGATTTTTATTGTTCCGCCATTTTTTGTTTCATTTGTGATCAGGCCCTTTTTTTAATGTTCATTAGTGACGTCTGGAATTATGGATTATTTTTAGGGGGGTGAAGAACAGAAGAATAAGAAGCAAGAAGACTTCTGATGGTAAGTATTTTTTTTTTTTTTTTACAAGATTTAGACTTTTGGCCTCCTTGTTATTATTAGGGTGAGGGTGTGTCACCCAGGGGGTGGACAATAGCATGTCCACTCTCCTATTTTATAATTAATTAGGGCCCCCACCAGCCAGCATGGGGAGGCCGTGGGAGGGGACACTAGATCTATTATAAATATTGGGTTCTACACATGTCGGCATGGGCGAAGGCCAAGGGGAGCGAAATTAGGTCTCATCTCAATTTATTAGCAATATTACTGCCACCAACCATCATTTATTTATTTATATATTATACTTCTGCCTCTGGGCCCAGATTTAATTCAATACATGAATTATTCATTTAGGCAAAATTAGTTTTCACGTATTTTGTCCAACCTAAACTGGCACATTGCCGCGTGTCGGATGTCCCAATTAAAATGTCCAATACGGGCAGTGCACTAGTCTACACAGTACTCACATACAGATATGTCGGCAGGTATTTATATACTACACACTCTACACATTATATTGATTGCACACAGCATTCATAATCTAGAAACATATTACCCGGTTAAACTGCCCAATCTTATGCAGGTAAGACTTAGAATTGAAGAGCTTTCCTTCAGGTCTGACTATGTACATCTGCCTCAGACAATGGTGGCAATTGAAATAAAAGGCAGCATAGCTCAGAAGAAACAAGAGTGCACTTGTAAATCAAGGCCATTCATCCCAAGTCTTTAATAACCTTACAACCGTTTAAGCCAAAAAAACGTAGACTTCTACCTTCCAGCACACTCATTCACTATTCAACGGCTCATACAATCTTCTACTTTTTTAATGCCAGCTTCAACTTCTGTGAGTGCAAAAGTTCATCATAACATGGTATCTGTTTAACACAGCTACATTTAATTGGTATTTGAAATAGACTCTGCACCCTAATATGAAAACTAGTTAATTGATCTTATAAATCTTAATTATTTAACGTGGTTTTGTGTTACCTCCGAATCCAAAGCAATCAATGCAATTACATGTTTCTAAATATAGTATTTTGTATATGAACGTTCGCAAACAAATGAGGATAGGAGAGTGAAGGAGAGGAGGACTGTGTTTCAGTTTAACTTTAAAAGCAGTCAAGTCCTGAATATTAAACAAAAAACATCTGTTTCTCTGAAAAGTTGCTGTTGATGGTCATAATGATAGCTATTTTTCATACGGATTGGGCCAAAATTTGTAGAGAATGAAGTTGCCTGTTTTAAAACTGCCCCGTTTTTGGAAGACAAATATTTAAACCTGGACTTTGTGATGCACGTCTGTTTCTACAATCAACTATGTGCATGCATAATAATAATAATAATAATAAAAAAAAAAAATTAAAGTATGTCTCTTGCAAAGTCAATTTGATTACTAGTAATTGTAGGAGTCAATTAGCCGCAAACCAGATTTTCTAATCCCATCAAATATAGCCGACGTTTTCTTATGAACAAACTTTTAAAATTTATGTAAATATAATTCATTTCCCTAAAATTTTAGGAGGGTTTTAAAATTTTTCTTTGCTTTATACTTCTAATAAATATAAAAACATTGTTTATACTTTACATAGCTTCCATTTGTAGTTGGTGGCCTATTATCTTATAGAGAAACCCTATTTTAATATATTTTTAGAAAATAAATAAATATATTTATGGATGTAGCTGGATTTTCTGACCTATAGCCAAATAATGTGCAAGCCAAAAGTATGACTTTAAACACAAATGTATGTGGATTTTAATGGACACATGGGCATATGGAAAATATATCTGTGTATGGCCTAGATTTACTACAAGAAAGCCTATGACACAATGCCATACACATGGTTACTGGAATGCTTGGCTCTCTACAAGGTCAGCAAGACAATAAGAGCTTTCATCAAAAAGTCGATGGGCAAGTGGAAAACAACTCTAGAAGCCAATTGCAGGACAATAACTCAAGTGAACATTAAATGTGGCATATACCAAGGTGGTGCGCTATCCCCAATGCTGTTCTGCATAGGCCTCAACCCCCTTAGCCAGATCATCAAGAAGAGTGGATACGGATACAGGTTTAAGAGTCGAGCTACCATCAGCCACCTACTCTACATGGATGACATCAAGCTGTATGCCAAGAATGAGCGAGACATTGACTCACTGATCCACCTAACTAGGATATACAGCAAGGACAACGGAATGTCGTTCGGACTAGAGAAGTGCGGGCGGATGATAGTAAAAAGAGGGAAGATGATCAGGACAGAA
The DNA here is from genome assembly GCF_036172605.1 of Pelobates fuscus. NCBI lineage: Eukaryota > Metazoa > Chordata > Amphibia > Anura > Pelobatidae > Pelobates > Pelobates fuscus. The sequence goes on from NC_086328.1 coordinate 44,408,960, forward strand.
GTAGTTGAAGTTCCAGAAGGCCAAATAGAAGATGTAGAGAACAGCTACAAGTACCTAAGGGTACCACAAATGCATGGCAACCATGAGGATGAGGCAAGGAGGATCACAACATCCAAGTACCTCCAAAAAGTCAGGCAGGTCCTGAAGTCCCAGCTCAATGGCAAGAACAGGATCCAAGCCATCAACACATATGCCCTACTGGTCATCAGGTACCCATCTAGAATAATAACCTGGCCAAGAGAAGAACTAGTCACCATGGATGTCAAGACCAGGAAACTACTCATTTTGAATGGGGGATTCCACCCGAAATCCAGCACCCTGAGACTATACACCTGCCGGAAGGAAGGAGGTCAGGACCTGATGAGTGTCAAGGCCACAGTCCTGGATGAAACAGAGCATCCACAAGTACATCACAAAGATGGCTCCCAAAGATGAACTGCTAAGGGAATGCCCGAGACTTCCACAGATCGAGGATGCAGAAAAAGAGGAGGTTCCTTTGCAAGACAAACCTCTCCATGGGTGTACCATGGAGAGGTGTACCACCAGCAGATAGTGGATGTGGCTCACATGACAAAATCCTACCAGTGGTTGGAAAAGGCAGGACTGAAAGACAGCACTGAGGCACTAATCCTAGCAGCACAGGTGCAGGCACTCAGCACCAAATCAATAGAAGCTGTAGTCTACCACACCAGGCAAGACCCAAGGTGCAGACTGTGCAAAAAGGCCTCTGAGACAATCCAGCACCTGGTAGCCGGATGCAAGATGTTAGCAGGAACAGCATACATGGAGAGACACAACCAAGTTGCTGGGATTGTGTACCAAAACATCTGCACAGAATATGGATTGGACTCTTGATCAAGAGTCCCTGAGTGCTAGCATCCATTGGAACTGTATATATATATATATATATATATATATATATATATATATATATATATATATATACGTACATATATATATACACACACACACACATATATATATATATATATATATATATACACATACATATATACACACACACACACATATATATAGAGAGAGAGAATATATACACACATATTTTTCCATCCTGTTTCCACTTTGCATATCACTTCGATCATCTATGGCCATGGGCATCCTCAGGAATTTTTCCAGGGGGGTAGGGGGGGGAGGGTTTATTGTAATGACATCCATGCTTGGTCCCTTTTTGACAGTGTCATGAAGGGGAGGAGCATAGTCATTATCACATATAGCCAGGGTGAATAGTGTTTTCACAACTATGGTGTCAGGAATACATGTTTGTATTCCTGACACTATAGTGTTCCTTTAAGCAAATTAAAGGAACATTCTAGTCACCATAACAACTTCATCTAAATGAAAATGCTATGATGACAGGAGGTTCCTGGGCACTCTCTTTCCTTTAAGGGGTTAAACCGCTCTCAAATGGTTTAACCCCAAAGGCTTGCTCCAGATCTCTAGGTGGTTCAGTGGTATTCGGCTTCTGAAACGGAGTGTCAGAAAGTGCAGATTGACGTCAGGCATGGGTGCCGCTGATTGGTCAGTTGACGCTCTAAGCCATTTGCTAGTTCCCAGTTCATAAAACATGTTTTATTTTTTTATGAATGGGGAGCTACTGATTGACTTAAATTGCCAGCTGACCGCTCTAGCCAATCAGTGACACCCCTACCCAGCGGCACTCTGTGCTTGCTGACACTCAGTAAATAAAAGTGAATACATTAACACTGATATATTTTTTTTTACCAGGGGAGATTAGAAGGTCCAAAGTTTTCCTGCCAGGCCCAGGTACCAAAGCCTTATGATGTGGTGTCCAGAATAAAGTGGAGGGTTCACTTCACTTGTCCTTCCTGCTCCAATCTCCTTTTCTTCTCCTTCATTTGACACAGTCTTCTTTTTCTTCTGACACTGTAATCTCTCCTCCTTGGCTCCTTCGCCTCCTTTACCTTTCTGCTACTTTCTGCTTATTTTGCGCCCTTCTGCTCCTTTCTACTTTACCTTTGTGCTGCTTTACCTTCCAGCTCCTTGCTGACCCTTCCTGCTCATATCTGTTCCTTTGTGCTCCTTCTCTTACTTTACCTTTTGCGCTCCTTGCTGCCCATTCCAGCTCCTTGCTGCCCCTTCCTGCTCCTTGCTGACCCTTACTGTAGGTTGTCTCCCCATCCCTCACTTACCTGATCTATAAGCTGTCTCCCCCATACCTTACTTTCCTGATCTATAGGCTGCCCCCCATGCCTCCTTTCCCTGATCTATAGGCTGCCCCCCATGCCTCACTTCCCTGATCTATCTCTGGATCATGTGAGTGAGATTCCCTTCCACCTTATTATATATATATTTGTTTAATAGGTCACACTATGGATTTGTATTTCTGTTTATAGGTTTCTTACACCTCATATGTGACATCAAGATTGCTCCATTTGCTGGTATTATTAAAACATTTCTTATTTTTAATTTTCACATGAAGGGTTCACAACTGGTATATAGACATATTATTTTTTATTTTTATTTTGTTAGATCCTGGGGAAACACTTTTATATTGGTTGTGATCACTGCACATTTATATATATTTTAATTGTATAATTAGTTGATGCGCTGTACACACTTATTTATATTTTGAGCTTTGTATAGTGGTTCAGTTTTCTGCACATTTTTCAATGTAAATACTGCCTTTTCAGAGAAAAGGCAGTGTTTACATTTCTGCCTAATAACACCTCTAGGTGCAGTTACTCAGACAGCCATTAGAGATGCTTCCTGTGTACTCAGAGTCTTTGGGTGCAGTTTCTTTTGTTTTGTTTTTTTGGTCAAACCATGTCTAAACAACTTGACAAAAATGTTTAGTTTCTATCCAACCAAAGCCTATAATTGAGATACAACAGAAATTTCACTTTCTTATCTGTAAAAATCCAAGTTTCGCAATCATATGATGCGAACATTTAGTTATCCTGAAACTTAAGTACATTCCCAAAAAAATTATATATGGAAAAGAAAATATTGTATTTAATTAAATAGGATTATGACATATTTAATAAATGCTGTGGCCTAAAGCAATTTAAGGTTCATGGTGCAGAATACTGACTCCGTAAAAGAGTTGTGTTTCATCAATTAATTATCTTTAAATTAAAATGTATTTTTAATTCATGTACAAATAAATGGATTAAATACAGAGAATGGGAAAATTCTAAATATAGCTATTTTTCATTTCCATTAGTCTTACGTATTAAATCTGTACATTTCTAGAAGTGAGAAAACAGTATTACGGTAACATTAGTTTAGCATCCAACAGGAAATGTGTTAAATAAATGTAATTAATTATTTTATTTTTGATTATAAATCCTTCCAGGCACAAATTAGCAATTTGAAAAGTTTACACAGATCTAAGTGTCATTGACCCTTTAGTGTTAACATACCCCATTATCAATTTCTGAAATAATAATTGGCACACTAGGAAACCCAAAAGGTTTCTATTAAATGTTTATTATAAAAGTGTCTACACTCAAAGTCCAATGAGATTAGTAGTTGTGAAAGGTTATCGTCAGAGGATTTTTGTTTGTTTGTTTGTTTGTTTTATGAGAAATTAAACTAAGCCGGATTGCTTTTTGCTTTATTACAAAAGAAAGATAATATATGTATTGCCCGTATAGTTTACCAGGGTATTGGTCTACCCGGGATAAATGATAACCCCCCCATAGTTTATAGTTTTAGATCAGGTTTTTTCAAATGCTTCCGTTGTTTAGTTACAGTTATATCGAGGATACAGAGATGAGTTTGTTGCAATAATAACAAAAGACAAGCTGATATTAGTACACTGAGGGTCAAACAATAGGAAGTAATAGGAAGCATACAACACAAAGGGACTCTTTATAAGAGAACGCGTGTAATGAAAAGGCTCCGTTTATATAGGCGAAACGTTAGAAGTATTAGTGTCACAGATAGGAACAAAATATATGACTTAGGTATCATAAAAGACAAAAATGTGTATATTTTACATTATATATTGATATTAGTAGAATTAATTAATTGCCCATTTTATGAATTAGCATCTGAGTGCAGCTTAGCAAATAGTTGTGCAATTTTGTGTGAGATAGAAAGATAGTTAGATAGATAGATAGACAGACAGACAGACGGACAGATGCATTGAAATCTCTTTAGTTTAGAAAAATGACAACCTCAGAGGGGATATGATAGCATTATACAAATTTATCCAGGACCAATACAAACAATTGTCTGGAAATCTATTCACAAACAGGACTTTGCATAGGACACAAAGTCACACATTTAGACTGGAAGAGAGGAGATTTAGTCTAAGACAAAGGAAATGCTTTTTTACAGTAAACACAATACGGAGGTGGAATTATCTGCCTGAAAAGGTGGTTGTACGTATCTCTTGCTGTGTGATTTTTGCTATTTTCTCTCTACAATTATGTGTTATGGACTTATGTGCTTAATTGCGAACAATGGAACGCAAGTGGAACGCATTTCTTGCTGTCCGCCGTCCATCTAGATAAAAATCAAAGCGAAGCTTGGTCAGCAATTCCGGAACGCAGTATGGGCATAACCGGAAGTACACCAGAGTTTGAACCTGGAAGTACCTCATCCAGCTGATCGCTTCGCGCAAGACCGGACGAATTTAAAAAGGAGACTATCGGCATTTCATTCCATGCCTGAATATGGACAGTATCTTGTTAGATGTCCCTGAAGAAGTTCATAATTGAACGAAACGCATAGGGCTTATTAGTGTACAGAGTATTTGTTTTTTATTATTACTTATTTATTGATTTTATTTATTTATGTTTCATCTGGCTTTCCTGCTCCTTTGGACCCTGAGACCAGGAGATATTTCCATGTGTGATGTGCCTATCTGACACTTCTATTTTGTAAGTGTGTCAAATAATAAAGTGTGGCATTTTTATTAAGATACTCTGCACTATTATTTTTTCTTTCTTCCTATGCATGTTATTGATGTTCCAAAAGTCCTGAAGTTACTACATCATTATCCATGATATGCCTTCAATCAAATTGGGTTTGTGAGTGTAATCATTTATATTTATCACTCACATTTCGCAGCATTATTGCCCTATGTCCGTCTCTATTACTTTTGTATTGTAGATTACCTTTTTGGTATTTTTGGTATTTTGTCAATATTGTCTTGAGGATATATTCATCTACAATACTATTAACTAAGGGTAATTTTTGTGTTTTTTCACTTATTACCCACTAAGTGTGTTTTCTATCTGCACACAGGTGTATTTGTATTTATGGAAGAGGAGGACAGCTAGCCCACCGCCGATTAAGATCAGCGCTGGAATAGGGTGAGTAAAGTACGTTTTTTTTAACCCTTACAGTCCTGGGTAGTGGACCTAGGTGGAAGCGTAGTGTAAGGATACAGCTTTGTATTCCTTACACTATAGTATCCATTTAAAGTTGCTCTGTCACTTCTGAGCATTTCATAAAGATATAATCATTACAAAATGTTCAGATTGCATTGGAATTTCATTGAAATTCTAATGCAATCTATAGATACTATAAGACAAAATATCACATCCAGCAATATATCACACATGGCCACAATAGGCTCAATTATATGTGAGTGATTTACCTGTTATTTAATTGTTGTAATAAGCTACATTTATGAAGAATTTAGGATAGGGCTAATGTTTAGAATGTACAAATAAGCAACTAAGATCCCTGGGAAATATGAATTATTTCAACAACGCACGCAAGAGTTTTGGAGAAAGTGGGGATCAACTCCATAAATACTATAATTCCCAATAACACTAATTATCTGAAGCTCAGGAGATTAATGTAAATGTCCACAAGTAGCTTCATTGTAGGCATGGTTGGCACCACTCCCATGAGATTACAATATGGCTTTAAAAAGAGGTGAATTATCCTATTTTGAAAGTTATAAAGGTCTTACTGATTGCATGTTTCACTTTTATTTAAACTCTATAGCAATCAGCAAAACAAGAGCTTCTAAATGTTTCAAATAATGAAATAGTTATGTCTGTCCACAGCCACTTTAGGATATTTAATACTAGCCTATCTTGGATGCCAACTTCTCTGTAACATATAACATTGTTTTAAGCAAAAAAGTAGAATGCAACATAGTAAAATGCAAAACAACAGAATTCAGGAAGAAACAAGGAAAATGTCATTTGAGAATTTGATATAATAATGAATTGATTATTATTATATTTTATAATGCACCAACACATTCTTCAGTTCTGTACATGTGAACAATCGGTACAAGAAAAAGATAAAGGTACAATACAACTGGGACAATACAAAACTTGCCAAACAAATACAGGAGCTGAGGGCTCTCTTTCTGTGGGAACTTACAATCTAGGGTACGGTGAGAAAAATGAGAACCTCTCTGCAAATGCAGTGATTAATCCGTTATTAATCCAGTCTACCTCAGAAGCCAGGGTACGGAATTCTATACCATAATCTAAGACAGAACAGTTTCCTTGTTTGATACGCATTAAGGCAGTGGAAGCGTTCTCCATTCCCAATGGTTCAAACGTTAATTTGAACTTTGCAAGGAATTCTTGGTAATTATGGGTAAAAGTCCTATCACTTTCCCACGATGGATTGGCCCAAGCTAAGCCTTCACCTTTAAGTAAAGGAGGTGAATTGATAAAGAATGTTATAAATCGAAATAGTTCTATGCATTATGATAAAAAATAATGATCACTCAAACCGATTATGTAACCTTGACCCCAATCTCTAACCGTTACCCCAAACTTTAACCCTTAGCCATGACCCATATATCTTGCTCTAATGCAAACTCCAAAATAAATGCAAAAGCTTATATTCCTAATCCTTAATTTAAGGATTCTAAGATGAAAATAAACACAAACAAAAACATTCATTGCATAAAATATTTGAAATGTTCAAAATAATTGTTTAAAAAGTTATTTCTACATATAGTTATTACCAATTTAGCTTTAGCCTGCAAGCCAATCTTGATAAAATATTGCCCCATTGCCTGTCTAGTGTCATGTTATTACTTCTTCTTGGTTTAGTCTTAAGCCAAGGTCAGTAGAAGTAAATGCCTAGAGGTATTTTAGGTTGATCTATGCATTATTTGGAGGATTGGTGATCATACACAAGGTGGCCATATTATAAAAGAGGGCTAAATTTCATAAGATGCAGGCAGGTAGACCTATATATTTTAACATTTACATGTGAGTATTATTAAATGGACAAGCAGAACATCAATGAGATGCAAACTGCAGAATATATATATCATAACCAAGACTGGTAAATTGTTGCAACTTAGACAAACAAAAGTTCACATAACGAAAGACAGAGTCAGCCATTTCTGGCATAGCTAATGCAAAGTAATCAATATAATTCAGTGACATTCTAAGGGGAAAGCGGTACTGGGAGGCAAAAAAGAACAGGGTAAGGAAGGGGTAATCAAAGAGCTAAGAAGGCAGAGCAAGGAAAAGAGGAGAAAAGGAAGCTACAATGGGAAGAGGAGGGGAGTTGAATGGTAAAATGTTTTCAACTAGAGGCTCTAAATATTAAAAGGACATTATAGACACCCAGACCAATTCATCTCAATGAAGTGATGTGGGTGTCTGGTCCCTCTGATTTTAATTGTTCAACTGAAGACATTGCCATTTTTGCATGCCAGTGGTGTCTGTCACACTGATTACCACTAGAGATACTTCCCCCTTAATAGCTAAGTTAAACATGACTATTTCAATCAGATGGTCTCATAGAAAATGTCTGATTGGCGCAGTGTGGCATTTTAGTAATGGCTAACTTGCTGGCTATGCAAACTCTAAATATCGCTTTGTCTGCTGATCTAGATAAAGTGGTGACTTACAGATCTATTCAGTAGAATTATCCTTTGTCAACTCCGAGGCTTACATCAAGAAAGCAGAAATGTTTTACTGAAAAGCAAAGAGACTATACAGTGAGGGAAAAAATATTTTATCCTCTGCTGATTTTGAACGTTAGCCCACTTACAAAGAAATGATTGGTTTATAATTTTAACGGTAGGTCTATTTTAACAGTAAGAGACAGAATAAAAATGCATCACAAAAGTTTTATAAATTGATTTGCATGTCAATGAGTGAAAGAAGTACTTGACCCCTTCGACTTAGTACTTGGTGGCAAAACCCTTGTTGGCAATCACAGAGGTCAGATGTTTCTTGTAGTTGGCCACTAGGTCCCACTCCTCTTTGCAGATCCTCTCCAAGTAATTAAGGTTTCGAGGCTGACATTTGGCAACTGGAACCTTTAGCTACCTCCACAGATTTTCTATGGGAGTAAGGTCTGGAGAGTGGCTAGGCCACTCCAGAACCTTAATGTGCTTCTTCTTAAGCCACTCCTTTGTTGCCTTGGCTGTGTGTTTTAGGTCATTGTCATGCTGGTATAACCAACCACGACCAATTTTCAATGCCCTGGCTGAGGGAAGGAGGTTCTTACCCAAGATTTGACGGTACATCATCCCTTTGATGCGGTGCAGTTGTCTTGTCCCCTTAGCTGAAACCCCCCCTAAAGCATAAAGTTTTCCCCTTAATGTTTGTTGGTGGGGATGGTGTTCTTGGGGTCATAGGCAGCATTCTTCCTCCTCCAAACACAGCGAGTTGAGTTGATGCCAAAGAGCTCGATTTTGGTCTCATCTGACCACAACACTTTTATCCAGTTCTCCTCTGAATCATTCGGGCCTGTACATGTGCTTTCTTGAGCAGGGGGACCTTGCGGGCGCTGCAGGATTTCAGTCCTTCATGGCGTAGTGTGTTATCAATTGTTTTCTTGGTGACTATGGTCCCAGCTGCCTTGAGATCATTAACAAGATGCCCTGTGTAGTTCTGGGTGGATTCTTCACCATTCTCATGATCATTGAAACTCCATGAGGTGAGATCTTGCATGGAGCACCAGACTGAGGGACACTGACAGTTATTTTGTTCTTCTTCCATTTGCAAATTGTTATGGGCAAATATAAATATTAAAGAATAATCGCATCAACTGTTGTCACCTTCTTACCAAGCTGTTTGGCGATGGTCATCTAGCATTGTGTAGGTCTACAATTTTGTCCCTGACATCCTTGGACAGCTCTTTGGTCTTTGCCATGGTGGAGAGTTTGAAATCTGATTGATTGCTTCTGTGGACAGGTGTCTTTTATACAGGTATCAAAATGAGATTAGGAGCACTCCCTTTAAGGATAGAGCTCCTAATCTCAGCTCGTTACCTGTATAAAAGACACCTCGGTGGCACAGCTGACAAATTGCTATGTGGCATTCCCCCCTGGAAGAGAGGAAGTGGGTAGAAATCGAATTACTGATGCTGGGAGTGGACCTTCCTAAATTTATAATGTGGGTGCCTAAGGCAGACAGACCAATGCTGAGGATATGGGACTCATCAATGCAGAAATATAAACTGGCATCATCCCCCTCCCCACTCCTGTCTTTCCTATGAAATAGCTAGGGATTTTGCACATATAGAACAGGCAGGCCTGCAAAGGATATACCACCTTTTCCAGGGCATGGAGGTAGTTACCTTTGAGGGAATTAAACAACAGAGGCATCTTACACCCTCTGACCTCTTCAGATATCTCCAGATTGGGGGCTTCATCCATAGGCCTCATATAAAGGAAGCAGCTCGTAAACCTCTTATGTTCTTTAAACGATTATGTCAGTCAGAAATCATGCCCAAGTGTTTAATTATGCTGCTGTATGCCCATCTCTGCTCGGAGACTAAGGATTGGGGTAGACTAACCTATATAGACCAGTGGAAACAAGACTTAGGCGAAGAACTAGAGGGAATAGAGTGGCAGGGGATATGGGAGGCGAGTAATTCTACTTCCATGTATGTGACACTCCAGGAACAACCCTTTAAGACATGTTCTGATGGTACACTCAACCGGTAAAATTATACAGAATGCACAAAGTACCATCTGATTAATGCTGGAGGGGTGTAAAATGAGGGGCACATACTCACATATGTGGTTGGACTGCCCCCCCCCCCATAAAAGGATTCTGGAGCTCAGTCAGGGACCTCATGATACAAGTGTTTCAGAGAGCCCCGGATCAAGACCCATGGGTATATTTACTAAATAGGTCAGTGGAGGGCTGGACCAGACATGAACAAAAGCTCATGCACAAAATCACTCTGTCCAACCGCAGAGCAGAGGCGTTCTCTTAGCTTAAGCAGGCTGTACCGAATATGATGGCAGTCCAAAACAGAATCAGATAAACTAACCTTATGGATAGCCTGACAGCCAGAGTAAGGGGAACAATGAAGACTTTCCAAAAAGTATGGGAACTATGAGAAAACAGCATTTTAGGGAATTGTTAGCCACACCCCCCCTTCCCCCCCTACCTCCCTGCAGCATCATACAGCTAGAAACACGACTTATACCCCCTGGGAAATCTACCTTCTATACTTTCCTACAGTTTCTTTAACACTGTCAATCTGAACCTGGATACAATGTTTACACCTATTGATGGCAAACCTGACAAGCGAAAATTGCCAATGATTTTGTTAGATGGTGACTATAGAGTCACAACTGCTACCGAGATAGTAGTACCCATGTGTTGCTTCTATTAGTTGTTTAAATATTGCATATAATGTTTCATTAAAAAACATGACATACTATGTAAACACCAAGAAATAATGTGCATAAACATGAGACTCAGGGTCCACATTTATTGTACTTATTTGTACAACTGCTGGATATCACGCCTTGTGTTGTGTCCTTCTCAGGGCCAGACTGGCCCACCGGGATGCCGGGAAATTATCCGGTGGGCCACGGCACCTGGGGCTGGGCTGACAGCCCTATTCATCAGTGATCAGGCTCCTGTAATCCCAGCCGGCCATGTTCAAGCTGTGCGGCCACACAGGGCCCCATGGGAGCAGGGGTGCCAGATGGATGACACAACTTGCACATGGCCAGCCGGGATTATAAAATAAAAACAAAATAGAAAAAAATATATATATTGTGGTGGGGGCGTGGCTTAGCATGCAGGAGGGGCGGAGCTTAGCGTGCGACAGGGCGGACCTTACTCTGCGGCGAGGGCCCTGGTAACTGCAGCAAGGGAAGCAGGAAGGAGTCCCTGCTCCCCCAACAACCAGTCTCCAGGAGCTCCAAGGGATGAGGAGGTAAGAAGCAGGTCAGTGTGTGTGTGGGTGTGTGTGTGCAACTGCTTGTGAGTGTGCGACTGCCTGTGACTGTGTGACTGCCTGTGAGTGTGTGTGTGTGTGTGTGTGTGTGTGAGACTGCCTGCCTGTGTGTGTGTGAGTGTGTAACTGTCTACCTGTGTGTGTGTGTGTGTGTGTGTGTGTGTGTGTGTGTGTGACTGTCTGCCTGTGTGTGTGTGACTGTCTGCCTGTGTGTGTGTGTGTGTGTGTGTGTGTGAGAGTGACTATCTGCCTGTGATTGTGTGTGACTGTCTGCCTGTGTGTGTGCATGTGTTTGTGTGTGACGTTCTGCCTCTGTGTGTGTGGCTGTCTGCCTGTGTGTGTGTGTGTGTGTGTGTGTGTGTGTGTGTGACTGCCTATGTGTGTGTGAGTGTGTGGCTGTCTGCCTGTGTGTGTGGTTGTCTGCGTGTGTGTGTGTGTGTGACTGTCTGCCTGTGTGTGTGGCTATCTGCGTGTGTGTGTGTGTGTGTGTGACTTTCTGCATGTGTGTGTGTGTGTGTGTGACTGTCTGCCTGTGTGTGTGGCTGTCTGCCTGTGTGTATGTGTGTGGCTGTCTGTGTGTATGTGTGTGGCTTTCTGTGTGTGGATGCCTGCCTCTGTGTGTGGATGCCTGCCTCTGTGTGTGTGACTGTCTGCCTCTGTGTGTGTGGATATCTTTGTGTGTGTGCATCTGCTAGTGAGTGAGTGAGCTTCTGTGTGTGTGTGTGTGTGTGTGTGCACATCTGATAGTGAGTGAGCTTCTGTGTGTGTGTGTGCATCTGCGTGTGTGCGCCTGCTAGTGAGTGTGTGTTTGTGTGTGTGCCTGCTAATTAGTGAGCTTGTATGTGTGTCAGTGAGCTTGTCTGTAGAGATCATGTGTGTGTGTGTGTTAGTGAGCTTGTCTGTAGGAAGCATGGGTGTGTCTGAGCCTGTCTGTAGTGACCATATGTGTGTCAGTGAGCTTGTCTGTAGTGAGCATGTGTGTGTCAGTGAGTTTCTCTGTAGTAAATTTGTGTGTTAGTGAGCTCTTCTGTAGGGAGCATGTGTGTGTCAATGGGCTTGTTTGTAGGGAGAGTCTGTGCACATCAGTAAGCTTGTCTGTAGTGAGCGTGGGTGTGTGACAGTGAGCTTGTCTGTAGTAAGCTTGTGTGTGTATCAGAGTTTGTCTGTACTAAATTTGTGTGTGTACCAGTAACCTTGTTTGTGTCTGTTATTGAGATTGTCTGTCAATAAGCTTATTTGTTTGTATCAGTAAGATTGTCTGTGTCTGCATGTGAGCATGCTTTACTGTATAATTTAATTACCCTGAAAGGACTAATATTTTGAATTAGAAAAATAAATGTACCAATAATATATATACTACATAGCACTATGACTTATGGGGCGGGCATAGATTTTTTTTCCAGGGCTGCTTCGTATCCCTAGTCCGGCCCTGGTCCTTCTGTGATGCACTGTATGCGCTGTAATTACCATGTACAATGTTTTGAATGTCATGCAAAAATAAAGAATTATTAAAAAAAAAAAAAATACACCTGGGAGACAGAAATCTTGCTGATTGATAGGGGTTTAAATACGTATTTCCGTCATTGACATGCAAATCAATTTATAACTTTTTTGACATTCGTTTTTTTGTTTTTGTTATTCTGTCTCTCACTGTTAAAATACACCTACCATTAAAATTTTAGACTGATCATTTCTTTGTCAGTGGGCAAACGTTCAAAAATGAGCAGGGGATCAAATACTTTTTACCCTCACTGTATAATTTTTTTTAATAGTGAACTTTTTGCTAACACTACTAATTGTTGTTTGTTCTCGAGGAACACGACTTTATTTAAAATTTTCTTATCTGAAAAACATTTTATGATTTCCATTAGATTAGATGATTTATTTTTAAATAAAAAGGAAAAAACTAACTCCTTTTCAGGTATGAGAGGAGAGAAAAACAATAAAATGCACAAGAATGTGTATGTTTTTGAAGATACTGCTTCTGTCCAGTTATTTGAACTTTATTTGTTTAAATAAAATGGTAATGCTGCCTTATTGAGGATACACATACCCAGCCATAGTTTTGCTTTACAAATTAGTGAACACGTGGGTGTTAAGCGTTTAACATATGTGCATGCTCTTAAATGCTCACACATACAAGAGCAGCCTTCAGTGCACCGGAAACAAATGGTGGACATATTCATAAACTTATTGCATCTGCAAAAAATGGAGCATATTCAAAAATTACAGTCATGGACTAAAAAAAAAATCAACAGATAAAAATTTATTTAATGAACAGTTTCTAAAATTCATCAAAATTAGATGGAAACTTGGATAAATCTCTCCCCATGTCAAAACTAGTCCTTCTGCATCTATGTGTCAGGGTACCTGTGGTCTCTACCTCCGAAAGAGGTAGAGACTTAGCTGTTCCTCCATCCAGACGGTCTGATGGCTCCCTTCCCCGCGGTCTATCCGGTCATGCTAGGCCGGCCGCGAGGGAGTGACTGCCTTTTACGGCATCTAGGCAGGAAGTAGTCATCGGGACACTCCCCCGGAACAACCTGTCAGTCAATGGCTGCAGGACCAATCAGGACGCCTTGGGGGCGTTGTTGCTGCTCTGGACAGGGTGTTTGACAGAGCTTCTTTCATTAGCTCATTGCCCTGTCGTGGTTCTAGCTTGTTCTAGTCACTCAGTGCTTGTGTATTCTATTATCCCTTTTGGTTTTGACCCGGCTTGTTTACCTTACTCTGCTTATCTCTGTTACCCTTGATTCGGCTTGTCTCTCGCTTACCTGTCTTCTGTTACCCTCGACCTCGGCTTGTCTTTGACCATTCTATACTGTACTACTTACGTTAGTCCGGCCATTCTAAGGTCCGGTATACGTATCTGGCTACTGTTTGTACTCTGCGTGTTGGATCCCTGTCCCGATCCTGACATTACGACAGGGCCAATGGATCCTGCAAGTACAAACAGTCAGCTGGCTGCTCCTGATCCTAGGTTTGAAGCCATGGATCACAGAATGGATCAGATGGCGCTTGCGCTACAGGCTCTATTAGCTTGTGCCAATAAACCACCAGAGGAGATACGTAATACCCCTGTTTCTCCTGTCGGTTCAGGTCTAGAGGTAGCCACAGTGGGTGCTTCTTCTCACATTACCCCCCCAGTACGCTATGGTGGGGCTCCTGAGAAGTGTCGTGGTTTTTTAAACCAAATTAGTATCCACTTTGAATTGCAACCTCGCTCTTATCCTACAGATAGGGCAAAAGTAGGATTTATTATCACCCTACTCATTGAGAAAGCTCTGAGATGGGCCAACCCACTATGGGAGAACGATAATCCATTAGTTTATAACTATAACGCATTTGTAGCTGCTTTTAGAAGAACATTTGACCCTCCAGGTAGAAAGGTTAATGCAGCCAGATTACTGTTGCGCCTGAGACAGGAGAACCGAACACTGGTGGATTATGCACTAGAGTTCAGGTCTCTGGCGGCAGAAATCAAGTGGAATGAGCAGGCGTATATGGATGTATTTTTGAATGGCCTATCTGATGTAATCCTTGATGAGGTTGCTACCAGAGAACTCCCTGAGAATTTAGAGGATTTAATTTCGTTCATCTCTCGTATAGATGAACGTCTAAGAGAGAGACAGAACACTCGAGAGGGGAACCAGAGACCTTCTTTTAGGTTAGCTCCCGCTGTTCCAAGTCCTGACTCCACGATATCTTTGCTTACTGAACCTATGCAGAAAGGGTATACCCGCCTCTCTGAGGAGGAAAGACAGCACAGGAGAAGAGAGGGTTTGTGTATGTATTGTGGAGCCAAGGGTCATTTACTCTCGAACTGTTCTAACCGCCCGGGAAACGCTCGCACCTAAGTCTCTCTAGAGGACAGGCCTTGGGTGTTTCTATTTTGTCCTCTACTCCTGATTATAAAGATCACAGGCTTCTGCTACCAGTTTCCTTAACTTGGGGGAAGGAAGTAGTAAGGGCTATGGCATTGATAGATTCCGGTGCTGCTGAGAATTTTATCGACCAAGCCTTTGCTAGTAAGAACAATTTCCCATCCCAGCTAAGGGAGACACCTTTGGCCGTTGAGGTTTTTCCAACTACTATAGGCGCTTCATTAAAGGATACTCCTCTATCATTGCGCCTATTACCAATATGACCAAACAAGGGGCTGATACTAAGTTCTGGTCTAAGGAAGCTCTGGGTGCTTTCAAGACTCTCAAGGAACTTTTTGCCTCGGCTCCCATTCTAGTCCATCCTGATACGACTCTGCCTTTCTTGCTCGAGGTCGATGCCTCTGAGACAGCAGTTGGGGCTGTTCTGTCTCAAAGGTTAGGGGTGGATAAACCGTTACACCCTTGTGGTTTCTTCTCTAAGAAATTTTCTGGGCCTGAGAGCAGATATGACATCGGGGAAAGGGAACTGTTAGCAGTCATTAAAGCCTTAAAGGAGTGGAGACATTTGTTGGAGGGGACCCTACACCCTATTACGATTTTGACGGACCACAAAAACTTGTCCTATATTGGGGAGGCTAAGCGCTTATCCTCTAGACAAGCTCGTTGGTCCTTATTCCTGACTCACTTCAATTATGTACTGACTTACAGACCTGGTTCTAAAAACTCTAAAGCCGATGCATTATCTCGCCAATATGAACCTTCTACTGTACCTGAACCAGTTCTTTCTTCTATAGTTCCGAAATGCAATATCATTGCTAAAACGAATCTCAGGATTCATTCTCCATTACTGGCCGAGATCATTAAGTTGCAACATCTAGCACCTAAACAGACTCCTGCGGGCCGTCATTTCGTTCCTCCTGCTCTTCAACTGGAACTTTTACAGTGTTTACATAATAGCAAGATGGCGGGACATCCTGGTATCCGCAAAACTTACGCGTTGATCTCTAAGGACTTCTGGTGGCCTGCTTTACAGAGGGACATTGAGGAGTTCATCGCTGCATGTGAAGTTTGTACTAAAACCAAACAACCCCATACGCTTCCATGTGGATTCCTGCAACCCTTGGAGGTTCCAGAAAAACCATGGTCCTGTTTGGCCATGGACTTTATTGTCGATCTACCTATCTCTAAAAGACAGACTGTTATCCTCACCGTGGTTGACAGGTTTACTAAGATGGCACACTTCATTCCCCTGCCTAAACTCCCGTCTTCTCCCAAATTGGCAGAGATATTCGCTAAGGAGATTTTTCGCCTACATGGGATACCCTCTCAAATTGTATCGGACAGAGGCTCCCAATTTGTTTCCCGCTTTTGGAGGTCCTTCTGCTCTCAACTTGGTATTAAATTAAACTTTTCTTCTGCCTATCATCCTCAGTCTAACGGAGCTGCTGAACGTACCAACCAGAAAATTGAACAATATTTACGATGCTTTGTTTCTGAACACCAGGATGATTGGGTCGGTTTGATTCCTTGGGCGGAGTTTGCACACAACAATCTCGTTTGCGATTCTACTCATTCAAGCCCCTTCTTCATGGGCTTTTCATCCGTCTATTCTTCCTTCGGATTCCCCTTCCCAGGGGGTGCCGTCGGTTGATGTTCATGTTGCCAATTTGAGGAAGTTGTGGGATCAAACTCGACAAATCCTTGTGCACAACTCTATGTTGGTCAAGAAACACGCTGATAAACGTAGAAGGGCGGCTCCGGTCTTTGTTCCAGGTGATAGGGTATGGCTGAGCACGAGGAACATCCGTTTAAAAGTGCCCTCCATGAAGTTCGCTCCTCGTTATATTGGACCCTACAGGGTGCTGACCCGTATCAATCCAGTTGCGTATCGTTTAGCTCTTCCTAATACCTTACGCATCCCGAACTCGTTTCACGTTTCATTGCTGAAACCACTCATATGTAACAGATTTTCCTCCACAATAGCCCCTCCTCGCCCCGTTCAGGTGGAGGGTCAGGAGGAGTATGAGGTTAACTCTATTATTGATTCTCGAATCTCCCGGGGGAGAGTACAATATCTGGTTGATTGGAAGGGATATGGTCCTGAGGAGAGGAGTTGGGTACCTCAGGAGGATGTTCATGCTCCCCGTCTCCGCAGGGCGTATCACTCTCGCTTCCCATCTCGTCCCGGTTCATTCCGCCCGGTGGGCGTATCTGAGAGGGGGGGTACTGTCAGGGTACCTGTGGTCTCTACCTCCGAAAGAGGTAGAGACTTAGCTGTTCCTCCATCCAGACGGTCTGATGGCTCCCTTCCCCGCGGTCTATCCGGTCATGCTAGGCCGGCCGCGAGGGAGTGACTGCCTTTTACGGCATCTAGGCAGGAAGTAGTCATCGGGACACTCCCCCGGAACAACCTGTCAGTCAATGGCTGCAGGACCAATCAGGACGCCTTGGGGGCGTGGTTGCTGCTCTGGACAGGGTGTTTGACAGAGCTTCTTTCATTAGCTCATTGCCCTGTCGTGGTTCTAGCTTGTTCTAGTCACTCAGTGCTTGTGTATTCTATTATCCCTTTTGGTTTTGACCCGGCTTGTTTACCTTACTCTGCTTATCTCTGTTACCCTTGATTCGGCTTGTCTCTCGCTTACCTGTCTTCTGTTACCCTCGACCTCGGCTTGTCTTTGACCATTCTATACTGTACTACTTACGTTAGTCCGGCCATTCTAAGGTCCGGTATACGTATCTGGCTACTGTTTGTACTCTGCGTGTTGGATCCCTGTCCCGATCCTGACACTATGCTAATGTGTCAAAATCTACTAGCATGTTTACATATAAGAGATATTACAAAATAAATTATATTTATTTGATTGGAGAGCTGACTATATGGAGTATCTTGGCATTAATTTATGCAAAAATTTGGTAAATAATCATAATCACAACTTGAGGAAAGCATGGTCGGACCTACAAAAGGAGATGGAGAGATGGGGCGGAATGGAACTTTCATGGCTGGGGAGGGTCGCATCTGTTAAAATGACGATACTACCAAAAATTCTATATTTCTTTAGGACCATCCCTTTATCCATCCCATTATCATTTTTTAATAAAGTTCACTCGACAATGATGAAGTTCATCTGGGGGAACAAACCTGCTCGAGTGAAGCTCACTTCCTTGCTGCACCTCAAATCGAATGGCGGTATCGGTGTTCCCGATATCCGCAAATATTATTTCGCCACTAACGCTGCAGTGGCTGTGAGCTTTAATAATCAGGTTGATAAACCCAGATGGATGGAAATAAAAGAATCAAAAATTTTACCGATTAGATCATGGTTCGTCAACCTGGTCCCTACCGCCCACTAGTGGGCGTTTCAGGATTCCAGGTGGGCGGTAGGGATTTCCAGGTTGATCGGGCGGGCGGGTGCGAGCCGGCGGTACCCGTGCGACTGGGTACCGCCGTGACCATTTGCGGCTCCGGCCCGCCCGGTAAACCGCCGGGGCCGCCTTCCAAAGTGTCCATCGGGTGGCCCATGCTGTCAGGGCCACCCGATGGATGCGGATTGTAAAGGGGGCCCGGTCAGCGCTGGGCGCTTTAACAGCGCGACCGGGCCCCCTGTGATGACATCAGAGCTGGGAGGAAGTGATTTCCCGGTCACTCCTCCCAGCTAAAACTGAGATCCGCGCAGGAGGAACACCAGGGAGTCAGAGTGGGAACTCTGACTCCCATCCACCTGAGCCACCACTGGACCCCAGGGAAAGTCACCATCCTGCACCTTAAAGGTAGGAAACAGGAGGGTGACTTAAATATAATGTGTGTGTGTGTGTCTTTGTAGGTATGTCTTGTGTGTGTGTGTGTGTGTGTGTGTCTGTATGTATGTGTCTTTGTATGTATGTCTTGTGTGTGTGTATGTCTGTATGTGTCTTTGTATGCATGTCTTGTGTGTGTGTGTCTGTCTGTATGTGGGAAAGATAGATATCAGGTGTATTGAATAACAAAATTTAGGACTGGCAGCTACATACAAACACAAGCGTCTAAAATTGAGTGGTAGCTCAAAAAAGTATAAAGAAGTATGTGCGCTCAAAGATGAATATGTCAAAAAATAACTAATGTATAAACTGTGACTTAACACTTATACAAAAAATAGATATATTTATTTAAAAAATCAAACAAAACACTGAATAAATAAAAAAAAATCACAATGTGTGCACGGATCCACTTTGGGGAACAATGTATCAATCAACTCTCTTTGTAAAATATGTAACACCATACAAAGTATAATATATTAATCTGTCACCTAACTCTGTATAAAGAGTACAAAGTATCACATACGGTATCAGAAGCAGCTGCCAAAAAAATTAAATAAAAACCTATATATAAAAAATAAAAACTATAATGCATAAACAATAATAAAAAGTACCTGCCTCGGTGTGGGCCCCCCACCGAGGTAATAGAGGAGAACAACCCCCCAAAAAAGGGAAAGGGTATAGAAGAGGATTCTATGCCGCCGGTATCCGACCCACTTCAAAGGGGGTCCGTCGAGGAACGGTGATATGCACCGCGGTCGGGATCTTCGAAAAAGACCGCGGTGAACGATGTAGCAGACCACACACACTATGGCACCTGGTGAGTCACTCACAATATATATATAGATGCCGCGGTCGGTATCTTCTCAAAAGACCGCGGTGTAGTTGAAATGAAGCCGCCTTGAATGAGTAGCCGTTAGTCCTCGGCTTCACTAAATCCGGAGGTATAGTAACCCTCACTTCACTTAACCAAAATGGTAGGTGGTAAGTGGAAAATGAAAAAACAGAGGACAAATAATAAAAGCAAAACAAAAAGTAAAAAATCTATAAACCCAGAAAAATAAAAAATGATAAATTCAAAATAATAAGTAATAAAATAAAACAAATAAAGGCAGCCGAAAAGGATCCGGTGGAACCAGCCACACATGCAGTCACGTCTACGCGTTTCGTCCCGCCCACGGGACTTTCTCAAGACTGAATAGCTGCAGGATAATTGGATTTAAATACCTCCAAGATGCTGGAGTTAATTGAACAATTGAGGGAGGAAAACACCCACCCCTAACACTCAGACAATTGATTCTAAATCAGTTAAAATTGATAACACAAAATACTATTGATAAATGTGAATAGGAAATAGACATAAACATTACTCAAACTTAAATTAATAAATAACAGTTAGACTAGAAACTCTGTATATACAGAGTGAAAAATGAATCTACAAAATAAAAAACAAAACCCTACACGATCTATATGTATACCCATAGCACAAATAATCAGACCCATCCCTATTTAAAGGGGCAGATATAATTTTACAAATTGTAATTTCAAACGGAAACCATTTTGTTTAAAATGTAAGTGTAGTCTATGAACAGTATACTTAAGTATAATAGATGGGGAATGATTAACTAACTCTTCTAGATATGGATATAAATGTAGATCAGGCAAAGTGATAAGCATAATCTTCATAATATAAAAAATAAAATATAAAATAAATAATAAACCAAGTAATTTTAAACTGTAATAATCGGTAACCAAAGACATAATGGAACTGAGAAGGGCCCCAAACAGAACTCCATAGAACCCACCAGCCTCTCCCGGTACCAATATAGATCCCCCTTGGAAACATGAGAGAAACTTAATAATCAACAACAGACACTGTCTATTTAAAGGGGCAGACATAGTATTAATGAATGATAAACTCAAACTAAGACAAATATTACTAAAAAGGTATATATAATATAAGGATAATACATTTGGACTAGATAGGCAAATGATTGAATATTCTAGACCTAAATAAAGGTATAGATCAAGCAGAGTAGTATGCCTGATCTTCAAATTGCAACGAAATAAAATAAAATAAAATAAAATCAATAATGGGCTAAATAATATCCAACAGACACTGTCAGTGGCACAACCTATCTACATAGTGAAACCATGGATGAGGATATGGCAGGCCCAGAGCAGAACTCAACATACCAAACCACCCTCAACCAGATATCACTACAGATACCTCTTGAGGCAAAAGAGAAGTATGAAAAACTGAACAAATCAGAAGAGTTCCAGCTCTTCATTTAAACCATTAGGTGTCATGGTATTAAGCTTAAAGATCCAGACTGACTCCGACCTAATCAGTTCTCTTCTTCTCCTTGCCTCATCTTGGTAAGGGGGGACATGGGCTATCCCCATAAGCTGTATTCCAGATGGATTCTTGTCATGAAAAATTGAAAAGTGACGGGCTACTGCAGACCTGGTATCATTACGGATGATGGCTGTTCTATGTTCCCGGAATCTACATTTGAGGGGTCTTGTGGTTTGACCCACATATTGCCGCCCACATGGGCAAGTTATTAGATACACTACAAATGAGGTGTTACAGGTGATTTCTGATAGAATTGGAAAAATAACATCGAAGTTGTTGAATGGGCTAAAGGTGGAACTCTGAACGCAGATAAAATTGCATGTAAGACATATATTGCGGCCACAACCTTTGTTCGGTATCCCTTCTTTGTGAGTTGTTATTTCTTTGCTCTTTTCATTCGAGTGATGTAATTTGGAGGGTGCCAGAATGTTCTTTAAATTTGGGGCTTTTCTAAAAGTGACCTTTGGGGTTTCTGAAATACAGAATGATAACCATGGGTCCTTGGTAAGAATGGGCCAGTATGTATAAAAAATATTGATGATCTCGTCAAAGCCTTTATTGAACGTGGTGGTAAATATTGGTGTGGAACTTTTTCCAACCTCTTTAGTGCTGATGTTATATTTAGCTCTTTTTAACTTGGGGACTTGAGTGTGTTCAAGTAAATCCAGAATGATGTAGTGTTCATTCGTATGACTTCCATGTTCAGATGGATTAGGACCTTGAGGCCCAGGCTCCAATGTCTGGTTGGAACTGTGTCCTCTCATATAAGCCTTCAAAATCTTATTTGGTGGATAGAATTTTTCCAGAAACCGCTGGCAAAGCTTCAGCGACTCTCTCTCATAATCCGACCTCAGTGTGCAATTTCGCTTGATTCTGGTAAATTGCCCCATAGGAATATTTTGGATCCATGTTGGATGATGGCCACTATTGGCATGCAGATAGCCATTCACGTCTACATTTTTCAGGTATGTTTTGGTGGTGATCCGCCCTTTAGACCCCGTGAGGGATAGGTCCAAAAAAATCTATGGTAGACTTATGTTTTTTATATGTAAAGGAAAGACCCCAACGGTTGTTATTGATATAGGACATGAAGTTTTCCACCTCATTCCACTCACCCCTCCAGACAATAAGAATATCGTCAATAAACCTACGATAGAGGGCGAGTCGCTCCATCCAATACAGATCACTGAGTACCATCGACTGTTCCCAGTGACCCATAAATAAGTTGGCATAGGATGGAGCAAAACTCGCCCCCATCGCGGTACCCCTGGTTTGCACAAAAAACTTGTCATCAAATTCAAAATAATTATGGGTTAACATAAACTCGGTAAACCTGACGATATAGTGAGACTGGTGGGTTGGAAGTAGAGGGTCAGATCTTAGATATGACGAAATGGCTTCTAAACCCAAGGTGTGGTCGATGTTTGAATAGAGTGCTGCCACATCAATGGTCAGCCAGCAGTAGTGTTCTCGCCATTCAAAATCCTTAACAATCGTGAGCACATGTCCTGTGTCCTTTAAATATGAAGGCAAGTGTGGTACATACCTCTGCAGATGAAAGTCTACCCATTTGGATATGGGTGATATCAGTGAGCCTAAACCCGATATTATGGGGCGCCCAGGTGGATTAGTGAGGGATTTATGCACCTTGGGGAGGTAGTAAAAAATCGGAATCTCCCCTTTGGCTGAGATGAAAAAACTCCTTTCTTTTTTATCAATTGCTCCATTCGAATGAGCCTGTTCTATAAGTTCTCTCAACTCTTTTTTGTAAGATGGAGTAGGATCACCGGTTAGGACCTTGTAATAATCCACATTATCCAAAATTCGATATGCTTCCTCTAGATAGTCCACTTTATCCAGCAGGACGATACCCCCTCCTTTATCCGCTCCTTTAATGATCAAATTATCGTTGTTTTTCAAGGAGGACATTGCTGTTAGTTCAATTTTCTCCAAGTTGTTACATACTTTTGCTCTTTTCTTTTTGAGATCGTTGCAGAGGACTCTCAACTCGTTTAGGACCAACTCATAGAACATTTGGATATAAGGGCCTTTATCCGCTTGAGGATAGAACACAGAAGATGGTTTTAATCCAGACGGAATATTCGAATCCAGAATGCTTAGCAGGTCTTCCTTGGGATCTGGGACATCGTGTTCCTCCAAAAGAGAGATCAGATTATAAAAAATGATTTTGTCTTGTGGAGTGTTTAAAAATTTAGGACAATCTTCAAACCCTTTGGATCCCCTAAGGTTAAAAGATCGTACCACCGTGAGTTTCCTGACGAAATGATTGAGGTCTTTAAACAAATCAATTATATTAGGTAGTCTATCTGGAGCATATTTTAATCCCTTATTCAGTAGGGAGATTTCTCCCTCATCCAGGGTATATGATGATAAATTAAATAGACCTCTCATTGAAGACACCTCAGTTTGGCCGGACTGTTTTCCACCTCTTCTTGTTCCTCTATGGGGGCCCCCCTCCTTTTGCTGGACAGATTTCGGAAGAGGGGAAAATTTCTCTCTTCCATACTCCGTGAGGGGGCTAACTCCAAAAAATCTTCAGATGTAGTACTGGCGGACTTGTTCTTCTTAGGGGATACATGTTTGGGTTTAGCCCCTAGTTCTCTGGTTTTGTCGGTCCCGTAAGTAATCTCTTCCGTTCTGGTAGTATTATTTGAGTGGTTCCCCACAGGAGTATACTTGGAATTGTATTGTTCTCTTCTATCACGAAACGTGGGGGATCTGTTTTTCTTTCCAAGAACGGGTTGTGCCTTATAGGGGATCGATGGAGACCCTCTCCCTTGTTGCCTGGTTTTGGTGTCTTTCACCCACTCGACGTGGGGCCTATGAGTGTAATGGAATCGAGATTGATTGGGATTAGCATACTTCAATGGCTGTGGAGTCGAGCTCTTATTCCTAGTACCTGACTTGAAACTATGTTTCCTTTGCCAGCTTCGGATCTGCTCACTTTGATAATCTGATTTGTCTCTTTGGTAGCCCACTTACTATAGTCCACTGTAACATACAGACACACACACAGGACACACACACAGGACACACATACAAAGACACAGACAGGCACACATACAAAGACACAGACAGGCACACATACGTGTGTGTGTGTGTGTGTGTATGTGTGCCTGTCTGTGTCTTTGTATGTGTGTCCTGTGTGTGTCCTGTGTGTGTGTCTTGTGTGTGTGTCCTGTGTGTGTGTCTTGTGTGTGTGTGTGTCTGTATGTTATAGTGGACTATAGTAAGTGGGCTACCTAGCTCAGCCTTCCTACTGGGCATTGCTATAAGGACGGTTAAAAAATAGAAAAAAGGGGAAAAAAGGTGGGGAGGGGAATTGAGGAGGGAGAGGAGATGAGCTGACGCACAAATGAGAAATCATATTATGCGCAAACAGAGAAGTTGTCTGAATATCACTGAAAGAGACCTTCGTTTGTTCCTTACGAAAATCGAACCAGATATCAAATATTTAGTCTCGCAGCATCAACCTCAAGGATCTCATTAATCACTAGTAAAGGTAATTTCAATTTACTTTATTGTTTTCTCATTAAACATTATAAAGTTAAAAACCTTATAAACCTGCATTAAGTAGAAATAAAAAGATAAATGTACGTACATTTATTTTTTTTAAAAACACCCTCCTTTCTTAAAAATATTCCGCATTTGCGCGAAAACTGGTGGGCGGTAAGGAAATGTTTTCAACCAAAAAGATGCATTAGTGGGCGGTAGGTAGAAAAAGGTTGACTACCACTGGGTTAGATTGTCAGAATTACCTTGGTTAAATCCTAAGAAAAGACCTGGAATTACAAAGTTATTTTTATCTACCAAGACTACACTTAAGGCCTGGGATATTGTTATTAAAAATGATCATTCTCCCAGCCTATATAGAGCAATGCCAATTGAGCTATTGAAGAATTATATTCCATCTTTAAAAACAGAACTGTTGAAGGAATGCTCTATAACTAATCTTGACAATTTTTTTCACGGCAATGCTATTCTTTCTTTGGAAAAATTGAAACTTAAGTATGGATTAACAAATGTATGTGAATTGGATTGTATGTTAATCATTGACAAATTGAAAGAACTATATAAGGTACCTGAAACAGATAAAAATTATAAAACGCTTGAGATGTCTCCATTAGAGAAAGCTTTTTTATGCAGCCCCACTAGTAAAGGCATGATATCTTTATGCTACTCGTTTTATAACGCCAAGCCCCTAGTAAAATTAAAACATATGTTGTCATGGGAGACGGAGTTGGGTGCCCAGTACGATCTAGAAGGATGGTTCGTTTTTTTTAAAGCTTTAAAAGGTATTTCGTATTGCACCGACCACTTTGAAAATCATTATAAAATTTTATATCGCTGGTACCTAGCCCCGTCTAGATTGCACAACATGAACAATATGTATTCTGACCGGTGTTGGAGAGATTGTGGGGGTGTGGGCAATATGGCCCATATTTGGTGGTTCTGTCCTAAATTAACTAAATATTGGAAATTGATTCACGACCTACTTATTAAAGTGGACAGAACCATTAGCATTTTAACCTCGGAACTAGCCTTATTCAAAAAACTCCCGGAGTCCATTAATAGATCGGACAAAATAATCATAGGTCACATTTTGATCGCTGCTGCATCCTGTTTACCAAGACATTGGAAGTCCCAAAATGTGCCATCTCTCAGAATTTGATTCTAGAAAACAAGGCACACGAATTATCACATAGAGCTAATATGCGTGGTTTCCCAATATTGAAATACAATTGGGATAAGTGGGAAGAAAAAATCAAAACAGCATATGGTCTTTGACATATTTATTATTAAAGTGCATTGATGTAAAACATATTATTATTATATATATATATATATATATTTTTTTTTTTGCCATATACACTGCCTATTTTAATACTGGATGGTTATTATTTTCCATTTCCAAGTTCCCCTTCCCTTCCTACCCCCAATACAATGTTTATATTCTTGTTGTTATACAAATATGTAAAACTTTAATAACAATTATTTGAAAAGAGATATTACAAAATCTCTAAAACAATATATACCCTCCAATAATTTTGAAAAGATGGAAAACTGGTATCAATGAAAAACAATGTCATTTTATCCAAATTGTATGGTTTAGTTGGGTAAAACTTATGTCAAATAAATATTATATTTTTAAGCAAAAACCATGGTAGGGAAAGTTTTAAATAGTAAGAGTATTTTAAATGTGTATTTTTATTAAAGTAACACAATAGGGTTTTACTTATAGGGTCAGGAACGCAAAAGTTGATGTCCTGATCTTATAGTGTTAAACTAACTACATAGCACTCCAGCACCCCTCCCCCATATCACCATTAAAAAGGTATTTTACTTACCTTTATTGCAGCCCCGCGCAGGTATACTGGTACAGGCTCCCCCAGCCAATCCAATGTTTAACTATATATAACCATAGGAAAGGCAAATTAGCCTCATAGAGGAGAATGGCCGAGAGGGGAGACGCTGAATGTCAGGAAGCACCTCTAGTAACTGTCTGAATGACTGTCAGTGTAGGTGTCCATAGGGAGCAATGTAAACACTTCCTTTTCTCTGAAAAGGGAGTGTTTACAGCAAAAAGCCTGGAGGGACATTCCGTAGACACCAGAACAATTACATTAAGCTGTAGTTGCTCTGGTGACTAGTGTCCCTTTAAGTATATTGCATCCAAAAACAAGCCGTAAGTTTGTTTGGGCATATGCCGTTACATAAAACAAAAATCTTTGTTTTGCTTTTTGGGGGTGGGGAGGAGAATAATTTACTGTTTAGAAATTGCAAACAACACCTTGAATTTAAGATTAATTAAGAAGATTGTTCTAGACATGAAACAGTTGGTAATAAAAATGTATCTTTTTGATTTTTATTCTGTTCATAACATAGTTTTTTTACAAGTAATTTTATCTTTTAAAAACGTCTTTGATCAGCGTCTTTACAGTTTAAATTGTTAAAAGATGAACATTTCCATATTTTTGTTTAGGAGAACTAAGGACATCTTGGCGCACCTGAAATTAATTCCCATGAGCTTCATGTATATAATAAATACCATGTTGGACGAATTTATGCTTTTCATAAAAGATTGTGAAAGATTAGATAGAGAAAAAGCCACAGCATTTTATGACTAAATAAGAAATGATGATTTAAAAAAAAAAAAAATGTTTTTAGCAAATGTATTTGCCTAAACCTGCTTTTCTATTATTACCGTTTACTGTGACTTTATTTAATTTACAGATTTTTGTGTTAGTGATTCTGGACGATAGGACAATGCAAAAAAAAAAAACCAAACAACAACAACACAGTAAGCAAATAAACAAAAAGATTCTATATGCGTATTCATCTGTCACCGATGCCATTACAAAACTTCTAAGTCTGGAACTTCTATCTTATATACTTATACTAAAAACTAAACAAATATGTTGTGTTGGATACAAACTAATTAAATATCCTGCAGTCGATACTGAAAATGTTAAACAAAATAAAAAATTAAAATAAAATGGTACATTATAGTTGCATGTCCAAAGAGAGTTTAATTTCTAGTTTTCCCACAGAATCAAACAACTTGTAACGCTTCCATTGTAGCTAGGGACTCTGGGTAATGATATGCAAATGAACACTTATATAGTGTCAGCTTTTTTTTTCACTCTATTCAATTTAAATTGATCTCTTAAGCATATGCATGCTGTTTCAACATAGCCATACCAATTAACTATCAAATTTGATTTGTCTTAGATTTTACGAGCATTTGTGTCAAATTATCACTACAGGGTTTTCATGCATAACCTTCTTCATTTTTTCCCTCAGATGTTTTATTTGTATTCTTGGAACTACAGTATGGCCACTGGATTTATCCTTACCCTTAACATCTTGTTATATTTCTCCATTTATATTGCACATGAAACACGAGACGCCCTGTTTCTATCATGATTATAACATGATGTCTAGTTGCATTTACAAAAGTCTTTTTTCACTCATTGCTTAAAAGTGCTTTGAAAAAATATACTACATGTTTTACCGTACCAATATAAATTATGACTGTACTGGTTTTGACAGCTTCAGCTTTTTTTTGGCTATAACCAGAGTATTCCCAGTGCAGCTCATCCAAAAGTCTTTGCAAGGCAGGAGTTACGAACAATTGCCTGCCTCCAGAGTTTAGCTCCACTGGGATAAACTACCCAGGAAGTAATAGGAACAGTTGTCTGAGTGACAGCCAGGAGGGTGTAACAAGGCAAAATGGTTATTCCATTCCTTTTGTTTGTATGTCTTTTTTTGATCTAGTATGCCTATTGGGAATTCCTTATTAGGTTCCCCCATTTCTGAAGTTAAAAATAAGCTCTAAACTTACCATCAGTCCAGCTCTAGGAATTGCACCTGTTATGTTAACTGAAGATAGAATCCCTAAGAGCAGAGTAGAACAGTTATTAAAGGACCACTCCACACTTCCATCCCCCCTCCCACCTCCCCCACCACCCTCCCACACACAGGTTAGTAGATGTACCCCCCAATGAATACATGCATGCACATTTTTATATATTTATTAATTGGGAGTATAATCTAAAAGAGCTTATAAAAGCCAGGGCCGGACTGGGAACAGAAAGCAGCCCTGGAAAAAAAATATTTCAGCCCTCTAATTAATTGTGTCATATAGTATGCTTGTATTGTTTATATGTATGCACTTTGAAGAAGACTTTTGTCTTACCTGCAGCCCATCGCTCTAGATGATCCATGGGTGTTACAGTGCTATAACCACCACCCTCCAGGATGCTCCCTGTCCGTTGTGACTGCCTCTGCTTGGGGACAATTCTTTAAGCAGGGAAACATTCCATGCCAATATCAGCATATCGGCATCAGTGTGTCAATTGTATAATTTCAGAAAATATATATATATTAAAAGAATGTCCCACATTAATAAATCACACTAGTTCAATGGCACACACACACTGACTACAAAAAAGCTCACTGACACAAAAGAGCTCACTACAGACAAGCTCACCGATAAACACAAAAGCTCTCTGACACATGCACAAGCTCACTACAGACAAGCTTACCGCCGTGCACAAATTCACTGACATTCACTCAAGCACACTAAAGACAAACTCAGTGACAAACACAACCTAACTACAGACAAGCTCACCACACACACAACCTCTCTGACCAACACAAGCTTGATAATGACAAACACAGAAGTGCTCTGACCCACACAAGCTTACTGACACACAGAAGCTCTCTGATACACACACAAGCACACTACAAGCTCACTGATACACACACAAGCACACTACAAGCTCACTGATACACACACAAGCACACTACAAGCTCACTGATACACAAGCACACTACAAGCTCACTGATGCACACTAGAAGCTCACTGATATACACAAGCACACTACAAGCTCACTGATACACACCACAAGCTCACTGATATACACATGCACACCAGAAGCTCACTGAAGCACACCACAAGCTCACTGATACACACCACAAGCTCGCCACAAGCTCACTGATATACACAAGCTCACTGATACACACACAAGCACGCCACAAGCTCACTGATGCACACTACAAGCTCACTGATTTACACAAGCACACCACAAGCTCACTGATATACACAAGCACACTACAAGCTCACTGATGCACACTACAAGCTCACTGGTACACACACAAGCACACCACAAGCTCACTGATACACACACAAGCACACTACAAGCTCACTGATACACACCGCAAGCTCACTGATATACACAAGCTCACTGATACACACACAAGCACACCACAAGCTCACTGATGCACACTAGAAGCTCACTGATACACACCACAAGCTCACTGATACACACCACAAGCTCACTGATACACACCACAAGCTCACTGATGCACACTACAAGCTCACTGATGCACACTACAAGCTCACTGATATACACAAGCACACCACAAGCTCACTGATGCACACTATAAGCTCACTGATATACACAAGCACACCACAAGCTCACTGATACACACACACACACGCTCTCTCTCACTCTCTCTCACACTCTCACTCTCTCTCTCTGTCAGTCTCTCTCACACTCTCTCTCTGTCAGTCAGTCAGTCTCTCTCTCACACACTCTCTCACTCTCACACTCACTCTCTCTCTCACACTCACTCACTCACACTCTCTCACACTCACTCTCGCACACTCTCTCACACTCTTGCACACTCTCTCACACTCTTGCACACTCTCACTCTCTCACTCTCTCTCACGCTCTCTCACACGCTCTCTCTCACACTCTCTCTCTCACACTCTCTCTCACACACTCTCTCTCACACTCTCTCTCACACGCTCTCTCACACGCTCTCTCACACTCTCTCTCTCACACTCTCTCTCTCACATGCTCTCTCTCTCTCACATGCTCTCTCTCTCACACGCTCTCTCTCACACACTCACACTCTCTCTCTCACTCTCTCACACTCTCTCTCCCTCTCACTCTCTCTCTCCCTCACTCACTCTCTCTCTCCCTCACTCTCTCTCTCCCACACTCTCTCTCTCCCTCACTCTCCCTCACTCTCTCCCTCTCTCTCTCCCTCTCTCCCTACCTCTCTCCCTCTCACACCCTCTCTCACACACTCTCACCCTCTCTCTCACACACTCACCCTCTCTCTCACACACTCACCCTCTCTCTCACACACTCACCCTCTCTCTCACACTCACACTCTCTCTCTCACTCTCTCTCACACTCTCACTCACTCTCTCTCACACACTCTCTCTCACACACTCTCTCTCACACTCTCTCTCTGTCAGTCAGTCTCTCTCTCACACACTCTCTCTCACTCTCACACTCACTCTCTCTCTCACACAACTCTCTCACACACTCTCTCTCACACACTCTCTCTCTCTCTCACACTCTCTCTCCCTCTCACTCTCTCTCTCACTCTCACTCTCTCTCTCCCTCACTCTCTCTCTCCCTCACTCTCTCTCTCCCTCACTCTCTCACACTCTCACCCTCTCTCTCACACTCTCACTCTCTCTCTCACTCTCTCTCTCACACTCTCACTCTCTCTCTCACACACTCTCTCGCACACACTCTCTCACACACTCTCTCCCTCACTCTCTCTCACACTCTCTCTCTCTCTCTCTCTCAACCTCTCTCCCTCACTCTCTCTCTCACCCTCTCTCTCTCACTCTCTCTCTCACACTCTCTCTCACTCTCTCCCTCTCACCCTCTCTCTCTCTCATCCTCTCTCTCTCACTCTCTCTCTCTCTCTCTCTCAGTATCAATCATACATTTACCTGTCCCTGGCAGTGTGGATTCTAAGTTCAGTGTGAGGATCCTTCATGAGGTGCTTCCTCTTCCTGTACTTCCTTTTCCTGTGTGGAAGTTCACCAGGCTGAGGCTGGTGGGCGGAGCTCCAGTGCGGGGGCTGGATCCTTACCAGACAGGCCGTGCAGAGGAGCTGGCAATGTGGGAGAGACTCTCACTCCTCCCTGCTGCAGCTGGCTGCCACCTCTGACTGTGTAGCAGGTACCTCGGTAATTGTCTGCCCCAGCCTCCAAACAAAACCTCACAGGAGGGAAAAATGTGTCAGATGCTGCACTGCCGGCCCCAAGTCCACCGGCCCACCGGGAAATTCCCCGGTATCCCGGTGGGCCAGTCCGGCCCTGATAAAAGCTACAGTTCTTATGATGGCAGCCTTTGTAAGCCCTCCCTTTTTTCCTGGAATAGACCTTCGTCGCCCCGTCGCATGTGCACTTCTGAAGCTGAGCAGCTGGTCTGAGATCTGTGAAGTAGGAACGATCAGGGAGAGTGTGCCTGCCACTTCCGTTAGCTCAGGGAAACTAACGAAAGTAGAATGGAATACTCGCTGGCTGTTTGATTGACACCCACGGGGGAGTTCCATAGTTAATTTATAAAAGTGCTGATTTCTCATAGAAATCAGCACTTTTATCAACTGGGGTTAAATGAGGGTTGAAGCAAGTTGAAGTGCTTTTTGGGGTGTGGAGTGGTCTTTTAAGTATCACCATGCCTTGGAGTATACCTTAGAGTGGCTAGGCTTAACGTAAAGAAACAGGGCAAAGGGTGAAACAAAAGAGGAGTCAAACAGATGTCCTCAAGATGGTGATCCAAAGCTAGAATACCTTGTTCTATCAAAAAGCTAGGGAGTGCAACTGGACTACAGCTATAACAAACACTGAACAGTTTGTTTAGTAGGGGCATGTACTGAATTGTTGTGTGCAAATTCAACCCCAAACAACATGTCAAACACATTATGCTGGTGGTCAGAGACAAAAAAGAAAGAAAAAAGACTGTTAGTCACACTCTGCTGCTCCATTGGTTTAGAGGCGATAAGGTGTAGAAAAAGACAATTGAACACCTACCTCAGAGCAAAATGGGACAATGTTCGTGAGTAGCACATGAATCCTAAATATTTCCTTAATAAAGACATAGGAGAGCTTTTGAGAATTAGGGAGTTTAGGCAATGGAGTAAAATAAGTGTCTTTGAAGAATCAATCGACTACCATTAATACTACACTATTCCCCTTAGATAGAGGCAAATCAACAATAAAATCCATGGACAAATAGGTCCATGGCTTCTGAGGAATATGAAGGGGTTGTAATAAATCACAAAAGACTAGCTTAGGAATTTACACCTTGGCACTTGGGATTCAAACAAATACAAAGTCAGAGACATATTTTCTAAAACCAGGCCACCAGAATGTTTTGATAGATATAGTTTTGAAAGTGCCAGGATGACCAGTTGGTGTAGAACAATGTAATTGTCCCATCAGAGGGATTCAAAGCATTTTATTATTATTTTATTATTTATATAGCACCAGCAAATTCCATCGCACTGAACAATGGGATCTGGAACAAACAAGGACAAAGAGGAGGAGATGAAACCTGGGCAACGCATATCAGTAGAAAGAGCTAGGATGTCATGCAGATATACCATCACGAACTGATGAAGATATTCATGATTCAAAAGGTTTTTTTACAGTAAGAACAATAACGATACGGAATTCTCTGCATGAAGAAGTGGTTTTATCAGAGTCCGTACAGATGTTTAAACAGCAACTAGATGCATACTTGCAAAAACAGAATATTCAAGGATATATTTTTCAATGTAGGGTAAATGCTTCTTGATCCAATGATTAATCTGACTGCCATTCTGGGGTCAAGAGGGATCTTGCAAAATTGGAAGTGCTTCAAACTGTTTTTTTTTTGTCTTCTTTTGGATCAACAGCAAAAAACTAATGTGAGGAAGGTTGAACTTGATGGACACATGTCTCTTTTCAGCCTATGTAAATATGAGACACATCATTAATACATTCCTGGAACACAGCAGGGACATTGCATAAACCAAACTGCATCACTAAATAGTCATAATAGCCTTAATGGGTGTTAAATGCGATGTTGCCCTTCTTTAATATGGACCCCAATTACATGCCCCAATGATATGTCCCACACAGGTCCAGCTTGGTGAATACATAGATCCAAATCTTCTTATAAAGCCCTATATCAATTTATCCTCTATGAAATCCTACATAGCCTGACTCAGCAATAGATAAGGGTATACCCTACCTGGTGGTGGCATAGTACCCTGTAATAAATATATCAGAGAGTCATATGGTCTATGGGGTGGCAGTGTGTTGGCTTTTTTTTTTTATCAAACATGTAATGTTACTCTCTATATACCTCAGGAACAGAAGAGAGAAGGAAACAGAATAATGTACAAATAGCAGAGAATCTATTTGCAGTGAGGAGTCCCGGGGCTTTTATTTGCGCAGAGTGCCAGTCAATGATTGGTTTGTGGAAGTTTAACCAGGGTTAACTTAGAAGTACAGGACAAGATGGGAAAGATATGATCTGTAGATTAATGGTTTAATAGTGAAGAATCCCTACTGTTAGTTTTAAACCATCTGTCTAAGTAGTCATAACAGCTGGTATGAAGGGTCTGCAAACAATAGCCTCTATACCAATAGAGTGTTCTTTTAAATGACTAGGAATTTTAATTATGCTTAACGAAATGACCAACTAAGCAACTCCAGAGTGAATAAAGCTGTAGTATGTACAGTACCAGAAGGCCACACCACGGTGATAGGCATGGTAAAATGTTTGTGATTACAATTTGGGAACAAAGCAGTCACACCTAAAGTGAGTCCTCCCACAGTCTCTAGTTGTGTAAGTGTCCTGGCCTAAAGGCACAATTTCTTACCAAGTGGCCCTTCTTGCCTCAAAACATACACAAACCTTCTGTCTTCTGTGTTAATTCTAAGTGTCAGGAAGGCGTGTAACCCCTAACTGCATAGGCTCCTTTCCCCTATGAGTTTCAAAGTTAGAGGTACAAGAATAAAGATGGGCAGGACAATTATATGTTGTAGACTTTAAATTCTACCTATCTCTAAGACGAATGTCAATAAGCATAAAATAATCAAAAGGTCGTTTAGGTTCTCTGGTAAGTCTTTAGTAGCTAGCTCATCTTGCAATCTTTCTGACAACACATTGAGATAAGCAGGAATAACACCTTCCTCAGACCTATTCACATCAGAAGACAAAGTGTATTCACTTAAAGTACGAGAACCATGTCTCATATTCATGAGATGAGGGTTTTAAAGTGGAGATATGCAGGGCCGGCGCCACCTGTAAGGCGACCTAGGCAGCCGCCTAGGGCGCAACTTACCAGGGGGCGCCGGATCCCTGTCCCCGGTGCGCCTCCTCATGCTGCGCCGCCTGAGCGCTTTAGCAAGCCCCAGGCGGCGCAGCACTGCTGCCTGGAGGGCGGCCGGGTTTCAGTGACCGGCAGGAGGGAAGCGCAGAGCGCTCCCTCCTGCCGGTCTCTCCATGTAGCGTGCCGGGCGGCGCGGAACCAGGGACAGGAACCTCTGTTTCCTGTTCCCGGCCGCCGGCGGACTGAAGGGAAGCGCTCACTGAGTGAGCACTTCCTGTCAGTCCGCCGGCGGCCGGGTACAGGAAACAGAGGTTCCTGTCCCTGGTTCCGCGCCGCCCGGCACACTACATGGGCAGGAGGGGAGGGTAAGGACCATTATGGGAGGGGGGTGGGGGTGGGTGGGGAATAACGGACCACTATGGGAGGGGGGGAGGGGTGGTGGGGGGGAATAACGGACCACTATGGGAGGGGGGGAGGGGGGGTGGGGGGGAATAACGGACCACTAGAGGAGGGGGGAATAACGGACCACTATGGGAGGGGGGATAACGGACCACTAGGGGAGGGGGGGGGATAACGGACCACTAGGGGAGGGGGGAATAACGGACCACTAGGGGAGGGGAGGGGGGGGAATAACGGACCACTAGGGGAGGGGGGGGGAATAACGGACCACTAGGGGAGGGAGGGAGAGGGGGGGATAAGGACCACTGGGGGTGGGTAAGGACCAGGGGGGGGGATAAGGACCACTGGGGATGGGTAAGGACCAGGGGGGTAAGGACCACTGGGGGGGGGGGGTAAGGACCATGAGGGGGGGACAGGACCACTAGGGGAGGGGAGGGAGGATAAGGACCACTAGGGGAGGGAGGGAGAGGGGGGATACGGACCACTGGGGGTGGGTAAGGGCCAGGGGGGGGGGTAAGGACCAGGGGGGGGATAAGGACCATGAGGGGGGAAAGGACCACTAGGGGAGGGGAGGAAGGTAAGGACCACTGGGGGTGGGTAAGGACCAGGGGGGCTAAGGACCAGGGGGGTAAGGACCACTGGGGGGGGGGGTAAGGACCATGAGGGGGGGAAAGGACCACTAGGGGAGGGGAGGGAGGATAAGGACCACTAGGGGAGGGAGGGAGAGGGGGGATAAGGACCACTAGGGGAGGGAGGGGGTGGATAAGGACCACTGGGATGGGTAAGGACCACTGGGGGGGGTTAAGGACCATGAGGGGGCGGTAAGGACCACTAGCGGAGGGGAGGGAGGATAAGGACCACTAGGGGAGGGAGGGGGTGGAGAATGACCCCTGGGGGTGGGTAAGGACCAGGGGGTAAGAACCACTGAAGGGGGGGGGAAGGACCACTAGGGGAGGGGAGAGTAAGGACCACTAGAGGAGGGGGAGGAAGGACCACTAGGGGAGGGGAGGGAGGGTAAGGACTACTACGGGAGGGGAGGAGGGAGGAAGGACCACTAGGGGAGGGGAGGGTAAGGACCACTAGGGGAGGGGTGAGTCAGGACCACTGGGGGAGGGGGGTGAAGGAACACAGGGGGAACGGGGGTGGGAAGGTAAGGACCACTGAGGGAGGAGGAGGGGAGGTCCACTAGGTGTTTGGGAGAGGGAGGACCACTAAGGGGGGGAAGGACCACCAAAGGGGGGTAAGGAGGGAGGACTACTAAGGAGAGGGAAGGAGGGTAAGGACCACTAAGGGGGGGGGGGGAGATTACCACTAAGGGGTTGGTGGGAGTAGGGGAAGGTCTACTAAGGGGTTTGAGAGAGGAAGGACCACTAAGGGGTTTGGGAGAGGGAGGACCACTAAGGGGGGGAGAGGGGAGTGAGAAGACCACCAAGGGGGGACTGCAGAGGGACAGGGGGCCAAGGGAGAGCACTAAGTGACACACACACACACACACACACACAAAAACCTACAATGCATTCCTACTCACACACAATACATCCCTTACGTTCTCTTACATAATTAATGCACCCCTTACAGACACGCATTGCATTCAATTACATACACAGAAACAAACCTTGCACCCCTTACACACACACACACACACACACAGAAACATACAATGCATTCCTTACACGCAAACACACACTACATCCCATATAAACACACTACATCCCTTACACAAATTGCACACATAAAAAATCCCCAACTCATGGATGGGCCATGTAGGTGGATTTATGGGTGGGCATTGTAGGCGTATGCCCCCTGGGGGCCCAGACCTTGAGCTGTGTAAGGGGCCCTAAAAAAAAATGGAGCTGCTTCCTGTTCGTTAATTGTTGTGAGCACTGTTAAAAACAGTCTCCAGAGAGCCTCTTCTACACCAGACCTGTGGAGCCAGACTGAGCCCATCATCAGCCTCTTGTCCTCATCTGGTGGTAAGTATGCAATCCAATATATTATTAGTGGCACTAATCTCTAATTTACCTCACATTAAATGGATACTATAGTCACCAGAAGCACTACAGCATAATGTAGTGGTTCTGGTGTCTATAGCCTGTGCTTGTATGGTTTTTAATGTAAACACACTGTCTTTTCAGATAAAAGACACTTTGTGAAGACTGGCGTTGGCCCATATGGCAGAGCATATGGGCGGGGCATTGTGATGTCACATGGTGGGCTGGACATATGGGGGGGGCAGCAAAATTGTTTTTGCCTAGGGCGGCAAAAATCCTTGCACCGGCCCTGGAGATATGTCTACCTGGAGTATCAAAGGGGCACTTCAATGCTGCCATGAACCATTCAAAGTGATAAATATTAGGCGTGTGTTTTCCCACAGAGTAGTATTCAGTTCCAGAAAATACAAATTTAGACCACCCAGGTGCAGTATGTGAAATATATATAAAGGAATAATTACTTCCCTTAGTTAGGTCAGGTATAACAAAAGGATTCCTCTTAATCCTCAAAATACACAGAGACAAAGCGAGATATACCTATACCAAAAAATACAAAAGAAAATACGCTCATAGGGGATTAACTTTCATATAATGAAGTGCCCCTTGTTTATATGTCACACTCACAAGATTATGGTTGTTTTCAAGCCCATCAAAATATGTGGATTCTCATGGATCTCCCGTTGTTGAAGTGATTACATGCAAAAAATGAAAGATAGCATAGTATAGCACTATTTCAAAAAGTATAAATTGCTTTAATGGTTGCACTTACAGCATAAAAGATGAAAAATGGCCCATCAATACAAATCTGTCGTCCAGAAAATGCAGAGTAACGAAATCCTTGTGGAAATCTCAGGCAAGATAACAAATATATAAAATCAAGTAAAATCAAATAAAATAAAAGTCCAGCAAATAACTCTACGCGTTTCGTCTGTTATGACAGACTTCCTCAGGAGTGATGAAATGCTTCAAATCTTCTGGGTGCTTTATCCTCCATTTATAGGTCCTCCCGCCGTTTTTTTCAACCAATTTCTCCCCATCAGCTGTCTCCGATCTCCTTTATTACAGTCCGTGGTGGTTTTCCATATATGGAGTTCCGGAGCACCTCTGTGGAATGCACGTGCGTTCCACCAACCCGGAAACATCCACATCCATTTCGGCTGTGCGGACGTAGTCGGCTCTGCCGGACGCAATGCATCTCGCTGGAACGCACGTGCGTTCCATTTCGCCCCACGAAGATTGAACGATCATCATAAAGTAAAAATAACAATAAAAATACATGGTGTTAATAATACATTCAGAGCACTGTTATTATTATCCAAATTAGAGGGTATGTGTTAAAACTAGGATCACACTCTGAAATGTGTTCCAGAGGGATAAGATACTCGTGGTCTTAACCCCTTAACACCGCAGCCAAATGTACAAGTTGTGAACGAAACAAAATGTAAACAAAACCTGGCATTTGCGCTATATGTCTGTCAAACCGTAATTCACCTCTTTCATATTAAATGCACCCCCCCTTATTATATATCATTTTATTCAGGGGAAACAGGGCTTTCATTTAATATCAAATATTTAGCTATGAAACATAATTTAATATGAAAAAAATGGGAGAAAATAAGATTTTTTTTTATTTTTTTCGTTCTACATGACATTTTAACTGTCAATGTCATAATACTGTTTGATTTTACTGCAATAAAATACACATATTTGTATTCAGCAAAGTCTCACGTGTAAAACAGTACCCCCTATGTACAGGTTTTATGGTGTTTTGGGAAGTTACAGGGTCAAATATAGCATGTTACATTTGAAATTGAAATTCGCCAGATTGGTTACGTTGCCTTTGAGACTGTATAGTAGCCCAGGAAATAAATTTACACCCATAATGGCATGCCATTTGCAATAGTAGACGACCCAAGGTATTGCAAATAAGCGATGTCCAGTCTTTTTTAGTAGCCATTTGGTCACAAACACTGGCCAAAGTTAGCGTTCGTATTTGTTTGTGTGTGAAAAATGCAAAAAACGCCAATTTTGGCCAGTGTTTGTGACTAAGTGGCTACTAAAAAAGACTGGACATACCCCATTTGCAATACCTTTGGTTGTCTACTATTGCAAATGGTATGCCATCATAGGGGTAATTTTCATTCTTGGGCTACCATAGGGTCATAAAGGCAACGTAAGCAATCTGGCGAATTTTAATGTGAAAAAAATTAAACACAAGCCTTATATTTGACGCTGTAATTTTTGAAAACACCATAAAACCTGTACATGAGGGGTACTGTTGTACTCAGGAGACTTCGCTGAACACAAATATTTGTGTTTCAAAACAGTAAAAAGTATTGCAGCAATAATATCGTCCCTGTAAGTGCTGTTTGTGCGTGAAAAATGCAAAAAACGTCACTTTTACTGGCGATATCATGGTTGTAATACATTTTACTGTTTTGAAACACTAATATTTGTGTTCAGCGAAGTCTCCCGAGTAAAACAGTACCCCCCATGTACAGGTTTTATGGTGTCTTGGAAAGTTATAGGGTTAAATATAGTGCTAGCAAATTAAATTCCCGATACTTTCGGCATGGGTGGTCAGGCAGGTCCCGCTAATTGTAATTAATTAGGATACCTAATTATGTAAAATTATTACATAAATATATGTGTAGAATTAATATATGTATATATATACATATGTGTATATATACGTATATATATATATATATATTTTTTTTTAATATTTTTATTTATATATAGGTATATATAGTGATATATACGTATATATTTATGTATATAGATATATATATTATTTCGTTCTACGTGTATTTTGATATAAATATATATATATTAATATCACAATACAGTTAGAACAAAATAAAACACATCTATATATTTTTTAATATTTTATTTTTAATTATTTTTTTATTTTATTTTTTTACGTATTTACATATTTATTTTTTTTATATTATTTATAAATATATATATAACAATAATTATATATATTTAATCAGTATCAGTCTACGTGTAATTTGATATTAATATATATATAATTATATATATATTAATATTAAAATATACCTAGACGGTGTATGTGTGTGTATGTATATGTGTATATATATACTTAGATCATATATATATAATATATATATATATGATCTAAGTATAAATTTTTTTTTTTACACTTATTTAACATTATTTTATTTTATTTTCAGCCAGCAGGGGGACCAACTGTCATTA
The DNA here is from genome assembly GCF_036172605.1 of Pelobates fuscus. Lineage (NCBI taxonomy): Eukaryota > Metazoa > Chordata > Amphibia > Anura > Pelobatidae > Pelobates > Pelobates fuscus. Next base: position 44,449,405 of record NC_086328.1, read on the forward strand.
CAGTTGGTCCCCCTGCTGGCAATACAGAAGCCAGCTATACCGGCCATGTGATTGTGAGGTCCTCGCAAGGACCTCACTCTCACATGACCGGGAGGGACCGGAGGAGGCAGATCTGCCTCGGGGGGGCTCCCTGGGAGTCCCCCCAACCGCGATCGCCGGCGTGGGACCACCGGCGACCGGGTAAGTTAAAAAAAAACGGCGGGCGTATATTTACGTCCTGCGGCGTTTAGAGCCGCTTTTAAAAGGACATAAATATACGTCCGCCGGACTTAAGGGGTTAAAGTGATATCTGCATAAAAAGCTTATCACATGTGGTAATTCAATATTGGTTAGTCACATCCATTATTCACGGTCTATTTATAAAAGACATCATCCCTATATAATTGGAAGATGTCCAGAGTTAAATAGGATACATAAGATGGAATATCATAACATAACAACAAGATGAGGTACAAAAATAAAAAATAAGCATAGACATAAACGATAAAATGTAATATATAACAACTGGAATGGGTGCATAGTGGAGAGAACAGAGAGAGGGATTCTGGAATATCAAATAAGCCTAATGTGAGTGGATAAAAAATAGATAAATACAAAAGTAAAAATAAAAATAAAAATAAAATAAAAATGAAAATGAAAAAATAATAATAATGAAAAAATAATAAAAAATTAGAAAAAATTAGAAAAATAGAAAAAATTGGAAAAATAGAATAAAAATGTTGGGAAACAACAATATTATAAAAAACAAACTAAATCAAAATCCACATTCAGCCCTAAGGGCTGAAGTGTTTTCAGCTTATGAATCCAGAATCCCTCCCTCTGTCTGAGTTTGTTCATAATATCCCCTCCTCTTACATCCAGATTCACCCGTTCGATAACGACCCAAGATAGATTGTGGGTTTTAAACGCTGGACATGTATTACAATGTGTGGGAACTGAGTGGTTCCTAACCCCCTTCTTAATATTGTTTAGATGTTCCAAAAAGCGTATTTTTGCTTTTCGTCCTGTTCTTCCCACATATTGTGCCCCGCAGCCGCAAGTAAGGAGGTATACTACATTGGTGGATATGCATGTGGTATGTCCCTTGATTTTAAATTCCTCTCCCGTTGTTGTGCTTTTAAAGGCTGAGACATGACATGGCATGGATCTACAGGCTTTGCATTTCCCACATGTGAAAAAACCTTTTCTACTGCTCTTTTCCTCCTTGGTTTTGTTAGGCGGTTTAAATAGACTAGGTGTTAAATGGGTTGAGAAGTTTCTCCCTTTTCTGTAGATGATTTTCGGGATGTCTGGTAGTTGACATCTCAAAAATTCATCCTGTTGTAGAATGGACCAATGTTTTTTAATTATTTTATTGATGTGAAAAGCTTTTGAATTATACTGTGTGTTAAATGAAAATTCAAAGGGATTCTTTTTGTTGGGTGATTTTTTGTGTTTATCCACCAGGAGGTCTCCCCTGTGGATGTTTCTAATCTTTTGTACTTCAGTTTGTAGTAGGTCCTTCTTGTACCCCTTCTCTACAAACTTTCTAGTCAGGAAATCTGCCTGTTCTATATATAGACTCTCATCTGAACAGTTTCGTCTCAATCTGGTGTATTGGCTCTTTGGAACTCCTGCGAGCCATTTGGGATGGTGTCCACTATCCGATTGGATGAAACTGTTCATATCCGTAGGCTTGAAGTATGTTTTGGTTCTGATCTTTAGATCTTCAATAAAGATCGTCAACCACATAACTATAGATTTTCTGGATTTGACGATCTTTATTGAAGATCTAAAGATCAGAACCAAAACATACTTCAAGCCTACGGATATGAACAGTACATGTCCAGCGTTTAAAACCCACAATCTATCTTGGGTCGTTATCGAACGGGTGAATCTGGATGTAAGAGGAGGGGATATTATGAACAAACTCAGACAGAGGGAGGGATTCTGGATTCATAAGCTGAAAACACTTCAGCCCTTCGGGCTGAATGTGGATTTTGATTTAGTTTGTTTTTTATAATATTGTTGTTTCCCAACATTTTTATTCTATTTTTCCAATTTTTTCTATTTTTCTAATTTTTTCTAATTTTTTATTATTTTTTCATTATTATTATTTTTTCATTTTCATTTTTATTTTATTTTTATTTTTATTTTTACTTTTGTATTTATCTATTTTTTATCCACTCACATTAGGCTTATTTGATATTCCAGAATCCCTCTCTCTGTTCTCTCCACTATGCACCCATTCCAGTTGTTATATATTACATTTTATCGTTTATGTCTATGCTTATTTTTTATTTTTGTACCTCATCTTGTTGTTATGTTATGATATTCCATCTTATGTATCTTATTTAACTCTGGACATCTTCCAATTATATAGGGATGATGTCTTTTATAAATAGACCGTGAATAATGGATGTGACTAACCAATATTGAATTACCACATGTGATAAGCTTTTTATGCAGATATCACTTTAAGACCACGAGTATCTTATCCCTCTGGAACACATTTCAGAGTGTGATCCTAGTTTTAACACATACCCTCTAATTTGGATAATAATAACAGTGCTCTGAATGTATTATTAACACCATGTATTTTTATTTTTATTTTTACTTTATGATGATCGTTCAATCTTCGTGGGGCGAAATGGAACGCACGTGCGTTCCAGCGAGATGCATTGCGTCCGGCAGAGCCGACTACGTCCGCACAGCCGAAATGGATGTGGATGTTTCCGGGTTGGTGGAACGCACGTGCATTCCACAGAGGTGCTCCGGAACTCCATATATGGAAAACCACCACGGACTGTAATAAAGGAGATCGGAGACAGCTGATGGGGAGAAATTGGTTGAAAAAAACGGCGGGAGGACCTATAAATGGAGGATAAAGCACCCAGAAGATTTGAAGCATTTCATCACTCCTGAGGAAGTCTGTCATAACAGACGAAACGCGTAGAGTTATTTGCTGGACTTTTATTTTATTTGATTTTACTTGATTTTATATATTTGTTATCTTGCCTGAGATTTCCACAAGGATTTCGTTACTCTGCATTTTCTGGACGACAGATTTGTATTGATGGGCCATTTTTCATCTTTTATGCTGTAAGTGCAACCATTAAAGCAATTTATACTTTTTGAAATAGTGCTATACTATGCTATCTTTCATTTTTTGCATGTAATCACTTCAACAACGGGAGATCCATGAGAATCCACATATTTTGATGGGCTTGAAAACAACCATAATCTTGTGAGTGTGACATATAAACAAGGGGCACTTCATTATATGAACGTTAATCCCCTATGAGCGTATTTTCTTTTGTATTTTTTAGTATTCAGTTCCAGAGCCTTATCATAGAGGTGGTTCATAACAAATCCTACCTTACTACTATCAGCGGGAAAGGATGTAGGTTGGAATTAAAGAATATCACACATTGAACAAGCACCTGTCAACATTTAGATGGATCACCTCCAAAATGTTTTGGAGGAGTCATCTTAGTTGAGGAGTCAGCAGCTGGGGTGGGTGAAGCTTCAGTACTGGATGGAGAAGGAGCTACAGTCTGGGGAGTTTGATTTGCAGTATCAATTCTGGCCAATAAGGTGAGATTACAAATTACGTCAAAGATCACACGTCGGAAATGATGCAATTTGTCAATTTGTAAATAGCAGAGAAACGCTAATGGTGAGCGGACGATGTAGGTCACATAAGGTCCCTACAGCACCACACACTGGTTTCCACATCTTATTTGATGTCACTGTCTTCCTAGCACCATCCAATCCTGCAGAAGTATTTGAGTGGACCATTTCATGTGTGCAATCTGAGCTAGTGATGGGTGGGAGTGAAGGAAGGGGTTTAATGTTCAATGGGTGAAGTGAGCGAGGGAAGGATTTATTTTCAATGTCAGTAGGGAAGGACACTAAACTTTCCCCTTGCAGGCAGCCCACCGATGGCATAACAACAGAGTTCCTGGATGCATAAGACATGTGTTCTGGGGGTGTAACTAGCCTTCAGCAAACAAGAGCATTGATGAATATACAGCAGTTTAAGCAGAAAGCCTGTGCAAAGCAGAAGTGGTCATATTGGTTGGGGTAACCCTTAAATTTATAAAAGTGCCAATTTATATTGAAATTTGCACTTTTTGCAAAATGTACAAACAGTGTGTATCATCACACAAAAAATACTTCAGCAAGCTAAATTGCATTAACTGTTTGGGGCTTTCTTTAATGGTGAATTAAGTAATAAAAATATAAAGAATAGTTGGGGTAATTTGACTTCCCAAGTGTCATTCTGCTCCCACCTCCAATACCATCGTATTTCCTTTTGCCTCCCTCTACTCCCGTCCTTCAACTTTTTTATTTATCATTCTACAGGCATCTCTCGTGGTTGTATCATCATTCAAGAAAGTATAGTAATTTTGTTTCAAATCCGTTTTTGTAGACCTTGTATTCTTTTGGTGTAACAAATATCTTATTTTTTTTATGTACTACTGTAAAAAATAACTAAATAATAATATAAAATAAAAAAAATTCATATTTACTGTCCATAGAGAGTGACTGTTGTCCCACCAACATCCACCAGCAGTAGTTGCTGATTGGATAAGACATATGCTAATGTTGACAGTACATACCTCCAGTCTGATCAAACTGGCTAGTAGCAATCAATAAACAGCAATCAGTTCCTTTGTATCTGTATATTTCAGTTCTTGGGCTGCGTTTTTATTACAACTGGTGCTTCTAATAAATAAGCATACATTACCATATTTAATATCATTTTAAACCACTGATACTGAACTTGATATATAATTTTTTCTCAAATTACATTAAAAAAATCTGTAATTAAACAGGTTTTTAACTTTTTTTTAAGGAATATAGAATTATACCCCACAGTTAAGTACTCATGCATGCACATCCATACACACACACACATTTTCCTTACTGGATATTACAAGAGACAAACTGGACACAAGTTATCGAACAATCTTGCAAAAGTCAATCTCATGGGATGTGACCTGAATATATTAGCCCATGTTCCTATATTCCAATTAGCAGCCAACTTACTGGCAAGACAAAGATCACAGCAGGAATCAGTGAAGTGTGAGCACATTTAAGAGAATTACACAGTGTGTATGGGTGCGTGTGTGTGTGTATATATATATATATATATATATATATAAAACACCTTTACTTTAAACAACTTTTTCTCTTCAGCAGCATAGCCTAAAATATTAGAATACTTAAGGTTTTGCCATTTTCACCATTACATTTCTGTATATGTGGCTTTGAAGCTTTCTATACTATCAGACAAGTCTAGATAACTGGTCTTTAAAATTAGCTCACTTTTGAGTCACATGTCTTACATAAAAATACCAATTCATTATTTAAAGGGACACTGTGAACATCTAGACCACCTTCATCTCATTAAACTGATCTGGGTGCACTGCCCCTGTGCCCTTGCACTACTCTACCAGACAGCCACCAGAGGTACTTATGGGTCCTTGGCGGACTTTTGCATGAGGACATCCAGCGTCAGATTAAACACCATAGGAAAGCATTGATTCAATGCTTTGCGATGGGGAAGTCCTAATGCAATCGGCACACTCACTGTGCATGCACCCCCGTTGGCTGACATTGGACATTGGTGCTGGAGGTGTGGAGGTGGAGCCTGAACCAGTGCTGTGGGACATGTAAGTGACAAAAAGGTTTTTAACCCTTTCAGCGCTCTGGGGTGCAAGGGAGGGGGGCAGAGGGTACTATATTGCTATTAATACCATTTGTATAGCTAGCATTATAGTTGCCCTTTAATTAAAAAAATATTTTCATCCATAATGCTAGTTCAGAATGGATCTTATCTTCCTAACTCAATATTCATTTTCAGTATGTATTATTCATTTCCTTAAAAGAGTTTACATAAAGGGTGTAGAGATTACTAGGGTAATTTGAAATTACTGGAAATTAGACATTTCTTAAATGCTTGGTATTTAGATAATGTTGTTCACTGTGCAATAAAAACTACTTTTTCATCAAAATGACGTTGTTACTGTGCCAGGAGGTTCCTGGTACTTTGTTACAAGTAAGGATTAAACCATTCAAGCTTTAGCCCCAAAGTTGTTACTCCATTGCCAGTCCTCACTGTCCCCATTAACATCTGGTTTCTGAAATTCACCTAGAGGAAGCATAGACTGCCACAGACCATGGATGCAGCTTATTGGCTTAGAGCAGTCAGCTAATGCTCTAACTTAATGAGTACTTCCCTATTCATGAAAAGGTGTGGTTTAACCTTCAGAGATAAGGAAGTGCCAGGGACTTCTTGGTACCATAAAAACATCCTTTTAATTAAGTTGTTATGGTATAGTTTTTATGGTATATGGAGTGTTCCTTTAAGTGCAGTATCTTTTCACATATCCAGGTTTTTTCATGTCATAACTCACAGAAAACTAGGGAGAACAGCAGACAGGCTCACAGGCGCAACCTTTTTTTATGAAATGTATTAGTATTAATATTAATACTTCCATTTAAATAAAGGCAATACAATGTTCTTAGTTAGTTGTTACTCTCACTTGAGAGCATAAAGGCCAACATTCAGGTACACATTGATGGAGAGTAATCAAAGTGTCCATATAGACACTTTGGTAGGCTCAAGCTTTTCTCCACCGAAAGATTCACAATGCAACAATATTAATAACATTTAGAACTAATTGCATCCAGTAGGATGCACAATTCATCTCCTGCAACTGTCCTGCAACCCGAAGGGCAGGCTAATTGAGCTGTTGCCCATTCTCACGTCTCTTGCTACTTGTTTTTCTCTCCTTTCTCTCCTTAAGTTTAAGTTGTGCATGTGAGGGCTGTACTGTATGTTTCTAGGGGATGCAGGGGGCTGCATTATGTGTATCTAGGAGCTTTAGTGTGTGTACGAATATAGGGGTTGTAGTGCACATGTGTGTGTATAGGTGCAGCAATGTGTGTATATGGGGTGTAGTGTGTGTATAGGGGTATAGTGTGTGTTTAGAGTGTTTATAGGGGTATAGAATGTGTATTCATAGATTAGATAGTGTGTGTAGAGTGTGTGAATGGATAGGGGGTGTGGTGTATGTCAAAGGGGTATATAGTGTAGGTCAGTGCTGGGGGTGTAGTGTGTGTGTAGTGTGTGTTTATAGTGGGTAGAGAGAGAGTGAGTGCAAGGATTTTAGTTTTTGTTTAGAGTGTATGGATTTTGTGTACTGTGGTATAGTGCATGTCGGTGCAGGTGGGTGTACTGTAAGAGGGTATAGAGCGTGCAGGTGCAGGGGGTGTACTGTGTTACATAGTTACATAGTTACATAGGTGAAAAGAGACTTGCGTCCATCAAGTTCAGCATTCCTCACATATGTTTTTGCTGTTGATCCAAAAGAAGGCAAAACACCTAGTCTATAGCGCTTCCAATTTTGCAAAAAAAATAGGAAGAAAAAATTCCTTCTTGACCCCAAAATAGCAGTCAGATGTCTCCTTGGATCAAGCAGCTATTACCCCACTAATTAGAAATTATATCCCTGTATGTTATGTTTTTGCAAGAATTTATCAAATTGCAGTTTAAACATCTGCATGGACTCTGATAAAACCACCTCTTCAGGCCGAGAATTCCATATCCTTATTACATTTACTGTATAAAAAAAACAAACAAAAAAAAACGTTTCTTTGCCTTAGATGAAATCTCCTTTCTTCTAGCCTAAATGTGTGACCTTGTATCCTATGTATAGCCCTGTTTATGAATAGATTTCCAGATAATGGTTTGTACTGGCCCCGAATATATTTGTATAATGTTATCATATCCCCTCTCAAGCGCCGTTTTTCCAAACTAAAGAGATTTAAATGTTTTACCCTTTCTTCGTAACTAAAATGCTCCATTACTTTTATCAATTTTATAGCTCGTCTCTGCACTCTTTCTAGTGCCATGATATCCTTCATTAGAACAGGTGCCCAAAATTGCACAGCATATTCAAGTTGTGGTCTTACCAGCGATTAATAAAGAGGCAAAATTATAATTCATCCTGAGAATTTATGCCCCTATTTATACATGACAAAACCTTACTGGCCTTAGCAACTGAAGATTGACATTGCATATTGCTGCCTAATTTGTTGTCTATAACAATTCCCAAATCCTTCTCGTGTGTGGTTATCCCTAATTCACTACCATTTAGGGTGTAAGTTGCTTGTGCATTGTTGACTCTGAAGTGCATAACTTTACATTTCTCTACGTTAAATTTCATCTGCCATTTTAGTGCCCAGTCCCCCAATCTATCCAAATCCCTCTGGAGCAAAGCAATATCCTGCTCACATTTTATTACTTTACAAAGATTTGTGTCATCTGCATACACTGATACATGGTTTTCAATGCCTATTTCAAGATCATTTATAAATATGTTATAAACAGAACCCTGAGGGACACCACTTACCACTTTTGTCCAGCCTGAAAATGTACCATTAATGACAACTCATTGTACTCTATCCTTAAGCCAATGTCTACCCAAGAGCAAAAATATTAATCCAGACCAATTTCTTTTAGTTTGTATGTAAGGGAGTAGGTGCAGGGGGTGTACTGTGTGTATGTAAGGGAGGTATAGAGCGTGTAGGAGCAGGGGGTGTACTGTGTGTATGTAAGGGGGTATTGAGTGTGTAGGTGTAGGGGATATACTATGTGTATGTTATGGGGTACAGAGTATGAAGGTGCATGCCGTGTACTATGTGTATATAAGGGGGTACAGAGGTGCAGGGGGTGTACTATGTGTATGTAAGGGGATACTGGGTATCTAGGTGCAGGGGGTATACTGTAAATGTGTATATAGGGGTAGGATAGTGGCTTGATTAATTTAATAATAAAATATAAATATATACCATTTACTACCCCTCTCCCTTGTTACCTTGCAGGTGGGAGAGGGAGCACACAGACCCCTGGAGGTCCAGTGAGAGGGGGGACGCCGTACAAGGATCCCTGGTGGTCCAGCTAGCTGGTTATTTGGTCTGTACCATGCGGGGTACAGACCATGTCTCTGCCTCTCACGAGCGCCGGTATTTCAGAGCATTGCCACGGGTTACCGCTCGTGAGAAGACAGAGGCTGCCTAGCACATGCGGAGCGTGTTCTAAACAATTTCTCCCCTCCAGCCCGTGAATCTCTCAACCGGCCCATAAAAGGAAAGCCTCTGTCTTCTCGCTGGTGCTGCCCTGCATGGGCCGATAGGGGAGATCCTTTGATCCATTTGCCCAGTGTGCCCGATGACCAGCCCCACATGCCACATGCCTGATGTGCCCGATGGCTAGCCCCACCCATGAGTCCATGCGCTGTATTAATAATACTGGGAGGACCTTATGTTACCCCACCTCAGCCCACTTCCTCCCAGCACATTGCTCATTTAGTTGCCAGGTATAGCAAGACAGTTCCTCTTTTGCCGGGACAGAAGAACAAAACATAGGACTGTCCAAGACAGTTGGTCACAATGAAACAGTGTTAAAAAAGGATATAAAGCAAACTAGCTATTTTTATGATATAAAATGTGCTCTCTCATGTGGGTGTAGAGGTAAGAGGATTTTGCTAATGTCAGTTCAAAAGAAAGGAAAACAGATTTTATAATAACACCATAGAATTTTAAAATGTGAATACATTCTAAATGAATAAATAAATATATATATATTTAGATAGAATATGAAGAAAAAAAAACTGTTCATGTTGAATTAAGATTATTTAAAAAAACATTTTTAAATGTCAACAGTCTTTAATTTCCAATATGCATCTCTGTAGAACGTATAATGATATTATTTGTGTTATTTTAAAATAATTAAAGGAACAAACAAATGTTCCTTAATGTGCTAAACACTTAAATATATTGAAAGGGTAGACATCTGACAGCTCGTCCTTTTTTGTTAATATTTTTTGTTGTTTTCATTATGTTCATGTTGCAGTTAAACACTGTTTAAAATATTGGCAAATTTAACAATATATATGTATTTCATTAATGTAGATGAGGTTCCATCACTGTTAGATCTCAGAGAATATTTCAGTATCTATATTAGCACTTTCTTTATACACAGTAAATTATTACTGCTATTTTCATGACAGTACTACCGCAATTATAAAGTGCTCTTTGTTCAAAGGTTTTGACAGTGAAAAGTATGAGCTAAAATTAAGATGATATACACTGGTAATATATGTCCAGTTAAGAAAAAGGAATGGCCTGGACTTGCTTCCTAACCATGCATCACTGAGATTTGGAGAAGAGAGCAGCTTTTAAACATTTCAATTAGCCCTGACATGGCCTAGGTTAGCCAACAGATTATCCCGGCACTGTGCCGTTACGTTTTATTAGCCTTTCTCCGCAAATTACACATTTGTGTAACCGTCTATAAATTCCCTCTGTTAACAGCTGAGTAATTGCTGTAGATGATGCCAACTGTTTTATTTAAAGCATTAGTATTTTATTTTCATACTAAAACAATTGTACATTATCTCTGTGCTTATTTGGTTTTTACCCCTTAAGAGCCAAGACACAATGCATGTCTTTCTATTGTCTTACCTAATGAGCCAATGGAGTGTATGAGAACCAAAACGTTTTAAATCATAATCAAATCTGAAATTATATTAAAATATCCTATTAAAGAAACTCTTTAAAGCTTCATGTCAAATAAAAATGACTTTTGTTTGTACATGCATAGGTTTCAACGCACTTTAAACAAATAAATAATGTGGAACCTTAACTTCACTAATATTACTTAAATCCTTTCTACCACTTGAGGAAACTAAAAACATAAGGTTCCTATACCGATGAATACCCTTTGACACCAGAGGAGGCTCGTCCTTAGAAGCACTTTGGGCAGCTCCTCACCAGTTTTTATGTGGTTAACAAATATTAGCAGTAGTTTATAATTAGTTTATTTTTCTGGGGAGAGGGGGAGGAAGTTAAAAATATATATGAAAACATAAAAAAAAAATGTGTCTCTTGAACACTGTAATAAGTTTCAGTACTGAAGGTCCCCACTCTCTGATTAGTGGTTGTCTGGAGAAGCTTTCATGAGAGCAATTGGGCATGTCAACAAAAGCATTACAGTATTGGAATCTGTCCTGTTTTAGCAGATTTTGTTCATGCCTAGTCTCCTTTTCAGGGGCCTCCCATTGAGTTGTCATTTGGGCAGCAGAGCCAGCTGCCCATGAGGGGAGTCATGAAGCAAAAAGCCATCTTGGAAGTAGCAGAGAGAGAGAGCTCAGTAACAGCAGCTCCTGTCCCCTGTCAAATGTAACTGTATTATTTTTTTCTCTCCGCCAACAGGCTCATTGTCTGACTAAGGTGTGAATAAGCAAGAGAAAATGACAGACATTACTTTACTGCCTGTCACTAACAGTGTTAAAAAAAAAAGTCTAGTGCACATTGCATAGTTTAGGCGCATCTGCCCTGTGTCCACCATTTCCTTTCATGTTCCCAGTGTAGCCCAATGTATCTCTGTAGCTGAGAACTAAGCCATGTGCTGTAGCTAATTGGAAAGTGTCCTTGGCATCCTTTGCACCATGTGGCTGCCATGCTGGCACCTGGCATCTCTATTTTGACTTATGTGTTCTTTGAGACAGCAAATGTCATTCCACCATAATGTAAAATGTTGCAGAACTATTGCCTTTGCTTTCACTGATGTTGCAAGTGAGCATCAATATGGTGCCAGCACGTTTGGTATCCCTTATAAACTTAGATGATGCTCCCCTAACAGACAAGAGCTATCATCTTTGATCAGACTGCACCTATAAATTCCCATAGTGTGTACTTAGCAGTGCTTAATTATTCTGATGCCCATACCTTATAGACCGATAGCTGTATAGTCCCTGACCCATTTCTGTGTTCTCTCTTTCCTTTCTCCATTACACCTGGACTTTCTGGCCTGTTTCACTGCTTGTGCTTCCTCGTTACTTGGCCTAACCTTCAGACGTACTGACTCCCCCCTCCTGCTTTGTCCTTCTGAATTTAAAGCTACTGAATGTGTCCTATTCTGGTTTATTAACAAAGCCTCTGTGCCATCACAGACTTCCAGGGCTCCTGTCACCAATCTCAGGTCATCAAGAAGGCCTTGCTTGCAAGGGTTTGATATCTATCTTTTATCATGTTGTTGCTCCTCCAATACGCTCTCGGATGTCAACAATATATGAGGTACATCCAGTATCAGTAAGAGACGCTCTTAAATTAGTTCAATATTTGTTTTTTAAAGACTGGGAATTTCTACTGGACCTTTGAAGAAGTCTGATATCCATTAAATAAACCTTTTTATTATGGACAGAAAGAAAGTACTGTCTAATTGGGAGTGAGCAGACCTTTTTATAATATCAGAGTTTTGTGCCTGAAATGTCTGCAGTGTAGAGGAGTATCTACCTCAACTACAGATTGTAGCCGTATAAGTCCAGTGATGTAGATGTAACAAACAGATAAAATTTGTATCTTGTAATACCTTTTTATTGGACTAACATAATTTATTTTAATGGCAAGCTTTCGGGAGAACCTACCTTTCTCAAGTCTAAAGCATTTCTGAGCAAGATGAGACATAGAATTCAAAGTTGAGTTGTGATACAGACAGGGGCGGACTGACAACTCACAGGGCCCTCGGGCAATAGGAGACCAAGGGCCCCCTTCTGGTGCAAAGTTTTTTTCCCCTGTGTTTGCTGGTGACATCACAAGCAGCATCCCCCACATTTGTTTTCAGTCATACAAGTCCATACAAGTAACCTGCAAACGTTTGTAGGCGACTTGTGGGGTTCAGTGTGTGGGATGCTGCTTGTGATGTGTTCCTGTATATCAATGTGTTGTGTAAATTTTTTTGCCTTTTACCTATTGTACTGCACTGCAGAATATGTTTGTGTTATATAGATGGTTGTAATTATGGTGTGTGTGTGAGAGTGTGTAAGGAGGCTGTGTGCAGTATTGCAATGGTAGGAATGCTGCTTGTGATAACTGTAGGGAGGCTTTGTGTAGGGAGGCTGCATGTTGTTTTCCATGTGTGGGGATGCTGCTTGTGGGATTGTGTGCATACAGTGAGGCTTCTGTTGATTTTAAGTGTGTGAATGAGTCTGTTTGCAGTGCAGTATGTGAGTTGAGACAGCTGGTTGTGTTGCAGTGTGTGTGGTAGGGGCTGTAGTAGGCGTCTGGGGTTTACTAGGGCTGTAATGTGTGTTTGTATGGATAATAGATATTAAAGGGACTCTCCAGTGCCAAGAAAACAAACCGATTTCCTGGCACTGCAGGTCCCCTCTCCCTCCCACCCCCCATCCCATGTTGCTGAAGGGGTTAAAACCCCTTCAGTGACTTACCCGTATCCAGCGCCGATGTCCCTCGGCTCCTGGTCAGGATCTGCCCACGCTCCTATTGAGCATGCGCGGCCGGGGAGACCTAATGCGCATGCGCGGCAATGCCGCACACGCTCATTAGACCTCCCTATAGGACAGCATTGAATGCTTTCAAATGGGGATTTCAGCAACGCGTGAGGACGTCCAGCTATGTTATAGCACACTTTTCGTGTTCTATGAACACGGAAGTGTCCTCTAGTGGCTGAGGACTTAACCCTTCAAGGTAAATATTGCAGATTATGAAAACTGCAATAATTACACTTGCAGGGTTAAGGGTAGTGGGAGTTGGCAACCAGACCACTCCAATGGGCAGAAGTGGTCTGGGTGCCTGGAGTGTCCCTTTAAGGCTGTGTGTGTGGATAGTAGCTGCAGTGTGTGCGTGTGGGGATATGGGCTCTAGTAGGTGCAGGGGGGCATAGGGACCGTAGTGGCTGTAGAGAATGGAAGAGTGATAGGTGGTATACTGGGTGCAGGAAGGTATAGGGGCTGTAGTGGGTTTAGTGAGGGCTGTGATGGGTGTAGGGATGGATAGGGGTTGATATGGGTGAAAGGGGCATTAGGGCTGAGGTGGGTGATGGGGGAGATGGGTGCTGAGGTGGACATGGGGCCCAGGTGGGACCTAAGGGAGATGGGTGCTGAGGTGGAGCGGGACATGAGGCTGATGTGGGTGCTGAGGTGGAGGGGGGCATTGGAGATGAAGTGGGTGCTGGGGTAGATGGGGGCAGAGGTGAGCGAAGGTGGAGGGAGATGGGTGCTGAGGTGGAGATGAAGTGGGTGCTGGGTGAGAGGGGGGCTGAGGTGAGTGAAGGTGGAGGGGGATGGGTGCTGAGGTAGAGGGGGGCATGGGAGATGAGATGAGGTGAGTGAAGCAGGAGATGGGTGCTGAAGTGGGTGGAGGGGGGCATGGGGCTAAGGGAGGTGGGTGCTGAGTTGGAGAAGGGCATAGGGCTGAAGTGGGTGCTGAGGTGGAGAGGGCATGGGAGATGAAGTGGGTGCTGAGGTGGGTGGAGGGGGCATGGGAGATGAAGTGGGTGCTGAGGTGGGTGGAGGGGCATGGGAGATGAAGTGGGTGCTGAGGTAGGTGGAGGGGCATGGGAGATGAAGTGGGTGCTGAGGTGGGTGGAGGGGGCATGGGAGATGAAGTGGGTGCTGAGGTGGGTGGAGGGGGCATGGGAGATGAAGTGGGTGCTGAGGTGGGTGGAAGGGCATGGGAGATGATGTGGGTGCTGAGGTGGGTGGAAGGGCATGGGAGATGAAGTGGGTGCTGAGGTGGGTGGAGGGGCATGGGAGATGATGTGGGTGCTGAGGTGGGTGGAGGGGCATGGGGCTGAGGGAGATGGGTGCTGAGGTGGAGAGGGGATGGGAGATTTACATACCTGCTGACTGTGCCAGGCTGCTCACTCAGTATATTCTGCAGGAGGAGAGGAGGAGGCAGGAAGTGATGTCACTTCCCCTCTCCTGGGCCCCGCCTCCTCCCCTCACACGCTCCGCAGAGAGTATAGAGGAGACCTGGCAAGAGCAGGATTGCTGCCAGATCTCAGTAGGTGAGGGGACACATATCATGTTAAATTGTGCCTCTCTGGCTGGGGAGATCTCTGAACTCCCCAGCCAGAGAGAGTATGACTGTTAAGGCAGCCGGGCCCCTGACTGCCTCGGGCCCTCGGTCCATGACCGATCTGCCCGAGTGGTCAGTCCACCCCTGGATACAGAGGTTAAAGCGTCATGAGTGCAGATAAGACACAGGCTTTATAGAAAATAGACACTATTCTCGCAGAGGGTCGTAAATATCTTGTGTGAAGATCACAGAGTGAGAGAGAGGAAAAAAACTGTGCAGAAGATGGTGCTAGAAGGGGAGAGTAAAAACAAAATAATTACTTATATTAGGAATTCATGAATTCCCATCCTAGAGTTACAGGATAAGCATGAAGGCCTATATCTAGCATGCACAGACACACACACTCACACACATGTACATATACACAAGTAGTGTATATGTACAAGTATACACAAGTACATACGCAATATACACAAATATAAATGCACAGTCATATATATAAGCATGCGTGCATAAGAGTATGGGAAAGCATAGGTCTATACATGGTCCTTTGTATATTGACAGAATAAACATATCATTGGAATGCATTTTAAAATGTTGATACATATAACAGAACAGCAAGATAATGCTGGGGGAGTGTTCATGTAAAGTGTTGGAAGTGGGACAGGAAACCCAAATCAAAATTGAGTCCTCTATTCTTGTTGTTAAACTATTTGATCATTTTGGCTTCAAAAGCTTTTCTTTCTTGGGTATTTTTAAAATGTACACGTGTGTGTGTATATGTATGTATGTATGTGTATATATATATATATATATATATATATATATATATATATATACATACTGGGCATAGGCCTTCATGCATATCCTGTAACTCAATTGTAAGATTGTGTAACTTCTGTATGGTTTGTTTGTTTTTTTTCTTCTCTCTCCCCCCTCACTCTGTGATCTTCACACAAGATATTTACAACCATCTGCAAGAATGGTGTCTATTTTCTATCAAACCTGTGTCTTATCTGCACTCATGTTGCTTTAACCTCTGTATCACAACTCATCTTTGAATTCTATGTGTCGTCTTGCTCAGAAATGCTTGCTAAATGCTGAGAAAGGGAGGTTCTCCCGAAAGCTTGTCATTAACAAAATTCAGTCCAATAAAAAAGGTATTGCAAGATACAAATTGTATCTGTTTTTTAAATCTACCTCAACTACTGTAGACTACTAAGGTATTTTGTATTTCTCTTTTTATTTTCATAATTCTTTGATATCACTTTTTATTTTAATTGCAAAATTAGAACCTATAGACTTTAAGCTCGTTTGAGCAGGATCCTCTTCAACCTATCGTTCCTGTAAGTTTTCTTGTAATTGTCCTATTTATAGTTAGATTCCCCCCTCTCATAATATTGTAAAGCGCTACGGAATCTGTTGGTGCTATATAAATGGCGATAATAATAATAACAACACCAATCTTGGCTGCCTGTGCTGTTGGTACAGTCCTGGTCCCACAGGACTAGAAATATGTATTAATTAAAAAGGAGAACCACCCCAGCACGTGGCAATTCATGCTATATTGGTGGGTTTATTTAGTCATCAAAAGACAATGTTTCAACACCAAAATTTATTTTTAAACCATTGCGAACCATAGCTTGAAAAAGACTCCATGGTGTTGAAACATTGCCGTAAATAAAAACATTATATCACAAATTGCTGAGTGCTGGGGTGTTTCTCCTCTTACTCACTCTTTGATTTGTCAGAGAGGTTATAGCTAGGTTAACATAGAGCTGTGTGCTTACTACATTTATTTTCTTACTGCAAACAATCAGAACCTTTCACACATGCGCAGCACTGTGCGTGATTGACCAACATAATGGATAAAAATAAATCAATGGGACCTCAATGCAGGGAAAACCTGCAAATTAGAGAAACAGTTACAGGATATTATTCATTTAAAAAAAAAAAAAAAACTAATAACAAAATACCATGCTCAAAAATATCTTGTTCATTTGTTATCGCTTTAAATGATGACTCTTTGGATATGGGAGCTCACTTTTATTTTATTATATCAAGCTCTACAAAAAAGGCACCGTTTTATACTATATTTACATAGTTTCTTTCACATTTTAAGTCGGGATTTTTTTTTAATACTAACAGCTTTTGCTAAATGCTAGAGTAGAGTAGCTCAAAAATAATACATTTTTGCATACAGTTGTTGTACAGCATTGTTCAAGGCTCTATAATATAATGCTGTTATATTGTGTCACTTTACCCTACTCCCTCTAGCATTTAAGCTCATTGAGCAGGGCCCTCAACCCCTCTGCTTCTGTGCGTCAAACTTGTCTGGTTACAACTACATGTCCGTTCGTCCACTCACTGTAAAGCGCTGCGGAATTTGATGGCGCTATATAATAATGATAATAATAATAATGATAATAATAATCTGGTTCCCAAGGTGATTTATCCTTTAGTTTAGTATACTCTTACATATTTTCTTTTTCATGTTTTTTTTTTTTGAAAGGTTGTGAGCTTTCAAATAATTTTATAACAGATAGGTGAAGAATATATTTCATGTATTTAGTCGCTGAATAGCAATCTGTACAATAAATTATATTTTTCTCAGTTTCACTTTAACTATTTAACTTTGTCTATATCAGAAAATAAAAAAGCATCTCACTTTCAATTATACAAATAAACCCATGTTTCTGGTGGGGTTCTATATCTGTATTTTTCTTATTTTGACATTCTTGAGCATGAACGGGTTAAGATCTTTATTATTTTTTATTTCTGTGGTACTAAAGTATCATTACAGTACGAAATATATCTTATAGTATATCTATGAAGTGTTAATTTACAAGTTAGTTCTCATTTGTTAGGAAAACATAGATCATTTTCTGTTGTATCAGTATTTTTGACTAAATAACTTGAAATGTACACCACACGGAAATTAAACCAACATCCCCATAGATTGGTTTCAGCAGGTTTAATAATTTAAAATGCGCAAATGTACTTTTAAGACATCGCAACACGTAAAACAGTGTGTGAACATATGTATTGAACATTAAAATCATAAACAGAATTGCTAGGTCATATACCTGTTACTTGCAATAAGGTGTTTATGTGAGCAGGACGCACAACAGATATTTCAAAAACATCTGACACATGGCGTTACAATATCTACAGACTTATCAAATGTAGTTTAACTAACCACAGATGTTTTTTTGGGGGTGGGGGGTGTTTTGCATTTTTTTGTTTTTTTTTTGCTTTTTCTAATAAAACGATAAATTAGATATAAACTATGATACATTTATAAAAAGAGTTGTAAGGATAATTATGGAACAAAATAAAAGCCTTTTTTTAATGAACATGTTTAAATAACCATTACATATAGGGTTTTTTTTTTGTTTTGTTTTTTAAAGGGTTGCATAGACTTTAATATTCTAGTTATGTAGAATATGCAATGCATGTAAACCGTGATAAATACATCTTTACATAAAATGGATATGGAGAAATAATTTTTTTTTTGCAAAAACAGAGTTCCAGAAAATGTATTATTTTCGAGAAACTCAACCCTAGCATTTAGCAAAAGCTTTAATTATTAAAAAAAAAATCCTGACTTAAAATGGGAAAGAAAAACTATGTAAATATAATATAAAATTGTGCCTTTTTGTAGATCTTGATATAATTAAATAAAAGTGAGCTCCCATATCCAAAGAGACACCATTTAAAGCGATTAATGAAAAATGCATTTTAGTGGATTTTGATTACCCCACTGCAACAAATTGGTAATTGTGCAATTACACTTTGACCTTGGGATGTTTCCTGTGGGACATATCAGTGTTACCATTTAAACGGACATTATGCAGAAAACTAAGTTGGTATTAATCAACTTACTCCGATATTATGCCTATTATGCCAGCGTGATAACTGTAGAGTTGTAATTAGCTTACTCATTGTGAGAGAAGCCAATGAAACCGTATGTAAATGCCATTGCTCTCCTTCCTCTGCTCAGCATCATGCAATCCAGCTGTTATCTCAAGTGAGCAATAGATTATTTTAACCCTTGCACTGCCCTGCTTTAATTAGAATTTTCATTCCTTTCGATGTTAATTGTGACTGCCATTTTCCATTTTCTCAATCGCTAATTTGGAACAAAGTTTCACTGTAATATCAACCCACTGTTTTTCATGGCTATCAAGTCTCTCTGCTTGGATAAACAGAAAGTGACAACTATTTAGGCACAGCCTGACAGTAGATTTAGCTTAACACGGAGGAATATAAAAATCAGTGCTTGCCACTTACCTAAAATAACATAATCTCGTAAAATTACATGATCCATACTGATAAAATTCACATAACCAGCCCCCTAATTCTCATATCAGATATGCATTTGTGATATATAAAATCTAACGTGTGCTCGCAGTTTGGTCTCGTCAGTCAATGTGTATAAATATAATTTCCTCTGAGGCCTTTACACTTTAAGTAACAGGTAAGAGAAAACGCGAACAGTATCATTATATCACTGATTGAGTTATGACAGCTGGAATCAGCTGGGAGAGAGACTAGATGAAGGGATAGGGCACGCAAGCAGACAAATGATGATTAAGTGATCACTTTAAGGAACAATCTCCTTGATATTTCATGCTTAGTTCAGAGTATAAAATCTGAGCTTCTATCTACTCCATCAATTGATCTGATTTACCGAGGCTGCTACTCCCAGTCACAATATTTCATAGAAATGGTGTCGTAGACAGAAATAATATCTACATCAATATTAACCCCTGAAAGGGCTAATGGACACAAGCTATAACTTCCTGGACATCCATAAAACGCATTTTGTTAGTGTATGGCATTTGGCAATTTGTCTTTCTTGCTTTAAACCTCCCCCTCCCTTGACTTATTTACTGCATCAGGGCTCACACACGTTCCACCTCTGACACGCTTTCATTACAGCAAATCTGCTGAAGCAGTCCTTCTAAATGCCTGTTCGCAAGAGCCATCTCTGCATCAGTAGAGTGCGCTGTCATTTTAAAAAGGCCCATAGGTTCAAATTGAGAGATTTTGAAAACAAAATATCTATGTGGATCCTAGAAAGGGGCAGAGGTACCAAAATAATTGGGGGAGGGGAAAAACTCAAGGACTGGAGAAAATAAATTCGGATTATTTGAAGGTGCTAATGCAACAAGGCCATACAGTGGACTTCTTTTTACAGAGACTCAGCATGACTTTCTTAATCCCCTATTAGTGAACAATTAGTGAATAGATTCTGAGACAGATTCCTCATTATATTTCCATGATGTACAGCAGGGGTAGTCAACATTTTAATACCGAACACCCACTTTTTCCTTACCAGTGCCGCAGAAACATATTTTATAGCGCAAGTGTAATTTATTTATTTATTTTTTAAATACGTACTTAAATTCATCTATTTTTTTCCCTTTTTTTCAATTTTCTATTCTACTTTTTTGTATGTGTCTCTGTAAAGTGCTGTGTGTTTGAAGGGTGCTGTGTGTGTGTGAGGGCGACAGTCAGTGTGTGTGTGTGAGGGGTGTAGTGTGTGTGTGTGTGTGTGTAAGGGGTGTAGTGTGTGTGTGTGTAAGGGGTGTAGTGTGTGTGTGTGAGAGGGACAGTGTGTGTGTGAGGGAGCAGTGCGTTTGTGAGAGGTGTATAGGGTCTATGCTGTGTGTAGGTGGGTGAGATGTGAAAATCTATCTTAATGTCTCCCCCTCTGTTCTTCTTATCTTTTACTAGGAAGGGGGGACATAATGCTGCAAGCCCTGGTGATCCAGTGGTGGCATGTTCACTTTAGCTGCAGCTCCTCCGGCTGCAGGCTTACTCTCCTGTCCTCCTACGACCACTGTATTGGAGCGTTGCCATGGTAAAGCACGGCAACGCTTCAACCAGCCCGCTCGCAGGAGGAACACGAAGTCTCCCAGGTCCTTAGCTCCCTCTGCTGGAACTAAGTGCCAGCCGGCCAGAAAGGGAGATCTTTGATATCCTTACCAGACCAAGAGTGTCGGGATCCCGCGGACGGCTGCGAGGGGAGGCTGCACTCCGCTCGCAGTACTCACCCTCCAGCCGTCCGCGGTCCCCTCCTCCACGTGGGCTTGGCGAGCGGCATCCCTCCAGCCTCGGATGCCGCCCGCGTCTTCCTCCACGTCCCCCAGCGGCAGCATGCATGATGCTGCACGCTGGGAGACCGCCCAATATATGACATGCCGGGGTCAGTCACCTGACCCGGCGTTAAAGGCACAGTGCCTCAATCACAGTGGGAGGTTTAGATATCTCCCACGTGTGATTGTTAATTCTGATTGGAAATTATCCAATCAGAATTAACCTTATGGTTTAAATACTTACCTTTCCTGTTCCTCCCTGCCCTGTTGTGGTCTTTGCTTGCTAGTATTGCTACTGAACTTGTGTTTCTGGTTACGTACTCTCTGGCTTGTTTATCTGACTTTGTGACTTTCTCCTACCCTTTGACCTTGGCTTGTTTCTCGTTATTCTGTCTTCTGGTTCCCCTTACTCGGCTTGTCTCCTGACTATTCTCTGTGTGCTTAGCCCGGCCACTCTAAGGTCCGGTACTGCACCTTTTCTGTGTGTGTATGTTAGCATGTTGGGTTCCCTGAATCGTGACATTACAACAGGGCCATAATGGAACCTGCTGACATACCACAGCTCCTAGTTAATCAGGAGGCGAGAATGGATGGCATGGACCACCGTGTGGATCAGTTTGCTCAAGCTTTGCAAACCATACTGGCTCGTACTGCACACTTGCAGCCTGCCATTCAGGAGGCTGCTGCTGCTGTGCCCGAACCCATTCCCACTCCAGTACCCGTTCCTGCTCATGTAGTTCATATGACGCCGCCACAGCGCTACAGCGGTGACCCAGCATTGTGTCGTGGTTTCCTCAACCAAATTGACATCCATTTGGTGATGAATCCACGTTCCTATCCCACTGACAGATCTAAAATCGCCTTTTTGATAAACCACTTGTCCGGGATAGCTTTAGCATGGGCCAACCCCATGTAGGAGAATACGTCTCCTATGTCCTTTGCAGATTTTCTGACAGCTTTCAAATGCACGTTTGATCAACCCAGTAGGGTTGCTTCTGCTGGCAAAGCTCTGCTTAGGGTCTGACAGGGTAACAGATCTGTAGCGGATTACACTATCGAGTTCCACACTCTAGCAGCTGAAGTGGTTTGGAATAATGACGCCCTCGTAACAGCCTTTCAGGAGGGTTTGGCCGCTTATATACTGGATGAAATAGCATCCAGGGAATTACCTGTTCTTCTAGATGATTTTATAGACTATCTGATTCTTATTGATAACCGTATTAGAGAGAGAGAGTCAAAGACGGCTGGATACACGGGTGTTACCTGCTCTACCCATTACTGCACTACTAGCGTTACCCGCTCCTAGGCAACCATCCCCTGAACCCATGCAATTGGGTGCTACGGGGTTAACTGAGGCTGCAAGAGCGTACCGTAGAAGGGAGGGGTTATGCCTTTATTGTGGGAAGAGGGGGCACCACTGTAATGCCTGCCCTAAAGTACAGGGAAACTGCAGCACCTAAGGCCTAGAGAGGGGTGGGCCTCAGGTGTTATGACTTTGTCCCCTCATGTGTCCATCTCCAGACTGTTTATTACGGTTTCTCTTTTGGTCAATAAAACCACTATAACAACCAAAGCCTTGATCGATTCAGGTGCGGTAGACAACCTTATGGATGAGAACTTTGCCAAAACCGCAGCCCAGACTTTGATCCGAAAGGCCACACCCTTGGCCGTTGAGGCCATAGATGGTAGACCACTTGAGAAACCTCTGGTGACCCATGAAACCCAGGAAATAGTTATGTCTGTGAGTGCTTTGCACAAGGAAAGGTTAACCTTCCAAATTATTGACTCTCCTACTGCCTCCATCGTTCTGGGTTTTCCCTGGTTAGTTAAACACAACCCTGAACTTGATTGGGGTTGTTTAGATATACTCTCCTGGGGGGAATCTTGTTAACGAGACTGTATGGCTCATGTACGTCCTGTTTGTTTACTCAACGTGCCCACGGCTAAACCACTTTCGGTTTCTGTCCCTTCTGTATATGCAGACCTTGCCTTGGTTTTTGAAAAAAGGGAGGCAGATAAGCCACCTCCACATCGTCAATATGACTGTGCCATAAACCTGTTACCGGGTACTATGCCTCCTAGAGGCAAGGTCTACCCTCTTTCTGAGAAAGAAAACCAGATCATTGAGGAGTACATACGAGAATCTCTAGGTAAAGGTTTTATTAGAAGGTCCTCCTCCCCTGCTGGTGCTGGTTTCTTCTTTGTGGCAAAGAAGGAGGGAGATTTGAGGCCATGTATAGACTACAGGGGTCTGAACAATATAACGATTAAAAACGCCTACCCTATCCCCCTCATCACTGAGTTGTTTGATCGTGTTAAAGGTTCTAAGTACTTCACCAAATAGACCTCAGGGGGGCTTATAACCTTGTCCGTATAAAGGAGAATGACGAGTGGAAGACAGCGTTCAATACGCGCAGTGGGCATTACGAATATCTGGTCATGCCTTTTGGACTGTGTAATGCTCCTGCTGTGTTTCAGGACCTCATAAATGATGTCCTTAGGGATCTATTGCATGTCTGTGCCGTGGTGTACCTTGACGACATACTTGTGTATTCTCCTGATTTTAAGTCACACCATAACCATGTTAGGATGGTGCTCAAAAAGTTATTACAGTACGGACTCTATTGTAAGTTAGAAAAAAGTTTATTCGATCAGACCTCTGTGCAATTCCTTGGAAAGAGGAAGGTCCACAATTGTGTTATAGTTCCAGGAGTTCCCTTGAGCTATCCAACTGTAAGTAGTCAATCCATTTTAGTACAGTTTAAAAAAACTACTTGACTACTGCAGGCACCCATGCTGAATCTTGAGTTCTTCTGTAAGAGAAGACAAATGTCTCTGTAGAATAAAAGATGGCTGATGCAGGACTGCTCTTATTGGCAGAGAGCACTCAACTCATGTTCTCAGCCAATGAGCATGGTCTGGCATGGCCAAACTTAGCCCTTAAGAGCTTAATGGAGAAGGAGAAGAGTGGAAGCAGGAGCAAAGCTACTGGCTTGCGGCAGGGCCCAGGACTTAGGCGTGTTATCAAACCACGCTAAAACAGTTTACTACTACTAGTACCATAACCACTACAGGTCTTGTCTTGCTTGTCTTCATTTAAATCATATGAAGCTTTATTCACTCATACATACCACAACTGTTTAGCTCCCAGAAAATATGTGTAATAAAACCAAAATGAGAGACAAAGATCCAAAATGTGGAAACACTTTGACAGTATCTTTCTGGTAATCAAGCCACATACATTTTACAAAAACCTTTACTTTACACCAAAACCATAATTTATGACTAGTCAAGGACATTTTAGAATAAAACACGAGCTGGCAAAAACTAAACAATACCAGTCTAAGGCTTCAATTTAATATTTTTGGATCAGCTTTTCAAATTATCTTAATCTGATTTAAACCTTTGTCACCATTAAAGTCTATGAGAACTTTCATAGATAAATAATTCAAAATGTTTTTCCAACAGATTGTGATAATTTATAAAAAAAATTAGGTTTTCAAGTTGTATGTTGGACTAAATCTTGGCTTCATCAAGAAAACTAGGGCAGTTCTTGGAAAAAAAGTTGCAGCAATGGCCTTAAAAATCATATGGAATATTTAAGTTATCAGTTTTAAATTAGCTTATTTTTTTCAAAATTTCTCCATTTTTGTCTTGATGAATATAGAATTGAAAGTGAAAATCTTTAGCAGAGGACACAGACTTGGAAATTTCAACCAGAATACAAAATGGTGCAGAATATTGTTTTTTTTTCGTTGGGGGAACTGTAAAAAACAAATCACAAGATTTTTGCCAAAGTATCAGCACGGGGAAATTTTGCAGTCTGATTTCGATATCACTACAACTTGCTGTATAGGGACTAAACCCTCATGTTTTGAGATTTAGATTAATAGAGAGCTTAAAGGATCACTATAGGGTCAGGAACACAAACGTGTATTCTTGACCCT
This sequence comes from Pelobates fuscus, assembly GCF_036172605.1. Taxonomy (NCBI): domain Eukaryota; kingdom Metazoa; phylum Chordata; class Amphibia; order Anura; family Pelobatidae; genus Pelobates; species Pelobates fuscus. Next base: position 44,474,330 of record NC_086328.1, read on the forward strand.
ATAGTGTTAAAACCACCATCTAGCCCCCCTGGGCCCCTCATGCCTCCATAAATATAGTAAAAATCGGAAGTCGGAAGCTGTAACTCTGCATGCTGTTAGACTCAGAAAAACAAGCAGGCTGCTGACATCATCAGACATGGTAGCCTGATCCAATCACAGTGCTTCCCCATAGGATTGGCTAAGACTGACAAAGAGGCAGATCAGGCGCAGAGCCAGCATGATTCAAACACAGCCCTGGCCAATCAGCATCTCCTCATAGAGATGAATTGAATCAATGAATCTCTATGAGGAAAGTTCAGTGCCTGCATGCAGAGGGAGGAGACACTGAATGTTTGGATGCATTTTAGGCAGCCATGACCCAGGAAGGATCTCTATCAGCTATCTGAGGAGTGGCCAGTGAAGTTATCACTAGGCTGTAATTTAAACACTGCATTATCTCTGAAAAGACAGTGTTTACAGCAAAAAGCCTGAAGGTAATGATTCTACTCACCAGAACAAATTTAATGAGCTGTAGTTGTTCTGGTGACTCTAGTGTCCCTTTAAAAGAAACCAAATATTTGTCCAAAATAGAGGCAATGAGTATATTAACCTAGAGGAACAATAATTCAAACCTAATACATCACTGCTGATTATTAACAGCATAAACAAGTTTCATATATTGCCGTAGGTATATTCTGCACTATATAGTATCTGTAAACACTTATTTAGTTGAAGTCTTCTTGTTTAATAATTTATTTTAGGCCGTATCCATAGAGACTGTTTATCTATGTGTTTTCTACTATATATATATATATATATATATATATATATAATTTTTTATTTTTTTTAAATGACAACACCAGCAGAATGTAACAATGTGTTTCTCAAGCTTCGCACATTCCAAGGGTTAAATTATATCACATATGCACATGAGACGATATTCTTGGAACGGAGTTACACAGCAAAGCATCGAGCTGCTCTAAAACAAAGCACGCTGTGTATACTTGTCTATAATTTGAAAACCAATAATTGAAGCATTCTTAATTCAACAATAAATCACATGGCCAGCTGTAATTTGCCTTCCAATAGCCCATCACTGATTTATTCACAGACGAAGGCAGGTCTCTCTAATTTACTGACAGATTTCAATAATTCTCTGTTCACTTAACCAATGATTCCCCAACTCCTAGCTCATCAATAAATGGTTTGAAGATTTGCTGTCTCAGAACTACGAATCCTTAAATATTTTTTTTAAAATTTACTGCACACAATCGGAGCAAAAATAAATATAAATTATGTTAATTTATATAGCAGTACATATATAGTGGTCTTATACAGAGCACTTAACACGTTATGCAAAGAGAAAGATATATTTAGATACAATACAAAAGGCGAAGATAAGCTTCAACCTCCTACAATGTACTAAGCAAGAAGGCCTGTGAGCTTACAATCTGTTTAAATGGCAGATCATGGTTTAGAATCAATAGTGACAACGACACCATGCCTGTAATTGTATGGGTAACAATGCATGAATATCCACTGTGCAGTATGGGTCCCAAATCTCAGGACAGAAACAAAACATTCTAGTTTACCTGAGATTAGTGGGATTTACACTCCAGAATAGCACCTATAAAATGACATGATCTACCAGTTAAATTGTATTTATTTATTTATAAATTATTTTACCAGGAAGGATACATTGGGATTTCTCTCGTTTTCAAGTATGCCCTGCGTATTCAATGATTGTCCATATGGATTCGATTTACATGTTTTGTGATTGGTTCTTTCTATGAAACACACCTTTGTCTGTCATTTTAATGACAGGCAAATGTGCGAGTTCAATATAACCATCTCTGCATATGAAGTGGAAGCATTTCTCATATTTTCCCAGATGTTTAACAAAGGTTATAAAGCGACAACGTATCGTTTAGCAAGTGAGGTTACGCTTCTCACTATCAAAAATATTACAAGTGATATTTTACAGAAAATTATTTTCATCTTTGCTTAATTATGCTTTAGTGCTATATTTTGTTCACACTCCAAATTACCAAATTAATTAATAAAATTATAACACGGAAAATACTTGATACATGCGAACAGTTAAATGGTTCATCATGTTAGAACTGCGAATGTGAATTTAATCTTTGCCTTAATGGTTAGTTATATACTTGTAGTTCATAACAGCTTTCAACAAACAAAGATATTTTAGTACTAAAGGCAAATAATATTTTCTGATAATTTAATTTAAAAACCTCTGATTTTTTTGTAATAAATTATTACAAAAATAATTCTTTATCATTTATAATTTTTAGAAATAGAATTCAGTATGCTACCAGGTACTTTTGAGGGTTCAGATAAACCATAACCATGGTTTATTCTATTAAAACTGAATTACTATGCATTGAACATTGAATTTCAAAATGGCAGCCACTGAATTACTGTGCATTGAACATTGAATTTCAAAATGGCAGCCACTGAATTACTGTGCATTGAACATTGAATTTCAAAATGGCAGCCACTTTTTGTTCTTCCCTTATTTGTATACCCACAAGACCACATCCTGTAACTCCTCCCATCTATATCACCTTATCCCATGTTTCCTCTCTTCCTATATTATTCGTCCAGTTAACATTTCCCCCATATTAATATCCACATATTTAGCCACCTTCTCCATATTCATATTTTAATTCCAATTAATCCTTCTGCTTTCACCTGGCAATTAACCCCCTAATCAATAACTGTATAACTTACATCAATCACCATCTAACTCTACCAATTTACCTTCTTCAAAATTGAAATCATTTTTACTATCACAACATCCTCCCTAATTTAGTTTTCATGTTTTTTCTGAAATGTATAGTTTTCCACAAATTACACCTTAATGATTACCTGGCATTTCACACATCAATCCACAACTCACACCTAGGGCATGTGTAAAGCATCTTGTACCAGCATTTTTTTGTAGCATTGCTTTGTCGAAAGCTGATTTTACTGTTTTGTGGAACCCTGCTAGTCTGGCAGCTGGAGCCTAAGGTGTGTGCATTAGACATTTAAACAGATTAACAGATGTTATTACATCATGACTTGTAATGTCTAAGCCAGGCGTTGGCAACCTTTGGCACTCTAGAAGTTGTGGACTACATATCCCATAATGCTCTTACATCCATAATGCTGGCAAACCATTAGGGGAGATCTTGTCCACAACTTCTGATGTGCCCAAGGTTGTCTACCCTTGGTCTACTCCGTAATATTTATGCTTAAAAGTATGCTTCGGAGAAAAGCAAATGATAAGTGTGTGCTACAGTTTATGGCATATTTTTTTTCAAACCCCTTAAAAAGAACAAAAACAAATAAACTAAATCAAACACATTTGCAGGTGACCGAGAGAGGCATCACTGTAATGAACTTTGTGTTATGTTGAGAATACACATGGCAACAGTATCAGACTGTTTGACATTTTATCATCTCATCCTATACAGCTACAACTTTGAAAAAGTGAAGGAAACATTGCTTTGGGTCTGACTGACTATTTTGCATTTAGTCATCAAAAGCAGTTAAGAGTTTCTAAATTTAAGCTCTCCGGCATAGCACTCGGTGGAACATACTAGCCTAATTATTTTTTACACAAGCATTAGAGCATGAAGCAGGATAACAGCAAAAAAATAAGACTTGACGTCCATGGAAAAATCCAATGCTCCTTTATTGCACTGAACACTACGAATATTCATCACAGTTCCAAACTGGCAACATTCTTTCTGTTATCATACCCACTTATTTCCGGATTGTAATTTGAAGACTTCTTAGATTGGTCACTATTTCCCAAACCTAATTCTGCAATGAATTCTGAATCTGTCTTTCCTATAAATGATTTCCATTATATATAAAAAAAAATAAAAAAAATAACACAACCAAAATAAAAGGGGGGTTGCAGACTGGGAAACATGCCGTATTAATATAGTGTTTATCAAAACCATGTCAGCCCGTACCCAGCCCCACAAATATTGGTCATTATCCAGTAACTCTGATTTTATTATTTTCATTCTCGATTTGTTCATTCAATACTGAATGGACTTTTTGTTTACAAAACGGGTTTATTGGCTTTATTTGGCAAAAATATGATGTCCACAAGGACATTATTTTCTCCCTCTGCCTCCCCTGTGTTTAATTGCCTTCTACTGCTGTCCATTAAAACATTATGAAATCACAGCAGATTTGAGGTGATGTTGCTGCCAAGTTGCTCCAATTGATCAAGTCACATTTGCCAGTTGTGTACTGTACCGGGAATGCATATGTTTCATATTTTATTGTTGTGATTAATTCTGATCAAGATATTCCAGCTGTAAAACTGGGGTGGAAATGTGATTCAAATATAGGAAAATTTAGACTTTGGGTTTTAATCTCAAGTTTAACCCCTTACCTACCAACCTCACATATTCATAGAATTGATGTCTTGTTTTTTTTTTTTTTAAACATAACAAAAACTTGCTTACCTTCTTGATAGCTTCCAAACTGGTCATATCTTATCGGAGAAACAAACTTCTCTACCAGTGTTCTGCTCAGTTCTTCAGCCTATCTTTGTGCAGAGAAACTGTAGAAGATACCTCCTTTCACCACTATGCAGGAGTACAGTAAGTACTGTTGAGAGGAGGGAGCTTTTTTCAGTTCAGTCTAGCAGGCTGCAGGAGTATGTTGCTATGTCCTTTGAAATGCAGATATGCCTACTAAAAGATTTGTACCCGCAACCAGGTGAAAAAAAAATGCCAGTCGATAAAACTACTAGTAAATGTATTATTTGGCAACACTCGCTAAAGCGCCCTAACATGCATTTAAAACACTAGTCAGCTAATCATAATTATAATAATAATATTATAAATAAAATTGAATGTCCATAAATATCCCAAAAAGGGCAGCCTTAACCATTCATTCCAAATAGTAAAGGAAATTTCAAAGTGCATACCATTCCTACAGTCAGAGAGGAGGAGGAGTACATACATTCTCTAACATGCGTCTTATGTCTCTTAAGATTACATTAACTTTACAGATATTGCTTTAACATTTTTAGATATCTTATTTTAGAAGTCTATGATTTAACTGTACTTACGTGGGCATTATGTTCAAATGCATGCATTCTTTTTACATTCTGCTGTCATTTTTAGTAAGCCGTGTTGCTTGTAATGCTATCAAGATCTTTATAAATACCTATAAGCATGCTATTCGACCATTTTTATTGATCTGTTTTTTCAAGCCAAAATTTTAAATAATGCTAACAATTAAACCATTTATTTGTAAAATACAAGCTTTGAACTCTGCATTGATCGCAGTATTGAGTGAAATCAGAGCTCTCCCCAGTTTCTGAAGCCCTGTAGGAATGCAGAAGTAAACATTTTAATCTTCAAAACTTTTCTTTACTGTGTGTCTGAAAACCAGGCTGCCATTTTTAGCTTATACACAGAGATTCAAAGTGTTAAAGAGGAGCTTGGAATTTAGTTTGTCTCCAAGCTTAAAATAATTTCTGGAGTATAAAAAAGATAAGTCTTTTGGAGTAAATGTAATTTTGCTTTTCTATTACTGATTAAATATGTTACTTATGTGAGCATTGTATTTCCTACACACTTTGAGAGCAATTTGTCAATGGAACAATACTAGCTTTGCACACTTCTTCATACTATATAACCCTTTAGCAAACACCATGTGCTTCTGTTAAACAGTTATGTTATTTATTTTTAATTTTTTTTATATCTGCTATTTTGGAAATAACATAATACACTTTATCTAAATGTAGTATTCATTATATTTCCATTGGTTTATTGATGATTAATATATTAACACAAGTAGTGGAAAATACATAAGGTTAAAGGCACACCATAGTAACCAAAATAAGCTTAGCTAAATGAAGTGGTTTTGGTGTATAGATCATATCCCTGCAGTTTCACTGCTCAATTCACTGCCATTTAGGAGTTTAATCATGTTTGTTTCCGTTTATGCAGCCCTAGCCACACCTCCCCTGGCTGTGACTGACACAGACTGCATAAAAAACAAATGTTTTAATTTTCAATCAGATGTTTACTTGCTTCAGAATTATTTATCTCCTGCTCTTTGAATTGAACTTTAACCACACACGGGAGGATCCCGCAGGGTCTAGCAAGCTATTAACAGAGCAGGAGATAAGAAATACTAAATTAAACAGAAATGTGCAATTGTCACTGGTGGCGGTCCGAAGACCGAGACCCCTGTGCCTGATGGAGTTGATGAGGAGTCGTCAGCGTGGTAGTGGATAAGTAGGGCCTGGTGCAGGGTAACTCCACACCCCCTGGTGTTGAGCACCAGCGTTTGTGGGGCCACTTATCAAGACCCTGTTACATCTTATACAGATGCGAGGAGAAGATGATATGCTGAGATGTATCCAGTACTAGAAACAAGGTAAGACTAGAATAGACATCAAACAAGAAAAGACAAAGCTAATAGAAGCCAGAACCAGAGAAGAATAGAAAGCAAAACCCAGAACATGTACACAATACATTAACAGAACAGGGGCAGGACAGGACAGGACTGTACATGGACTTGGAATACAAAATAAAACAAGACAATATATATAAGGCAAAACAAGAAGAGAAATAACTTAGTACTATATATGTAAAACATTGGAGATTTAGACATACATAAATGACAACATAAAACAAACATTTAAAGGAATCCAAGAGACTGGGAATTGCAGGAATGGAATACAGGAATAAACCCATAAAACACAGCAAAAAGAAAACCAGAGATAGAATAGAAAACCAGAAAAAAACAAGAAAGACTAAACAAGAATTGCAAAAAGAGTACTGGATACCAGAAGCCAATGTCAGATCTCTGAACAGGACAGAGCAGGTCCTGACAGCAATAAAGTAAGTATACACAATAGTTGACTCATTTCAGGAAGTGTTTAGTAAGGCTATGTAAGTCACATGCATGGAGGTGTGACTAGGACAATATACAAAAAGTGATTTAACTCCTAAATGGCAGAAAATTGAACAGTGAGACTGCAGGGGCCTGATCTATACACCAAAACATATTCATTAAGCTAAAGTTGTTTTGTTGAATATAGTGTCCCTTTAAGCAAATAATTAATGCTCTTCCCAGAATTGCATTGAGGTTAAATTTCAGTATGGACAAGCAAACAAAATTTCTTCAGCATATTGGGTGGTGAGGTTTCATTGTATGCAGGTATTTTGTATTGGGAATTGCATAAGGAATACCTTGAAACCATCTATAGCATTTTACAAACAGATTAAAAGCTGGGGACAAATACCGAGGGTAAAGAGAACGTAAATTTCCTACTTGAATCTTTAGTGTACCAAGTCCCAATCCAGTAAAGCATCTTATGCTCTAGATGTATTATTGGACCAAATACTGTCTTCACCCAGTCCTTTTTTTCACCCAAGTTAGGAGTAATATAAATGAGTTCCACAGAAAGCAGTCATTGTAAATCAGGTTAATAGTTTATAACATTTTATTATAGGGCTCTCAGCCAAATACATTCTTACCTTACTTATTGTACATAAGGTGCAGAATCTTATGATAAAATGTTGTGATTCAAATCTTTAAGTAAAATGACAGTGACTATGATATAGAGCAGTGGTTCCCAACCCAGTCCTCATGGCCCACCAACAGTACAGGTTTAATGTATTTCCCTGTTTTATTCCAGTGGAGATACTAACAAAACCTGGACTATTGGTGGGTCTTGAGGACTGGTTTGGGAAACGCTGAAATAGAGATATATAACAATTTTGATAGGCTGCATTCCCCCACCCACAGTACCCTCTCAATACCCGACTGAATGCCCAATTTGAAAATGTTCAAACCACTCTCATTGAGATGAATAACATCCCTCTGTATCAGGACTGTATTGTCACCTTTTAACCTATTATGATGTACCACAATCCCTCCAATCCAGTGCACTAACTGGGAAAATGCATATGTAAGCTTGTATCTAGCCCTCTCCAAGGCTTGAAAATTGCCCAGTGATACTTAAACCAGACAAGGAACCACCATTGCGCAATGTGCAGCAAAACACAGATGCATTGAATCAATTCATCTCTATGGGGAATTTTCAGTGCCTACATGCAGAGCATGGAGCCATTTAATGTCAGTGCCGCACACTGTGCAGCACTGGACTAGGAAGCACCTCTGTAGTGGTTCTGGTAACTATAGTGTCTCTTTAATGTCCCTTCAGACTTCCATTTCTAATAATAAAGTCTGCTGTTAGAATTATCTTGATGAAAACTGCTAATGTAATTTATGTTTAAAGTCCATACAGACAAAAAAACGTAAATTAATTTTTTTTATCTGTTTTATAAGTTAATGGTGTAATGATATTTAATGCAATTAACTGCTGAAATAGGATGATTTAATTTCCCATGTATGTTTTCGGTACTCAATATCTGGTCTAGTTATTGGTATCTGTAACATTTAAAGCATATAAGAATCTGTAACGAAAACAATACAAGAAGACTCAAAGTATGAGACAAGAGTCTCCTCTCTCAGAGATAATGTAACATATTGCCTTGAATTACAACACTAGTGGCAATGACGCTGTTAATATTTATTACAGACATATGCCATTACATTAAAGGGATGTTATTTAGTTGGAAGAAAATAAAGATTTCCTTTCCTTGAGTCAGACCCACCAATGATTAATGCCGAACACTGCATAAGTTATGCTGGATCATACCTAAGAGATAAAGCGCGAAGGTACAACGGGATGTGATACCATAAAACAGCAAAACTATGTTTTTAACTCTTACATTTCCAGTCGATCAGAATTTCAAGTAGCTTCAACATTTTGCTGGGATGAATTTCACTGAAATAGAGCTCTGGAAAGATTTGTCAGTTTGGAAGTCTAGTGAAACAACTACGAAAAAAAAAGCCGAATGACTGACTTATTGCATGCCAGCATTAGCACCTATTTGCGTTACGGAAACACCCTGCCGAGTTTAACCCCTTAAGGACCAAACTTAAGGAATAAAAAGGAATCATGACATGTCACACATGTCATGTCTCCTTAAGGTGTTAAAAGCCACAACTCTGAGTCCAGTCCTGTGCTCCTGATATTAAGAGATATGTTATTCACTGCTCAGCAAAAGCGAGAGAGAAGATTCTAAGTCCAACACGTTCCTTAATATTTGAATTAAGTGCCACAGTCTAGATAGTGACATGGTTGTAATTTCTCTGCTACCTTGCATAACCAGAACACCAACAGCATTTCATAGACGCAGAGAATGCACGTGTCTTCAAACTCATGTCAGTTATGGACTCTGTTCCTGATATTATTTTTGCTTTAGTAGCAATTTAAGTGACACCTTACTAGTTATCCAGAAAAAAATGAAATAATGAATCTAACCTTTTTCAGAGAATGATTCAGAAAATGTCTTTATCACACTAGTAACTAGGAAAACATTTATAAAGCTCTATAGCATGTCACAGCCACATTGAGGGATCCAGATTTTTTACGAAATAAGGATCCACCAAAATCATGGATAAAAAGCATACTATATTGTATGTATTCCATATTTCTATAAGGAATGGTGGTGCAGGGGAGCTGAGGTTTACTTACTTCAAGCTGTCCCTTGCGGCAACTTCCATCTTCATACTGGTGTTGTCTTTGACTTTTGTAGGCAAGAAATCCTCCATAGATTGACCCTGAATCCCATAGCCGTCATTTGTGAAGACTGTGGGGAATGGGCAAAAGTTGACCGTGGAGCTCCACCTGTTGTCCTTACTTTGTCTTATGGTATCTTTGGATTGCGTTGGTGTTTCAATGAAATTTCAATTTAGTCTTGATCAGCATATCATAAAGAATACATCTCTATAAAATATGGAAAAGTAACAGATCTGCTTTAGAAATTTTTTTGGATATACTTTAAGATTTATTTAATATTTCAAAACATATTTTAATATTGTAAATTATTGCTATTTTTGGAACTGTTGATGTATTTTTTGCTACTTTAATATTTTGAAAATCATTAAAGAAATTTACCCAATGCTATCACATTTTGTCCGTAGTCCTTGTAAGAAATTAATTGATTAATGTAATGCCTACATTAACGCGAGATAATTAAATGAAATCACATAATATGAAGAAACATCTATGAGGATAAGCATACGTTATTCTTTCAACTGATATCTCAGCTCCAAGAACAGTGCCCTAATTTAACGGAAAAATACTTTCAGACACGTGGACATGTTGGACTTGAGGTTTAACAAATGTGAGCTGTTGCTGAATGCTCACTGTACTTAATGAGTCATTGGAAGAATACAATACTCTACCTACTAAGTGTGAGTTAGTGAGGTATGTATCCGAAGAGGAAATGTTCCGTAAAGGACAATGCTTTAGATACAGTGCCATTACCCATCAAGAGTATATTAGTTAAACTGATGTTTGCACAGACATCTGCACAGAAATCAATATGTTAGACTCTTGGTATGGAACATACACATTGAGGCAATCACGAAAGGAATAATATAGCGGAAAACAAATATGAGTCTGATTTGTTTCATTACACAGATCTGTGAGTGCTATGCTATGCTGTTTCATATGAACAGTTGTTTGAAGTTAAATTGAAAACTATGCTGGAAATAATTGATATCCTTTATTTACTATATAGGTTAAAATCAAATAACAGCATTACTCAAGGAGGAGGATGTGGTTTAATTTGGCTGTATTTTAACAAACGTGTGGTTCAATATTAATACATTTTTATCAGAATGTGCAAGATTTTCTGCTGGTCTTTTAAGGTCAAGAAAACCCAGCTATAGTCTTTTGTATAAGTCATAATGGGGTCAGGAAAATGTGCTGTCTAAAGTATTATGATTAATGATTAGCAAACCAGTCTGTGAAAATATGAAATACATATACACTCATTCGGGGAGAGTTTTGGATTTCTGTTTTGCAAAACTGACAAAAAAATAAACCACTCCACTGATTTCACAGTGTCAAATGCAGTGTCCCCCATTACATTTCAAGAAATGAAACAGTTTAACCTTAAAGGACCACTATAGGCACCCAGACCACTTCAGCTTAATGAAGTGGTCTGGGTGCCTGGTCCAGCTAGGATTAACCCTTTTGTCCATAAACATAGCAGTTTCAGAGAAACTGCTATGTTTATATTCGGGTTAACCCAGCCTCTAGTGGCTGTCTCATTGACAGCCGCTAGAGGCGCTTGCGTGCTTCTCACTGTGAAAATCACAGTGAGAAGACGCCAGCGTCCATAGGAAAGCATTGTAAATGCTTTCCTATGAGACTGGCTGAATGTGTGCGCGGCTCTTGCCGCGCGTGCACATTCAGCCATAGAGGAGAAGAGGAGGCGGAGAGGAGGAGGAGAGCTCCCCGCCCAGCGCTGGAGAAAGAGGTAAGTTTAACCCCTTCCACTCCCCAGAGCCCGGCGGGAGGGGGACCCTGAGGGTGGGGGCACCCTCAGGGCACTATAGTGCCAGGAAAACGAGGATGTTTTCCTGGCACTATAGTGGTCCTTTAAGGACCAAACCTCTGGAATAAAAGGGAATCATGACATGTCACACATGTCATGTGTCCTTAAGGGGTTGTTTTAAAATCAATTATGCTATTTTCATACATATTTGTTGGCAATTGGATTTGAATCCTAACTAGATTTTGATAACACTGATAACAAGCAGCAGAATCAGTGCATCGGAGCTTGCAAAGTGAGGTGCCCATTGGAGATATAGGAGATTTCAATGGTTTATTAGATGGTGTAAATTCTAGAGAAGTGGCAGCGACCCCTAAGTTTTACTGATTTAAACAATTCGCTATAGCTCCACCTGTTCTATCTGCTAAAAACACTTATCATATATGAGAGGTTCCCAAAATCCCCCCATGTTGTAGTATTACAACCACCATGCTTTGCCGGCCAGTGACAAATCTATAGTATTATTAGCAAGCATATATATAAAAAGAAAAATCATGCATATAGCGTGACACTTATTATGTATACTTTGAATTGTACATATATATATTTTTTGCAAAAGGGTAATAAGCGCTCTCTTCTCAAGGGTGAGCAGCAGTTCACCAACAAGGTGTTCCCTCTACCTTGTGATAAATGGGCAGATAAAATAGAAAGGTGAACAGCGCTAAAGATCAGAAATTGTACATACGTTTAGTAGAAATACTGGCCAGCGGAGTAACTTAAAAAAAGGAGAAACAAAGATACAAATAATGGTACAGTATGTATGAACGATATAATTCCACAAGAACAAAGGTGTTATATTCACACTCACACTTTGAGGAGCTATATCAGCTCGGTGTTAAGAGCTTGGACAGAATAATCCCCGTCTATGGATTTCTTGAGGTTCCAGATCGTTGGTGAGTTTATAGGTGTAAGTATTCGTTATATGAAAAACAAGAGTAAAATACGCCACATGGTCTAGTACGTAAATATAAAATATTGTAGTAAGAGTAGATAATCCTACTTACATATACTAGAGCAACGACCTGCTCTAGTTTGGAGAATTTCAGATGGAATAATCCCCACCTCGGGATATAGTGGACCCAGGTATAGCAGCAATGCAGTATTAAATAGGAAGGAGGACAAAAAAAATGACTGGATGGTTTAAAAATTATTATATATACTTTAATACAATAAGTAAAAAGTGAATAATACACTATAAAACCAGTCCTGTATAAAAGTCCAAAATTCTTCCTCACTTGACGCGTTTCGCCAAAGCTTTCTCAAAAGTGAATGCTTGCTGCTTGGGGTCCTTGAGATTATATACCTTCTCTGATGATGAAAATCGATTCTGCTGTGCATATTTCCTCATTTCCTGTTTTCAGCAAGATAGCATAGACAGGAAGTTCTCCGGACGCCATCTTGGATGTGGGCAATTTATGGGAAAGTTCAAAAATAGGAATCAAAGGTATACAATAACATGATAACTGTCAGGGTACCTGAGGTCTCTACCTCCGAAAGAGGTAGAGACTTAGCCGTTCATCCATCCGGACGGTCTGATTTCCCTCTTCCTCGCGGTCTATCCGGTCATGCAAAGCCGGACGCGAGGGAGTGACTCCCTTTTATAGCATGACGTCCGGAACTCGACGTCAGGACGCTAACCCGGAACGACCTGTCACTCAATTGCTTCAGGACCAATCAGGACGCCTCGGAGGCGTGTTTACTTATCTGAACAGGGCATTTAACAGTGCTTCTTTCATTAGCTCATTGCCCTGTCGTGGTTCTAGCTTGTTCTAGTCACTCAGTGCTCGTGTATTCTAGTTATCCCTTTTGGTTTTGACCCGGCTTGTTTGCTCTACTCTGCTTATCTCTGTTACCCTTGATTCGGCTTGTCTCTCGCTTACCTGTCTTCTGTTACCCTCGACCTCGGCTTGTCTTTGACCATTCTCTACTGTACTACTTACGTTAGTCCGGCCATTCTAAGGTCCGGTATACGTATCTGGCTACTGTTTGTACTCTGCGTGTTGGATCCCTGTCCCGATCCTGACAATAACATATTGATCGCGTCCGGAGAACTTCCTGTCTATGCTATCTTGCTGAAAACAGGAAATGAGGAAATATGCACAGCAGAATCGATTTTCATCATCAGAGAAGGTATATAATCTCAAGGACCCCAAGCAGCAAGCATTCACTTTTGAGAAAGCTTCGGCGAAACGCGTCAAGTGAGGAAGAATTTTGGACTTTTATACAGGACTGGTTTTATAGTGTATTATTCACTTTTTACTTATTGTATTAAAGTATATATAATAATTTTTAAACCATCCAGTCATTTTTTTTGTCCTCCTTCCTATTTAATACTGCTTTGCTGCTATACCTGGGTCCACTATATCCCGAGGTGGGGATTATTCCACCTGAAATTCTCCAAACTAGAGCAGGTCGTTGCTCTAGTATATGTAAGTAGGATCATCTACTCTTACTACAATATTTTATATATGTGTACATAGAAGAATGGAAGTGAGTTCAATACTTCTCTTTTGAGAAGCATTCACAGCTATCAGCAACATGGTGCCAAACATGAAAACTTTCATTGATTGAAAGTCTTCATTGATTAAGCTCCTTTACAATCAGTAAAGACATGCGTATGACCAAGCTTTCTAAATCTCAGTGACATTTAGAGTGCCATTTAATCTAATCTAATGACAGAGCTCTGTAAAATGGCACATTACGAGTCTAAATAGGCCCATAGGTGTAGAAGCACAATTATTAGTAATATATTTTTTCACAAAGTGCCAACATATTACTCAGAGCTGTACATGGCTACAATTGGTACAAGTAAGAAATAAATAAGTACAGTACATCTAAATAACAATGCAAGACTTGACAAACAAATACAGCAAGGGTTGAGGGCCCTATTCTCAAGGGAAGTTGAAATCTACACGGAGAGGAGGGGGGAGAAAGAGGAGGTGGAGAATATTGAATACATGTTCAGTGTTACTCACTAAAGTTTAAGGTCAAAATAGCCAAACGTGAATAATTATTTGAGTCATCTATGCCTTCAGTTTGGATACTCCGGCCTTTAATTTGAAATTTCCATAAAATTTGATATATACTAATTCTCCAAGGATGCAATAACTGAATGATTATGATACTGACAGAATTACTGTGGTTTGTTCAAAATGAAATACTTTCTTCTTACCATTTTAGAAGCCTCTTAAATATGTCCCTAATAATAGAAATATACATTTTTATTAATTGAGATATCTTACTTTTGTGTTTGCAGATTAATTAAAATTGTCCCAGAACACCATACACCATTAATTTACATTTTTTTTTTAAAAAATTACAGAGCTATTTATCATTGTGCCTTTATTTAATTTTCAGTCCTTTGTTGATTGAAAATTCTTAAAATAGTCCCTGCCCTATGGATGCGTCAATAGGACCCTTCGTACAAAATTGTGTGGATTGGGTAGAGAAGATACGTCAAGTAGAGGAGCAGACTTTGGCACTCAGGGGGTCGGTCAGAGAACCATCTTGAAGTATGACATTCTTCGTTGTTCTTTCTAGGCACAGGCTAGACCCAAGTGAGAACTTAGCACATGTGTTGTTTGGCTGGATGCCTGTGGTGGGCCTTTCCCTTGCTTGATTTTTTTTTCCTTTTCCTTTTTAACCCTTACCCCTGCCCCCCAGCCTTTCCTTTCCTGCTTGTCTTCATTTAGTCTTGGCCTCCCCTGCCCCTCTTTTTTTTTTTTTTTTTTATCTGGGTGATGCATCCTTCATTTTTGCCACTTAGATCCCCATACACTGTCTACTACAAGCAGATTGAGCAGAGCTGCTTGGACTGGGTAGTATTACAAAGCTCTTGACTGTCCTATGTGGATGCATGTGTTTTTTTCTTCTCCTTTTTTCTTTGATGGAATGATGATGTTAGAAGCCAGCTGTGGTCATTGAGAAGCTTTGTTTAGTCAGTAAAATGTTGTAATATATGCTCATGTTGCCACTCCTTGTGTTACCTTACTAATTCGCAATGTCTTTAGCTCTCTATTTCTACTGTGTCTGATTTTACACAAAATAAAGATTGTAAAAAAAAAAGAAAAATCTAAAAATAAAAAACCTGTCTAATATAATTATAGCAGTCAAATGTTGGAAGAAAAAAAAATTGGAGACAGTTCTTATATTTTATCTAAGAAATGTGTCTGCTGTCTATATTTCCTATTCAAAGTTGATGTGTTCCCAAAAACAAAGCATTGTTCATCATCTGTTAGCATTTCATCTCACATGGGAAATGAAAAACACGGTTTTCCAATAATGACGTTTGTGAATCTCACATCTAACCCAATGTTTTTCCAGGTCATGTGCGAAATATAGATTCTTTAGTAGATAAGATGAGTTACATATGTGAATATTGGAATTTATTACCCCTTTTTATTTTTCTTGATTTCTGGGGTTAAAAAAGTAAAAGATTTAAGTTTTTAGCAAACCTAGTTTATTAAGCTACTAAGAATGCGTACTAACCTGTTTCAGAGATTATTTCAACTGAATTGAAAAATAAAGGCAAACCTGGTGGCTGGTATCTATGATATTTCGCACCAGTGGATGATTCTTCCATAGCTTTTCGTACTATGTAATTTTGCAATTAAAAGGTGCAATGTGTATAACCATCTGTTGTCCTTCAACTGACTTATTTATCTGATGTTGCGGACTTCTCATCATCCGTTTCTATCCTAGAACTTGGGTTCCTGACTATGGTCTCTGTCCTCTGTCACTAACCTCAGAAATATGTAAAAAAAAAAAAAAAAAATGCACAGAGAAAATTGTGGTCACACTTTAAAGAGAACCTAAGTGACTCTAAATAGCATGGATTGTGCAAACATAAAAACCTATTTGTGATTTCACTCTAAATAGGAATGTTAGTGTGCCATCAATAGTTAGTTTCAAATCTGTCACTTACTGATAACTTAACCTCCCTAGCGGTATTCCCGAGCGTGACTCGGGGTTAATTTTCGCTGCCAGAAGCGGTAACCCCGAGTCACGCTCGGGGTCGTTAACTCCGAGTCTCCTTACCTTCTCCTTGCGATCCAGCGATGTCCCCGCTGTGATTGCCGGTGAGAGCCCCGGCGGATGCCTCCATCAGCCCTCCTGGATCCGTCTCTGTGAGCCGCAGAGGCTCATGGGGGCGGAACTGGGCGGGTAATTCAAATGCATAAAAGTATAAAAGTGACACACACACAAAGTTAGGTGATACAGTGAAATCCTGTCAGATTACATTGTATCACCTCAGATTTGACACAGTATCACCTCAGATCATCCTACACTGCCCTGCCTTCCCTTTTTGCTGTAATTTCTGCCCATAAAATAAATTTTTTACCATGGCATCAAAGCGTCACTTTAGCATTTCCAAAGCGGGTTTGGATCAGATGAGTGACAGCGGCAGCGACACAGAGCCCCTCGCAGAATTGAGCGACGGCGATAGCGATTCGTGGCAAGATTCGTCATCCGACTCTGACAGTGACCAGAGAAGTGGCGACAGCGACGATTCTGCACCCGAGCTCAGTGATGTGCGCACTTGGTGCCTTATTGATTGCGGTATGGATGAGGTACCGCCGCCAAGATTTCCGTTTACTGGATCACCTGGGATGAAGGTAGACGTTGAGCACAATGATCCTTTGGCATACCTAAAATTATTTCTCACAGATGACGTCATTGAAAAGATTGTCACGGAGACAAATCGCTACAACGAGCAGCAATCAGCTACTCAGCATAGCAAGTTTTCCAGGAACAGAAAATGGAAACCGGTGACTAAAGAGGACATCTGGAAGTTTCTGGGGCTAATACTTCTTCAGGGGGTGGTGGGGAAACCCCAGCAGAAATGGTACTGGACTACCAATAAATGGCTGGCAACCCCATTTTTTGGCACCATCATGTCCGAGTACCGATTTTCCCTCATAATGAAGAATTTGCACTTCACCAACAACGAGGAATTTGACGAAGCCACACATCCAGCGCCAAAACTCAAGAAGAGCTGGGAAGTATACCAAATGATCCTAAAAAATTTCCAGCAGGCCTATGTGCCAGATAGAGACATCAGCATTGATGAAAGTCTAATGGCTTACAAGGGACGCCTCAGCTGGATTCAATACATCGCATCCAAGAGAGCACGGTTTGGAATAAAATCCTATATGCTCTGCGAGTGTGCCACTGGCTATATATGGAATTCCGTCATATACACCGGTAAAGGAACACAATTCAACCCCAGGTACAGCGGCTATGGGATGGCAACGTCATCAGTCCTTACACTGCTTGAGCCATTGCTGAATCAGGGGTATTGTGTGACAACGGACAACTTTTACACATCGCCTGAGCTGTACGAGTTTCTGATAAAACACAAGACTGATGGATATGGAACCGTTAGGGCCAACCGACGTGACCTGCCATCTATGTTTGCCAAGAAAAAACTGAAAACAGGAGAAATGGTTGCCTGGCAGAAAGGAAAGATGATGGCAATGCGTTGGCGTGACAAAAAAGACGTATGCCTAATGAGTACAGTGCATAACACCTCCACTGCCATGGTCCACACAAGAGGTGGGAAAGATGTCATGAAGCCACAACTTGTGATTGACTACAACAACACCATGGGAGGAGTCGATAGAGCTGATCAGGCGATGACATTTTATCCGGCTATGCGGAAACAACAAAAAAAATATTACAAAAAAATCTTCAGGCATCTACTGGAACAATGCCACTGGAATGCCTATATACTGCACAGAGGAAAGAGTGACATGCCTCTTGTTCATTCTGACTTTATCTGGAAGGTGGCGGAGCGGATTTTTGTGAACTACCAAACGGCATCAGTGGCCGTGAACAGGTCTGGACGTCGTGCTGTTGACGTTGTCAACCCAGAACGCCTGACTGGTCGTCACTTTATGGATTACATCCCGCCAACCGCAAAAAAGGCAGCACCTACAAGGATGTGCGTAGTTTGCTGCTCAAAGAGCAGCAATGGAAAAAAAATCTGAAAGGAAACCAGATTCCATTGCCCTGATTGTGATGTCGGTTTATGTGCAGTCCCATGTTTCAAAATTTACCACACCCAGGAGTTTACTGAATTTTCTTTGTTTGACAAATTTCATTATTTATTACATTATTGAATAAAATTATATTATTTATTAGATTATAATTCATGATTTTATGTTTCGAACTTTATCACATCTGAGAGTACTTTTGGTCAGGTTTAAGAAAGTAATTACTGGCCTACAATACATAACACCAAATTTCCATGCAAAAAAATGGTACCGCTTTTGGTACAAAATTCCTGACATAATCATACCGCCAGGGAGGTTAAAAGAAAATGCTACCTGGTAAATGCTACCTGGTATAGAAAATAGAACAGAAAGTAACCTTATAATACTAGTAAAATACATGTTCGTGAAAAGTTATAATAATCAAAAAAAAAAAGGAATTACTGATCTGTCTAGTAATCACTTAAACTCCCAGATATCAATGAATAGGATGAGTAGAAAATGGCTTTAATAAAGTGTTTGCCAACTAGCCCTTTCTATATTATTAATATTATTATTATTATTATATACAGTCTGTGTCAGATCGGGTACAGGAAGCAGAATCACCTCTGACACAGACTGTCTGCCTCAGATGAGAAAGAGCAGGCACAGGGGAGGGGGGCTAAAGAGTGAAGTGGAGGGGCTACAGAGTGGAGGGCAGGGGGCTGTGGAGCAAAGGGGAGAGGGGTTGTGGAAGGAGGGGAGAGGGGCTAAAGAGGGAAGGTGGCTAACGAGTGGAGAAGGGCTAAAGAGTGTCCAGAATATGAGGGAGACTAAATAAAAACACAGGAGGGGAGGGGGCTAAATAGGGCACAGGAGGAAAGTGACTAAATAAGAGACCAGAAAGTGAGGGGGGCTAAAAAAAAAGGACAGGAGAGAGGGGAGTGGGGCAAAAGAGGGCACAAGAGTGGGGCTATAGAAGAGCAAAGGAGCAGAGGGGCAAAAGAAGGGTACAGAAGGTGAGGGGGCACAAAAGAGGGTATATGAGGCAAATAAAGGCACTGAATGTGAGGGGGCAAAAGAGGGAACAAGAGGGGAGGCAGGCTAAAGAAAGGCAAATGAGTGGGGGCAACATGAGGGCACTGGAGAGGAGAACAAGATGGCACTAGAGGGGGGAAAAGGGCACAGGAGGGGAGGGCAAAATAAGTGCATAGAAGGGGTGGGAGGTAAAAAGAAGGGCACAGGAGGAAAGGGGCAAAAGAAGGGCACAGGAGAGGAGGGGGCAAAAGAAGGACACAGGAGGACTGAGCAAAAAACAGACACACAGAGAGGCTGGGGTAAAAAGGCACGCAGAGACACAGGAGTCAGTGGTTTAAAAGGTAGAAGCACATAGAAGTACTGGGGTGGGGCAAAGACACACAGAGGGGCTGGGGAAGGGGAAAAAGACACACAAAGGGTTGGGGTAAAGACAGACACACAAATTTTTGTATACAACTGTATGCTTTCTGCAACAAATCACCCTAGAAAAGACCCCAAAAACTACAAATACCCCAACAAGTGACATTGACATTTCAATTTACTTTTGTAACCGAACACTAAATATTTACACAGAAAAGTTACTCAACTGGGTGTTTAGGGGGAAATTCCAGGGCGTCTGCAAGTTTTAGGCCACAGCTCAGATTTTTTTCAGTTTTACTATTTTGCCTAAAAATGTAATGTATTTGTCAAATCTATACATTTCTCAATTTAGTGGAAAAAAATAATCTCTGCATGATTTCAACCTGTAAAGTTGCTGCTAGCTTTGCAGATCAATATATCCCTACAAGATCAGGGTTTTCATGTCAGAATATAGATATAGCCGTTTAGGGTTTTCAGTGCGGGATTTAATTTGACATCTTATCATATATTTGATTTGTTTCTAAGTATTAGAAACTAAGTTAAATATAACACCAAATCAGATTCCAGAAATTCATAAAAACTGCAGAAATCTAACTAACTGGTTAAGCTGTGAACCTTAGTTGTGATTGTTTAAATGTTAAATGTCACGACTTGTCTGAAAATAAATAAAATGATTCCATTATCTCTGAATTATGGCATAACCACACTTATTTGCATTGACACGGCTTTACATATTCTCATTTGACAATATTGAAATGAACATCTATGTGGTTAAACAATACCAAGCGCATTATGGGTAGACAGCCAAAAATGGCAGAGGAAGTATTATTAATGACATCCTCTGTGACAGTTGTGGGTGTTTATGTCTCTAAACTATTGTTCCTACAACAAGAGTACTTAGAATACAGGTGCTCCTCCGTGTTCTGGCAGGGAAAGCAGTAATTAACCATGTAATTATTTTTTCACCACATTTCTTCAGCAGAACATTTAACACATTAATTGTCAGAGGTTTATACAATGCCTTTCATTATTCTATATATTTTGCACAACCTTTTTATTTTACTTTTTTTTTTTTTTAAAGTACATTTTTTATGATATTATGGCAAATTAGGGTTTTTAAATTAACATTGTAGCTTATTGGACCTAGACCTCTGCAAGTCTTGGAACCAGGACCAAAACTCCTCAATTTTCATAATACAAAGCAATAAATAGCCATTGCATGGTTGTATGTTGTGAGAAAGAATTGTAGAGAATAGGAAATTGTTAAGATTTGACAAAGGTTTCACAAATTTAGACCAATATTGTAAAACTGAAAAAACAAAGTCAGTGTTTTATTTTTCTAGTACGGAGCTTTTTTTTGGCCTAAAATGTATTTCCCACTAGTGAATAAAATCAGGCTACCAAAATCTCGTCCCCCTACTATTCTGAAAAAATAATACTATTATTGTCTGGAGTTACTCACTAAAATGGAACTTGGCAATGAAAGACAAGGGCGCTTAACATTTTAGGAAAAAAATAGAATTTGAAGATTATTTTAAAATTAAGAATTTTTATTATATACTGTAATACATTTTAATACTATATATATATATAATTCAGTTATGTGGCCAAAAGGTTTATTGAGTTTTCACTTCTCCAAATTACTCAGTAAACATTCGATAAATCTTGCATAATGATTTTGAAGAAGATGCACAAAACGTCCCACCTAAATTCTGGTTGGGACGCCGCAGAATACAGTCTCCTGACACACAATCCCAGATTAGTTCCCAATCAGCAAAGTAGGAGTGCATTGAAAGACAAGCTTGTGCTGTGCAAAATTATGTTCCTGAATTAAGTACCGTATTTTTCGCTCCATAAGACGCACCTCACCATAAGACGCACCTAGTTTTTAGAGGAAGAAACCCAGAAAAAAAATATTCTGAACAAACTGTCCCATAGTGTTTCTTACTATGGGACAGTTTGTACAGAATATTTTTTTTCTCCCCTGTCCCATAGTGTCCCCCCCTTCCATAGTCTTCTCCTCTCTCCCATAGTCTTCACCCACCCCCTCCCCATAGACTTCACCCACCCCCTCCCCATAGACTTCACCCACCCCCTCCCCATAGACTTCACCCACCCCCTCCCCATAGACTTCACCCACCCCCTCCCCATAGACTTCACCCACCCCCTCCCCATAGACTTCACCCACCCCCTCCCCATAGACTTCACCCACCCCCTCCCCATAGACTTCCATCCCCCTCCCTCCCCATAGACTTCCATCCTCCTCCCTCCCCATAGACTTCCATCCCCCTCCCTCCCCATAGACTTCCATCCCCCTCCCTCCCCATAGACTTCCATCCCCCTCCCTCCCCATAGACTTCCATCCCCCTCCCTCCCCATAGACTTCATCCCCCTCCCTCCCCATAGACTTCATCCCCCTCCCTCCCCATAGACTTCATCCCCCTCCCTCCCCATAGACTTCATCCCCCTCCCTCCCCATAGACTTCATCCCCCTCCCTCCCCATAGACTTCATCCCCCTCCCTCCCCATAGACTTCATCCCCCTCCCTCCCCATAGACTTCATCCCCCTCCCTCCCCATAGACTTCATCCCCCTCCCTCCCCATAGACTTCATCCCCCTCCCATACTGTCCCCCTCCCCTTGTCCTATAATTACTTACCTGTCTTGCAGCGTTGGCCGGCAGCACAGGGCGCACCGCGGTAGTGGAACTTGAATTTCATGTTCCGGTTTCCGGCGGGACTGAAAGGAAGTGCGCACTCAGCTTGTGCGCACTTCCTTTCAGTCCCGCCGGAAACCGGAACATGAAATTCAAGTTCCACTACCGCGGTGCGCCCTGTGCTGCCGGCCAACGCTGCAAGACAGGTAAGTAAAGCATCATATTCGCTCCATAAGACGCACAGACATTTCCCCTCACTTTTGAGGGGAAAAAAAGTGCGTCTTATGGAGCGAAAAATACGGTACATATGCTGCCTTAAATGGGTCTGGTCAGTAAGACTGACAGACCCATTCTGCCAGAGGTCCCACCCCTCTCAATTTAATTCCTACCAGCTTTGGATCAATCAAATTAAGTTAGTTAGTACAGCAATCCATTTAAAACATTATATTTATTTGCTTTACATGCTATGAGATTTTTTCCATTTGCACAATTACACATATTTTTGCTATCACTTTTTTGTTGTTTTTATTTAAAAATGAACTGCCATTTTTGTGGAAATTATAGATCAAATAAACCCTACAAATCACTTTTAACTGACCAGTTTTTTTTTTTTTTTTATGTGATGCTCCATTTTGTTTTAAATATATGATAACGTTTTAACAACTGACATTACAATCCAATTCATTGCAGGCACACACAGGAGACACATTGCAGTAAAGGAAGAGAAACACTGTTTGTCATGTGTAAAGGGAAGAGCTTATATAATGAATGACAGTGAGCACCAAAGTGTGCATAAGTACACAGGCTTACAGGATGTCCTGAAGCAGGCCAGGAAGGTGTGTGGCCATTTCAGGCGTTCCTACACAGCCATGGCGCACTTTGCAGATATCCAGCAGCGAAACAACATGCCTGATTTGCGACAGCCCGACACGTTGGAATTCAACATTCCTAATGTTCGACCGCCTGCTCCAACAAGAAAAAGCCGTTAATGAATATTTGTATGACCGGGGTGCTAGGACAGCCTCTGGGGAGCTGGGAATTTTTTTGCCACGTTACTGGCCGCTCATGCGCAATGCCTGTAGGCTCATCAAGGCACCATCAGCGACATCATACCATTTGTTTTCTTCCTGGAGCGTGCCCTGCAAAGAGTGCTAGATCAGGCCGTAGATGAGCGTGAAGAGGAAGAGGAAGAGTTGTGGTCACCATCACCACCAGAAACAGCCTTATCAGCATCGCTTGCTGTACCTGCGGCAATGCTGGAAGAGGATTGTGAGGAAGAGGAGTCAGAGGAGGAATGTGGCTTTGAGGAGGAGGAGGAAGACCAACCACAACATGCATCCCAGGGTGCTCGTTGTCACCTATCTGGTACCCGTGGTGTTGTACGTGGCTGGGGGATAGAACATACCTTCATTGAGATCACTGAGGAGGAGGAACGGGAAATGAGTAGCTCGGCATCCAACCTTGTGCAAATGGGGTCTTTCATGCTGTCGTGCCTGTTGAGGGACCCTCGTATAAAAAGGCTTAAGGAGAACGACCTGTACTGGGTGTCTATGCTACTAGACCCCTGGTATAAGCAGAAAGTGGCGGAAAATGTTACCAAATTACAACAAGTCGGAAAGGATGCAGCATTTGCAAAATAAATTAAAATGTATGCTTTACACAGCGTATAAGGGTGATGTCACAGCACAACGGGAATCTAATAGGGGAAGAGGTGAAAGTCATCCTCCTCCTCCCACGACCACGCCGGCAAGGACAGGACGCTTTAAAGACGTGTTGTTGATGGAGGACATGCAGAGCTTTTTAAGTCCTACGCATCGCCACAGACCTTCGGGATCCACCCTCAGAGAACGACTCGACCGACAGGTAGCAGACTACCTCGCCTTAACTGCAGATATCGACACTCTGAGGAGCGATGAACCCTTTGACTACTGGGTGTGCAGGCTTGACCTGTGGCCTGAGCTATCCCAATTTGCGATAGAACTTCTGGCCTGCCCCGCTTCAAGTGTCCTGTCAGAAAGGACCTTCAGTGCAGCAGGAGGTATTGTCACTGAGAAGAGAAGTCGCCTAGGTCAAAAAAGTCTAGATTACCTCACCTTTATTAAGATGAATGAGGGATGGATCCCGAAGGGACTGACAGTGGGCGATACATTCGACTAAAAAAGGCCTGATGAGATGAGCTGCCTTGGGCTAAAAATGGTCCACACGCTGCTGTATTTTAGCTCTGAATGCCGGTTGACTTGTGTGACTTATCCGCCACCAACTAGGGTTCAAGCAGCAATGTTTTAGGGCACTTTCTGCCTGGGAAACAAACATCAATTTTTATGCAACAATACCTAATTTTTCAGTCATGTGTACATGCCTAATTTTTCAGCCCTCTGGTGCTGCACTGTAGCTTCAAAAACCAAACCAAAAAAAGGCACATAACAGGGATTCAACTGATAGGAATAGTACTACTTAACACACCACTCCTATCTGGTGGCACATTAGATTGCACGCGCAGTGCCCCAAATTTGAAGTAGGAGGACCGACCAAGCATCTTTTTCCATCTCCCGGTTCCTAAAATCGATGCCATATACACGTCCCTTGATAGGGCGCCAGCTCGTTATTCTCTTGGGCGCCAGCTCATTATTCTCTTTTTCACTTCACTAGGGACACTTAAAGGACCACTCTAGGCACCCAGACCACTTCAGCTTAATGAAGTGGTCTGGGTGCCAGGTCCAGCTAGGGTTAACTAATTGTTTTATAAACATAGCAGTTTCAGAGAAACTGCTATGTTTATCAATTAGTTAAGCCTTCCTCTATTTCCTCTAGTGGCTGTCTCACTGACAGCCGCTAGAGGCGCTTGCGTGATTCTCACTGTGAAAATCACAGTGAGAGCACGCAAGCGTCCATAGGAAAGCATTATGAATGCTTTCCTATGTGACCGGCTGAATGCGCGCGCAGCTCTTGCCGCGCGTGCGCATTCAGCCGACGGGGAGGAACGGAGGCGGAGAGGAGGAGGAGAGCTCCCCGCCCAGCGCTGGAAAAAGGTACGTTTTAACCCCTTTCCCCTTTCCAGAGCCGGGCGGGAGGGGGTCCCTGAGGGTGGGGGCACCCTCAGGGCACTCTAGTGCCAGGAAAACGAGTATGCTTTCCTGGCACTAGAGTGGTCCTTTAACTGCACTATGGGCACTTAGACCCACTCTTTGTCTTGCACACTGTTATTCCTAGTCAGCATCTGTGATGGGAAATCAGGCAGTCATCTAAACGTTTAGATTGAGCTTTAGCTTAGAACACCCTTGAAGGTGTTTAAGAAGATTAGGGCTAGTTTAGATGATTCTTCTTAGACCTCTCTGAGTCTTTATAGCACTTCTACCTATCCAGCATTTCTGGAAACTAGCTAAGAGAAAGGGTGGCTGTGTGTCTGTGATACATTTAACTTTATATCACCTTATTGCCACTTTATCACTCCGGTCTCCATACTCTCAGTGTGTATCAGGGATCCTTAGGATAGGTGTCAATCCATACCTGCCAAGTGACCCTATGTAGGGGGAACAGTCCCTATTCTGCTCTGTGTCAGTGTGTATCAGGGGCTCTGAGGACAGGTGTCAATCCATATCTGCCAAGTGACCCTATGTAGGGGGAACAGTCTCTATTCTGCTCTGTGTCAGTGTGTATCATGGTCTCTGAGGACAGGTGTCAATACATATCTGCCAAGTGACCCTATGTAGGGGGAACAGTCTCTATTCTGCTCTGTGTCAGTGTGTATCATGGTCTCTGAGGACAGGTGTCAATCCATATCTGCCAAGTGACCCTATGTAGGGGGAACAGTCTCTATTCTGCTCTGTGTCAGTGTGTATCATGGTCTCTGAGGACAGGTGTCAATCCATATCTGCCAAGTGACCCTATGTAGGGGGAACAGTCCCTATCCTGCTCTGTGTCAGTGTGTATCAGAGATCCTCAGGATAGGTGTCAATCCATACCTGCCAAGTGACCCTATGTAGGGGGAATAGTCTCTATTCTGCTCTGTGTCAGTGTGTATCATGATCTCTGAGGACAGGTGTCAATCCATATCTGCCAAGTGACCCTATGTAGGGGGAACAGTCCCTATTCTGCTCTGTGTCAGTGTGTATCAGGGGCTCTGAGGACAGGTGTCAATCCATATCTGCCAAGTGACCCTATGTAGGGGGAACAGTCTCTATTCTGCTTTGTGTCAGTGTGTATCATGGTCTCTGGGGACAGGTGTCAATCCATATCTGCCAAGTGACCCTATGTAGGGGGAACAGTCTCTATTCTGCTCTGTGTCAGTGTGTATCATGGTCTCTGAGGACAGGTGTCAATCCATATCTGCCAAGTGACCCTATGTAGGGGGAACAGTCTCTATACTGCTCTGTGTCAGTGTGTATGATGGTCTCTGAGGACAGGTGTCAATCCATATCTGCCAAGTGACCCTATGTAGGGGGAACAGTCTCTATTCTGCTCTGTGTCAGTGTGTATCATGGTCTCTGAGGACAGGTGTCAATCCATATCTGCCAAGTGACCCTATGTAGGGGGAACAGTCCCTATTCAGCTCTGTGTCAGTGTGTATCAGGGATCCTTAGGATAGGTTTCAATCCATACCTGCCAAGTGACCCTATGTAGGGGGAACAGTCCCTATTCTGCTCTGTGTCAGTGTGGATCAGGGATCCTTAGGATAGGTGTCAATCCATATCTGCCAAGTGACCCTATGTAGGGGGAACAGTCCCTATTCTGCTCTGTGTCAGTGTGTATCAGGGGCTCTGAGGACAGGTGTCAATCCATATCTGCCAAGTGACCCTATGTAGGGGGGACAGTCTCTATTCTGCTTTGTGTCAGTGTGTATCATGGTCTCTGAGGACAGGTGTCAATCCATATCTGCCAAGTGACCCTATGTAGGGGGAACAGTCTCTATTCTGCTCTGTGTCAGTGTGTATCATGGTCTCTGAGGACAGGTGTCAATCCATATCTGCCAAGTGACCCTATGTAGGGGGAACAGTCTCTATACTGCTCTGTGTCAGTGTGTATCATGGTCTCTGAGGACAGGTGTCAATCCATATCTGCCAAGTGACCCTATGTAGGGGGAACAGTCTCTATTCTGCTCTGTGTCAGTGTGTATCATGGTCTCTGAGGACAGGTGTCAATCCATATCTGCCAAGTGACCCTATGTAGGGGGAACAGTCCCTATCCTGCTCTGTGTCAGTGTGTATCAGAGATCCTCAGGATAGGTGTCAATCCATACCTGCCAAGTGACCCTATGTAGGGGGAATAGTCTCTATTCTGCTCTGTGTCAGTGTGTATCATGATCTCTGAGGACAGGTGTCAATCCATATCTGCCAAGTGACCCTATGTAGGGGGAACAGTCCCTATTCTGCTCTGTGTCAGTGTGTATCAGGGGCTCTGAGGACAGGTGTCAATCCATATCTGCCAAGTGACCCTATGTAGGGGGAACAGTCTCTATTCTGCTTTGTGTCAGTGTGTATCATGATCTCTGGGGACAGGTGTCAATCCATATCTGCCAAGTGACCCTATGTAGGGGGAACAGTCTCTATTCTGCTCTGTGTCAGTGTGTATCATGGTCTCTGAGGACAGGTGTCAATCCATATCTGCCAAGTGACCCTATGTAGGGGGAACAGTCTCTATACTGCTCTGTGTCAGTGTGTATCATGGTCTCTGAGGACAGGTGTCAATCCATATCTGCCAAGTGACCCTATGTAGGGGGAACAGTCTCTATTCTGCTCTGTGTCAGTGTGTATCATGGTCTCTGAGGACAGGTGTCAATCCATATCTGCCAAGTGACCCTATGTAGGGGGAACAGTCCCTATTCAGCTCTGTGTCAGTGTGTATCAGGGATCCTTAGGATAGGTTTCAATCCATACCTGCCAAGTGACCCTATGTAGGGGGAACAGTCCCTATTCTGCTCTGTGTCAGTGTGGATCAGGGATCCTTAGGATAGGTGTCAATCCATATCTGCCAAGTGACCCTATGTAGGGGGAACAGTCCCTATTCTGCTCTGTGTCAGTGTGTATCAGGGGCTCTGAGGACAGGTGTCAATCCATATCTGCCAAGTGACCCTATGTAGGGGGAACAGTCTCTATTCTGCTTTGTGTCAGTGTGTATCATGGTCTCTGAGGACAGGTGTCAATCCATATCTGCCAAGTGACCCTATGTAGGGGGAACAGTCTCTATTCTGCTCTGTGTCAGTGTGTATCATGGTCTCTGAGGACAGGTGTCAATCCATATCTGCCAAGTGACCCTATGTAGGGGGAACAGTCTCTATACTGCTCTGTGTCAGTGTGTATCATGGTCTCTGAGGACAGGTGTCAATCCATATCTGCCAAGTGACCCTATGTAGGGGGAACAGTCTCTATTCTGCTCTGTGTCAGTGTGTATCATGGTCTCTGAGGACAGGTGTCAATCCATATCTGCCAAGTGACCCTATGTAGGGGGAACAGTCCCTATTCAGCTCTGTGTCAGTGTGTATCAGGGATCCTTAGGATAGGTTTCAATCCATACCTGCCAAGTGACCCTATGTAGGGGGAACAGTCCCTATTCGTCTCTGTGTCAGTGTGGATCAGGGATCCTTAGGATAGGTGTCAATCCATACCTGCCAAGTGACCCTATGTAGGGTGAACAGTCCCTATTCTGCTCTGTGTCAGTGTCTATCAGGGTCTCTGAGGACAGGTGTCAATCCATATGTCAAGGTGTCAATATGTCATATGTCAGGTGTCAATCCATATCCATTGTGATTTAGGAATGTTAGGTAATTTCTGCCCTTTATGGATTAAAACCAGACTCTGCATCAACTGTGTAATTTTCCATGGGAGTTTTGCCATGGATCCCCCTCCGGCATGCCACAGTCCAGGTGTTAGTCCCCTTGAAACAACTTTTCCATCACTTTTGTGGCCAGAAAGAGTCCCTGTGGGTTTTAAAATTTGCCTGCCCATTGAAGTCTATGGCGGTTCGCCCGGTTTGCCGGTTCGCTAACATTTGCGGCAGTTCGCGTTTGCGAACCGAAAATGTTGTGTTCGCGACATCACTACTCCCCATCACAAACAGAGCTAGAACCCCAGGCTCCTGTCTTTCTGCTCGGTGGCTTACTATGGCACCTTATTGGTAATATCTCTCTGCCTTTCTAAAGGATGATTGCAGCCATTTCATGTGTAAGACCTTTCCTACATTCCTTTCCTTGTATGGATCTTGTGAACTTAATTTAAAAAAAAACCCTTGCAAAACTACTGCAATAGTAGTTTCACCAATTCTAATGTGAGACTGGTGGTTACAGTTAGTGCCATGTCTACTGTTAGCCACTGCCACATAGAAGCAAATTGTAACCATAGCTTTACAGTTTAAGATGCATGCGTTTGATGTTTGTTCAGTCCAGTGTGTGTTGTTCAAGTACTTTTTCTTAAAGTCATACTCAGTAATGTTGCTGTAGTAAATTCTCCAAGCACTAAGCCATTTTGGATTTTACAATACCACCACCATCATCACCAGTATCACCTAAAACATTTAGCATTAATAAATCAATTGCTAATCAACAGGCTAGTGTTGCGACAGCTTCCACAAACCTCGATGCAAATCCACCTGCAT
Source organism: Pelobates fuscus (assembly GCF_036172605.1). NCBI lineage: Eukaryota > Metazoa > Chordata > Amphibia > Anura > Pelobatidae > Pelobates > Pelobates fuscus. The sequence continues at coordinate 44,504,385 of NC_086328.1, forward strand.
CTTCAGCAGATGCAAGGCAGAGGGTTGAGGACATTGTATTGCACCAGCAAAGCAAAGTTTAGGATCTCTTTAAATGCCTCCAAGAAAGATGGCTTGCAAAATACAAACTGTGTGGCAAGGAAGTGAGTAGTGGGAGAGTGATGAGTTATCTTACTAGTGCCTTCACAAAGCAATATCTGAAAAGAGACCACAAGTGTGTATTACTGAGGGAAGAATCAAAACAAGGAAGTACTAGGACAGGCAGCAGGCCCACTGGTAGTGTATCTGATTCTGTGCAGTTGTCACCTCTTCCAACCAGCAGTAGCTCCTCTACTACTACCACTACCATCACCCTTAGGCAGAGCAGGGTGGTGGTTAATATTGTACCAGTAGTCCACAGTGGAAGGTTGGACAGGCACAGCCACTCAGACCCTTTCATCATGGTGAATGAAAAAAAGAACACAAATTTCCTTTTGCCTAGCTGCTACTGCCATTGCCACTTACACCCTCTTTGATTCACTTATTTAGAATTGTTTTATTGATATGTGGTTTACGTATTTTTTTATTTCAAGTAAGAGATAAATTATTTGATTTGCAGTGTGTTTCAGTGCCACTGCTTGTGCTTTGAAAATTGCAAGCTTCTTCCTTCAGTACTGTGCACAGTGTGTGGCATTTACTGCACAAGTACACTCTGCACTGCACTGAGTGTGTCGGCAGTAGTGTTACAGGCAAGGTACAGAATCATCAGTTTACAAAGCCTTTCTTTTCTTTAACTGTGTGCTGTGCAAGTCTTGAAACACTGTGCACTGCTATGCACTGTGTGCTGTGTAGTCAAACACAATAACGTTACAGTAGTATGTTACTAACTTTGGGATCACTTTCAGTGCCTCCAAGAAGATCGACATCAAAAGGCAAATTGTAGGGAAGAAAGAGAGTATGGGGAGAATGTAGGGGCCTTTCACTAGTGACTGCATAAAACATTTACAAATATACCACAAGTCTTTATTACAGAGGGAAAAAGCAGAACAAGAATGTACTAGAGCAGGCAGGAGGTCCAGTCGTGCTGTATCTGATTTCTGTGCAGTTGCTACCACCTACCACTACTGCTACCTCCACCAACTTTAGGCAAAGTGGGACTATGGTGAGGATAATGTTAGTCAAAAGCGCAGGTTGGACAAGAAGCAGAAAGTACAGGGATAGTTGGACTCCTCATCACCCTAAATAAGTGTTAACCAGCCCAATCTTGATCCACTCTTAGCAGCATGGCAAACTAGGAGTGGATCAGTGGTGCTGCAGGGCTATTGACCACTCCTCCTACACGCTGAAGTGTTTAACAAATAATAAAATACGTGAAACACTGCTTGTTTGTACACTGCATTTCCCCAAATGCTCAGCCAGCAGGACTAATCCTAGGGTCACAGATGCCTGGGTACAGAATTTATTTTTGGCGCCCAGGTGGGCATGGTCATGTTACTAACCCCTCCCCCTTTGCACATGTCTGGTTCAGACATGCATGATTCTATGGCAACGACTCCACTTTTCCATCTTTAAGCACCATCCCTTTTTTGTAATCAGGCACACACTCACTGACAAAATAAAGTTAAAGGAACAGTGCACACACAAAAGCAAATATATAATGTAATATGTTACAAGGCTCTTTAAATCACCTATCTTAGCTAACAAATTTGGGATTCATTTACACCATATGGTTAGATTGTGATAAACCCACCACTACGTCACAGTACCCCAATATCGGTGGGTCCTACACAAATTATAACATGGAAGGTTTACATGCTCACTTACAATACTTACAGCTTCAAGCACTTTCAGAGACTCCTCAGTTTATGATTTCCTGTGGCCACCTCCATAGGAGCATCCATAGTGGATAGGTGTAGTGCTCAGCCCAATAGGAATCTGGTCTACATATAAATACATGGTTGTGCCCTCAACACACTTGCTGACAGTAACACACTTTTACTAACATGCTTTTACTCACAGAATATCTGACCTACTAAGATTAGTTATAGGTATTGTCACCTTATTTGTTCTTTCCTCTCTGCAGGAGGAAAGTCAGACACAGTGTTACAACCCTTTTTTTGTTTTTGTTTTTATTTATTTCCCATACAAAATAGTGCTATCTGTAAGGTGATGCCATCTTGCTTGTGTAGCATTCATCTAGTTCTACATGCCAGAGACAGTTACAAGTGTGGGAATGCTGCCAGACCAATGTTGTCACTGTACTTATTTTAGGGATATATAGATAATGTTTATGTATGCCTGCATTCACTTGTCCTGGTGCCTCTGTGCATTATGGCAATATATTATGGCATCAATTTGAAATTCCTAGTCAATTTGAAATTCCTAGTCATAGTTCACCTAACAGACATCTTCTGAGATATAGTGAATGGCCATCACAGACATGAACCCACACCCTTTCTTCCCTGTAAAAATAAATGTCAAGATGGCTTCTCCTCAGGATCAGTTTCCACACTTAGCAACCAAACTTATTAAATAATAAAAAAAACTTTCATCACATCATCTTGTGTTTCGTTCCCTTTCTCTTCTCTCAATGTAATTGCTTTTTCACTCTCTTAAACCTACATGTAATTCCGGACCAAGAAATATTCCTCTGAATTACATTTGCAGAAACAGTAGTATTAGTATCTCTGGCATGACAGTGATGTCCTAACAATCTATACATATTGATTTAGCTTGATAATAAACAATTTGATTAGCCTCTATCTATTGTGTGTCATTTCAATCACTGTCACAAGCCAATAGACTGGAAGGGAAGCTTTGCAAACGCATAGGCCGAGATTTCTCAAAATAAGAAACTCTGTCCTGATTAGAGGCCTGGATTCAGTGAATTGGACAAGACAGTTCAACTGCCAGGTTATTAACTCCCTTAGAAAATACTCTTGCCTTTTTTCCCCCAAGGCCGAGCTGAATATTCTGATCTGGATCGATAAGCAATCTCCGCTGTGTAGAAAATGCCAAGCAGAATCATTTGTCTAGATGTATCTTTCCTATACAAAAGAATAAAACACCTGCAACAAATAATAAAAAATAAAAAAAAGTCTAAGGCCCCTCATCTCTTCACATTTTAAATAATGACCCGCCACCTCTAGCACAGTATCCAAATCCATTTTATTACGGAGGCTGTTCTCTAAGGTTCTGTCTGCTGATACATAACAACAGCCTCTCAATCTGATAAAAATTATATCAGTCATTGTATCCCCATGGCATATTTATAGCAGTAATGTGAGGATCGTTGTAATGACAAGTGTACAGATGTCACAATAACTGCGCCCTTGGCTAGGAGATATTTCAGGATGTCACTTTGTTTATTTTTTTTTTTATTAAACAGTCATCCTGTCTGTACAGTTTGTGGATATTACGTTTTCTACTATAAATTGCATAAAACACTTTATCATGTTGGGTCACAAAGATTATTGAAGGGGCAAAATGTTTGCAATGATACATTCTTCAAGCCATTGTAGCAAGGTATAATTGTTTACGAGAGCGTAGATTTATCAGAATTACATTTTATTTATTTTATGTGGTTTCTTTCTATCACGAAGCAGCACACAGGGATTTATTAGAAAAATAGCTAGTTCACCTTTAAAAATCAATATTGATGTTTCAAGAATCTTAAGTGAACATTACATTGTTTATACATCGTTCTTTGTCATTGTTATTTTGTTTCATATCTTTAGTACTATATGGTTAATAATGCATTCATTTGAAATAATTCTACAAAAAAAAAAGGTATAAATGCACTCTTAATTCCTTGTGTAGTAAGAACATAAATGTGAGCTAAAAGAGAATTTTTTTATATACACTGATCAGCCACAACATTAAAACCACTGACAGTGAAGTGAATAACATTGACTATATCATGAACCCCTTAAGGACGGAATCAATTTTTTCAAGTTCTAATCAAAACAAAACCTGGAATTTGTGCTATAGGTCTGTTCAACCATACCATTTACCTCTTTCGTATTTAGTGCACACACACTTATTACAAATAATTTTGTACACGAGAAACAGGACTTTCATTTAATGTCAAATATTCATATATCCAACTCTGCTTTACCCACTTCAATCTGGATTCCGCGCTCGTCACTCTGTTGAAACAGCTGTGACCAAAGTATCTCAATTTCGCAGCCATTACTCTATCCTAATTCTCCTTGATCTTTCTGCTGCTCATCAACAGCTTCTTCTCATTCTCCGTAATCTTGGTCTACGGAATACTGCTCTCTCCTGGTGCTCCTCCTACCTCTCCCAGCGCTCTTTCAGTGTTTCTTTCTCTGACTCTGTCTCTTCTCCTCAACACCTCTCTGTTGGCGTTCCCCAAGGTTCAGTCCTTGGTCCCTTACTGTTCTCTAGCTACACTGCCTCCCTTGGTAAACTCATCAGCTCCTTTGGCTTCCGTTATCATTTATATGCAGATGACACACAAATCTACCTGTCCTCTCCTGATCTCTCCCCATCCATCTTGACTCGTGTCTCTGACTGGCTCTCTGCGAATTCCAACTGGATTGCTGCTCACTTCCTTAAAGGGACTCTCCAGTGCCAGGAAAACAAACAGTTTTCAATGCTTTTCTATGGGGATTTCAGCGACGCTGGAAGTCCTCACATAGCATGAGGACGTCCAACGACGCTATAGCACACAAAATGTGTGCTATAAACCCGGAAGTGCCCTATAGTTGCTGTCCACTAGAGGAGGAGTTAACCTTGCAAGGTAAATATTGCAGTTTATGAAAACTGCAATAATTAAACTTGCAGGGTTAAGGGTAGTGGGAGTTGGCAACCAGACCACTCCAATGGGCAGAAGTGGTCTGGGTGCCTGGAGTGTCCCTTTAAATTCAACCTGTTCAAAAAAGAACTTCTGGTCTTTCCTCCATCAAGTGTTGCTACTCCTGTGTCTGTCTCCCTCCAAGTCAACGGCGCCACTATCACTTTTACCTCGCAGGCTTGCTGCCTAGGTGTTCTCTTTGACTCCGAACTCTCGGCCACCGCTCATGCCCAGTCAATTGCCAAATCCTGCCACTTACATCTCAAAAACATAGCTCGCATCCACCCTTATTTAACACCAGACGCAGTTAAGATGCTGGTCCAAGCTGTTGTTCTTTCTTGCCTTGACTACTGCAATTCCCTTCTCAGTGGTCTCACGTGTTCCAATATTGCACCGCTGCAATCTATAATGAATGCGGCGGCAAGACTCATTTTCCTGTCCGCCCGCACCTCCCACGCCTCCCACGTTAGCTATAGGGCTCAATTTAGGATTCTGGTGCTTGCTTACAAGTCCCTACATAATGGTGCTCCAACCTACCTATCCTCCCTAACACACAAATAATACAAATATTTTCTGTGGAACTCCTTTCCCTTCTCCGTTAACCGCTTAAGGACACAAGACATGTGGGACAATATTTGTGTTCAGTGACATCTCCTGAGTACAACAGTATCCACCATGTACAGGTTTTATGGTGTTTTGGAATGATACATGGTTCAAATTAAATTCTCTGGATTTTCTGCTTAGATTGTGTGGCAGGTCCCTCAAATTGTAATTAATAAAATAACATAATTATGTAAAAAGATTACATAAATATACAGAATATCACCTATATATCTATTTAAATTATTTGTGTATATTTATGCAATTATACAGGGAGTGCAGAATTATTAGGCAAATGAGTATTTTGACCACATCATCCTCTTTATGCATGTTGTCTTACTCCAAGCTGTATAGGCTCGAAAGCCTACTACCAATTAAGCATATTAGGTGATGTGCATCTCTGTAATGAGAAGGGGTGTGGTCTAATGACATCAACACCCTATATCAGGTGTGCATAATTATTAGGCAACTTCCTTTCCTTTGGCAAAATGGGTCAAAAGAAGGACTTGACAGGCTCAGAAAAGTCAAAAATAGTGAGATATCTTGCAGAGGGATGCAGCACTCTTAAAATTGCAAAGCTTCTGAAGCGTGATCATCGAACAATCAAGCGTTTCATTCAAAATAGTCAACAGGGTCGCAAGAAGCGTGTGGAGAAACCAAGGCGCAAAATAACTGCCCATGAACTGAGAAAAGTCAAGCGTGCAGCTGCCAAGATGCCACTTGCTACCAGTTTGGCCATATTTCAGAGCTGCAACATCACTGGAGTGCCCAAAAGCACAAGGTGTGCAATACTCAGAGACATGGCCAAGGTAAGAAAGGCTGAAAGATGACCACCACTGAACAAGACACACAAGCTGAAATGTCAAGACTGGGCCAAGAAATATCTCAAGACTGTTTTTTCTAAGGTTTTATGGACTGATGAAATGAGAGTGAGTCTTGATGGGCCAGATGGATCGATTGGTAAAGGGCTGAGAGCTCCAGTCCGACTCAGACGCCAGCAAGGTGGAGGTGGAGTACTGGTTTGGGCTGGTATCATCAAAGATGAGCTTGTGGGGCCTTTTCGGGTTGAGGATGGAGTCAAGCTCAACTCCCAGTCCTACTGCCAGTTTCTGGAAGACACCTTCTTCAAGCAGTGGTACAGGAAGAAGTCTGCATCCTTCAAGAAAAACATGATTTTCATGCAGGACAATGCTCCATCACACGCGTCCAAGTACTCCACAGCGTGGCTGGCAAGAAAGGGTATAAAAGAAGAAAATCTAATGACATGGCCTCCTTGTTCACCTGATCTGAACCCCATTGAGAACCTGTGGTCCATCATCAAATGTGAGATTTACAAGGAGGGAAAACAGTACACCTCTCTGAACAGTGTCTGGGAGGCTGTGGTTGCTGCTGCACGCAATGTTGATGGTGAACAGATCAAAACACTGACAGAATCCATGGATGGCAGGCTTTTGAGTGTCCTTGCAAAGAAAGGTGGCTATATTGGTCACTGATGTGTTTTTGTTATGTTTTTGAATGTCAGAAATGTATATTTGTGAATGTTGAGATGTTATATTGGTTTCACTGGTAAAAATAAATAATTGAAATGGGTATATATTAGTTTTTTGTTAAGTTGCCTAATAATTATGCACAGTAATAGTCACCTGCACACACAGATATCCCCCTAAAATAGCTATAACTAAAAACAAACTAAAAACTACTTCCAAAAATGGCACATGGCGGCAAGGATCCCCCCTCCCTACATAAGGTAAGAAGGGAGGGGGGGTATTTACTAATCTGCCCCCACCTCCACAATATGTCCAAACATACAGCACACACACACATACAGCACCCACACACAAAAAGCACCTACAGACATACAGCACTCTCACACAAAAAGCACAAACACAGCACCCTCACACACACAGCACCAAAACAGCACCCACACACATACAGTACACATACAGCACCCTCACACACACAGTACACTAACCGCACCCTCACAAACACACACAGCACCTTTACAAACACACAACATCCTCACACACAGCACACTAACAACACCCTCAGAAATACACGACACCCACACACATCACACAAACAGCACCCTCACACACACAGCACACAAACAGCACACTAACAGGACCCTAACAAACACACACACAAACACCCTCACACACACACAAACACCCTCACCCACATAGCACACTACCAGCACCCTCACACATACACACACACAGCAGCACCCTTACACACACCACCCTCACACAGCACACTAACAGCACACACACACACACACAGCAGTGTATGTATGTGTGTGTGTGTATATATATATATATATATATATAATATATATATATATATACATACATGCGGCGTGTGTTTGTGCTTTAGGGTGCACACCCTAATGCAATAGGCTGCGCACGCCTATGTAGAAACATTTAAATACATAAAGGGGATCATCACAGGAAAGGAGGAGACTATATTTAAAAGAAGAAAAATCTACCACAACAAGAGGACAAAGTCTTAAATTAGAGGGAAAAAGGTTTAAAAAATAATTTCAGGGGGGGCCGGGCCGGGCCGGGCCACCATGCTGACAGGTCGCATGAAGGAAAGGCTCCTGAGGGACTCAGCTTTATAAGCTGAAATATGCAGCTCCTAAGATAAACTAAGCCCAGAAAGACAACGAAAACACTATATGGCTGTCGGTGCAGCAGCAGACCCCAAGATCGGGAGCTTTTGAAGCCTGGGAGGGCAAAAATAACTCCTCCCATATTAAGCTCCACCCGCACATTCTCTTAACCAATCAACACAAATAAGAATTAACTTCCTGTTTGACCGCATGGCTTGTCCAGCACAATGGAGGAGGGGAATACTATATCCTGTATTCTTGCACATGCTCCGTACACTACTGATCGTATCTTGCCTCGTGCAACCAACTGATCGATACGTCAGCATATGCACGTACACATGCCACGTGGTAATCTCGGCCTACTAAATTTATTTTTACCGAGATTCCACCACATTCCCCCCTTTGATGCCTCTTGATATTTCACAATTACTTGAGGCATCACTTAACCTTAGTTTGCATACACCGCAAGTTACCTTGAACCAGACCAGACTTATCTTATGATGTGAATCTTCAACACTCATCTTCCTGCATTGGTTCTCCCTGATCTAGAGCCTCATATTTATAAATTGCCATTATCTGTGCAGCAGCCTTCCTCTCTGCTATATTTTCTATCAGGCTTTGCACAGACCTAACTACTAAGGGTATAAGACACGGCAGGAGTAGACACAACATTAAAATCAGTAGGACTCCACCTACCACTGCCTTAAGCCCTCCAAACCACTCATACCAGCTACCAAACCAACTACTTGGATTGTACCCTTTCCATACCTGAGTAGGCACATGCGCTAGTTTAACCATATGGCTAGTAAGCTCAGCTATTGCTTGCCCTTCGTCATCTATTTGAAGACAGCAATTGCTCAGGTTAAACTTCCCACATACACCTCCCTCTACTGCCAAAAGGTAATCCAAGGCTAATCTATTCTGGTAGACTGCTGTCCTCATCCTGGTATTATGCTTCGCTAGAAGATTGAGCGCTTGTGATGTCTCGTTAGTAATAATCTCAACCACCGCCTGTAATCTTATAATACGGTTGAGCATATAAATAGGGGTTCTATAACCAAAGGTACCATCTTCTGCCCACGTGGCTGGCCCATAATAATCTATAATACGCTGGGGAGGCCATTCATTATCTTCCCAGGCGCCTATCTCTATGGGTCCCCTTTTCTTCCTATGATTCACATCATACACTTTAACACCTAAAGTCTCACCTGTTTCAATAGGTAACAAGAAGAAGGATGGTTTGAGCATACCCAACACACATGCCCCTTCCCAGTCCTGTGGCAACTCCGAATAGGCTTTCTTACCACAAATCCAGTACAAATTTGCTGGGGCTCTCCAGGTAGATGTGATGGATAGATCAAACCACACATCCTTTAAATTGGCGTATCTAGCAAACGGGTTAGATGGTTCTGAGACATTTGAAGCCGACCACCAAGTTGTATTCTTTGTATCATCATCATAAGCTTTTTGCCCTAGACAAGTTAATTCTCCTACAGAAGTATTATACATCATTCCTTTCCTTGCTATGCAAACATAACCTATGATGGAGGTCTTTAATCTCCACTCAGATTTACCTCTAACACTCATATGATAATCGGCTTGTGTAGATATTAATTGGTCAACTGCCTCAGAACCGGACATTACCTCCTTTGCTTCCCAAGGCCATTGGTCTCCCATGTTAGTACCTCCACACACATAGCAGTTGGTAACATTAAGACTACCGGCAATACTTTCAGCTAAATCAATGAACAGGTTTTTAGCATTATGGGGGATCTTATTATCTATACTCATCTCTTCATAAAAGGAATGGTATACTTGATGAGTTTGGGAGGATACCGTATCAGTCTCTATCCCTATAAACAATACTGTCCCAGGATCTAAACCCGTCCCATATATTTGAAACCCAAATAAATTACCATATGTATCTAAGAACTTGTCGGGGTTATTTATAAGTATATGGACTGGATTGCATTCCATAGACTTACAATATGGGCTGGTAGGCAACTTAGTCACAATCATGTCCTTGTCTACTGTCTGTCCCCAAGTTGCCCACCCCACACAAGACCAATATGGGCAAAAGTTATAATCTCTATTTGGGCATCTAGGACTCACATATTTATTTTTACTACTGGGACAAATATATTTATCATTAGACCCATACGTCCTCTCCCATCTAAGATCCCCACATACATTCCACGGCTTTCTACCACTTGATATCGCCTTACATGCATCAAATAGCAGAACACCCGAAGAATGTACGGATTCTAACACCGTCTTATTAATTAGGGTCCCCTGAGGATCTCCATTCCTGAGAGTCAACCAAATTGTACGAGGTTGATACTCCGGACTGAAGCACTTAGGTTCTCCTACTCCTAAATGGCACACACTATATTCTATATTAAGGTATCTACATCTTGATACATCTCCTTTACACTCGTATTGTGAATGCCAAATTAGGGTTTGGGAAATATGATTACCTGTTCTTGTAGTCTTAATGCATACCTCACAGCTAGGAGTGTCGGTACCTCTACCTTCCTGAATATAAAAACACACATAAATAAACATTATCATAAACACATCTGTCGTCGTCATCCTCAGTCTTCGTCCGTGCGAAGGCACCTCAGCTTCCAGGATGTAAGGGCTGCAGGGAATGGAGTTCTGCTCGTCTTCACAGGAGTCCCTTCGAGACTTTCCTGGCTTATACACTATACGTCGGTGAGCGGACAGGCTTTATTATGGCCGTCTAAACACTCACTTCACCAAATCTCTGTAACAATAAAATTTGTAATCCACAAGGTTCCTCGTTACTCCGACTGAGTCGTGCGTTTTAACCGGATCTTGCAGGGATTCTCTGGATCTGCTGTAACTTGCCAAGAATCGACTGCTGCTGGTTTAACCCTGGAGTGATGTATCCACGGAGTCACTTCGGCTACTTTTATCGCTGTAGGGGTAGACAAAAGAACAACATAAGGACCTCTCCACTTGGGCCCTAACGGTACATTATTCCACTCTTTAATCCACACTTGATCTCCTGGGTGGTAACTATGAACTGGGGGATAAATATTCACAGGTAATCTATCTTGTACCCATTTCTGTACCTCCTCCATAGTCTTACCCAACTCTACAACCTGCTGCCGGGTAATTCCTTCTCCCAACTGACTCAAATCCCCCCTTAAGTTACCAAGTACGGGAGGTGGTCGCCCATACATGATTTCAAAAGGAGAGAGGCCCATCCTTCTGGTAGGGGTACTGCGGATTCGCAATAGAGCTATGGGTAAGAGAACGTTCCACTTAAGTTGGGTTTCCTGACACATTTTAGCCAACTGATTCTTAATAGTTCTATTCATTCTCTCTACCTTACCAGAACTCTGGGGTCTATATGCCGTATGAAGCCTCCACTTTATACCAAGCATATGAGTCAGTTGTTGTAGGCACTGATGAACAAAAGCTGGACCATTGTCCGATCCTATAGAGCAGGGTAGTCCATATCGGGGTATTATTTCTCGTAACAGGAATCTCACAACTTCTCCTGCTTTCTCTGTACGAGTAGGACATGCTTCTACCCAGCCTGAATAGGTGCACACAATTACCAGCAGGTAACGATGTCCACCCGATTTAGGCATCACTGTATAGTCAATTTGTAGATCGGACATGGGGAGTCCCCCCATAAACTGGACTCCTGGTGGCTTTACTGGTCCTTGTCTTGCATTATTTTTAGCACACGTTACACATCTTCGTACAATGGCCTGAGTCAAGTTGGACAATCTTGGTATGTAGAAATGTTTTCTGAGAGATTCTTCTGTGCTGTCTCTCCCAGAATGTTTCCCATTGTGATAATTTTGGACAATTTCTACCGCTAGTGATGCTGGAATGACTATTCTTCCATATTCTAACTGATAACATTTGTTCTCCAAATACTTTCCAGGTTCAGTCTTTAACCACTCCTCTTCTTGAGCTGTATAAACTGGAGTCCATTGAGACAGTGGAGTTGGTATAAGAGCAGCTATATGCCCCACATATTCCTGTCTTCCCGATTCAGCGGCACGCTTAGCTGTACTGTCTGCCATCCGATTTCCTTTGGTTACATCACCATCTCCTCTCAGATGCGCTCGACAATGTATGATACCGACTTCTTTCGGCTCCCACACTGCTTCCAATAGTTGTAGGATTTCAGCTGCATACTTGATTTCTTTGCCTTCTGAATTCAATAGTCCTCTTTCTTTATACAAAGCTCCGTGGGCATGAGTGGTTAAAAACGCATACTTGGAGTCCGTGTAGATGTTCACTCTTAAACCTTCAGCCAATTGTAACGCTCGTGTCAGTGCTATCAATTCTGCCTTTTGTGCTGATGTTCCTTTCGTCAGTGGCCGAGCTTCTATCACCTTATCTATTGTTGTTACTGCATATCCCGCATAGCGGATCCCTTCTTTCACATAACTACTGCCGTCGGTATAATATTGAACATTGGGGTTCTGGATGGGAAAATCACGAAGATCTGGTCTACTTGAAAATACTTCATCCATTACTTCCAAGCAATCATGTTGACATTCAGTAGGTTGTGGCAAAAGGGTAGCTGGATTTAAGGTGTTTACAGTCTCTAAATGCACTCTTGGGTTTTCACACAACATTGCTTGATACTTGGTCATACGGCTATTACTAAACCAATGATTTCCTTTGTAATCCAACAACGTCTGTACTGCATGTGGGACTCGTACATAAAGTTCTTGACCCAGAGTGAGTTTATCGGCTTCAGCTACTAGCAGGGCGGCTGCAGCTACGGCTCTTAGACAAGGTGGAAGTCCGCTGGCCACTGCATCCAGTTGCTTAGACATGTAGGCAACAGGTCTTTGCCATGATCCCAAGTACTGTGTCAATACTCCCACAGCCATTCTTCTTTGCTCATGTACATACAGGTAGAATGGTCGTGTGTGATCAGGTAGACCTAATGCTGGGGCACTCATCAAAGCCTTCTTCACATCTTCAAATGCCGTTTGCTGTTCTTGAGTCCATAAGAAGGGGTCGTGCTCTGTACCTTTGATAGCTGCATACAGAGGTTTTGCCAGTATCGCGTAGCTGGGAATCCATATCCTACAGAAGCCTGCTGCCCCCAAGAATTCTCGCACTTGTCTTCTATTCTTGGGTATCGGTATTTGGCACACAGCTTCTTTTCTCTCTGGCCCCATAATTCTTTGACCTTCAGAGATATGGAATCCCAGATATTTGACAGTTGGCAAACACAACTGAGCCTTCTTTCTAGACACCTTGTATCCTGCCTTCCAGAGAATGTATAGTAGATCGTGCGTTGCTTGCTGACATATTTCCTTTGTAACTGCTGCTATCAACAAGTCATCTACATATTGTAACAATACACACTCTCCTGGGATGGACTCGAAATCCAGTAGATCTTGACTTAGAGCTGAACCAAATAGGGTAGGTGAATTTTTAAACCCTTGGGGCAGTCTTGTCCAGGTCATTTGGCGTTTTGAGCCCGTTACAGCGTTTTCCCATTGGAAAGCGAAGATACATTGACTTTCTGCGGCAATTCGGAGGCAAAAGAAGGCATCTTTGAGATCTAAGACTATAAAGTAAGTAGCCCCGCCCGGAATTAAAGCAAGCAGGTTATATGGATTGGGTACAACTGGATGTATACTAACAACCGCATCATTGACTGCTCTCAAGTCCTGCACAGGTCAATACTCATCTGTACCGGGCTTTTGAACAGGCAGCAATGGGGTGTTCCAGGGGGAAGTACAGAATTTTAGGATACCATACCGTATGAACTTATCCAGATAAGATTGGATGTTCTTCTTAGCCTTCTGCGGGATGTGGTATTGACTTAGGCTCACTGGATAAACCCCAAGTTTTAGTTCAATTTTAATAGGTGGAATATTGCGGGCCAGTCCTGGTGGGTTGTTCTCTGCCCAAACTCCTGGTATGTTGAATAAGGATTCATCACTCCTAGGGTTTTGGCTAGTCAACGCTGTATAAAGTCGCCACTCTTCTTCCTTTGGTACGGATAATGTCATAATACCTGAAGGTCCATTAAACTTTAAGGATGTTGTTCCATTTGGTAGGAACGTAATCTGCGCTTGTAACTTAGATAGCATATCACGTCCCAGCAATTGGACTGGACATTCAGGCATATAAAGGAATTGATGTTTTACTACGTGGCCTCCCAATGTACAAAGTCGACTTTTAAGAACCGGTTTTTCAGCACTTCTTCCAGTTGCTCCTATCACAGTAATAGTCCTTCCAGATGGAGGAGCAACTAGGTTAGTCACCACTGAATGTTCAGCACCAGTGTCGATCATGAACGCACTCCTTTTTCCCCCAATTGAGACATCGACCATAGGCTCCGCTCGACCAAGGGGGATGGAGCCCGGTCGGTATCAATAGTCCTCCATGACCGTGTCAGCCAATCCTACAAAGTACCTACCTTCTCTATCGCGGGACTTTTGCGCTGCTGGGAAATACCTATCTTCCCTAACACTTCCTCTGTTCCCATTGCTCCCTCTACTACCATTACTCCCTCCGGGACCTCCTCTACCTCTCGCTCTGCCTCTAAAGTTTCCATAACCTGTCCTAGGTCTGTCTCTCTCATACTATTCTCTTCGCGGACACTCATTTCTCCAATGCCCTTCTTCCCTACAGTATGCGCACTGATTTCTACTTAGCGGTTCCTCATTCCACTTACTATCGCCGGGATCAGTGTTAGGATAATGTGTTGCGGCCCATGCTGATGGATTGGCTTGATTCAAAGCACGGGCTTTATCCTCTAGCGCTTTAATGGCCGCTTGATTAATTCTTGTCCTTTCCTCATTGTTAAACAAAGTCATTAATAACTGCTGGCAATCAGCCCATGTCGGGTTATGTGTCTGAACTATTGAGGTGAACAGATCAGTCATAGCTTGTGGTTTCTCAGTATACGAGGAATTGTGGGTCTTCCAATTTAAGAGATCGGTTGTCGTGAACGGGACATATACGAAGACTGGGTCAGCATGTGCCATTTGACCTGCGGCATCGATATAGGCTGACCCGGGATTCAGACGAAGAGGCATCTGATAATGTTTTAATTGTTGGGTACCGGTCAGTTGTCGGGTTAGTATGGGGCTACGTAGAGGGGCGTCAGTTAGAGGTTCCGGTCGGGAGGTAATAAGGCATGAGGATGTGGGAGCTTGGTTTTGGGAAAAGGTAGTAAATAAAACACTTCGAGCCGAGCTAGAAGAAGCTTGACCGGAAGTCTGAAGTGGCGCCAAATCAGGATATTCAGATCTAATGGGGGTTGGCTCTGGTTCCGGAAGGGGAGATTTAGTACGAGAGGGGGTGGATTCTGTACTGGAGGAGGAAGCGGAAGTGGATGAGGGCAATGAGGGGAGGGGTGCAGGACTTCCTGCATTTGCGTCACTTCCTCTTAAAGGAAAGTAAGGGGGCGGCAAAGGGATCTCGGACTCAGGGGGCGTGTCCAAAATGGGCCTAACACCAGTCCTAGTGGACAAACAAGTCCTAGCCACCATGAGGCGACATTGCTCCTCGTGGCATGTCTGAATCCATTTTGGCGAGTCATTTACGGCCTGTCTCCAACAATCAATATAAGGAAACTGCCCGTAAAGTTCAGGCCTACCTGATACAGCCACGTGTAAGCGCTGTACCAGAGTTGGATCCAAACTGCCACGTGGCGGCCATGCCGCAACCAAAGTAGGCCACTCCCTAGTACACAAAGTGACCAAACGTACAGGAGACATTTTAACCCCAAAATCACAAGTTTTGAATCCCTTTTTAAAATTCTTCACCATACAACCTAAGGGATCCGGAATCGTTGACTGCGACGCGCCCATACTTATCAATGGAACGTCGTTGACAACGAATACTATACACACGTACTATTCAACAGTCACACAAATAGCGGTTACAGTACGGTTAGCATAGGTCAAAGCACAATTTAAGGTCACAATACAATTATTAGTGGTTATGGTGTTAAACATGCATTAGACGACAATGATTAGTACTTATATACAGTGTCAGTAAATATACAGGGTTATGGTACCGTGCACTATAATACAGCAACACACTATTAACACTCTCGCTAGACGGCTGAGCTCGCGCTATCTAACAAGATATACACTTTACTAAAACAATCTTTAACACATTTACAATTCCCAACTAAACTATTGGCCAGTACCTTGAATGGACTACCTAAAACTATCTACATACGTTTTGGTTAGCCACACTGCCCAAGCACCACATATAGCGAGCTAGAGGACCGAATTTACACAGACGCCTCTTAGTCGATAACTATCAAAAATCTAGTGGGTTCCAAATTTACACGCCTTCCCACTTAGCCAAGATAGGTTGAGAGCTAGCGAACCGAATTTACACAGACGCCGCTTAGTCTCCCGGTCCCTCCGACCTAGCGAACAAAATATACACCCTAGAACGCTAGTCTAGACAAGACACCGGTGTCCGGCTAGGGCTATTTACACCAGAACCCCGCCTGACTAACAAAATCAAACGGTCTGACTAAAGAGCGTTCGATCGAGCGGTGCGCCTTCGCTCCTTCCCTCCGACAGAGGGGGCAGATTCCATACACAAATAACCCCTTATGGGCCTACCGCACAATCGGTATACCCCTAGTGGGTCTGCCGTCTAAAACAGCAGTTGTCTTACCTCCTCGTTCCTGAACCTGAGTTCACACTCATCGACGGGGACACCCCAGCACTTCTTACGTAGAGGCCGATGATCTCCTGGACAACAGACCAGTGGCGCCGAGACGAAGGGAGGTCCACGCAGAAGTTCAGGGGTGCAGCCGTAGAGAACGTGGGCAAAGATAGACCGTCTCACGCCTCTGCCTCTCAGCTACCGTTGAACGATGAGTTTCCCGGCCAATGCACCAAATGATACCGGAGAAACTGACGGAAGCGAAGCACAGAGAGATGGACACAGGTTTCTTCAGGAAGGAAGAGATTCTTTATTGGATCACCGATCGGGACTCAGAGGGACTAATGTCACCAAAATACAGCAAGTTCTGAGCCCCGGACAATAGTGCAGGCTCCTTATATAGGCACATAACTCCTCCCATATTAAGCTCCACCCGCACATTCTCTTAACCAATCAACACAAATAAGAATTAACTTCCTGTTTGACCGCATGGCTTGTCCAGCACAATGGAGGAGGGGAATACTATATCCTGTATTCTTGCACATGCTCCGTACACTACTGATCGTATCTTGCCTCGTGCAACCAACTGATCGATACGTCAGCATATGCACGTACACATGCCACGTGGTAATCTCGGCCTACTAAATTTATTTTTACCGAGATTCCACCACAAAACAATGCTAGTGCAAACTCACTGACATGTTACTACTCAACTATAATCTAACTATATGCAACGTAATGCAAGCTAACTTAATGCTAACTTACCTTAAGCCAACCTATTTCTGAATGTTGTGTTAAAAAAAAAAAAGTGTGCTGTACCCTGAACTGCCATATTAATATGTTTATCTTTATGACATCGCTGGGCTTGCTAAAGCTGTTGTGGCAAGCGTGTACTGTTAATCTGTGCACAACAAAATAAAGAATTAAAAATAAATAATTTCAGGAAGAGGGTAGTGGACACGTGGAATAGCCTTCCAGCTGAAGTGGTAGAGGTTAACACAGTGAGAATGTTTAAGCATGCATGGGTTCACTTTTTTTTGCACTATGCGCACTTTACACTATTTGCTTGTTTACCTTAATATGTACTTGTGGTTGTGAGAGCCACATAATTGTTTAACGCTACACATGCACTTTATTTGTTGTGTGATTGTCAGCAGAAGCACCTGAGCACCTTTTTTTGTTTTTGAGTAAATTTTAAAGCTGAACAAAAGTGGTCAGTGGTGACCCTCAGGGGTCTGTTCTGGGACCACTTCGTTTAGCTTATTTATAACTCATAGGTCAGTGTTTGTAGATGACACAAAACTACATTAACTAATACATGACATGCGCACATTATTGTTATTCGGCAGGTGTGATATTTACCCCAACACCCCAATAACTTACAGACACCGTATTTCTGTTGGAAATATAAAAGTCCACAGCTTTATTTATTATTATAAACAAGGTAACAAATTGGGGTCATTGCCACATAATGTCAATTTGCCCACCATCCCCCACCGTACATAAGTTACCCCTGGCAATGACCCCGGCCAATAACAATACATAACATTTTAAATAACAAATAATACATAACACATCGCCTACCAAAGAGGCCCCATATCCATAACTTTATTAACTGTAGGGGTGTACCGAGACCCCGCTACACCACCTGGTTCGGAGCCACCGATGAGCTCGAACCCACAAACCACTTAACACTCCGGTCTAATCCAGCCTAACTTTAGCCTAACCACTTGATACTCCTCCTACCTTCCAATTACCCAAGCCCTATCCCGCCATAGCAAGAGACTTGATACCTTAATGTCTCGAGCGACCCCCACCACACATAAATAGGGCTTTAGCAATACCTTCCTGGAAACCCAAATTCAATAAATCACACCCTACCTCAGACAGGTGTACCCCATCTCTTCGGAAGTAACCGGGTAACATACCCTCCAGTTCCCCATGCCTCACCGGACCCCCCCTATCCTCCGAATAAAGACCGCCATGGCTTTATTAACTTTACCTCGGCAATGTGCCACAGCCGCTGAGTCCCTGGCATGCCTCCAGTTAAACCGTGGCACCATATCAGACCACACTACCACCATGCCAGGGACAAGCTCCCGTACCCTATCTACGTCCCGCTTCATCCTCCTGAACAATACCTTTTGGGGAACCAAACCTAAATCATTGCCCCCACCGTGAATTAACAGTATGTCCGGGGCAGACCCCCCAATATCCTCCTAAAAATCTCCCCGCTTATGCTCTGCCAGCTGAAACCCCGAAAACCAAACCACTGAAGGTCCACCGTGTCCAGAAGAAAACCCAGTTGTGTGCCTTGTCTCCGAACTGCGGCCCTCTTCTGCGCCCAGTAGACAAACGAGTGACCCACCAACCAAGCGACCAAGCCTGAAAAGAAACAAAATCAGTTATCCGGCAGAGTACCTGTGTCCCACAACCATACCTTTCCATTCACACCAACCTATCCGGCCTCACATATGCGTGGAACCGGATGGATTCCCATCTCCCAATCCGCTTTATCCGTTCCTCTCCCAACCCGAGACGCGCCGCCTTGGTCGCAGCCCCTATGCGGAATGAGTGTGTCCCGAATTGCCCGGGCTGCAACCCCACTTCGTTAAACCCATGCGAAAGACCCGCAAGAACTGAAAGCGCGACAGCGCTCGCCCATCCTCATGTATCAGGAAGCAACCACCGACCTTTGGGCGGATTTGCAAAAACCTGCCCCCACATAACACCGGACACACCATGGACCCCGGTAAAGAGAACAAGACGATCTTCTTACCCTTTCCGAAGACGTCCGTCTTTGAGCGCCGTAGCCAAATCACGACCTTATCCTGCTCAACCACCACGTCTTCAAACCGGAGACCCGTCGTCCCTGTCCTATTGGCGCTTACCAAATCTCCGATGCAAAACGCCCCAAAGAAAGCCCATACAAAGGCCACGGAAAACAAAGTTACCTCAAATGACGATACGCACGTATTGTCCAAAATTCCCACCAGCCCTTGAAGGGTGGCAAAGGACACCGGCCTCCTCGCATCCATCGACCTCTTGCCTTTCCGGAAGCCCCGCAGGGTTTGTTTCACCAAGAAATGTTTAGTCAAGACCTCCCACCCGTTAAACTTAAACAGGAACGCCAGGGCAGACATATAGCGCTCGACCCTAGAAGGGGACGACCCTCCCGCTACTAACCTGCAAAGAAGCCACAACAGTGTATCTAACCTTCCAGCTGCGGAGCTACCCACTCCAGCCTGTTCCATCATCTCCTCCCATTCGTTCCAAACCTTCGTATAAGCGGCCCATGTCCCAGGTGCTAACGAGCTCCTTATGTATCGCCCAAGCACGATGTCCCGAGCCGCCACATCTCCTCTGGGCATGCCTGCCCATTCGCCCGTGCATCCGGCGCCGCTTCCCGAAACCGTTCCCACTGCGAACGAGACAGAGCGTCAGCAACCACATTCAGCAGACCCGGCACGTGCCACGCTCTGAAGACAATATTCCAAGACATACACAAGAGAACTAGATGCCGTAACAACCTTACCACGGGAAGGGACGATGCCGAGAGACTATTAATCACCTGTACCACTGCCATATTATCAGAGTGGAAGATAACTTTTTTGTCCCTGAGCTCCCTGCCCCAGAGCGATACCGCTACCACTACCGGGAAAAGCTCCAAGAAGGCCAGGTTCCTAATCAAGGGGCTTTCCGTCCAATCTGTTGGCCAAACCTCGGCACACCACTTGCCCCCAAGGTATGCCCCAAAGCCAATGCCCCCCGAGGTGTCCGTAAACAGCCCAGCGTCGCCCGATGCTGCCGTCGCATCCCTAAAAAACACACGACCGTTAAACTCAGTGAGGAAACGGTCCCAGATGTCCAAGTCCTCTCTCATGCCCACAGACACCCTGATGCTATGACTCGGCAGCCGGACTCCACAGGTAGCCCTTGCCAGCAGTCGACAAAAAACCCTCCCCATGGGGATCACCTTACAAGCGAAGTTAAGGCTCCCCAACAGTGACTGCAGTCCCCTCAGGGTAACCTTCCTAGCGCCCTTCACTGCGCCTACCTGCTGGCGGAGCACCCTCAACTTCTCCGCCGGCAGCCGACATTCCCCCTTGACTGAGTCGATAACCAGCCCCAAAAAACTCAGGCACTCGGTCGGTCCCACCGTCTTATCCTCTGCCAAAGGAATCCCAAACTGTTGCGCTATCCTCTGAAAAACCCGTAGGATCTGGGCGCATCTGTCGGACCCCGCCGGGCCCACACACAAGAAGTCATCCAGGTAATGGACCACGGTACCCCCGCCAGTTTCCCCACGCACTACCCATTCCAAAAACGTGCTGAACTTTTCAAAATATGCACAGGAAATGGAGCAACCCATGGGTAGGCATAAGTCCACGAAAAAATTACCTTCGAAAAAACACCCTAACAGGTGGTGACAGTCCGGATGGATAGGAAGGAGCCGGAAGGCTGCTTCCACATCCACCTTTGCCATCAAAGCCCCTCGCCCAGCTCTCCGAACCAACTCAACTGCGTGGTCGAATGATGCATATGATACGGAGCACAGGGCCTCGTCAATGTCATCATTTACGGATGCCCCTTTTCGGGTATGATAAATGATGGATCAACCGGAACTTGCCTACTTCCTTCTTGGGGACCACCCCCAGTGGGGACACCCTGCCATCCTACCCAGCTGCACCTCCATCAGCAACTTGTCCCGCACCACCTCTGGGTGTTCCCCAACAGATTTGAGGTTACTACATAACCCCCCCAAACCCCTACCCTGAAACGGTATGATAAACCCCTCCGTGAAATCTCGCCATAGAAAATCGGCGTCCTGTTGGTTAACGTACCGTTTTAGCCACGGTAGCATCTCGCCTACTTTCACCGGGGTTGCCCCCCGCGGCAGCGGAGGGGGCCGTCGCTCCACTGGCTCCCACTCCGGGTGCAGACTTACCTCTCTTGAAACACCGATTGGCTCCATGGGCCCCACCACAACCGGAGCATTCGTGTTTAAACCTGCACGACGTCCCCCATTTACATTGGCCCTCATTGAAGAGCCAGCAGAAACCCTTCTTTTGCCCGGCCGATGCAGGTCCCCCAGGGGCCGCACCGGCCGTCCCGTGAAAGGGTGCAGCCTTTTGCGTCATCATGAGCCGCATCCAGAGGGGAAGGTCCATTTGGTCCCACCTCATGCTGGGATTCGCCGCTAACCGTTGGCGGAATTGCTCATCATACCTCCACCAGGCGACACCTCCGTAAGTCCGGTACGCGTCCCCGATCCCATCTAGATAGCAGAACAGTTGTGAGCATCTATCCGGGGACTTTTCCCCTATCACGCTGGCCAGGATACAGAAGGCCCTTAGCCAATTTCCAAATGTTTTGGGGATCTTTCGATACCTACGTTTTTTTCTCTTCCTCTTCTTTCTTCGCATCCTTTTTGTCCTCCTCCTTCAAGTCCAAAAACTCTTCCAACGGGAGGAGGGAAAAAACCTCCACAAACTCACCCCTCCAAATTTTCTCCTTTACTTCCAATCTCAAATGACATCCTAAGGGGCCCGAGAAAGACACGTGCACGTTTTGACGTGCAGCGTCGGTAATTTCGCCCCTTACGCCAACCTTCTCCCCCGTCTCCTTACTGGCTTCAGACACTGATAACCCCACCTCGCTACCCTGTGCCGGACCCTCGGTCCCACCCGACGACCCTTGTCCCTTCTCACACGTCCACACTCTCCCAAACTGTGGTGAAGATACCTCCCCACCCGCCCATGAGTCTAAGAAAGATTTTAAACAGTTCAACAGTGTTCCTGCTTGTGGTGTAACAGTCGACTCACCACCCGAGCCCGAGGCCGCGGAAGGCCGTGGGGTCGTCTCCCTTCCGTCTGCCATGCGTGGCTCTGGAGCATCCAATAGGCGCTGACTCCTGTCAGCCTGGCCCCGCCTCAGGACCGTAGGTGTAGGGCTCCGTGACCTGCAAGGAGAACGACACCTGGGTAGTGTGTCCGCATGTTCACATACCCGCCCTACCTCCTTACGCTCCTGCCTGTTGTCCCGCACTTTGTCCCGTCCCCCTGCCTGGCCTTCCCGGCCGTATGCGCTGCGCCGCTGACCTGGCGAGCTCCTGCCTGATGACCCAGACGCGCTGCGCCGTTCCCTCCTCCTCCTGTCCCAGAAACTGATCTCCATCTACTACGCCTGCTTGTGGACCTGCTCCTCTCTCTGCCCCTCCACCCTTCCGCCTGCCTCCTGTCACGCCTGGCACTGTAGCCGCGCTGCTCCCTGCTGAGATGCGGTCTAGGGTTGTGGGTAAGATCCAGCTGCCCCTGGGAGTTGCCCCTGCGGCCCTCCCGTTCTCTCCTAACCCCTCCTTCCTCCATGCCCCAACTGACCCCTGGGATCGATCCCTGTGCGCTGCACCTGGCCCCCTTTGGGCCGCCATGTGAATTGGGGATTCCACCTGCCGTTCCTGGCGCCCCAAGTCCCCACAGCCGTGGGCCCCACTTGCCCCAAGGTACCTGGCTGGGTGGACCCACCGTCTGTGTCCCCAGTGCTGTACCTGGCCCCACTATTGGCCGCCCCCGGTGTGTCCCCGTGTTCAGAGGCTCCCCCTGCCATCAGGGGGACAGCCTGGTCTCCTGGGGCCTCCACCCTGACCCCTTCCCGCTGCCTGGCCCCAGCGCCAGCTCCTGACTCACCGGGCCGCATCCGCTCACTGCTCCCTCCATCCGATCCGCTCTGGGTCCCGGCCTCAGCCGTGACAGTCCTGCCAGCCGCCTTTTGGCGGGGCACACACCGCGTGGCAGGCCGCGGCCTGGTTGCTGCTCGCGCCCGACCGGCACCTTGTCGAACAGACAGTGCCGGCCGCGTCTCCTCCACTCCGCTGGGGCCCGCAACCACCTCCAGGGCCCTACTGTCTCCGCCGACGGGCTCCTCCGTCTGCCGACTTCAGGCTCCACGCCTGGGCTCAGCCGCTGGGGCGGTCTCGCCCTCCTCATGGAACGCCGTGCTGCCGTCGCAGGGGTTGTAGGGGGGGGGGACCGGAGCCCCCAGTTGCTCATGAAGCCAGGCCAGTCCTCTATCCCTCACAGCAGCTCTCACTCCTTCCAGGATCTCCTCCAGTGATGCCGTGACCTGAAAGAGAAAAGAAAAAAACAACACAGACCTGCTAAAAACAATTAACAGGTAAGTGACAGTTCTGTTAAAATGTCTCCTACTCTTAAGATGGCTGCTTAATATACCCCTATTCTTCCAACCCCTTTTCCAGATAAACACACCCCTTTAACTAGTCACTCCCCTGCTTACTCCTTGGCTCTGTCAAGGCCCACTCCCCTGACTCGGCTGTTCCATGGGCTTCAATGTGGCCACGATATTACTTTTCTGCAAAGGGATTTAAATAGATTAGGGAATTAGGTATTCAAATGGCAGATGAAGTTTAGACAAATAATGTTTTTCACTTTGGCGTGAAGAATTCATGAACAACTTACACACTAAATGGAAGTAAATTAGGAAAAATAGCACATTAGAAGGATTTGGGAATTGTTATAGACAAGAAATTAGGCAATAATGTCTAATGTCAATAGGCAGTGGCTAAGGCCAGCAAGGTATGGTCATGTCTAAAAAGGAGCATTCATTATCAGGTTGAAAACATAATTTTGCCTCTATATATATAAATCAAGATTAAAACTACACCTTGAATACCCTGCTCAATGTTGGGAACTTGTTCAACAGAAGGATATCATGTCACTAAAAAAGTGCAGAGGTGGGCTACAAAATTAATAAGAGGAATGGAAATACAAATATATTTCAGGCCAATATCTACCATTGTCTGTAATTCTATTCATAAACAGTACACAAGATCACGCATTAAGACTAGAAAGATATTAAGTCTAAGGCAAAGGAAAGGCTTTTTCGCAGGAAGAACAATAAGGATGAGGAATTCTTATGTGGGTTAACATCTTCTTGATCCTAGGTGGCTCTGCCTTCAATTTTGAGGTCTTTTAAATTTATGTTCAAGATTTATAAAATTGTAATTCAATTTAAATAAGGCAAAGCCAGGGCAAACATTACAAATTAAAACCAGACATGGAAAAATTGTTAATTTTTTCCTCTTATCTGTATGTTTTCTCTATGCTGACTGTCAGGGGCAAAGGACATAGCTTAAAGCAATGATTGACAGGGAGCAAAGATGGAGGCACCAAGTTGAAGTTGAAAGAGGTATTGATTTCTAAATTATTTTTTTTTGTTAACACAAATACACATTGTTAAATAGAATATTGGGATAACAAAACATAATATTAAAAATCCTGGAAAGTGACAGTTCATTTTTAAATTTTTTGTTTTCCAGTAGATATTGCGAATTGGCATCAATGGATCTGCTGCGGAAAACCTAATTAACTAAGAAGAATACAAATTTTATTTCCATAAATCTTGGTGCTAACCATATGTGAATTGCTTAGCATTTGTTTGCAAAATTAGATAATTTCCTTGGTCTGAATAAAAGCTTTTATTTTTCATTGACCCATTTTGAAAGCAAAATATCAATATGGTAAAAGTGCTAAAATCAGAAAAAAAAAGCTAAACAATTTGTTGATCTTTAGTTTGATAGAGCGTGCATTGTCCCTGCACAAAATATGCTTAACAACCACTGAAAACATTTCCCTGATATAAAAAGCCCAATAAATCTCACTAAAAGTGGTAGGTGCTTATAACAACAACTGATGTTATGGTAATTCTGACTATTACACATGGATGTTATTGGCTAGAGAAATGCCTCTAAACTAACGCATATCCATTCCTTGTGGTTTGTTACAGTTTTATTGTAGTGAAATATGTTAATTTTAGCAGTGGAAAATCAGCTTAAGTCAACAATATAATAGCATCAGAATGCCGTGCAGCAGAGAACAATTTTCAAATGATATGCTATACTAATAAAGCTTCTAGTCATCTTACTTTATGTATTAGAACAGCCCACAAATCTGATTGAAAACAGATCCGTTGAATGATATTTCTGGTTTTATGCACTATTATAGTGGATTTATCTCCTACCGCTCATTGCAGCTATTGATTGATTTTTAAATTATACAAAAGCAATCAGTAAATACCACCCAATCAACTCTTAAAAACATACCGGAGATTAGGCAATTTAGGGTAATCAATGGGAATATTCCGTGATTTGTTTGCACTCAATTTTCACCATAAATTACAAGCATAACGTGCAAGTTATAAAGACATAAAACAAGATTGTGACAAGGAAAAAAAAAAATCCTGCTTGAGAGAATAACGGAACGGAGTTCTGTTTCTGTCTAATGATACAAAATGACTCCTTATACATTCTCAATGACATTCCGTGTGCATTTGTTAAATTGTTAGATTAATAACTGTCAATGAGTCTCCCCCTGACCTAGCGGGTCTATTGCATTTTGAGAGGTCATAATCTCATTAACTATAAATTAATTAATTTTCATTTTCTAAATAAACTATAGTTTGTAATTCATTATAAACATTTTCTGTTAAATTATATTTAAAAAGTATTCTTTCAGGGTCGGAGCTTGCCAGCCCTCTGACCAGATGCAAGATTCGTGAGCTCCAACTAAATGAATGAGTTCTGGCAAAAATTCACCCATTTTGACTGCTTACAAAGTAACTATTTCATTAAGAGAGTCATGGGGAAACATTAACGGAAATCTTGTGGGTCTAGCGGGGGACAAATCTGTGATATTGACCTTCTTCTCTTGCAGTCATCCAAGATGGTGGACATTCTGCCTGACTCACCTCACAAATCTACATCCGCCTCTGATGAGGAGGACCTGGAATGTGTGGAGCCTCTGATTCAACCCTGAGGTGACCGGGTCTTACCTCTGCGATCAGCTGCAAATCCATTAGCTACTAAAATGCATCTTAATACATTGATGGGTGATCTCCTTCTTTGTGTCTGAAATCGCGATGCTCAAATAAGAGCTAAGCACATTAGCAGGATGAACTAAAGCCACAAAAGAAGACAACTAGGGCTGGGAGTTAAGTAGGACAAAGCTGGAACCTAAATGCAGGAGGTCACTGACACGTGCACAATGCTACAGTGGGGCTGCTGAAAGACAACACAAGACAGCGTAACTTGAAAGCAGAGGGGATCCCAGGTTCCATAGCCACAGGTAAACTAACATAATTTATCACCGCCTATTTTCTGCCACATAAGCATGCAAAGGGACTGTCATTAGATGGACTACTGCTTTCCTGGGTGCCTTACCAACATTCCACCTCTATCCAAGGATGTTATTATGTGTGTTTATTTTTTAACAAAACTCCCTGAGTTTTTACCACAATCTCAGCCAAACAAAGCTACAATGGAGTATCCCTAACGGAAGTGGCCACTCATTTAGGAACAGCTGATATTTAAATATAAATGGGGGAACCCACAGGTTCTGGTGGTTGACCAATAGGGCCACCAGTATAAGCTGATATCAATTTCAAATGAGACCTAATTTCTGCAATCATGTGGACTTAATGACCCTACCGCATAACAACCGGCAAACCTACCTACACAGTATCCATGCCTACCGGCTGCTCTGCCCCAGGTTGAGTGAATCTCAGAGAAAGTTTAGGGCAGTCACAATGCTTGTGCCTGTGTTTATTTCCAAGTTCTAATATGCTTGTGTTTTTTTGTTTTACACTTCAGATAATCTATAAATGTCTATTTCTGTAGGAATCCATAATCTTCATAGACTCTTTTAGCGCTGTACCATAGTACTGTCCCCCCTCCTTAGAGCTTGAGGATAAGCTAGTGAGCTTAGCACTAGACAGTAGCTTACTATGATCTACACTTGGCCTATTCTGATACTCTTGGCAACCAGGTAGTTATTACCAGTTACAGTTCTTCTACGACAGAGGACAACCTGAGATTGTCTTGTTTCTAAAAAATGTTTTTACAAAATTGTATTTAAGCATCTGATGCTGCTACTAGAGAATTTTGTGTTATAGACTATATTATTTATCATCTAGGATGTTCCTATTACTATTATAAAATGGTGCAGTGTACCCAACGTGCTGAAAATGTTTGTACATTGGTGACTTTTGTTCTTTAAGCCATGTTTTTACCTGTCAATGATATCATTTATGCACTACAAAAATAAAGAATAAAAAAAAAATGTATTCTTTCAATTAGGTTGATGTTGTATCCAGAACAGGTATACAATTCTATTTACCCAACTGAACTATTATCATTCCTATTATCACAGCTAGCAAATCATTGTTTTTATTTTAAAAGCACAAATTGTGGCCCCCATTTAAGCAGGACTTATTTTAACTTATTTTTAACTTATTGTAAAATGCCCTGATGTCCTTTGATGGGGCTATGGTTAATAATTTTGAAGACTAGAGTCTACATTAACAGATTGAGGGTTTGTAGTTCATCACCACAGAAGATCCAACTCCTGATATGACATGACCCATCTTTAGACAGTATTGGCAGTCCACATACATTTCTGATTTTGCTTCAGTCTGAGTATCATTAAAATGTCAGCGTCATTTCCCAGGGGGGGGGGGGGGGGGCAGGGCCTGACCGCAGAGCCGAGCAGTCGACAACTGAAAGAGCTCCTGCAAGAATCCGCACCACTTTTCCCGACACAAACGGAGACTAACCGGGCTGATTGAGCCAGCAAAAGACGGGGAACACTAAGAGGAGCACAATGACCCACAGACAGCGAAACGAGCATTTTATGCCGGACCAGTGGCAGAGGCCTACTCGACTGGAGGGAGTAGGAGATGCGGCCACTCTCCCCCCTCCACGACCGAGGGCCGCGATGCAGAGAGATGCCTGTCCCTCCCCCCCTGGACCGGCGGGGGTCATCCCGGTCCACCAACCCAAGGCAAGCATGCACCTCTGGGACGCAACCTTGAACCACGCTGCCCAAACAGCTCCACTAGGCATGGCCAAAATGGCCGACAGCAGGGTTATTAACCCGCAACAGCAGACAGATGAGGCCTGGGCGGAGGCTTTCAGGGCCAAATGGGAGGCAGTCTGCCTACGCTTCTGGTGCCGATTTGGGGCTAAGCACCCACACCCCGCACAGGAATCAGCCTCAAAGACAAAGAGTCCCTGCGCACCCCTTCACAAGCACCCGGATCACCCGGACGAAGCGCTGCAACCAAAAAAACGGCCACAGGGCACGAGGACCCGACAGACAAAGCGCAGACCGGGCATTACCCACCCGCGGCTGCCACACAGAGGCCGGGTACAGGCATCCAAGGCACCCGCGGGAAATGCCCACAAACCATCAGCCACCGTGTATGGTCCCAACAGCCTGCAACCAGCATGGTACCGCTATCAGATAAAAAGCCCATGGACACCTTACACCCAACGCACAGCCAGCTCAGCCAGAACAGACCCGAAGGGCAGAGTCACTCAGCCACCAGGCACGCATCTAGCCAACACCTGCCCCTCACCACAGTCAGGACCAGGGATTCCACAGCAGACCAGAGCAAACACAGAAGCCTCAGCAGGTGCTAGGGGGCATGGACACTCCTACTGAGCACAAGTGGTTCCAGCCGAGAGCCGGAGTCGGGTGAACCCCAGAGACTGTAAGCATCAACCACTGAGGACACAGTAATGACCCCCAATGAGACTTTCCTAAGACACCGACCTATTACTTGCCTTATAGCTAACCTAAACCTTTTACTTTTACATAAGCATGATCTTACCTACGAATTTCTCATATTCTATTTAAGCATGGTTCTCAGTATTCTGTTTAGTCTCAACATATGTCTAATTAATAGCCTCAATGTACCTCTCCTACTGGAAAAACTGACAGGTTTTCACGCATATAGGACGGCCACACTTAAATGGCACCCACCCTGCTCAGCTAATTAAGCCTGTTTTATGCGTCCTCTAACCAGTTTAAACGTTACATGACATATACCAGATGGTATGACTGGTTTGCCCAACCTATGTGTACAGAGGACCACTTCTCTTTGATGATCGTTGTATTATTCTGTTCTTTAACTCACTCTCACAGTCCAGTTGGTAAACATAATTTTGAGCATTTATTGCAATATAGCATCCTGGACGTATGTTATCTAGCTTGTAACAATCCTATTATTAACAAAAATGTGCTTACTCATCAAGACCATGAACATGTTATGTATGTCGTATCGAACGCTTGTTACTACTATTATGGCCCTGCAAAGCTATATGTATTACTCTACACACAAAAAATTAAGAATTAAAAAAAAAAATCTGCATTTCCCCCCTCTAATGTGACTAGAAAAATAAATTGGTAGATGTAGTGACCTAGCTCAGGTGTAGGAAACTTTGGGCACTCCAGATGTGGTGGACTACATCTCACCTGATGCTTTGTTAGCATCAAAGCTGTAAGACCATTATTGGACACATAACATCTGTAATGCCAAAGGTTGCCTATTCCTAATCTAGGTAATATTAATTTACCTCCTTATCTTCTCCCACCGGGATGAAATTGGTCTGCTACTGTTGTCTACAGTGTTTTAAATAGTAATATCAAGCTAATATTGGTGATTGTGGTTCATTAAACTTGCCTAGATTGCTTGATCCTCCAAGTCAAAAAAACCTACGTAGAAAACACTGCTTTCACCCGTAAAACTGCTCCTTAGGCAAAGACTTATACATCTATTTGTCTTGCTCTGACATATGGTGGATGAAACCTAAAAGGAGGAGGAGTTCTTAACAAATGGGTAGAGCAATGACATTTAACAAAGACACAATCTTTGCATGATCTTGTAGCTGGGCGATGTTAGCTGAAAGGAATTGGCGCATGTCTAAGAGTAATTGCTTAAGAAGTGACCACTAGGAACGCATTTTACTTTATCATGGTAAAGAACTAAAAGGGCAGACCAATTAATCAAAGTAACTTACTAAAAGTGCTTTTTATTTTACCATTTTGCATGCCAGAGAGATCATTGTCTTTAATGTATATATACCCAATAGTAACATGATTTCATCAATCACATATTATGAAATTAGTTTCTCCATGATCTAGCTGAACATCGTTAACCTCGCCTATTATCAAAGTCATACATCAAGCCAAATATTACCTCATGTTATAGAAAAAAGCACTTTCTTTTAAACACCCTCTTCTAGAAACATTTTTTTTTCAATGATGACAAGTGTGGTTGCTGTTTTCAGATAGCAAATTATTCAACATCGGGGTGAGTGTTTAACCACATAGATATCCACAGGGCATGCAGCAAAACTGACTTTCAGCTGGGTCAAATCCCATTTAAATTCCCTGTTGACTAATCTTTGCTTGAGACATACATTCTGGAAGCAATAGGTTCTGATAGGTTTCAGAAAATACTTGTCTCGCAAGACACATAGATTTATATACAACACAAAGTGGCTTAATTCTACTCGTTATACAGGGTGGGCCAATATTCAGAGTAGAATTTTTTTGAACCAATTTCAAGTATATTACATTTAAATGAATGATATTACATACAATGCTTAAAGGACCACTATAGTCACCCAGACCAATTCAGCTCAATGAAGTGATCTGGGTGCCAGGTCCCCCAGGTTTTAACCCTGCAGCTGTAAACATAGCAGTTTCAGAAAAACATTGCAGGGTTAATCCAATCTCTAGTGGCTGTCTTCCTGAAAATGGCATTGAGCCGCAGAACTCAGAATAGAGCCGCAGAATTGAGTAATGCTTTTCTAGGGGCGGTTTGAATGCGCGCGCAGCTCTGGCTGCGAATGCGCATTCGCTTCCACTCTGGAGCTGACGTCGGAGAGGGAGGAGAGGTAAGTGGCTGAAGGGGTTTTAATCCTTTCAGCCCAGCGGGATGGGGGCCCTAAGGGTGGGGGGGACCTATTGACTGTATAGTGCCAGGAAAACAAGTTTGTTTTCCTGGCACTATAGTGGTCTTTTAACGTATGGAGATTTGTTTGACTAGCTAAGGAAGTTGGCATCTTTTAAATGAGCTCCATTTGCTGCCTCACAAATACAGGCTCTTTTTTTGTTCATATCATTAGTTAAGGTTTGAGGCTCTAGCACTCAAACTTCTGCATGGATATTTTGCTTGAGTAGGTCAAGTGTATGCAGTTCGTTAACGTACACCAACAGCTTCAGATATCACCACAGGAAGTAATTGGGAGCCAAAAGCATGGGTGAACGTAGTGGACAATTAATATGGGAATTTCTTAAAAATTATTTCCTTGACGAATACTTGTCTCAGAAGGTCCATTGTGGCCCTGGCTTTATGGGCAGTAGCCCCGTCATGTTGAAAAAAACAATTTCATGATGATATTCCACTACAGGCAATAAGTATTTCCAACCATATCCCGATATCTCACAATAATACAATTCCACTATTTTCACTTATTGATCTTTTGTGAAATTACCCATGATGAATCTCTTAAAACTGTTATAATATTTACCTGCAATAAAAAATTTAAAATAAACTGCTAACAAGTTATTTTCCTCACAAAGCCTACTCCTAATTTTGGTCTTCCTTGCAGCTTTTCACTAAGCCTCTATTATCCCCTGCACCCACTACAGTCACAATGCCCCTATGCATCTCCTGAACCCACTAAAGCTCTTATCCCCCTGTAGCCACTAAAACCCTTAAAACCATCTGCACCCACTTAATCCAATATGCCCCCTATAACCACTACAGCTTCTAATATTTCCAGCACCCAATACAGCCTCAATTATTACCCTCTGCACCCACTACAGCCCCTATCCCTCCCATGCACCCATTACAGCCCCTCTCCCTCCCATGCACCCATTACAGCCTCTATCTCTCCTATGCCTTAATTACAGCCCCTCTCTTTCCCCTACACCCACTCAGCCTCTATCCCCCTACACCCACTACTTGCTTCTATCCCCCTGCAAGCACTACTTGATTTAGTGGTGACAATAATCAGTGCCACCCTCCTCAGTTTTAACTGTGGTATCTTTTGTGCCCCCCTGTGTACTGTTCCTGTTCCTCCTGTCACCGGTGAGGAGGAAGACAGATTTTAGTTATGTGGGGGTCAGGCTAGAGGCTTGAGGACGAATAGCCACCTGTAGAGGTGACCATATATTTAATTTATGTATTTGTTTATTATGGGGAGTGGTCAACAGCATGCCTACCTCCAGTATATTTATTTAGAGGCCTCACTCATTGATCATGTGACAAGGATGGGGGAACATCAATTCATTCCATTAATATTAATTATATCCCCCACCCACCTGCCACCGGTGGGAGCATGGGGGGGACACTGTATTATTTAAATAGATCCACAGCCTGGAAGCAAAGAGGTAGACATATCAATACCTATGGATGATTTCACATAGAGGTGTACTTTACTAGTGGCTGGGCAGCTATAGTATTGAGCAGCTTACGAGTGGTGGTGCAGGCGAGGCATAAAACCTCCCTTGTACTAATGTGGTAGGCATAAAGTGGCAGTTTCTAAACTATTTGCCAGAAGGCTATAGGCCATTTTTATTGCTTCTGGATTATGGCATGTGGGGGCTCAAAATTAGGCCCAAATTCTGTCAAATCACAATTCTGAAAAAAAAAAAAAAAAGAATATTCAAGTCTAATTACCTAGTAAGTCAATGTCTGTAGGACAGTAACCCTCGGAATGGTGGATTCCAAATATAGAAGAAAAAAAAAAAAGTATCATATAAAAAGCCTAAGGAAAATTGGCATACTGCCAAAAGTGATACTCAGCAGTCACCTCCAATAAGGAGCTGCAGATTGTAATGGGCTCTTCAGTGTGGTTTAAAATGTCTCCAAGATGGACATGTCTCATACACAGGGCCCAGCCTGACACAAATATGAATTCATTCCCACCACTTGACATATGGTGGAAAACTCTACAGGATTTTGCAGGCTGGTCATCCTACCAAAATAACTAGGATAGATAAGTTAATCATCAATTGTCTTTCTACAATTTAGATTGGGCAGCAGATCTTAGTATAGGTTGAACATTGAGTACTCAAAATCCAACTATAGAATATAATGTATCATCTTCTGTTTCTCATAGTGTCTTTGAAGGCAGATAATCGGGGGTGGGGTCTGGTGGCCATAGTGGCTGGTCAGTTTTCTTCACAGCTCTCTCATACTCTGCCTGAATCCACCAAATATCAATGCTTTCCAGCAGCATCTGACCCTAAAAAGCAATGTATTCAACAACTAACCTTACCTGGACTTGACAATTATGTCCATTTTTGATCTGAGACGTTTACATCCTCTCAGCCTCATTGAGGCCTACTCACCATGTGGGCCTGTAACTTACATACAACCTAGCAGTCTACCCTAGGTTTAAAGCCTTTTGAGGCAGACTGGAGCTAGATCCAATGCATGCTGTATATTTTTATTTCGACTGATGATCTGTGTGATGTAGTGGTGACTGCTATCTTCACTTCCCCCTCGGGGCCAGAGAGACCTCCCATTGGCTGGTAGGACTCTGGTGGTACCCTGGATAGGATTTAAGCAACTGTGGAGCTTTGGGAATGGGGTATGGTCCCTGGGGGGTGCTGGTATGCATGTCACTAGCGCATTATGTTACTGACCATCACTGTTACTGCGGTGTACCATAAAGCCTACCTGGCCTCATCATGTCTTCCACTTTGCGCTTGGTTGGTGGGGGTTCAGCTTTAAATGTATTCTTGAATTTATTTTTTTGATGCATGGTTCCGGGAAGCCTTGGCGATTTTTGTGTCTCTTAGATCTGGTACCCCATACTCAGGATAATGGAGGGACATCGACAATGTTATTGGTGATTTTTTTTCTCTCTTTTTATTGTTTTTTTATGCGTGGGCATGCAGAATACTAGCACACTCCTTGACTCAATAAGCTTTAGCAAGTCAGAGTTTGGTCATAACATATATTCACTTATAACTTGTGTTTTGTATCTTGGCAATCATGGCTTTTGATCCCACTTTAAATGGGCCTTGTTGATAATTCTATTTACACAATACTAGTTTTGTGATATAAGCAATTTCCATTATCACTTTAATGCAGTTATGACAAACTGGTCTTTCTACCAGGAATACATGCCCCATCATTGTACTATATGGCCTTGTTTTTGTTTATTTACATACCAGATTTCATATAGAAGGTTATAACATACTGGTAACAGATGTATTATAACAACACATCTTGTTCTCACTTTTAATGAACCTGTCCATTGGCAATCTTAACTTTCAACATTTTAATTTTGTTTTGATATTAGTGTAATCTGGTATATTGGATTTCCTAATTCACTGTCTATTTATATTATGAAAAAGAGGATTTGCAATTTTTTGTGAAAAGGCAGAACCTATGTACCTGGTATAACTACTCTAATAGTTTTGTAAATGTTTTCTGCTCTGATAAACCTATGCCTTAGTAAAAACATTGAATGAAAAAAATTAAAATCAGATAGAACTGTAATGACGTGGATTTTGACAAATATTTTCAAAGAAGACAAAACTGCTGAAATGAATTCTGGCAGCTGTGCCCTGTAGGTTACAGTTGGGATTTTATTACCTGATCTATTTGTGCAATGTAATACCAACCCCTTAATATGCTCTCTAAATCAAATAGTTGATCTATAAAGCATGCTTCCCAGCTGTCCCAATTTAGCTGGTATATTTAACACCTTTTTTCAATGTCCTGCATGGACGTCGCTTGTGCTTATATTTTTTTATGAGAATGAGAATACACTGCAATACAGGCGTCTGCCAGTAGGTGGTGCTGTGTGTGGAGAGAAGCATGGATAGGAAACTACATCCTATCCCTGATTCTCTCTCCTGACTGAATCCGCAGGGGTGCAGCACTGAGTGCTGCCAGCAACTCCCAGACTGCAGAGACAGCCTACAGATCAGGTAAGTGAGGGATGGGGGGCCAGCCTACAGATCAGTTAAGTGAAAGATGGGGGCAGCCTAAAGATCAGGTAAGTGAGGCATGGGGAGACAGCCTACAGACCAGGTAAGTGAGAGATGGTGGGGGCAGCCTAAAGATCAGGTAAGTGAGTGATGGGGGAGGCAGCCTACAGATCAGGCAAGTGAGGGATGGGGGGCAGCCTACATATCAGGTAAGTGAGGGATGGAGGGGGGACAGCTTGCATATTAAGTAAGGCATGGGGGAGCAGACTACAGATCAGGCAAGTGAGGGATGGGGGGCAGCCTACATATCAGGTAAGTGAGGGATGGAGGGGGGACAGCTTGCATATTAAGTAAGGCATGGGGGAGCAGACTACAGATCAGGTAAGTGAGGCATGGGGGGCAGCCTACAGGTTAGGTAAGTGAGGCATGGGGGGCAGCCTACAGGTTAGGTAAGTGAGGCATGGGGGCAGCCTACAAATCAGGTAAGTGAGGCATGGGGGGCAGTCTACAGATCAGGTAAGTGAGGCATGAGGAGAGTGTTGGGGGACGCCAGTGGATTGACAGAATTAATCTAATTCTAAGAACACATGGACTTAACTAGCTGCTAATCATCACCTTCAGGATTATAGAAAATAATTCAGGACTTCATATATGAAGTCAGAGTAAGAGGATGTAGTCCCTAATTTTCTTTAAAGTTCCATCTCTGCTGTATGAACCATGTAGTCAGATTGACTATTACCACATATGTGGACTATTATAATACATTAGAGAAAAGGGAAATGGCTACAGTCACAAAAGGGTTAACTAGGTGCATTACTGCTGCCCACGGTGTGTTCGGGGCTGCACAAAGCATACAAAATGCACTGTGCAGTATACGCTTTCCTAATGTCTAAAATGTCAGAAACCTGTTGTCTTGCTCCTAGACTGCAGCTTTGAGTCATGTGAAGCCTGTAGTCTTTCTAGCAGGTCCTATCAAACTTCTCTCTCTTATCCTATGCTTTAATAACTTTATAACCATATCCCAGCCTTTGAAAAATGTCAGATTGAACCTATTGGAGGAACTGGATCCTTGGTGTTGCTAATGAATGAGGGACGGCTGCTTGCTCTGTGTGTTTGTGTATGTATTTAGCCATGGGCGTAGGAACCCAAAAAAATCTGGGGGGGATAGCATTTTTACTCTCCGGGTATATTCTTATTCCGTAAACTAGGAGTTGTTTATCCCATTGTACAACGCTACGGAATTTGCAGTCGCTATATAAATGATTAAATAATAACATTAAAGGGTCACTACAAGGAAGGGGTTTTACTTACCCGGATACAGCGCCGGGATCCTCCTGATTAGAACCACCCCTACCCTTCCCATGAATATTAGAACCACCCCTACCCCTTCCATGCACAAAAGAACCCCACCTACCCATTCCACGCATATTAACCCCCTACCCCTTCCATGCATATTAGAACCCACCCTACCTCTTCCATTCATATTAGTACTCCCCTAACCCCTTCCAATAGTTTTTCTACCTCCCCCCTCCTCCCATCCATATTAGTAGCCCCCCTAAACCCTTCCAATTATTTTTCTACCTACCCCTCTCCCCCTATCCTTATTAGTAGCCCCCCTAACCCTTTCCAATTATTTTTCTGCCATGTTAACTAACGCCAGTGCTGGAGTGCCGCCGTGTTTACATTAAAAGGCCTGCAGGGACAGGCTATAGACACCAGAACCACTACATTAAGCTGCAGTGGTTCTGGGGACTATAGTGTTTCTTTAATGTGAGGTAAATTAGAGATTAGTGCCACGAATAATATGCTAGATTGCCTACTTACAACCAGATGAGGATGATGATGGGCTCTAGCTGCAGTCTGGCTTCACTGGTCTGGTGTAGAACAGGCTCTCTGGAGGCTGTTTGTAACTGTGGTCCCAAAAATCAATGTTCTGTGAGAACGGGAAGCAGCTCCATTTTTTGGGGGCCCTTTACACAGCTGAAGGTCTGGGTCCCAGGTTCCACCTTCACATTCCACCATTGAGTTTGTTCACAGGGGGTGGAGTGTGTAGGGGATGTCCTGATATGTGTGTAAGGAATGCATTGTGTGAATCTGTGTTTGTATGTGTAAGGGCTGCAAGGTGTGATTCTGTGTATGTACGGAATGCAGTGTGTGCCTCTGTAAGGGGTGCATTGAGTGTGTGTAAGGAATGCATTGTGTGTTTCTGTGTGTGTAAGGATTGCATGATTGTGTTATTGTGTGTGTGTGCACGGGGTGCGTTGAGTGTGTGTAAGGATGAATTGTGTGTTTCTGTGTGTGTAAGGGTGGCATGATTGTGTGATTGTGTGTGTGTGATGGATGTCAATCTCTCTCCCTCGTCACTCTCTTTCTCCCCCTTTCTCCCCCCCTCCCTCCCTGTTTCTTTCTCCCCCCCTCCATCCCTGTTTCTTTCTCCCCCCCTCCATCCCTGTTTCTTTCTCCCCCCCTCCCTCCCTGTTTCTTTCTCCCCCCCTCCCTCCCTGTTTCTTTCTCCCCCCTCCCTCCCTGTTTCTTTCTCCCCCCTCCCTCCCTGTTTCTTTCTCCCCCCTCCCTCCCTGTTTCTTTCTCCCCCCTCCCTCCCTGTTTCTTTCTCCCCCCTCCCTCCCTGTT
Source organism: Pelobates fuscus (assembly GCF_036172605.1). Lineage (NCBI taxonomy): Eukaryota > Metazoa > Chordata > Amphibia > Anura > Pelobatidae > Pelobates > Pelobates fuscus. The sequence goes on from NC_086328.1 coordinate 44,542,471, forward strand.
TCTTTCTCCCCCCCTCCCTCCCTGTTTCTTTCTCCCCCCCTCCCTCCCTGTTTCTTTCTCCCCCCCTCCCTCCCTGTTTCTTTCTCCCCCCCTCCCTCCCTGTTTCTTTCTCCCCCCCTCCCTCCCTGTTTCTTTCTCCCCCCCTCCCTCCCTGTTTCTTTCTCCCCCCCTCCCTCCCTGTTTCTTTCTCCCCCCCCCCCTCCCTCCCTGTTTCTTTCTCCCCCCCTCCCTCCCTGTTTCTTTCTCCCCCCCTCCCTCCCTGTTTCTTTCTCCCCCCCTCCCTCCCTGTTTCTTTCTCCCCCCCTCCCTCCCTGTTTCTTTCTCCCCCCCTCCCTCCCTGTTTCTTTCTCCCCCCTCCCTCCCTGTTTCTTTCTCCCCCCTCCCTCCCTGTTTCTTCCCCCCCTCCCTGTTTCTTTCCCCCCTCCCTGTTTCTTTCCCCCCCTGTTTCTTCCCCCCCTGTTTCTTTCCCCCCTGTTTCTTTCTCCCCTCCCTCCCTGTTTCTTTCCCCCCTCCCTGTTTCTTCCCCCCCTGTTTCTTTCCCCCCTCCCTGTTTCTTTCCCCCCTCTCCCTGTTTCTTTCCCCCCTCTCCCTGTTTCTTTCCCCCCCTCTCCCTGTTTCTTCCCCCCCTCTCCCTGTTTCTCCCCCCCCTGTTTCTTCCCCCCCTGTTTCTTCCCCCCCTCTCCCTGTTTCTTCCCCCCCCTGTTTCTTCCCCCCCTGTTTCTTCCCCCCCTCTCCCTGTTTCTTTCCCCCCCCCTCTCCCTGTTTCTTCCCCCCTCTCCCTGTTTCTTCCCCCCCCCTGTTTCTTCCCCCCCCTGTTTCTCCCCCCCCTGTTTCTTTCCCGCCCCCCTGTTTCTTTCCCCCCCTGTTTCTTTCTCCCCTCCCTCCTTGTTTCTTTCTTCCCCCCTCCCCTACCTGTGTTGTAGCGTGGCCGAGCTCTGTACTGTCCGCGGGTACAGGGAGATTTTGTTTCCTGTACCTGGCGGACTAACAGGAAGTGCACACTCAGTGTGCTCTTCCTTTTAGTCCGGCCGGGTACAGGAGACAGATGCTCCCTGTACCGGCGGACTATACAGGGCTCGGCCACGCTACATTGAGGGAGTGACAGCCCCTCTCTTCTAGCTGCGCCCGGGTGGTGCGCCCTCATGGACACACCAGCCCGGGCAGAGCTGCAGCCGCCTGAGGCTCTCTGCAGAGCGCTCGGGCGGCTGCAGCAAAAGGGGGGCCGGCGGAGCTGGGGGGGATTTCCCCATTACCTGTCCCCCCCGCATGAGTATTCAGCAGTAAATGTATGTATTCAGCAGTCTGTGTCGGTGTGTGTGTGTGTGTGTATTCAGCAGTCTGTGTGTGTTTGTTCAGCAGTCTATGTATTTAGCGGTCTAGGGATGGGGAGCAGAAACACAGTGAATGGAAAAGAAGACAATGACAAAGAGAGGGGCTGGGGAAAGGGACAATGACACACACTGAGGGGCTGGGAAGGGGACAGGAACACAAATAGGGGCTGGAGTTGAGGACAATGACAAACAGAGGAGCTGTGGATGGGGGCAGGGACACACAGAGGGGCTGGAGTAGAGGACAATGACACACAGAGGAGCTGTGGATGGGGGCAGGGACACACAGAGGGGCTGTGAGTTTCCATAAGTAAAGATTAGTGAAAACGTTCCTACATGTTTAACACTTTTGCATAAATCTGTCTCTTTTGGTGTGGAAAATAAAACAGAAGACAATCATGTGCTTACTTTAGCTGAAGGCTGTGGAATACAATTGCTTATGTTGACTGCTATCAATGTCTACAGAAAGCCCAAGAGACATTTGGATTTCTTGCATGATCTCTTTCTGTTACTCTATTAAAGAAAAATAATTTGAAAGACTGTATTTTGGAGTCAGGTATTTATGCTGTGTCTCACTCCATGAGCTTTGAGGTTGTTGTGCTGGTATATCTCGTTATAGGCCCTCGTCTAAGGGTAAAGGATTAAGAAAGAGGTCATTGCCATAGTGGCAGATTTTAATGTTTTTTTCAGTAGCGGAGGATATAGATTGCACTTATATGAATATGCAACACAGTGAGTTTCCCAACTACTGTTCAGTACCTCTTAGCTGTGTTTGTGCCAGAAAATATCCTCAAATATGGATGCACCTGTCAAAGTATAATTTCAGGAGAGGTAAGCTTAGAGCCTAGTGTTCAAACTAAAATGGCAGCCACCATTCCAGGGGATATATGCTGGGTTTTCTGCAAAAATATGACTCAAATGGTATATCCCAATAAAACAATATATGTGAATAGCATAAATAAAAGTTAAAATAAATAGGATAGTTTTTAATCTTATTGTTAATTCTACTTGTTACTTTTTTATTTTAATGTTAGTTATGCTGTGCATATATATTGTTTTATTATGTACTTTTGTTAAGTTGCAGTCTGTTTCTGTGTACTTAAGTATAATTAAGTTATAGCTCTGAATTCACTTTTATCAGTTTTAGCCTTGTTTTACATAGGTTGCAGCTCCCTCTGAATATCAGATAAGAATAGAATCACTATAACACGGTAGTCATATTCTATGCTATTTAATTTGGTTAATTCCATAGGTCTTCCGGCAACAAAAATAGCCTTTTTAAATGTATTTGTGTGTTAGTTGCATCATGGTCACAGTAGTGGTCTAAATAAATCCCCTTATTTTGCATAAAATAAGTTATACAAGTATATTTGTATGTGCATCGATCTCGGTTCGTGTATTTTGCATAAATTAACCCCTTAATGACACAACTTCTGGAATAAAAGGGAATCATGACGGAATATATCCGTCGTCTGTCCTTAAGGGGTTAAGGTAATTTCAGCTGCACGACCAGTAAATAATACATGTTCTGCGTATTGTTTCCCGCATTCTGCTTTTACAAGGAAAATTAAAAAAATTATATATATATAATTTTATTTTTTAATTACGAACAATGTTAACGCATAATATATATATATATATTTTTTTTTAATTACAAACAATGTTAACGCATAATATGACATTTTACAAATGTTATTTTTTTGTGACGCTTCTCCCTTAAGACAAGAGTAATACTAACGGTGTTTTGTTTTCTTTTGTAATAAGTTCACAGGCTCCAAGTGAAAGTAATACTCCTCTCACAACCAGGTGTGAGGCAGGGCTGTAATTCAGCAGTCCGGATGCATTGCACACATCCGCTCATGAGGCATTCAGCAGTGACAATAATCAAACTATTTTGTAAGCCATTTCATTAAGTACTGCACACAGCAAAAAAAAAAAAAAGAAAGGTGGCTCTCTCCGCTCACCCTGCCAGGCATCTGCTACCTGCTGCAGTTCAAAGAACTGAGCACTCAGTTTAGTTTACAACATGAAAGGGGTGTTTGAAAGCAAATGATGGGAGGGGGGGGATGTTCAGCTTTTCTCGACATATGTTACATTACCTGCTTGGAAAAATAGAAATACTTGTTCAGACAAAGGTTTTAAGGTCTAGCTATCCCCCCCCCCCGCACTCAATGTTAAACTCTATTTCTCATTCACAATAATGCTTGCAGAAGCTCTTGGCTTGAATACAGTGAGCTGTTCGCTTTGTGTGCTGACTCCTTGCCTTGGATGGAGAGAGACACACAAAGCAGTTCAAAGGCTCATTCAGCTGCTATACTGCCAATTAATCGGCACAGTCCCACTTGGTTTGTTAAATAAGGATATGAAACTCTAACCGAGTGTTGCAAATCTTGGTAGCTTTTAGCAGACTTGCAATGTCTTCTACTAGTGCACTTAAAAATAAGGACGTATTCTATTTTTAAAGCGGCATTTAATTTTTGATAAAAACTAGATTTAAAAAAAAAAAGTTTTAACTCCTTAATGGACTTTCAAATAATGTCGAAGCTCTTTAACCCCTTAAGGACACATGACATGTGTGACATGTCACGATTCCCTTTTATTCCAGAAGTTTGGTCCTTAACCCCTTAAGGACACATGACATGTGTGACATGTCATGATTCCCTTTTATTCCAGAAGTTTGGTCCTTAAGGGGTTAAATTAAAGGGGTTAGAAAATGCACTGTTTTCACTACGTTAAGAATATCTCTTATGATTAAATGTATGTATTTTATTATATTTATCAAGGGTGTGTGGCCCTTACTTAAATGGCCCTTACTTGAATGCCTTTTATAAAGGAGTGTGGAGATGTATAATGGCAGTAATACCCAGGGGTAATTACAGGTGTAACAAATAATTGTTAAAACCCCTCTGATCTCTCATGTGAAGAGCTGAGTTAGCAATCACCATGGTGTTCAGTCAATATGCGCATATTGGAAAAATAGTCTAGATCAGTGGTTCAGTACCCCTAGGCAGTCCATCTCCATAAATTGTACCCCTCATATTAGCAAAATGTTTGTAATGAACATAGTTGCTGTTATTTTCAATATATAAGTTTTTCTCTGCCCCAGGCTCTCCCTGCTCTCCCCTCTGCCCCAGGCTCTCCCCTCTGCCCTAGGCTTTCCCTGCATTTCCCTCTGCCTCAGGATCTCCCTGCTTCTCTTCTGCCCCAGGATCTCCCTGCTTCTCTTGTGACCCAGGATTTCCCTGCTTCTCTTCTGCTCCAGACTCTCTCTGCTCTCCCCACTGCCTCAGGCTCTCCCTGCATTTCCCTCTGCCCCAGGATCTCCCTGCTTCTCTTCTGCCCCAGGATCTCCCTGCTTCTCTTCTGACCCAGGATCTCCCTGCTTCTCTTCTGACCCAGGATCTCCCTGCTTCTCTTCTGCTCCAGACTCTCTCTGCTCTCCCCACTGCCCCAGGCTCTCCCTGCGTTTCCCTCTGCCCCAGGATCTCTCTGCTTCTCCTTGGCCCCAGGCTCTCCCTGCTCTTCCCTCTGCCCAAGGCTCACCCTGCTCTCCCCTCTGCCTAAGGCTCTTCCTGCATGTTCCTCTGCCTCAGGCTCTTCCTGCATGTTCCTCTGCCTCAGGCTCTCCCTGCTTCTCCTTTGCCTCGGGCTCTCCCTGCTTCTCCTTTGCCTCAGGCTCTCCCTGCTTCTCTTCTGCCCCAGTTTCTCCCTGCTCTCCCCACTGCACCAGGCTCTCTCTGCTCTCCCCCCACTGCCCGAGGCTCTCCCTGTGTTTCCCTCTGTCCCAGGATCTCTCTGCTTCTCCTCGGCCCAAGGATCTCCCTGCTCTTCCCTCTGTTCCAGGCTCTAGCTGCATTTTCATCTGCCTCAGGCTATCCCTGCTTTTTCCCTGTTCCAGGCTCTCCCTGCTCTCCCCCTGCCCCAAGCTCTCCCAGCTTTTTCCTTTGTTCCAGGCTCTCCCTGCTTCTCCTCTGCCCCGGGTTCTCCCTGCTCTTCCCTTTGCCCTGGGCTCTCCCTGCTCTTCCCTCTGCCCCGGGTTCTCCCTGTTCTTCCCTTTGCCCTGTCCTCTCCCTGCTCTTCCCTCTGCCCCAGAGTCTCCCTGCTCTTCCCTCTGCCCCAGAGTCTCCCTGCTCTTCCCTCTGCCCCAGAGTCTCCCTGCTCTTCCCTCTGCCCCAGGGTCTCCCTGCTCTTCCCTCTGCCCCAGGGTCTCCCTGCTCTTCCCTCTGCCCCAGGGTCTCCCTGCTCTTCCCTCTGCCCCAAGCTCTCCCTGCTTCTCCTCTGCCACAGGCTCTCCCTGCTCTTCCCTCTGCCCCAAACTCTCCCTGCTTTTTCCTCTGTTCCAGGCTCTCCCTGCTTATTCCTCTGTTCCAGGCTCTCCTTGCTCTCTCCTCTGCTCCAGGCTCTCCATGCTCTCCCCTCTGCCCCAGGCTCTCCCTGCTTCTCCTCTGCCCCGGGCTCTCCCTGCTCTTTCCTCTGCCCCAAGCTCTCTCTGCTTTTTCCTCTGTTCTAGGCTCTCCCCTCTGCCCTAGGATCTCACACAGATACCTATACTGACACCTATGCAGATACACAGACACCAATGCAGGTGCACAAAGATACACACCCTGACACACTGACAGACAGATACACACTCTGACACACATGCAGATACACACACACATATGCAGATGCACAGCGATACATACACTGACACACATGCAGATACAGATACATATATACATACTCTGACATGCTTAAGGATACTCTGACACACAGATACACACCCTGACATACATGTAGACACAAAGAAACAAAGGGTATGTATCCTTAAGTGTGACAGTGTATGTATCTGACACACAGGTGCACATCCTGACACAGATGCAGATACACACACACACATATGTATACACAGAGACACACACATTGACACACAGATACCTATACTGACAAACATGCAGATACACAGACACATATATACATACACTGATACACTTAAGGATACATACCCTGACACACATACAGATACACAGATACAGACACTGACACACATCCTCACGCACAGATACTTATCCTGACACACAGATACACATATTGACACAGATACACACATGCAGATGCAAAGACACATTGATACATACACTGACACAGTTAATGATGCACACCCTGACACACATACAGAGACATACAGATACATATACTGACAAACATGCAGATACACAGACACATATATACGTACACTGACACACTGAAGGATACATACCCTGACACACCTTCAGATACACACATGCAGATGCAAAGACACATAGATACATACACTGACACAGTTAAGGATGCACACCCTGACACACATGCAGATACACACACACAGTGACACACAGATACATATACTGACAAACATGCAGATACACAGACACAAATTTTAAGTACACTGACACACTTAAGAATACATACCTAGACACACATTCAGATACACCGATAGACACTGACACACATCCTCACGCACAGATACTTATCCTGATGCACAGATACACATGCAGATACACAGAGACACATGCAGATACACAGAGACACACACACACTATGACACACAGATACATATACTGACAAACATGCAGATACACAGACACATATACACTTAAGGATACATACCCTGACACACGTTCAGATACACCGATACAGACACTGACACACATACTCATGCACAGATACTTATCCTGACACACAGATACACAGAGTTACACACCCTGACACACACACACTGACACACATGCAGATACACAGACACATAGATACATACAATTACACACTTAAGGATACACACCCTGACATACAGATACACACATTAACACACACGTGCAGATACAGAGATACACACACTGGCACAGACACTGTGCTGTGTGTGGGGGTTGTTCTGTGTGTAAGGGGTGCTCTGTGTGTGTGTGTTAGGGGTGCTGTGCATACACCACATTTTCTCAGCTCCCAGACCCCTATTGCTCTGTGTGTGGGGGGGGGTGCTCTGTTTGTGAGGGGTGCTCTATCTTTCTGTGAGGGGTGCTGTGTCTGTGTGTGTGAGAGGTGCTGTGTGTGAGAGAGGGGTTGTTGTATGTGTGTGTGTGAGGGGTGCTGTGTGTGTGAGGGGTGCTGTGTGTGTGGGGGTACTGTGTTGGTGTGTGTGAGAGGGGTGTGTGTGTGTGTGTGTGAGAGAGAGGGGTGTGTGTGAGAGGGGTGTTTGTGTGTGTGTGTGTATGTGTGTGAGAGGGGTGTTGTGTGTGTATGTGTGTGAGGGGTGTTGTGTTTGTGTGTGTGTATATGGGTTGCTCTGTTTGGGTGATGGGTATTGTGTGTGTGGGGATGGGGGGTGCCTATATATATATGCAGAGCTCAGTCCACCCACAAGCTTCTCAGAGCGTTGCTGTGGTAACCTGCGGCAACGCTCCGAGTTGCCAAACTCGCGGGAGGAACCTTCTGCCTCCAGGCTCCTCCCTCCCTCTCCAGCCTGTCTGTCAATGCCTGTGGGCCAGTGCGGGAGATTCTACCGGCCCATGAAGGCACACAGATAGCGCTGGCCCTGCTCTGGCTGGCAGGGGAGCTCCTGTGATCTCCCCTGTCAGCCCATGGCCATCGCGGCAAACTGGGCATTTGCCCGATGGCCGGATTCCAAACCTGTGCGGCCGCCATTAGCAAAATCATTTTGCGTACCCCCTGGGGCACTGAATTGTTCCACGGGTTGGGAACCGCTGGTCTAGATGTACTAAAAATCTGATTTGGATCTTTCACTGTAATCACAAAATTCACTGATTGTCATATTATATATCTAAAAAATAAAAAATAAAACAATCTGTACATTCACCAAATCAAGGCTGTAAGGTAAACTGAATCAAGGCCCCAATCCCAAGACTACGGCAAACCGAGTGCAACCCAAAATAACACCCCTTCGTATAACAAAGCACCACTCACTTTAAGAGCTCTCCCTGGGGTTTTCAGGAGAAAACCCAAATATAATATAGTGCAATATTGCAATTATAAAAATACACCCAAAAGGGGGCGGGGCCTGCAGCCAAAATGGCCGGACGCGCATTCTGAGGGCTCCTGCACCAGCAGGCGTTAAAACAACCCTCATGGCTACCCAGCCTAAGCCACCTATACAGGACGCCCAAAAAAGGTACCAGGACCTCACGGGGAACAAAATGATGCCTGTCCTGCGTCGAAAAACAACACCAGCGTCTGAATCGGCCACACGGCCTATACCAGAATGGAGCCTGAGGCCTGGGGGAAGCGGCCGATCTCCCGGCACAGAACCTCCTCACAAGCGGCAACTAAACACGGCCCTACCACCACCCCCTCTGGACCGGCGGGGGATATCCCGGTCCTCGCTGGGGGCGACTACCCCCCAAAAAACGGCTGACCAAGCGACAAAGCCCAGAGCACAGAGGGGAGAGCAAGGCCCAACAAAGATGGCGGCTCGGAAGCAGCCCACAACGAAGCGAGTACTCACCGAACCCCCCAAGCATACACTCGAGTTCTACACATGCCTCAGAGCCAGCATATGGCTACAACTACGCACCCGGAGACTGCTCTTCAAACAGGCGATGCAGGCAATAGCGGAATGGATCCGCCCGGCAATCCGCCGCCGCATTGGAGAAAATCTCCCTCGAGTCTCCAGAATAAGCCGCAAACCAGCACGGCGGGACACAAAGCAAGGCAACCTGGACACCAAACACCGAAGCGGGATCCACCAGCTGAAAAAGAGCACGGGCTTGGTCCGGGCACCTACCACCTCAAGGGAGACCCTGCAGCGGCACCAAGACACAGCCAAGCGACCCCACACACTCCAGACAACCCATCGCACAACACTTACCCTCACACGAACCAGGAGCTGGAGGAGAAACCAATATTGCCGCACCTCGGTGGATGCTCCCTGGGACGTCCCCATGCCTGCACTGCCTCAACCACAGATGGGAATCGGCTGACCAAGTATCCAAGCCAGCAATAGGGACGTTTAGTCACTTACAGGGAAGCTGAGTAACTGGACATACCTGATATGGGACCTTTAATCTCATGTTGAGGTCGCATATAATTGTCCCTTTTTATATATTTTTTATTTTCAGTTCATTTACAGCTATGCTCTGCTACCCCACTAATTCTGTATGGGCAATCTGAAAAACCAAGTCCTGCACTCTCTAGTCACATATAATGGTGCACTGTTGCCGTCATGTTATGGAAGAGATTAAGTCTTCTCTGCTGTTTTATTTCAGACTAGATAGCAAACAAATTTAGGCATGTGTAACTAGCCTGTCCTACTGTAGAATGTTAATTGTGCAGCCACATACTCGTTATGTTTTGATCCTCAATTATAGATCAGCCTGTTATATGCTCTACCATTAATCTTGTTTCTCTCTTTTGCAAATGTAAATGTAAACGTGTGTTTTACTACTACCGTTCGCACTGTGTTATCTGCGGAATCACTCAGCATCACTATTAATATAAAAATTGTGCCTGTATTTCATTTGTCCCGCATGTTCAGCGAGAAAATGCCTGAGGACTGCTTTCGGGGCACCTCAGACCTGCCTGTAAACTTTATGCGCACTACAAAAATAAAGAATTAAAAAAAAAAAAAAAAATACACCCAAAAAACTCTATTTGACTGCTACTCACATACGAATGAGCTTTAAGACCTGCTCTGAGTCAGCAGCATGTATGTATTGAGATTTTTTTTACTTCCCTTTTGTAGTCAGCAGGATGTACCTCCACTCTGGTAATATTCTCATACGTAAATATATAAAACAAAAAATCACAAACAGATAGCACCCTCTAGTGCAGCCAAGGAGGCTAATTCAATATGTCATAAAGAGGTAACACATTCATTAAAAGCAGCATTTAAATGTAGCTCCATACATCTAGAATGTAGCATGTTTCTTATATGGTGACACCTCCCTCTCTTCTGTAATTAAGACAGCCGTATTATTAAACTATTTTTCACTTTATTCCTATCACAATAAAAAAGGTTCTTAAAAAACATTTTTAAAAATAGCCACTTATTGAGAAAACAACATATACTGGTGAGAAAACAACATATGCTGAATATCTAATCTGGCATAAGAAAACAGTCCACTCTCTATTATACAGAAATGTGGGATCCCTGACATTACCCATATTTCCCCTTGATTGGCTTTCTCAGACGTCTTGATTCCTCCACCTTTACTTTCTGCATAAATATGATTTAGCAGAATTGCTACATAAATCCCATTGGTGGTACATACATATTTTATGAAATGCCTCACACATGATCTATAGTGATTGCTCATTAGCAACAAAGTGTCAACTTACCAAGTGGTAACTAAGTAACTAAGCATACATGTCATCAGGCTACAAGTTAATAGAAACCATTCATGAAAATGATCTTGCAGGATAAATGGTAAAAATAAGTGATTAAAGGAAAAAAAGAAGTTACATTGTTACATAGCTGAAAAGAGACTTGCGTCCATCAAGTTCAGCTTTCCTCGCATTTGTTTGCTGTTGATCCAAAAGAAGGCAAAAAAAAAAAACAGTTTGAATCACTTCAAATTTTTTTCTTGACCCCAGAATGGCAGCCAGTGGAGAACCAGACAACTTTCATTGGGATGACTGTATCTTCATTTCTGGATCATGGCTGTGACCAACGATTCATCTCCAGTTATGACCTTTTTGAGGAAATCTCGTACATTGGTAGAGGTTTGAAACAAGTCATTAGCAACTGCAGCACAATGTTTCTTCTGGTAGCAGAAGCCACGGAACAAATTTTGCCACAACACATTTCATGCCAAGATCCTGCGTCAAAATCTCGGACAGAACAGTTTTTTGGAATCCCCAGATCAGCCTCTAGTCTTGCACTGTCAGTCGCCGATCTGAGTTCATTACAGCTAGTGATGTCATGAACAAGAAATTTTCGGTTCGCGAACGGCGATCGGGAACTTCCGCAAACGTTCGCGAACCGGCGAACCAGGCGAACCGCCATTGACTTCAATGGGCAGACGAATTTTAAAACCCACAGGGACTCTTTCTGGCCACAAAAGTGATGGAAAAGTTGTTTCAAGGGGACTAACACCTGGACCGTGGCATGCCGGAGGGGGATCCATGGCAAAACTCCCATGGAAAATTACACAGTTGATGCAGAGTCTGGTTTTAATCCATAAAGGGCAGAAATCACCTAACATTCCTAAATCACAATGGATATGGATTGACACCTGACATATGACATATTGACACCTTGACATATGGATTGACACCTGTCCTCAGATACCCTGATACACACTGACACAGAGCAAAATAGGGACTATTCCCCCTACATAGAGTCACTTGGCAGATATGGATTGACACCTATCCTAAGGATCCCTGATACACACTGACACCGAGCAGAATAGGGACTGTTCCCCCTAAATAGGATCACTTGGCAGATATGGATTGACACCTATCCTAAGGATCCCTGATACACACTGACACAGAGCAGAATATGGACTGTTCCCCCTACATAGGGTCACTTGGCAGATATGGATTGACACCTGTCCTCAGGGACCCTGATACACACTGGGGGGGGAACCTACTGTCCTCCCCCTGCCCCCACCCCTGCGCGGTGGGTAGGGGCCGTAAAAATAAAGATGGGGGGGCCTATTGTCCTACCTCCCGGCCCCCACCCCTGCCGGTGGGTGGGGGCCATAAATCACAATGGGGGAGGACCTACTTTCCTCCCCCGCCCCCACCCCTGCGCGGTGGGTGGGGGCCGTAAAAATAATGAGGGGGGGCCTGCTGTCCTCCCCCCCGGCCCCCACCCCTGCGCGGTGGGTGGGGGTTCATAAATCACAATGGGGGGAGGACCTACTGTCCTCCCCCAGCCCCCACCCCTGCGCGGTGGGTGGGGGCCATAAAAATAATGAGGGGGGACCTACTGTCCTCCCCCCCGGCCCCCACCCCTGCGCGGTGGGTGGGGGCCATAAATCACAATGGGGGAGGACCTACTTTCCTCCCCCGCCCCCACCCCTGCGCGGTGGGTGGGGGCCGTAAAAATAATGAGGGGGGGCCTGCTGTCCTCCCCCCCGGCCCCCACCCCTGCGCGGTGGGTGGGGGTTCATAAATCACAATGGGGGGAGGACCTACTGTCCTCCCCCAGCCCCCACCCCTGCGCGGTGGGTGGGGGCCATAAAAATAATGAGGGGGGACCTACTGTCCTCCCCCCCGGCCCCCACCCCTGCGCGGTGGGTGGGGGCCATAAATCACAATGGGGAGGACCTACTGCCCTCCCCCACCCCCACCCCTGCGCGGTGGGTGGGGGCCATTAAAATAATGACGGGGTACCTACTGTCCTCCCCCGCGGCCCCCACCCCTGCGCGGTGGGTGGGGGCCATAAATCACAATGGGGGGAGGACCTACTGTCCTCCCCCCGCCCCCACCCCTGCGTAGTGGGTGGGGGCCATAAAAATAATGAGGGGGGGACCTACTGTCCTCCCCCATTGGCCCCCACCCCTGAGAGGTGGGTGGGGGCCCTAAAAAAAACAATAAGGGGGGACCTACTGTCCCCCCCCCCAGCCCCCACCCCTGAGTGGTGGGTGGGGGCCCTAAATACAAATTACCCCCCCAATCAAAGGTGACTAGGGGTCCCCAAGCCCCTAGTCATCCACCCCCACCACAAAAAAGTTACCCCCTACCTACCCCCCTCACCCTAAAAAATAGTGAAGGGGGAATAAAATAACTAACCTGTAAAGAAAAATTCAGCTTACCATTTGACGTCTTCTTTTTTCTAAAATCTTCTTTTTTCAGCCCCAAAAAAGGCCAAATAAAAAGCCATAAGAAAAAAAAAAAAAAAAACGAGCGCAAAAAAAATAACCCATCTTCACCGATGGAGGGCTCCGCGCAGGCTGAGCTCTGCAGGGCGGGGGAAGGCTTATAAAGCCTTGCCACGCCCTGCAATTAGGCTAAGAACACTCTAATTGGCTGCTTTAAGCCAATCAGAGTGCTCTTTGTCATTTTACACAGCTTGGGGAAATTCCAAAGAACTTTCCCACGCTGTGTAAAATGACACAGAGCACGCTGATTGGTTAGAATCCAAGCCCACCAATCACAGTGCTCTGTGTCATTTTACACAGCGTGGGAAAGTTCTTTGGAATTTTCCCACGCTGTGTAAAATGACAAAGAGAACTCTGATTGGTGGGCTTGGAATCTAACCAATCAGAGTGTTCTGTGTCATTTTACACAGCGTGGGAAAGTTCTTTTGAATTTTTCTTTACAGGTTAGTTATTTTATTCCCCCTTCACTATTTTTTAGGGTGAGGGGGGTAGGTAGGGGGTAACTTTTTTGTGGTGGGGGGGTGGGTGACTAGGGGCTTGGGGACCCCTAGTCACCTTTGATTGGGGGGGTGTTTTTTTTATTTAGGGCCCCCACCCACCACTAAGGGGTTGGGGCTGGGGGGACAGTAGGTCCCCCCCTTATTGTTTTTTTAGGGCCCCCACCCACCGATAAGGGGTGGGGGCCAGGGGGGAGGACAGAAGGTCCCCCCCTCATTATTTTTATAGCCCACACCCACCGCGCAGGACTGGGGGCCGGGGGGAGGACAGTAGGTCCCCCCCTCATTATTTTTATGGCCCCCACCCACCACGCAGGGGTGTTGGGCGGGGGGAGGACAGTATGTCCTCCCCCATTGTGATTTATGGCCCCCACCCACCGTGCAGGGGTGGGGGCCGGGAGGGAGAACAGTAGGTCCCCCCCTCATTATTTTTATGGCCCCACCCACCGCGCAGGGGTGGGGGCGGGGGGAGGACAGTAGGTCCCCCCCCAGTGTGAATCAGGGTCCCTGAGGACAGGTGTCAATCCATATGTGCCAAGTGACCCTATGTAAAGGGAACAGTCCCTATTCTGCTCTGTGTCAGTGTCTGGGGGGGAGTATCTGCAGTAACTAAAGAGAGTCTGGAGGGAGTATCTGCAGTAACACAGGGTGTCTGGAGGGAGTATCTGCAGTAACACAGTGTCTGGAGAGAGCATCTGCAGTAACACAGAGTGTCTGGAGGGAGTATCTGCAGCAACACAGGGTGTCTGGAGGGAGTATCTGCAGTAACACAGGGTGTCTGGAGGGAGTATCTGCAGTAACACAGGGTGTCTGGAGGGAGTATCTGCAGTAACACAGAGTGTCTGGAGGGAGTATCTTCAGTAATACAGAGTGTCTGGAGGGAGTATCTGCAGTAACACAGAGTGTCTGGAGTGAGTATCTGCAGTAACACAGGGTGTCTGGAGGGAGTATCTGCAGTAACACAGAGTGTCTGGAGGGAGTATCTGCAGTAACACAGAGTGTCTGGAGGGAGTATCTGCAGTAACACAGAGTGTCTGGAGGGAGTATCTGCAGTAACACAGGGTGCCTGGAGGGAGTATCTGCAGTAACACAGGGTGTCTGGAGGGAGTATCTGCAGTAACACAGAGTGTCTGGAGGGAGTATCTGTAGTAACACAGGGTGTCTGGAGGGAGTATCTGCAGTAACACAGAGTGTCTGGAGGGAGTATCTGCAGTAACACAGAGTGTCTGGAGGGAGTATCTGCAGTAACACAGAGTGTCTGGAGGGAGTATCTGCAATAACACAGAGTGTCTGGAGGGAGTATCTGCAGTAACACAGGGTGCCTGGAGGGATTATCTGCAGTAACACATGGTGTCTGGAGGGAGTATCTGCAGTAACACAGAGTGTCTGGCGGGAGTATCTGCAGTAACACAGAGTGTCTGGGGGGAGTATCTGCAGTAATACAGAGTGTCTGGGGAGAGTATCTGCAGTAATACAGAGTGTCTGGAGGGAGTATCTGCAGTAACACATGGTGTCTGGAGGGAGTATCTGCAGTAACACAGAGTGTCTGGGGGGAGTATCTGCAGTAATACAGAGTGTCTGGGGGGAGTATCTGCAGTAATACAGAGTGTCTGGAGGTAGTATCTGCTTGTAACATTTATATGCACTGAAAAAAAAATACAGTGAAAAAATAAAATAAAATGGTTGCAGCTTCCGAATGAATCTAAAATGGATGCTGTCCAGTAGGTGGGAGGGTCTGCTAGGGAGGGTGTGCTGCTGATTGGCTGGAATGTGTCTGCTGACTGTGAGGTAAATGGTCAAAGTTTACTGAATGATAAAGAATAGGAGCGGACCGAACATCGCATGTGTTCGCCCACAGTGGCAGATGCGAATATGCTATGTTATGTTCGCCAGGAACTATTCGCCAGCGAACCGTTCGGAACATCACTAATCTTGATCATGGAATGGCCATACCTTATAATGAGTTATAGATAGATAGATTACATGATCCACACATTGTTTCTATGGAATCACATACTGTACTGCACTGTGTGATATGACTTGTGCATTATCCTTCATAGTTTCATTGACACTCTATAATAAAGAGGCCTTATAGTCATGGTAACACTGGTACGTACATGTTCTGATCTGCCCAAGATTAAACGCCCAGACAGCAATTATTGTTTTTTTTTTAATTGTTTCAAATTAAATTCAGCCCTATTCCATTTGTGAAATGTGTTTTAGGAGAGGAGCTGCGGAGACAGAAGACATTTCTGTCTCTCAAGCAGGAACTAAATTAATGGCATCAACTGCAACTAACAGTTACTGCCCGTAAATGTGTACAATGTATGTTTAGGTGATGTGCCAAAATTAAAGGAGTCTAACCCAAGCCCTAACTCAAGACATAAGACATGAACCAAACCCATTGATAGCATTAACTCTAGTACTAACCTTAACTAAAAAAGTAATATAAATATAAAACTGTGAAGAAAGGGGGGACGGGGCTTGACCACTGAGAGCAGAGGAAGCAAACTTGTATAGCTCCTGCTCTGCAACACTAATTAAGTGAAATTTGGCCATCAGAACGGTACCTAAACGGCCCAAAAAGGACACCAAGTGGAAGGTGACAACCAGGGGCACACAATGATGCCACACAAGCGACAACTTTGGCATAATACACCTGCCCTACCCATGAGGCCTAAACGCGTGGTCGGCGTGAGGGAGACGGCCGCTCCCCCGCTGACATCTATGGCTGAGAAGCGGAGACCAGCCCCTCGTTCCCCCCCCTATGGACTGGTGGGGGTTATCCCGGTCCACCCTCGGGAGACCCTGGTACAACCCGGCAAGAATGCCGCGGCGACACAGGGGCCTGCAACAAGCGATGGCACTGCACCCAAAATGGCAGAGGCAGCATGCTCCTCCAGCACTCACAGAGAGCAGCCAGAAGTCGAGCACAGACTGGACAAGGCCTTCTAAAACTTCTGGGACAAACTGGAGGCTCTTATGTTCCCGGCGAACCCAGCGACTGTACCTGAAACCCGGCCACACACTCACCCAAGCAGGGTCACACAGAAGAAGGCACAGACACCTCAAACACCGAGCCGCCCAAAAGGCCGAAAGCAGCGGGGCAATCCAAGGCAGCAGGGGACCGGAGATCAGTTGGGCGGCAACATGAGCATACCAACGGCCCCTGGGAACCAGCAGGTAAAAGTGCGGACGCACATCGGCCCACTCTCACGCCAGCCTGATAACGAAGGCCAGACCCTGTTTAATGCATTGCTTTCGTTACCTTGTTTGCCATTGAGCCCAAGCCATACCCCGTAAGCTTGTGGCACTATCACATTTTCACTAATAATGCAATAACACCTCAGGTAATCACCCTGCCTGCACTAAAAAGGTATTTAGCCTATTCATGCACAAACCATGCCCTTTTCATCTGCCTGATCTGCTTAGCATGCACTATAAACATGGAACTATGCATTCCTCTATACATGAATATGTTATCTTATAATCTGCTTAACATGTAGGATAAATGTTGATCTATATGCAGCAGTGAGTTGTCGGACTAGCCTGTATAGCCGTGTCTATAGTTATAATTTTAGTTGAACATAGCCTGTAAACTTTCAGACGTACCTATCTCAATAATCAGTGTGTGTCACAAACTCTTAGACCATAGCATGCAATAATCTGACGCACCTACCCTAGCAACAAGTATTACTACCCTGTTGTTTCTCACAAACAAAAAAATGTGCTGTTAATTCCTGCCAAGACAATGTTTTCCATTGAAATGCCTGTACACGCTGTTGTGGCGCTACAGCTCTATGTTATGTAATCATATGCACAAGAAAAATAAAGAATTAAAAAAAAAAAAACTGTGAAGAAAGAGAAAATAATTCCATTCTCAGGGTTCTCATTTTCTGGTATTTTTTTACATAATACATCCTTTAACAATATTTAACACTTATATTTAACATTATATATATATATATATATATATATATATATATATACATATATATATACATATCTGCCAAAACATGAAAATCACTGGCGGGTGCAGTGAATAACATTGATTATATCATTATAATAGTACCTGTCAAGGGTTGGGATATATTAGGCAGCAAGTGAACAGTCAATTCTTGAATTGCATGTGTTGGAAGCAGAAAAACTGGGCAAGCGAAAAGATCTGAGTGATTTTGATAAAGGCCAAATAGTGATGGCTAGACTACTGGGTCAGACCATTTCCAAGCTGGCAAGTCTTGTGTGTGTTCCTAGTTTGCAGTGGTTTGTACCTACCAAAAGTGGTGCAAGGAAGGACAACTGGTGAACTGGCATCAATGTCCAAAGCTCATTTGTTCCAGTCACACAGAAGAGCTACTGTATCTCAAATTTCTGAAGCCCCTCTGTGCGTCTCTTTCTGACCATCACCCCCCTTTCACCATCATCCCCCCTCTCCCTTTCACCATCACCCCCCTCTCCCTCACACCATCACCCCCTCTCCATCACACCATCAACCCCTCACACCATCACCCTCCCTCTCACCATCACTCCTCCTCTCACCATCACCCTCCTCTCCTTCTCACCATCACTCCCCTCACACCATCAACCCCCTTCCTCACACCATCACCCTCCCCTGACTCACCATCAACCCTTCCAAGACACACTGTTAGCAGTCACCTCACACTGTAACCTCCCCACACGTTGTCATCCCCCCACACTGTCAGCCTCTTCATGCATCCACACTCACATTAACCACTCCTAATCCTGTTAATCCAAACTCCAAACTCCAAACTCAACTTCTCTCACTCTGTCACACTCTCCCCCAACCCTGCCACACTTATCCTGTCACATTATTGCCTCTAATCCTGTCAACTCTGCCACACTCACCCTGTCACATTATCCCCTTTAATCCTGTCACTCATCCCTCCTACCATGCCACAATTGCCCTGACACACTTACCTCCACTCGCCCTGTCACACTTCCTCATCAAACCAGGTCATACTCCCTCTCCCTCATTCTCTGTTACAACCCCCCCTTCCACCCTGTCCCATTTATCCCCTTCACCCTGTCAGGCTCTCCCTGCCACTGGTACCCCTTTACTCACCTTGTCATAGTCTCCAGCTGAAGACATTCATCATGCACACACAGTCAGGAAACATAGCGTTGCCATAAACACAATGCACAAAGGCCACAGACAGACCCCCAAACACACAACACACTTCAAGCAGCTGCCCCATACACATATGGTCCCAGACAAAATGCAAACATGCTCACAGAGACATACATTAACACACACAAGGATACTCTGTCAGGTACATACACAGGTAGACAGTACATCAATGTGCAACTTTATTTTTTTCACTTTGGTGTTAGTGGGGCCTCATGTTTGAGTTTCTCCTAAGGTCTCATAAAGTCTAGAGCCGCCTCTGCATTACTTAGCACTACTACTTTCTATTCATGCACCAAAAGACTTACAAACATCTTTAGATTGCTAGTTACAAAAATGTAATTTATACTTAATTATTCAATGGAAAAATTAAATTAGCTTTTTTCTACTTTTTCTTATATATAGTATTTTCAAAATTGAATTTCAATAGAAATTGAGCAAAGATATTGATTGCACTGAGTGAGTAGACCAATAGGCCATTAGCCTAATGAAACTGCTGTTAATTTAAGTGTGACTTCACCCTGAAGCTAAAAAGGATAGAGTGTATATATAGAGTATATATAGATAGATAGATAGATAGATAGATAGATAGATAGATAGATAGATAGATAGATAGGTAGATATACAGACAGATAGATAGATAGATAGATAGATAGCTAGATAGATAGATAGATAGATAGATAGATAGATAGATAGATAGATAGATATACAGATAGATAGATAGATAGATAGATAGATAGATAGATAGATAGACAGACAAAGTCTGCAAGCTCATTCTTCCCCTACAAATACTCTAAATGTACCTAATCAGAGAGCCTTGGAGCAGGAGAACCACTTGTAGACAGACACTCTTTGCCAAACAGTAGCTCCCCATTAAAACAAGTTAGTGAAAATGGTATTCATCTTTTTCACTCACTTTTCTCAATGAGGAGCTAATATAAGGCTGAGAGCATCAGCGCTGACTGGTCCAAAGCCTCCTGATTGGAGTCTTGGACATGGAGCAGAAGTGTACAGGCAGAACGATTGCTGACTTTGTGTTTAATGGTTTAACCCCTTGAGATAAGATGGCTCCTGGGACCTTGTTACGCAATACAACTTAATTGTGATTACGTTGTTCTGGTGCATGGAGTGGTCCTATAGCTATCTGATACGCGCTACTTGTTGCATGATGCCAAATTTTGGTGGCAAAGTAAAAATGGACTGCAATAATTTACTTTTCAATTAAGGAAATTCTTAAAACTATACCATACAATTATAGCCTGGATGTAAAATTGTATAATAAACTGTTCAAATTATTTAGAACATTTGTTTCATATGTTCTTTTGATATTTTAATGTTTAGAAAAAAAAATAATTTTAAAAGTTTATCCAAAAATATTATATAATTTGAAAAGCCAATCAAAACATTTTAATTTGAGGCCTATATTCTAGTTTATTCTGTGGTTTCAACTTTGTGGTAAAAAGTTAGGAGAACTACCTACCGTTTTCAGCACTACACCCCTCCAATGCACAAAATGAAAGCCTATTCAGAAATGACTTGTCTAGATCTGTGTGGAAGAACTTGACTGACCTTTTTAAACGCCTTGACCTCAACCTCACTGAATGTTTTTGGGATGAATTGCATTGTGATTGGGAACCAGGACGAATCAGCCTCATGATCTTCCAAGTAGGTTTTCTCACAGCAATGACCCAACATCTATTGGAAAACCTTCAAATCCTACAAAAGAATGTCTGGTGAAGAGAGACAGCATAGTGCATACTCTATGAATTTTATTTTAATAGCTTGGTATTTCAAAAATTTCAAACCTTACTTTCCTTTTTTTTAATGAGCTCATGTTTATTAGTCGAAATCTTATTGCAATCCATTTATCTAAATTGCATTTCCAATGCATGAAAATATTAACCCAACAAATTGTTTAAGTCCGAACAAAAAATGTAATTCTCCTGGGATTCACAGATATCGGCTACTGAATTAGTTTGCTGTTGCACTCTAAATTTACATTGTATTCCCATCAAAAAGCATAGAAAAGGTCCTCGTTATACCTCTCTGACATTAGTTTGGCCACTTTTATATGTGTGTTGTATTAAGAACGCTAAGTGCTTTTTGATAATTGCTCTTTGTAGTTTTTAGAGCACTTCAGACTATTCCCAGTTCAATCTCTTCTTTTATCCGATGTTAGAAATATTGATTTTTGACAGATAAAAGCAAACATTATTATCTCCATGACATACAATAAGAGAACAGAGACTGGGTTCCATATCCTCCTGGGATCAGTCATATTCCAAACACCCTTTTGTTTTATTACATTTCGTCAGTAGGACTTACTTACTGCTTACTGATATGTGCGTAAAAAGTGAATGCTGTTATTGCTCCAGCAATATTACCAATTGCTGGGACATTTTTGCATTTAGTGAGATAAAAGAAAGGTCTCCCTAGATGGTTGCAGTGATTGTAACTGGTTTAACGGCTGTCAGCTGGTCTCACGTAAGTGTGATTTATCTTCCTCTGGATTCATTCATCTTAGCTTTGATGGCCTGCATTCAAATCCAAGATTATATCAGAAACCAATGTTACAATTACATGCTCAGCATTTGGTTCTGATGCATAACTGTTTGCAAAGTATATTATGCCAGTATTATATTTGAAATCAGATGAAAGATACATGATGAAATCACGCAAAATTCTTTGATGATGGAAAAAAAAACTATGGCTGACGTCTTCTACAGATTGACACATTCAGTAAATAATCATTTAAAAAGGAGCAAAGAATTATTGGCAAAAGTGAAATGCAAATTGAATCCTAATGGAATAAGTGATAGACTTTTTGCAGTGAAAGATTCATGTTGGTACTTTTGTAGTTTATAGGGTTGCATATAAAAATTACAAGATAAGTCTCTCTCAAGCCCGCAACAGATTTGTTTTTGGATATTGGACAGATATTCCATTGCTGTATGGATTATGATATGCATTACCATGCATATTGTATTTACATATACAGATCTCACATTGTGTTTCATTGTCATTCTGTTCGGATAACCTCACACACCTGCTTGCGTTGTAATACCAAAGCCATTTTACTAAATGGATTGATCCAAACTAATGGCTTAATTCAAGATGTGGTTTATTCACTAAATCTAACTGGGGTGAACTAACATTAGAATTAAACATTTTAGGGGTTGAGCTATAAAACATTTTTTTTCAAAAAATGTAAATTGCTCTAAATCATTCTCCACAATTTTCTCTTTAATCTTTAGTGATTACCACATATACTACTGATGTTCTGTAGTTCCATTCAACTCGGCTGTCATGTTCATATTCCAGACTACAAGTTTTATCTTTTTAGTACTCTGTATACCTGTTCCAGATTCCCATTCGACTCTGGATTTGTTATCTATTCCCATACCTGATGTATATTTCACTTTTGTTACCCCTCATTCTTAGTCCTCCTCTGTTAGCCCTAGACTGACTCCCCCTACACTGAATTAGACTATGGACTTTGTTGTTTGCCTTTGAACAATATGCTGTTTGATAAATGGAGCTTAGCCAATGGTTTGAATGAAACACATACAATCTGACTTAATATGAAAGGGATATTCTTCACTACCTGTGTTATAACAATAAATATATTGTAGAGGGTTCAGTTGGATACATTCACCAAATAAGATGACTCGGCATCTTATATCGTGACAACTGGTGATCTAACATAACACAGCAGGAAGATAATTTAATAAAGTGGTAGAAAGTTACCAGACTTTAAAATTTCAAATCATAGGCAAAAGAGACCAGCATGAGACACGTAAATCATCTGAAATATCTTACTGCTCATGCATTCCCTCTTACTATGAATGATGAATGCGTACAAGAGAACAGTGTACAATACTTACGTATATGATCAACAAAAGTCAATTAGATAGTAGTTACTATTAGAAAATAGGAAGAAAATAAACAGAAAATCACTTAAAAAAATACATACATTTGCCTTCGGCAGGAAAAAAAAGATCACTTTAAAAAGGTTAAAAGTATTCAAAACTATTTTGAAAAAGCTCCTGATAACGTTGTGTTTTTTAGAAAATTGATTAAATAATATAAAATGAATGCTCTTTTATAGTGGAAGATAAGTACAGAGAGGGAAAGAAGCATAGTAGGAACCAGGGGCATACCTAGAGCTTTTGGCACCAAGGGTGGATCCTGTGTTTGGCACCCTCTCCCTCCACCCCCTCCCAAAAAATTTTTGGAAAAACACCTGCAACATTTTTAAAATGCTTTCTTTTTTTCCTTTTTTTAAAATGTATTGCGCGCATTTGTAAACTTTGTAAAACCCCTGTCAGCCCCCTTCTACAAAACCCCTGTCCTGCTCATTTCCTACAAAATCCCTGTTCTACCCCTTCTAAAAAAAAACTGCATTCCCCTTCCACAAATCCCCAGCTCAGCCCCCCATACACAAGACCCCTGTTCCAATACAAAACCCTTGCCCCTTCTATAAAATCCCTGCACCCCCTCACACACAGATACAGGCAGACAGTCACACGCACAGTTACAGGCACACAGTCACACGCACAGTTACAGGCACACAGTCACACACACTCAGTAACAGTCAGACACTCACACACACAGGAACAGGCAAACACACACACACACTCAGTAACAGGCAGACAGTCACACAGGCAGACAGTCACACAGGCAGGCACACAGACAGGCAGGCAGGCACACAGACGGACATACAGACAGGCAGACAACAGACAGTCAGGCACACAGACAGTCAGGCAGGCACACAGACAATTACCTCTTTCCATTATGGCTGGAAGGGGGTAGTGGAAGCAGGGCAGCTCCTGTAGTTACTCCTTCCTGCTTCCCACTTCCTGTGCAGCAGTTTCCAGGGGCTTCTATTTTAACCCCGCCTCCGTTGCCATTGTAGCTTTGCCTCTTGCTAAAATCCAGCCCAGTCGATCGGTAAGCTCCACCCCCGCCACCTTGCTATTTATTTTTCATAGACCAGGGTGGAGAATAATGAAATCCTCTACCCGGGTACATGCTCTAGCTCCCCCCTGTACTCCTGTCACCCGGCCATGTGTAAGCTGTGTCAGCCACATGGCACCCCCTGCTCCATGGTGCCCTATGCAGCCGCACGGCTCGCACACCCTAAGGCCGGCCCTGGACCAGGGTCATGTCACCCCCCTACCTGGTGGCACCCAGGGTGTACCACCTCACACCCCCTCCTTAGTACACCACTGGTAGGAACCCCTCAGAGCTGCTTTCTTTTGAATTATGTGACTTAGGGGCTTGGCTTTATTGCTGACTTAAAGGGACACTATAGCCACCTGAACAACTACAGCTAAATGTACTTGTTCTAATGTGCATAGTCTTTCCCTAAAGGCTTTTTGTTGTAAACATTGCCTTTTAAGAGAAAATACAGTGTTTACATTGCTCACTCAGATGGCCACTAGAGGTGCTTCCCAAGTCAGTGCTCTGCGTGGAGGTACTGAACTTTTCCCATAGAGATACACTGAGTCAATGCTTCTCTATGAGGAGATGCTTATTGCCAATGCATCGTTTTGCCATGCATGCTCAATAGCCTCCCAATGTTTTCCTATGAGAAAGCATTGGATTGATGGAGATCATCTATTCTGAGGATCTAAGCCAAGGAGGTGGATTGGGGCAGGGCCGGCGGAGCTGAGCAGTGATGAAATAAAGGTAAGTTTTCTACTTATTTAAGGGGTTAGGGGTGGGTTACATCTAAATGGTATTTTTAATACTATAGGGTCAGAAATACACATTTGCATTTCTGACCCTATAGTGTTCCTTCAACTGCCACGAAGCCCAATCATAACTCCCCAAGAAAACAATATAAATGGGACTCAGATAGGAAGGGAATCCTTTGGTTAGCACAGTTTGTCCTGCTCACTGTGGGATTGTTCTGAGCGCAGGTAGCTCTGGCAGCCTCTGGCCTGGCTGCAGACGTAAAAAGTGACCTTTTAATTGTTTCAAACAATGGCAAAATTATTACTAAAAATATTCAAATAATTCAATGTTTATTATTTGTTTCCCCACAATGCCTTTGAAATAAAAAGGAAAATGGCTATTAATATATTATAATTTCACCTTAAGTATGAAATAGGACCACTCATTTATTTCCGGAATCATCCCTTACATGCCTACAACACTCTGCAACGACTATTATACAAATGCACGCACGCACGAACGCACACACGAAGATTCCAATAAAATTAAGAAAGAGAAAACAAAGTCATATTTTATGAAATTAGAAAAATTATTTTGTTTAGTATTTTTTTTAACTCTTGTAGAGATTTATTTTTTATTTGAGAGCAAGATACTTATTACTTTAACCTTTCCACAATTACTGCATCCAATCAACTACCACATATATATTTGAATGATGGACTGGTTAATCTCCATGGTTACGGAAAGTGGTTTAAAAAAAAAATCAATATTTAACAAACCATTAGGTATTTTCCTTCTGCTGCTAATAATGTCAATTAGCTTCAAAGATGAATCATCCGACAGTCATGCTTTTTTCACGCTAAATCAACAAGACATTCACCTTCATTAATAATGATTGTGAACAAGTCAGGTTTAATGAAAACTACAGTTTTTATGTTTTATACATATAACAAAGAGGGATCTGACCTCTGATATAATTAACAAATTTGCTTAAGGACAACTGGCTCTCCAGGCGTTGAAATAGTCTTTAATTTAGCCTGTATTGTTCTCAGACAGTGTATGTGCTCTAGTAATGCTATGTCTGCAAAGGTATTGCAGATGTACAAATAATTCCAAGTTGTATGTTACTGTCTTGTGTCAAAATTCAAAAAAATGCATTTTAGCAAATACAGTTGGTGAGAATAAAGAAAAATGTAAGTACCTGTCAATTTCTTTATCCCTGCAAGCGGGACACCAGTGGGTGTATAAAAAACAGGCCAGTAGAGATGTCGCGAACATAAAATTTTCCGTTCGCAAATGGCGAACACGAACTTCCGCAAATGTTCGCGAACCGGGCGAACCGCCATAGACTTCAATAGGCAGGCGAATTTTAAAACCCACAGGGACTCTTTCTGGCCCCAATAGTGATGGAAAAGTTGTTTCAAGGGGACTAACACCTGGACTGTGGCATGCCGGAGGGAGATCCATGGCAAAACTCCCATGGAAAATTACATAGTTGATGCAGAGTCTGGTTTTAATCCATAAAGGGCAGAAATCACCTAACATTCCTAAATTGTTTGGAATAACGTGCTTTAAAACATCAGGTATGATGTTGTATCGATCAGGTAGTGTAAGGGTTACGCCCGCTTCACAGTGACAGACCAAACTCCCCGTTTTAACGCACTGCAAACAACCGCAAACAGTCCATTTGCACAACCGCAAACTCTCCATTTGCACAAGGTTGGATACCAAGCTAGCCATGTCCCGTTCCTTGTCCTCACTGATGACAACATCATCATCATCACACCGGACGTCCATGTGTGTAATGCTGCCTGACTGAGACATATCCCTGTTATCTACATCCTCTGGCAATAATGGTTGCTCATCACTCATTTCTTCCAACTGATGTGTAAATAACTCCTCTGACAGATTAAGTGAAGCGGCTGTGGTGCTAGTGTTGGTGGTGGCGGCAGACGGGCGAGTGGTAACTTGAGCTGGAGGAGGATGGTGCGTCAAGATTCCGAGCGGAAGCTGTGGAAGATTGGGTGTCCTGTGTTAGCCAGTCAACTATGTCCTCAGAACTTTTTGAGTTCAGGGCACGTGGCCTCTGAACACTGGGCATTATTCTAGGGCCAAAGGGAATCACAGCACTATGACCACGACGGCCCCTGTGGGGTGGCCTGCCTCTGCCTGTAATTTTTTTTTCGATTAGTGGTACTATGCGTGCAAGCTACTGTGACAACAGATATGAGTGGCACTGTGCACTGGCAGAAGTTGGCAGAGTAGACGCTGTAGGCCTGACACACACGCTTGCAGACAACTAACTGCTATTCAATCTATTGAAGTCAAAATTGTATTATTTTTTTTAAATGTACACTACTGTTACACCAGATATGAGTTGCACTGGTGTGACACTGTGCCCTGGCAGGCCCTGAAACGCACACGTGTGAAGGAAACTGACTGCTATTATATTACAGTCAAATAAGTTTTGCTTTTTTTTTAAAATGTGAGATATGAGTGGTGGCACTGGGCAAGTGGGCACAGTATATGCTGTGAGCCTGACACACACACTGGCAGGCAGGCAACTGCAATTAGATTACACAGAAAAAAAAAGCAGACTGATGTTCTAGCCCTAAAAAGGGCTTTTTGGGGTGCTGTCCTTACAGCAGAGATCAGATGAGTCCTTCAGGACTGTAGTGGACAATGAATATACTAGCCTAGCTATCGATTTCCCTATTAAATCAGCAGCAGCTACACTGTCCATCCTCTCACTAAGAATGCAGCTTCCGGGGGGCGGGGCCTAGCTGTCATGGAGGAAAGACGCACTTCGTGTGAGCTCCCTCAATATCTCACTTTAAGCAGCTATCAACAAGCGAATTTCACCCCAGAAGGGGATGATCCAGCAATGTTGCTCCTACCTGACCGACCCAACATGCTTGATAGCGGTCAGCAACTCGACAGAGTCTTACTTACATCCGCGTGGCAAGTGTGGCCTGGTGCTCACCGGGCGGGAGAGGCGGACGATCAGGAGCAGCTACTTCCCGGCAGGAGCTCCGTTACCCCCCCTCGGACCGGTGGGGGTTATCCCGGTCCACCCCTGAGAGGCTGTCTGGAGCTAATGGACGCACAGAGCACAGCCGCCCAGGCTGACATACTCATCTGCGACTTTCCCAATATGGCGGCAGCCGCGTGTCCTCCTGGTACCAGCAAAGCATGACAGGATATTGAGTCTAAGCTGGACAGACTCGTTAATCAATTTTGGAAGCAAATAACAAGCAGGAAGCCCCAACAAGCTCCACCACAGCCCCAACAAGCTCCACCACAGCTAAGCGAAGCAGTCCCCATTAAAATCCACCAACGCAAAAGGCATCGAAGATGGGACCGGAGGCACAAACAGAAATGCAGAGCCTGCCCCACGTCAAGCACTCGCCTCCACCTTTACTCAAAGTTTACTCAATGATGACGAATAGGGGGCGGACCGAACATCGCATATGTTCGCCGTCCGTGGCGAACACGAACAAGCTATGTTCACCAGGAACTAATCGCTGTACATTTTTTGGGACAGTGCTATGGTGTCTCCAAAAGTGGAACACCATAGAGAAATGTTGAGATTTCGGGAAGAACCCAAAACTCAGGACTGTCCCACCTAAATTGGGATGGTTGGAAAGCATACCTACAACTGAATATTTAGGAAATTGGTACCTAAGTTTTGAGAATCTAAATTCATAAACTGCCAGCGCAATAGATAACATGGACCTATATACTAATGTGCAGTCATATAAAGTATATCTCAAAAGCATAGCTCACATCTTCTCCATCTAATACTGAATGCAGCTAAAGCGTTCATCAGTGCCCCTATTATCTCCTGAATTAACTACTGCAATGCATTGCCCCCTGGTCCCATGAACTTACAGATTACCCGGCTACAGTCTGTAATGGAAGCTGCATCAAGGCTGGTTTTCTTTGCGTTAGTGATGATAGAGATAGGAATTAATATAAAATTCTGGTCCTCGTTGGCAAATCTATTCATAGCAATGCTCCTTTGTACATATTCTACAAGTATGTCCAATCCAGGCCTCTACTCTCTGCCAAATACCTGCAGCTATCCTCTGTTTGTACTCGCACCTATGACTTTCATCTTCAAGACGCCGATTCTGCACTGTTCCTATGGGACTCCCTGTTCCGTTAGACTCTCACCCAGTCTCCATTCCTTAAAAAAATTATTGAAAACTCACTTCTTCCGGAAGTCATATCAACGACTAAAAGAAGCCAAAGTACCTTTATTAAAAACAATATTAAAATATCCACAACGCATTTCACCTATGGAGGTTTTCTCAAGTAGAGGTAAAAAAGACATGCTTGGTAGGACAGGGTATATTTAGGGAACTGATAGTAAAACAATTACAAATGTGGCGCCCAAATGACGTCATAGGTAAAGAATTACATATTCAAAATACAAAACAAATCATACATACAGTTAATTTATTGTATGAGGGACTTGTTTATAGATTTTGGTGTTAAAACGAGCGTTGTAAAGTTTAAAACTATATTGAAAGTGGTCATGTGATCGGAGGCCATATTGTGACTCGGACCGTAAAGCTGTGCATTTTGGGATATGTAGTACATGTAGCGGGGGCGTGGTTAGCGGTCGTGTGAACCGAACTTTGGAAATGATGGTGCTGCATTGCAAGGGAGAGGAGGGATAGGGGGCGTGGTTTATAGCCGCAGACCCGGTTAGGAAGGTGGATTAGGAGTAGCAAGTTGGGAAGGAGAGGTTGGTGGAGAGGGGCATGGTTTACGGCCAGGGGCCGGTGAGAATTGTGAGATATGAAGTGTGAGTGCAGCAGCGCCGATCACATGACCACTTTCAATATAGTTTTAAACTATATTGCAACGCTAGTTTTAGCACCAAAATGTATACACAAGTCCCTTATACAATACATTAACTGTATGTATGATTTGTTTTATATTTTGAATATGTAATTTTTTTACCTATGATGTCATTTGGGCGCCAAATTTCTAATTGTTTTAATGTTTTTTTCAATAGTGTGTATTCCAGAAAAGTAACAGGTTTACTTTAACAGCTCGAGATTCTCTAATGGATTAATTTCAAAACATATCTAGATGTATTTAAAAACAAGTAAAAATATAGGAAGCTGGATGTTTAGACCCTTGAGGACCAAATCTCTTTTGAGAACAAACATGTATGTGAACAAGGCTTTTTGGCACCTTAGTCATGCACTCATTCTATTACAATTTCACTCTTTCTGTTTAAGAACACTCATACATATATACTTTTGTTTTTATAATTCTTTATTTTTGACATGCAAGTAAATAAAACAGTGCCTGTATTGCCACAGCAGCATCAACAGGCTCAATTTTCATGGTCATGACAAGACAGATTTATGGCTTTCTGGGTTGGCGTACAACTACCAGTTAACGGTTCAGGATCTAAGGAGGGCCGGCATAAGTGAACCATGGTATCTAGCAGGTCATTACTTTATCATGGTTTTATGAGCAGTCCGTTAAATATTGTGGTGATCGCAGTTGAGTGCGTTTTGTTTCTGTTTAGCTTTTCGAGGTTACTTCGGATGTGTCTTATGGCCAAGATTACATTACACCAAGATCAGTGGCTGGGATCTGTACTTTAATGAGTCCATGTTATAGAAACCTCGGCTCTGGACAGGGTGGAGGATATCAGGCGAGATATGTACCACTGTGGATAACCCTGAGCAGGCGGGTGCTAGGTAGTAAGTTATGAAGCATGTACTTGTTAATGCATTTGGAATCAGGGGTCATTGGGGTGGTGTCTGCCTCCTGAGTGAATTCGGTATGAAAAGTCTGATGGTACGTGTGATAGTGTGTCGATACTTGGTCGGCTATGTAGACCGGCTTTTTTATCTTGTTATATGGGTAGGCAGGCTTAGTCTCTGCGTCCCTTAAGTCCAGGCTTCTATGCTGTCATAGGTGGAACGCATCAGAAAATCCCCCGGTCTGTCAGTCGCTCTATATGTAAGTTGGACTGTCTGTGAACACTGCATTGTATGTGTCTCCTTAGACATAGGAGCAGGTGAAATCTCAGGTGAGACGAGTGTAGAGAAATGTAAGCAACAAGTGTATAAGGAAGGTATATAGATTAGGAAAGAGTAAGATAGAGGGGAAGTAGAATCAGAAACAAAGTGAGGAAAAGAGCAGAGAAGGGGGAAAAGAGCAAGGCCCGGGCCAGTCCGCGTCACTGTCACCGCCACCGGACCTCTAACCGGGCGACTGCGAGGGGAACGAATGAGTCAGCGGCGTAGGAAAAAGGGTAGAGGCTAAAACCGCTACTAGGCTGCCAGAACGCAGCTATTCATTGATCCTTAATTT
Organism: Pelobates fuscus; assembly: GCF_036172605.1. NCBI lineage: Eukaryota > Metazoa > Chordata > Amphibia > Anura > Pelobatidae > Pelobates > Pelobates fuscus. The sequence goes on from NC_086328.1 coordinate 44,573,261, forward strand.
TTACTATAACTGATGCCATGGATGGGACCCCTGGTTTCAACCAGGCCTGTGTTACTGATCTCCTTGTCGCTAACGTGATCTTATGTACTAACGTTTGTTCATGTCTGGTCCACCCCTGTACTGATCTGTTTAGGAGGTAAACCCACAGGTCTAGATCCGGTGCTCTCTGGAACACCTGGGTTATGAGGCCCTTAATTGAGCTCCAGAACGTTTGGATATGGGGGTATTCCCACCACATGTGAAGGTAAAGGTAAGTGCCCCTCTGTTCCCGCACCCCCTCCAGCATGTGTCTGCATATTTTGCATTCTGTAGAGCTTGACAGGGGTTGTGTACCAGCGGAACATCGTTTTAAGGGACTGTTCCTGCAGTGAGACACAAATAGAAGTGGCCTTGTTGGCTTCCCAGATCTCCTGCCACTCTATACCCTCGAGAACTTTCCCGAGGTCCCTCTCCCACAGTCCCGTATAGGTTAGAGGGCCCCATTCCTTCGTCTCCGTGCTCAGTTGAGTGTATAGAGAGGATATAAAGCCTTTTGGCATAGATTCACTCGTGTACAAATAAGTGGCAGAATCTTTGTAGCCCTGTGTCAGGATCACCATTGTGCCTTACACAATATTGTGTATTTGGGTCTGGCTGGGATCGAACCTGAGTTTCCTGCATCCCAGTCAGGATCCTTCCATTGGGCTCCACGCATCTTTGACTGTTTCTAGTTGTTCTTGGTATCCTGTAGTCTGAGCCTGTTCACCTGGGATTTGCACACCTGTTCCTGGTTCCATGATTATTGGCTGAGTCTTCCTATTTAAACCCCGCAAGTCTGGTTCTCGTTGTCAGATCGTGTTTCCTGTTCCGTTTGGTTTCACTGCTGTTCATCTGACTCCTGGTTTTGATCCCCTGCTCGTCTACTGTTTTCGCCTGATTGCCGCCAGCCCTGACTTCTGATTCTGTTACTGACTACTCTTCTGGATATCCCTTGTCTGTACTGCGTTCCAGGAAGCACTGGTTATTTCAGCCTCAGTGCACTGTGTCACAGCCTTGGGGATTTCTGTCCTGAGTCCCCTCGGTCTGTGCCGAATTGCAAAGGGTGCCTTAACTCTGCCTGCCGGACTCCCACTCCAGGTAAGATCCCTGACACCCTGTCCTTTAAATATTCCTTAAGTCATGTGCGTAAGTACCCGGGTGAAAGGCCCTGTTTCGTAAGTACCCGGGTGAAAGGTGTCAAGGGGGAGGGGGTGAAGGCCAGCCCGCATCTATTGGCCAAGACTTCCCAGATTCTCAACGAGTTCAAGATAGCCGGACAAGTGGTTCGCAGTATAATGCGGCAGTCCTTGGGTACACACATATAATATTGAGGGAGGTCTGCCCCAATGAGCAAGGACTCCAAATCTACCCGACTTCTGTCACCTATTGGAGCATGCCACATTGCCACCTAAACCAGCTGTGCTGCCAGGTAGTAAAAGTGAAGGTGTGGCAGCCCCAGTCCCCCTCTTGTCTTCCTACAATATGACATTCCGCAAGACCCTGTGGTGTTTATTCTGCCAAATAAAGGATCCTATTGTTTGTTGCAGTGGTTTTAGATCTGCTCTCGAGACTGGAATGGGGAGGGCCTGAAATAGGAAGAGGATGCGCGAGAGTATGTTCATCTTAACTGAGTGGACCCTCCCCACCCAGGAGATAGGTTTGTCCATCCAGTTGTCCATTTCTCCTGTAAGGGTTTTGATAAGTGGAGTGTAGTTTGCTTCATACAATTTCAGTGGATCTGCCCTGAGTTGGATCCCCAAGTACTTGATGGATCTAGTGGACAGTTTAATATTATGGGCTGCTTGTATGGATGGCGTGTCTGTCGCGGACAGCCCTATTGGCATTGCGCTGGATTTCTCCATGTTTGCTTTGTATCCTGAGAGAAGGCCGTAATGAGTGATCACTTCCCGCACTGCTGCCATCGAGGTGACGTCAAGAGGACATCGTCCGCGTACGCGGATACTAGGAAATCCTGACCACCGACCCTAACCCCATGAATTTGTGGATGTGTGCGAAAGGCTTGCAGGAGCAGTTCCAGGGAGATAGCAAAGGGGGGAGAGAGGGCACCCCTGTCTCATCCCGTTACCGGTCTTGAAGGAGGTCGGAGGTCCACCTGTAATTTTTACTTAGGCTGTGATTTTGGTGTACATCATCTTGATGTAGGTTATGTAGGAAGCTGGGAAGCCAGGTAGTTCAAGAGGTGGAAAAGATAGGGCCATCTGACCGTATCAAACGCCTTTTTGGCGTCCAGCGACACTACCGCTCATGGCGGTTTGTCTACAAATTATGTCAATGTTTCGATGGGTATTCTTGAACCATATATACTTTTTAAATGAGAAATTTGGCTATTTTTTGAAACTGTATATCTATACATAGCACAATATGAATTATGAGTAACATTAAAAAAAAAAGGAAAAAATAAATAAAAATTTCTCTTCAGTTTTACATTTAATTAGCCAGTGAAACTAAAGAAAACAAACTTAAAATAGGTTTACTAATTAGTCCTGATTGTTCAAAAGCCAAATATGTCTATGATTTTAATTAATTTTCAGACGTTATAGATCAAATATTGCAAGGAATGAATTATGGTTTTAAAGCTAAAACATTGTACAATTTAGCATGCAGAGATTACAACTTTTAGTAATCACAGATTCTAAAGCCACTACACAAAAGTATTTAGCAGCCAAGCAATTTAAGTTTTATCATGAACCCTTAAAATATTAAATGTTTTAACACACGTCTTTTATTTTATAGAAATTCACAGACCATGTGTGTCCCACTACTGTAGACACCCCATATTTATATTCTGCTACTGTTTTCAGTACAATGATACCACATGTGTATATATTTTCCACTTATTTTGCTTATAACCCTACACTTAATCTTATCTATAATCCTATCCCCTAATCTTAACTCTGAGCGATTCCCTCTGCTTGCATCAGTACTGGCAACAGCAGAGCAATATCCCAGCTCAAACAGTACAGAATGTTCTGTGTGCACTCTGTACTGTGTGATTGCAGAATGAGATGGAGATCCCCCTCTCATGCTGCATCTCCTGAAATTGTAATTGATGCTGGGCAGCTGGAAACTCCATCATACTGTAGCATAGCATTTGGGCTAGGTTGCCTTCTCTTTAATCACCTTCAAGAAATCAGAGTTATACATTTAAATAGATTTGAGAACAGAGGAAAAATTTTTTAGTCAAATCACTTCTGCCAAAAGTAAATAAATAAAAAGTTTGGGGCAGACGAATTTTGGCCATATTGCAGAAATTCTTGGGTACAGCCTTATCAATTTAATAGACTTATTCATTGATGACATCATGTTTAACATATTATTTCTATAGACATAGGTAATATTAGTCATAAGCACTTTTTCTTCCCTTGTGAAGACTATGTGGCATTTGTAAGTTGTATTTGGTCTTAAATTAAGTAAGTAAGTTGTATTTGGCCTTAAATTAAAATGGGATTTATGAATGAAATTATGAATTGTAAAGAAGTAAAAGCTCAATTACAAAATTAAGAATGAAAGTGCCAAGTTGTATTTATAACAACATTGAAGAATTCTTCTAAATCAGTCATTTTGCCTAATTTTTGAATTCGACATAATTCATTGTTGAGAGTTAACAGTAATGTGTTAAGCTATATTCTCCAATCATATACTGAGATCAGAGATAAAAGAATATTCTAATTTAATATTTAAGTTAAAAAACATTATGCATATTTCATATGAAGGATTATTTTATACTATTTTTACATTTTCATGTCATCATCAATTTAAACAAAAGAAATGTAGCTTATTTTTTGTGGTTTTTTTGCTCAAGAATGCATTTTAGGTTATAAATTCCATATGTAACACTCAAGTGTGAACTAAAATGCACTTATTAGTGATATTATTGTAGAGGTTGATATAATATATAAAAGAAAAAATACAAGAGCACACAATAGTGTATTCTTGTACAAATATAGGAAAAACACAGTAAGGTGAGTGAAATAAAATTCACTTTGCAACAAACAATACATTCTTTAGATTAGTCTTCAGTATAATTCTCCCAATTATATATAGGGATAAAACACAGAAAAAGAGTAATCTAGGTGTAGCGTTTTAAATATTAGAGCACCTATTATAAAGTGAGTGCTCACCTTTTTTTTTGCATTGTATATATTTCTTATATTTGGTATGTACTAGTGAAGACTACATCCTTCGTTTACAGCAGAAGGGTGTAAAAAAGACAGTTCACTTATTTCCTCATGTGATTTGTTCTGAGATGAAACATATGCATTATATATTAGGCAGGGGTAAAAATGCATTTATATACAAAGTTTACGGATACAATTGTTTATCTAGGAAAAAAAATAATCAAGCATAGTGTGATATTGTTAAACAATACATTTATGATACTTCTGTTTTTTGAAGCACTCACCAATCGCCTTAAGGGTGACTCCCCTGATGATGCTGGGGGGGGGGCAAAAATTCTCTCCTTCTCTTAGGTTACGCCATCCAGGAAGCCGACTTGGAAATCCAGGTAGGTAAAAAAAAAAATTTATTGGCAGAAATTTTGTATGCAAGACAAGTTCAAATTAAAATCATCAACAAATAAAATGATAACAATACTGGTCCTACGCATTTCGTTCATATAGAACATCCTCAGAGACCAACAATTGTTAAAAACAATAATGAGTGCCGAAAGAATCAATCCTAAATTTATATAAATTTATCTACATAATCACATTGCACGAAGGGGTAAAAACAACAGTTTTCCAATTCACTCATCTAAGTTGCTAGATTTTTGTAATTGTACAAATCTAGAAGATTAATATTAACAGATAATATTTTCAATGTGGCCAAGAAGTAGGTAATGGGGGTGGGTATAGGGCACATCGCCATCACAATTCTGAACGACAAATTTACCTATGATTGGAGTTAAGACTTTTAAAATTTTTAGAAATTGGTCTCAGCAAAGCCTCACTCAACATGTTCAAAGGGATCCTATAGTGCTGGGAAAACAAAGCCGTTTTCCTTGCACTATAGGCTCCTGGAGTGCCCCCTTCCCTCACGACCCCCCATCCGCGGGGGTCGAAGGGGTTAAAACCCCTTCAGCTACTTACCTTTGTCCATAGGCACTGGGTCAGGTTCCGCCCACGCTCCTCCCCCGCCGACTTCAGCGCATTAGACCTCCTCATAGGAAAGCAATATTCAATGCTTTCTTATGGGGAAAATCTGACGCTGGAGGTCCGTGAGGACGTCCAGCATCAGATAACGGACCAAAAGTCAGCTTGGATTCCGGAAGCCCTCTAGTGGCTGTCTGTCTAGTGGCTGTTTTACATTGCAGCACTAAGGACAAAAGGATCACAGCTCCCAGACCACTTCAATGAGCTGAAGTGATCTGGGTGCCTTCAGTGTACTTTTAAACAGTGATATGCTAAACAGCAAATTCAAAGGGAATTCAAAGGGGATTTCAGGGCAGTGTAGCTGAACTGAAAACACAATTGATGCAGACAGGGTAATTCACTAAACGCCAGATTTTGTTTAAAAAAATAACTGGTGAAAATGGCCGAATTCCGAATGGAATGGCAATTCTCAGATTTACTAAAACTCATTCCGGTAAGAATTCCGCTAGCCTGACCAATCTGTACCAAGCAAACAATTAATTGAAGTGATATTTGCCCACTGGCAGTGCTAGCAGCTGGTAGGCAAATTAGGTAAATAACACTTGGCGGCATGAAGGTTAATCACATGGTGGCTAGCTCGCACTTGCTAATCAGCCACTTCATACAGTGAGATCCTCTTGAGAAAGGCTGAAACATTGGGGTATTTTGGTCTCCAGCCTTTGGTTGGTAATCTACACTTGTGGGTTTAACATTTATGCACTTTGTCTTAATTTATGTGTTTCTTATATTGTCTTTTTTCTTTCTTTATTTATAGTTATTGTATACATTTATACTTGCATTATGAACTTTATTTATACTATTTCTTGCTACAGAATGTATAAATAAAATATTTTTTGCATTAGTATTGTGGTGTGCAATGGGTCTCTTTTTTCTTATTTAAGCTTTTCCTAATTTGGTAATAGAATTTCCCTTAACAATTTTTGCATTGAGGCAGGGTGCATTATCCTACTGAAAGAGGCCACTGCCATCAGGGAACACCATTGTAATGAAGGGGTGTAAGTGGTCTGAAACAATCTCTATGTAGGTGGGACATGTCAAAGTAACATTCACATGAAGGCCAGGGCCCAAGGATTCCTAGCAGAACATAGCTTAGAACATAACACTGCCTCCACTGGCTTGCCTTTTTCCCATAGGGCATCTTGCTGCCATCTCCTCCCCAGGTAATCGATGCATCATTATTTGGCCCTTGTCAACATCACTCGGATCTTTTCGCTTGCTCATTTTTCCTGCTTCCAACAGATTAAATTCAGGAACTGACTGTTCACTCGCTGCCTAATATATCCTACCCCTTGACAGGTGCCATTGAAAAGATATAATCAATGTTATTCACTTCACATGTCAGTGGTTTTAATGTTGTGGTTGATCCGTGTATGGTTTAATGCACCATATGATAAGACTCACGGTTAGCAGACTGCTTCTGTTATGGTCTGTCTATTTCTGAAGATATTGTAAAACTAATAAACGGTCTCCTCCACAGTCAATCCACAAGTATCAGAACAAACAGTAAAAGCTTGACTCCAAATGGTAATGGTGAAATGCCATACAACTTGCTTGTAATCCAGTGTTGGGCTTGACTCGAGTCTTCATTGCAGCTCAATACGCATGCCAAGGCAAATAAAAATACAGTAACTGGTTACATCTTGGATGAATTTAGAGGCTTTGAAGGTAGTTCACTATGTTTACTAAATGTAATTTACCAAACTGCTGCCAAATGATCCAAATGAGTTCTGTTTCAGAACCCATCCGAATTTGTAGAGTGTGCTCCATAAGTGCGTTAGATAATTTGAGATTTGCTCAGGAATGCATTCTCCAAGGTGTAGACCACATGTGTTAAGACTGATCTTACCCTAATACATTAAAGATATAGTTTGAATGAGTACCAGTTCTTAGAGTGGTCAGGCTAGCACTTAGAATATAAGGCATAATGTCTGCAAGAAAAAACATAATGCATTTAATAACAACGCGCAAGAATAGTCAGGCAAGCCAAAACAAAAAAAAACAAGTAAGTATAAAAAAAAAACACACACTCTTGGGTGAACAGAAACCCGTCAGGGCTAGGAAACAAGACAACCAGAAAGTATATATACCCTATACTGGGTTGTGATTGGTTACAGATGCCACAACTCTGTATACATCATCAAAAAGAACCACTTAGAGTAATAGACTGACATTATAAAAGGAGACCAATGGGAGGGTTTCATGTCATATATGAAGGAAGCTAAGGACAAGTGGGTGTACATCAGAACACAGAAGATACATGACTTCTGTAATCGCACAGTGCCTAAAAGGACAGGTATTGTGACAACATGCTCCTTGACTGAACCACCATGGATCCTGCCAGCACCCACTGGGCTAGCTACAATTCTGCCAGCACCTACTGAACTACCAGCGGATAATCTCCCTTACCTGCATGCAAGGGAATCAGAAGGGGGAGTTTAACAGTAAAAAACAGAGTCATGCTCCCACACAAATCACACTCAATTCACCCTTAGCCAATGCTACTTACAAACACACTCATTTACCTCACACAAACAATCACACTGAGCCAAGCCACACACAAAATTACACTCAACCAACCGCAACTTACAGTCACACTCAGACAGTCGACAATCACATTCTGCCAAGCCCACACACAGTCAGACTCGGGTAACCACCACACAGTCAATAAGTGAGTGTTGTGTGAAAGAGTGGGCTGAGCTGAGGCCTTCACTGGTTCTTGCACTGGGGTGATGCAGTTTATTGTTATGCCCCTGTATCAAATCATATGTGTATCCAGGTATTTATTAGCACAACAATCTATTGATCTCAACATATAATTAATAATAATTGAGTTTAGTTTAAGCAAAACTAATTTCATTTGACTATAGAAGGAACCTTTATACTCTCACCTGGTACTTACTTTCAATGCATGAAAAGTTTGCGTTTCTAACTTTTATCTGACTGTCTCCCAAGAGTAACTATACTGTGAAATTGTGAGGTGTGGCAATGTAGGTGTAATTTTAAATTAATTTGCCCAATTTCATTTTGTTTGATTTCATTAACACCTGTGTTTGGAGAAAGCAGGGGAAGAGAACAGGTTTTAAGTATAATCTAATGATTAGCACTTCTCTTTCCCACAGTTTACAGAGTGTCAAATGTCAAGACAGATCACAATCTGCTCGTCTCTGGCCTGCAATGCTTATTTCATGAAGGCAGAGTAAAAGGATACATAAATTTATGTTGAAAGAGAAACACGATACGGCAATTTATGTAATGAAAATGGAAATTGAAACTGAATGCAGTTTGACAGGGCGATAATTAGATATGCTAAAATAGGCCGCTGAGAGTTGAGGCTGGCTAATGTTTTGCAACCTTGGTCTTCTAAATTTTGATTTGTCTGTTGTTTTACTCTTTTGATTCAGTTCCTTCAATTGACAAAATATTTCTACTGTAAATTATATACTCGTATAAGCAGGTATTGAACTCAGAAGTATATTTACCTCTCACATTACAGATGCAAAGGATCATGGGAAACATTGTCTACAACAGTGGGATAGGCATAAGGCTATCCTAACTATAATATAAGGCCAGGGACTAATGAAAGTATTTAGAAAACTGGGCAGACTAGATGGGCCGAATGGTTCTTATCTGCCGTCACATTCTATGTTTCTATGTTTCTATGTAACAGTAAAATATAAAACTTAGATGAAAGGACAACTTATAATAGAGACTACATCATCCATTACACTCAGTGATACCTAGTCCATGCAAAAACATAATTCAGAACTTAATACTAAATGAACATAAGATGCTTACTAGCCAATTCTAAGAGAAGATATCATGCATACGTCCAGGTGAATGCTTAAAGCATAAAACAGGCAATTGGTGAAGCAAGTTCAGTCCAACTCCAGCTTTTATGATGTGCAGCTATTCTATAGTTTGAAAAACCATAAACAAAGCTGGAGTCAACTGCTGCTTCTATACCTTCTGCCTTCCGTAGCCAGGAATATGACCTTCATGGACTCTTGAATTGCAAGATGATGTCACAACCTACGACCCCTGATTCTCCGTCTAGTCGGTCATCCGATCATTCTTTAAGCTTAAGAAAATTCAGTCAAAACATAATATCCTAAAACTATATGGCCAATATTATCATTAAAGACTAATTGTTGTTTTTCAAATATTAACAGTTCCTCTTTGACTCACCCAAGAAATGACTTAAATATAAACTTAAATGAGAGTGCTGTATCCTACAGTTGCATTGTGACAATTCACAACACCTTTCTGGACTGGAAGGTTATCCTGCTCAAATGCTTTTTTTTCTCCTTGTCATCGGTGTCCTGGGAGTGGGTCCAGGAGACTTTTTTAATCCGCAGCTGCAGATGGTAGAATATTGAGGATTGTCAGAGCCTGTTGAAACACCTGACAGGGAAACGCTCTGAGACTTTGTGGAACCGTTAACCAGATCAGAATTGTACCACAATCTAGCAAACCTTTGAACAGGTGTCACATGGTTCCCTGAACACCTATCACAGCGCTCTTCAGGCAGGATGTTAGGCAGATGAGGAGGCATCTGGGGATACCCAGGAGTTAGGTGTTGCTAACTTCTTGAGGGTTTCAGAGATTCCTCAAAACCAGACCCAGTGTAACCACAATACTGCATGGTGCACAATACTGCACTCTATGCTAGATTTGAGGATGGGGGAACTTTAAAGTATGGTCACTCCAGCAGGGTAACTCCGATCTTGGTGCTTTTTTAACAGTGGGTAGCGGAGTAGGCAAGCTACCTAATGATGTATGCTTTGTGGGGATGTTGTATTGGGAAAAATAGTTTTGGGGCTTGGTTTCCCTGGTGCCCTATCTAGAGAGAACACCACAGTGGGAAAATATCATTATCTCTGAATTGCTTAAATTAACAGTCAGACAGAATGGCATCATTGAGGGGTCTATGTGGGATTGCATTGAGTTGCTGTCACGACACTCCTTAGTTAATATGCCCTCGTGCAGTACACTCACCACTGTTTCTGTTTGGCACTGTTTCTCATTTATTTTTGTTAAGCACTACACCTGGCCCTTGTTTAGCACCTATATATTCTGTGTTCTCCCCTCACTTCCTGTCAGATCATTATCCTTCATCCTAAAAAGATAGGTTGCACTTAGCTGGTTATGATACAATTAACAGAGATCTCACTACATTTATGTCAAACAGATATATGATCAAGACCCACAAATTTGAGTGTTGATAAATAACAGTGCAAATGCCAAAATATATAGTATGTTACTTTCAAACAGTATGTGGATGTGAAAAAGTATTTTTTTAACGGCAGAATGTTCACGATCACCATCTTGATAGATAGATATATATATATATATATATATATATATATATATATATATATATATATATATAATTGGTAGATCTATGTTTGTCCGTGTATTTCTTATTATTTCTTATTTTTAAATAATAAGAAATACACTGACAAATATAGATCTACCAATTAGCTCACTTATAACACTCTTTGACAAAATAATCCTCGTCTAGGATATATGGAAGGTAGTGGTTGATGGGTCTCAGCACAAATAGTAGCTTGATACAGTTGTTCTCAATGATAATATAAAAGGAATAAGCAGAAAACAGGGTGCACCAATAGTGCAATTCAATTGTACCAAAATGGTGATGTATAAAGATATAAAAACAAACTCACAAATAAAGATTCTTCCTATTGGCTCTTAGTTGACAGCCTAAAGCTGTATAATCCTCGCTCAAAGGATATAGCTAATGGTTTTCCTTGTGGATCCCCGTTGTAATATATGCGCGTTAAGCAAAATAAAAATAGTGCCCTCTGTATGCAATAGTATATGATAAAATAGATTAAAGAAATGTACTTACATTCTTTGGAGCACCAGTGTGCTCAATGAAATCAGCCTGGGTCGATATATCCCCACCTAGGATATATGAGGTGTTGTAATGCTGGTGTAGTTCTTCAATGTAACCAGTTTAGCCAAGACTAAAAGCAGATCGAAATAAAAGCAAGTATAATAGTTTTTGGTAAAAAAAAAATGAATTTAATATCATACTATAAAACTAAATCTAATAATAAAAACCATAGTATAGTCACAACGCGTTTTGCCAATAAGGCTTTTTCACGTGACAGTGTAAACCGATGAAGGACTTGGCTCTTCTGGTTGTTCTGTGCTGTAATAAAAAAAAGTTAATATTAGTTCTGATATTGGATTGCTATTTTTGATTTTCTAGTCTTGTCTACAATTGAAGCACGTTGCTGGATGCTAATATGAAGTTTTAACTAATTGAATTAAGCCTTTTGTACCTCTTTCGTGGTTTTACAATTTTTCTACTATATCTTGCATTGTTATTTATTTCTCTGTAGTCCTTTATACGATGCACCTTGCATCTTATTAGCATCGGTGAGATAAATTGGCTTACTTTTATGTGTGTACAGACATAATGTCAAGCATTTATTGTAATAACATCAATGGTAAAAATAAATGCTTTGAGCAGTGTTTCGCTGTAAGAACTGAAATAGCACGTGCTTTTCAATGCAGTGCCTGTTCAGCATAAATTTAGTATATTTTTACTGTTTGTTTTTAATTTGTCCACTATGCTAAGGCTATCGTATGATGTTGTATCAGGTTTCATTTTGTGTTTAAATAAAATTGATGTTTTAACAACTGCTACATTTATTACTATGGATATGACTGGTTAACTTTTTTCTCTATGTGTTAATTGCAATAAAGCTCAACATTTACAATGAACAATTTTGATAGCAGCATTTCTAATAGATACCAAATTTATCTTGTAGATAATTTTATAGTTTTTCAGTCGATTTTTAATCATGATTATTCTTCTCCATACTACTCACCATATTCATCACAACTCTGTTTACATATAATGTTGCCTGCTCTAATCATTCACTGTAATTACAAATGCAAAGTCGTCCAGGTTATAAAAAAAAGATATAAAATAAGTAAATGAAAACTTTTTCTAAATTAGATATTTTTGTAACATCTTTGGATGCTACAGTACATCTTACAAGACTAACAGTAAATGCAAACCTGTGAACAGACAGACCTATCAGTAGGACACGTTTGCCAAGTTGTTTAACAAAAATATTACAAAACTATTTCTCATACACGAGAATAAATTATTTCAATCATAATTCCGAAGATATTGATTCATATAAACCTCTTAAAAACAAAAAGGCTTAAAAAAATATGATTGGGTTTCAATTTGAGGTTATATTTCATACGAGGATATGAGTTATAATCCATTCTTAACCTTACTCCATTGTAAAGGGGGGATCAGAGTGATTATACTTTAACTGTGGATTTAAAAATGGATGAATAATGTTATGAAAAATAGGATATCAACCGAATATACTTTGTCTCCACAGATAACAAATACATATATATTCAAAATAACGACACATAAATGTTTTTTTATAATAATGTTATATTACAAACAATTTATTTTTAGTATTTGATAACTATGGATAATATTAATTTGTGTATTTTATTCTTTGAAAATATTAATCTGATGAAAGTTCTAACTTGTGCATTTTATGTACAAATTTGGCAATCATCCCAAAAATGTATAATTGTCAGTGTAATACAGATTGTTGTTATATACAGATTGATTTTCTGTATGAAAACAAAATAATGCTTGGATTTGCAAAAGTTTCCAATCTTTTGGATAATTTTATATGGTTTATATGTCAGTGATTTATAATGTCAACTGTTCTATCATTTTGGTCTAACACACCAAGTCTAAAGAGGTATTTGAGGCTTAATATGTTGTCCAACCACTAGTAGCACAGAAATGCAAGGCAATGATATAGATGCAGAATACCTATGTAGGGTTTCCTTACTTGTTTAATGGAAAATATAAACTAAATCAATGCGTGACAAAGCACACATGGAATGATTTATAGACACATACACTTTTAACAAAAAGCGTAGACATATAAACTAGCCCTGTGCTCAAACTCTTGCTACATCTAAACTGCAGCAATGGCTATTGTACTCATCAGTCCCACAGTACAAACAACAAAACCCAAAAAGTTACCTGTGCACAGCAGAGTACTGTTAAGGGGAGCAGGGGTGCATTTGCCCCATAGGACACTAGTAAAGAGTGGTTTGTGGTCTGCTGCCTCACAGCACCGTACTACATTTAAATGCAACTATATTCTTTGTTTTTATTGTTATAGTTTAGTCATTGCAGTTTTAGTAAAAAACATTTAATATAAAATTGTAAGGATGCATACTCTTGAGGCTACACCACTCACTTGGTTCTTCTACCTCTCTGAGTAGGAACCACATCAGTTTTAAGCTACAGCTTTACCCCTTTTATGATGTCATTAAACAACACCTACTTCATGACATCATGAATTCGAAATCACGTCATTGCCAATGCCCACTCACATTCTGGGGGAGTGCTATCAAGGAAATGCCCCAGGCCTCTAAATACTTTAGCTTTACGTGTGTTCCGTGCCCTGTTGTGGTTTCCTCCTGGCTATCCCAGTGGGCTTTATCCTGTTTTTTGATCCTTGCTTTTCCTGACTGCTCTGATTTCTGAATCCCTGACTTTGCCTTGCCTAAACAAATTAGTGTACCTATGTTATCGTTGACCTTTGGGTGTTTATTAAACATGGTACCACTCTAAAATCTGCTAATTCATACCTATACATTTCCTTGTCCAATTCTGCATGCTGGGTTATGTTTTATCCTGTCTGCTTGCACTCTATCACAAATCTAAATATAAAAAAACTTGTATCTGCATTTCATGCTAATGTGCTGAAGTATGAACATCTGATGATAATGAGCCATTAAATACTCTGACATCATCACAATAAGGTAATCTTAAGATGATCCATGTTGTATAGAATTCACTGCATATTATTAGAGTAAAGCTAGAACTTTTTTTACTGAAACACAGGTGTGACAAAAATCATATTTGCCAACATGCTGACAGCTTCGATTTAAGGACTAGTATGGTGGCTGAGTACAACTATTTCATTCGGTGATCACATCCCTTGTTATGTGGCTGCTAACTTCACCACAACCCATACTAGTCAAATTACCCCTTTACCACTGACTTTCTCTTGCACAGTGGATTGGGGGAAACTGAGATGTTGGTTGAGACAACTCTCTTGAAGGTAGAATATAGATCTTACTTCCTATATAAGAGTCCTGTCTAACACATATAGTTACATAGCTGAAAAGAGACATGTGTCCAACAAGTTCAGCCTTTCTCACATCTCTTTTTCCTGTTGATTCAAAAAAGGTAAAAACCTCAGTTTGAAGCACCTCCAATTTTGCAACAAACTAGGGAAAAAAACTCCTTCTTTACCCCAGAATGGAAGTCACATCTCTTCATGGATCAAGAAGGTATTACACACTAATTAAAATTATATTCTTGTATATTGTGTTTTTGCAAGTATGTATCCATTTCCTGTTTAAACAACTAGACTCTGATAAAAACACCTCTTCAGGCAGACAATTCCACAACCTTATTGTTATTACTGTAAACAAACTTTTTTTTACCTTAGACTAAATCTCCTTTCTTCCAGTCTAAATATGTAACCTCATGTCCTATGTACAGTTACAAAGGTAAACAGTGAATACGGGGGAATGCCATCAACAGGTTCTACAGACATCATAATTAACTGCAAGACTGAGAGATGTCATCAATCACTTTGCAGTAGAGGAGCTAGAAAACACAGTGTGCCTGCTGAAATAATGGACACATAATGCAATATATACATATGTGTATGCATATAGAGAGTTTATGTTTTAGTGCACGCAGCAATGTCCAGAGATATAATCTATGGCAGTGTTTTATTATTTTTTTGTTGTGTCCATTTGCAGCTAAACTGCTGCTAGAATACTACATTCGTAAAAAAAATAATAACTATCAAATACAGGAACCTACCATGTTTATTTGCTTGCAAACGTGCGGGCCACCCTGCAGAACGCTCACTGCATTTATTTGCTGTGTTGATTCCTATTAGATATCATTAGGTACACAATAATTATAATAATTATGTGCATTGCTTAGGCTACCCTGGGAAACAACAATCCCCCTTTTATTCACAACTCATAATTGCTCTGGCTTCACGTGAAAACAAAATCTAATTAGATTTGAAAATTATGCCTGCATTTTTTTGTTTTGGGGAAAATATATTTATTTCTAACCTTTTCTTATATATATATATATATATAATATATATATATATATATATATATATATATATATATATATATTTATTTTAACCCTTGCATTACAAGATAAATTCTGCCCCTCTTCATTATAAGAAGAGCCATATAGAGCAAAACTAGGGTACACTGAATACAAAACATAACTTGGATGTTTAACTTTCCAATTCTGGAAATATTTCCATTTGAGTGTTGCTTGCCTGAAGTTTTATATATATATCAGTTCTTAAGTTGGTTTCTATGTTTGTACATAGAAATATGCAGCACCTTTAAAGCTGCTGCATGATTACATACGGAGCATGACAATAGACAATAGACACTAGACACTGCTAAAGTGAGATATTGGCTTTTTTTGCTATTGTATTATAACTACTAAAGGTTTTTTTCACATGAATTATTTAATGGAATATATATGTCACCATTCTAACTGCCATATGGAAGCCAAAAGAACTTGACATACATTTTACTATCCAATTGCTTATATTTTTTGGTATGAAATGCCTTTTTGTGTGCTTTTACAGCAGACTTTTTTTTTTTAAATGGGTTTTTCAGTCTAAAATCATCCTAAGTCCCAGTCTAAACAATTATCACATGTGAAAACAAAATAGGACCACATCCATATGCCTGCTGGTTAAATTGCCTTGAACGGATTCATGTAGACCATGGGTCGTCAACCTGGTCCCTACCGCCCACTAGTGGGCGTTTCAGGATTCCAGGTGGGCGGTAGGGATTTTCAATTTTTTTTTATAAATTGGGCAGGCGGGCGGGTGCGAGCCGGCGGTACCGCTGTGACTGGGTACCGCCATCACCACTTGCGGCCCCGGCGGCAAACCGCCGGGGCCGCATATGGAGGGGTCCATCGGGTGGCCCATGCTGTCAGGGCCACCCGATGGATGTGGATTGTGAGGGGGCCCGGTCAGCGCTGGGCGCTTTAACAGCGCGACCGGGCCCCCTGTGATGACATCAAATCTGCTGGGAGGAAGTGATTCCCCGGTCACTCCTCCCAGCATACAGAGAGCCGCGCGGGAGGAAGGAGGAGGAGGGAGTCAGAGTGGGAACTCTGACTCCCATGCACCTGAGCCACCACTGGACCCCAGGGAAAGTCACCCTCCTGCACCTTAAAGGTAGGAAACAGGAGGGTGACTTAAATATAATGTGTGTTTGTTTGTGTATGTGTCTTTGTATGTATGTCTTGTGTGTGTCTGTATGTATGTCTTGTGTGTGTCTTATGTATGTGTCTTGTGTGTGTATGTATGCATGTGTCTTGTCTTTGTATGTATGTCTTGTGTGTGTCTGTATGTGTGTCTTATGTGTGTGTGTATGTCTGTATATATGTGTGTCTTGTCTTTGTATGTATGTCTTGTGTGTGTCTTATGTATGTGTCTTGTGTGTGTATGTCTGTATACATGTGTCTTGTCTTTGTATGTATGTCTTGTGTGTGTGTCTGTATGTGTGTCTTATGTATGTGTCTTGTGTGTATGTCTGTATATATGTGTGTCTTGTCTTTGTATGTATGTCCTGTGTGTGTCTTATGTATGTGTCTTGTGTGTGTATGTCTGTATACATGTGTGTCTTGTCTTTGTATGAATGTCTTGTTTGTGTCTGTATGTGTATGTCTGTATATATGTGTGTCTTGTCTTTGTATGTATGTCGTGTGTGTGTCTTTGTATGCATGTCTTGTGTGTGTCTTTGTATGTATGTCTTGTGTGAGTGTGTGTGTCTTTGTATGTATGTCTTGTGTGTGTGTGTCTTTGTATGTATGTCGTGTGTGTGTGTGTCTTTGTATGTATGTCTTGTGTGTGTCTTTGTATGTATGTATTGTGTGCGTGTGTCTTTGTATGTATGTCTTTGTATGTGTCGTGTGTGTGTGTCTGTCTGTATATATGTGTGTATGTATGTGTCGTGTGTGTGTCTGTCTGTATATATGTGTGTATGTATGTGTGTCTGTTTCTTGTGTCTGTCTGTATGTGTATGTGTCTTTGTATGTATGTCTTTGTGTGTGTGTGTGCCTGTCTGTCTGTATGTCTGTATGTGTGTCTGTATGTCTGTATGTGTGTATGTATGTGTGCCAGTCTGTTATAGTGGGATACCTAGCTCAGCCTTTTTTACTGGGCATTGCTATAAGGAAGGTTAAAAAAAGGGGAAAAAAAGGTGGGGAGGGGAATTGAGGAGGGAGAAGAGGGGAGCTGACGCACAGATGAGAAATCATATTATGCGCAAACAGAGAAGTCGTCTGAATATCACCGAAAGAGGAGACCTTCGTTTGTTCCTTACAACCTCAAGGATCTCATTAATCACTAGTAAAGGTAATTTAAATTTACTTTATTGTTTTCTCATTAAACTTTTTATAAAGTTAAAAAGATTATAAACATGCATTCATTGCAAATAAAAAGATAAATGTACGTACATTTTTTTTTTTTTAAAACACCCTTCTTTCGAAAAAAATATTCCGCACTTG
This sequence comes from Pelobates fuscus, assembly GCF_036172605.1. Taxonomy (NCBI): domain Eukaryota; kingdom Metazoa; phylum Chordata; class Amphibia; order Anura; family Pelobatidae; genus Pelobates; species Pelobates fuscus. The sequence continues at coordinate 44,591,120 of NC_086328.1, forward strand.
CGCGAAAACTGGTGGGCGGTAAGGAAATTTTTTCAACCAAAAAGATGCATTATAGTGGGCGGTAGTTAGAAAAAGGTTGACTACCACTGATGTAGACAGTAGCCCATTTAATATGCTGGTGATAATCCCACATTACACCTATCACACAATATGCATAACAAATGCCATAATAAACAAGAACATAGAGTCAAAAACAACCAGATTAATGTTATATGATTTTTTCAAAGTACCAACCAATCCTTCTTTTAGAAGAACATATAATCTATGATATTTTAGGGGTGTGTTTTTTTTCCCCAGAACTTTCCATAGCAAGACATCTGTTTTCTTAAACATGTTATACATAGTAGAGTAACAGAAGGATTCTGTCCGTGATAAATAGTAGAAGCAAATAAAAAAAAATAAAAAATCAATCAACAGCTACACCAACTGCGTGTAAAACTGAAGGGAAGCTGAAGCAGCACATCATGGAATTAAGTCACAAGCTTGTGTGATGACAAACAATAGTGCATCAATCTCTATGAAAAGTGGAATGTTGGAGTCAGTCGATGTATGTTCCAAGCTGTGCATCTGCTGTAAGTTTAAAAACTCAGCACATCTGAAAAGAGTACAAAGCTTTAGCCAGCTGCTCAAGAAACAGAGTAGAAAAGATAAAGGCAGATGTTCAAGGGAGAACACACACACATCTCTGCGTCCCCCCCCCCCCAACCCATGGCATTGCGTACAACCCGGCAGCTGGTGATGTGACCAAGCACACAGCTCTGCAGTCACTTAGTACAAGGCTCGATAGCTACTAGGAAGACATAGCTTGGAGCTCTTAAACTACAGAACTTTACTTTAAACATATTGTAGCTAAATTAAATGTCTTATTCAGGCGGACAGAAAACAAAAATGTAACCACAGTGGTAGAGATTGTTCTTTTAAGACTCTAGAGCGAACCAGTGGCGTATGTATCCATGCAATGGATTTATTAAATAGACATGAATCCATAAACATGCACAGCACTTTTCACAAACATAAATAGCGAACAACCAAAAGTAATGCTAAAGTCAGGTTAGCACTGATTTTCTATCTCCCCACAGAGATACTCACTCACACACACCAATTGCTACACACATTTATTTATTTATAAAATATTTTACCAGGATGGATACATTGAGATTGCTCGTTTTTAAGTTTGTTTGCACTTTCAGCTGGTACAGACCACTTCAAAATGCTCCATCGCAGTCCCTGCACTCAGTAAATAGATCAGAAGACGGCCACTGGGTCACCGTGGGAATACTCTGACTCATTCACTTCATTTGTTTACTTTAGTTGGCACAAGCCAAAGGCGAGGACCACAGGCTCCCCCACTGGACCACTAGGGATAATATAGGAGCCCAAACTATACGACCATAAAATAATGGATTATACCCTTCTCCATGCAAAAAAGGTAAGCCGTAAGGGGGTTATACAAAGTTTTGATTTTCTTTTATTAAATAATTTGAAAAATATGGGTGGAATCTTACCAAACATCAGCCAAAAACTAGCCACCCACACACATTCTTACAGTCATCCCTACAGACATCCCACTTATCCAAACCCCACTTACACATTTCACACTGAGCCAGTCTCACACACATCTCAATCAGCCAAACCACAGATGCCTCCCTCTCAGCCAGTTCCACAAACAGCTACCACACTCAGCCAGCCACACATGCACATCACATTTTGCCAACCTCTCCACACACATCCTCTTGGGGGAGAAAGAATGTCCTTCATTAATTTCTTGCACTGTAGTAGCTATGCCTTTCCTGGGGGATAAGCTACTTATACCATGGATTCCTGTTGGACAGTAGTTTGTGGTATAAGATTAGACCCCCTGTCCACCAATTTGAGAGATTTCTGATCAATGGACCCTTTTCCTGGTGATGTGGAAATCTGCCTGCTACAAACACCTTCCATGCATTTTACAGTTTTGAAACTTTGATAGGTAAATATTTTGTAAAAGATCACGATATTGCTTCACTTTTATCTGTATGTGTGCGCACACTGACATAATTTAGTCACATGTATTTGTTTTGTGTTTACAGAATTAATGTGGAGAGGGTAGTATAAGAGATTATACAGCATAGTTTATCTTGTAATAACTTTGATCGTTTTTGAAATAATACTATAGCAGAACAAACACCCTTCCACCGATGCTTTAAAAAGCAGCATAATAAAAAGAACTGAAAATAAAATTTTAAATAAAACTAAATAAAACTGAAAATACATTATTTGATATTTTTATGAAAATAAATTGTAGGTATTTTTGTTACCAGTTACCTGGTGCCTGTATTATAAAGAACATTTCAGGATGCTATTGCAGTCTGTACAAATGCTCTACAGTAAGCCATTCCTTTCTCTATTCTTAACCACTGGAGATATGGCAAAATAAATATGTTTTTAGTAAACCCAGGCAGTTTTTAGTGACAACAGTGACAACAAGAAACTTGTTTAAGGAATGTTATAGGATTATGGGTTCTTAGAGGAAGAATTTGATGGGTAAAATAAATATTGTTAGACTTAGAGATTCATCTTGGACCAAAGTGCAATTCGGTCGCATTGAGATGATCGGAATAAATTATGATTTAAGAGCTGCCATATGCCAGAATCTTAATGGAACAACTCACACTAGCCTGAACATGATCAGTTCTTGATTCAGAGTGCCGTTCCTGACAACAGACAAAAAGAGGCATTGAATAGAGAAGAGACTGTTTTATTTTTTGGGTAAGCGCAAATAAGGATCTCCTGTGCAATAAAGAGACATAAATAAAGAAAAGATGATTGATGGTTAAACTAAATGTAAATAATTTTTTTACAGATCAAATGAAGTATAAAAAACACTATACATCCAAGCACGACTCCTTAAGACACTGACTTCAGCTATTGAGGGAGACAGACCAACAATGATTCTGTGTGTTTGCCCTTGCTATTCCTGTGTTGGAGTGCAAGATAGCACGGGTCATTGTTTAAGTGTGAGACTAGGTTTAGGTTTAGACTGTACCTAGTAGCTAGTACTGCCAGGAGCACTATTAAAAAAAAAAACTTTGAGTGGGAGATAGGAGGTTGGCATTTGGCAGACTGATCACTGCAGAGGGAGCTTCTTTTTCTATGATAGAAAAGGAATCATTTAAGCAGGTGATGCATGCATTGCTCTTCAATATCTACTTCGCTCATGATTGTCATGAATACTATATGACTCAACACACAGAACTATGTAATGTATACGAATACAGAAAATGAACAAGCAATATGTATACCAAGCCTTAGAATAGGTGAACTTAACGTAAAAGAGAATAGTCAAAAATCAAGCGGAGGTCAGGAAAACAGAAAGAGACAGATCAAGAAAACTAGCCCAATCTAGTCGCACCGATCAGGTGCAGTCATGCTGGCCTGAGAGCCGGGAGTTGTGACAATGCTTTACTGTTTTTAGCAGGAAGACAGTCCCATCACCGTACCTTACCTGTATGGTACTTGTTGTGGACAGAATATTAACTCTATGAATTTTTAGTAAAATGCCTATTTACTCTGCATTACCATAATCAATATTATTCATAACTTGCTTAAAATGGCCACTAGGGAGTTTTCCCCATTATCAACTAACACCCTTTAATTAACAAGATAGCGCTGGAATCTGGAGGGGAGCTCCATGATGCCAGTGACATCACACCCAGTAAGATGAGCAATCGATGAACCACTTAACACCTAACCAATTATTGATGTATTTTCTTATGTTATCTATAATTATGCATATGATGTATTTCTGCTTTATAAGGGGCATACCGCCCCCCCGGAATAAAGATTCCTGAGTTTTTCATCAACCTGGAAACTTGTGTCTGGTGTGAATTACTTTAGGAAGCGTCCACGCAACATATAACCAATTTGGATAGGGGCAGATGCACACATACAGATAAATGTGAAGCAATATCGTGATCTTTTACAAAATATTTACCTATTAAAGTTTCAAAACTGTAAAATGCATGGAAGGTGTTTGTAGCAGGCAGATTTCCACATCACCAGGAAAAGGGTCCACTGATCAGAAATCTCTCAAATTGGTGGACAGGGGGTCTAATCTTATACCACAAACTACTGTCCAACAGGAATTCATGGTATAAGTAGCTTATCCCCCAGGACAGGCATAGCTACTACAGTGCAAGAAATTAATGAAGGACATTCTTTCTCCCCCAAGAGGATGTGTGTGGAGAGGTTGGCAAAATGTGATGTGCATGTGTGGCTGGCTGAGTGTGGTAGCTGTTTGTGGAACTGGCTGAGAGGGAGGCATCTGTGGTTTGGCTGATTGAGATGTGTGTGAGACTGGCTCAGTGTGAAATGTGTAATTGGGGTTTGGATAAGTGGGATGTCTGTAGGGAATACTGTAAGAATGTGTGTGGGTGGCTAGTTTTTGGCTGATGTTTGGTAAGATTCCACCCATATTTTTAAAATTATTTAATAAAAAAATAATCAAAACTTTGTATAACCCCCTTACGGCTTACCTTTTTTGCATGGAGAAGGGTATAATCCATTATTTTCTGGTCGTATAGTTTGGGCTCCTATATTATCCCTAGTGGTCCAGTGGGGGAGCCTGTGGTCCTCACCTTTGGCTTGTTCCAACTATAGTAAACCAATGAAGTGAATGAAACAGTTTATTCCCCCTCCCTCCCTCCCTCCCTCCCTGTTTCTTTCTTCCCCCTCCCTCCCTCCCTCCCTGTTTCTTTCTTCCCCCTCCCTCCCTGTTTCTTTCTTCCCCCTCCCTCCCTCCCTCCCTCCCTGTTTCTGTCTTCCCCCTCCCTCCCTCCCTGTTTCTGTCTTCCCCCTCCCTCCCTCCCTCCCTCCCTGTTTCTTTCTTCCCCCTCCCTCCCTCCCTGTTTCTTTCTTTCCCCTCCCTCCCTCCCCTACCTCTGTTGTAGCGTGGCCGAGCTCTGTATGGTCCGGCCGGGTACAGAGAGCTTTTGTTTTTCTGTACCCGGCCGGACTAACAGGAAGTGCACACTCAGTGTTCACTTTCTGTTAGTCCGGCCGGGTACAGGAGACAGATGCTCCCTGTACCGGCAGACCATACAGGGCTCGGCCAAGCTACAGTGAGGGAGTGACAGGAGGGAGCGCTGAGCGCTTCCCTCCTGTCAGCCCCTCTCCTCTGGCTGCGCTCAGGCGGTGTGCCCTCATGGACGCACCAGCCCGGGCAAAGCTGCAGCCGCCTGAGGCTCTCTGCAGAGCGCTCGGGCGGCTGCAGCATGAGGGGGGCGGCGCTCCTGGCGGCACCCCTTCCCAAGGGGCGCCCTAGGCGGCTGCCTAGTCCGCCTAACAGGTAGCGCCGGCCCTGACTCAAGGGCAGTTTTTTGTAGTGACACTCACTAAAATATTAATTCTAATGTCTCGTCGATCTAGAGCAGGAGTAGGCAACCTTCAGCATGCCAGATTTTGTGAAGTACATCTCTCCTGATGCTTTGCCAGCATGAATGGAATAGATAGGCCGAGAATCATGGGAGTTGTAGTTCAGCAACATCTGGAGGGCCCGAGTTTGAGGAAGCCTGCTCTATGGAGTCACCAGATACTGCAAACTTAATGTACACTGGGTTCTTGCAGCTACAGAGATATCTGAACATTACACAATCAAAAACTGTGATGTTACTTTGACGTGGCTATTAAAGAAAATCATAAAAACAGCATGATACATGCACTATGGCACTTTTTTTTTGTTTAAGGGACACTATCCTGGAAAAGCAGATGTGTGAATACATGTATTTCTGAATTCTTCTGCAAATACTAATTTAGGAACAAATGACTTGCTTGACTCTCTAGGTGAACTCATTCTGAGTATCTGTTCTTCCTTTGTTAGGTTTGTGAGTTTTTAGTTTGCTTTATAAACATTTCATTGTTTTATTCTAAAACATTGTGGGGTGTTTTTCTTTTTTTTAATATATGTTTGTTTGGTTTTCTTTAATTTAAGCAATTCATGAAGGGAGAACTAGACTCAACTTCTTATTGGGGCAATCACATGTATGTTTTCAGCTGCATCGAGATATCATAATCCAGACAAATCTGATAACACCTGATCTTATCAAATGTTATCAGATTTGTCTAGATTATAAAATCAATTTCAGGCTGAAAGAAATAAACTACTTTTCTCTAATGTTTCCAGGATTTAGCGATCTTCATCATGGTTATAGTGTAATGTAAAAGCACATTATAGGATAGGGCCAGTATCCAAGTGTTTGACTTACTTGAATGTCAATAATCCTCTTCTGGGAATGTTTAGTAAACAGAAAAAAGATTAATATGCATACAGAGCCCTCTTCTAATATTGGCACCCATGACAAAAATTAGCAAAGAAGACAAAACATTGGCTTTATTGTTTAACCTAATGAGCTTTTGTTTGAAAAAAATAAAAAATAAAAATATATTCTGTCCTCGTGGTATCTAACAATTGCAAATGCAACATAGGTTTATTCTCCCTCCCCCCCCCCCCCCAAAAAAAAAAAAACAACCGTCCCTAAATATATATGTGGCACAATTATTGGCACAATTTTAATCAATACTTTATGCTCCCTTTTCCAAGATAACACCTCTGGCTCTTTTTTTTATAATGCCTGGTGAGATTATTTATTTATTTATTTATAAAATATTTTACCAGGAAAGATACATTGATATTTCTCTCATTTTCAAGTATGTCCTGGGTATTGGAGATTGAATAATACATGGCAAGGTATCTAAGGCCATTCCTCCATACAGAATCTCTCCAGATCCTTCAAATTCGAGGTCGACACTGGCAGACTCTCCATTAACCCCACAGATTTTCTGGGGTGCAAGTCAGGGGATTGGGATGGCTGTGGCAGGACCTTGATATTGTGGTCAATAAACCATTTTTTGTGTTAATTTGGATGTATGTTTTGGATCATTGTCATGCTGGAAGATCCAACCATTGCCCATTTTAAGCTTTCTGGCAGAGACAGTCAGGTGTTTATTTAATATCTGTTAATATTTGATAGAGTTCATGATGCCATGTATCTTCACAAAATGTCTAGGTCCTCTTACAGGAAAACAGCCCCAAGACATTAAAGAGCCACCATGGGCTCTATTTTAGTTTTATCTGACCATATAACCTGATTCCATTTGACGCTCCAGTAGTGTCTGACAAACCGAAGACATTTCAATTTGTATTGGGATGATTTTTTTTTCTTAAAACCCTCCCAAACAACTTGTGGTGATGTAATTGATGGCAGATTGTAGTTTTGGAGACGTTCTGACCACAAGACACAACTAACTAATGCAATTCCCCCAGCTGTGATTTTTTTGGCTACTCGAACTATCCACTTCACAATGTGTTGAGACAATACAGACACATCTATTTCCAGGTTGATTCATAATCTATTTCCAGGTTGATTCATAACTTTTTCAGTTGACTGGAACTGCATCAAAACACCTTTAGCTTAATGAAGCAGTTTTGGTGTATGGATCATACCACTGCAGTCTCACTGCTCAATTCTCTGCCATTTAGGAGTCAAATCACGAATATAATTTTAATCACACACAGGAGGCTCCTGCATGCTCTAGAAGATGTTTAACCCCTTAAGGACACATGACATGTGTGGCATGTCATGATTCCATTTTATTCCAGAAGCTTGGTCCTTAAGGGGTTAACAGAGCAAGAGAAAATACATTCCTATGTAAACAAACTGTGCAAAAAAGTACGCTTAAACATTGGATGCATCTTTACAGTGTGTGTTTAGGGAGGCTGTGTAAGTCACATGCAGGGAGGTGTGGCTTGGACTGCATAACCAAACTGTTTTAACTCCTAAATGGAAGAGTATTGAGCAGTGAGACTGCAGGTGCATGATCTATGCACCATAACTGCTTCAATAAGCTAAAGTTGTTTTGATGCCTTTAGTGTCCCTTTAATCATTGCCCTGATGGTGGAAATGGGCATTTTCAAGGCTTTTGCCATTGTGTTATAGCCATTTTCCATTTTGTGAGGCTCAAAGACCGTTTGCCGCACATCACAACTATATTCCTTGTTCTTAACTATTGTGATGCATTACTAAGATAATTTGTATTTATACCCATGGGAAACAGAAAGACATGGTTGAACAATTTCTTGTTCCTAGTCTCCGAAGGTGTGCTAAAAATTTAAAATTTAAATGGAAATATACCTAAAATATGTGTTTTTCATATGTATTCATAGAGGTGCCAATCATTTTGCTGCATATATATTCAACAAAGAATTCTAGTTTATTTATTTTTTTATAAACTTGTGTTGTATTTGCAATTGTTTGATATCCATGAGAGCAGAGTTAAACAATAAAGACAGTTTTTTACAGCCTTCTTTGCTCATATTTACCCTGTACATACAAATACATACACACACACACACACACAAAAAGCAAAAAGATTAGAGCACTCGCTGGATTTAGTAAAAAATAAATAAAAAATCAATGCATTAATTTCGCATAGAACAAATTGACGTTTTTTATGAAGGTCTTTATCAAGATGCTGAATATTATAAAGTACAATAAATGTGTAAACTTCTACAAATAGTGTAAGTGTACTTACCACATGCAGGTGTGTCTACAAGCCACCAGTCCCACATGTCGACAAACTGATCAGAAAACACCAAACATGCGTAGTGACGTACATGTGTGATAACGTAAAGCGTCGGACGTTGGGACATCCAACAATAGATAGCGTCCCATTGACGAAGCCACGCTAAAACATTGTGAAATGGAGTGGAAAATTAGAGAGTTTATGATTAAAATCATGCACGGAGGAGATATAATTGAAAGAAAATGCAAAATATATTGTGAAAGACCAAGATAATCTAAACAGAGAAGTTGATGCAAGGAATTGCAATGAACTAGAGATATGAGAGAAGCTGTTATACAAGGAGATGCAGAACAAAGAAAGGAAAGACATAGAAAAGCAAGGACATAGAAAAGTGTGCATAAATCCAAAGATGAAAAGTAAGAACAAGACACGTCGGACTTCGTCCTGCTCCCGAGCATTCCTCTGGTTTATACCTCGGTGGGGGCCCCCACCGAGGTTAGGTACTTTTATTGAGTTTTCTCATTTATATTTTCGCTTCATTTTTATATAATTGTGTGTTTTTTATATATCTAGATAGCTTTATTATGTCATATGTCTAATACTATATTAACTTTATCAATTATAGATCTATTTAGCTATCTTTTTATTTATCATTGAATAATAAATACATTTATATTTGTATAAATTTTGATTATCTTTATAGTTTATTTAGGAGCGCACATGCATTCTATATCGTGAGCTTACACTCATATTTAGTCGCTTGTATATGTATGTTGCTGCCCATTTTTATTTTTTGATATTAACTACACCGTGTTCTTTGATCTGTTACTTTCCATATATTACTATATAAGCGCATGTTTGAGGTGTATTGTTTAGCTACCCATTTAGATATATAATTTTCTTTTCCTATTCTGATTTATTCAATTGTCTTCATTACTTAGAAACTCTATGATGAATCTCCATAGTGTCAAAGATAGGATTGACAGGAGAGTCAATCTCTTAAACGTAGGAGATTCAGAGAATGTAGAAACTGCCCCAATTACTGAGGTTAATATACATAAACTTTTCTTTGAATTAGAGAAGACTCTCAAAACCGAGATGAGGGATTGGTGGGATAGTGTCCTTTTGAAAAAATATGTGGAAAATAAATTTATCCCCAGGGGTTTAAGATTTGACAAACAACCATTCTTTAACGACAATACCCCTTTGGAACAGGAGTGGTTGAACGCCCTTGATTCGTGTTCTTTTATACTGATAGACATTCTTATCAGATATAGGGAGTCGAGGCTCGCTATTACTGAAAAGAAAATAAATGACCTCCAGGATAAGATCAGTTCTACCCAGCAACAGCCTACTGCCATCTCAAAATTAGATGAGGATACTAATCGTAGACTGATCAGTTTTGAGAAAGATCTCACTGAACGTAAAAGCAAAAAGTTCCTAAGGGATAAGCTTGATTACCAAAATGGGCAGATAAGGAACTGGCAGAGAAAACATAATTCTAGGCATACCCCTATTATTAAGGGTCAACCCGTGTCGTCAGTAAAACGCTCTAGTTTCCACCACTCATATTCCCCTTCTAAAGGGATCCAGAGACAGAAATATAGGTCCTATGCTGATACAGTTAAAAATGACCTGAGTGCATCTACTTCCACTGGGACTAAGTCTGAATATAGGAAGAGTCACCGTCCCACGCCTTCACGTAATAAAGGCGAATCACCCAACCCGAATCATACTGTGTTGGGAAGAAATAGTCGACATTACAACACTAGGGAGGAGGGGTCTGGGAGGGGAGCTGATCAGGTTCTTGATCTAGGTGCCAAACCCAAGCAAAATTTCCCGTATAGGAGCAATGGTCCCAGTACACGTGATCATTTTTTAGAGCTGGCCCCCCCTCAAACAGTAGGGGAGAGAACCTTCCCTATGTTCAGAAACATGCACAAAAAGAGGGGGGCCCCCATAGGGGAACAAGAGGAAGGAAGGAACAGTCCAGCCAAAATAAGATGTCTATGAGAGGTCTGTTCAATCTATCCTCCCACACCCTCAACACAGGAGAAATCTCCTTGCTTAACAAAGGATTGAAATATGCCCCAGACAGATTACCTAATATCATTGATCTGTTTAAGGACCTTAACTACTTTGTCAGGAAACTGACTGTAGTTAGATCCTTCAACATCAGAGATTCTAAAGGCGTGGAGGTTTGTCCTAAAACCTTTAATACTCCACAGGATAAAATTGTCTTCTATAATTTAATTTCTCTTCTGGATGAACAGGAAGGGCCATCAAGTCAATATGAGGATACAACAAATATTATAGAGGCCATTATTCCATCTGGCCTTAAACCCCCCTCTATGTATTATCCCCAGATAGATAAAGGTCCATATATCCAAATGTTCTACGATTTGGTCTTGAACGACCTGAGAACTCTCTGTAATAATCTTAAAAAGAAAAAAGATCGAGTTTGCAGTAATTTGGATAAAGCTGAATTAGCAGCTATCACCAGTTTGAAAACTAATAACAATCTCATCATTAAAGGGGCAGACAAGGGGGGGGGGGATTGTTTTGTTGGATAGAGTTGCCTACTTGAAGGAATCAGAACGAATACTTGAAAATAGAGATTATTATGAGGTCTTGGGAAGTGATCCCACTCGGCGCTTCAGGGGTGAACTGAGAGACCTCATAGAAGCAGCCTCACTGTGTGGTGCTATTGACAAAAAAGAAAGGAGCTTTTTTCTTTCAGCACAAGGAGAGATTCCCATTTTTTACTACCTGCCTAAGGTGCATAAGTCCCTCAGCAACCCCCCTGGCCGCCCTATAATATCGGGTATAAATTCATTAATCTCACCTATCTCCAAATGGGTTGATTTCCATCTACAAAGATATGTTCCCCATTTGCCATCCTTTGTGAAAGACACAGGACATGTGTTGTCCCTGGTTAAGGAGATCGAATGGTCTGAACAATTTTGTTGGCTAACGATAGACGTAGAAGCCCTCTATTCAAACATTGACCACACTTTGGGCCTAAAAGCCCTTTCCCTGTATTTAGGAGCAGATCCACTCCTTCCAGAGAAACAATCAAAATTCATTATTAGTTTCACTGAATTTATGTTGAAACACAATTATTTTGAATTTAATGGAAAATTCTTTATACAGAAGAAGGGAACTACGATGGGGGCGAGTTTCGCTCCTTCCTACGCAAACTTGTTTATGGGCCATTGGGAACAAGAAATGATCTTTGCGGAACCACACTGGATGGAGCGGCTCGCCCTGTATCGAAGATTTATCGATGACATCCTAATTGTCTGGAGGGGGGATTGGAAAGATATTGACAACTTTATGACCTACATCAACAACAATAGATGGGGTCTTTCTTTCACGCATAAGAAACACAGGTCCACTATTGATTTTCTAGACCTAACTCTTACAGGCCTTGGGAACAGAATCATCACCAAAACTTTCCAAAAGAGTGTGGATGTAAACGGTTATTTACACGCCAATAGCTGTCATCATCCCACATGGATTCATAACATCCCTCTGGGACAATTCATCAGAATCAAACGGAACTGTTCGTTTCTGTCTGATTATGAAAGAGAATCCTTTGTTTTATGTCAACGTTTCGTTGAAAAGTCCTGTCCATCGCACAAAATACTGAATGCTTATTTGAAAGGGCTTAATTACGGTGATACCCCCACCCTTGGGAATCATGTTATGGATCTTCCCAGCTCTAGACAATCCCTCGTAAGTACATATCACGAGCAAAAATCACACACAGATGAGCATTATATGATTCTCCAACTTCTGGACAATGTTCAAGTCCCGAAATGTAAGGCAGCTAAGTTTAACATCAGCACCAAGGAAGTGGGTATGGGTACTACACCTATCTTTACAACTTCCTTTAGTAAAGCATATGATGACATCATCGAGATCTTTCATAAGTACTGGCCCATTTTGAGGAAAGATCCTTGGCTATCTTTTTGCATTTCGGATTCACCAAGAGTTACATTCAGGAAGGCACCTAGCTTGAAGAACATCTTAGCACCTTCCAAATTGCCATGCCACAAAGAGAGGAAAATGACACTGACAAAAAAGGGCTTCACAAGTAAACGTTGTGGTCACACTAAATGTTTGACATGTGGCTACATCTGGCATTCTACTCCAAGTTTCAGCCCCTATAACAGCTCTGAATATTTTTTTGTTCAATCGGATATCAGCTGTAACACCTCCTTTGTGGTATACTTGTTAATTTGTCCCTGTGATCGGCAGTATGTGGGCCAAACAATAAGACCCTTGAAATGCAGGTTCCGTGAACACAGAACGGCTATAATTCGTAACAACTGCAAATCTTCAGTAGCTCGACACTTTTCTACTTTTCACGATAAAAATCCTTCTGGCATTAGGTTATTGGGCCTAACACATATTCCCCCATCCCAAGATTTTGCTAAAAGGAAAAGGGAACTTATCAAATGCGAATCCATGTGGATCTTTAGGTTGAATACCATGACACCCAACGGCCTGAATGAGGAGTTAGATTTGTTCTAAGGGCTCTATTATTAGTTTTTCTCTGTTTATTCACATTTATATACCTTTATGTTGGTTCTGTGATTTTGGGCTTTGACTAGATGGTTTTATGCAAATATCATGGGGTATATACCATAAGCACTTGCGATTACAGATCGCGCTCTAAACCCCTACACATAACGAATGTTTGCCCCTATATATAACTAATATGGGTTCCATATTATAGTCATTTATTGCTGTAATTTTTGGCCCCTACCTTTTTTGAAAAGGTAGAAACATCTTTTAGGGGCTTATACCTTCCTTCTGTGTCTTCTATGAAGAGTCAGATTTATATTAAGGTTTTTACCATCTGGTTCGTTTATTTATTTGTGTACACTTGCATATTTCCATGTCGGTTCTTTGGTATGGTATAGATATTTTTGTATAAACATCATGAGTTATATCACATATTATAAGTACTGGTGTTTCTAGATCGCTTTTGAAGCTTATTGCCATTTATATGCATGATCAGTATCTGTCCCTTTAAGTGATATGGGTTCTGTACTATAGGTGCCTATTGGTACATTTTTGCCTTTTATGTTGTAAAAAATTTATGTATGTATATGGATGTTTTAGGGGTTTACCCTTTTCCTCTGTGTGCTCTATGGGTAGCTTTATTTATTATTTTCGTCGTTATCTTCATTCATTCTTATTCAATTTTATTTGTTCACCTATCTATACTTAATGGCTAATTGATGGGTGTATTTAAGGTCCGAACTGTGGCTGTTTCTGCATCTTGAGAAAGTCCCGTGGGCGGGACGAAACGCGTCGATGAGCCACAGCTGCTAGCTTGATACCTCGATCAGCTGTTGCAGGAAGAGGTCGGGTGCAGGAATCCCCGTGAGTATCTACTTGAGGCGTGTTCTGCTGCCGGCCGGTCTCCACACACCGCGGTCTTTTTTGAAGGCACCGACCGTGGTGCAACGCGTCCCCTGTTGGAGTGCCTTCTCTATTCACCGCGGTCTTTTTAGAAGACACCGACCGCGGTCCAGCACTACACTCCTCACACGTCGGACTTCGTCCTGCTCCCGAGCATTCCTCTGGTTTATACCTCGGTGGGGGCCCCCACCGAGGTTAGGTACTTTTATTGAGTTTTCTCATTTATATTTTCGCTTCATTTTTATATAATTGTGTGTTTTTTATATATCTAGATAGCTTTATTATGTCATATGTCTAATACTATATTAACTTTATCAATTATAGATCTATTTAGCTATCTTTTTATTTATCATTGAATAATAAATACATTTATATTTGTATAAATTTTGATTATCTTTATAGTTTATTTAGGAGCGCACATGCATTCTATATCGTGAGCTTACACTCATATTTAGTCGCTTGTATATGTATGTTGCTGCCCATTTTTATTTTTTGATATTAACTACACCGTGTTCTTTGATCTGTTACTTTCCAAGAAAAAGGCAAGAAAAAAGAAGAAAGCAGGAGTGAAAAGTTGAATATAGGCAAAACAAGAGCATATGTAGAATAAATAAAGTGTAAACGACAACTATCCCAAAATATATGCAAAAATATATACCACAATAATGTATACATACATTTCCTGTAATATGTAATCTAGTTCAAATAGGAAAATTTAAAGTATAAATTATATTTAAACAAAACTTAGACCTAACAAGAAAAGAAACAAAAACCTAAAGTTGAAAGAAAAAAGGCACAAACTATATCCATATCTCTAGTCTTAAAGATACTGCCAAAATACAAAATAAATAAAAATAATTGTTTAACCCCTTAAGGACCGGACTGTTTTTGCGATGTTGTACATTTGTGACCAGGCATCTTTTTACACTTTTGTGGTGTTTGTGTTTAGCTGTAATTTTCCGCTCTCTCATTTACTGTTCCCATACAAATTACATATTGTTTTTTTCAGGACAAAAGGGGCTTTCTTTACATACCATTATTTATATAATCTCATGTAATTTAATTTTTAAAAAATTAAAAAATATGATGGAAAATTGAAAAAAATACATGTTTTTTGACTTTTATGTGAAAAATCTTTTACTCATCTACAAAAGCGAATGAAAAAAACTGCTAAATAGATTCAAAATGTTGTCCTGAGTTTAAAAATACCCAGTGTTTACATGCTTTTTGCTATTTTTTTGCATGTTATAGGGCTATAAGTACAAGTAGGATATTGCGGTTTCAAAACATACATTTTTAAAATGTATCAATAGTGACATTGTAACACTATTATCTGTCATAAATCGCTGAATAACACCCCACATGTACATATTTTTTTTAAAGTAGACAACCCAGGGTATTCAATATGGGGTATGTCCAGACTTTTTTAGTAGCCACTTAGTCGCAAACACTGGCCAAATTTAGCGGTCATATTTGTTTGTGTGTGAAAAAAGTAAAAAACTAAATTGAACGCTAATTTTGGCCAGTGTTTGTGACTAAGTGGTTACTAAAAAACACTGGACATACCCCATTTGCAATACCTTGGGTTGTCTTCTTTTGCAAATGGTATGCCATCATGGGGTAATTCTCATTCCTCAGCTACCATACGCTATCAAAGGCAACGTAACCAACCTGGCCATTTTCAATGTAAAAATATTTGACCCATATATTTGACCCTGTAACTTTCAAAAACGCTATAAAACCTGTACATGGGGGTACTGTTATACTCAGGAGACTTTGCTGAACACAAATATTAGTGTTTCAAAACTGTAAAATGTATCACAACAATTATATCATCAGTAAAAGTGCTGTTTGTTTGAGAAAAATGCAAAAAAAGTCACTTTCACTGACAATATCATCGCTGTGATATGTTTTACTGTTTTGAATCACTAATATTTGTGTTCAGCGAAGTCTCCCGAGTAAAACAGTACCCCCCATGTACAGGTTTTAGGGTGTCGTAGAACGTTACAGGGTAAAATACAGTGATAGCAAATTAAATTCTCTGGACTTTCGACCTGGGTTGGCAGGCAGGTCCCTTAAATTGCAATCAATAAAATAACTTAATTATGTAAAAATATTACATAAATACGCACGTAGAATTTAAATATATATGCATATTTATATATTTGAAGTCTACGTGTATATTTATATAATTATTTATGTAATTTTGTATATGGACATATGAATAGTTTGTATTCTTTTTATTTATTTATATATACATAGATATATATACAATTTCATTCTAAGTGTATTTTGATATAAATATATATATATTAATATCAAAATACAGTTAGAATAAAATTTCGTATAGATATATAATTTTTTTTAAAATGTTATTATTATTTTTACATGTTTAATTTAATTTAAATTACTTTTTATTTGTATATTATAATAATATATATATACAATATATATAGTTATTATATATATATTATATATATACGTGTGTAATTTAATTATAAGTGTATTTGTATATTAATATATGTACATATTAATATAAAAATACACTTAGTATGACATTATATATATGATATATAGACATATATTATATAGGTATAATATATGTCTATATATCATATATATATATATATATATATATATATATACATATATAATAATATTTTTTTTTATTCACTTTAACTTAATTTTTTTTTATGATTTTATACTAGCAGGGAGACTGCCTGTCAGCACAGACAGTCCCCCTGCAGGCAGACACATGGACACCTATTGTGACCATGTGGTCGCCCTGTTGGGCGATCACATGGCCACAGGGGTCCTAATCCGCCATGGGGAGACTGTCTGGGCTGCAGGCAGTCTCCCCACAACGGGAGCACCGCCGATCGCCGCCGGGGGAACGACGGCGATCGGGTAAGTACGTCTTAAATTTAGGACGGTTCAGGACCGTCGTCGGTCGGCAATGGAAAAATGCCGATGACGGTCCTGAACCGCCCTGCGTCCTTAAGGGGTTAATAGATATTCCCCAAGTGAAAACTTGCATGCATTTAACTATGTATATTTTTTATTTGGGACATGTGTAAAATTAGCTTGCAAAACCTGCAGTTCTATTGTCTGCTGCCTTTGCAAGCTCTCCTTCTAACCCCTAACAGACTTTCTGTGGCTGTCCAATCACAGACTTCCCAATACAGCTCAATGAGAAGTTTTTGCAAGACAGGTGATCTCTGGAATTGCTGTCTCTTGAGGTCAGCTGTAGTGAGCTAACAAAACCAGGAAGTAACATTACCTGTTGTCTGCTTTAGAGTCAAGGGTGTGTAGCCAGATTAATTTGTAAAAGTGTCAATTTCTTTTGAAATCAAACTTTTTGCAAAATGAAAACAGAGGACTCACCTTTCACACATAATGCTTTTCACCAAGCTAAAGTTGTTTAGGAGTCTGAAGTGACCCTTTAATGGGAAAAAAATAATAAGACATAAATAAACAAACAATGTCAAATATGAAGACTAAAAAGAGTCAAAACCAGTCACAATATTTAAATATTCACCCTGAAACTCTCTGCTATAAAATTCAAAAAAATCTGTCCAAATAAGTAAATATTATAAAAAGTTAATCCGAAAAACACTTGGGAAAAAAATATATATCTATGTGGGCATTAAAAGTATATACTAGAGCCAAACAGCAAATTATTCAGCAAAAAAAGATAAATCAAGTTCAATAGGATGTCTGTATTTACCCATAGACGCAAAAAGATATATATATATATATATATATATATACAGTATATATAATGTTGATTCCAAACGATATACAAATCCAGAACTCAACGAACACTTAAAAAGGCATTGAAGGAGATATTCATTGAGACCTCTGGGTTGCACTGTGTCCAAAGTTTTAATCCAAAAGGTCTGCCTCCTCTTTTCACAGGTGGTACATAGTGATGTCGTGAACACAAAATTTTCGGTTCGCGAATGGCGAACGGGAACTTCCGCAAACGTCCGCGAACCGGCGAACCGGGCGGATCCGCCATTGACTTCAATGGGAAGGCGAATTTTAAAACCCACAGGGACTCTTTCTGGCCACAAAAGTGATGGAAAAGTTGTTTCAAGGGGACTAACACCTGGACTGTGGCATGCCGGAGGGGGATCCATGGCAAAACTCCCATGGAAAATTACACAGTTGATGCAGAGTCTGGTTTTAATCCATAAAGGGCATAAATCACCTAACATTCCTAAATCACAATGGATATGGATTGACACCTGACATATGACATATTGACACCTTGACATATGGATTGACACCTGTCCTCAGAGACCCTGATACACACTGACACAGAGCATAATAGGGACTATTCCCCCTACATAGGGTCACTTGGCAGATATGGATTGACACCTATCCTAAGGATCCCTGATACACACTGACACAGAGAAGAATAGGGACTGTTCCTCCTACTTAGGGTCACTTGGCAGATATGGATTGACACCTATCCTAAGGATCCCTGATACACACTGACACAGAGCAGAATAGGGACTGTTCCCCCTACATAGGGTCACTTTGCAGATATGGATTGACACCTGTCCTCAGAGACCATGATACACACTGACACAGAGCAGAATAGAGACTATTCCCCCTACATAGGGTCACTTGGCAGATATGGATTGACACCTGTCCTCAGAGACGATGATACACACTGACACAGAGCAGAATAGAGACTGTTCCCCCTACATAGGGTCACTTGGCAGATATGGATTAACACCTGTCCTCAGAGACCATGATACACACTGACACAGAGCAGAATAGAGACTGTCCCCCCTACATAGGGTCACTTGGAAGATATGGATTGACACCCCATTGTGATTTATGGCCCCCACCCACCGCGCAGGGGTGGAGTCCGGGGGTAGGACAGTAGGTCCCCCCCTCATTATTTTTATGGCCCCCACCCACCGCGCAGGGGTGGGGCCGGGGGGAGGACAGTAGGTTCCCCCCAGTGTGTATCAGGGTCCCTGAGGACAGGTGTCAATCCATATATGCCAAGTGACCCTATGTAGGGGGAACAGTCCCTATTCTGCTCTGTGTCAGTGTGTATCAGGGATCCTTAGGATAGGTGTCAATCCATATCTGCCAAGTGACCCTATGTAGGGGGAACAGTCCCTATTCTGCTCTGTGTCAGTGTGTATCAGGGATCCTTAGGATAGGTGTCAATCCATATCTGCCAAGTGACCCTATGTAGGAGGAACAGTCCCTATTCTGCTCTGTGTCAGTGTGTATCAGGGATCCTTAGGATAGGTGTCAATCCATATCTGCCAAGTGACCCTATGAAGGGGGAACAGTCCCTATTCTGCACTGTGTCAGTGTGTATCAGGGATCCTTAGGATAGGTGTCAATCCATATCTGCCAAGTGACCCTATGTAGGGGGAACAGTCCCTATTCTGCTCTGTGTCAGTGTCTGGGGGGAGTATCTGCAGTAATACAGAGTGTCTGGGGGGAGTATCTGCTTGTAACATTTATATGCACTGAAAAAAAAAATTAAAAAAAATAATAAATTGAAAAAATAAAATAAAATGGTTGCAGCTTCCGAATGAATCTAAAATGGATGCTGTCCAGTAGGTGGGAGGGTCTGCTAGGGAGGGTGTGCTGCTGATTGGCTGGAATGTGT
Organism: Pelobates fuscus; assembly: GCF_036172605.1. Classification (NCBI taxonomy): domain Eukaryota; kingdom Metazoa; phylum Chordata; class Amphibia; order Anura; family Pelobatidae; genus Pelobates; species Pelobates fuscus. Next base: position 44,610,762 of record NC_086328.1, read on the forward strand.
CTGCTGACTGTGAGGTACAGGGTCAAAGTTTGCTCAATGATAAAGAATAGGGGGCGGACCGAACATCGCATGTGTTCGCCGGCGGTGGCGAACGCGAACATGCTATGTTCGCCAGGAACTATTCGCCAGCGAACCGTTCGGGACATCACTAGTGGTACATGGTCTATTGCTATAAATTTAAGCATTGGCATGTGCTGAAGTTCCAAAAAGTGCTTTGCCACTGGCTTTTCCATTTTTCCATCTCTGTATGCAGTCATAATGCCAGATATGTGTCCGGGTATACGATCACAAAGAGTTAAGTCAGTCTTGCCCACGTAGTAAAGTCCACAAGGGCACAACATTTAATATATAATGTGATGGCTCCAGCATTTGATATCATGTTTAATGTAAATCCGTTGCCCTGAATGTGGATGGCAAATGAAGGTCCTGTTACCATGTGTCTACATGTAACAAAGCCTGAGCATTTAAAGAAACCTGGTGGTTATCATTGTATCATAGTGACTCGGGAAATGCAAGCCGTCAAAACTCTTTGAATATAGAATTAAGAGTACCATCCGAGGAGAGAAGATCCCATCTTTTTTTTATAGCATATGTGATTCTACCACTTTCTGATGGATATAATGGATGTACCGTCATTCCAGGACTGGTAATATTCTTCATTCTTTCCACTAAGTTCCCGATATCCAATTTTTTTTTAGCTTTCTCAAGGAATTCCTGTAATGTCGCCGTTTTTATATCTGCGTCCAAAAAGGACTCTTTCATCAATTCAATTGATGTTCACATGTATATTCACACCTGAAACCTTAAGGAATTGTTAAATTGGTAGTGAGTTTTTGAAAGATGTGAGATGGAAACTATAAGCATGAAGTAGTGTGTTTCGATCTTATGGATCTTTCTGGGCAACTTGTAACCTATGTTGTTGTTAATGCGGTAAATCATATCTCCAAAAATGTTATCCTTTTTTCATTATACGTTGGAAGATTCTACCTAAATTCTTCGACCATTTTTTCCAATTACAATGCTGAACCTGACCACATAATAAAAATATAATCTACAAACATATGGTGCTGAATTAAGTAAGTACCATATTTAGAAAGGATATACTTATAACAATTGCCATATATTGGATCTATGGCAGATTACATCGTTGTACCGTTCTCTTGCATTTGGAAGAATTTTTCAAAACAAAAATAATTGTACGATAGTGTTGTCTCTAAGCATTCTAATAAATAAATAAATTAAAATAGCTTTGACATCATATTGTTGTTTTTAAAAAAATGGATTTCTCAACTTGTATTGTTTAATAATATACATAATAATTTTATCTTGGGATCAAGTTGTAATTTTTTTTTAAACTGTATGCAATGACTATATATTTTACAAACTGCTGAACAACAAACCTATTCATTGAAAGGGAGGCTCTTAATACTTAGGGCTTATTTCTGGATAGCTCATTTCAGCTCCTAACACTTACCTGTGCAGGTGTAGCAACTTTAGTTATTTTCCGAGTAAGATTTTTTTGTAATTTTTTTTTTCTAACCTTTTTTTTCTAACAATGTTTAATATATTTTCTATTGAATGCATAGTCAGTGTTGCTCAGTTGGTTTGCAGGTTGTATTTTCTTGTTTAACTTCAACTGTTGTGCTCAGAGTAGTGTTAGTGTGTCCTCCTCTATTCGGACAGTAATTATTGTTTACATTATAAAACCCTTCTCAACCAGCAAGACCTGCTTACCTACAATGACAAGCTTAGACCACGCTACACTGGGACAGAGCATGGAATATTTGTTATTTCACTTTAACAACATATAAAACCTTAAAAATTACAGACTTACATTTTTATTTTGAGTTACCCTTTATTGCATGATTTCCTTTAAAAAATCACCAGACTTCTCATGTGTAATTTTGGCATGCCTATTTCATTCTAAATCTGACCTTCCTCCAGATCTGTTTTTTCAGTCTACCCTTTGACGTTTAGCCAAAGTGTTGCTGGTTCTTCCAAACCGTTCTGCAATCCAACAGGACAGTCAGATGTGCAATGGTGCCTAGTCACCCCAGTGCCCAGTATTACGGAACTCACTGGCCAGGTTGCCATATCATGGGTGCAAATTGTCCTGTTTGCAAGGCATAAGAGATGTTAAAGTGAAGAGAGATAGGTGATTCACGTTATGTAATGAATAAATTACAAGTAAATAGCATTTCTAATTACTGTACAGGAGTCCCAAAATGTTCTCCAGTGTGCCCTCGTGTTAGTGTAACAGATCTCTCCACTGACACATCTCAGTCTAGAAACTGTACACTTTTAGAAGTAACCAACATGCTTTGTTTGTAAGGATAACCAGTCTGTGCGGTTGCTTTATTAATGCATGTATTTGATCGATGTAAGCGCACCTTTTTACCATAACATTGACTCATACTGAGCTGAAATTAACACCACTCTTTCCACCAACCCTCCCCGAACTCCCCCTTCTGCTCTGTTAACTGCTGCAAACAACATGATAAACTAAAACAATTTGTCCCATGCTGCCACATAGTGGCAACCATGGTCAACTGCATCCCTATTTCTCAAAGATATAATTATAAGTGCATGTTCTTTTATTCCTCTAATAATTAACAGAGCATTTATACCCGTGGTAAATGTTTATTGTTTGATCAAGTATGATGGATGCTTTGTGGCTGCAAATTCAGTTTAGCATGCAACCATTATCAAGGGATACAGGAATAGGTTCAAATACAGAGCAATCTCATTAATACAAGGCTTGTTACATTAATAGACAGAGGGACGAGCCTACAGGCTCAGATTATCAGATATGTATACATATGCTTGTAAAATAATTAGCTGAGAAGTAATTCCTAATAGAAGAATCAGTCACTTGATTACATAATTAGATTTTCAGGAATTAATAACGTCTCATGTTTAATAATTTGACACACATGTAAGTGTAGCATAGCATTTTGAAAGAAAAAAATTTAAAGTCCCGGATAGATAATAATAGTGACGAAGCTATTAACTTAATACGCACCAACTAAATTAAGATAAGACAAAAAAAACATATCACAGTTAATCATTTCAATAACATCAGACACACTATATATGTAATTATTTTTTACTATCCGTACTCATTTACATAGTCCTACATGTAAACATGCAGACATACACTACACACACACACACACACATATATACATATATAAACATACACACATATACACACATGCGCTTACATACTTTCCAAATACAGCTTTCTACTCATTGTGGAACTACAATACTTATGGTACACCATAACCACAGTTGGACTTCCCTGTGCTCAGATATAAAAAATGACTTTTTTTCTATACTTTCACGACTCACTAGTAGACTCTACAGCCTACTCATTCAAGTTGAGTCCTGCTGTGTTTGTTAGTCTAACACTTTCCCTAATGAGTGCGAGCTCTTCAAGTTTAAGGGGCTCTATTTCCGTATTAGTTCCCTTCATTGTTTTGCTTGTACAGAATGTGAAGTACCATTTTTGATGTTGTACAGATCCTCTAGAGAGGTTCCAGTTTCACAAATTACACCTAACTGTGAAATAATTTGGTTAAAAACATGGTTGTCTTGTTGAGATCTTGTGCCTTTAGAGCCAATTACAGCCCTTGTCTCTCATCCTAAACATGATGCAGATTTGTAGCCGTATTGGCTTTAGGTTATGTCCGGGGGTTGGTGTTGACATTGGCTGTAATCCCGTTGACCTCACAACGTGACCCCAATCAGCTTTTCCACAACTGTCATGTTCCCCACCGGGCATCCAGATGGAGAGAGGAAAATAGTGTCAGCAAGATCTGCATGTGCAAGACAAGTCAAACAAAATATGCACCGTGCCACACGTCAGATCACTTTGCATTAATGTCTGTTAAAAGACAAGCTTGTCCCTTCCAGGACAGAAAGGGTTTTTGATGCTCGTTCGCTTTAACAAATGCAAGAAGGAATTGATGTTTTTCTTACAAGATTAAAGAACGATTTTGTATAAAAAATATGTGATAAAAAGGGAGTGAATGAGAGGCAATTAGAGGTACGACACTCGTCTGTGACGATATCCTAAATCCAAAAACATATGTCTTTACTGTGGACTTCATTTTATAATTTTCAAGAATAAATACTTTGTATTATATTGTTTAATTAAATATATTAAAGAAGAAGCATTAAAACATTAAAAATTATTGATTTATGAGAGACTACAGCATAACTGCCAGAATTATACTATAAGCAGACAAAAGGGTTAAGATTGTCAAGGATTGGAAAGGCCATTTTCTCATCACATTCATCAGCTTATTAATCTTCTTCAATACGAGTAAAAAAAAATGGTAAATATTGTATCACAGGTGCAATGCTAAAACAATTATGCATTTCAAATATGCGACTGTATTGCTATAAAGCTTCAGCAACAATGAAAATAACTTAAGATAGGTATACAAAAAAAAACTTTCTTAAAAGTTCTTCAATAATTCATAGTTTTCGATAAAATCTTGTATACAAATTAATAAAGTTGAAAAATAATTTTCTCTTTCCTAGGGAAACGCAATGTTTACATTTGCTATAAGAGTCACTTTTTAATGCAGACCCAAAAATCAAAGGTTTTCTCATTCTGTGTCATCACACCCAGCATGTGTGCAAGTAGTGGGGAATTGTGTGTAGTGCCCGTTTATTAAACCCCCTTTACATTCCAATAATAGGACATGAGACATGGTGAAAATAGGCCACAGCTTTTTTATTACAATATTTCATCAAACAATATTACCAATATTAACTTTGTATCAAATATATATATAATCCCTTAATAATGTGAACATCAAACAATATAATTTAACAATATAACTTAACAATGTTCCATAAACATACCTGTCCTTGCCAATCAATTATCCATAACCTCTAAACTCACCTGGGCACTTCCCCTTGTTCCTCGTCCCAACCAACAATGGCCACAAAACCTGGCCTTCCACCAACACCATGCTAAACGACCTTTGGCTCAGTGGGCATGTCTGGAATAAACCATACCTTAATTTCACCGAGGCTAAGGGAGGGATCGATCCCACTTTCCTTCACACCAGTTGGACTCCCCCAGTCCAACCAACGATTGGCAAGGACAACCACCCGTCTGCTGTGATGAAAGGCAGATAAGAAAAACAGCGAAACATAAACTTAAGCAAGAACCTAACTAATGGGAATGGAACAATTCCTAGCCGATTATAAAATGGTAGGGGGAAGCACAGAACACGTCTCCTATTTATACCCCCCTACCCTGCCAATCACTCACTGCTGATCACACCCATCCCCACCCTATCACTCTTTCCTACACACACCCCATACTCACACATGCTCCTTGATCCGGCTAACTTTGCCTGCCTCCTCGGGTTCTTGAGGATGTCTAATGCATCTCATAGAGAAGTACTGGATTCACTGCTTCTCTGTGAGATTGCTAGAGCACAGCATTCACTGCCAGTCCCCAGAGCTATTCTATGATGATATCAGATGATATAGAGTAGCTGCAGCAAAAAATAATGTCCCTGTGTTTAATTAAAGGTATAATCAATGGTGTTTTGCTTTTGTTTGTTTTTTGTTTGTTTTTTTTAAATTATAAAAGCGGGAATGTATAATGTAAATGAATAAAGCAACACACATGATTAAAAATATATTTTAGTTTTAACCTAAATATGTTCCTTTAACAAAAAGTTGATCTATTCAACATTGCAGATGAATACAGTGAATTTAACACAGTTTTTTAACAGCATATTTAGCTAATCTTTTCATGCTAATAGCACTAGTAGCACTAGTTTTTATTTTTGTATTTTACATTTAACATTAGTTCAATTACCACTTGTTAGTGTTTTCCCAAAAATGTGGTACAAGAAATGGCTCCCCATTGCTCTGAGATCACAAACTTAGGTTTACAAAAAGAGCATCTAAATAGTTGATCATACACTGAGTAAGTTAAATGTACAATTAAGGACTGAAGAATCTATACAGTTATGACTTTTGACAGTTATGTGTAAAGCCAACGTATTCTTCAATTAGTAACCAAAATACATAAACAATATATGCAGATGAAACGATAAAATGCCAGATGTACATATATTAATATATGAGAAATCTGTAGAATGAAAAGGATTCATTTGGTTAAAGTATACAGCAGAAGGTGAGGCAGCAGTTGTTTGTCGTACGAAGAAGAATTACTAGGTATATTAATATACTTACCTTAAAAATTACATTTAGAGATTTCTTAAATGAATGGAGAATATGGAAGCCTTATAGGGCAAGATTAGGCATTCCTTAAAAATGAATGTTAGAAATGAGGTTGTAATCAGACAAAAAAAGGAAAATTATATAGTGGCAGGATCCTGATTATTTGAACTTATTAATTAAGAGAGTGTATGTATTTGGCGTACAATAAATATATACCAGGATTTTTATTTAAATCATAAACAGGCCCATGTAAGGACTAATATTAGGGTCAAGAGTGAGAATATTAGGACATAAGACTGAGATCAGAAGCAGAATTAATTATGCATTTTTGGGGGGGTAAGGTGATTATTTTCGAGACTGATAATAGATTGCAGTAATCAAGACAGGAAATAACTGGGTGTCTGAAAAAGCATGTTGTTTGTGTTTTGTTATAGAAGGTGGCAAATTTAAAGTGTATTTTAAGATGAACGTAACGTTATTTGGAGATTAAATATATACATATAATAAATGTAAAGACAGAATAGGAAATGATGCTACGGAAGTGAACTTGTGGGAAAAAGTTGACGGCAACATATGTGGATTGATCCTAGATTTAAAGAAGAATTAGTGGTGAGATACGTAACTGGCAGGAAGCATTTTAAATGATTCTTGTTTAAACGCAAATTAAAAAAAACGTATTCTACTATCTTTGTCTGTACTCCGAACCAGTCACTTCCTAAATGTTGTCACTTTCTGCGTAACCAACTAAAAACGGCAATTTAAGCGCTCATCATCTATCAACATGATTACCATAAAATACTGTTTATCAATTTTAAATATGTCTTTCTTCCGCTTTTTCTCTACTATTATATCTATTCATTTTATTATTTTAACTATACCATGCACACATTGTATGATGTACTATAAGATGCATCGCAAATTCCAGTGTCTGAATAGACCCTTTAAACAAGTGCTTAAGTTCGTAACAGAGTCATCTTAACATATTTAGTCTAAGAAGTAAATTAAAATCATTGAAAAAGATAACATAGGTGTAATTTACTCAGTACAAGAAATTCTGTTCCGGTCTCTATCTAAGGAGACTCTTTATTGATTCGACTGAATCAAAATCTGCTGGCATTAGAGACATGGCATTAGAGCAGGATTTGTATTGATCCACAGTGGATTTTCTAGTCATATTTGTATTAAAAAATACATTTTTAACTCAGCTGGATACCTAAGAACTCACACAAGAAAATGTCAAGGCAAATTTAACAGTATGACTAATTAATGGATAAAACATTTCTTAGATGTTTTAACTCTTCTGGAACATTTTTATTTGTTTCTGGGTTTTTTTTCTTATTGATTCTAGCTTGTAAATATGGCATTTTATGGTTTGAAATATTTTAAATCCAGGGTGCACTGGAAAAACATAGGACTAATTATAAATTCTGGACTGCATGAAGGGTTCACCAAACTGGCGTTAATATGAAGACAATGATTTATTGTTGGTATACCAGCAAGTTCAAAAAGATAAGTATGTAATTCAATAGCTGCATCACTTACGAGATAATTCTTCATCAAAAATTGGGACCATGTTAATGTTTCTCAGTTCCTATTGGCTGTATGGTAAATTGAAAAGAGAGGTACAACACAACCAGAGAGACAATACCAGCAAAACCATACCACATACATACAAAAATTGGGCAGAGGAATAGACTAAAGGGATCACATGCTGTTTTCTTTTTACCAGACGGATGGTCCCGGCCCTGCAATCAAGTCCTTTTTCGATTTGTGCATAATGCCTCTTTAAACAATATAACACATCAACTCTAGCGTAAAAGCAGAGTGGCAAAGAAACACACATTTACAATAGATCCTATTTGGAGTTTCTATGGTTTTGAGAGATAAACTAAGTGCATGATGGATAATGCTATTTCCCGGTGAGACCACTCCTTGGCTCATAAGACCACAGCTCCATCCCATCTAGAATCCTAATGTCCCTAAAGTGTTTTCCAGTATTTCATCTACATAAAGAGTAATTATAAATCCTGACAATGAATTGATAGTTAAACCAGTAAGTCCTTTAAGATAGCGCCACATAAGCAGAATGTTGCATGCCAACAAAAAACCAACAAATACGGTTTTATAGGTTATTGTTTTATACTAATTAAAACGGACATTCCTGGCAACCTAAAAATTCGATTAGAATTTCTTTGAAAATATCCAATCGAGTTGAGTGGGGAAATGAAAACAGATCATGTTACGACAAACGAATGCCCTCTATTTTGTTTTACTGACCTTTTTCATCCCTTTTTCAGCCACACGTTAGTAAAGAAAAGAACTACAATTATCCTTGTGACCTTGCCCTAAAAATTGGATGTGACACTTTATTAGAGGATAACCACAAAGCCTTGCCATTCATTGAAGCAGTGGACATTTGAAAGTTGTCCCTAAGGTAAGGTCACATATATAAATATCTAACAGCAGCTAAAATAGTAGATAGAGTGCAATAATGGGAAAGATGAAATAGGTTGGAAAACAGTGCCCAGACCTCGGTACATAAGATATATATATGTCAGTTCTGTTTTTTTATGCTTCAATTTCACTTCTCGCAAAAAGAGAAGTTGTTTATTTATATTTGCTTGTGTTCTAAGCGAACTGTTACTACTCACAGGTTTTTGTAAATGCTCTTGTAATTTTGCTTAATTCTCTCCAAAATATAGCTTTTCTATATTTTCTTTTCTTACTGGATTTTAAGGGAACAATGTACATTTACATTAATGCAAATAGGTGGCATAATATGATAACATTTGCTTATCTTACTGTTTTTCTTTTTTTTTTCAGGTGTGTGAGGTTGTTTAACCCCTTAAGGACACATGACATGTGTGGCATGTCATGATTCCCTTTTATTCCAGAAGTTTTGTCCTTAAGGGATTAAAATAATTTTCTATGAACCAAGTCCACTTGTCACTGGTTCTTTATTAGTATGCTTTTTCATCCTTCTTACAGCTTCTGTGTATTACACAATTAAGCTTTTTGATGCATTATAACATTTTAGTATATATTTTGTGACAGAACACAAAGGGCTGTGATTACAGATGTGTGTCTTCTGAACTGTACTTGTTTTGAGGTATAGCTGGCTGGGGATCCATCCTACATTTAATAATAATTAGGTCTAGCTGCTCATAAAGGAACAGTTTAAGCACCATAACAACGTAATTTAAATTAAGTTGTTATGGTGCCAGGAAGTCCCTGGAGCTGTAAGCCTTGATGGTCTTTGTTCCAGTTCCGAATCTTCCTGCCCTTACACTTTCTAAAAATCTCTAAACCAGAAGGCTCTTGCATAATTGTGCAACGGGGCTGCTGATTGGCTGAGAGAAGTCACGTGATGCTCTCAACCAATCAATGAATTCCCATTCATGAAACTGGTTTGAAAAATGTATGTTTCTTTCAAGCCAGTTTTATGAATGGGGATTCACTGATTGCCTGATCCATAAAGTCACATCACAACAATTAAATAAAAAAAAGGACCCAATCGTAAAAAAAAAGGTCAACCAATCAGAGTGCTCTGACAGGTAAATCTTGTGACTGACAGGAGGGTCTCAAGATTTACCTGCCCGAGCACTCTGATTTGTTACTTGTCAGAGCATTCTGATCAGAGTGCTCTGACAGGTAAATCTTAAGACTGACAGGTGAGTCAGAGCGCTCTGACTCAAATTCCATGGTGTGGGAAAGCTTTGAAAGGTTTTCCCATGCCTGCAAGCTGAGTCTGCGCAGAGCCCTAGTGGAGTGAAGATGGATTCTGTTTTTTAGCACATTTTTTGTGATCAGATACTTTTTTTAATTTTAATAGTTGTAATGTGACTTTGTGGATTTTTATTTGACCTTTTTTGGGGCAAAGACATCCAATGGTAATATATTTTTTTATTTTACAGGTATTTAGTTTATTGGCCCCCATCATTATTAGTGTGAGTGGTATAGTTAGGATATCTTTTTTATGGTGGGTGGCTAGGGGCTTGAGGATCCCTAGTCACTAGGGGAGTCATTTTTATGGTGGGGCAATACTACTTTATTACGCAGGGCCTCCACTCACTGCCATTGGGTGGGGGCTGGAAGGACAATAGGTCCACCCTTATTATTTAGGGCCCCCACCTGACGCCAATGTGTGGGTGCCGGGGGGAGGGGGGCAATAGATCTACTCATTATTTAGGGCACTTATTCACATCCCTAATTATGCCATAATTAGGGGGACATTCCTAATTATTAGAGCCCCCACTTGTCGACAATTTTAATAGCTGCCCAACCATGGGGAATGTGGGGACCTGTGCCAGGTTTCTGTTTATTATATTAGCAACTGGACAGCTATAGCAATAGATCAGGGCACTGCGGGTAGGTGCAGGAGGGAGTATTTAACCTCATATTGACCATCACAGAACATGGGGAGGGGGAGTAGAGGTTATTTAGATAGCAGTGGAGAGCTGTGCTTCTGTTTTTAAATATTACAAGGAGAGAGACACTAGTCAATATAAAGAACAAATTGCATGGATGACATTTTGACCAACAAGCAATTCGCTCTTGGGTTCGTTCTTTGTAATTTGCATTTTCCATTCGTCTTTCAGACTGCTGGACGAATTGTCAAACATTTGTACAAAAATTGTGTTTGTCCAAAAACAAATGCCCCAGTCTATTAGAAACCCATGAGTTCAAGTGAAGCCCTAGAAGTGGATACTACTCTATCATCATTTAAGCCTGCAAACCTAAAGTTGCAACAAGTTACACAGTCAGTATTGCTATTATTAGACCATATTCAAATCTAAGGTTTCATTGGATTCCACAGTCAGTATTGCAGTGACCAACTGAGATAACTCATTAGGTTCTAGCATTAGTCTACATTATATTCTCATTTATCATACTTGCCTGTTTTACTTTTTGTGCCATAAATGTGTTTTTTGAACTTGGTTTTCAGTTGTTTGATATGATGAAATCTTGGATAACAAAAAAAATATCAAGTTCATTTAACTCCACCACTTGCAGTACAGTAAACTATCACACCAATTTACCCAGACATACTGCACACAGATCTTGTTTAGACAGACACTTTCCTGGAAGATATTTTGAACAACCAGTAGACTTAGATGCCCCAGAAGGAGTCTCATTTGTATGCATTAACTGGAGTGGGTGGTTTAGTGTCAGATTGATGTCTATTTAAAATATGATTGATGATCTGCAGGCAATAAATAGTCTATGAGGACAGCTGCAAAGAATCGTACCTGCCACAGAATCATGCTTTTACATTAGTTATTACATAATTACACTGATGTTCTTGCTTCTACATGAAATGTTTTAGACAGTGAAATGTTTGTGAGCTTCTTACAGTGGATATATTACTGTTATGTAGACATGACGAGAAGTGACTATACTGTGAGCCATACATTGTCATTTTAGTTATTAGAAACCATTATAATTAAACACTGTTGGTGTTGGAAGCTTATAGTTAACTCAATGTGAATACATATTAGTTAGTTTTATTTTGTTATAACCTATGCAATATATGCTTTCAGTAGAATAAAATGTATGTACTTATGGAACACTCTTAGTCGCAAATAGCTGTAATTGTTTATATCTATTCATTTTAACCAAACACTCCACATACTGTTTTATATCATCTTTGTACTTAAAAGAAGCTCACATGACAAATTATTTGTCTAATAAATTTATTATACGTTATTTTTACAAAACCATATTGCCCCAAATCCAGCTCTTGTTGCATAATAAAGATTTTCAGTTAGGTTTACGGAACTGTCATGATCTTGAGCAGGTCAAATATGAGACTTTGGCCAGAGTTAACATTAGGTTCTTTATTGCTGAGTCCAGGTTGGTGTTATGCAGGTTGGTATAGAGCAGATAGGTTGTATGGATCAGGTTGGCATAAATCAGGTAGGCAAGATAAAGCGGGATTGTCAAGTATTTCAAGCTGGTATGGAGCTGGTTGGTATCAAAAGGAAGATAATGAAGAAGTTAAGTCCATCCATATAATTACAGGAGCCAGGATCTGAAGTCCTTCAGGCAAACCAACAACTTCAATGTGAAGGCCCTGTCTTGAGCAGGGTGTAGTGTTTTGTAGGAATGTCATTAGTTTGGGCAGGTTAGGATAATGAAGGAGAGTTCAGAGTTAGTGTTTAGGGAGGCCACTAGTGGTGGAGAGCAGCTATTGTGGTAAAATAAAGAAGAACTTAAACATAAACTTAGTTGTCAGGATAGGATCCTGACAGGAACACTTATATTGCTGGACTATATTAAAACAATGTCTGCCCTGTAGGCTGCCAGTTCTATTATAATTCAAAGATGTACATCTAGTCCCTAACACTCTTCTATGAGAAGCAATGAATTGCACCATTGCAAAAGGGGTCCATGCCTCCTCAATGATGTTGTGGGAGGCAGAGAGATTGAGCAGCGTAGAGGGAGCCTCGGCACTGGAAAAAGGTAAGTAATACCTTTTATTTTCTTAATTAGGGACAGGGGCACTATAGCGTTATTTATACAGATTTGTAGTCCTAACATTAATTAGAAGTTCAGGTTTGGTGGTTTGAAATCAGATTCGTAGCTACCATGATACAGTTCTCTCCAAATGACTTTTGTGGTTGAAAACCAATTGCTTAGGTCAATAACTATGCTACACTGCATCCCTTTCTAGTCTCTTTCATGGTGCCATTTGCATTTGTTAAAGGGACACTATAGGCACCCCGTTCACATCATCTCAATGAAGTGGTCTGGGTGCAGTATCCCTGGGCTCTTAACCCTGCAATGTAAAACATCTAACATACTGCAGGTGCTTCCGGCAGTTTCACGAAGGATGCCCAGTTTCTTCTAAATTCATCCCCATAGGAAAGCAATTAGTTCTCAAATATGCACTAACATCATAGGAATTATTTATATTTTTCCAAAAAAAAAGGATATATTACTCGGTTTACTTACCTTTTTACCTGTTTTCTACCCACTGTTTGTTAATATTATTATGTGAAATTCCACTGGATTTTTGAAAGGGAACAAACAGGGCACATTTTCCCTAGCATTTTCTCCATTGAAGACAAAGACAAATCAACAATGGTAAACTCATACAACAAGTCGGCGTGGATATTTAATCGTACAAGAGATCAACTGAACAAATATTTAATTCAACTGCTGTACACAACGGTGAGAAAATGTGGAGCTGCAAAGAAGCTGACAGCAGATGTGATGGCAACTACATTTTATGATCCCATAAACCCCCATTGGACAGAATTATTAAATAACTAAAAACCTGAATAAGAAGTTATTTTTTTATTTTTTTTATTTGTGAAACTTTTGAGGTATATATATATATATATATATATATATATATATATATATATATATATATATATGTATTTGTCTTCATATTTTTAATACATTTTCTTTATAATTTATTAATATTTGGGTATTTTCCAGTTGATCTTATACTGTAAAAACCCTCCTTTTAGAATGGTTCTAAAAAACAAACGTTCGGAATATGTACCTAAGAGAGAATGTACAAGAGGCAGAACAGTAAAAGCCCAAGAGACAAAGACAGCAACGCTATGTATTGTATTTCCATGAAATCTTTTTTCTCACAATAACTATATAATTATTTATCGAGGCAAACTATCAAAGGAAATTGCCTTACAACCTCTTTGCTACATGTAGTAATTGATGTGAAGTGAGGCATCAAATCCCCTCCTGACCCATGCTTGCTAAAGTCAGATAGATGACATCTTTCTCTATTATAATTGATATCATCAAATCCGGGGACGCACAATAGACCATATCAGTACTACAGGACTGCGAATTGATTTGTTTCTCAGTTTGAATGGGTCTCTAGATAGAGTTTTATGCATTAAAGATTGTCTTGTTCACAAATCCCAGATCTCCTGCCCTCTCTTCAGATATCATACATCCCTGCAGAGGTTTTCTATTGACTGAACTTTGTCAGAGGAACATGCAGGGAGATTGAGAAAGAATACACAGGATTATTATTATATTATGTTTCGTGAATGGCTTTTATTTTCTTTACCTTCTGAAAATATCATAGAATAATCCACTGTATAATATATTTCAAACCCCTAGTTTATATGATCTCCCTATGATTGTCGGAATAGGAAGAAGGTGATATAAACAAAAAAGATTTATACAGTTTATGTAAAAGTAGTATCAAATAAAACAAAAATAAAAACAGTATCAACAAGACACGTGAACTCTGTAACAATATGTATAAAAAAAAAAAGAAATCCGCGATATATTAAAAAATAATAATACAGTAATAAAACACAAGGTGAAAACCCTCCTTCAAGGAAATCAACTGTGAAACATGAACGATAACAAGCTAATCGAATGAATAGGGAGTAGCATTAGGACTCAAAAAGTACCACTGCCACTTTAGAACAGTCTTCTTTGTTGATAATTATTTGTGATATTGGTGGCAATATTTAAAGTCCTAAGAGGGTTTCTTTTCTGTTCATTGTCAACCGTCAATCTTTCTTAAAGGACAAATATTTACTATGTGTCCAGAATGAATACTAAGCTAATACGTTTTAGAATATGAGAGTGCCTTCTTTTTTGGGTAGAATGCACGCTTGTTAGTAATATAGCAGTAAAAATTAAATGATATATATATATATATTTTTTTTTTTTTTACAAAAGTGAATCAATATTTCATAATGCATGTGTACATTGATGGAATCAGCAAGTTCTTTCAAAGTATTGAGTTTTTGTATGATATGGATTTTCTGTCACAATCTGTTAACTATGTGCAAAGTATGGGGTAAACTCGTGAAAATACATAAAGGGTTTGTTTTTAATTCACTTACTTAGTAAATAGGGACATTGTTAATTGACAACCAAATTGTACACAATTAGGCCAATTAAGCTAGAGAATAATATTTTTTTATATATTTTTTTTTTATTTGGAAATTTTAGAATACATTTTGCAGTGTGATCTTCTTGAGTAAGTTTACTTAATGGAAAACACAGGACACTGCTGTGTTTTATACAGATACCCACAAATAGATCAATAACGTATGTTTGGCTTAACCTTTCTTTATAGATCTGTTCCAAGTATCTATTTTCTTTTTTGTATTTTTTTTTTCTACACATATTATATACATTCAGAGATAAGACCCTTCATGGTCATAACTTTTAGATACATGTAATCTAGACTCCCTATTCAGACTATCCAGAATCTGTGTAGATAATTTGTGGTTTGCATCCTCCTTTGTCTATAAAGTCTTTAATTACAAAAAGTATAAAAAAAGAAAAAAAGATTAATAGACTTAAATTTTTGAAAATTAAGATGACAAAACAAATATATCTTTTAAATGTAACATACTGCAAGGCAAAACAGAAATTTTATTATTGGGGATATTTATAGGAAATTGTTCATAGAACATTGTAAATTCATGCAATAGCTTTCCTGCTGACGTGTACAGCTAGCAAGTTGAAGAATATCTGAAATAGGGAGTTTACAGTGGAGAATCTTCCCTAGGAAAATGGGGAAGCGACCTACCAGTTTTTATAAACCACTATGTTGTTGATTTTTTTCGGGGGAAATATATATTAGTATACTCCATTCACTAATGTGTGAGGCTGTCAGATAAATAAAAAAATTATAATATTTCTCTTTCTCATTTTGTCATAGATTTCAATACTGCAGGGCAGGGCCCTCCTCCCCAGATTAGTTGCTGTCTGAAGAAGCTCTCTTGAAAGCAACTGGGTATCTACCACTGCATATATAGTAAAAATACAAAATGAAATTTGGTATGTTGGCTTTGTATGGACCACAGCTAATGCCAACGCACTTTTTTTCATTTTACAGAAAAGAAAGTACATGGTGTCGACATAAGTATTGGGATACACCACTTTATTACTGAATTGAGGTGTTTCAGTGAGAGCCATTGGTACAGGTTTGTAAAATCAAGAACCTAGACATGCAGTCTGTATTTACAAACATTTGTGAAAAAAATAAGTAGTTCTAAAGAGCTCAGTGAATTTAAGCATGCTCCATGGTCAATCGTTAGTGGTACTATTGGAAAACAGAAGCATTTGGGAACAACAGCAACTCAGCCAAGAAGTCACAGAGCGGGGTCACAGAGTGCTGAGACGCATTGTGAGTAAAAGTCAACACTCTGCTGATTCCATATCTGAAGAGTTCCAAACTTCCACTGGCATTAATATCCCCACAAAAACTGGGCAGCAGCAGCTTCATGGAATGGGTTTCCATGGACGAGCAGCTGCATGCAAGTCTCACATAACCAAGTACAATGCCAAGAATCTGACTGAGTGGTGTAAAGCACACCACCACTGGACTCCAGAGCGGAAAGGTGTTCTGTTGAGTGTTGAATTATGTTTCTCTGTTTGGCAGTCTGATTGGCAAGTCTGGGTTTGGTAGATGCTAGGAGAACTTTACATGCTTGACTGCTTTGTGTCAACTGTAAAGTTTGGTGGAGGAGGGATAATGGCATGGGATTGTTTTTCAATGGTTGGTGTCAGGATCCTATCATGACATCTCAAATAATGTTTCTTTTCTTCTGTTTTATTTTTCTTCAATACCAGTTTCTCGTCACTAGTGGCCTCCCTAACCACTAGTCTAAGCTCAGTCTTGCACACCTGCCTAAACTGATCTTCTGAATGTGCTTTAAAAGGCCACACCCAACTAAAGGAGTTGGCTTTATGTTGAGAGAAGTTGTTGTTCTGAACCTGACAAGTCTCCTGCTCCTGGCTCTTACTGAAGAAAACCTGCTCTACTCTTATTACTTTGAACCATCCTGATTTATTTTAACCAACCTGCTTCATTTTATTCTGGACTTTGATACCTTTATTTCTTTGTTACTACCTACGGTTCTCCTACCAAAAACAACACAACCTACCTGGATATTACAGAGTTTCCTACTGTTTGTAAGTATCCTAAATGACCCTAATTATAACTATCTGAAACTGCAGTTCTGATATCAAACCAAATCGCCTCAATTGCTAACTTAACCTGTACTACTTTATTCTTTATATATCTGTTTAGTTATATCTAATTGTATTCTTATTACCTATTATTTCATTTATAGGTTTTCTTTATTTTGTTGCACCTATAATCTCACTTATAGGTTTCCCTAAAACTGTCTGGGGGGTATTGCCTAAACTCTCTTTATTTTATAACTCACAATATACTTACCTGCAACTCCGTTTATTGGTTCTGCCTTCTCTCTTCATTTTAAGTCCTGCTACTCAAATTGTTTTTCTTGTCTAGCCATGTCAAAACTCTCAAATAAAGAACATAATGTTAACCCCGGTATAAGTCTTCTGTCTGACCTGATCATAACCATGACAGTTGGGATAGACACATCACTTCCAGAGAAGGTAAATCTTGGATGAATTTGGTATGGAAGAACTTGACTGGCCCACACAGAGCCCTGACCTTAACCCCTTCAAACACCTTTGGGATAAACTAAAATGGCGGTTGCGAGCCAGGCCTCACAAATACTTTACTGAAGGCATGGGAAAACTTCCCACAGAAACACTCCAACATCTTGTGGAAAGCCTTCCCCAGAGAGTGGAAGCTGTTAAAGCTACAAAGGTGGGGACCAACTACATATTAATGTCAAGTTATTTAGAATTCAGTCCTTGTTGGTCTTCCAATTGTTTCACGTCAACATTCTGCCTTACTTCCAAGTAATGCAAAGATTGAGAACTATTAAAGATTGAGTACTGAGACATCATAGTGGTTTTGTAGCTGTGCCATCAATTAATCAATGTTACTCCATAATGATGTCTGAGTGTGCCATGTTATGGCTATTTTCATTAACAATGGTACGGTCGCCTATAATAATAATATTAAAAAAACTTAATAAATGACTCTAGGTTTTGGTATTTCATTACAGGTGTACAAAATAAAAAACTTCCACCAGATATACCAGTGGCATATTTAGTACCACCTCCCTTTAAGTAAACAGACTATAAATGTCTTCCATTGCTTTTAGCCTATCAATGCAATCCAAAGGATAATGGATAGGATAATGCAGAAGTCCACTTCTGTATAAGCCAAACCACAGCAGGGGTTTGACTTCAGGCATCGGCAGAGTATTTATTTTTGTTTTGATTTAAATGTGAAAAACACTGTGTTAAAAACTGAAAGACGTTTAGTTTGGTTAGAGTGCCCCTTTATTTATTGCTAAGGTGTAAAAATTGTTCAACCTTCTCCTGACAGAAAAACCTGAGGACCTAAACAGCTATATGATGGGAACCCAAAAATACATGCTGGAAGTGCAAAACAATAATATGAAGGCTCTGTTCCTCAGTGAACCATATTAATGAAAGTAATCTTTTGATTCAGGATTCCAATAACTAAGGCTGTGCAACACAATAAAAATAACACATTTTCATTCACAAATGCACAAAAGACTTAATGATAACCTTACATTAAAGATAAATCTCACACAAAGCCTTCTAAGGAATGAATAAAACACACAATTATTAAAGGCCCACATAATAAAACATATATATTTGTGTAGGTTGAAAAAAAAAAAAGGCAAAAGTTCTTCAAGTTCAACCTTGAAACTCATTATTTAATGCTGTTGATCCAAATAAAGGCAAAAAAACTATTGTAGCCATGTCCAATTATGCCACAAAAATGGAAACAATTCCATCTTGTCTCCATTTACACAAAAGCATTTTACAAGTGTTTGCAACGACAGACGCCATTGCCAAGGTAGTGATCTATAATTGTTTATCCCTAACTCAACCCCATTTAATGTACAAGTGGCTTGTGGATTCCTTATTCCAAAATGCATGATTTTATATTTATCTTTATTGAATCTTATCTTCCATTTACCTGCCTCGTCCACCAATATATCCAAATCCCTCTGTAGTGAAGTTATATCATGTTCAGACTTATCTTTATCTTATCTAGTTTTCTGTCAGCTGTAAACACCAACAAATGAATTTGAATGCCTATTTCAAGATTATTTATAAACAGATTAACCCCTTAACCCCTTAAGGACCAAACCTTTGGAATAAAAGGGAATCATGACATGTCCCACATGTCATGTGTCCTTAAGGGGTTAAGGAAACGTGACATGTGTGACATGTCATGATTCCCTTTTATTCCAGAAGTTTGGTCCTTAAGGGGTTAAAGAGAAATGGACCCAGGACAGAACCCTTAGAAACTCCACTTATCACTTTTGTCAAATTTGAAACTTTTCCATTTAAAACTACTCTCTGCACTCTTTATTTAAGCCACTATTCTATCCAAATATATGATGCTTTGTCTAAACCAACTGATTCCAGCTTTATTGGCAACAATTTCTATGTAAGTGTAACAAATTCCTTAGCAAACTCCAAGTAGGTCACATCCACTGGATCATCCTGATCTATATTTCTGTTAGTTTCTTTATAGAATGCACTTAAGTTAGTTTGGTGTTACCTGTCTTTCATAAAACCCTGTTAATTCCTGCTGAAATGTATGTACAAAACAAATTCTTGAATATTATCCCATAACAGCCCTTCAAATAATTTTCCAACCACAGATATTAAGCACACGAGTCTGTAGTTTCCAGGATGAGCTTGTGATCCCTTTTTAAATATAAGCACCACATCATCTGCTTTCCTCCAATCCTCTAGTACAATGTCTGAAAGAAAAGAATCCTGAAAAATGTAAAAAAACACAGATATTAAGCACACGAGTCTGTAGTTTCCAGGATGAGCTTGTGATCCCTTTTTAAATATAAGCACCACATCATCTGCTTTTCTCCAATCCTCTAGTACAATTTCTGAAAGAAAAGAATCCTGAAAAATGTAAAACAGTGGTGTGGCTATTTATACACTAAGCTCCCTAAGCACACAAGGGTGAATACCATCTAAGGGTTAATACCATCTGGCCCTGGGGTTTTGTTTACATTAACTTTATTTAATTTCTGTTGCAGATTTTCCTGTGTTAACCAATCACCATTTACTGAAAGGCTTTTGTAACATGGATTTCCAAATCTACAGCCATAGATTCTTCTTCCATATATAATGAAGAAAAATTATTATTTAGAATATCTGCCTTGTCCTGAACCTCCTTGCTTAACTCTCTCAGTTTCCAATGGACAAACATTGTCCATCTTAACCTTTTTGGCATTAAACAATGATTTTTTTTCTTTTTGAGTCTTTCATTTTCAAGCTTAGCCCTATCTAAACCCCCTTTTGCGAGCCATATTGGCATGTTTATATTTGTTATAGGATGCAATGGACCGCTCTAGTTTAAATGTTTTGAATGCTGTTTTTTTTATCTTTTATCATTTGACTTACACTTAGTCAGCCACATTAGTTTGAATTTGCTTCTTTTATATTTGTTTCCCAATGGTATGTATTGAGAAATGTATTTTTGTAGAATTTGCTTAAAGACCTTCTATTTATCCTCTGTGCTTTTGCTAGTGGATCATTTCCTCACAGTTAATTTGTTGTAAAGATGCCCTTATTCTATTGAATAGACCAAGTCTCAACCATGTACGAATTATTAACCAAACCTGAAATTGTGGAGAAATGACAAATGAATGCAAAGTGTTAATTTGGCTATTTTGTATTACACTTTTCTATTCCCTTGACAATTCTCCACAATTCCAGTGCACTAACAATAGAAGTTAAACTCATTCACAACCACACAGCCCATGGACAAATGCAAAACACTGTATGGTTTTTATATGGAGCTGTCAAATAAAATCTCTCCTTGGAAGAATATAGATGGATTTGTAGTACTCCCATAAGCCATGGCCCCTGTCAATTTAATAATGTCATTATAGTGACAACCTAATATCTCTATATTAAAACGAAAGCAGCGTTATTACATACGCTTACATAATAAATTGTCTTACTAAAGCACTTTACTGATATGGTATAGCAGTGTACCCCTTGCAGTAGGCTTTGTGGTATTTAGATTTAGGATTATGTGTTGTAGGGCCAATTGGAGACTTAAAGGCAGAATCAAACAAACAGTGTTTTCATAAAACACAGGTTTTGGTTAGAGTATGTATGGAGGGGTGTGTTTGTATGTAGTGTTGATGCTTGAATTTGAATGCTGGGATGTATGCACACATACACATATGCGGCTACACACTAACACACAGATACACACTGACACGCATAGTGATACACAAATACACTGACACACACACACACACACAGACACTGACACACAGAGACACAAGTTGCAATTTACATATTTTTAGCCACCCCTCTGCTTCCATACATTTTGGATGCAGGAGGGTGGCTTCCTTGGCTGGCTGAGTATGATGGGAGTCTGATTCTGTCTGCAGTGTTCTTCCTCCTCCCCTGTCTGTGCCTCCTCTGTCCTCCCAGCCTCCACGTCTGTCATAAGCTGCGAGGAGGTGACAGGTAATCATTCCTTCCCAGTACTGAGTGTTAAATTTAAAGGGGCCCGGTCGCACTGCTAAAGGGTGGCAGCATCTGACCAGAACTAACAACACCCAATGATCCTTTAAGGATGGGGAGACCTCTATCATAGTAGTAAACCCTCTCTGTCTGACATCTCTATAATTTTGATGACAACATTTTAAACACACAGCAACCTGTCTAATATTGGGCTTTGGTATATTACAGCAGCTTATACAATGGTATTTCTGTTGATAAGACTTGGCTTCACTGCCCTGTGCTTCAATAGCGACATATGTACTAAAATAACAAAAATATACCTTAATTTACTTTTAGTATTGAGTTCTGATAAACAAAATGAAATGTTTTTTCTTCATCACATAATCAGCTAGAGGTTTAAACAAAAGAAATCACTAAAACACTAAATTTCTGATCATTTTTGTCTTATTCATTCTCTATGTCCAGGGACCATCCCATTATTTTGTGTCACATGTACTGACAATGAAATATAAAGAAGTATCTCTTCTGTGTTATTTTTTTTTCACATGTATTTTGTATGATTAGGTAATTGAAAAAGATGATGATAAAATTGTCTTTTTTTTTATTCTGTTATCACGTTATATGATTTATTGAACAATTTTATATGCAGTAACGCATTATAAAATAATCATGACCATTGTTCGGTAGATGAAACGTTATCCATATACAAAAATTGAACTTTAGCCATATCACATTAAAGGGTGTCCCCAAGATCTGGATTTCTTATTTCGAGACTCAAAGCAAACTTTCTATCCATTAAATGACAGCACAATGTCTGTTACTGGAATTTAATGAGATCTTGCTGAGGAGTACAACCAGATTAAAATGAAAAACGGACCACATTACAATCTGTTTCGACAATTATTATCAGTTGCTTGTAATATAAATATGCAAATTCCTCAGCATGAACTTTAGCTTCCTTTGTAGAGGCAATTCATCTCTTTAAGGTATTAATTTAAGTTGTAAAAAGGATCCATACATCACTGTGTGTCATTTTGAAAACAAATATTAATCAATTTTACACACGGAATCAACACTATGCAGCTGTAATGTGCATTATTTGTGAAGTGGCAAGAAATTTACATATTCACCCTAATCATATGATAAAGAAGGAACAAGACTCAGATGTGAAGACCTTATCATGTCTTGTGCAACAGTATTAAAGCATAGCATTAGATTTCCAGTATGCTGCTATGCAGATGAGGTATATGTATTTGTTGCCCCTATCACAATAACCTTGAATAGAGTGATAGTGGGGACGCAAAAGTATTTTATTTTACTTTATTTTTTAGCAACTCAACTTAAAGTTTAGTGAAATAAAATTTTTAATTTATGCTTGATCTTTAAAAGGTTTTTTCATTTTTTTTATTTTTTAGTTTAGAGGTTTATCGGGGATTTAAATGTGTTGTTACACAGGAATATCTGCTCTGTAGTATCTAATTTTAGAACTGGACGATTCATTTTTGTTACAAACTGCAGTTCAACTGAATTTGGGCCGATCGTGTGATGGTCCAAATTCCTGTACTTCGGCCTGAAATGTAGACGAGCCTCTAACCAAACAAATTGCGCAATGGACATGCATGTTCGTTTTAATTCATGATTTGGAATTCAGCCAGCTTCACACACAAAAAAAAAGAGGTGATTGAAGGAAAATAAGTTGAGTTATGGCTCAAAACAGCCCTTAACTATTGATTTTATTCACAGACCAAATGAGAAGTAACCAATATGGGGGGCGGGGGGGTCAAGAGCAGTTTTTTTTTTCTTTTTCCTCTCTATTGGTTACTTTTTCACACTTGAAATAAATATATATATATTGCACAGTACATGGATTGGCCCGTTTTTGGTTGTCCTAATCAGTTTTCCCGAATTTTTTCTGAAATTTCTTTTTAGTTAACAAAATGCGGACAAGCTGAATTGCCATATAACAGAAATTTGGCTGTTCTGCAATTTTTAAAAATATTTTTTTTAGAACAAAGTGGTTCAGACAAAATCATTTTTGCACAATTTTAGTTAAAACTTATATCACACAAAACATAAAAAAATATATTTTATTACTATGATTACATGTTCCTCACAAGGTTTAGTACTGCAAGTATAATATAAAATTTTCTCTGTTTTTCTATAGTAGTTGCCCACACTCTGCAGCAGCAATTACTACTAGTAAAATGCAGATTGCACTAACAGACAATCCAAGCACCTAAACCAAACACAACATTAATCCCTGAGCTCAAACTTCCACTACTCCTGGGCTGCAGCAATGCAAATAAATGCAAATCCAAACACATAGAACAAAAGCAAAAAAAATAAAAACATTAACCTGCGTAAAATCCCAAGTCCCTAAGCACATATAAATAACAGGAGATTTTTAGTGTAGGATTCAACACTAGATGTTTGCATTGATGGGGCAGTTGAGCTTACACTTTAATGGCCATTGGAGTGGCACTAAAAACCTCACATTATTTAAATGGTATTTGGGATAGTGTGCAGGTATTTTTTTTAAATCATCTAATCCAAGCTGAGCTTTGAAAGGGGAAGATATGCATGAATTAAAGAGAACATGTGACGTGTCTTACATAAGTACGAGACCCAGATCATGTATACTGAAAGTTAGGAAGTTTGGTATTTACTATACCATGGGTACCTGAAATGGAAAGATCTTTCAGTAACAGAACTACTATTATGCTGTTGTTATTCTAAAGGCTGACAACGCATAATGAGAGTGACAGTACTACAATATATACAGATCTACCTTTGGACACCCTGATCTATACAGCATACTTGCTTCTCCACTTGGTTGGTTTACTAACACTGCCTTGATAATAGAGTTGTGCAAAAATCCAGTTCAGTCAAACCATTTTTTTCCTTAAAAAAAAAAAAAAAAATTAGTTTGAGATCCCCGACATTCATTTGGTTGCCAGTTTGGCTAGTACGTATATCGCCAATACGAAAATATTTCGGAAACTGCTTAAGACAAAAAAAAACAAAAAAACATACAGAACACAAGTGGGTGGGGAAAAGAAGTGCAACTAAAGTGCAGGCTGGCCACTGACCACTGGATCACTTCGCAATCAAATCAACCAAACAACAAAAAGTAGTATATAGAATACATCTATAGACAGATCAGGATGCCACAGTCATCAATACAATTCATATTGGTGGAGGAATTCTCATATGGAAGAGAAATAGAGAAATAGAGAATAAATCAGTACAAAACTTTAATAAAAAAAATAAACAGTGAATTAAAATATAATCTCTTTCATATGAGATTTCCTCCTCAAAAATGGTAACTATAAATTGTATTGGTGACTGTGGCACCCTGATCTGTCTAAATATGTATTCTACATTCTACACTACTATACACAATCTGGTCTAATCCAGGTATCCAGAACATATTCTAAAAAATAGTGTTTCTGCACATTCATTCTCTGTCTGTCTCTGTACTAGAGGTCTTTTGGTCTAGTACAGTTTTTTTTAATTATCATTACACTGATCAACCATAACATTAAAACCACTTAAGGGTGAAGCAAATAACATTGATTATATTGTTACAATGGCTCCAGTCAAGGGGTTGAATACACTAGGCAGCAAGTGAACAGTCAGTTATTGAATTTTATGTATTGGATGGAGGTAAAATGGGCACGTGTAAAGATCTGAGCTATTTTAGCAAGGATCAAATAGTGAAGGCTAGACCACTGGGTCAGTGCATCTCCGAAACAGCAAGTCTTGAGGGATGTTCCAAGTTTGCAATGGTTAGTACCTACCAAAAGTAGTGCAAGGAAGGACAACCAGTGAACCGGTGTCAAGATCATGGGAGCCCAAGGCTCATTGATGCATGTGGTGGCACATGCATCTGATCTGATCACACAGAAGAGCTTCTAAAGCTCAAACTTGTGAAATAATTTTTGTTGGCCATGATAGAAAGGTGTCAGAATACACAGTGCAGTTTGTCAGGACTTACCTCCACTCCATCGCTGCTACGGCAGCACTCCCATGTTGTGGCTGACCGAACACATGCACAAACCCCAGGGCCTGGCCATGACCTCTAACCTCCAGTCAAGTCATGGACATCATTGCGCTATCATTGCATGCCGCAAGAACGGCCTTTGGAGGCGTGGTGGGAACAAGGTAGTGTGCAATTTTTCCAATGGCAACCCTATTTGACAGACAGACAGACCCATACACCAATAGGGTGCTATAGGAGCATGTCTTAGTGGGTGTGTGTTACACTTGGCACCCTATTTAAACACAGAACAGCTGAACTGTCATTGCTCAGATGTTCTGTGCTCTATCCCTGCTATACCTGTGATTCCTGATTTCCTGACATTTTCCTGACCTCTGGCCTGTTTGCCTGACTGGACCTTGCTCCCTGGATATTGACTACTGGACTGTCTGGCCTTGCTTTTTCCTTGCTGGATTAGTTTGTTCTGGACGTGTGTTTATTTTTTGCTAGTTTGCTAGTACTAGTCTGCACTTTGAGTTTCATATCATGCAACCTGACATAAAGTGTCCATGACGACCCATGTACAATGCCAAAAGTACCTTCAATGGGGGCATGAGCAATACAACTGGACCATGGAGCAATGGAAGAAGGTTGTCTGGCCATCCGCATTCTTTTAGATCAGGTAGATGGCCAGGTGCTTGATTTATCAGTGGAAAATATGGCAGGAGGATCCACTATGGGAAAAAGGCAAGCAGACAGAGGCAGTATTCTGCACACCTCTTTATGGCAATGGTGTTCCCTGAAGGCAGTGGCCTCTTTTAGCAGGATAATGCACCCTGTCAGACTGCAAAGTGTGCAGCAATGGTTTGAGAAGCAAAGAGTTCAAGGTGTTGCCTGGGCCTTCAACTTCCCCAGATCTCAATCATGGCCAACAAAAATTATTTCAGAAGTTTGAGCTAAAGTAGCTCTTCTGTGTGATTAGATCAGGTGCATGTGCCACCATGGGTGGAGATCATATTTCAAAAATAGGAAGAGAAGAAATAATGTGGGTTCACAGATTGAAAACTTTGGAACCACGAGGTCTTAATATAGAATTTGACATTTTTTATTTTTTTATAACAAGGTATTTTTATGATTTTTTACTTCCTATGGTTTAGATTAGTGTTGGACATTTTTTGAGATTTTTATTTTTTATCCTGTTATCTCTTCCTAGTTCTAGAAATATTATCATAATAGTTTTAATTTTTTTTATAAAGTTTAAAAAAAATTTTAAGAGATGTAATGTATGCAGATGAGCATATAGTCTCATGCAATTTGATAATTAATATGTGCTAATTATACTTCTTTCTTCCTGTTATCTAAGTAGGCACAATTGCAAGTGGTTTATATTTAAGTATATGTTAACAAAAAGATTGTTTTATTTATTTTGTGAATTGTATTAACACGTGTTTGTTCCATGGAATTGTTCATTATGTATGTGTAATTTATTTGATTGGATTACCATTTTAGCTGAAAGGCTATTTGTTATATTCACATAAGTGATTGTGAACATTTTAGTGAATAATCCCCTGAGTTCGATCAGAACAGGGGGTGGTACCTATTATGTATGTTAATATGTTTTCCAAGGTAGCCAATCACAAGGCTAAATTTGCGGACCTTTTGGGCAATCACACCCCGTTTTAAAGCCTTATATTGAGACTGTGATGGACAAGTAGGCGGATCTGATGAAGCCGAGCATATCGGTGAAACGCATCATCACGCTCTGACTAAGCCCGCCTCCCAGAACGAGTAGAAGAGCAAGTAGCCCCTGGAGCCTTGAAAAAGTCGGCGCAAGACCCTGGGACTAAACTATACACTTGTGAGGAGGAGACACTAAAAGAGGACTTACATGTCTGACAACTGCTTTTCATTTTGAGGTGTCAATAAAGGATTTTACTGTCATCACAGCATCAAGCCTATACATATTACCTAAGATGCCAGCACAGTTCAGAGTAGACTCAATTGCTCTGCTCTTGTGAGTTATTTTGGTTTACATTCACTTCATTTATTGCATATGCATATTGCCCTATGAGTCTATTGTTTTTTTCTTTTTGAGAAACACATTGAAGCCTTGACAGAAGCAGAATATAAGAGCCACTTATAAGTGAGTCCTTAAAAGTCTGTTTCTATTATCTCACAATACACTAATCAGTGTAGTTTTATCACAAGTGCACATTGACACTTTGGTTATTTTTTATTATCACATTTCACCTATGTGTTACACTTTTATGTGGTATTAATATTATTCATTCATTGATTAATAGTCTTAAAGGCACAGCACACTTTATTTTTTGATTTATGTGCCACCACATGCATCAATGAGCCTTGGGCTCCCATGATCTTGACACCGGTTCACTGGTTGTCCTTCATTGCACTACTTTTGGTAGGTACTAACCACTACAAACTTGAAACATCCCACAAGACTTGCTGTATTGGAGATGCACTGACCCAGTCGTCTAGCCTTCACTATTTGACCCTTGCTAATCTATTTGACCAGATTGATGTGCTGGAACAAAAAATCTGATCCATGGAGGCCCCTCCTCGCAATATCTTGGTGCCAGATAGCACAGGACATATTCAGGGATCTTCAGAGCTGTTTTGGCAGCACAAGGGGCCCTTGATGATAATGTGCAGGTGTTTTTATGTTGTATCTGATCAGTGTATTGTTAAAAATGTCTCAAACCAGTAAACACATACTGAAGAATCTTATGCATGAGTAGTTGCCAACTCATGATCATGACATTTATTTATTTATTTATAAAATATTTTACCAGGATGGATACTTAAGAAGGGGTGTATTAGATAAAATGCAGATACGAAGCATTTACTATTTAAGTTCAAATGGTTTTATTGAGCACATTTTGTTAAATTGCAAGCTAATTTCTTTGCATTAAGTATATATGTACATATGTATATATCACTGGATAATTATTGAATAAACATTTTAAAAATATATTTTTCTTATTTTAAATTACATTCTTCTTTGGTTTAATATTACAGTTTACAATCTAATGCAATTAATTAACTGATATTCAATAAAATAAACAAAATGACAATGACAATGAATGAAAATGTAGATGTACAGTATACATTCCCTTGGGTCTGGTTATTGGAAATACTCTGAATGTGACTTTTGTCTGTACAAATATGTCTTCTCTTATTACAAGTCTCCCACCGGCTATTCATTCTTTTATTGTGATTATCCACTAATCTGAAATGTATTATGAGCATCAATGAGTTTAGTCCAAGAACATTGAAGCCTTTGAAACCAGTCCATCAACTTGTACCCAATCCTCATGTATGTAATTAGCATTTTGGAGTGTATACAATTCCAACCTATTATACAATTACCTGAGGGAACTTGAAAACCAGAGCTTAGGCTCCAAAGACAATGAAGTTATGACAGCTAAGACCCAAGAGGAATCAAAGCCGTACACAAACTGTCTCAGCAGCAGATAAATGATGATAAAGTGATTTCTTCAGCTTGCAGTCAATGGAAATTGACACGGTCAAACCTCCCTCTAAATAAACGGCTAAACCTTTGCTACTGAAGCAATATGATGAAGTTTTTAATTCAATCTTTATGTACATCAGAGTAAATTTGCCAAATATATTTTTTTCTTAAATAAATTAAAACTAATGATTTCACTATTTAAATATTGCGACTGTACACGTTTACATTGCACCAAAATGTCTTTACTTAAAATATTTTTACTTTCTATAAACTGTGACTTTTTTTTTTTTTTTTTTTTTACTTCCCGCAAACACTTAAAAAAATGGAGAACAAAACATGGAGGTTTGAAAGATCCATGTTAAAACGATTGCTTGGTTTCTTAAAATAAATAAATAAAATCAGCAATTCACTGACAGCATCAATGTAAAGTCTCCAAAGATGCTTCTACAATGGGACAGCTGCACATTAATAAATATGGCAAGTTTGATTAAAAATATGGATAGTCATTTTTTCTTTCTTTCTTCCTAAAACGTATGTTCAGACAGAAGATGTGATCTGGCTTTCGCTCATGTTTATTGCTTGCAAAATACAGAGTAAAATGTGTGTCTTGCCCAGCTGTTAGCTATTGTTCCTGTTTATCAGCTCTAAGGGCTGAGAAGCCGAATGAAAAGATACGCTTGAGTTTGAAATGTGCCAGTCACTCTATTGTTAAGTCAACAAAGGCTAATTGTCTGTGCTGGCAAAACTCTGCTTTTGGTAAAAGTCCAGTTTTTTGTTAAGAAAAGCTATTGAGGCATGCAATTTATTTAATATGTGCAAAGAAAAGAATTTGATTTCACCCTAAAAAAAAAAAAAAAAAAATGGTACACCATTCATACACGCTGGTCAGGCTTCAGATTCATTGCTCGGTAAAGAGAAGAAACAATTATTTAAGGCTAATTCAATGCTTGTCACTCATTAAATATGGCCAGGGTAGCACAGATGTAGACCAGATCTTGTTGGCAAGACATTTCTCACTTTGATATGATGACTTATTATGTGAAGGACAACACGTTCACTATCGCATTTCCTATGATGCATAAGAAACGTCCTAATATTAAAATTTCTTTTCCAGGATCCAAGTGCTATTGAATTTACCGTCTCAAAATAAACAACCACTTTTTTTGAAAAATTAAAAGAAAAACATATATTAAAGTACAATAAAACAGCAAGCTCTTTAGGGCAATCTTGTTACAAAAGAGTGAACAAAATAGTTCTGTTCTATATTGTAGGTCATAGAGTATGCTCTAAAGAGTTTTCTTCTACACAGCAGATGTTTGCGTATAGCTATTGTAGCAGTACATACAGGTGTTTTACTTATATATGCTTTCATGATTTGTAATTCTTCATCTAATATGTGTGAATTATGTTCGTGTGTCATAGTGTTCCTTTGGCATTAACAAATTTGGCTTGGTAAACATTATCTGCAAGGGTGTTATATCGTGAGTCTCTGAAAGCACATCTATGGGGCTTTTTTGTTTCGAATGTTGTACCTTTGGTTTTAGTCTGATGGGTAAAAGAGGGTGAAGCTTTTCAGAGCCAGACTAAGTGAATGGGAATTGGTAAAGTGGTTTTAATGTTATTAATCCCCACCAACGAATATTGTTACATAGTAAGCCAGGTTAAAAAAAGACTCACGTCCTTCAATCTCAACCTTTAAAACACATCCCTGCTGTTGATCCAAAAGAAAAAAAACCTTCTTGACTCAATAATGACAATCAGATATCTCCTTGGATCAACACCTTGGTCACATACATATTAATTATACAATTAAATATTGTTTTGAGAAAAAAAAAGTATTCTTCAAATACTGCAAAACACATATCTGACAAT
Organism: Pelobates fuscus; assembly: GCF_036172605.1. Taxonomy (NCBI): domain Eukaryota; kingdom Metazoa; phylum Chordata; class Amphibia; order Anura; family Pelobatidae; genus Pelobates; species Pelobates fuscus. The sequence goes on from NC_086328.1 coordinate 44,641,706, forward strand.
GTTTTTATTTTTTTATTTTTTTGCCTCGTATCTTTTTATTCTACTTATGTTTATGTTTTTTATTTCTCTTTTTTACAAACTTGTCCCCTGTTATAGTACTGTTACCAACATGTAATATATTATGTGAATGAATGCTGGGATGAGAATTTAAGGAACACTCTAATCATTATAATCTTTACAGCTCCCTGTAGTGGCTGTGGTGCCAACAATGCCATTGCGCCCCTGATTGCAAGGAGTCAAACTATTTTTGATTGACAGTGTATCATAAGAAGAAAAAGGCAGCAATCCCAAGCAAGGACTCCCTCACGTGCCCTTGGAGTAAATGTACAGATAGCAGACAAACAGAAGGATGGGACTGCGCCAAAAAACAAGGTAAATAAATACAAGTCCTAGTTAGGGTAGTGGTAGTTGAAACAGAGTCCAATAGAGTGGTCCTAAGCTGTGGTCTCTGGAGTTTTAAGGTTCCGCTCCTCGCAGTATTCAAATATATAGGAGAGGGCGATGAGTGATGAGAAGGTTGATGTGGGATGCGGGATGTTCCAAGAGGTGCCAAATATAAAGGAAGAGGTCTTACTCACATTTAGTAGAGCTTAATCCAGCTCTGGTGTGGATAGCTTGCAGCAATATAATCCCCGCTTATAGGATATGCGGTGAGTTTCCTCTTTGGTGCAGTGACAGACAGCCAAGGGGGAGATAAAAATGAAAACAGTAATGGTGTAGATGCTAAAATATAGTAAATACACTCACATTTGATAGAGCTTTTACTAGCTCTAGTGTTGTAGGCATACAACGGTATGATCCCTGCTTCTGGGATATATGATGAGTGATCTTGAAGATTGTAACAGGAGCTCAGAGGGAAGATAATAAAACAGCAATAGTGCTCTCAATAAAATATTACTGGTATATAAAATATAATAAAATATACTCACAGTATACAGAGCAGGCTAACTGCTCTATGACAAGGGCATAGGTGGCATGATCCGTACCTAAGATTCTTTGGAGTATACAAGAAAAATTCAATAAAGTAAAAAGCCAGGTAGTTGTAAAAAATAAAAAATGTAAATAAAAGATGATGGTACAAAAGAAAAAAAAGGACCAAAATCTATTTATTAACAATATATAAAAGCAAAAAAAAGGATAGAATAGGATGTGGCCACGCCCAGGAAGTAGCTAGCGTGAGACGCTGGCGGGCAATGGCGGAGGTCGGAGTTCGGTCTTGTGGACACACGGCCCATGCAGCTTGAGCCGTCGAAGAGTGTGAGGAGTGTGATCGGGAGAACTTAACACACGCTCCCACGGATTCGGCATCTCTGGTGAGGTGGTGAAGCTGCCGTTGTGCAGTTGTGGAGGAGGCTGCATGGGTGTCTGCTCCCCATGGTGTCCAGGAGGGAAGGTTGGACGGTGAACGGCTGCTCAGGGAGGCTCTGTGATAAGGACTGTAAGTACTGGATTAAATAGTAAGTCCAATATACAGGGAGTGCAGAATTATTAGGCAAGTTGTATTTTTGAGGATTAATTTTATTATTGAACAACAACCATGTTCTCAATGAACCCAAAAAACTCATTAATATCAAAGCTGAATATTTTTGGAAGTAGTTTTTAGTTTGTTTTTAGTTATAGCTATTTTAGGGGGATATCTGTGTGTGCAGGTGACTATTACTGTGCATAATTATTAGGCAACTTAACAAAAAACAAATATATACCCATTTCAATTATTTATTTTTACCAGTGAAACCAATATAACATCTCAACATTCACAAATATACATTTCTGACATTCAAAAACATAACAAAAACAAATCAGTGACCAATATAGCCACCTTTCTTTGCAAGGACACTCAAAAGCCTGCCATCCATGGATTCTGTCAGTGTTTTGATCTGTTCACCATCAACATTGCGTGCAGCAGCAACCACAGCCTCCCAGACACTGTTCAGAGAGGTGTACTGCTTTCCCTCCTTGTAAATCTCACATTTGATGATGGACCACAGGTTCTCAATGGGGTTCAGATCAGGTGAACAAGGAGGCCATGTCATTAGATTTTCTTCTTTTATACCCTTTCTTGCCAGCCACGCTGCGGAGTACTTGGACGCGTGTGATGGAGCATTGTCCTGCATGAAAATCATGTTTTTCTTGAAGGATGCAGACTTCTTCCTGTACCACTGCTTGAAGAAGGTGTCTTCCAGAAACTGGGAGTTGAGCTTGACTCCATCCTCAACCCGAAAAGGCCCCACAAGCTCATCTTTGATGATACCAGCCCAAACCAGTACTCCACCTCCACCTTGCTGGCGTCTGAGTCGGACTGAAGCTCTCTGCCCTTTACCAATCCATCCATCTGGCCCATCAAGACTCACTCTCATTTCATCAGTCCATAAAACCTTAGAAAAATCAGTCTTGAGATATTTCTTGGCCCAGTCTTGACGTTTCAGCTTGTGTGTCTTGTTCAGTGGTGGTCGTCTTTCAGCCTTTCTTACCCTGGCCATGTCTCTGAGTATTGCACACCTTGTGCTTTCGGGCACTCCAGTGATGTTGCAGCTCTGAAATATGGCCAAACTGGTGGCAAGTGGCATCTTGGCAGCTGCACGCTTGACTTTTCTCAGTTCATGGGCAGTTATTTTGCGCCTTGGTTTCTCCACACGCTTCTTGCGACCTTGTTGATTATTTTGAATGAAACGCTTGATTGTTCGATGATCACGCTTCAGAAGCTTTGCAATTTTAAGAGTGCTGCATCCCTCTGCAAGATATCTCACTATTTTTGACTTTTCTGAGCCTGTCAAGTCCTTCTTTTGACCCATTTTGCCAAAGGAAAGGAAGTTGCCTAATAATTATGCACACCTGATATAGGGTGTTGATGTCATTAGACCACACCCCTTCTCATTGCAGAGATGCACATCACCTAATATGCTTAATTGGTAGTAGGCTTTCGAGCCTATACAGCTTGGAGTAAGACAACATGCATAAAGAGGATGATGTGGTCAAAATACTCATTTGCCTAATAATTCTGCACACAGTGTATTTTTCACATGAGCCCCCCTATAATAAACCAAAAGAGATAAGCAGAGTTAAAAGGCAATAAAGAGAGGAAGGAAAACCGGTGAATAGACTGGGGAAGAGGAAGGAGGAAACCCAGGGAATATTGTTTAGTCCAAGAGGACACTGAAGGAAATGGTAAATAGTCCCTGAGAGACAACAGATGAAGATAGAGCAAAGTAAGGTACTGGGAAGGGGGAAGAAAGAAGGAAAGTGTAAAGGGGGTTAAGAGGAAGGGAAGACCCCTGTCTTAACCCAATTCATCCCCAAACGTATTCCCCACGGTCTCCTGCTGCTAATACCATCCCTTTATGGGGCTCATGGGGCTAAGATACCTCTACTACCTAAGGCTGTATTTTATTGAGGCGTAGGGTTAGCCCCAGCTGCTTTTGGCTGAGCTTTGAAGAGTGCATAGAAAGGAGGAGGGAGGCTGAATAGAAGAAGAAGAAAGAAGAGGAAAGGAGAAAGAGAGTTCCGGGGGGGGGGAACCGAAGAGCGTTATTATGCTCATTACCACCCTCTAATTTATTGATTTATAAAATATTTTACCAGGAAAGATACATTGAGATTTCTCTCGTTTTCAAGTATGTCCTGGGTTTATACAACCTCCCTCAAATATCTCCATATAACCATACTCTAAACAGTTCCCACCTAGGCTATATCTCTGAGGAACTTTTCCCCCTCTTGTGGAGAGTTAATTACTTTGAGCTCCGTACCCAATTTGATAATTAGTTTAGTTGGAAAACCCCATTTATAAGATACATTTGAGGTCTGAGTTTAGTTTTTTTCTTCTTTTTTTTTTTCTTCCCAGATTGGGATCCAGAATTATTGATTTTTATGCTTATCCAGAGTCTTTCAGGACTTTTATATGGTTTGATGATTGGTGGTAAACCAGCAGAAATATAACTAGCTATTTGTTCTGATAAACGCTGGTCGTTATATAATCTATCTAATTTAATTTTTTATTTTTTTTTGCGGAGATACCGTGGTTTGGTTTTGGTCACTTATAGTGAACTTAAAATAGCGGGTCTCTTTTGTTAATTTAAATGTAAAATTTTTGTTTTATTAGTGTTAAATGGTGTTTAGAAGACAGGTCAAAATGAAAAATAAGCATAACTAAAACTCTAAGGGTAAAGCAAAAGGCAAAGAAAAAAATAATGCAACATCCGCTAGTAATTTTTTTATCCCAATTAATAGTTCTGAGGAGTCAGCACTGACATCAGGGACGCAAAAAGAGCTAGAACACTCAGATAATTTAATGACATCAGCTGAGTCATCTTTAATTGATGAGTCAGTGGAGGTAGATAGTCATAGAGAATAACAACTTACAATTGCCAATATGAAGGAAGTAATGATAGATCTATTAAAAGATTTAAAGGTGTCCATGGTGCATGAAATTTCTAGGGAAATTGCTAAAAATTCTAAAGATATAAATACTCTCTCAAAGAAAGTTATAGATCTCGGTACCCAACAAGAACATTTGATAGAATTACATAAGCACTCCAGTCTGGAAATACAGAAATTAAAAGAGGACCTTTTGGGTTTAAAACAGAAATATAGCAGATTGGAGAATTTTTCTAGACAAAATAACATCCGCGTAAGAGGGATATCAGAATTAGTCTCGCAGGTGGACCTTCCCAATTATATAATAGCATTTCTGAATTCTCTGGTGAATCTGGATTTTGAGAGGGCCCACATGCCAGATAGAGTTTATAGACTCCCTCTCTCTCGTAATATTTCAAGGGATTTACCGCGGGATGTGATAGTGAAATTACATTCTTTTTCTGTTAAACAAAAAATATTACAGAAATAATTTGATTGTAAAAGTTTTGATGCACCTTATGAAGCATTGAAAATCTTTCCTGATATATCAGGAGAAGTGATTATGGAACGCAAAGAATTCAGATTGATAACAAAAGCTTTGAGAGATAAAAATGTATCTTATAAATGGGGTTTTCTAACTAAACTAATTATCAAATTGGGTACGGAGCTCAAAGTAATTAACTCTCCACCAGAGGGGGAAAAGTTCTTCAGAGATATAGCCTAGGTGGGAACTGTTTAGAGTATGGTTATATGGAGATATTTGAGGGAGGTTGTTGTATTAGAGGGTGGTAATGAGCATAATAAGGCTCTTCGGTTGATTCCCTGGAGGAGGTTTAAATAATGGTTTTAGGGGTGTTATACTCTTTTTTTTTTTTTTTTTTTAATTACGACACTTGGATTTAAATAACTGGAGGAGGAGAGATAACTAGAGGCTGATAAATGAATATAGACCTCTTTGAGGTCTGAGTTCCGGCGTGGGGGGTTAAATTTTAGTTTAAGGGGGGTTATATTTTTTTTGGGGGGGGGGGGTTTGGATAGGGTAACCATGTTGAATAGAAATAAATAACATACGTACTAAAAGGTCTATTGGTAGAAGGTTTGTTACTTGATATCAAGGTAATTGTTGGTAATAATTAAGCATGTTTGAATAGTTTTAGGGTAATATTTTTACTGGTGTGAATTTGCCTTAATCCGGCTCCAACCTGTTGGAAAGGCGTATAAAATGTGTTAGCTTTGTTGGTTTAAGAGATATGAATAATAATTAGTTTGCTCTCTTGGTAGTACTGAGCTACCTTAAGGGAGGTTCAGCACTGGTACACTGGTATATTTTAGTTAAGGATTTCACTAAGGGTAATTAAGGTTTTATAACTCGGCCCTGTAGGGCCCTTTTGGTTTTAAATGTATAAAATATGTATTATATCATTGTAAATATGATTTTTTTTTCTTCACTGGAAAACCTCACAAAATAAGTCACTATTATGGCCTGAAGGGCCCATATGGGTTTAAACGTTCAAATATGTAATATACTACAGTAAATATTATTGGCTTTTTTTTTTTTTTTTTTTTTTTTTACTTTACACCAGAAAATTGCACAAGATATGTCACCATTATGGAGTAAATGTTTATTATAATTTAGGGGGATATTACAGTTGAATGTTTAATACAGAAAACATACAGATGTATTTGTAGAATTTGACACATTCAATGATATGTATAGTACAATTGGTTGGTAAAGCCCCAGGAATGACAGACAATCTCAAAGTATTTTCTCTCCTACCTTAACCCCTTTATTACCTAAAGACATACTATGGTTTATAAACGGGTTCATATGGCCTTTTACAATCATAGATAGAAAGAGTATGGTAATTGGGAGAATGGGTATTGTAAGGGTTTTTTTTTTTTTTATTCGATGTGTCCTAGTATACAGAGATGCTTTTTGTGAATTGTTGTGAATTGTTGTGAATCGAAAATCTCATGTAATTTCTCTTTACGCTGATGATGTAATAATAACAGTAGAAAATCCGGAAAAATCCCTAACAGCTCTTCAAGAGGTCATATCTGAATATAGTGAAATCTCTAATTATAAATTAAATGTAAGAAAATCGGAAGCAATGTGTCTCAATATGGGGCGGTCTGAGAAAAATTCTCTTTGCCAATTATATCAGTTTAACTGGCAACATTCAATAACTCATTTAGGAATTAAATTATTTGTTGAAATGAAAAAAAACATAACAGTTAATTTTCAATTAGTTTATTCTAATATAATGCAAGTATTATCTACATGGAAAAATCAAGATTTCCTGGTCAGGTAGAATAGCAGTGACTAAAATGACATTATTACCTAAGATCACCTATATCATGCGTTGCATACCATGGCACTGTCCCGTTAGTTTGTTGAATAATTTACAAAGGGCGATAGATGTATTCATTCACCAGAATAAAAGAATGCGAATTAAGATACCAATATTGGCTAAAAAGTTTTCTGGTGGTGGGATCGCATACCCAGATATTAAGAAATATCAGGAAGCCTCCCTTCTGGCACACGCATTGAGATGGGAGGAAGAGGCACAAAATAACAATTGGGTATCGACAGAAGCTCATTTTTTTAAAGAAATATCTCTGAACTGAATTCTTTATCGTGAGGATAAAGAAAAAATGACCCCTACCTACCCCCCTCATCTTAAAAATGTCTAAATACCTGTTAAAAAAAATAGACTTACCATTTGATGTCTTCTTTCTTCTAAAATCTTATTTTTTTCAGCCCCAAAAAGGCTAAATAAAAATCCAGAATAACCGACGCACTTTAAAAAAAAAAAATAGCGCAAAAAAAATCCTTCTTCACCCGTGGAGGGATCCGCGCAGACTGAACTCTGCAGGGCGGGGGAAGGCTTATAAAGCAATTAGGCTCAGAGCACTCTTATTGGTGGGTTTAAGCCATAAGTCTCTACATTTACTTGAAATCCACCAATCAGAGTGCTCTGTGTCATTTTACACAGCGTGGGAAAGTTCTTTGGAATTTTCCCACGCTGTATAATTTGACTCATAACACTCTGATTGGTTACTTAATCCACCAATCAGAGTGCGCTGTGTCATTTAACACAGCATGGGAAAATTCCAAAGATCTTTCCCACGCTGTGTAAAATGACACAGAGCACTCTGATTGGCTGGATTTCAAGCTAACCAATCAGAATGCTCTGTGTCATTTTACACAGCGTGGGGAAATTCCAAAGAACTGTCCCACGCTGTGTAAAATGACACAGAACACTCTGATTGGTTAGCTTGAAATCCAGCCAATCAGAGTGATCTGTGTCATTTTACACAGTGTGGGAAAGTTCTTTGGAATTTTCCCACGATGTGTAAAATGACAAAGAGCACTCTGATTGGTGGATTAAGTAACCAATCAGAGTGTTATGAGTCAAATTTACATAATTTTACATATCACATGAATTGAGTGACAAACATTGGTACACACACTGTTTAACAAACACACACTTTCACAGACATACATACTTGCAAATACAGATGCACTGACAGACACACACACTCACTAATTTGACACACTCTGACAGACATACACACAAACATCCACTGACTCACTCACTGACAGATACACACACTCATTGACACACACTATCACTGACTGACACACTCACTGATTTGACACACACACTCAAAGACACACACTCACAAACACTAATAGACACACACACACTCTGACAAACACACTGACATACACACACTCAACTAAATTACTCTGTGGTCCGTCACAATAATTATTGCAATAAAGATGTTCTGGTGTGAGAAAGTTCTGTATGCAGTCTTACCTTAAAAATGAAACTGTTAATGAATGCTTTAACTTCAAACTCTAGAACACAGTACCGATTATCTGCCCCTCTGCTTGCTCTGATTGTCTGAGGCTTCACTCCAGAAGCATCGGAAATGGTGCACCAGATGACACTCTCAACCTATCACTAGCTCTCTATTTAGAAAACAGAGTGAAAGGATACTTTTTTTTATATACCTAACTTTTTCACTCCATGTTCTGAATGGGGAGCTAGTAATACGCTGTATTCTCAATGCAGAAATGCCTGCTCCAGGGCTTTAAAGATTGCATCTATAATTTAATTTTTATATACAGTTGTGCTCAAAAGTTTGTATTGTGAAGGATTATACCTGAACCAAGGTTCAAGCTACTGATGACCGGATGACCAGTCTGTTTAAAATTGGCTAACTTGGATCATGTTATGCTTTATATGTTGATGAACTTTACCCTAGTTTTAGTGCCTAAAACGTATGCACAATCTCTTTTACTTGTGACATTCTGTGGCTTCTGAGGAGAAGATTTCATCTGTCACCCTCAGCCCCCCTTTCTTATGTCCTCAGTAACTTTATGTTTTTATATATGTATATATATAGATATATATATATATATATATATATATTGTGAGCGAAAAAGCGGAATGCTTGTGCAAGGAACATATATCAGGCCTGCTTTGGTAAACAGCAGCCAGAGAGTTTTCATTTAAATGTCCCAGGGAGAGACGTTAAGTTTGCAATATACATTGTTGATACTATGTAAAACACGGTATGGGTCCCTGGGGTGGAGCATTTGGAGAGCAGGGTGGGCTAGTGCTCCAATAGCAGTAGGTGCTATCTAACAGCCAGACCAGATCTTGTATATACCTTCCAGAGATGTGAACTAATTGATCCTCACCTGTAGCTGGTCAATTGGCAGGCTTTTAAGAAGGGATCAGCCTGCTGCAGAGTGAGGGAGAAAGAGCCAGAGGAATGGTGTGTTTTGCAGCTATATTTTGCTATTGTAAATTGGTAAGTGGGAAAGCCACCCAATTCCAGTTAGTGATTATTGTGTTTAGAAGGTGCTCAAACAAGAGCAAGGAATTTTGTTTTGTTTATTTTGCTGCACCTGTATATTTTGCACCAAATAAATCAGAAAAACTGAGCTGGACGTGTCCTGGATTTTGATTACCCTAGAAGGCTGAGGTTACCATAAGATCTGTGACAAAATCCTTTATAACTGTTGAAATATGCTTAGTTCTGTAAATTCCTTTTATGGTCAAAAAAGAAAAGTGCCTTCAAGGATCCTGTGTTTGTCGCGCAAGTCACAAAGCTATTTACTATATAACCTTTTATGCTCTCCCATTAAAAAGCAGAAGCATCTTTTGATTACACAAACAACCATGTGTGTGTGTGTCTGATTGCTTCTCCAAGCGCTCAAACTTACAATCTGGTTTCCCTTGAACATACTTTGGGTTATTTATTGACAAAAATTTGGTGCCGAAACCCAGGAATGACGGTTCACTTTATCCGGAACTAGAGAGCAGAATAAGTGTCTCTCACTGTGAATGAGTGCTGCAGCAAGGTAAGAAAAAAAAGTGCTTATTTTTCTACCTATTACCTTTACTCTCAGAGATGTGCTTATTCTGTGTGTCCGGGTAAGTGTGAACTTAAAAATTGTAATTTCCAAGAACACATTTAAAGGGACATATTACATAGTAACTGTAGAATACATCTTTGGGGTCCAAGTTATTCTTATTATCTACAAAATACATAGTCTAGTGCACTCACTTATTCACTAGACAATGATTTCAAATCTTACAGATTGTAATAGTTTTATTTAAAAACAACTCACCTAGGCAAAAAATAATGGGGGTTTAGTTACATGCATAAGCCTGCCAAAACGTCAATGTACCCCATTCTTGGCAGGTCCTACTCTAGCAGCCTAATGCTTGCTCTTATGAGATGAATCCACTTACTTGGGAAATACTTCCTCCTGGGACTCTCTGCAAGTCAAGGCTAAATAGGGTCCTTGAATGAGGCACCTGTGACAGGGAGGAGTAAAAAAAACAAGGAGTTGGCTTGGACTCCCAAATATATAAATGAAACCGAGAGGGCTTTACTCACCTGAACATGCATACATTATAGTGTGCTATAATATATATATTTTGCCTAGGTGAGGTGTTTTTAAACAAAGCTATTACAATCTGTAGGATTTTAAATCATTGTTTATTGAATAAACGAGTGCGCTGGATTATGTATTTTGTATGTTATATATATTGGCCCCAGCAGCACCCTATAATGTATGCATATCCTTATTATCTGCCTAGTTGTTTATTTCCTGATCAGAATAAGAATTCCCCAGGACAGGTATACTTTTTTGAATTGAGACAAGTCCTGTAAATAAATTCCACTAGTGGTCCTATGTTCTTGTCTTGACTTAAAGTGAGCAGCTGCATTTAAGTATTTTTAATGGGGAATTCACAGAGTACTCAGGAGGAATTTACTGCCCTTACCATAGTTAAATATCATAAAGACAAAGAGGCAGTTAAAGATTTAAAGAAGCTTCTTAAGAAAGTTAGGATGCCCTCTGAAGGCTCCCTGGACCCACAGATTTGGAAAGAACCTATGGCCAATTATCAAATATAGTTAATGGATAACAATTTAGTTGACGTTGCCCACATATGGCTTGATATTGCAGTGGATTTGACTAAATGTGGTTGTAGAGAAACCAATAGGAATGGAGTACCTGTATACCAATGTTTTGGTGCCATAGGATCCAGCTCTATAGCTATAGCCTCTAGTACCTCATACAACCAACCACCTTACCAGGGTAAGGATGAGGGTGACCCTAAGTCATGTCTCAAACAGACCCATTAAGTCCCTGTCTCCACTACTAATCCAATTACTCAAAAATCTTACTGGTTTTGTCCCAGATGTGAATGTGCTAACCCTTGTGCAGGGTAAAGAGAAATCAGTGTGAGAAACATTTTTTGCCCACCTTTAGATAGGCTGGGAGTAGTTATGATACTCTGAATCAGAGCCCCTGTCAGAAACCTTATTAACTGTTTTATGGATGGTCTACACCCTCCCTTATGCACTACCCTTCAGGCAGCTCATCCTGAATGGACAGGACTCAATTACTCTGATTTATTTAAAGAAGCCATGGGGGTAGAGGCTAATTCTAATACACGCAAGAAACCAACAGCCCTTATGGCTGTGACTGCCCCTAGACAGGAAAGTAGCCACCAGCAAGTAGAATGCTGGAACTGTGGCAGAAAAGGACACATCAAGTGAAACTGTAAATGTCCTTCTCGCTTCAAACCTGACTGTCACAATGCAGCAGCACCCCCGCTTTCCCCTCCTTCACAAGATACTTCTGTTTTCCCATAGGAAATTGACAACCCAGTGTCCCTGCATGCTTTAACTATTCTCGATATAGCTGGACCCTCTCCCACGGTTAATGCTACATTACCAGGTGATAGAAAAGTTCTTTTTTCTGTTAGACACTGGGGCAGTCCGTTCTGTTGTGCAGGAGAACTATATCTTTCCCTATGAGAAATCCGATGATGTGTTTATCATGTGTGGGTGTAGATGGGACCCCTGCAGAAATCCCTCTAACCCACCAGATAAAGCTTAAACTCCATGACTCTTCTCTACTTCTCTCGTTAGCAGATTGCTTGTCAGCCCTAATGCCCCTGTCAATTTTCTAGGCAGTGATATTCTGTCTGCTATTAATGCTAAGATTCAGTACAGTGTGTCTGCAGAGGAATCATTGTCCTTGCCCCTAGAGGACAACCACCTGATATCCCTTGCCAATTTACTAGCAACCCTCACTTTGCCCAATCCTGTGACAGAACCTACCATTGACTTGACCTCAGTCCCTAACTCCCTATGGGCATCCAGTTAAACTGATACCAGTAGACTCTTTGTGGCCCCAGTCAAAGTAAATCTCCTGCCAGGAGCTACCCCTCCCTGTCAGAAACAGTATTCCCGAAGTCCAGCACAAGATGATGCTATTTCCCAGTCGATCCAGGAATTGTTGCCGGCAGGTGTAATTGTCCCAACCACATCCACTTGTAATACCCCCCTGTACCCTGTTAATAAAAAACAGGAGAAAGGCAAGCCAGTGGTATATCGCATGGTGCATGATTTAAAGGACACAAAGTGAAAGCCTAGTGTCAAGGTATCAAGGCAGTGAAGGGGTTAACCCTACGTGAAAATTGGTGAACAAAAAGAGCAAAGAGCACTGTCTATAGAGTATATATTGGTATATACAGCTATATTGATTTAAAGTAAAAATAAAAATAAAAATAAAAAATATATTTATTGGTGAACAAGATACAAGGTGATTATTTCATACATCTACTCCTGAGCCGTCTGTATAGATACATACAGGGGCCTACAGAGATGCTATGCAGAAATAAAAAGGTTTAAAAGGACAGTCAACAGCACCTAGATCACAGCTATTCTCAGATCAGTTGTTACAATGTCTCCACCGTTACAATTAGTAGTACTTGTGGCAGTTCGTCCAGCTGCACAAGATACTTTCTGTAACTATAAACAAAGTGCATGAGACTTAAGCCGTCTGAGTAATATCTCTTCCGTTAAGGTTAATGATATCTCGATATGGTTTCAAATTGAAAAGATATATATATATATATATATATCAACTGTAATTAGAATTACAACGGGAGACCAGTGCTGTCTGAATGCTGTCTTAGAGTTATAATAGGCTGCAAGCTATGGTAGTGGTACGTTCGATTACTGCAATGGTCCCTACTCCGGGCAGTAAATTTAAATTACCCCAAATATAGTGTGGAGAAAAGACAGAGAAAAAAGGAAATATATATCTCTGTGCCTTCAAGGGCACCTGCCAGATGGGAGAGCTAACTGCAGAAAAAGGAAAGGTACAGAAGGAGAGAGGTATTTAAATTAAATTAATCACAGAGTAGTCAAATTTGTAAGTACTAACTGTGCCTTCAAGGGCACCTTCATTTCAAATCACTAGCTGGCTTGCGTCCAAATAACTAGGATCAACACAATAAAGTATTATCAGATGTCCAATATGCATGTGTTAAACACATGTATGACGTTATAACCACAATCCGTGTCAGTGGTTATAACCTTAGTGTCCCTCCCGATACACCCACGACCTATAGTGATATCGTTAGTAATCAGAATATTCTTAGGTATTAGCTGCTGGTGCAGAGAGTATAATGCTAGGAGAGACCAGAAAAACCCCGACGCGCGTTTCGCCGGTAAGGCGGCTTTTCAAGGGGAACGAGATCGTGTAACAGTGGGCTATTAAATAGGGCGCCCAAACCTATAATTGGAATCACGAGAACGTCGACGTCATCAGTCAGGTCTGACGGGAGACGGTGGCCCAGAGGGGTCATAATACTCCGTACAAATTCTGTTTGCATTGTGTTTCACAAACAGTGAAACCGATATACCGATATGTATCTAATAAATAGACACACAATGTAGAGGAGCAAAAGGCATGTACACAGTAAGTGACATACCTAAAACCTGTTACATATATATAGAGCTCATAATGCTCGATCGATAAATTCTGCTCCTTTACATGATAGAGTGTTTGTAATTCATCTACAGAATTAGATATGTTTTTGTAAGGCATGAGACGTAAGGGGCTTGATTCAGACCTTTATTCTATACATTATTTACAAATTGTGATGCTTGCAATGTATATGGCTATTGCATCGGTAAATAACTAGATCCCATCCATATGTCGTGGTAGATAGTATCCCGTTTGAACATATAATATGTGATGTTTGTGTATCATATAAAATCCATATGTACATGTATTTATACTGGGAGGTCATTTATACCGTGGGAGATCCATAAGAATAATAATAATAATACAGCCACAAACCCGTCCAAAAGATTGTCCTCTTTTCTAGGGGGTCGGGAAGATGTTAGGTATGGTATACTAATCGATACCGTAGTCTCATGTAGAGAACACGAGGTGCATTATCTCATGTTCAATACATTTTACAACAAACATATAGGGAAATCAATGGCATATATGCTATATATTTGTAGACGTTCTTGGTTATTGGTAATTTCTGCAAAGATCATATAATTAGAAGAAATTATGATGTTCAAAGGATCATTAAAAATAATTGGTAAAATACTGAAATTTATAATGTAATATGTATAGATAATTAATTATGATCATGAAGTGCCAGTCATGATGACTGAGAAAGTTATATGAATTTTACATGAATCTAGAGGTATAGCAATTGGATATAGTTAATGTATGAAGGGTGTATAGTTGAACTCCTCGTTGAGTCCCCGAGGGGCGAGGGTTCTAAAGGAATATATCCATTTAGATTCTTTTTGAAGTAATTGCTGATTGAAGTTCCCTTTCCTAGGGTTAGGGATCAGCTTTTCAATAGCCTGGAATTTCAGATTGTCAGTATTGCCTTGGTGAAAGTTTATGATATGCCTTGCCACAGGGGTAGGTGTGATGGTGTTCTTTACAGAATTAATATGCTGAAGGATCCTTCGACGAAAAGGTTGAATGGTTTTGCCAATGTACTGGATGTTGCATGTACATGTGATCAGATATACTAGACGAGTGGTACTGCAATTGACCAGTGCATTGGTCTTAATGATAATTTTTGATTGCGTGGACGTAGTTGACTTGGAGGGGGTAATGAACGGGCAAGCTTTACAGTGGCCACACCTGTAAGTGCCCTTTGTGTTGGTGAGCCAATTAGGCTCAGTTGGAATAGGAGCCAGGAAGCTGTGAACTAAGTAGTCTTTCAGGTTCCTTGATCTACGGGCCGTGATCGCTGGATAGCAAGGTAATGACTTTTTCAACACAGGGTTATGTGTAAGGATCGGCCAGTGATTAGACAGAGTTTGTGTCATCTTTCCCCAGCCACCGTCAAAGGTGGCGATACATCTCGGGGTCAAAGAATTGGTTTTTGAGCGTGTAGTCTTCAAACTTTCCACTCTATTTGTACCACTGGCCCGTTGGTATGCCTTTTTTAGAACCCTGTTTGGATATCCCAATGCCTTGAAACGAAGTTTCAATGATTGGCATTCTTGGTAGTATGCTGAGTCCTCAGAGCAATTTCTTCTTGCCCTTAAGTATTGGTCATAAGGGATTGATGCTTTCAACTTATAAGGATGGTGACTCTCCCAATGCAGGAGGCTATTTGTTGAAGTTAGCTTTCTGAAGAGCTCAGTTTGAATAGTACTGTCCTCCATCAGGAGGATCTTTAGGTCGAGGAAGACCAGTTCTTTTTCATCTATGACATGTGTGAGTGATAGGTTAATAGTGTTGTCATTTAGAGTTTTAACAAAATCTTCAAATGTCTTAATTGAACCTGTCCAGAGTATAAACACATCGTCGATATATCTGTACCACTTTAGAATATATTTGTGGTACAGATTATATCGTGGGTCATTCCATATTTTGTCCTCCCACCACCCTAAGAAGAGGTTTGCGTAGGTGGGGGCACAAGTCGTACCCATCGCAATCCCGGTCTCCTGCAAATAGTATTTGCCATTGAATAATATGTAGTTATGCGTCAAGATGAATTCTAATAACGACATGATAAAGGAGATTTGTGCTTCGTCGTATGCTACTGATTCAAGAAATGAGCGACATGCTTGTATACCTATTTTATGTGGGATATTGCTATATAAGGATACAACATCCAAGCTCGCTAATAAGGTATACGGTGGTACCTGAAGTCCTTCCAAAATCAGTAATGTGGACTTGGTGTCTTGTATATAGGATGGTAGGCCTATAACAAATGGATGCAGAATTTTGTCGACATATTTGCTAGCTCGCTCAGTCAGACAGTTATTGCCTGATATGATCGGTCTCCCTGGAGGTGTTCTGATGTCCTTATGCACTTTCGGTAAGCAGTATAGAGTTGCTACCGTTGGGTGCTTGTGTGGTAATAGGTACTTGTATTCGTCTATGTTAATAATTTTATCATCCAACGCTTTTTTAAGTAAGGAATCCAAGTCTTTAATGTACCTTTCAGTGGGATCCTCAGGGAGAACGCTATAATTTAGTTCGTTATTCAGATGTGTCATGCACATGTCAATGTACATGTCCCGGTTGAGTAGGACGATGTTCCCCCCTTTATCTGCAGGTTTTATGACAACGTTACTCGACATTGTCAGTTCTTTAAGGGCTTTCCGTTCAGTGGTAGATAGATTATTGTCCAGTGGGCGTACAGATTGCATTTTTTGCAACTCGCTAGTAGTCATTTCTACAAATAGATCTATATGTGGGGTATCTTTCAAATTTGGGGTAAACCAGCTCTGTGGTTTTCAATTCGTCAGGGATCTGGATGGATTCTGTTCATCCAGTAAACCTGTCAGTATCTTTGAAAGTTCGAAATCCTCCAAACTTAGACCCAGATCATTTGCCATTAGTGCATCTTTTTTAGAATGCATCAAGTTTAATGCTAGCTTTCTGCCAAATAAGTTAATGTCCTTTGACCATTCAAAACTATTGTAGCCTGGGGTTGGTACGAAGGTGAGACCTTTGCTTAGAAGCGAAATATGATTGGGTTTTAATGGGAAATCAGAGAGATTGATGATCCTGTTACATGTCAGAATCTCTGACCCCGTCCCTGTCGCTTGTAGGCCCAACGGTCCCTGTCCCTTAGGCGTCCACTCTGCTCCCGAGGGGGATCCTGACCTAAAAAAGTCTTGGAGACGGTTGAGTTAGTACTGTCCGAGGAGATGGGGGCATCTAGAAATGCCACCGATTTGTCAATGCTCTTAAGGATACCCCTATTCGGTGAGTGACTTGGGACAGGGTCGTTGTTACGTGCACTTTTACTGTATGGTCTTTGTCGGGACCTAGAGGAGCTTATATCAGAGTCTGACCAGTCTGTGTCCGCGGATGTGGAGCCTCCCTGGCTGCTGTTATATCTCCGTGTTTTCCGTTTTTTGCGAAATATTTCGCCTTGTTTAAAATCGTTATAGTCTCTTTGGAATTTAGTGTGTTTTTTTATTCTCAAGTTCTGTCTGAAATGTTCTATATTTTTTTGGAGCTTTGTTTCCATTGGGGAGAAAAGGTTATCCGTTTTAAACCTCTTTATTTGTACAATCTAATTTTGCAAATTTGTCTTTGTTTCCTCTAAGTGTATAGTTTCTACTTTGACCAAAAAGGTCATTAATCTCGCAGAGCAATCCAACAGTATGGCGTTCCATTCGTTTTGTTGCTCTTCAGTTTGAATTTTATCTGGGAGGAGAATGTCCGGTCGGAGGCCCCTAGGGACCAACTTTTGTTGAATATATTGATTAAGACTCGTCAGTTCCCAGAAACTCCTAATATGTTGTCGGTATAGTTTCTGTATTTCGAAAAAGGCATCATTAATGTCAGTGTTACTAGCACAGTTCGTCAGAGGATTTATTGAAAAAACGTTCTGAATATCATCTAGATTTATGACAGGATCTGACAATTTGTCCAGGAGGTCAGTCATTGAAAACTGGCACTTCGGTGGTGGCTATTTGTTAGGATAGGTATTAAAACCTGGGGTTGAAAAGTTTACACAAAGTGAAAGCCTAGTGTCAAGGTATCAAGTGCTCTTTGCTCTTTTTGTTCATGATTTAAAGGACCACTCTAGTGCCAGGAAAACATACTCGTTTTCCTGGCACTAGAGTGCCCTGAGGGTGCCCCCACCCTCAGGGACCCACTCCCGCCGGGCTCTGGGGGAGGAAGGGGTTAAACTTACCTCTTTCTACAGTGCCGGGCGCGGAGCTTTCCTCCTCCTCCTCTTCTTTCTCGCGACGTCATCGGCTGAATGCGCATGCGCGGCAGGAGCCGCGCTCGCATTCAGCCGGTCGCATAGGAAAGCATTCATAATGCTTTCCTATGGACGCTTGCGTGCTCTCACTGTGATTTTCACAGTGAGAAGCACGCAAGCGCCTCTAGCGGCTGTCAATGAGCACGCAAGCACCTCTAGCGGCTTAACCCTCAGTATAAACATAGCAGTTTCTCTGAAACTGCTATGTTTAAAAAAAAAAAGGGTGAAAGCTAGCTGGACCTGGCACCCAGACCACTTCATTAAGCTGAAGTGGTCTGGGTGCCTAGAGTGGTCCTTTAAGAGCTGTTAATGCTGTAACTGAATTAATTGCCCCCAATGTTCCCAACTCTCATACACTGTTGTCACAGATTCCACCTACCTCTGAGGTGTGTACTGTCATTGACCTGGCAAATGCGTTCTTCTCTGTTCCCTGGCACCCAGACAGTCAATTTCTTTTGCATTTACACATAAACACAAGCAATACACATGGACGGCTTTGCCCCAAGGTGCTTAAAATTCACCTTCCATGTATAGCAAGGGCAGATGATGTTGTGTTATTACAATATGTTGATAGCATGTTGATGATTTGCTTTTATGTTGCCGAGATCAGAAATCATGTACAGAGTACACCCTGTCTTTACTAAAATTTCTAACGCAAGCAGGGTGCAAAGCTTCCAAGGCCAAACTGCAGGCATGTGGTCCCACTGTTCTCTTTTTAGGACATTGTATTTCCCATGGTACAAAACATCACAAAGAAGACAGGAAACGGTGGGTGGGGGCCCTAAAAAAAACAATAAGGGGGGACCTACTGTCCCCCCCAGCCCCCACCCCTTAGTGGTGGGTGGGGGCCCTAAATAAAAATTCCCCCACCCCAATCAAAGGTGACTAGGGGTCCCAAAGCCAAGCCTAGTCACCCACCCCCCCACCCCAAAAAAGTTACCCCCTACCTACTCCCCTCACCCTAAAAAATAGTGAAGGGGGAATAAAATAACTAACCTGTAAAGAAAAATTCTACTTACCATTTGACGTCTTCTTTTTTCTAAAATCTTATTTTTTCAGCCCCAAAAAAGGCCAAATAAAAAGCCATATCAGTGTATATCAGGGATCCTTAGGATAGGTGTCAATCCATATCTGCCAAGTGACCCTATGTAGGGGGAACAGTCCCTATTCTGCTCTGTGTCAGTGTGTATCAGGGGTTTTGAGGACAGGTGACCCTATGTAGGGGGAACAGTCCCTATTCTGCTCTGTGTCAGTGTGTATCAGGGGTTTTGAGGACAGGTGTCAATCCATATCTGCCAAGTGACCCTATGTAGGGGGAACAGTCCCTATTCTGCTCTGTGTCAGTGTGTATCAGGGATCCTTAGGATAGGTGTCAATCCATATCTGCCAAGTGACCCTATGTAGGGGGAACAGTCCCTATTCTGCTCTGTGTCAGTGTATTTCAGGGATCCTTAGGATAGGTGTCAATCCATATCTGGCAAGTGACCCTATGTAGGGGGAACAGTCCCTATTCTGCTCTGTGTCAGTGTGTATCAGGGATCCTTAGGATAGGTGTCAATCCATATCTGCCAAGTGACCCTATGTAGGGGGAATAGTCCCTATTCTGCTCTGTGTCAGTGTGTATCAGGGTCTCTGAGGACAGGTGTCAATCCACATGTCAAGGTGTCAAAATGTCATATGTCAGGTGTCAATCCATATCCATTGTGATTTAGGAATGTTAGGTGATTTATGCCCTTTATGGATTAAAACCAGACTCTGCATCAACTGTGTAATTTTCCATGGGAGTTTTGCCATGGATCCCCCTCCAGCATTCCACAGTCCAGGTGTTAGTCCCCTTGAAACAACTTTTCTATCACTTTTGTGGCCAGAAAGAGTCCCTGTGGGTTTTAAAATTCGCCTGCCCATTTAAGTCAATGGCAGTTCGCCCGGTTCTCCGGTTCGCGAACGTTTGCGGAAGTTCACGTTCGCGAACCGAAAATTTCGTGTTCGCGACATCACTACAGAGCAGTAGTAGCTGTTACTGCCCTACTGGACAAAGTCACTGACATTGTCTTAGACAATCGTGTCACCATTTACACCCTACATGACATTAACAGCATTCTGTCACAAGTTCAGCCAAAACACATACATACTGCACGGCATCTCAGGATGCAGTGTGCTCTACTTATGCCTCCTAATGTAACTTTCAAAAGTTGTATGGTGTTAAATCCATCTACATTACTACATTATGGATGACCAGTCTGTTTAAAATTGGCTAACTTGGATCATGTTATGCTTTATATGTTTATATATATAACATATAAAGGAATTTACAGAACTAAGCATATTTCAACAGATATATTTATATATATATATATATATATATATATATATATATATATATTTATATATATATATATATATATATATATATATATATATATAAATATATCTGTTGAAATATGCTTAGTTCTGTAAATTCCTTTTATGGTAAAAAGTGCCTTCAAGCATCCTGTGTTTGTCGTGCGAGTCACAAAGCTATTTACTATATAACCTTGTATGCGCTCCCAAAAGCAGAAGCCTCTTTTGATTACACAAACAACCGTGTGTGTCTGATTGCTTCTCCAAGAGCTTGAACTTACAATCTGGTTTCCCTTGAACATACTTTGGGTTATTTATCCACAACAATAAACCTTTGGAGAAATGGTAATATATGGACCATTTTTTTTTAAAGAAAACATGAGTGAGCAGGCAAAACACAATTCTTTTATTTCCTATGGGATTCATAATCAACTTACTTTAGGTTATAACAGAATGACACAATCATAAAACAAAACAGGGCAACAAAGAAAAAAATGAAATGACCCCTGTTTAAAAGTCTGCATACCCTTCACTCTTAATACTATGTATCATCCCCTTTTTGCATCAATGACAGTGTGCAGTCTTTTGTCATAGTTGTCTATAAGGACTCTAATTCTTGCAGGTGGTATAGTTGCCCATTTGTTTTGGAAAAATGCCTCCAGGTCATGCAAAGTCTTTGGTCGTTTATATAGATATAAAGATTTACTGATTTACTTTAAGGAACAGTACCCTCCATTTACTCTCTATTTTTCCTAATAATAATATAAAGTATCCATGACTTATTCTCTTTGGATCATTTGTTTTGAGATTGAAGTAAACACGCCTCTCAAAGCGCATGAACTGCACGTTTGAGATCTCTCCAGAGTGACTTGATGATATTAAGGTCAGGAGACTGTGATAGCTACTCCATAACCTTCACCTTTTTCTGCTGTACCCACTGGAAGGTCAACTTGGCCTTGTGCTTAGGGTCATTGTCATGTTGGAAAATCCAAGAACGTCCCATGCGCAGCCTTCGTGCAGAAGAATACAAATTGTCTGCCAGTATTTTATGATAACATGTTGCATTCATCTTGCCATCAATTTTCCAAGATTCCCCATGCCTTTAGAGCTCACCCCCCCCTCCCCCCCAAAAAAAACATTAGTGAGACACCACCATGTTTCGAAGTGGGGATGGTATTCTTTTCAATATAGGCCTTGTTGACCCCTCTCCAAACATAGCGCTTACGGTTGTGACCATAAAGCTCTATTTTGGTCTCGTCACTTCAAATTACAGTATGCCAGAAGCTTTGAGGCATGTTAAGGCATATTTTTTGAGGCATGTTGGGCATATTGTAACTGAGCTTTTTTGATGGCATTGGCGCATTAAAGGCTTCTTTCTGGCAACTCGACCATGCAGCTCATTTTTGTTCAAGTATTGTTGTATCATGCTCCTGGAAACAACCACACCGTCTTTTTCCAGAGCAGCCTTTATTTCTCCTGAGGTTACCTGTGGTTTTTACTTTGTATCCCAAACAATTCTTCTGGCAGTCGTGGCTAAAATATTTCTTGGTCTACCTGACCTTGGCTTGGTATCAAGAGATCCCCACATTTCCTACTTTTTAATAAGTGATGGAACAGTACTGACTGGCATTTTCAAGGCTTTGGATATCTTTTTATATCCTTTTCCATCTTTATAAAGTTCCATTACCTTGTTTCGTAGGTCTTTTGATAATTATTTTCTTCCCTTCCCCTTATGGCTCAGTAACTAGCCTGTGCGAAGCATCCACGTGAGAGCTAACATATTGACTATTTAATCATAGACACTAATTGCAATTTTAAAAGCCACAGGTGTGGGAAATTAACTATTAATTGCTATTTTAAAGGACCACTCTAGTCACCCAGACCACTTCAGCTCCATTAAGTGGTCTGGGTGCCAGGTCCCCTAGGTTTTAACCCTTCAGATGTAAACATAGCAGTTTCAGAGAAACTGCTATGTTTACATTACAGGGTTAATCCAGTCTCTAGTGGCTGTCTTCCTGACAGCCGCTAGAGGCGCTTCTGCAACGCTGAATGCAGAACGTCCATAGGAAAGCATTGAGAAATGCTTTCCTATGGGCGTTTATAATGCGCACGTGGCTCTGGCTGCACATGTGCATTCCGCTCCACTCGGGAGCTGACTTCAGAGTGGGAGGAGAGGTCACCAGTGCCGAGGGAGCGGGAGGGGACCCTGAGGGTAGGGGGGACGTAAGGGTTATATAGTGTCAGGAAAAATAGTCTGTTTTCCTGTCACTATAGTGATCCTTTAACCTGTGTGAGCCACCTTGTGTGTCTGTAACAAGGGCAAACATTCAAAAGCATGTAAACTTTTGATCAGGGCCATTTGGGTGATTTATGTTATCATTATGATTTAAAAAGGAGCCAAACAACTATGTGATAATAAATGGCTTCATATGATCACTATCCTTCAATAAGAGACTTTTTTTTTTGCATGATTAGTCATATTTTCAAAATCAATGACAAAATTTCACAATTTCTGCCAGGGTATGCAAACTTTTGAGCACAGCTGTATATGTATATGGACTGTTTTAATTTCTATATATAGATTTTTTTTATATTAATAAGTCTATTAAAATATATATTTTTTAGATTATTTTTTGTATCTTTTTTTTTATATTTCTCCTCATTTTATGATGCTGTTCCCTTTTATACAAAAATAATAAAATAGGTATGCAAGTACACCAAAGGTGACTATGCCTCCCCTGCCTGGAGGTAATGGTAGTAGTCAGTTAAAGATTATATAGAGTATATATAGCTAAAAAGAAAACAAAAGGTATATAGCAATATTTATCTAGAGAATTGCAAGCTATAAAACACACCCGGACTGTGAAGTCATAACCCTATAGGGCTAATTCCTATGTCCATATAAGAACAATCAGATAGTTTTCTCAATATAGTTCCTGAGTAGGTAAAAAGAGCTTTATTGGTATGGCTCCAATGAAATATATAAACCAGGAGTATTAGAGTTAATATCGGAGTACATTATTTAGATGAGTCTCAGTAATCCTAAAGTGCAGCTTCTAGTCAAAAGTCAAAACAGACAGGAGTTATTGACAAATTGCCAAGGTACTCCTTCTGAATACTAGTGTCTTATTAGGTTGTATAGATATTGTGACGGTAGTGGACTCCCAAGTTCCTTTTGTGTTTTGTCACACTGTGCCTATTATTTGTGCAGGGTATGTTGAATGTATTGCTGGTCTGTGCATCCCCCCTCCCCCTTTTTCCTGTCCTATTGTTTCCCCAGCAGGGTGTTGTCCCAGGGACACTGCCAGACCAGTTTAAACTGGCTGCCCTGTCCCTCCTCAATCTCCCATAAGCCCTTGCTATTGTCTGACCCCACCCTTCCATGTACTGTAGTTCTCTCATCAAACTATTGTATGTAAATTAAGTTATTGGGGGTTTAAACTATGTGTGCTGTATTCATTAAAGAGTTGCTGTTTTACTTCACCATGTGTCGTCTGGTGTTTGGTCCAGGGTGGAAAAGGCCCTGAGTGATCCCAGTTAAGCCTCGGCGTCTGGGTCTGAAGTGTTCCAGGGTCCCTGATAGCTACAAGGAAGCAGACTTAGCGAAGGTACTCGGTCGGAGTACTGGAGCTCCGTTACAGATATATATCAACAGGTGATGGTGATTATAACAACTTGTCTAACAAGCTGTCCAATGGAACGATGCTGTCAATAGCCAAATATTGTACTCAGATGTATGATAGTGGGTGTTGAATAGCCCGGAATGCAAACAGGTGACAGGTGACAGTGGACATCCAGCCACATCAGGATTGTGTCCGACAGACTCCTTGAGGCCGCCATCTTGGCCCATTCAGTGAGGCGTGCTTAGAGGCCTGGCTCCACCAGCAATATGACATGTAGCCGGTATTGAGAGGGTGAGCCGGGATGACACCCACCGGCAGGGGGGAGATAGAGGTGCCTGACCGTGTCCACCTGAGTCAACAAGATTGTCAGCAGGGAGATCAGCCATTTCTCTTATGCCTGCACCCACTGGTCGGCCACAAGTATTCGTCGGGTTCTGGCTGCCCGTCAAGCAACAAGAAGCTGTAAAGTAGGCCTTGTATGTATTCTGACCACTTCCAGAGCCAAGATTATATTAGTATTATCATATTTTAGCAGTAAATTAGCTCAATTTTAGTATTCTTGCATGGAGCACAAGCTGAATGCGACCATTCAGGATGGCGGCCAGGCCTCGCCCCCTGTTTTTTGTTCTTTAATAATTGAGGCCTTGAACGAAGAAAGTAAGATAATGGGCAGAGCCCACTCTAAGGGTTCTGATGCCAGGAGTACATTGGCCCCATTTTCCAGTAATTGGGCCAACCGTTTTTGCAATGGTTTGAAGAGCACTGCCTGTGTTCAGTAAATTATGTTTATTTCTAACGTATACATTAAGTACATTAATAATAGAATGGAAAAAAGGACTTTAACAGAAACTTATGCTTTTCACCCAAATTTCAGGTTCATCATATACCAGTCCACATCATGCTACTGTTGATTGGTGCCACCATGAATGGTGTCCATCCACAAACTACAAGACTTAAAAACTGAAATACTGAACATAAATAATGCAATCCTACCGTACAAACTTATAGTATTGCAAGTACGGCCAAAAGGAACATTTGGGAAGGTCTCTAACATCCACCAGCTCTGTGATGTCGTCATGGAGGAGTGGAAGAGGACTCCAGTGGCAATCTGTGAAGCTCTGGTGAACTAAGGCAGTGCTGGAAAATAATGGTGGCCACACAAAATATTGACACTTTGGGCCCAATTTGGACATTTCCACTTAGGGGTGTACTCACTTTTGTTGCCAGTGGCTTAGACATTAATGGTTGTGCGTTGAGTTATTTTGAGGGGACAGCAAATTTACACTGTTATACAGGCTGTACACTTACTACTTTACATTGTAGCGAGTGTCATTTCTTCAGTGTTAAATCACTTATTATTTTGTGGTCACCTACAACCGAATTCTTGAGGAAATACGGAAAATCATTAAAGACCTACAACTAATGTTAACAGAAGATGAGACTCTGAAAAACATTTTCTCTAAAACACACATTTTGGCCTTCAGACAACCACCAAACCTCCAACAAAAATAAATCAACAGGAAGCTACCCACTGATGGGGGGAATAAAGAAAACAGGACCAGTCAATGCAAAAAAAAAAAAACTCGCTGCAAACTGTGCCAGCACAAATGCACAGACAACACAGCTACACACAACAATAAAACTTACAAACTTACAGCATTAAAGGTTCATACTCCTGCACATCCAGCAATGTGGTATACATGATTCAATGCACCAAATGCCACCAAGGATGCTACATTGGGGAAACCAATTAAATGGCAGAATGAATATGCACAGAAACTCCATTATACACCACAAAGAAGAATCCTATTGCACTCCTGTGGGACACCACTTTACGCAGCTTGGCCACTCAATGAAGGACCTAAAAATCAAAGTACTGAAAGGGGGTTTTAAAAATACCCAAGAAAGAAAAACTTTTGAAGCCAGAATGAATAAATGGTTTAACAGCAAGAATAGAGGACTAAATATTGATTTGTGTTTCCTGTCCCACTACCAACACTTTACATGAACACTCCCCCAGCATTATCTTACTGTTCTCTCATATGTATCAACATTTTAAAATGCATTCCAATATGTTTATTCTATCAATATACAAAGTACTACAAAATGTGTAGACCTATGTTTTCCCATATGTATGCTTATATATGTATCAATAGTAGATACAGTACTTAGTGGAAATGGAAATATAAATTGCAGATCGATTAATTCTAAATATGCTCAATTCCTCTTTAAATGTGAATGTATCAGCTGGTCAGATCATTACCTCCTATAGTATAAGGTAGGTAAGAGTCCAAAGGCTGCTGAAATGTTAATCTAGTATGGGTTATATGACAATCAAAGTACAGAGCCGATACACAGTATATTCATAAAAAATAAAAATTATTAGAATCCCACAGGGGGTTTAAAATCGGCATCTTCACATCGGTTCACATCGGTTCCTGAGAGCAAGCATACTGGAACGCATCCAAAGCCGCAGTGGAACGCACGCGGCCAGAATCCAGTGTCATTCCAGCACGAGGAGGTCCTAATTCACTTCTATCCAGCCGGCAAGAAAGTGATATCAACATCACCGGACCCCCAGTCTGAAATACCTGGTACTATTGCTACTCTTATCTGGGACTGTTTTATCCACTAGTCTTTTATATATTATTGTGTTTGGTCGACAGTTTATATGTACTAATACATTTATCTTAATAGTACTCTGTCTGCTACACTTTATAATAGACTCAACTATAAGGATTTTAAACCCCCTGTGGGATTCTAATAATTTGTATTTTTTATGAATATACTGTGTATCGGTTCTGTACTTTGATTGTCATATAACTCATACTAGATTAACATTTCAGCAGCCTTTGCACTCTACCTACCTTATACTATAGGAGGTAATGATCTGACCAGCTGATACATTCACATTTAAAGAGGAATTGAGCATATTTAGAATTAATCGATCTGCAATTTATATTTCCATTTCCACTGAGTCCTGTATCTACTATTGATACATTTCAATAAGCATTCAACACTTTTTATTTGTAACACCTGGCGGTGGTTATCTGTTACAAGTGATACAGTGGTTATGGTAGCCACATCCTATCTCGAAATCTAACTCTAGAAGGATACTCCACCATTTTTTGGTGTTTATTTTTGTGCATATGACTTAATGTGCATGTATGTATATGTGTTTGTGTATATGTATGTGTATGTATAAAGTGTGTATATACAGGCATGCATGTATGTATATGTGAATAGGTGTATGTATACATATACATATATATGGGTCTATGTATGTGTAGGCACATTGGTATAGGTGTAGGTACATGTATTGGTGCTTGTGTGTTGATTTATGTGTAGGTGTGCATATACATATATTTCAGCGTTGTATTTATATGTATAGTGTTGTATGTACTTGTGTATAGTGTGCATGTACTGGTCTATACTTGTACATATACACTACTCGTGTATATGTAGATGTATGTGTGTGTCTGTGTATGCTGGATATAGGCCTTCATGCATATCCTGTAACTCTTAGATGGGAATTCATGCATTCTTAATAAGTAATTATCATTATTTTCACTCCCCCCCTTCTAGCAACATCTTTTGCACTGTTTGCTTGGGGGGGGGGTTCTCTCTCTTCCCCCTCACTCTGTGATCTTCACACAAGATATTTACAACCCTCTGCAAGAATGGTGTCTATTGTCTATGAAACCTGTGTCTTATCTGCACTCATGAGGCTTTAACCCCTGTATCACAACTCATCTTTGAATGCTATGTGTCGTCTTGCTCAGAAATGCTTTAGACTTGAGAAAGGGAGGTTCTCCTAAAAGCGTGTCATTAAAAAATTCTGTTAGTCCAATAAAAAAGGTATTACAAGATAAAAGTTGTATCAGTTTTTTACACACACATATATATTACCTAAAATTAGGAAAAGTTTTAAATATATTCTTTTTTTTAACCAATATATTCTTTTTTTTAACCAAACATTGATCAAAATTGGGACCTCATGAAATTTTGTTGATCCCCAATGGTTGAAGCAAGAATATTGCTTTATAAGACCCCAGGCACTATTCAGGAATATATTATACATACATTATGGCCCTTAAGCTGCTCCTGTTCCATGTCCTAGCGCCGCGCTTTGTATGGTCGTGTATTATTTGTGAGATATTTTTGATGATCGATGCTGAAATCTGTTATAATTACATATTATGGCGATATGATCTTCATCTGTGAGTAGAGGATTGGAGCATGGCAGAAACCACCTGTAGAGGAACCAAATATGGCACTATTAAGAAAGTATGGCGGGATTACAGAGATGTATTAGTTTTTACCTGTCATTCATAGTTTTTAGATTTTATGGTCCCTGGGGAATCCCAAAGTTGAGGAAACAGCTTTGGACCTACTTTGCATTATTTTATTTTTATTGTTTTAATAAAATCTTTCCAATTCTTACCTGCTTGGCTGGAGTACCTGTCATGAATAAAAAGTCACCGGAGGTGTGAGCAGTGGCCCCCTAGGGATCGGGGTAAGACCCATTGAGCGCTAAGATTTTACATTATCATGTGAGTGCAATTATTAAGCAGTGACTTTATTATTCTTGCACATACCACACTATGCTTTTTGTTCAGTGTTTATGTTTCACATTCCAGCTGTATCCCTAATAGTTAGCTTTCAAAGAGCTATTAATGTTTGTGTTTCTTCTTTTTCCCCCTAACATAAATGAATGGATTTGTCTTTAGTTAGCATAACTAATTCTGAAACCTGTCTCCCCGTTAGTTCCAGTTAATACTGTTCAAAATTGGTGCCCAAAATCACATTTTCAAGGTGTAATTTTTACAACTTTCTTAAGTAGTATTATTGAGTTATTAAAGATTACCTTAGTTAAATCCTCTTTAGAGTAAGTTTCAAGTTTAATTTTTGTTCATCTGCCACTCAGATGCCCAGTGCCAAAATGTGTGTATGTCCTGCAGATAAACGATATACTTTTCAAAATGTATTAATATACCTGATTACCAATGGGTAATTGCTTAAATAAGAAATAAAGATGCTTAGAGCTCAATAAGCCTGGGAAATGTTTAATCATGTAATCATCCTCCTTTGCACCACATTATTAATAATATTATTATTATTTATATAGCGTTAACAAATTCTGCAGAACTGTGCAATGAATGTCAAACCATTGCTCAAATTTCTGTATTAGAACAACCTTGCTTTCTTCATTCATCTTAAACTCCAAAAAAGCTTTCTGCATATCCGCATAGATATCTACAAAACCTTCAGTAGGCATCATTACTTCTGCAAGGTACATTCAACTTGTCATATCCCAATCCACACCACTAGATGGAGACTCTAGAGGGAATCAGACCACGATTCCACTGTCATATTGTCTGAATATGTTAAAAAGTTAATCCAACATTTTATTATTCTAACTTTAATTCACCTTTATTTGTTTTGCTGCTCAGTTCTTACATTCTCTTTTTTTTTTATGCATTAAGAACAGGTAAAAACTCACCATGGATCCAATAAGAGAAGCAGATTGTGTCAGTCGCCAGTGCGCAATGTTTGCTAAAGACAGACATAATTTTTGCAGAGAACTCACAATAGTCATTCGGAAACAGAGTTCCAGGCTCACTGAGGCCTTGATTTAATATTGTTGGATAAGCTTTCATATCTATTTAATATTTTTGGATAAGCTTTTAAAATTATTTAAAATTGGGAAACATATTTTTATTGTGTAATATTTGATAGATTTTAATATATTTTCATATATTATATAACAATTTAATATTTTGAAAAAATAATAATGAAAAGTGTATGCAAAAATATTAAATGATTTAGAAAGCATATTCAACAGTGTTAAAACGAGGCCTAGATACCTGCTCACTTACAGGCCATCTTAATGATCAAATGTACTTTTTAAAAAATATTTGCTGGTTGATGATATAGACCTCTTCCTAGACACATCTAAGACACATCAAAATCATATACAGACTGCTCATTCAGTGTGGACTACCGAATGTTTAACTGTTGACATTAGTCCTTTGATATGTAGATATGATCTGTAAATGCACACATTTTTCTATATGTATCTACAGTAGGTCAATGATTAGCCACCAGTTTCAGGAGACTAGTTAGACTGGCTAAGTATAATCAATTTTGCTGAATTGTCAATCAATCCAATATGGTGGAAAATCTCACAGGGTAGTCCATCTTTTTTGTTTAACTTACAAGGTTTTAGGTGCACCTTTAGCCTACAGGTTGATATTCTGCTGTTTTTTTTTGTTTTTTATTTTCTAGTTAATCACTCGTAAAGACTTATGGTCTTGAGATGTGCATATAATCTACAATCTATTGTGCGTTTGTTTTTTTCCTAGTAAGGCAAGCTTTATGCCAGGCTTCCCATTCTCGCACTGCTGTGCTTGATTAAACAGGGCTTTGCATTCTTAGTCTTGCACCTTCCCCCCCAGGAAAGTGGCAATCCATTTTGCAAGAGTTTGCATCTTACCTTGGTCCCACTGAGTTTGCAGTCTCCTAACACCGGGCATGGTCACATCCAACTTTTGCAGAGAATCATCTTGGTGCTCTCCGTTAATAATTGAAGCTTTGTCCATGGAATATGCACAGACTTGACACTAGCCAGACCATAACTTTTATTCTAGGTTGGCTAATGTTGCTGCCTAAAGTGGAGTTGCACCTATGGCAGCAGCATTAAATATCATGCTGAAATACTGCACATGGAGTGGTCATGGTGCTTGGAGAGTTGCCCTATAGCAGTTTTGATAGTGCAGTTTAACTAGCAGAGTACAGTGCTTTAGCTGGCTGATCATAATAAAACATAGTCTTCAACAACTGGAGTGACATCACTACTCCCATCTGATTTGACTACTCAAGAATCTATTCTTTAAACAGTGAATTTCAACCAAATGGTAGGTGATTGCAGTTCAGCTGTAACATGGTGACTGTTTTAACCAAGTTAAATGTATTATTATTCACAAAAGTTTGTAAATTTATATGTGTGCTCTCCGATTTGTCTCTGAAATAAACCAAATCTTAGTTTTCATTGTAAAGAGGGGGAAGTCTGCTCAGTCTGTGCAGCAGGCACTGGGCAGCTTTGTAAGCTGACCGTACCTGATCCTCCTGAGATCATCTCTTTATAGACTATCTGATGTAGTGTGTCCTTCCCAACAGTGTAATATATTTCTTTTGTCATGGAGAAAGAGGTGCACATTTGTTTTATAGAGACATACAGGTTATAACATAATTATTATATTTGGCTACTGTGTTATTGAAGTTTAGAATTGCTTTAAGTTGCAGGGCAGTTTCATTACTCTCTACCCTTAAAACACTTCTCTTTCCTTAGCAGTCAGCTGTTGTGCAGTTGAGCTGTTCTTTTGTCTTTTTTTTTTAATGAATCACACTAAGATACATTTTAAAATAGTAGAGATTCATTCAACTACCATTCAGCTATTCATAAATTCAGTGATCCTGAACCAAATGCAGGATTATTGATCCAAATTAATGCAGATTTGTAAAAATAAATACATTTGAATTCTGCATTTAGTGTAAAAACCCGCTAAGTGTCTGCTAAATATGGACACTTGATTAGTATTAAACCATTAATACTTATTTAATGTTACATGTAAGGATAGCATCAGACGTTATACCACTCCAAATAGATATTTCATATTTTTGTCCCTTTCTTTTCCCATTTTATAAGGTTTGCCCTCCTTTCTCTATGATAAAACCAGCATCAACATACTTGTAAGAGAGCATGTTTTCAAACGTATATAAGATCTGCTCTTAGGTTATTTTTTTCGTGGGTGATTTTCCTTAAACACAAAAATATATTTTTATTTGTTTTTGAACATTCATAGTATTAGAAGTGTGTAATTTATGGAATAATCTGGCTGCACATGGATCCACGGAAAATTGATCTCAATGTTGTTCAGAGAAACTGCTATGTTTATCAATTAGTTAAGCCTTCCCCCTAATCCTCTAGTGGCTGTCTCACTGACAGCCGCTAGAGGCGCTTGCGTGATTCTCACTGTGAAAATCACAGTGAGAGCACGCAAGCGTCCATAGGAAAGCATTATGAATGCTTTCCTATGTGACCGGCTGAATGCGCGCGCAGCTCGTGCCGCGTGTGCGCATTCAGCCGATGGGGAGGAACGGAGGCGGAGAGGAGGAGGAGAGCTCTCCGCCCAGCGCTGGAAAAAGGTACGTTTTTACCCCTTTCCCCTTTCCAGAGCCGGGCGGGAGGGGGTCCCTGAGGGTGGGGGCACCCTCAGGGCACTCTAGTGCCAGGAAAACGAGTATGCTTTCCTGGCACTAGAGTGGTCCTTTAAATAAAAATTCTGTATAGGAAGTGATTCAAGCAGAAACAATACGAATATATATTGATCGCCCCATGACCACTTCTAAGAGAAGAACTATCCTAGCAATCCTCAAATTATTTAAGAAGCTTATTGTGGTACATACGATGGTACATATGGTATGGTTGCCTGGCTAAACAATAGGAACAAATAACATGGTCATACAATAAAAGTAGCTATCATTTGTAAACAGAGTTTAAAAGTTTGAAATAATCCATTTCCAATAATTTACATAAATATACATATGCCAGAATTTTGAAATGTGATCCACTTAAAAAGCGTAAAAAGTGAGGAAAAAGTTTACATGAAAAAGTTTTTAAAAATTGTTTTTTATATACTAAAAATAGTTTTATATATATATATATATATATTTATTTGTAACATTAATCTCACGGCGGTATTATTCACTATGAACCATTTTTAAATTTCATTCACTATATTAGTAGATGCTATCTTTAGAAACACGATATACATCTGATTATTATTTATCTGGATCATGATGATAACTCCGTTTGAATAGATCTCTGTTTACACGCTCCCTTGGTAACAGGTTTACAAACCCCGTAAGTCCTTACATCACAAAGGGGCGGGACTTAGTGTAACGCATGCGTACGGAGGAAGTGGGGACGCTTACACACAGGTGATGGGAATTAGGTAGGTTAGTCTTTCTTATATAAAGTCAGTGTTTGTACAGCTGTGAAATGATGTCCTGATGAACGTTCTAATGTGAGAACTGAAACGTCGACCTTTGGATGGTGAGCTAAGCTTATCTTTGGATTAAACCTTATTGTCTTTTAAGTCCTCGAGTGCTGACTTTGCTTTGGATTTAAAAATTGTGCAGCCGAGCACCGGGCAGACAACACAGGGAAGCAGAAGTGCAAGACCTATATATTATATCTATAACCTAATTTGTATTGGCTGAATCAGGATAGTTCCCTCTTTACATTTACCAGGTTGCACAAAATGTTCATACAGACATATCATGCTGTAGTTTTTTATAATAAAGCAATTCAATTACCTTCTCTGAAAAACACGAAGGGTTACGATGTTGAAGCAGTGTGATAATCAATGACCATATCCTTGAAAAATACAAAAAAAGACAAGAGAGACAGATTAATCAAGAATAGTGTACAATATAGACTTCAAATCAAAATGAGCATTCATTTCCCAGGGTTCTTAGGTATTAAACTTTGTCCAAAACAATT
This sequence comes from Pelobates fuscus, assembly GCF_036172605.1. NCBI lineage: Eukaryota > Metazoa > Chordata > Amphibia > Anura > Pelobatidae > Pelobates > Pelobates fuscus. The sequence goes on from NC_086328.1 coordinate 44,675,191, forward strand.
ACCTTTGTTTCAATTTGTTTCCATCTCTCTCATATTCTAAAATACTTGATTCAAAACCTTAAAGGCACTCTCAAAGCATTATGACCTCAACAGTTTACTGTAGTGAAAAGGGTCTAAAACATGGGGGTCTTAACACTACCCAAAGATCGCTCAATCTGGCAACAACGTGATAATCAGGCCACAATATTTGTATAAATCAACAGGATTCAGTTGACAATTCCATTCTCATTGGCTTCCTCTAGTCTGCCATTTATTTCTTACCTGCCTTCGGGACACTCATTGCAGCCATAGAATTACATAGCTTTGTCGGATTTAATATCGAACACTATATAGTTTATCTACAAATTCATCTCTACCTCAGTGGACTGATAGTACCATAGACGCAAGCAATTTGCTTCTGTTTCTTATAAGAGGTAGCGCATCCCCAATTTCACATTCGTGGACCATTCCACATTTACCTTGAGGTTTTCATTACTCTCTTTTTGTCAATACTCCTGATGGTAAATCCACATTTAATCTAAATTCCTTTTTTATTTTATCTGTCATCTATCATGCAGGAGAGGGCAGAAATAAATGTTAAAATAATTGTTTTTGTTTTTTTCATGGTCTATGTTTTGTAAGATGCTTCAACATTTTTCTACCAGCTTTTTGTTGTTTTCACACTTAAGAAGCAAACTGAACTTGTTCCATGGTTCCACCTGTGAATTGCTATACCATACATAAAGCTTAATGGGACACTATCATAGGCGTGCGCACTGGGTGTGCCGGGTGTGCCTGGGCACACCCTAATCCCCGCGGCACGCCTATGTATTGAGACCGGCAGGGGAGATCTCAGGATCCCCCCTGTCGGCTCATGCAGAGCCGGCGCTATCCGAGCACCGGCTCTGCTCTAAGCCTCCCCTCACCAACCCACAGGCAGTGAGGGAGGCAGGAAAGGACCCGGGGAGCTCTTGCCAGCAGCTCCGCCGGGTTCCTCTCGCGAGATCTGAGCGTTGCCGCGGCAATGCTCAGATCTCGCGAGAGTGAACTCTAGCCCCGCAGGCTAGAGTTTACTCTCCACTGGACAACCAGGGATGGATGAAGGATCCCCCCTCTCTACATAAGGTTCTCCACTGGACCACCAGGTAAGGCAGCAAGGAAGGATCCCCCCTCCCTACATAAAGTAAGTAAGAAGGGAGGGGGGATATTTATTAACTAATCTGCCCCCACCTCCACCCCCACAAATTACCCAAACATACAGCACACACACAGCACACAAACAGCACCCACACACATACAGCACACAAACAGCACCCACACACACATACAGAACCCACACACAGCACACAAACAGCACCCTCACACACAGCACACAAACAGCACCCTCACACACAGCACACAAACAGCACCCTCACACACACACACAGCACACACACAGCACACTAACAGGACCCTAACAAACACACACACAGCACACTACCAGTACCTTCACACACAAACAGCACCCTCATACACACTACAGCACCCTCACAAGCGCACACACAAACAGCACCCTCACACACATAGCACACTACCAGCACCCTCACACAGCACACACACACACAGCAGTGTATGTGTGTGTGTATATATATATATGTGTGTGTATGTATGTATATATATATATATATATATATATATATATATATACATACATACATATATATATACGCGCCGTGTGCTTGTGCTTTAGGGTGCGCACCCTAATGCAATAACCTGCGCACGCCTATGGATACCCTAATGCAATAAGCTGCGCACGCCTATGGATACTATAGTCACCGAAACAAGCTTAATGAAGCAGTTTTGGTGTGTAGGTCATGCCCCTGCAGTCTAACTGTGCAATCTGTTTCCATGTAGGCATAAATCAATTTAGTTTCTGTATATGCAGCCCTAGCTACACCTTCCCTGACTGTAACACAGCCTGCATGAAAACAAAATGATTTCATATTCAATTAGATGTAACTTACTTTACAAGTTTTTATCTCCTGCTCTGGTATTTAAACTTTAATGACATACAGGAGGCTCCTGCATGGCCTATCAAGATATTAACAGTGCAGGAGATAAGAAATTCTAAATCAAACAGACTGTGCAATAAAGGTATAAACATTAGATCTCAGTTTACAGTAAATGTTTAGCAAGACTGTGCATAAGCAACATGATTTAACTCCTAAATGACAGAGAATTTAGCAGTAAGATTACAGGGATATGATCTATACACCAAAAACTGATCCTTTGAGATAAACCTCTCTTACACTATACAGTCAGGTCTATAAATATTGGGGCATCAACACAATCTTTTTGGCTCTATACACCACCACAATGTATTTGAAATTAAATGAACAAGATGTGCTTTAACTGCAGACTTTCAGCTTTAATTTACATCCAAATCAGGTGAACGGTGTAGGAATCAGCTGTTCCATGGCCAGGTGTGTGTTATTCCCTCATTATCCCATTTACAAAGAGCAGGTAAAAGAACCAGAGTTCATTTCAAGTGTGATATTTGCATTTGGAATCTGTTGCTGTCAACTCTCAATATGAGATCCAAAGAGCTGTCACTATCAGTGAAGCAAGTCATCATTAGGCTGAAAAAACAAAACAAACCCATCAGAGAGATAGCAAAAACATTAGGTGTGGCCAAATCAACTGTTTGGAACATCCTTAAAAAGAAAGAACGCACCGGTGAGCTCAGCAACACCAAAAGACCGGGAAGACCACGGAAAACAGCTGTGGTGGATGACCGAAGAATTCTTTCCCTGGTGAAGAAAACACCCATCACAACAGTTAGCCAGAACAAGAACACTCTCCAGGAGGTAGGTGTATGTGTGTCAAAGTCAACAATCAAGAGAAGACGTCACCAGAGTGAATACAGAGGGTTCACCATGAGATACAAACCATTGGTGAGGCTCAAAAACAGAAAGGCCAGATTAGAGTTTGCCAAACAACATCTAAAAAAGCCTTCACAGTTCTGGAACAACATCCTATGGACAGAGGAGACCAAGATCAACTTGTACCAGAGTGATGGGAAGAGAAGCGTATGGAGAAGGAAAGGAACTGCTCATGATCCAAAGCATACCACCTCGTCAGTGAAGCATGGTGGTGGTAGTGTCATGGTGTGGGCATGTATGGCTGCCAATGGAACTGGTTCTCTTGTATTTATTGAGGAGGTGACTGCTGATAAAAGCAGCAGGATGAATTCTGCAGTGTTTCGGGCAATATTATCTGCTCATATTCAGCCAAATGCTTCAGAACTCATTGGACGGCGCTTCACAGTGCAGATGGACAATGACCCGAAGCATACTGCAAAAGCAACCAAAGAGTTTTTTAAGGGAATGAAGTGGAATGTTATGCAATGGCCAAGTCAATCACCTGACATGAATCCGATTGAGCATGCATTTCACTTGATGAAGACAAAACTGAAGGGAAAATGCCCCAAGAACAAGCAGGAACTGAAGACAGTTGCAGTAGAGGCCTGGCAGAGCATCACCAGGGATGAAACCCAGCGTCTGGTGATGTCTATGCGTTCCAGACTTCAGGCTGTAATTGACTGCAAAGGATTTGCAACCATGTATTAAAAAGTGAAAGTTTGATTTATGGCTGTTAATCTGTCCCATTACTTTTGGTCCCTTAAAAAGTGGGAGGCACATATACAAACTGTTGTAATTCCTACACCGGTCACCTTATTTGGATGTAAATACCCTCAAATTAAAGTTGAAAGTCTGCAGTTAAAACACATGTTGTTTGTTTCATTTCAAACACATTGTGTTGGTGTATAGAGCCAAAAATATTAGAATTGTGTCGATGTCCCAATATTTATGGACCTGACTGTACATGATTTGTGAATTTTGAGACACTACAATACCCGATTAGATTAGATTCACTAAACTTCAAAATAAAAAAGTGATAGTCAAAGAGAGCAAAACCAAAGCAGTTTTTTTAAGTACATAAGTGCTAAAAAAATAATAGTGTGGGTACACCAAGAACCGGGGGTGTTCATTAATGAAGACCAGGAAAAGGCAGACATTTTAAATAACTTTTTCTCCTCCATATATATTAAGGAAGAACCTATGGCAATAGATATGCAAATAATTGCTGCAAAAACCTTTCAGAAAAATTGTAATTGGATGACTCAAGACAATGTGCTGCAGCAACTAAAGAAAGTTAATCTAAACAAAGCTCCAGGGCCTTACGGTATTCAACCATGAGTACTTAAGGAACTAAGTGTGGAAATAAGTGAAAATCTGGTTTTAATCTTTCAGGATTATTTTCTTTCAGGAAGCGTACCAGAGGATTGGAGAAAGGCAGATGTGGTTCCTATATTCAAAAAGGGTTCAAAATCCATGCCTGGAAATTATAAATCTGTGAGCTTAACTTCTGTGGCTGGGAAAGTATTTAAAAGGTTATTAAGAGATATTTCTATGGGAAGAACTTGGTTACCAGCAAAAATTTGCATGGTTTTACGAAGCATAGGTCATGTCAAACTAAGTTGGTATTTAATACAGTTCCACACAATAGATTAGTGTTCAAACTCAAAGAAATTTGTCTAGATGAAAATTGTTGTTCTTGGGTAGAACATTGTCCAAAAAATAGATTGCAGAGGGTTGTCATAAATGTTAAATGTTCAAGCTGGACAGAGATGGCAAGTGGTGTCTCTCAGGGTTCTGTTCTGGGACCCCTTCTATTTAACATGTTTATAAATGATCTCGAAAAAAGCATTGAAAGTCATGTTTCAGTGTTTGCAGATGACACAAAACTCTGTAAAGTAGTACAATGTGAGCAAGATATTACTTTGCTGCAGAGAGATTTAGATAGATGGGGGGACTGGACACTCAAATGGCAGATGAAATTTAATGTAAAAAAATTTAAAGTTCTGCACTTCGACATTAAGAATGCGCAAGCAACTTATACCCTTAATGGAAGCGAATTAGAGATAACAACACACGTGAAGGATTTGGGAATTGTTACAGACAACAAACTATGCAACAATGTGCAATGTCAATCAGCAATGGCTAAGGCCAGTAAGGTATTGTCATGCATTGAAAAGGGCATTAATTCTTGGAATAAAAATATAATTTTGCCTCTTTTTAAATCGCTAGCAAAACTACATCTTGAATATGCTGTGCAATTTTGGGCACCTGTTCTAAAGAAGGAAATTATGGAACTAGAAAAAGAGGCGGGCTAGAAAATTAACAAAAGGAATAAAACATTTAAGCTATGAAAAAAGTTTAATAAATTTAAACCTCTTTAGTTTAGAAAAATGTCACCTCTGAGGGGATATATTATACAAATACACTGCCAGGCCAAAAAAAAAATCGCCACCTGGATTTAACTAAGCAAATAGGTAAGAGCCTCCTATTGGATAGTTACTGCGTGAGCGATTACCTTTCAGCTGGTAACAAGTTTTTTAACCCCAACTAATGAGTAGCTTCTGATTTCTTAAACAACCATGTCGAAAGACACATCCCGTGGTCTGTTTGAGAAGGGTCAAATCACTGGCATGCATCAAGCAGATGAAACATCTAAGGAGATTGCAGAAACTACTAAAATTGGGTTAAGAACTGTCCAACGCATTATTAAAAACTGGAAGGATAGTGGGGATTTATCCTGTTCCAGAGTGATGGGAGTATTAGGGTAAGAAGAGAGGCAGATGAAGTGATGCACCCATCATGCCTAGTGCCTACTGAACAAGCCTGTGCTATGATCTGGGGTTGCTGCAGTTGTTCAGGTCTAGATTCAGCAACATTATGTGCCCAAAGAATGAGATCAGCTGACTACCTGAATATACTAAATATACTATATTATATACTGAATATACTAAATGACCAGGTTATTCCATCAATGGATTTTTTCTTCCCTGATGGCACAGGCATATTCCAAGATGACAATGCCAGAATATATCGGGCTCAAATTGTGAAAGAGTGGTTCAGGGAGCATGAGGAATCATTTTCACACATGGATTAGCCACCACAGAGTCCAGAACTTAACCCCCATTGAGAATCTTTGGGATGTGCTGGAGAAGGCTTATGCAGTGGTCTGACTCTCCCATCACCAATACAAGATCTTGGTGAAAAATTAATGCAACACTGGATGGAAATAAATCTTGTGACATTGCAGAAGCTTATCGAAACAATGACACAGCGAACGTGTGCCGTAATCGAAGCTAGAGGCAGTACAACAAATGTGTGACCTATTTTTTTTGGTAGCGACTGTTTTTTTGGGCCAGGCAGTATATATCCAAAATCTATTTACAAACAGGACTATACATAGGACACAAGGTCATGCATTTAGACTGGAAGAAAGAAGATTTAGTGTAAGCCAAATCATTTTTTTTTACCATAAGCACAGTAAGAATTAGTGCTTCAAACTGTTTTGTTTTTTTTGCCTTCTTTTGGATCAACAGCAAAAACCAAATTTGAGGAAGGCTGAACTTGATGGACACATGTTTCTTTTCAGCCTATGTAATATCCACAACAAATATATTAAAACGATTTCCGCCACCACTTACTGTTTGGTAAGAACACTCTCTGATGTCTCTTTCTGTTCACCTACCTACACCCACTACCAGAGTTAAGTTACAGCATCTTAATAAATGTTTACTTTATTACATCTCAATAATTGTGTGTTCTGGAGAACTCCTTATTCATTTCTTAGATATTACCTCCGTAAGGTATTCAGTGAACTGACAGTGGTAAAAGTGTTGCAAACAAATTTCAGAACAGTGCTGTTATTTTAACGTTGACATCGTTAACAACTCCTTCTAAATCTTTAACGTGTATAATAATCAATGAATATATTGGAATGCAACTCTTAGAAAGTTACAATAAACCACCAGTAAAAAAATAATGGTGCCCAAAAAAAAAAAAAAAAGATGTAAGAAAATGTAAACAAGTCCTCGCTAATATAAAGGTCAACAAGTCTAAACTTTTGCTAACTCTACTTCAAAAAAAGATTGTATTTCTTCGTTGTCCTGAATGTTCTTCTAGGAATATCTATGAGGGTCAGTATTTACCAGTAGTAGAAATATAATATTAAGAAAATTGCACGTGTGTGTTTGACACCGACAGAATGGAAGCAGAAAAAAAGGAATGTTGAGAAAAAAAGTATGAGGTTTTCGTAATTCTAGCAAGACGTGGAAAAAGAAAAGAGTCATTCAGATCATTAATCGCAGGCTTTTAAGTACCAGTATTTGATTTGTAATAAATGCAGACCCTTCAATAAGATCAGTGCAGCAAACTTACAGCATTATACAGCAGCCAGTAAAATGTCTGCTGTGTTTTTTTTTTCCTTCCTCCACACAGAACAGATTCCTTTGTTAATTACAGTTAGAGCACGCTGAGATATTGAAGTTCTCTGTTCACCAACATATGCGTAGCTTTTTTTTTTTTTTTCTATTTCAGGTAATGAAATGTCAGCACAGTTCTCTTTCTGGTTATGTAGCATGTTGATCAAAATGACCTTTATTTTTATACCAGACACAGATCAATAAGCAACTCTGCTGTGTTTGACAGAAAAAAAAGGTCCAATATACAGGAGATGACAGGGGAGACACTACGAAAAGCAAGCAAGTTCAGTTTTACAGACTATTTTCAGACAATGCAGCATGTTGCACTCAGGATGAAAATTCATTTTATCCGTCTAATACCAGGTGAAGATATTAAAAGAGTCCGTTTTGTTAAATAAATGCTTCAGGTTGTTGAAATAATTCACTGAGCAGTCACTATCAGTGTTGATGGTAAATGTATTAAATTTTGATAAGATGTTAAAAAAAAATCATCACAATATATTTGATTTCCTTGCGGTTTTCTTTTTTTCAATAAACTCTTACACATTGTTGTTTTTCTGTTTTTTTTTTCATTTTCTTTTGCTTTCCCAGCCTTACATAGTTTACCAGTTTGAGGACAATGAGAGGAAATTGTTTTGGTGTGTCTGAATCTAGCCAAGTTCACATTGCACAAATGAGAATTTATCATAAAAAAATATGCTAGTCTAAGATCTAATAACATGATGTCCTATCGTTATTCTACTCTTGTATTTAGGGGGCTGACATATCCACACTGGAATATCTTGCAATCAGTTGGCCAATTGGTCTTGGGGAACTTTGAGATTTTGTACAATTGATAGTTTTTGAGGAATAAAAAATGAAGAGGAGAAGCAAACATAAAAAAATCAAAGGGGCACCATAGGCACAAGTCCCTGTCCCTCTTAGTAATGCAATGTAATGTTTCAAAGAAACTGCAAAGTTCATATTGCAGGTTTAAGACTGCCTCTAGTGGCTGTCTATCAGACATCCACTAGAGGCACTTCCTGCTGTCTCATCGAGTTTGCCTTCATGAAACGGCGCTGACATCATCATGCTTTGCATGAGCATGTCCAGGGTCCTCACAATTCCCATAGAAAAGCATTGATCCAGTGCTTTCTTAAGGGGAGGACCTAAGGCGCTCATAGCGCTCGCCACACATGTGCATTAAGTTCTCCCTTTGTGCTGACGTCGGAGGAGGTGGAGATTGGGCCAGCGCAAAGGTACCTCAATGCTGGAGTCAGATGACTGAAAGTGTCTGCAAGTTCCCTGTTACATATTGTATTTGTAAGCCAGAAGGCAGGTTATGCGGATGAGAAACACAAATTAAGTAGAGGGGCAAGTTCAGAAAATAGTTTGTGAATGAAACAATTTGATTTAACCCTTTAAGTGCTTCAAGAGAGGTGCAAGGGAGGGGGGAGCAGAGGAACATTTTAGTGTTAGGAATACAGCTTTATATTCACAATTAGAATTCATTTAATTAATGGACATCTCAGGTAAAAGCCTGTAAACATGAGACCTGAATAACTTATTCAGCTCTTAACTATTTCGACATGTAAATTCTCTTTGTCATTCGCTCTACAGCTAGCAGGACTAGGACTTAGAAGTTCCCCGGTTCAAGTCCCCTGTTGGGAACTCCAGGAGCGACCACGTCTGGCCGTCTGTCTATCTGGTGAGAACCGTGACACTTGGATCAGAACGTTCAATATAGGCGAACAGCTCTCAGATCCCATGAACATCGTAAAATCGCCATGGGGTTCAAGTTTTGTGGAAGTCTCTTTTGACCGACAGCACGCATGATTTCATGCCCAAAACAGTTCCAGAGAATTTGCCTGTGCGGCCGGTCTATTTCCAATATTAACTGTAGTTCAAATAGACGAACGGCAACCGTTCGTGCAAATTTGAATTGTCGAACAGCGTTCAACTCCAGTCAAAGCGTCAAAGATCAGAGAAGGTAAAGTTTCAGCGTGCGACTGAACGCCTTGGACTGAATTAAAATGTCCGCCGCCACATGTTCGTATGTCGAATGGTGGCCACTTTGACTACTTTGGCACTCCGGCTGTATCCAAAGTGCCACTTCAAAGGTGCAAAGCTGTTCCCATATAATTTAAATGGGAAGAAACAGAATGTTAAAATCCAATATGCCCAAATATAGTGTTTAAAGGGCAATACATCCCAGGGACCATAGTCACAGGGCAAGAGGCTGGCAAGCAGGCCTCTCCAAATCCCAGTGACGAAGGTGCTTTTGTAACAGGGGAGATGGCTTTTGTCATTAGCTGGCATAGATTCATGTTTTGGGGCCCATTCGATCAGGTGCGCGGCAGCGTTGCGAGCCTTCTCCTCGTTGGCTAACATTATGCCCTGTGACGATTGGTCACAGGAAAAAACTTTTTGTGTCTTTTACTTTACATCTACTTTTCATGCTTCTTTTACTTTACTCCCTTAGCGTTAGATACGCAAAATATGAAGCCTCCTGTCATGTGGAAAAATTGTAGATTATGCTAAAGTAGTGTACCTATAATCTTAATTTTAGTAATGACAGGAGGTGAATATTTTCCCACCCTTCTTGCCTCTGTGGTTTGTATGTGGTTGTGTCTTTTCCTTTGACATCCTGGGTTATATTCTTGGGTTAGATATATAGTAAATTTGTTTTATTTTTACAGTAGTTATAGATATATAAATATTCAATTCAATGTATGTGTTTATGTTGGAAGGTCGCCATTACACTCTGTGGCGAAACCGACCTCGCCACGTGTCCTTGGAGGGGGCTGATCGCCCGCCTCTTGCCTTTGGACTATGGACCAGACTTTATGGGAATGTGATACCCCAGATAGCCATACCATGGAGCCTATTCATATAATGAAAGACTATGGGAAAGACTTTAGCTCCATGGCAATTGTACTGTGTGAGTAGGATCTGCGCGCTATTCGGTAGTTTTGTGCGTGCAGATCCCAGCTATCTGGGGATAGGTGAAATGTCTGTGTGTTATGTGTAAATGTGACTTTATGTATTTTAAAGTGTTTTATGTTGTTTTGCAACCATGTGGTTAATGGAGTCTGCCTTTAGTCCTGGGTAATTGGATTACTTCTCCAATTAACTCCAGGGCAGAAGGGAGGAAACCAGGGTGCATTGTGGGGATGTTTTTCTGCCAGCCAGAAAGGAACAAAAGATACTTTTAGTAACTTTTGAACCCCTGGTCGGATTCATGCTGGATGAGCCAGTCCAGAGTTCCTGTTTTACCCTCAAAGTGATGTGTCGTCTCATTATTGGGGGAAGGATTTATTGTATGCTGTTCCAGTTGACTGCTAGGAGTACAAGCCTATTCGTATGGTTCCTATTCAATGGTCTACGGCATTCATACGCTTGGGAGAATTTAAAGGTTTTCTCGGATTCGGTGATTGTGGTGTCTGCCAGAGTGCTTGGAGTCCTCAGGAAGCACTAGGAGCATCCATTAACGGAGGTACCAAGTCGGTGTGCCAGGCGATCCGTTACATTGGTGGCAAGCGGTGGGATGGCGTCCTAGTGCGAGGTAAAGCAGCTCGGAGACACAGTACGTTTGGATTTACAAATTGAGGGCGACGCTAGTGTGCCTACAGCGTCCCTGTCTACACAAAGATTTGGGAAAATGGGGTTCGTAGACCCCTGGGCAACACACACACCTGAGGAAGAGAGTGAATTCGAATGGAGAGATAATGCCCGGAAAGAATTATGGTACGATGCCCTGGAGGAAGTCCAGTATCAACGGCAGCAGCGCCTTCCTGGTGTCGCATACCAGTTGGAGGAACAAATGGCCTGGCGGATGCCACTTCTGGGAGATCAACCTGGAGGGCAACAGGTAAGACAACTCTAGTACCTCGTGGAAAGGGAACTGAGCCTGGACGCCTCATACCGGGCACTGTGGTTGTGCACTGTCCAGCCAGAGACGTTGAGGGCAGAGGGTATCCAGCCAGAGGGGGAGAACTACACAAGCCCTGGCCTGTTGTGGAAAGCCTTAGTGGAGGATGTCGACTTCAGCAGTCCAGCAGAGTCACGGTACTGGGCTATCTTTCATTACCGAGGTGAGATGATACAGGGCCCGAGATCTATTGGACTGGGAGAAGACCTCCGCCGTTTCGCTGCCATGGAACGAGAGCTGGAGATGGACTATGTAGAACTATTAAATTCCTGCCAGCCGCAGAGCAGGGACGCAGACCGGGAAAACTGGGTGGCAGACCCAGACCTGCTAGCCTATAGCTGGGAAAACGCGGCAGAGGTACCCCCTGCTTCACTACCAGTTGCAGAAGTAGGGGACCTCATAGACTGGTCCTGGAGAGACCCACAGATGGCAGGTGGAGATGGGATCGAGGTCTCTCTACCGGCCCTACAGGGATGCTGGGCAGTCGGCCCAGATCCCCAGCGGCAGGTTACAGTTCATTGAGAGGAGCTTGTTACACCCTCTCTCCAGCGGCAGCCTAACCCACCAAGGGGAGACCGTAAGCCCCACACCAGCGCAGATGGGACCGTGGTCTCTGCGCCCAAGTTACAGGGAGCTGAAGGAGCCGTCCTCCCTCCCCAGCGGCAGTGTGATTTGTTGGGAATTGGGAGCCCGGTCTCCATTCCCCAGCGGCAGAGTATCCAGCAGGGAATAGAGAGCCCAGCCCCCTTTCCCCCACAGCAGGACTCTGTGCTGGGAGGAGAGACAGTCGGTCTCCCTCCGCAGAGACGGGAAGTATGCATGGGAGAGGAGATTGTTACCACCTCTCCCCAGCGGCGGATCATTAATGTACAGGGAATAGAGAGCCCAGTCTCCATTCCCCAGCGGCAGAGTGTTCTAATGGGAGAGGAGCTGGTTACCACCTCTCCCCAGCGGCAGCTTAATGTACCAGGGGGAGACTGTAAGCCCCACACCTGTGCAGATGGGACCGTGGTCTCTGCACTTCCAGCACAGGGGGTAGGGACGGTCGGTCCTGCCCCCCCAAAACAGGGCTGTTTAGCCAAAGGGGAGACAGTCTGTCTCCAGCAGCAGAGCTGTGTAACTAAAGGGGAGACAGTCGGTCTCCAGCAGCAGAGTTGTGTAACTCAAGGGGAGACAGTCGGTCTCCAGCAGCAGAGCGGTGTATTTAAAGGGGAGACAGTCTGTCTCCAGCAGCAGAGCTGTGTAACTCAAGGGGAGACAGTCGGTCTCCAGCAGCAGAGCGGTGTAACTCAAGGGGAGACAGTCGGTCTCCAGCAGCAGAGCGGTGTATTTAAAGGGGAGACAGTCGGTCTCCAGCAACCAGGCTCCAACCAGACTACTCCCGTGGTAGTGCTGGCAACAGGACAGAGTACCACTGGTCTCTGCCCCCTCAGCAACCTACCAAGGCAGCCTAACAGTCCCCCACACAGCCGTGGTGAGGCACCTGAACCTGGACAAGATTCTCCCTCACCCAGGTGTAGTAACTGTTTATTGTGGGTGGGCTGCTCTGCTGTTTCTGTCTTGTGGGTGGGCTGCTGGACTAACAAGGGCACTGACCGGCAGGAGGTCAAGTACCCTGTTAGTCTGGGGGGTAAAGGGGAGAAGTGTGGCGAAACCGACCTCGCCACGTGTCCTTGGAGGGGGCTGATTGCCCGCCTCTTGCCTTTGGACTATGGACCAGACTTTATGGGAATGTGATACCCCAGATAGCCATACCATGGAGCCTATTCATATAATGAAAGACTATGGGAAAGACTTTAGCTCCATGGCAATTGTACTGTGTGAGTAGGATCTGCGCGCTATTCGGTAGTTTTGTGCGTGCAGATCCCAGCTATCTGGGGATAGGTGAAATGTCTGTGTGTTATGTGTAAATGTGACTTTATGTATTTTAAAGTGTTTTATGTTGTTTTGCAACCATGTGGTTAATGGAGTCTGCCTTTAGTCCTGGGTAATTGGATTACTTCTCCAATTAACTCCAGGGCAGAAGGGAGGAAACCAGGGTGCATTGTGGGGATGTTTTTCTGCCAGCCAGAAAGGAACAAAAGATACTTTTAGTAACTTTTGAACCCCTGGTCGGATTCATGACATTTTTTAATATGTTGTTCCCCTGAATGGATTGATTGTGGATATGTATTTTTATGTGAATGTGATGTATGGTTTTAAAGTTATGAAAGTTGTGTAAAAGTATATTTTACACTGTATGCATAATGGGATTATGTGTCACACTAAGGGGAGGGGATGTGTAGGAGGTAACATCTATGTCATTGGTTCTTTTATGCCTCCCCCTGGGTGTGGCCTGTATGTGTGAGTTGGAAATAAAAGCCAGGCTGGATGAGCCAGTCCAGAGTTCCTGTTTTACCCTCAAAGTGATGTGTCGTCTCATTATTGGGGGAAGGATTTATTGTATGCTGTTCCAGTTGACTGCTAGGAGTACAAGCCTATTTGTATGGTTCCTATTCAATGGTCTATGGCATTCATACGCTTGGGAGAATTTAAAGGTTTCTCGGATTCGGTGATTGTGGTGTCTGCCAGAGTGCTTGGAGTCCTCAGGAAGCACTAGGAGCATCCATTAACGGAGATACCAAGTCGGGGTGCCAGGCGATCCGTTACACACTCGTCTTTCACTTGTTTTCTGTTTTTTTCAGAGTGAACCATCCATCTTCTTGCTGTTTGTAGTAGCTCAAGCTTACTCTTCAATCTTTTGGAAAGGATCATGTTCTTTATTTCGGTTTTGACTTCAGGGGGTTCTGTTGACTACTGAACTGTTCTTCTCACACCAAAGAAAGAGGAAGATGCGGGATCACACTGCCTGTTACATACTTGTGTTTTTTGTTCTGATTGGTTTAAACTTTATGATTGACCTTTGCTGCTTTAGTTTACAGTAAAGAAAGTTATGCAAAATATTTGCCTCCTGTCATTAACAAAATTGAGATTATAGGTACACTACGTTAGCATAATCTACAATTTTTTTAACACATAGAGAGTGTGGTCCATTCTCAAATATATAAATCTGATTTAGGCAAGTATTTGGCAATATCTAGTAAGAATTGAATGAAGTCAGAAACGCGTCAGGTGTCAGACATATGGCTACCATCTAGTCCTGTGGCTGGATACGATGTTTAAAGAGACATTATAGTCACCAGAACAACTACAACTTATTGCATTTGTTCTGGTGAGTATAATCAGGCTTTTTGCCGTGAACACTGTTATTTTAGAGAAAAGGCAGTGTTTACATTACAGCCTAGGCACACCTCCACTGGCCACTCCTCAAATGGCTGCTAGAGGTGTGCAGCACTGCCATTCAGTGTATCCACCCTCTGCATGGAGACACTGAATTTTCTTCATAGAGATGCATTGACTCTGTGCATTTCTACGAGGAGATGCTGATTGGCCAGGGCTGTGTTTGACTTGTGCTGGCTCTGCCCCTGATCTGCCTTTTTGACAAGCTAACCCAATCCAATGCTTTCCTGTGGGAAAGCATTGTGATTGGCTAAGATCATCACTTATGATGATGTTAGCCAAGAAGGCAAATCAAGGACAGATCCAGCAGAATTTAGGTAAGATTTTTGTATACTATATTTAGGTGGGTAAGGAGTGACCAGGAGTTTAGATGGTGTTTTAAACACTATAGGGCCAGTAATACAGTTCCTGTTGCCAGTGAGCATGTTTAGTTTCACATGACCTACAGGTTTTGACTGATGTGTTTTCCTTAAGTGATTGAGGATTGAGAGTATGCAATGAGTACGTCTGGAAGACAAGACCTTATAAAAATATTTGAAATATATCTGGAAAAATATTTGAAAGGTTATTAAGGGATAATATTCAAGAATTCCTTGAGAAGAACATGGTTATCAGCAAAAATCAGCACGGTTTTATGAAGCACAGGTCATGTCAAACTAACTTGATTGCGTTCTAGACATGTGCAATTCGTTTTGGGCCGAATATGAATTCAGACGAATTTCGGGCAATTCGTACATTCGGGTACTTGCGAATATCCGAATAGCCGAAGTGCCAAATTACCGAGGTCCCGAAGTTCCCAAATTACCGAATTTCTAAAGTTCCGCAGCACAGTATTGGCTAAGTACTAATATACTTACCCAGTGGAAGAAGAAGAATGTTACACTGTATACAATTTTAAATAAAAAGTATACAAACGTAGCCAGGATTCAGCTGTAAGCATTTGCAACACGTATAACAATCAAGTAACACACATTCATATAAAATGTAAGTTACTTGGCCAGTCAATGTAATGACAGGAATGAATAGGTAGATAACTCCCTAATTCCTACGGTATTAGGGAGCTATCTACTAAAAGGCTGAAAGACCAAAATTGGACTTTCAGCCAAATGTACTAATACTAAGTAAAGATGACTTAGTATTAGTAAATTATGCCCCTACTCGCTATACCTGTGGCTGCTCACTGTAAAAAAAAAAAAAAACACGTCCCCCCTCCCCCTCCTAACCTGAAGGGGACCTAATGTCCTCCACCCTGGCTCCCACACCTAAGCGGTGGGTGGGGGCCCTAAATACTAATTAGGGGGGGAACCTAATGTCCACCCCCCTGGCCTCCACCAATCAGAGAGTTATGAGTCAAATTACACAGCGTGGGAAAATTCCAAAGAACTTTCCCACGCTGTGTAAAATGACACAGAGCACTCGGATTGGTGGATTTCAAACCAACCAATCAGGGCCAGGGGGGAGGACATTAGGTCGTCGTCCCCAATTAGTATTCAGGGCCCCCACCCACCGCTCAGGGGTGGGGGCCAGGGGGAGGACATTAGGTCTCCCCCAATTAGTATTTAGGGCCCCCACCCACCGCTCAGGGGTGGGGGCCTGGGGGGAGGACAATAGGTCCCCCAGTTAGTATTTAGGGCCCCCACCCACCACTCAGGGGTGGGGGCCAGGGGGTAGGACATTAGGTCCCCCCAATTAGTATTTAGGGCCCCCACCCACCACTCAGGGGTGGGGGCCAGAGGGGAGGACATTAGGTCCCCCCCTAATTATTATTTAGGGCCCCCACCCACCGCTCAGGGGTTGGGGCCATGGGGGAGGACATTAGGACCCCCCGTTATTTTACTTTAGGGCCCCCATCCGCCGCTCAGGGGTGGGGGCCGGGGGGCAATAGGTCCCCCCCTTATTTTAATTTAGGACCCCCACCCGCAGCTCAGGGGTGGGGGGCTCGGGAGGGGGTACCCTTTTTTTCTTTTTTTTTAACAGTGAGCCACAGGCTGCTCGCTGTTTACTAGACATGCCCCTACTCGCGGTATAGCGAGTAGGGGCATAATTTACTAATACTAAGTAATCTTTACTTAGTTTTAGTAAATTTAGCTGAAAAACCAATTTAGGTCTTTCAGTCTTTTGGTAGATAATTCCCTAATACCGTGGGAATTAGGGAGTTCTCTACCAAGCGGCTGCAAGAGAAGTTCCGAAATTCCGAAGTTCCGAAGTGTCGACATGCCGAAGTGCCGAAGTTACCGAAATTCCGAAGTGGCAAAGTTCCGAAGTGCCAAATTGCGAAATGCCGAGCCGAACCAAACCGAACATTTTTCCCATGCACATGCCTATTGCGTTCTACGAAGACGTAAGTAGAAGTATAGATCGGGGTGTTGCAGTGGATGTGATCTATTTGGATTTTGCCAAGGCATTTGATACAGTACCACACAATAGATTAGTGTTCAAACTCAAGGAAATCGGTCTAGATGAAAATGCTTGTTCTTGGGTAGAACATTGGCTTAAAAACAGAGTACAAAGAGTTGTCATTAATGGTAAATTTTCAAGTTGGACAGAGTGGCACGTGGTGTCCCTCAGGGGTCTATTCTGGGACCCCTTCTATTTAACATGTTTATAAAAAATCTTGAAGACAGCATGCAAAGTTATGCACTTCGGCGTAAAGAATACACAAGCAACATATACCCTTAATGGAAGCGAATTAGGGATAAAAACACACGAAAAGGACTTGGGAATTGTTATAGACAACAAACTATGCAACAATGTGCAATGTTAATCAGCAGTGGCCAAGGCCAGTAAGGTATTGTCATGCATGAAAAAGGGCATTCATTCTCGGGATGAGAATATCATTTTGCCTCTTTATAAATCACTGGTAAGACCACATATTGAATATGTTGTGCAATTTTGGGCACCTGTTCTAAAGAAGGATATTATGGCACTAGAAAAAGTGCAGAGGCAGGCTACAAAATTAATAAAAGGAATGGAACATATCAGCTATGAAGAAAGGTTAACAAATTTAAACCTATTTCATGTAGAAAAACGTTGCCTGAGAGGGGATATGATAACATTATACAAATATATTCGGGGCCAATACAAACCATTGTGTGGAAATCTATTCATAAACCAGACTTTACATAGGGCACGAGGTCATGCATTTAGACTGGAAGAAAGAAGATTTCGTCTAAGGCAAAGGAAAGGTTTTTTTACTGTAAGAACAATAAGGATGTGGAATTCTCTGCCTGAAGATGTGGTTTTATCAGAGTCCATACAGATGTTCAAACAGCTACAAGATGCATACTTGCATAAACAGAATATTCAAGGATATAATCTTTAAATGTAGGGTAATAACTGATTGATCCAAGGATAAATCTGACTGCCATTCTGGGGTCTGGGGAATTTTTTTCCTAGCTTGTTGCAAAATTGTGCTTCAAACTGGGTTTTTTGCATTCTTTTGGATCAACAGCAAAAAACAAATGTAAGGAAGGCTGAACTTGATGGATGCAAGTCTCTTTTCAGCTATGTAACTATGTAACTATAAACAGGTTTGCTGTGCACTGCATTGACCTGGAGCAGTGTAGGAGTAAACTGGAGAACTAGTCAGGAACACTGTATAACTGGAACAAGACTGCAAACGAATGGAATGGAAAACATGCAAAATAGAAACTGGAAGGAATTCAAGAATGCCTTTTCAAGGAACTTTCTTGTAATTTAAAGGTCATACACTTGGACATAGAGTGACCATTGAAAGATCCGACACTTTTTGGACAACATCACCACATTGAAAAAATATATAAAGCACCTTTAAGAGTATAATGATCACATATCTGATAGAATAGACAAATTGGGCAATAAACTATCTGCTCGTCATTCATGCCAATGGCATGGAAGATGCTCAACAAAGCTCGGAGTTGGCTATTCTAACTTGGGATTATCTAAGGTCTATACTGTGTTCCATAAAGAACCCTGGGAATAATGGAATAAATAACCTTGGGAATATCACTCTAATTTCTGATTCTAAGTTTATCGTTTAACACACTAACCTTGTACCTGTCGTTGTTTTGTTCATATCAACAGGGTAACTATTTACAATACATTTCCCTTTGTGTTGTATTACCAATATGAATATGAATTTAAAGTCTCAATTAGCAAATGGTTAACAGTGCAGAGCAGCATTATCACCTGACATAACTAATTGCTGGAATAGTGACATTTCCCATACAATATTATAGACAATAGTGAATTATGAGCTTAACTGCCTTTCTCAGTCTGTTGATAAATGCGTTTGCTTGAGGTCAGCTTGGTAACATCTATTAGAAATATTGTTTTTTTAAGCATTACATTGATTTGATTTAACCCCAATCAATTTAAAATGGTTCTGACAATTAGCAAAAGCTTCAAATTTGACCTTAAGGTAATAGGATTCATTAGCTATGTTTAGGATTACATTTACTCTAATAAGGTTATTTTTCTTCCCTTGTACATCAAATGGTGGTCAGTAAAACGTAAATCAATTATTATAAATTATACAATTTGAGTTGATTATGTAGAGTCGGCTAATTTGTATAATTAATGACTTCAGACAATGGAAGCAATTTATTAATAACTATCTGTACACAGGGTCTCTATGACACTTTATTTTACAGCTGTTGGATCATCTGTTAAACATGAGGTATTATACACTAGGATGCCAGACATGTATGCTAATTAAACTCATAATTAATTGAAACAGTTATAGTTAAAGTCAGGATGTTGACAGGCTCTGTGTCTTCTTGTTCATGGTAATCAAGTAATTCAAAAGGCAAATTCAATCAGCAATTCATATTCAAGCGAGAGGTTTGTAATATCCCCTCCATCGAGCTGACAGCTGCATATTGCAGGTCTGTTCAAAAGAACAGGAGTATCACTCCCCTTTTTATACATTTACCACTGCTACATGAAATGATCCTTTTGTAATCGCGCGAAGAGGTGTCGCTGTTACAGTGAAACAGTACAGGCCATAAACGTAACTCTTTTATAAATGCCTGGTATTTAAACTCTGTGATCCATAATAATCAAATTAAAAATAGCTAACCCATCTGTTCAAGAATTTACAAAAAAAAAAAAAAATGTGTGTGGATATTATATACTGTATAGATTATATACTTATATTTTACTTTAAAACGGAAAAAAAGTTTTTTTTTTATTTTGAGCAAATACATGTTGTATTCTATTTTTCGAGAGTCATGGGAGTGCTATCTGTATACTGGTTTGTGTGCACGCGCATGCACGTACGCATGTACACAGATACACAGCTATATACATTTCTAAACATATTCACAACAAAGTTGAAAGTATTAGTCTAGTGATTCAACACAATGGATTATTGCAATAGTTTGTTGTGCCATTTTTCGACAGAAATATCTTGGAATGACGAGCTTTAAGACTTGTACTGTACCACACATATCCCTTAAATCGACACTCTAGTCATTGAAACAACTTTAGCTTAATGAAGCATCTTTTTGTGTATAGATCGTGAACCTACAGTCTCACTGCTCAATTATCTGCCATTTAGGAGTTAAATTGCTTTTATTTCTGTTTATTCAGTCTTAGCTGCCCCTCCCTTGGCTGTGATTCACACCGTCTGCATGGAAAAACATTTTTTTTTCAATCAGATGTTAAAAAAAGTTACTTTAAAAGTTTTTATTTACTGCTCTGTAAATTGGCCTTTACTACTATGAGGTCTAAAAAGCTATTAACAATGCCGGAGATATGAAATTCTAAATTAAACAGACTGTGCAATAAACATCTCTCTTTACAGTAAGTGTTTAGGAAGATTATGTAAGTCACATGCAGGGATGTGTGACTAGGGCTGCATAAACAAAGTGTTTTAACTCCAAAATAGCAGAGATCTATGGACCCAAACTGCTTAATTAAGTTAAGGTTTTTTTGTTGACTATAGTGTCCCTCTAATTTAGTGGTTCTGGTGACTATAGCCTCTCACTGCAGGGTTTTCAATGTAAATGCTCTCTTTTCAAAGAAAAGGCAGTGTTTACATTTCTGCCTAGTAACAACTCTAGTGGCAGTCACTCAGACAGCCACTAGAGGTGCTTCCTATCTCAGTTCTGCATTGTTGGTACAGTGTAGCGTATTGGTGCAGCATGGCATTTTGCCAAAATGTAACTTTCCTATAGGACAGTATTGGAATGACTGAGATCATCCAGGTTGATTATCTCAGGTATTTAGTCGAGGCCAGTATTGGCAAGGCGATGGAAGAAAAGGTAAATGTAAAACCATTTTACTCCACAGAGAGAGGACCAGTCACCTAAATATCTATTCCAGCACTATAGAGTAAGGCATATATATTTGTATTTCTAACACTATGGTATTCCTGTAAGTTATTTGAAGTGGTCATGGTGCCTGGAGTCTGTGTGTGCAATGACTGTTTATGAAATATTGCACATACAGCATTTAACCTCTCTGCTGCTGGCAACATAATTGGGAGCTATTAGCCATCCAAAACAATAGTTTAGGGCTCTCTAATGTAAATTCTGAGCTAACTTGACATTGGTTGTAAGAACTCACAGCATGCTGGTAACAATCAGCCAATGTTGGCACTGCCATCACTCTGTGCCACCCTTATCCTCCCCTGAGTCCATCTGTCCATGATGTGTTATGGGTTTCAAAATCCCATTCACAACCACTCTCCTCCGTCCACAAATGCATGATGAGTCTGTCCACCCCAGGTCAGGGTGAGAACTAATCCACGCTTTCCTATTCCCAATTTCTCTATACTTCTGCTTGACTGCAGGGGAAAAAGCTGCACTTTGGAAAACTTTCTCACCAGGACAAAACTCTCCCCCAACTTGTAGAAGAAGTTTGTAACACGAGTTATTTTCATATTTTTTCATACACGGTTCACACGGATACAATTTCTGTCACTCGCTCTCTCTACAAATATACATTGTGTTATGTGTGTGCATGCACATATTAATTCATACACATGTAATTGAAAAGCATGATACATTTATTTTGTGCAAATAATGGCAATGTTGGATAATAGAAACTAGACTTTGAGATTTCTCTAATTACAAACTGCAATTTGTCTGAATTTGTGCCGATTGGGTGATCGTTCGTAATCCCAAA
This sequence comes from Pelobates fuscus, assembly GCF_036172605.1. NCBI lineage: Eukaryota > Metazoa > Chordata > Amphibia > Anura > Pelobatidae > Pelobates > Pelobates fuscus. Next base: position 44,696,784 of record NC_086328.1, read on the forward strand.
CTCCAAAACCGAGTTTCGAACCAAACGAAAAGGACAATGGACAAGTGTGGTCATTTCGATTCATGATTCTAAATTCCACCTGTGGCACCAAAAGAATAGTTGACTTATGGGAAAAAAAAAAGATTGATGACTAGGAGACAGTTAAAAAATTTTTGTCACATATCAAGTGATAAATGAGCAATAGAGTGGGAAAAAAGGAGCACAAAAACTTCTATAGTTATATAGTATATATTTAATACACATATACTATATAAATAAGTAAATAGATTTTTTTTATGCTCCTCCTACTGGTTACTTCTTCACACTTGATTTGTGAATCAAATGGCAGGAAAATTATTTATATTATGTATATTTAGCAGTACACTGATTTGCTCACATTTGTGTTATTTTGTTCCGACTGATTTGTTTTATCGAATGGTTTTTTGATACCGAAATACTGCCAAGCTGAACTGCTATATAGTAAAAATTTGGACAAGCCAAAATTGTATTTTATTTTTAAAAAATCATCATTTATGGATGTGTGTTTTTTTTTTGTTTTTTTTTAACATTCCCTCCCCCTTTGGTAATATGTCTGGAGATTGAATTAATCACAGGGGAATGTGACTCCTACCAATCTCAGACATGATTTTCTATTTATTCCTCTACATGTACCAATCCACAGAAATATTTTTTTTTCTTTCTTGTTATGCAGAAGCCAAGAGCCCTCCTCACCAGATCATTCCTAAACGTGTGTTTGTAAAGTGCCACTGTGTTACAGAATCCATGAGAGTCAACAAGTCTTTACCAAAGCAATTAGCAGCACGTGTGTGGCACTTAGAAAGGAAATCCTTTAACGCAATTAATAAAATGAACTTTAGCAACACTGGGCTTGCCTCTGTTAAAAAGCACGTCGCTAGCAGTCTTTGTGGAAGCCGAGGGGAAAAGAAAAAATCAACATAGTTTTTTTTTTTCTTCTATGTATCTTCCCGGAGGCCATCGTACCGAAGTTAATGACAGGCTAAAAAGTATTAGTTACCCAACAGCTGGCAGACAACACTTCCCTGTAGCTTTATGTCACTGCATATGCCAACCACTCAGAGCATGATATAATTCATACACAAGGTCCTACCACAATAGCAGATGGGGCAAAGTATTGTTATTCTGACTCTAGTTCCCAGCCCTTGAGGGATCACTAAATAAAATCAAAACAGATGGGCCATTACAGGCTCATTTGTGCTTGTTACAATGTAATGCACCCAGATATCAAACCACATAAAGAGAAAACAGACGATCAGACATAGTGGGTAAAGTAGAAGTCAGAGGGTTGGAAGTAGATGTGCAGGGATCCTATACAGTCCAATTTTATCACGGAGTTATCAGTCAGTTTCTAGTTACATCAGGATCCTAGCACATCAAACAGAAATAATGCACTCTGTGTGAGCACTGAGGCTTTAACAAGTGTCTTCCCTTATAGAAACACAATATTTGATATTACATTTAGAGGTAGAATAAAAGCACTGGTGTGTCAAAGCTGTTTAACACTGCTGCATTAGCAATAAAAGACAGTTTATACTTCCTACAACATGGGATATAAGCAGTATGAATTTCTTGATCAATAAAGCGTATAGGGTTGTGCTAGGTGTGTCCGTGCACATTTTAATGTAAGGCTCCATGGTCCACACAGTCCCACATTTATATTCTAACCTGCACGTATGTGCCAGGGTGAAATAGCTCTTGAACTTGTGAAAAAGAAAAGTGATAATGTTTCTTTAAAATGAGCCTGAAAGGCAGAGGAACCCCTTACAATGGATTTCCACGCTATGCAAGCTCAATCAGAAAGTACTGATCTTGTAAGCCAACCAATCAGAACTTTCTGACTGAACTTGTATAGTGAGTGAAAGCCCTTGTAAGTGGTTTCCCCTGTGGGGACTGTGGGTGGATAATAGGTTCCAGCCTCCTCATTATCAAGATTAGGTCCCTACCCACCACCCATTGGTGGGAGCGAGAAGAGACTCTAGGCCCCTCCCTTATTAATATTAAAGCCCGCACCTGTTGCCCATGGGTGAAGCCTGGGAGGAGAACCAAGTCTCCTCCCCCCCTTAATTTTAAATATAGCGTCCACACACTGGCCAGGGGTGGGGGCACTTGGAAGACACTGCCTCCACAGTATTACTTAAATAGAGGTCCTCTGTGGGGCAATATTGGGAATACTATTCCCCCCATACCTCATTTTATTAATAGGTCCATCGTAGGGGCATGGGTATGGACAGATCAAACAGTTAACCCTTGATCCCAAAGGAACTGGAGATTTGGTTGCTTTGGCATCCGTCCATGTGGTGGCTTGGATTTCGATTTCTCTACAAAATCACCAAGAGGCCCAAATTTGGCTAAAATGATTTTCCCAGTCTGGTATCTAGTATTAAACATTTTTAAACGTTATTATTATTATGTTATTATTTATATAGTGCCAACAAATTCCGCAGCGCTTTACAATGGGTAGACGAAAAGACATGTAGTTGTAACCAGACAAGTTGGACAGATAGGAACAGAGGGGTTGAGGGCCCTGCTGAATGAGCTTACATGGTAGAGGGAGTGGGGTAAAGTGACACAAAAGGTAAGGATAGTATTAGACTAATGACAGTTGCAAGAGAGGAATCAGTCGGGAGCAATTAACAGTTTAATTGATTCACTTTTATGAAGTAGTGGGTTTTTAATGATTTTTTTAAAAGGAGTGGAGACCGGGTGAGCATCTAATGGAGGAGGGAAGTGAGTTCCACAGGAACGGTGCAGCCCTCGAGAAGTCTTGAAGGTGAGCATCAGAGGTGGGAGTACGGACAGAAGATAGACGGAAGTCTTCAGCAGAACGTAAGGGCCTAGACGGGACATACTTGTTTATTAGGGAGGATAGATAGGTGGGAGCAGCATTATGTAGAGATTTGAAAGCAAGAAACAGAATTTTAAATTGAGCCCTATATCTTACAGGAAGCCAATGTAGGGACTGACAGAAGGGTGAAGCGTGGGAGGTGCGGGCGGACAGGAAGATGAGCCTCTCTGTAGCATTCATTATGGACTGTAACGGGGCAAGTTGGGAGCACGTAAGACCACTGAGAAGAGGATTACAGTATTCAAAACGAGAAAGGACAGTGGAATGGACCAGCACCTTAGTCGCATCTGGCGTTAAGTAGGGTTGGATGCGTGCAATGTTTTTGAGATGGAAGCGACAGGATTTGGCGATAGACTGAACATGAGGCTTGAAGGAGAAGTCGGAGTCAAAGAGAACACCTAGGAAGCGAGCCTGCGTGGTGGAGCTGATGGTAGCACCGTTGACTTGGAGGGAGACAGACACAGGAGTAGCAACACTTGAGGGAGGAAAGACCAGAATTTTCAGTTATTGTATATACGTATTTGATAAATCACCTATACCAAACTCAATACTAAAACACCAACTACGAAATAGAACAAACAACTTGGAACAAAAGAAGGCTTCCCAAAAATGCTTAAATGATGGTTGACCTTAAAGAGAAGCACAGCATTAAACTCATTCACTAAGCTGAATACTGAGATTTTGGCACCCTGGGAGTTATCTTTTTGTTTGTTTGGCTTTGAAAGTGCCTCACCAATTCTTAGTGCTATAGGCAATTACCTGAAGTATAAAGTTTGGCAACAAAAAACTGGAATTAAGTTATGTATTATGTAATATACTATCCCAACATGGAACTGTGAAACATATGTGTCAGCAATAAATTGGCAAAGTGATATCACATACATTTCCACAGAGAAGAACTTCAGTCTCCATCACTGGACCACAGGATACACTCCAAACCAGGGCTGCCCAACAACCCCAGATGTTGTAGATTTACAACTCCCATGATGCTTTGTCACTCTAAAAGCATTCTAAACGGTATGCAAAGCATCATGGGAGTTGTAGTTCTACAACATCTGGGGATCTACCTGTTGGGCAGCCCTGCTCCAAACTAATTAAATGAGCACGTTAGCTGTTGAAAATTTCTAAAAGATTCACTTTTGTTAAAAAATGCTGGAAAACGTAACAAAAGCATAACATGTAAAAGGAAATATACTAGACTCATGTGGTCAAGATACGGGACGTCTTTTGCATTACTGGCCGTCATCAGGTGATGGATCTAGAGAAAAGTAGGTGAAAAGAATAATTGCTCAATAGACACATTTACCTGTAAATAGTCTGCTTTGTTATAATCACAGGAACACTGACTGCAGAAGTTGTCAGCAACGAAGAGCTATAAATGATTAAATAAAATAAAACCACAGGGGTCCCCGGACTAAGAGGGACTCAGCTACATGACCTCTTCTCAATCCTCAAACTATACAGGGAGTGCAGAATTATTAGGCAAGTTGTATTTTTGAGGATTAATTTTATTATTGAACAACAACCATGTTCTCAATGAACCCAAAAAACTCATTAATATCAAAGCTGAATATTTTTGGAAGTAGTTTTTAGTTTGTTTTTAGTTTTAGCTATTTTAGGGGGATATCTGTGTGTGCAGGTGACTATTACTGTGCATAATTATTAGGCAACTTAACAAAAAACAAATATATACCCATTTCAATTATTTATTTTTACCAGTGAAACCAATTCAACATCTTAACATTCACAAATATACATTTCTGACATTCAAAAACAAAACAAAAACAAATCAGTGACCAATATAGCCACCTTTCTTTGCAAGGACACTCAAAAGCCTGCCATCCATGGATTCTGTCAGTGTTTTGATCTGTTGACCATCAACATTGCGTGCAGAAGCAACCACAGCCTCCCAGACACTGTTCAGAGAGGTGTACTGTTTTCCCTCCTTGTAAATCTCACATTTGATGATGGACCACAGGTTCTCAATGGGGTTCAGATCAGGTGAACAAGGAGGCCATGTCATTAGATTTTCTTCTTTTATACCCTTTCTTGCCAGCCACGCTGTGGAGTACTTGGACGCGTGTGATGGAGCATTTTCCTGCATGAAAATCATGTTTTTCTTGAAGGATGCAGACTTCTTCCTGTACCACTGCTTGAAGAAGGTGTCTTCCAGAAACTGGCAGTAGGACTGGGAGTTGAGCTTGACTCCATCCTCAACCCGAAAAGGCCCCACAAGCTCATCTTTGATGATACCAACCCAAACCAGTACTCCACCTCCACCTTGCTGGCGTCTGAGTCGGACTGGAGCTCTCTGCCCTTTACCAATCCAGCCACAGGCCCATCTATCTGGCCCATCAAGACTCACTCTCATTTCATCAGTCCATAAAACCTTAGACAAATCAGTCTTGAGATATTTCTTGGCCCAGTCTTGACGTTTCAGCTTGTGTGTCTTGTTCAGTGGTGGTCGTCTTTCAGCCTTTCTTACCTTGGCCATGTCTCTGAGTATTGCACACCTTGTGCTTTTGGGCACTCCAGTGATGTTGCAGCTCTGAAATATGGCCAAACTGGTGGCAAGTGGCATCTTGGCAGCTGCACGCTTGACTTTTCTCAGTTCATGGGCAGTTATTTTGCGCCTTGGTTTTTCCACATGCTTCTTGCGACCCTGTTGACTATTTTGAATGAAACGCTTGATTGTTCGATGATCACGCTTCAGAAGCTTTGCAATTTTAAGAGTGCTGCATCCCTCTGCAAGATATCTCACTATTTTCGACTTTTCTGAGCCTGTCAAGTCCTTCTTTTGACCCATTTTGCCAAAGGAAAGGAAGTTGCCTAATAATTTTGCACACCTGATATAGGGTGTTGATGTCATTAGACCACACCCCTTCTCATTACAGAGATGCACATCACCTAATATGCTTAATTGGTAGTAGGCTTTCGAGCCTATACAGCTTGGAGTAAGACAACATGCATAAAGAGGATGATGTGGTCAAAATACTAATTTGCCTAATAATTCTGCACTCCCTGTATATAGCAGGTTCAAAATGTGGAGACTGGGCAGCCTCAGAAAGACATACACAGATGGGTCAGCAGCACTTTTTAACACAGAAAGGTAAACAACAAGGCAGCAACCCTAAAAGGGGATCCCTCTCAACCCTTTAGGATAATACAAGGTCATCTATCATCAATGCCCCCAACATAATTACTGGGCTGTTCTAGTCATCCCATATCCCCTAACTAACTTGCTGCCCCCACCCCACCTGTTTCTAAATACCAATAAGAAGGGATCTCGCAGTGGCTAATAACACTCTTACCCAAAGATAGGATGTTTTTTTCCCCAGTGCTGGCACACCCTCCTCAATTAATTTACTCACCCCATCCTTCCACTAAGGGAATGGAGATCATTAGTACCAGTTGGATGCCTTGTCTTTATTTGTTTTGTCCCGTATCGGACATGGTTGCAGGATGTGGTGCAATTGTTTCTGTCTAACCTGACTCTTTAGCTACTTGCACTATCCTTACAATCCCCGCCTTCTGCCTAAACAATAGTGGAGGAGGTAATGCTGGTGGTAGGTTGTAACCAGAGCACAGTATCAGATACAGCATCAGTGAACCTGTTGACTGCCCTAGTACTTTCTTGTTCTACTTCTTCCCTCGGTAATACAGTGGAAGTGTCAGTGGAAGTGTCAGAACAAGTTGTTGCAGCATCAATAGGATGGGAAAAAAACGCTGCCTCTATGTGTTGAATTAGACATAGAGGACATGCTGCTCACCCACTCTCCTGGGGCTAAATAGTAGTGGTGAGGGCAGAGGATGCAGTGATAGCAGCATGTCAGTAGTCCTCATAGCTGACATGTTTCAACTCTAGGACACTATTGCTGATAGTGGATTGGGCAACAGGATACATTCAGCTAGCCTCCCTACATTTCAGCTTGGGAGTAGTACATGGCATTGTTTATGATGGGTTTGTTTTCACTATGAATATAATTGGGATCTGAATAATTGTGTATTGTGTAAAGTAACAACTCGATTCAGCAAACAAAGGTAATGCAAAAAATGGGTTCATGCCTAATATTGCCATGCTTCAGGGGCACACTCCAGCCAAGATGGCGGCCGCAGGGAGTCTACCCTCCTCGGCAATCTCCCATGCAGCATCAGGAGCAGAGCACACTGGAAGACACAAAATCGCAGACCACAGCAGCAGCTGGAAATCCTGACCCTGAAACTAAGCAGGACCTCCAAATCCTGCACACAGGGGCGTACACACGACCCATGGGGCCCTGGTGCAAAAACTGATCCACTTAAGGCGGCGGGCACCTGGTTGCAGGGCTGTGACCCCTGCGACCGTGGTATGTACGCCAGTGCAAGCAGATACACTTAAAGGACCACTATAGACACCTAGATCACTTCAGCTCAATGAAGTGGTCTGGGTGCCAGGTCCCTCTAGTTTTAACCCTGCAGCTGAAAACATATATTTCACTGAGGGTTAATCCAGCCTCTAGTGGCTGTCTCATTGAGACAGCTTTCCCGTAGGATCCACATCACACTCCAGCATGGGACCTGGCAAACATAGTCCCATTTGTGCCAAGACCCAACGCCAACAACCCATCTGCCACCTGACACTGGCGACTCTTGTTGCACTCCAAATCCAGCTGAAGTACTTACAGAATCTGTGGTTCTGTGTTGCAAATGTTTCTTGTTCAAATTCTGTTATTTTATTATTTCATTTTGCACTTATACAGTGCTGCATTATTGGGCCCAGGATACCTAGGAATAGGGTGCCCCTGCTTAATCTTGATAATACACAAGTATAATGTTGGCATTCATGGAAGTTGTCCAGTTTCACAAAAATACATATAGTGTGTGACTATACAGCACGTAGCCCCCCCCCCCCCCCCCCCCCCACGGCCGCCTTGGTTAGGGGCACTACCTCTCCTGAGTGGTCCGCCAGGTCCAAAACCAGTCACCCCTCCTCATGAAGGGAAACACATGGGTACCCACTCACAGAATTCCCCTGTTTTACTCTACTTTAACCCCACTGTACATGGCTCTAAGCCTGATTACCACATGGGAGCCAATATTGGGCCTACCATTACCTATACTCACCTCGGAATATACATCTATTGCACCAACCTCCCTAGTTTAGGACACAAACACAAAAGCGCACACGTCATGGTCACCAAACATCTACTATGGATACACTCATGTTATAATATAAAAATGTGCACAACCACAGTCACATCACCTGTTTAATGTTTATTGTATTATGACATACTTTACACTACAGTGATATGCATGCATGTTTAGTATGCATTGCACGTAAAAATAAAAACATAAATAAAAAAATACCTGCACACTGCTCGCACACCCGCACGGTACTCACTAAAGGGGACACACTCAGGAAGAAAATTGTTAGTTAGTTACATAAGCTGAACAGAGACATGTGTTCATCAAGCTGTGTTGATCCAAAAGAATGCAAAAAAAAAAAACAGTTTGAAGCACTTCCAATTTTGAAACAAAAATAAGAAAACAATTCCTTCTGGACCCCAGAATGACAGTCAGATTTATCTTTGGATCAATAAGCTACAGTTGAAGAAGTATATATGAATATTGTGTTTTTGAAAGTATGCATCTAATTGCTGTTTAAACATCTATACGGACTCTGATAAAACCACTTCTTCGGGCACAGAATTCCACATCCTTATTGTTCTTAGGGTAGAAAATAGGATTTTTTTCTACAAACAATTTACGAACTATATATTGGCAAGCTAGTCCAACATTAAGACCAATTAACCAGGCTAGGGAAAAGGATTTTTTCCTGATACCACAGTCCACAAAAGAGGATTCATTTTTTCCCCTCCAAACAGTTATATGTATATAAATAAAATAGGATGAGTGACAAAATGCCTGCTAACCCAAGTGCCAATTCTCCTATCTCCCACCCAAAGTTAAATGCCAGTGCTCCTGGCAGTACTAGCTGCTAAATACAGCATTACATTAAAGCTTATCTCACACTTGAGTCAATGACACAGGCTCCAACACACTATCATTGCTGTTCAGTCTCCCTTAATAGGTAAAGTCAGAGTATTGAAGGAAAAACACTGCCTGGAAGTATTGGGAGTCTAGTGGCTGATCCCTAGTGATCATCTTTTTTTTTTGCTCTCTCTGGATTGGACATAGTTGGGCAGACCTCTTGTCCTTCATGGCAAACTAGGCTGTTTACTTGCCTCACCAAAAAAAAAAAAAATTAACACACCTCTTCTCAATTCATTCCCCCTTTTTATGGTGCCAGGAACTCTGAATCAAGAATGTGCTCATGTGAGTCCGTTCCCCAGAGACTCTGGTGCGTGGTGGTTGTTCAGAAATTAGAAATTCTTTAATTTGACTGAACTGCAGTTTGGTATAAAACTAATCCAAAAGTCTATTCTCTATCTATTTTTTAAATTACGAATACTAAAAAAAAAAAAAGTTCCAACAGTTCCATTTTGAAAGAGTATCCATTGTGAATTTATTCATCAATTTTGAATTGAAAGTTCAGCTTTTTCCATTGTGATAAAATTCCATTAGGTTTCTGATGTCTTACTTTCTTTCCATTGAGAGCCAGGAGGCAAACATCCAGCTAGAAGTAAATCCATTCATCTTTATGAGTCTGCAGAGGACTCAAAGATTAATGGATGTCCTACCAAGATGCATTGATTCACCTGGAGGCTTTATCTTGACAACTGCCTGATTCCTATATTCACGCAAATCTGGATGTGTTATTCTAGAGTGATGTCTGTATGGCTTTCGCTAAAACCGCCACATAATGACTTGAAAAATGAATCTTAAATAATGTAGAATGTCTTGTAATATAAAGGATGAAAAGTAATTAGAGGTTCATAATATGTTATTAAGAATTCCGATCTTGCAAAGTATGGCAGAAACTGGCACACTGCCCTGTATATTTGTTCACATTTGAAAAGGAGTTCAGTAACGCACTAAAAAGCCTGATAACATTACATATACATATATACGGCCACGCAAAAAAAGAATGTACATCCTCTTTGAATTCTATGGTTTTCCATATCATGATATAATAATCATATGTTCCTGAGCAGGTCTTAAAATTAGGTAAATACAATCTCAGATGAACAACAATAAATGACATATTACATCGTTCAGTCCACCTGAAGCAGATATCTAATCAGCCAGGTATAAGACACTGCCTCTCCCTGAGGGCAATGTCAGTTCATTGACTCTGCGGTTTGGTTCCAGTTATTGTGTATCTTGATCCAGTGTTCTCCAGATAGCTTCCAACCTTTGTTTATTTCTTTGTTTACTCTGACCTCTGGCATCCTCTGACTATGGCTATTCCTCGACTATTCTTCAGCTTGTCCTTGCCTGTACTGCGACTTGGAGCACTATTCCTGCACAGCCCCCGTGCACAGATTCACAGTCCAGTTGGCTTCTTACCTGGTCACCTTGAACTGTGTTTATCTGCAATGGTGAGCATACATCTCTGCGCTACAGACTCCAACCAAGGTGAGCCGTGATAATCAGTCTCTCAAATTGTTGTGGAGGAATTTTGACCCACTCTTCATTAAACATTTCTTCAGTTAATTGAGGTTTGCTAACATTTGTTTATGCACAACTCACTTAAAGGGACACTCCAGGCACCCAGACCACTTCTGCCCATTGGAGTGGTCTGGGTGCCAACTCCCACTACCCTTAACCCTGCAACTGTAAATATTGCAGTTTTCATAAACTGCAATATTTACATTGCAGGGTTAACTCCTCCTCTAGTGGCTGTCTACTAGACAGCCACTAGAGGGCACTTCCTGGTCTATTGCACATTATTTTCAATGCTTTCCTATGTGGAGGTCTAATGCGCAAGGGCAGCATTGTGCCTGCGGCCGCGCATGCACAATCTGTCTCCTCCGCCAGCGGGGGAGGAGCGTAGGCGGACCCTTAACCACCGCTAAGGGACATCAGCGGTGGTCTCAGGTAAGTCACTGAAGGGGTTTTCACCCCTTCAGCAACATGGGATGGGGGGTGGGAGGGAGAGGGGACCTGCAGTGCCAGGAAAACAATTTGTTTTCCTGGCACTGGAGTGTCCCTTTAAGGCCCCGCTACAGCATGTCAATCAGGTTGAGGCCTAGACTTTGACTGGGCAATTGCAACACCTTGATTCTTTTCTTTTTCAGACATCCTGTTGTAGATTAGCTGGCGTGCTTTGGATTCTTGTCCTGTTGTATGATCCAATTTCGGCCAAGCGACCTCACATGGATTCTAGAATACTTTGGTATACATGGTTGATTCAGTGACTGCAAGGTTCCAGGGTCCTATGGCTACAAAACGAGCCCAAATTATCACCCCTCCACTACTGTGCTTGACAGTTGGTATGAGATGTTTGTGCTGATATGCTGTGTTTGGTTTTCGCCAAACGTGGCACTCTGCATTATGGCCAAACCATCTCTACTTTGGTCATGTCTGTACACAGGACATTATTTGAGAAGTCTTGTGGTTTGTTCAGATGCAACTATGCGAACCTTTTTGAGAGAGAAGATGCTTTCTCCTGGCAACCCTTCCAAACAAACCATACTTGTTCAGTCTTGTTCTAATTGTAACATTTAGCATGCTAACTGAGGCCTGTAGAGTCTAAGATGTGACTATTGGTTGTGTTTGTTTTGCTATCTCTCTGAGGAGTGCATGGTCTGACCTTGTGGTGAGTTTGCTGGGACATCCACTCCTGGGAAGACTGGCAACTGTTTTGAATGTTTTACACTTTTTTGAATAATCTTTCTAATTTTAGAATGATGGACTTTAAATGGTTTGAAGATTGCTTTATAACCCTTCCCAGTTTAATGGGCAGCAACAATAGCTTCTCTAAGACCAGAGGTCTTTTCTCCTTGGCATCATGTTAACACACCTGAATGCTCCAGACCAGCAAACTGCTAAAACGTCGGCTTTTATAGAGGTGGTCAGACTTGCTGGTGATCAATTAATCAAGGGAATTTGATTATCTCCAACAAACATGAGGAACTGCACTCAATCCCATCAATCTGAGCCAAGATACTGGACTCAATTCCATCAATCTGAGCCAGGGTATTTGATTAGCAGCACCTGAATGCTACTTATGTTATGGAAGCAGTAAGGATGTACTTAGCTTTTCACACATGCCTTCTTTAATTTGGCTTTATTTTTTGTTATATAAATCATGACACGTTGTAATATGTTGTGTGTTGTTGTTTATCTGAGGTTGTATTTACCCAATTTTAAGACCTGCTGGGAAACGTCTGAGTGTTATTATGCATGATATGTAAAACCATAGAAGTCAGAAAGGGTGCGCTTTCTTTTTCCCGTGTATTTTGCACTTACAAGAGTAAAGAAGAATTCAAAAATAGTGCAAGTAAGTCATCAGCCTCTAAGTAAAATGAGTCTCCAGAGGACAATATTTATTTGTGTTTTCTTATAATTAATTTTTACTCTTTTGTAAATGTGCAATTTAAATTCTGCACAAAATGGCCCAAAAAATATCAATATCATTATACTGTTACACACATCTCTAGCCATACCAATAATGCATTGTGCATTGGGAAGATATATATGAAAATTGGGAGATGCTAACCTAGCGATATATAGCTTTTCTAAACTCTCAATCACTTATAATGCACTCTAGTATTTGCTTGAACCAGATTATATACTATTGACTTTAACCATGACAACCCCTTGGCAAAAATAAAAGTGCCCTTGAGACATTTGTCAGTCACAGCCCAGCAGCCACCAATGCTTGGCACAGTCAACTCTATCAGACCAAATGCTTTTGTATCGACAAATGCAAAGGTGAATTAGCTGCCTTTAATTAGTGTTGGTGTGTGCTTGACTTTAAGTGCCAATCTCCAGATCCAATTTCTGTCAAAGTGTTTACCCAATTAGAATGTTTAAATATCTCACACAAATTTGAGGCAGGGTGAAACAAATTAGTGTGAGTTAGACATTCAGTTGGCTTGTATGTACTGAGTGGGTTATTACGATGAAACATAAACATAATTAACCCCATTCAACCCCCCAATAACGACAGACAACGTAGTATGGATGAACAGGCCACAGCATTTATTATAACATAAATAAATTACTGTATAACACACCCATAACTCCATATATTAAACTCTTCTTTCTGTAACAAAATTGTTACAAACAAATAATCATAAAATAACATATATACATATACAACTCAACATACAGTGCTATACAGAGACCCCACCGTCCTTGCCAATAAACCTACAGTGGTTCCTAAACACCACTGCCTCTCACCTCCCTCCCCGTCATAAAAACATATCATTCCAATGCCTGCCATCAGCCGACCTTATCCACGCTCGATGGGCACGATACCTCAGGCAACCTAAAGTTAAACCTTTTGAAGCAGGGGAGGCTGAGACCTGCAAACATAAGGAACTTATTCCATCCTTAAACATAACCAAACTTAATTGGCAAGGACATACCCCCGACTTGCTGTGACTAACTAAACCTACACGGGGCGGGCGGGCGGGAAGCTGTTTACTGGCCCGAATCCCAAGTGGCACTGAGGTAAGACCTCCCCCCTACTAGCTCACATAGCCCTAACCCCACCCACACACTTCCAAAGACACTCCCACGCTTCTATCCCCACACTCCTACATGTGCCCTTGTCCGCTTAGCTGCGCTATCTCCCCAGGGCCTGTAAACTGTCATATTGGGGCAAAACAAGGAAAACTGGAAACAGGCTGTGACTATCAATGGATGGTGTAAAATTGGCAAAAAGTATCAGAAAGGTAAAAACATTAACAAATATAGTAAGATTCAGAGAGGTTATATTTAATTTATAAGGCAGAATATTTATATATACTTTACAGCAGATGTTGTGGACCACGTCTTCCCTGATGCTTTGCCAGCATTATGGCTGTAAGAACATTAAGGAAGATGTAGTCCACAACATCTGGAATGCTAAATGTTTCCTACTCCTGTATATATTGTACTTGACAAGAAAATTGCTCAGCAGAATATTGGTAGCAAAAAACCTATTTTACTTCAGCATCGTGACATTAAAACATTACCTACCCCGGTTCTAGGGGCAGATACTTAACGATTTCAAAAACAAAGTACATATTTATGCATAAAAGTATAAAACACAAAGGTTAGCCATATCGTCACAACATCCAGTATTTAAAAACTCGATGTTAATATGTACTTTATATGTACATACAAAATGAGAAAGAATACAAAATAAAAAAAGTTACTAGTACACTATCCTAATTCCCCATGCATATGTAACCCCCTTAAACATGACATGTGTGACATGTCATGATTCCCTTTTATTTCAGAAGTTTGGTCCTTAAGGGGTTAAGGACACATGACATGTGTGACATGTCACGATTCCCTTTTATTTCAGAAGTTTGGTCCTTAAGGGGTTAAGGACACATGACATGTCACGATTCCCTTTTATTTCAGAAGTTTGGTCCTTAAGGGGTTAAGGACACATGACATGTGTGACATGTCACGATTCCCTTTTATTTCAGAAGTTTGGTCCTTAAGGGGTTAAGGACACATGACATGTATGACATGTCATGATTCCCTTTTATTTCAGAAATTTGGTCCTTAAGGGGTTAAATAGCATAGATTTTTTAGTACAACTCCAATAGCTATGAAACAGTAACCTTACCTGCCACATCAAGGCAAAACTCTTAGGCGAGTCCTTACACTAGCAATTCAACTTGCTGCTTTCAGCTAAAGGTGCACACATTGGTGGGGAGGCAGAACAGGAACATGCTATAAAAAAAACCAAATAAAAATCACAAATAAATAAGCCCTGAACTTAAACCCTCCACATTCATGGGCAGCAGCAATTAATCAACTCAAATACAAAACTAACCAAAAGTTACCTGCGCGCTATCCAATTTCTTTACAGCTAGGTCTGACACAATTTTCATAATTTTGGCTCTGTACGCCATCACCACGGGTTTGAAATAAAACAATCGAGATGCAACTGAAGTGCATATTTTTAGCTTTAAAGGGACTCTCCAGGGAGGCAATTTTACTTACCTGGTTCCAGCGCCGGGAGCCTCGTGAAGCCGCGCCCCCGATTTCATCAAAATGACAAAATAGGCGGGCGCGAGCAGGGAGCAATCAGACGCTTCCATTTGGAAGCGTCATTGCTCCCTTGTGCGCATGCGCGGCTTCACCGCACATGTGCACATACTTCAGAAGGCGGCATTCATGCCTCCCTCTGAAGTCCTGAGCGCACTACCGCGCATGCGCGCAGTGTGCGCGGCCGCGAGCTGAGCTGAGTCTCAGCTCGCGTTCTTTGCCCGCCCCCCTCCTCCACTGACAGGCTGGAGAGAGAAGGCGCGCACACAGTGCCTTCTCTCTCCTGAACACGTCAGACGTATTTTAATATGTCTGACGTGTCCAGGGCCTTTTTAGGGCCATGCGTGATAGGAAGTCCCTCTAGTGGCCGTCTGAGTGATGGCCACTGGAGGTATTCCTATCAATCAATGTAAACACTGTATTTTCTCTGAAAATACAGTGTTTACATTAGATTGCCTGCAGGGAGCTATAGATAATACCTGAACAACTACATTAAGCTGTAGTTGTTGAGGTGACTATAGTGTCCCTTTAAGTCAAGAGGTTGAACAAAAATATCATATGAAACGATTTAGGAATTGCAACCATTTTCATGCACTATTCATTTGTTATTTCTTCAACAATTACCAGTCTCCTTATTTCAGGAGCTCAAATGTAATTGGACAAATTAACACCATCATAAATAAAATGTTCATTTTTAATACTTTGTTGAGAATGCTTTGCAGGCAATGACTGCTTTAAGTCTGGAAAGCATGGACTTCACCAAACACGGGGTTTTCCTCCTTTGGGATGTTTTGTGAGGCCTTTACTGCAACTGTCTTCAGTTGTTTTTTATTTGTGGGTCTTTATGCCTTAAGTTTTGTCTTCAGCAAGTGAAATGCATGTCCAATCAGTTTGATATCTGGTAATTGACTCTGCCATTGCATATCTTGCCAATTATTTGCCTTAAATAAACTCCTGGGTTGATTTCACAGTATGTTTAGTGTCAGTGTCCATCTGACCCAGTGCCATTAGAAGCCATGCATGCCCATGTCGTCACACTGCCACCACTGTGTTTTACATATCATGTGTTATGATTCGGACCACGAGCAGTTTCGAGCTTTCTCCATACGTTCTTCCCATGATTCTAGTACAGCTTGATGTTGGTTTTAGCTGTCCAAATAATGCTGTTCCAGAACTGGAGAGGCTTTTTTAAAGATGTGTTTTCTTTTGTTTTGTTTTTTTATAAAAGTCTAATCTGGCCTTTCTATTCTTGAGACTTATGGATGGTTTGCACCATTTGCTCTCGTGAAGCTTTCTCTTTATGATAGACTTGGATAATACCCTTACCTCTTGGAGAGTGTTCTTAACTTGGCTGGATGTTGTTAAGGGGGTTTTCTTTACCATGGAATTGATCATCCACCACTGTTTTCTTAAGTGGACTTCCAGGCCTTTTTGTGTTGCAGATCTCACAAGTGCTTTTTTTTTTTTCCTTAGGATGTACCAAACTTTTGACTTGATCACTTCTAATATTGCTGCTCTCACTCTGATGTTTTTTTTTTGTCGCCTACAGACGGCTTGTTTCGATTGCATTGAGAGCTCATTTGACTGCATGTTGTGGGTTCACAGCAACAGCTTCCAAATGTGAATGCCACACCTGGAATCAACTCCAGACTTTTTATCTGCTTAATTGTTGAAGAAATAACAATGGGATAGTCCACACATGTCCCTGAAACAGATTTTGAGTCAATTGTCCAATTATTTTAGGTCCCTTGAAAAAGATGGGGCTACATATTAAAGAGTTATAATTCCTTAACCCTTCCTGCAATTTGGGTGCAAATACCTTCAAATCAAAGCTGAGAGAATGCACTTTAAAGGGACACTCCAGGCACCCAGACCACTTCTGCTCATTGGAGTGGTCTGGGTGCCAACTCCCACTACCCTTAACCCTGTAAGTGTAATTATTGCAGTTTTTCATAAACTGCAATATTTACATTGCAGGGTTAACTCCACCTCTAGTGGCTGTCTATTAGACAGCCACTAGAGGTCACTTCCTGGGTTCTAGCACAGGTTTCCTGTGCTAGAGCGTCGCTGTACGTCCTCACGCTGTGTGAGGACCTCCAGCGTCGCTCAAAACCCCATAGGAAAGCATTGAAATGATTTTTCAATGCTTTCCTATGGGGAGACGTAATGCGCATGCGCATTAGGTCTCCTCGGCCGGTGAGCGAGATTAGTCTCGCCCACCGGCCGATGTAATCATTAGGAGGAGCGTCGCGGAGGCGGAGACAGCGGCGAGGAACATCGCCGCTGTCCCAGGTAAGTGACTGAAGGGGTTTTCACCCCTTCAGTAACCGGGGATTGGTGGGTGGGAGGGAGAGGGACCCTCCAGTGCCAGAAAAACGGATCGTTTTTCTGGCACTGGAGTTTCCCTTTAAGCCCATATTCCCTATTTAACTGTAACTTGAATTTGTTTTGGTAAACAGCCAAAATAACAAAACATGCAGTGTCCAAATATTTCCAGACCCAACTGTATATATTGTGTATTCAAACTTTTTACCAATTTATCTTTTCACTTTTTTCTTTTTCATGTGTTGTTATTGCAAACCCATTATTTTTGAATGCATGCCTCAAGGTGTTGTTTGATGTTAAAATCTAACAGTAAGCTTGGCTTTCATTAGCCCAGAAACTGAATTTCAGCTAATGTTTGTTTCTTTTCTTACAATTACCTTAATAGTTTGCAAACTCTGACCTAGGCTCGGCATGTAGTACATATAAAATTGTTTACTTTGAAAGCTTTATTGGTTCCCGATTCAGGTGGTGATTCAGGATTAATTGTACTTTTTAAACAACTCAGTACCAAGAAAGCCTGCCTGCTTTATGTCTCATTCACTATGCAAGTTGCCCAGCATGCTGATTGCTTGGGATAGCTCGAATTTATTTATTTTTTAAAGGATCATTTTTATTTGATTACTCATTATCCATCATTGCTACAGAACTACAACACTATTCTCCGCATTTAATTTACCCACTGTGTAAATATTATAATTCTTTAACAAGTAAAGTCACATGTAGATATTAGCTATATAGTGGAGTATAGATGCTCTAATAACCCAAGTGAATAGAAATCCTTTTACCATGCATCGAACACAGGTATTATAGAAGTGTTATATTTCTCTGTAAAAAAACATTATGGCATGCACTAAAAATAGGTTGTTTTTTTTGTTTTGTTTTTTTACTTAGAACGCAGAACTACGTGCCAGGAATCCCTTAGAATAAAGTGGCTACAACTGTGACAACTTCACAACTGCATTACCTCTCACTGACTGTGCCCCTGTGCCTAGCTTGTTTGGTGTTCTAAGCCATATTTCAGTTTGCAACCCAACCAGCTTCATTGTATCTACAAAACACCAGCTTTCAGACTGTTTTACTTTAGGATAGGGCCGGGTAATGATTTGGTTGAGAAGTATAGAGACATGAATGAGATAAGTGATATGGCAACATTTTACACTCTAGTAGGCCATCCATGCTGAAAAACTAGGAACATCTTACCCAGACCGATTTCTCCTGCTCAGAGCTGATGTCATTGTTTTGATTGCTTGTGGAACATCCATTCATAGACAGTCAGCCTATCGGCCTCCTTGATCTCTCCCTGCTGCTGCAGAAACCAGGCAAGGAATGGTCCCAACGGCACAGCAGTCAATAACATGATGCTGGTGCTACAATCATGGCCGGAGAACCAGAAAATAAATACTGTACATCCCTCCTAAACCTCTCCCTGATCCTCTCATGAGATAACCCTAATTCTAGTTAGCACTATCGCTAGACTTGACTAACCTAGGGTTAGCTCCTGAGGGGGTAAGGGATGGGTAGAGTTTCTACTAACCCTAGGAACAGTGTATGGGTAGATAACCATTTGGGCATAGTTAGGCTCTAACAACGCAAGTCAGTTCCAGTTTGGTGGAAGATGCTTTTGGCAATCAAACACCCAAGGAGCCAATAGCTTGGTAGCATGGGATACAAAGCAAGATTTTATTTGCAAAATAACCTTTGGTCAGTTAGATGCTGAGCCTTCACCTTAAAAAAACACCATATTTATATTTCCTATATTTTAAAAAGATTTGGAGCACAAGATGCAGATAGCATAGGTTATCAATCAACCCATTGTTGCCATATGGTAATCCATCCAATGGGTACAGGGCTAATTTGAAGTAAAAGACACATGAACATATTCCTTCTGTAGCACCTTATTGATATAAAACAATTTTTAAAAAACTAAAACAGATTTGCTAAATTACATGTATATGCAGGACACACAATTTTGCAGGGTCTCCAAGCGCCTGCAGATGCCATGATTCAGAGGGAGGAATGTTTACATATATTCTGTGAAATCATTAAAATTCCAGGAATCTTGAAGGCAAACAAGCATATTACAGGTATCTCGACAGAGACCAGGAATTAGGAAAACAAATACACACATTAGAAGAAACAGTTTTAGAAGTGCTTAACAAAGAATCTAATATAGGGATACAAAACTCAGGCGCCCCCCCAAACCCCCGCGCGCGACCCCCACCCAACCCTTCCCCCCGCCCCACTTTCTAAATACACACACACATTCACTGACAGATACGCATACACTAGTTAACAGAAACACACACAGACTAACATACACACTCACTAACAAACACACACTCACTGACACACACAGACACTCACTCACTAGCAGACACATACACACTCAGACACACACACACACAAACACTCACTCACTAGCAGACTCACTAGCAGACACACACTCACTAACAGACACACACTCACTAACAGACACACACACACTCACAGGCAAACACACTCGCAGGAAAACACACACTCACTAACAGACACACACAGACACACTCACTCACTAGCAGACACATACTAGCAGACACACACACTCAGACACACACACACACAAACACTCACTCACTAGCAGACACTCACTCACTAGCAGACACACACTCACTAACAGACACACACACACTCACAGGCAAACACACTCGCAGGAAAACACACACTCACTAACAGACACACACAGACACACTCACTCACTAGCAGACACACACTAGCAGACGCAAACACACTCAAACAGTCAGACACACACACACTCACTCACAGACACACACACACACAGTCAGACACACACACACAGATACACACTCACTAACAGACATACACACACACTCACTAACAGACATACACACACACTCACTAACAGACATACACACACACTCACTCACATTAACACAATTTTTTAACCCCCCCCCCCCAAGTTCTCTTTCTCCCTGGTGGTCCAGTGGCTGCTGGGCGGGTGACTGGCGAGGGAGCACTTCCCCTGAACACTCTGCTCAGTTCCCTCGCGCCGCAGAGTGAGGCTGGGAGCCGGAATATGACGTCATCTTCCGGCTCCATGCCTCACTCTGTGGCGCGTGAGGGAGCTGAGCAGACAGCTCAGAGGAAAGTTCTCCCTCGCCAGGCGCCCTCCAGCACCCAGCAGCCAGCATGCCCAGCCGGCATGTCAGTTAGCTAACAAGGCATTTGCCCTGGGCATTTGGGGGCGGCGTTTTGCCGCCCCCTGGAAAATGCCGCCCAAGACTCGCGGCTAAAACGTCCCTGGATACAATGCTAACAAAGGTAAAGAAATAAACACGGAAAAGAACAACGCTGGAAAAGAATGGAACAAGTCCATCCACCAGGGTTGTGATGGTTAAAGGATACAATGGGGCTTAACCCCTAAAGGTATAAAGAAAAATTAGGACTAATGGGTGGCAGAGTGAAAACAGTCTGTCTCCCAAAAAGACCTTATATCCTTATAATTAGTAGGCTGCTCTGCAATTAGACTGTAAGAAAAATGCAGGTAGCCAAAAACAAAAAACTCTTTAATAATCCCTCTTGGGGGAGAAACCCAAAATGAACGTACAAACAAATGTTAAAACTTAGAACCTAGTGGGATAAGGTATTGACTAATGTATATAGACAAAGTAACTATAAATGTGTGTCAGAAATTTGCCAATAGTAGTAACAAGTTACTTGTACAGGATGATAGAAGATACAATAAATGTAGCAAAACAAATAGCAGAACTCCAAGCCTTAGGTTGCAAGGAAAATTTAATTTAATTCCTATAAATGCCAGTGGTTGCATCCAGTGCATAAAACATATTAAATGTATGGCATAACAGGAAAAAAGGTTTATATTCCGAAATGAAACTGCTATACTTGCATCTAGCAAGATGCCTAGACAACTACAGGAGATTTGGGGGAAGGAGTCCCTAACATCTTGCTGAGTAGTAGAGCTAGCATCTAGTTTCACATAAAATAGTGAAGTATTAAATAGTCAAACCACCCAAAAAGGTTTCAAATAGATTTAAAAATCATCCGCTTTAAATAGATGAACTCGACGCGCGTTTCGGCGAAGCAAGTCGCCTTTGTCAAGAGCAGTAGCGGAATGAAGGGCGCCTCTTTTTAAATGTATGTGAGGTACCGCCCATAAAGATGACGTCATGATCGTCATCCAATCATGTGGCTTTGTGAAATAAAGGGGGAGACCGTCGGGCATCCAGGCAGATTTTAACCCTCACAGGACCTGCAAAGTGGCAACAGTTTGGCACAAAACCTCATCGTATGAGGGTTTAATGTATGCGGTAGTCCGCTAGATGAAATAAATAAACTTTAAACAAAGACATGCTATAAAACATATGGGACCAAGTATAGAGCGATATCAACATTATGATAGTTAATCGATAAGGAGACAATGTATATATCGGTATCACATGTAGGTCTTACGGATAAAGCATGAAACTTATGCTTTGGAAAAGTTTACACCTGGAGGCAAAAGCAAAAAGAGAGGGGATATAGAAATGTATCATATCTTGTATAGATCTATACAAGATATGATAAATTTCTATATCTCCTCTCTTTATTTCACAAAATCTCATGATTGGTTGACGATCATGACGTCATCTTTATGGGCGGTACCTCACATACATTTAAAAAGAGGCGCCCTTCATTCCGCTACTGATCTTGACAAAGGCGACTTGCTTCGCCGAAACGCGCGTCGAGTTCATCTATTTAAAGCAGATGATTTTTAAATCTATTTGAAACCTTTTTGGGTGGTTTGACTATTTAATACTTCACTATTTTATGTGAAACTAGATGCTAGCTCTACTACTCAGCAAGATGTTAGGGACTCCTTACCCCAAATCTCCTGTAGTTGTCTAGGCATCTTGCTAGATACAAGTATAGCAGTTTCATTTCGGAATATAAACCTTTTTTCCTGTTATGCCGTACATTTAATATGTTTTATGCACTGGATGCAACCACTGGCATTTATAGGAATTAAATTAAATTTTCCTTGCAACCTAAGGCTTGGAGTTCTGCTATTTGTTTTGCTACATTTATTGTATCTTCTATCATCCTGTACAAGTAACTTGTTACTACTATTGGCAAATTTCTGCCACACATATTTATAGTTACTTTGTCTATGTACATTAGTCAATACCTTATCCCACTAGGTTCTAAGTTTTAACATTTGTTTGTACGTTCATTTTAGGTTTCTCCCCCAAGAGGGATTATTAAAGAGTTTTTTGTTTTTGGCTACCTGCATTTTTCTTACAGTCTAATTGCAGAGCAGCCTACTAATTCTAAGGATATAAGGTCTTTTGGGGAGACAGACTGTTTTCACTCTGCCACCCATTAGTCCTAATTTTTCTTTAAAGAAATAAACACCTTGGCATATCTTCAGTTGTACAACAATACAAGTCAGAAGTGGCATCCAAGCACTCCGAGTCATTCCAAGTATTCAGATGACTTTCATGGAAACCAAACATTTTCAACATGTGCTTAACACTTACATAAGTTAATTAACAATGTAACCACAATATTTACCACTCAAATGTCTTCCATAACAGTAAGACTTGTTGCCGCTATTTATTTGTTGCGGACTTTGCTACCAGCACTGGCACTGCGGAGTGTGGTCTTCATGCACACCAGTACAGTTACCACACAAACAAACTTAAGTATAAACTATTTAAAAAGTTTAATAACGTTGACAATATTTCTGGCAAATCTCAATAAATAGATAAGTACTTAAACAATGAATATAATGAATCAAAAATAAATCTATGCAACGTAATGTCTATCTATACAGGTCTATATAAGAAGTTGTTTGTTTTATGTAGATAATTTTTCAAACCACCGTTAACGTATATTAAGTCAGTAAGGTGAAGTAATAACACTTGAATATTCAACACTACAACATAGATCAGGGGTAGGCAACCTATGGCACATGTGCCATGCACGGCACTCATGGCTGCCAGAGCCAAACAGGCTCTGGCCTTTCAGGAGTCCCAGTGAAACTTCAGATATCTGATAATACGAAAAGGTGGTGAAGGACAATCCTCAATTTATGCATTGCAGCACGTAGAGGAAGTGGTCTCAGATTACTTTATTTCAGCACTTGTGAATGGGAATCCACACTGTAGTAGAGAAGCCTGCAGCTGCTGTTGCAGCTCCTGTCCTTGACCTGTACCTGGCCACCCTGGTTCCCACTGGAAGCCACCAAAACTGCTAGATATACACAGAAATGTAGAATAACTCTGCCCTCATACAAATAATATGAACAGCCCACACACAAACATACACACAATCCCCACAAACTCAACACCACTAGCAATCCACATATATGCACACAACCCCACATGCAGCCTCTCACATGCAATACCTCAAATAGCCCCTCACATCCACACACACACTACCAAACACACCATGTGACAAATCCATCCACACACTGGCAGAACTACCGCGGTCGCAAGGGTCACAGCTGCAAGCGGGCGAGTCACTCCAGGGGTGCCCGTCAGCATTGTGGTGCGGCCCCACCACGGCCGCATTGAAAGGGCCTATCGGGTGGTCCATGCTCTTGGGGCCAACCGATGGCAATGTATTCCTGGGACCTGGTCAGCGCTGCTGCGCTTTAAGAGCGCAACCGAACCCCAGTGATGACCTCAGCCATACAATGATACAGGAAAACAGGGTGCACCTACTTTACTTTCAGACCTGTTCCTTATACATTGTTGTTTTTTTAGGCACAATTTGTTTTCCTGTATCTTTTTATGCAGTAGAAGGTACCCAGCAGGTACCTACACAATAAAGAGATACTCCGGACCCCTAAAACACTTTAGCTTGCTGAAATGTTTTATGTGTGAAGAGTGTCCTTTAAAAATAAAAAATGAAAATTTAATTTTACCCAATGTGCAGATTTAAATTTCAATGGAAATTGGCACTTTTATAAATTTTTTCACACAGCCTGGCTGTCAATCAGACAACAGGTCCTGTTACTTACATAGTTACATAGGCTGAAAAGAGACATGTGTGCATCAAGTTCAGCCTTCCTCACATTTGTTTTTTGCTGTTGATCCCCCCCCCCAAAAAGAAGTTTGAAGCACTTGAAATTTTGTAACAAACTAGGGGGAAAAAAAATAAAAAATCTGGTAGTGACAAGTGACATTCGGCGCTGGAGAAAAACTGCATAATTTGTTTTATTCTTCTGGGAGACTAGGAGAAGAGGGCAAAAACTATCTAAGGACATCAGAACAGATATGCATTCCTAACGCTAGTGTTCCTTTAATGAAGAATGAATAGAAGAAAGTAAAGGCTAGAATAGTGAAGGAGAAAAGAGTAATGTATGAAGAAAAGCTGGGTGGGAAAGTTGGGTAATAAATAAGTTGTACAGATTTGGTATCAATACTTATGTATCAAAACTGCAAAAATGGAAAAGGAACCAAACTCAATTAACTTAAGACCAACTTAACAAAGACTCCATTGGGAGTTGAAACATTGCAGTGTTACACATGTTCGAATAAAGGTGCCTGAAGACATCGGAGTGCTTGGTCCCTTTTTCGAATACTGGTATTTACTTATGTATCCAAGGCAGGTCTTTGGTCTTCCAGGTTTCCAGCCTTTTCACTTGCTGTGGGGTTTATTTGGGAAGTGGTGCACAGCTCCTGGCAGGATTTTATTAAAAAGTCTTTTATACTTGTTTTGTGACTTATTTTTGTGCCCCCTGGACATCTTTGTAGTGGATTTACAATATGTATCATCTCATTTTCTCTCTCGCCCTCCCCCATAAGAACCAATGCTTATGTAAGCTTATCTGTTCTTTATCCCAAATATGCATCTCTTTTGCAGTCAAATATTACTGTGATTATCCAAATGACAAGAGCTTGAGATATAAAATATATATAATATATATTTCATTTTTTTAAGGAAAGTAGTTTTCCCCTGTATGTTAAAAAGATTTACTACAGTATATTCAATAGTTGCATGGTTTTCCCAATTATACATACTTTAAAGCATTAGGCAGAACTTGCCGTTCATCTACAACAGTCTCATTATTGAACTATTAATAATGAAAAAATATATATATTTATAGTACTTCTGACGGGTTGTATTTTAGGTTTCTGCCACAAGATGGTGCTGCCCAAATGTTTAACTTTCTTTGTATTAATTTGTCAAATGTTTAGCCAAGACATATGCCTTGAGAATGCAGTGCATGCTTAGATTGTATGGTGTGCAATGCAAATACATATTTTCACTACTAAAAATTGACATTCGATAGACATGGATTTAACCTATGTAGGAAAAAAATAAAAATAACCAAGGACATAATGTATTTACAGAATGAAGGAAACTATTCAGTGTACACAAAATTAATCTAGAAAGTTAGATAAGAGTGTAGATGAAATATAAAATTCCACAGAGGGAGGTTAAAAAACATAATATTTTTTTTTTTAAAACATTCTGCTGTAACTGTTGATTACAAAAGGAACACCTTATTATCAAATCAAGTATTGTGAAATATATAGACTATTGAAACTACCCTTAACGACACATGACATGTGTGACATGTCATGATTCCCTTTTATTCCAGAAGTTTGGTCCTTAAGGGGTTAAACAAAATCCTTAGCATAATCCTTCCAACGATCAGGGACAGAGCGGGGTGCACGGCAGTTTAAATGACAAAATGCTACAAGGAAATTAAGAGATTCTGGACGCCAGGAAGGACTCTACATCTAGAAATAACAGTTAGGATTTTTCTTAAAATATAGAATTACAATTTAGAATATTATTATATTTTCCTCTATAATTTTAAAAGCTGGAGAGTGACCCATCTCCAGTTGTTTATATCTGTCCTTACTTTAAAAAAGGGTTAACATGTAGGGAAGTTAACTTTTCTCTTAAAACATACTCGTTTTCCTGGCACTATAGGTTCTCTAGGTCCCCCCCACCCTCTGGGTCCCCCTCCCGCCGGGCTCTAGGGGTTGGAAGGGGTTAATCCCTTACCTTTTTCCCCCGCTGGGCTCCCTCGGCACAGAGAACGCTCCTCCTTTTCGCCATCATCGGCTGAATGCGCATGCGCGGCAAGAGCCACGCACGCATTTAGCCAGTCCATAGGAAAGCATTCTCAATACTTTCCTATGGACGATGGCGTCTTCTCACTGTGAAAATCACAGTGAGAAGCGCGGAAGCGCCTCTAGCGGCTGTCAATGAGACAGCCACTAGAGGCTGGATTAACCCTAACGTAAACATAGCAGTTGGGGTTAATCCTAGATGGACCTGGCACCCAGACCACTTAATTGAAGCTGAAATGGTCTGGGTGCCTATAGTGGTTTTTTAAGTATTTTTCCAATTGCCCTTAAAATGCCGCAAGCGACCCAAAACCAAATTGATTCAACTTTTATGCGAGCATGTGATGTATTTTATTATTTTATTTTTCACACTACAATAAATAGTCATATTGAACGGCACAAAGTGTGCAGGAGTATATGCTTCCCACACTGTTTTCCAAGACTTGAAGTAAGAGAACAGAATACTACACAATAATAGCTGTTAGAATTTCACATTTATTTAATCCGATATTAAAAATCGCAACTTCACATCAATATACTGCCAGGTTCGCACATTGTGACACAAATTGATTGTTCTGCGGTTAAGCTGCGATTTTTTATATTTAAATCATTAAATGCGAGTATTAACGACCATTACCTCCAGGTTCATGTACAGAAGTTAGAAGAAACAAATGTGTGAGTTATAGGCGCTTATTGATATAGTGATTTTTCAATGATAGCTTGTACACTTTATGGGTGCTCCAAAAATCACCCACTATTTTAGAAAAGTACAGTAAGAGCACACAGAGAGGATAGAGAGTGAAAGAACCCTCTACCACTCCGTGAGACAATAGTGCAGCGCAGGGCTGCCATCAGAAATTTTGGGGCCCCTGACACAGCTCAAGGTCTGGGCCCCCCGGCGCCTGCACCCGAGTCCCCCCCCCCCCCCCCTGAGTCCGCCCACAGGGATGCAGTGTCTGCAGGGCCGGTGCAAGGATTTTTGCCGCCCTAGGCAAAAGTAAAGTTTGCCACCCCCCCATGTGACATCACAGTGCCCCACCCATATGATCTGCCATGTTAACTAACAGTGCTGCAGTGCCGCCGTGTTTACAATAAAAGGCCTGCAGGGACAGGCTATAGACACCAGAACCACTACATTAAGCTGCAGTGGTTCTGGGGACTATAGTGTCCCTTTAATGTGAGGTAAATTAAAGATTAGTGCCACGAATAATATACTAGATTGCCTACTTACAACCAGATGAGGATGATGATGGGCTTCAGCTGCCGTCTGGCTCCACTGGTCTGGTGTAGAACAGGCTCTCTGGAGGCGGTTTGTAACTGTGGTCACAAAAATCAATGTTCTGGGAGAAGCAGCTCCATTTTTTGAGGGCCCTTTACACAGCTCAAGGTCTGGGTCCCAGGGTCCACCTTCATGTTCTACCAATGAGTTTGTTCACAGGGGTGTGGGGGGGGGGGGGGTCCTGATGTGTGTAAGGAATGCATTGTGTGAATCTGTGTTTGTATGTGTAAGGGCTGCAAGGTGAGTTTGTGTATGTATGGGATGCAGTGTGTGTGTCTGTAAGGGGATGCACTGAGTGTGTGGAAGGGGTGCATTGTGTGTTGCTGTGTGTAAGGGATGCATTGCTTGTGTATGTGTGTCTGTGTGTAATGCATTGCGTTTTTCTGTGTGCAAGGGGTGCATTGTGTGTGTGTGTGATGGATGTCAATCTCTCCCCCTACCCCCGTCAATTTCCTTCTTCTCCCCCTCCCTCTCATTTCCTTCTTCT
The DNA here is from genome assembly GCF_036172605.1 of Pelobates fuscus. Taxonomy (NCBI): domain Eukaryota; kingdom Metazoa; phylum Chordata; class Amphibia; order Anura; family Pelobatidae; genus Pelobates; species Pelobates fuscus. Next base: position 44,724,923 of record NC_086328.1, read on the forward strand.
CCCCCTCCCTCTCATTTCCTTCTTCTTCCCCTCCCTCTCATTTCCTTCTTCTTCCCCTCCCTCTCATTTCCTTCTTCTCCCCCTCCCTCTCATTGCCTTCTCCCCCCCCTCCAATTTCCTTCCTTCTCCCCCCCTCCAATTTCCTTCCTCCCTCCCCCCTCAAATTTCCTTCCTCCCTCCCCCCCTCAAATTTCCTTCCTCCCTCCCCCCCCTCAAATTTCCTTCCTCTCTCCCCCCAAATTTCCTTCCTCTCCCCCCTCCCTCAAATTTCCTTCCTCTCCCCCCTCCCTCAAATTTCCTTCCTCCCCCCTCAAATTTCCTCCCTTCCTCTCCCCCCCTCAAATGTCCTCCCTTCCTCTCCCCCCTCAAATGTCCTCCCTTCCTCTCCCCCCTCAAATGTCCTCCCTTCCTCTCCCCCTCCCTCAAATTTCCTCCCTTCCTCTCCGCCTCCCTCAAATTTCCTCCCTTCCTCTCCGCCTCCCTCAAATTTCCTCCCTTCCTCTCCCCCCTCCCTCAAATTTCCTCTCCCCCCTCCCTCAAATTTCCTCCCTTCCTCTCCCCCCTCCCTCAAATTTCCTCCCTTCCTCTCCCCCCTCCCTCAAATTTCCTCCCTTCCTCTCCCCCCTCAAATTCCTACCTCTCCCTCCCCTCCCTCAAATTTCCTCCCTTCCTCTCCCCCCTCCCTCAAATTTCCTCCCTTCCTCTGCCCCCTCCCTCAAATTTCCTCCCTTCCTTTCCCCCCCAAATTTCCTTCCTCTCCCCCCATCAAATTTCCTCCCTTCCTCTCCCCCCCAAATTTCCTCCCTCTCCCCCCCACTCCTCAAATGTCCTCCCTTCCCTCCCTCTCCCCCCACTCATTAAAATTTCCTCCCTCTCCCCCCCACTCCCTCAAATTTCCTCCCTTCCCTCCCTCTCCCCCCCACTCATTCATATTTCCTCCCTCCCCCCCTCATTCATATTTCCTCCCTCCCCCCCCTCCCTCAAATTTCCTGCCTTCCCTCTCCCCCCCACTCATTCAAATTCCCCCCCACCCCCACCCACTCAAATTTCCTCCCTTGCCTCCCTCTCCCCCCCTCATTCATATTTCCTCCCTCCCCCCCTCCCTCAAATTTCCTCCCTTCCTCTCCCCCCCCAAATTTCCTCCCTCCCTCTCCCCCCCACTCCTCAAATTTCCTCCCTTCCCTCCCTCTCCCCCCACTCCCTCAAATTTCCTCCTCTCCCCCCCCCACTCATTCATATTTCCTCCTTCCCCCCCACTCATTCATGTTTCCTCCCTCCCCCCTCCCTCAAATTTCCTGCCTTCCCTCTCCCCCCCACTCATTCAAATTCCCCCACCCCCACCCACTCAAATTTCCTCCCTTCCCTCCCTCTCCCCCCCACTCATTCATATTTCCTCCCTCAAATTTCCTCCCTTCCTCTCCCCCCCCAAATTTCCTCCCTCCCTCTCCCCCCCACTCCCTCAAATTTCCTCCTCTCCCCCCCACTCATGAATGAGTGGGGGGGGAGGGAGGAAATATGAATGAGTGGGGGGGAGAGGAGGAAATTTGAGGGAGTGGGGGGGAGAGGGAGGGAGGAAATTTGGGGGGGGAGAGGAAGGGAGGAAATTTGAGGGAGGAAATATGAATGAGTGGGGGGGAGAGGGAGGGAAGGGAGGAAATTTGAGTGGGTGGGGGTGGGGGAATTTGAATGAGTGGGGGGAGAGGGAAGGCAGGAAATTTGAGGGAGGGGGGAGGGAGGAAATATGAATGAGTGGGGGGGGAGGGAGGAAATATGAATATTTCCTCCCTCCCCCCTCCCTCAAATTTCCTGCCTTCCCTCTCCCCCCCCACTCATTCAAATTCCCCCACCCCCACCCACTCAAATTTCCTCCCTTCCCTCCCTCTCCCCCCCACTCATTCATATTTCCTCCCTCCCCCCTCCCTCAAATTTCCTGCCTTCCCTCTCCCCCCCCCCCCACTCATTCAAATTCCCCCCCGCCACCCCCACCCACTCAAATTTCCTGACGCCCGGTGACCCGGCGGGCGCGCGAGGGAGCACTCTCCTCTGAGTGCTTCCTCTTCAGCTCCCTCGCGCGCCGCATACTGATGCCGGAGTCGGAAGATGACGTCATCTTCCGGCTCCGGCATCAGTACGCGGTGCGCGAGGGAGCTGAAGAGGAAGCACTCAGAGGAGAGTGCTCCCTCGCGCGCCCGCTGGCGCCGGGTGTCAGCAGGGCCAGCCTCTGGGGGGCCCTGAGGTGACCGGCTGCTGGGCCCCCCAGGAGAAGAGGCTGGCCCAGTGGGAACATACCGGGGTCGCAGGGCCCCCTGCGACCCGGTATGTTCCCACTGAATGTGGGGCCCGGACGACCTGAGCAGTCCGGGCCCCCCAGGACCGCCGGGCCCATGACAACCGTTTCGGTTGTCATGCCCTGATGGCGGCCCTGGTGCAGCGCTATATAATAAAATAAACTCGCCCTATTCGAGTTAGTTGGGTAGTTCGACTAGGTCACATATATTTACATGTAAAAAAACAAATAAAGACAGTATAGTGCAGAGTTGTTTCAACCAGTGGGTAGAATTCTAAAAAGGCTCATAAGCATGTGAGTTTGTTATTTTACATTTAATTCTACCCACTGGTTGAAACAACTCTGCACTATACTGTCTTTATTTGATTTTTTACATGTAAATATATGTGACCTAGTCGAACTACCCAACTAACTCGAATAGGGTGAGTTTATTTTATTATATAGCGCTGCACTATTGTCTCACGGAGTGGTAGAGGGTTCTTTCACTCTCTATCCTCTCTGTGTGCTCTTATTGTACTCATGTACAGAAGTACAGCTTCAAGCCTTGTATCCTGTCATACAGAGTACATGAAAAACAAACTGACAAGATGCAATGTGCTCACTAGGTGGCAGTGTTCACTCAAATACAAAAAGCAAATAAATCAAAACTACTTCCTAAAGTTTTTAAATTTTCCAGACGCATTTGCGATGTTGAAAAATTCTCCACACATTAAAAAATAAAAATAAAAAAGTTAAAAACTACAAAACAAACAATTGCCTTTAGTGTCAAAGAGAAACAGTCACTTCGCTGGAATTTACATCAATGGGGAAAAACAGAAACAAAAAATAAAACCACACATTGAAAAATAACTTTGTGTAACTTCCACCTTCCCACCCCAAATAACCATTTTCTTTTAAATTTATATTAAAACATTAAGAAAATGATATCATACTCCAATTCAGACAAGGGAAAAAACGGTATTGTTAATGTGCTCTGTATGGTCTCTCCATGCAGACAGCCAGGTGCATTGTACATGGCTTATATAAGACGTAGCTTATAGAACAATGATTGACATAGAGCGAAGATGGAGCCTCCAGCTCGCAGGATACAGACATGTGATGTTCTACAATTAATAGAAAGGTGTACCCACTTACATAACCCGTCAGGGGAGATATTACCTTTAACAGCATCTACATGTCATGCAAAAAGTTCAAAACTAGCAGAGGTGGGAGTATAGACAACTGTAAAATGGGACACTGAAGGGACAGGCTTATAGTAGAAAAAGAGTCTGTGAATTGCTGAAATCATAAGTAAAAGTGTGCAGGAACACAAAAACTAGGGATATCCTTGCAGCAGAACATATGCAATTAGTATGTGTTGTTATGGGTTCCTAGGCACGGTTTGGCATTTTAAAGAAAAACTACACCGCCACTGGTCCCAGCCCCCATTCTACTATACATACTCATGCCACTCAATCTTCCATATCGATGACATGTAAAGGAATCCTTGATGATTCAATGCTCAACCTTCCCACCATTCTCTATACATTGGGAGCACAATCATACACATTCATCCTGTATGTTCATAATAGTTCTCCCTTGAGATCAAACACTACATCAGTTATTGTGTAAGTTAGAGGTGAGGCAAGGTGAGTTTTCTGGTAGTATTTCTAAGAGCACTTAAGTAGACTAGGTAGTAAAGTCTATCACGATTTTCCAAAAATGAAAAATAGTTTAGAAGTAGATGGTTTCCGATTAAAATTGTGTTTCAAAGATGTTTACTGTATTTAGATTTATCACATCAAAAAGGAACAAGGTTACATTAAAAATAATTATTTTTAAGATTGGAATGTTCCCTTTTATTTTAGATTCAGGGCCACATTGCTGCAATCACAAAACTGAAAAATAAATAAATAAAAAGCATTTTAAAAAAAAGCACTTACTTGTAATTCAGCATCAGGACAGTGTCAGAAGCATTACGGACATGTCTGATAGACACTAGGTATGTTCTCAGACAAACGTAAACATTGTCCAGTTACATTGTCCAAATAAACGGACTGCATCTATTAAGATTGTGTTTTTGAGGCTTAGGATATCCCTATAATGCTTGCAATATGATGGGAAACAAAATGGCTGCCAATTGTTTTGTTTTTTTTAAATATAAAAAGATTTAAAAATATGTATCCATTAACCGCTCTATTTTGCATAGTTCATTGCATGAAGGCCAGAAATCAGATACATTTTGTCTTTTTGTATTTCAAAATATTGAATGCCATTTTCATGGACAGATTTTCAGACAAGAAAGAAACAAAAAGAAAAAAATAAATAATAATCTGTTTCAGGGCCCACCAATATGCCAGAATGTGATACCCCTGCTACAGCACTTGTAAATTTAATGACCAACCTTTAAAGAGTTAAATTATCTTTACACCAATCCAACCTCATAACAAAAACAGATGGAATCAAGGAATGGAGTTTATCTCAACAGCCACATAGTACTCTGATAACAACAGACATGATTCTATAAAAAAAATAAACTGTCCCTTAAAGGGACTCTCCAGTGCCAGGAAAACAATCTTTTTTTCCAGGCACTGCAGGTCCCCTCTCCCTCCCACCTCCCATCCCCGGTTGCTGAAAGGGTGAAAACCAGAGGCAGCGACATGTCCCTCGGCGGCGGTTTCGGGTCGCCGCCGCTCCTCCCCTTCATTACGTCAGCCGGCGGGGGAGACTGATCCCGCCCGCCGGCTGGGGAGACCTAATGAACATGTGCGGCCATGCCGCGCATGCGCATTAGACCTCTCCATAGGAAAGCATTGAAAATGCTTTCCTATGGGGATTTTAGCGATGCTGGAGGTCCTCACACAGCGTGAGGACGTCCAGCGACACTATAGCACAAACCTGTGCTATGGACCAGGAAGTGCCCTGTAGTGGCTCTCTAGTAGGTTATTATTGTAATTATTGCAGTTTATGAAAACTGCAATAATTAGAGTTGCAGGGTTAAGGGTAGTGGGAGTTGGCACCCAGACCACTCCAATGGGCAGAAGTGGTATGGGTGCTTGGAGTGTCCCTTTAAGGGCAGTTACTACAAAAAACGCTCTTACCTGTCCAGCCATGTGCAGTCTTATTTTACACATATGCAAAACGAGCAGATTCAATTCACAACATTGAGAATTAATTAGGGTACAAGTTCCCAACATTCGTTATCATTTATTGATACAAGATGTGTAGTCAAGAGCAGTCTTCCTTTCTCGTCACTAAGTAAAGGATGTTAACATGAAGAAAAGAAAAAAAAGGAGCACTGTGGCATTTTTGAGTGGTCCACAAATACTGGGCAGTTAACACATTAGCTCAAGAAGACCACTAAATTCAGGAAATACAAAGTGTTATGCATAAAAATTTTATTAAATACTTTTTTCCCCCCAATAGACTCTCTGATTTAAACAAAACCAAACAAAAAACAAAGTAGGCAAATGCAAGGGGATGTCAACTACCTACAAAAGTGCAAATCAAATGCAAACCTTGGCCAGTCTTTTTGGACGATATGCATGAAATTCACTAATGGCAAACAAAGATTAAAAAACAAACAAAACCAGCACTCAAGTTAGCATTATACGTAATAGTTGTAAACAATGTTATTTCACTCCATTTTAAGGCTGGAGATTAATAAATGCCCAATATCATTAATTTTCAAATTATGATTGCAAGCTCTGGAGGAAAGGAAACACAATTTGCAAGAAAAGACACAATACATAAAAAAGTTCAATTTACATTTTTGCAGTTTAATACTTTGTCAACAAGAAAAAAATATGATATTGTAGATAACTTAAAGCTTTAGTTGTTATTCTATCCTGTTTTGATACATTCTGTGAAGTATAAAACAAACAACAAAAACAAAAATAAAAAAAAGAAAAAGAAAAGTAAAAACAACATATTTCTTTCCTTCTGGAATTGACTTATTTTTCAACTGAATTATGTGAAGTTTGTTATTTTATTTTTTTTGTCACAGAAGACTGGCAGCAAACAGATGTAGAGATAACAGAACAATTTTAGAGTGTGAAATGGATAGGTTCAGTCTGCCACACTGATAGTAGTTGTGAAATAACCATTTTATTGTGTGAAAAATGTTCACTTGTATAAGCTCATTGTGGGACTCTGGTACATGCACATGTATGCATCACACAAAAGCCTTCGAGCACAGCCCTGAATGTTCCGAGAGTCTAAGGCATGAAGTTCCTCCAGGGACATTCTAAGATATTCCCCAACCTCAGGACACGGGGTAACTTGTGGAATGTTAAACCCGTTCTGGCCACCTGTAGACAAAAAGAAAAGAGTAGAGTTGACATCAGTGGATGCAGAGAGACAGATAATCGATCAGAAATCCAAATCAAACTTAAGTACCAGGCAAATCACAAGGAAACGTGCACATAAAGGCCTTCTGATTGTAAGCAGGACAGCAGGACAGGAAAAAAAGGCCTAGTAATCACATGACTAGGATAACTTTAAAAGATAGGTCTATTTCCTGTCCTATTGACTGTAAGCAGAAAAGCTAATCCATTAGTATACACGGCTATTATTAGTCAGGAAATTACCGTTCATGGATTTACAATGCAACTGTTACAGAATGCCTTCCTTGTGGTTTTTTTTGTAGTCTCTACCTCTTGTCAAATTATATGTACACACACACACCTAGATAGACACAAACAGGAAAAACTCATGAACTCAATACGTACCATCCCGGTCTGCCATGCTATCAAAGAAAACCCAAGAAGAATCGTCCCGGCCATACTTGACAAATGCCACATAATGACTAGTTTCAATACAGAGGACGGCAAACAAGTCCATCTTTTGGTAAGGTATGCAACCATGCCTCCAGTCCCAATCCGGAAGTTCTTTGGGAAGGGAAACCGGGTTGAACTTATGATGCTGCCTCTTCGGGTGAAGGTGTACCTAAACAGGGAGAAAATAAAATGGATGAGTAAGGCACTGTGATAGAGTTAAATATCCAAGTATTTACCATCCTTATCGTTTACATATTTTATGAGAACCTCATGTTTAAATGGCTTTGGCTTTATTTATGATAAATAAATAAATGTGAAAAAAAAAAAAAAAAAAGAGATGGATGTGCACGGAAAAGAGAGAGATATAAAGTATTTATAGTCAAGTTGTGGGTGTGTGGTGAAAGCAAAACAATAGCAATGGTGAAGCAGTGAAGAACTAAAGGAAATAGCAACAAATCTACAACCCCTCTACAAAAGCACTCTTCTTATTAACAACTATATTTATTAGTCAATGCGAGGATAGAATAGTAATATGACTCATGAAATTCTTTAATAATGAAACAAATCCCCATCCCAGCTTTCTTCTCTGCCAAAAATGCCACTTTCCCATTTATAGTTATTGATTGAGAGGGGAAAAAAATACAGAATTAAATTAAACACAATTGGTAGATTGTGTGACTATCCAAATATAATGTTATAAGATTGGACAGTACAAATTGAATGCATAATAATACGTATCACAGCATATTCTTTTTAAGAGAAATCCTTTTCTTTTCCTATGGCACTTCATACTGTGTGTCTCATAAAAACTCATTTATTCATACATATATAGGGTCGGTGTTTCAGTCCCATAGAGGGCTTTCATCAGGTTAGATTATTATTTTATATTATATGAAAAAGCAGTCTGGCAAGATAAAGTGGATTTCAGCAAGAACATTAACAAAATAAGTGAAGATATTCCCATTTCATTTAATTGACAGCGAGTCTAGTACTAAGCACATGCTGAATGAGCCAGTCCACCTGAGATTGTTGCACGAGAGCTAGTTATGACCCAAGCCAATTTTATAATTTAATATCAATGCATCTTAAATGAACACTACATAATGTTACAGTTTAACCCTTTAGGACACAACTTCTGGAATAAAATGGAATCATGACGAAATATTTCCGTCATGTGTCCTTAAGGGGTTAAAAATAAGCAAGGCCACACAAACAAAGTTTGTTTAACCCCATTGGTGCCATGTGTGCAACTGTTAAGGCGCATGAGCACATACAGCACTTTGGATGGAACCAACTGCGCCTAGTGTTTACAGATGCAAAGGATGATGAAAGTGTCCATACAAAGTGCTATTATAGTGTTCTATACTTTAATTCTATAAACTCGTCACCGTAGTAAACACTTCAATAACATTTACAAGGGTGAAGGAATGAGGAACAGAAGCAACAATTTCAAAGAAGCAACAGTTCCTCTTTAATTAGATCAAGTTACTAGAATTTTTACACCATTATACCATATACACCTTTTTATTTTTACAGTTTAGCAGCTCTTTAGTTAATGATTTTTAGTTATACTGGACATTCCTCCAATGTACACATCACATACCTGCGTGTTACAAGTTTTACAAAACTGTTTGATTTTTCCTGCAGAAATATCACTGTCATCGTAGCATTCTCTGCATTCATACATTGCTAGTCCTCCACAGATCCGGCACTGCCGGGGAGCTGGAAAAATACAAGAATAGGAAAGGGTTATGATTAAAGCAAATGTAACAAACATTCTAACAAATCATATTTGCAAAGGTATGCAAGTTAAACATTTCACGGTCAGGGTTAGGAAAATCTGATTTGAAATGTCAAATGCCATAGGTCCTAAATTAATTTAAATCACATAAGTGGTTAATTGCAATACATATTATTTTGACCTCTTTACCCATCAAATAAAAGTTTTATCAGTATTTTGCCTACTCCCTGCATTTTTAGCAGAGAAATACCTACAGCAGGGGTGACCAAAAAAGTAGATCCCCAGATGTTTTAAAACTTCAGCTTTGATAATTATTTGTCATTCCAAAGGCCTGCAAAGCATCATGGGAGTTGTAGTTCTGCAACATCTGGGGATCTAAGTTTTGGGCACCTCTGACCTACGGCATTTAACATTTCTTCATTTATAATATCTCAAGGCAACAAATGACCCTTGTTTATTGGCAGCATACAGTAACATGGTCCACACAAAGAATGTGCCTTCCATGTAAATTCTAAATGCAGATACCAGACTTGGAATTGTCCAAAGATAAAGTGTCTCACGTCTACTTAGCACAAAAAAAAATGTGCTTCTTTATGCTTTTCTTACTTTGTTGCCTCATGTTTTCTTCTCATTAACATCTTTAAAGTTCCCCAAAACTGCACATCATATGCTGAATTCATAGAATAGGTCATTAACACATTTCCATACCTTGAATGCTCTTCCAAATGCAATTTCAGTCACTTCAACAACATCTACCTGATCTACATGTCTATGGTGCATTATAAATCTTACTAAAATCCTTTGATAGTTAAGTTTTCTGCATACTATAAAACTGAAAGTTATCAGAAAGTGACAATTTTTTAAAGGGCCACTACAGGTGCCTGCCAGATGCAACGTACAGATTAGGTTACAGTTAGAAGTCTCCCCCCACCCCCATCGTATTTAGTTTACTGATAATAATTTTGCTCCATAAACTCAATTATGCCGCTGTGTTCCCTTTTGCCTCAATGATGCAGCTGTGTGTTAAGGTAGTAATACCGAAATTAGAGATCAAGGGTGTTGCCAGGAATCATATTAACCCCATCTAGATCAATAATAGTCATGATATCCTAACGGTCTGTTCTTTAAAGGGACATGCATCCCTCTGAGACAATGGTCTCATTCAAAGGCTTTAGCTTTCACTTTGCAAGCTGCAAAATAGCAGGTTAATCATTTTATTTTCGTGTTTACCTGCTTTCTTATATTTTCCACACTCACTGCAGAAGGGACAGTGATCTAACAAGTGTCCTATTCCTAGGAATGCTGGAAAAGTGAATTGGGCATGCCGGATAGGTTTACACATGTGCAGTTGGAAGATCTCTTCACTTTGCAACATCTTGGCAGGGGGAGAAGAGAGCGAGTCTGATCAGCGTGATCATGTAGAGGAGGCTCCGGTACAGGTTTTTCTTGTCGTGCTGCTGCACAATGATGTCCTGTTTCTGTTATTAGTGGACTGGTCTGAGATGGTATGTAATGGGGGCTGAATAAACTACACTAGCTTAGAGGCATACCCAATAATGAAATCTTACCAAGTTTATAGTAAGTTTATACATGTTTATTACATACCTTTCTTACTTTATTGTGGTTTGTTTAAAAAGTGTTTGCTTGCTGGTTTTAAAAATTACTGTCAGGTTATGCATGTCCCTTTAAGAATCCTAATCCAAACAGAATGACCCTGTGGATTAATGAATGCAGCGCGGCATAGAGTTGCCAAAACCTAAATAATCAGGACACACCATGCTGGTAGGGACCAGCTCTCAACTACTGTGCAATGCAATGGCCATTTAATGGCTATGGTATTTTGCCACAACCATAAAATGCCTAAGCAAATGTCTCTTATGAGCCATACAGCAATAGTATGTTCTCTCCATGATTGGCAAACCCCATGGCTCATGGAGAGAAAGAAAGAGAAAAAGAAAGAAAGAAAGAGAGAGAGAGAAAAAGAAAGAAAGAAAGAAAGAAAGAGAGAGAGAGAAAAAGAAAGAAAGAAAGAAAGAAAGAAAGAAAGAGAGAGAGAAAAAGAAAGAAAGAAAGAAAGAAAGAAAGAGAGAGAGAGAAAAAGAAAGAAAGAAAGAAAGAAAGAAAAATAAAGAAAGAAAGAAAGAAAGAAAGAGAGAGAGAGAAAAAGAAAGAAAGAAAGAAAGAAAGAGAGAAAAAGAAAGAAAGAAAGAAAGAAAGAAAGAAAGAGAGAGAGAGAAAAAGAAAGAAAGAAAGAAAGAAAGAGAGAGAGAGAAAAAGAAAGAGAGAGAGAGAAAAAGAAAGCGAGAGAGAGAAAAAGAAAGCGAGAGAGAAAAAGAAAGCGAGAGAGAGAAAAAGAAAGCGAGAGAGAAAAAGAAAGCGAGAGAGAAAAAGAAAGCGAGAGAGAGAAAAAGAAAGCGAGAGAGAGAAAGAGAAAGCGAGAGAGAAAAAGAAAGCGAGAGAGAAAAAGAAAGCGAGAGAGAAAAAGAAAGCGAGAGAGAGAAAAAGAAAGTGAGAGAGAGAAAAAGAAAGCGAGAGAGAGAAAAAGAAAGCGAGAGAGAGAAAAAGAAAGCGAGAGAGAGAAAGAGAAAGCGAGAGAGAGAAAGAGAAAGCGAGAGAGAGAAAGAGAAAGCGAGAGAGAGAAAGAGAAAGCGAGAGAGAGAAAGAGAAAGCGAGAGAGAGAAAGAGAAAGCGAGAGAGAGAAAAAGAAAGCGAGAGAGAAAGAGAAAGCGAGAGAGAGAGAGAAAGAGAGAGAGAGAGAGAGAGAGAGAGAGAGAGAGAAAGAGAGAGAGAGAAAGAGAGAGAGAGAGAGAGAAAGAGAGAGAGAGAGAGAGAGAGAGAGAGAGAGAGAGAGAGAGAGAGAGAGAGAGAGAGAGAGAGAGAGAGAGAAAGAGAGAGAGAAAGAGAGAGAGAGAGAGAGAGAAAGAAAGAAAGAGAGAGAGAAAGAGAAAGAAAGAGAGAAAGAAAGAGAGAGAGAAAGAGAAAGAAAGAGAAAGAACAAATAGAGTACAAAAAGCATCTGTATGGACGCTATACTTACTGTCTTCAAGCAAATCTGTAATGTTCAGATCCAAAGAAGGAAATATCTTGTTAAACATTTTGAAGTCTTTCCCAAATCGAGGCATCTGGATTATTAAACAAGATGGAGCCTGAGGGACAAAATTAGATAAAGACCTTGCACATTAATTGACATAATTTGATTTACCAAAACAAAATACATTATTTCAAATGAAAATAAACTTGCTTTTTACCAGGAACATAAACAAATACAGGATTTACCACCTATTTTCTTTTACATCTTACCAATGATGACTGTAGATCAACTCAGTAGCTCCATTTTTACTACCAGTGAGTTTGTGCATCAATAACAAAAGCTCTGAATGCAAAGAGATGGCTGACCAGCTCCATATCAGATAAGAATTGTTAAAAACACCATATCCCTGGTTTTAGTTACATTTTTCAACTTCTTTATTACAACATCAATCTCATGAACGATGCACTTTATAGAACTTTTACTTAATACGCAGCCTGCACTGTTACTATTAACTCCATTCTTGCATACAACTGGAGTTCATTTAATCTCTCCAATAAAGGCACGGACACTTTAAAGCTTTACATTTTTTTTACCCTTTCAATATTGTGCGTACTTCTTGTTGGCATTGGCAAGCAAAATTAAATTATGACAAAGACGTGCTCCCACACCTGCTCTAGTTCTGGTCCTCAACGGTAAATGACATCACTTTGTGCTATGAACATATAGTTCAGGGCTTATGAATAGCACCCAGAAGATAAGGAGTGCATTCACCATTGCTTCAGACAGGCCTGCAATACCTATAATGCAGGGTACTGGGTGTTGCAGACCATATTTGAAGGGACATTTAAATGGTGGGTGTGCCCTGTACATTTTCTGGTGGCAACTAAAGAGTAATGTGTACTGCCACCAAGGAGTTAATAAAAAAAATAAAGAATGATTATGGGCAGAATTAAGCACAACTTTTCCCAGTTCCGAGAACAAAGCAATGGCATGGACCCAGCACTGAGCTGTTATACCAAGAACACACAGGGGAAGTCTGGAAAACATCCAGATTTGCTTGTTAGGGATAATTAACGACTGACTTTAGGACAAAGCTGTCAAATGGCACGCTTCTGCATACTACTAAGTGGCTGCCTGAGGATATTGCAAATTTAACTGGATCTTAAGGATGTATTAGCACAGAGTTCACAAGAAAAGATCACACATTGCTCTAGGCAGATTAAACTCACTGGAGAGTGTAAAATGGAAATGTATGTTTTCTAACTATATACAAGCAGTGATAGATTAAGTTTAATTTATAGTGCATGACAGTTTAAGTCAGTTCTGTCACTTTTGATTATCTAATAAAGATAACATCTTTAAATACTAATTTCAACTTCATTGAAATACCAATGCAGTCAAAAGACACATAATAAAGTAGGGTGGGACCTGCGGAGAGCTTAAGGGGAGTACATCCCCAATTAGCAGCTCTCTTGGGCCACCACACATCAAGTGGTCATGCCACCTTAGGATGATGAAGCTGCTTTAAGCATTTGTGTCACAGGCATAATTAAACAGTTTATCTTTTGTTTTTCACTAATTTCACCTTCAGAAATATATAGTTTTAAGGGGGTAACCACGGGAACAACCTAGTTACATAAGGCACCCCTACCATACTGTACCTATGGCGAAGGTTGTCAAAGAGACGATTACACAGGACGAGTGGCTTAATACAGTTTAGCATATACTCTAATATTATATCTTCTATTAAGATTTATAAATAAAAAAAAAAAAAAAACTTTGACGGGTAACTAGACAAGCCCACCACTACTGTTAAGCTGCAAATGTTAGGAGTTGTCAAATGTTATACAGTGTTTCAATATATCGCAATTTTTTAGGCTTTTGCATAAGCCGTGTTGCCTATGTTATTTAACTATCCTTGTCAAGATGAATAAATAAAGAATGAAAAAAAAAAAAAAAGAAAATATATAGTTTTATTAACAAACCTCAGCAAACTTTAAGCTACTGTTGATAAATGACCACTCGAGGAGTTGCTGGATGGTCGGGACCCCAACATTTTCATTTTTATCCATGAAGATCTGATAGAAATAGCAATCTTGCACTTTCTGGCCAGCTGATCTAAAAGGTAACACATTATGAATCACAGAGAAATTAAATAATTCTTAAAGATAAACATAAATTTGTAATTATGCACCGTAGGCCAGGACACAGATGGGTCTCTGGAGGCCCACAAAACTATACACTTTACACATTTTATTACTATATTACCAAAACCAGTAGTATTTGAAAATGGCATTACTATGGTCAGACAATGGCAGCAGTACAGAAGGAAAACGGAGTACTGGAGAGTCCAAAGGCTCTTTTTACTCCATAATGCCATTTCTGCATACAATCCTAGTTAAAGAGTAAATCTGGCATTATTGATAAAGTGCGATGAAGCACTGTCAGGAATTTACCAAAGAACTACAAATTTAAAGCCAAAATAGTATGGTTAGAAATATAGTTAGCTTGGAGATTTTTTTCCGTTTTGGCCATTTTATGCTAAAATTCGGGATTCTGTGGTGCCTTTCAAACAATTCATGTGTAAGTAAATAACCATATGAAAACTAGGATTCTTTATTGCCATTCTGCAACATACTGCTTGCTTTAGAAACCGTTTAATATACACTGCACTCCGAAACAGTGATGGTACAACACCATACATTCCACTTATTATCAGATAGATATTCTTGTATTCAGAGTTATTCGCTAGGTATGAGGACAGTGACCATCTATATGTTGCAATTACACTTAAAGTTTGCAAATTGGTAGTCATGGTTTTTATAATATTTATTCCCTTAAGATAAAGGGAGATAGTAAGATAGGACAGAGAAAGTATAAAAAAGTAGAAATAAAAGGGGGGAGGGAGGAGTGGGGAGACAGAGCTTGTTAAGCCTTGCCAGGTGTATACAATGGACAGGGGGGGGGGGGGGCCAGAGTGGAGGACCGAGTGTCCATGGGGAGAGGTAGGTATCGGGGTCGGCTTCAGAAGTGTATAAGAGCCACAAGTGTACTCAAGCAGCCCATCCAACCTGTCCTCATTGAGTTCCCAAAGGACTGTTCTCCCATGGTTCCCAAATTTTTTTAAATGCTTTAGTGGTTCTCCTCACTCTAGCTGTCAGATCATCCATTAGGTGACTCTCTTTTATTCTGGTTATCACTCCCGCAAAATTCGGGCTCCCCTGTTTCAGCCAAGAGTATGCTACCACCCTTTGTGCAGCCAGGGTGATTTTATGTATAAGCTTTTGTTCACTTCTGGTCCAGCCGTCTATGGATCTATTTAGTAGATCCAGTTGCAGGGCCCTAGAGAACACCTGATTTAACAAATTCTTAATCAGTTTCCAGAATCTTATTATAAGTGGGCGTTCCCACCACATATGTAAGCATTTCCCCTTAGATGCCCCATAATCCTGTAGGCTCACCCGTAAAGCAGCTATATATTCCACCAGGCTCGTGAGAGTCAAGAGCACATCATCCACGTATGCAGACACTAGAAATTCCCTATCTCCTAGAGCAGGGGTAGGCAACCTTCGGCTCTACAGATGTTGTGGACTACATCTCCCTTGATGCTTTGCCAGCAATATGGCTGTAAAAGCATTATGGGAGATGTAGTCCAAAACATCTGTAGAGCCGAAGGTTGCCTACCCCTGTCCTAGAGGGACCCCGTGTATGTTTGGATGTCGTCTCAGCGCCTGTAGAAGGGGTTCTAATGAGCTTACGAATAATAGGGGGGACATCCCTGTCTTGTGCTGTTATAAAGTCAGAAAGGGCAAAAGGGGGCCCCCGAGATCTATACTTGTGCCTGTACATTACTATACATGGCCTTTATTAGTGTGACATATTTCTCTGGGAACCCTAGATGTGTCAATAAGGTAAACAGGTATGGCCACTTGACACTATCAGAGGCCTTTTCAGCATCAATAGAAACGACCAATGTAGGCAAATGTGTGGCCACCTGTTTCCATATAAGATCTATGATTCTACGGGTATTTTCAAACAACTACCTGCCTGGTAGGAAGCCAACTTGATCAGCGTCGATCAGGACTGTTAAAAATGGGTTGAGTCTGCCCGCCTGAATCTTTGCAAGGATCTTTATATCGTGGTTTATGAGTGATATAGGTCTGTAGTTTTGGGGAAGTAGCAGGTCTTTGTCTGGCTTTGGTAATAATACTATGGTAGCTAAGGACATGTTGTGGTCCGGTGTACCCCCCTCTCTAAGTTCAGTAAATAACTTTAACAAAGAAAGTTTGTTCCTCTCGGAAGGTTTTATAGTAGGTCCACTTGAACCCATCCAGTCGGGGAGCCTTATTCCATTTCAGTCCGGTAATGGCCAGGTCTATCTCATAGTCTAAAATTTCGGAAGCTACTTTAGCTATTGCTTCTTGTGGTAATTTGGGGAGTCCCAAGTCACTCAAGAATCTGCGCACTTGGTTCTCCGAGTTTGGAGAGTGATTGTAAAGTGATTTGTAAAAGTCAGTAAAGACCGAAGCTATATCTTTCGGTGTGGTTTTAATGATTCCGTCTGCATGTCGTATAGCGGTGATATGGGAGCGCCTCTGTCGGGGCTTCAGGGTCCTAGCTAGTAGGGTGTCCATTTTATTTGCCTTTTCAAAGAATGTTCGTTTGGACCAAGTCATGGGCTTAGCTGTGTTATCTAAAAGTAGCGCTCTTATGGAGTGTCTCACTGCTTCCTGTCGTCTAAAAGTCTCTCCCTGCGTTTGATGCTTTTGTTCTAGTGTTTTAAGTTCTGTCAGTAGGCTTTCTAGCATTTAGGAATTCATTTTCTTCTTCCTAGTCGAATGAGAGATCCCCTCATTACTGTCTTGTGGGACGCCCATATGGTATGTTCAGGGGTGTCGTTTGTGGTATAGAACTCTAATATCTCAGCACGGATCTGCTCTGTGATCTCTGGGTCCCGTAGTAAGGATGCATTAAGTTTCCATGTCCATGGTGACACCACGCAAAGGTTCCCTAGAGTAATAGACACCTCTGCGTGGCGGACGCAATGGACCCCACCGATGAGCCTGTGATCCGCGCCAAGCTACAATCATTCACTAGAAAAAGGTTTATTCTAGAATAAGTGTCATGCCGAAACAGTCCATTCTGAATGAAAATTATACCTTATTTTTAACAGAGGATCCACTCGTAATATGTGATGGAATAATATGTTCAGAAATTCTTCTGGGTCTGTTTAAGAGGAGAAAAAAAAAAAACGGTAAACCTCACTTCTTTCAAAATTACACCACTTACCGGTAAGTAAGCAAAATAAAAAAAAAAAAAACGCAAAAGAAAACCGGGAAAGAAAAGTACTGGTAAAAAGTAATATTTAAAAGAACCATAAAGCATTAGGAATACAAATCTTTCTTCTCTGTCCCCAGTTATATAGGTGCCACCCCCAACCTCTCCTCGTGAGTCCCATACAAATGTGCACAATAAAAGTTTTAATTACCTTTTTCTATTGTCAAGGCTACCTCAGCGCTACTTACCTCTCTGCCTCCTATGATCTCACAGAGGAGACATGACCTCCACGGTGGAGTGGTCCAATCCAATGCCCCTCATTGGGGACCTGATGTGCATGTGCAGTACTGCCACGTGCCTTCAAGCTTCCCATAGGACAGCATTGAATAAAAACTTCATTATGGGGGCTTCCACGTCACGTGACCGAATCAGTGGGTCAGTGCAGCGGAATGTCCTCTAGTGGCCGTCAGTGTAACATTCACTGGAGGTGATTTTAACCCTTGCATGTAATCTTTGCAGTTTCTGCAAAAGAGCAATGTTGTAGCTTGAATGGTCATATTGAAAAGACCACTACACCCAGGCCACTTATTTGACATAAAGAGGCCTTTATTGGTTCTTTATAAAAAATAGAAAAGGTTAAAAAAAAAAAAAAAATACATACATAGTTGACCATTCTCAAAAGCACAGGACCCCGACAAAAATCACTATAAAAATAAAGCAGTTATCTCCTCTAATCATTTTTTTATATAATTTTAGATTGTGCATTTGGAGAGTTCATTATCTGTTCAATAAAGAGCTACCCAATTCAAAACACTTTTGAGTTATTAAAATTGGTCCCTCAAAAAATTTCATAGCTCTGAAATTTTTTTTTTTTGATAGTCAGCATTATTTCACATTGAAGGTCAATGATTCTTTTGCCAAAAAAAATGCACTTGATATCACATGACATGAGATTGGTACCCTTCAAAATCAATATTCAATTATATGATTCTATGCAGAATCTCATCAACAGTGGTAATCGTGCTCTATGAAGCCCTCATTATGAAAAGTTAACCAAGTCATGTTTTAAGAAGTAAATGAAACTATGATAAACAGAAATAAAGTACCAATTGAGAGGTTGACATATTGAACATTAACAAATACAAAAGTCTGTTTCACTCTATGATCCAGATAATCTGTCTAGTCATTCCTTAGGAAGACCAGCAGTTTGACCCATAGTTTAAAGGGCACCTGTTACACCCCAAACAATGTATACTCATTCGATTGAGCATAATATTTTATCTATACATTGCACAAGCAGTGTTGCTAGCAAATGTATAGATTAGGAAAAAAAATCTATTTAAAATAGGTTTTTCTAACAGCTGTCATTCAATGCTTCGGACTGCAGAAAAGACCTCCCACAGCAACCACAGCGCATGCACTATGGTTACTATGGAAACTCCATAGCCGGCACTTCTAGCACTGGCTAGAGAGTATAGGAACAGAGTTATGCAACGTCACTCTGTTCCAATCCTGGCATGCTGGCAACGAAGCCAGTGTGCCAATTTCTTTGAAGAGATTTGCCCTGTTTGGAGATGTGTCCCAAGCAGGGCAAATCACAAAAGAACAAAGGTGGAGAGGAGGATGGTTCAGAAGTGGGTGTTACATAAAAGAGTAACACCCACGAACCATGAAGATGGCAGCACTGAAACTGAGTAAATCTTCACATTTTACACTGAACACACCATGCATTTCTGTGATATTTGGTTTATTCAAGGTTTATGGGATCAATTTAAGGTAACTTCAAATTATTCAAAACAGGTTCACTTTAACTGTGATTGGTACTTTCAATCCCAGCAATGGCTTTGATGATCTATATAAAATTGATGATTGATTTTAATTCTAAACAAATATTCACAAAGTAGGATTGCCACAAATGAAATCATGTACACAGATAAAGTAAACCTTTTTCCTCTGAAGTGAATCCTGACGCAGCCTCTACTTTTTCCAGAATTTTTCGCAATTTCATAATTTTGGTAGCGCAGACATATCCATATCTGGAAATAATACACAAGAGGAAATATTTTATACCAAGGCACTTAAAGGAACTGTAACACAACCACATTTATAATGGTCTAATATACTTTATTCAAAACCTAATTAACTGTGCAAGATTTTTTTCTGAAAAGTGAAGAGAGACTATGCAATTAACAGGAAACTACAGAAGAAGAACATAACAGATTTAAAGTTATCTACAAACTGACTACACCAGAATAGATGAGGTTACATAATACATTATCTTTATGGAATAAAATCTTAATTAATGGTATGCAATCTTTGACACTTTAGATGTTGTGGACTATATCTCCCTTGATGCTTTGCTAGCATTACAGCTGTAAGAGCATTAAGGAAATGTAGTTCCCAACACCTGGAGCGATGAAGGTTGACTAACCCTGCTCTAAATGAAGCCTCCCTTACACAAGTCTCAAAGGATGAACCTCTGTTGCCTGTAGAGCAGTGCTTATCAAGTCCACAGAAAGTTGTTATGGGTTTCAATCCGAATTCTATATGTATATGAAATACGGACTGGGGCTCAAGACGCTGCTAACCATTGTGCCCATGACAGTGATTTTCATACATTAACAAGGTCATAATGTTCGTTTATCTACTACTACCACTAGTACTACTACTTTCATTATATATTTATATCCAGCAGTCAGTTGTTCCATATTTTTTAGTACAAATATACATTATTATGATATTTTCTTTTTATATAATTGTCAGTTTATGTTGATGCCTCCTGTTGTTAACAAGTACAACTCCACCAATTTATCCTAAAGATTTACACAAATTCTTGGTTTTATTTCTGGTCTCAAAGGTTTTTAACTCAATAAAATAGAAATACATTAATTTTTAACATATAGAAATTGGAGCATCAGAGTGACATTTACATATTTCTAACAATACAACTATCACAAATACTGCTTTGATGATATCAATAGCACTAACCCATCTAGTTTCCGTGTTTCACTATTTATTGAATTGAAGTGAATTGAAATTAAGCTTAAAATAGCCTACATGTGACTATAACCAAGTTAAAGAATGTTTCCATATCAACTATTTTGCCCTAAATACTGAAATTTGCATCTAACTACAAATCTGTGTTTAATAAAAAATATTTCACTCAACTGCACCCAAAACATATGTATTTGATTTGTGAGAGTGTATATGTAAGTACCCATGTAACAATAAGAGAATACAGTATCGGCATCAAAAGGCTTTTAGAATTTTGTGCCAATGCAGAATGATCCTGCCCACTAAAACCACCCGTATCAGCCCAGCAACACTGGAACCGCATTTACAATGGTGATAAGAGATATTCCACTTTTAGAATGACAGATTTCTATTTTTCTTACATTCTAAGAGGATTCACAATCTCCGTCCTTAGTAGTGCTTGCGTTTCACTGTAATATTCTACATCAGTTTTCTCTTTCGGCCTTAACAGGACAGAGTCCAGGACAGAGCTGAAGGAAAATAGGCTGTACGGAAAGATAAAAAAAGAAAATTAAAAAAAAAAAAGTCATAAATTCGATTTTATTTTTTGTTGGTCTCTAGTGCATTAGTGTTTTTTCCCCCGTATTACCAGAATAATGTTGAATCAAGATAGCAGGAGTTGTAGTGTCCCTGAATGCCCTTCTTCTTCCCTATCATGACTTCAAGTCCTTCTTTTTCACTTCTTGGAGGGGTATTCCCTTCTACTACTTCACTCAAATATCCTCCGAAGGCTGCACAACAAATAATTCACTTTAGCATAAACATTTTTTGTAATATGTAAAATCCCAAAACATTGACATACAATCTACTGTAGAAATCTGCACTTTATAAAGATTAAGGTAAAGTTAATTATAGGGAAATTGAAATCATGTTGGGGTTCATTCACTAAACAGTGAATCATGCTAACTTGAAAACTTAATTGCATAACTTGCGGCTAAAGAGCCAAGCAAAGACTACAGCAGATTTTTTTCCAGATACGTTATTTGCGCCTATATTTTGTAATTCAGTTTCAAATTCACTATTTAGTGAATAAACTATTTGAGAAAAGCCATTGAATACAAGTATTCTTCTTAAAGCAAGAACATATTTAGTTTTAGCACCCTGTATATGTTAGCTACAAGAAAACAGGGTGATTTCATAGAATACCTTTAGCAAGAACTAGAATTACCTAGAGAGTTGCATCGCTCAATCTGGTTAGATACAGGCTGAAGAGATGCAAATCTGGAGTCTGGCCGGCAACTCTTCAACTTTACAAAAAGTGCTTTCTTTGGGGCACATGTGAAATGTCTTGATCCTTTAAAAGTGCCGTCTGTGCATCCTGCACACTCATCCTCCTAAATAGACACAGACAACAATTTACAAAGAGTACAGATTTGTTTTCAAACATCTTCTATATAAATCCTACTGGAAATGTAACATAAGTAAGTGGAGTACTTAAATCCGTTCTCAATCACAACAAAAGGTCAAAAACTCTGGACTACATTTCCCATAAAGATCGTACAGCCAAAAATGTCAGGCAATAGCTTACAGAAACAGTATAGGAACCCTGAAAACTTGCCATGTTTTAACCCAATAAAACATTGCTATTATGCTGGCATGACAATGTTTTCTTTGCAGGTTTTAACAGCCTCTAGTGGCTGTCAATATGACAGCCACTAAGGTCGCTTCAGCAAAATAGTGGAGTAAAACTTTTTCTCTAGCAGACGTTTTAATGTAAACACCTCCTTTTCCTTACATTACTGCCTCGGAAAACCTCTAGTGGCGGTCACTCAGACAGCCGCTAGAGATGCTTCCTGGTTCAGTGCTGCAAGAAGAAGTTCAACGTTTCTCACAGATTTGCATTAATTCAATGCATCTCTTTGAGGAGATGCTGATGTTTTCCAAACATTTTGCATAATTAGGAGGCATTTTCAATTAACAGAAACCCAAAAGCTGCATTGTAAGAACTGTGGGCAAAGGCTATTTATAGTAGAGTCATGGTAGTGAATTACATTAAAAATTAAAGGAACACTATAGGGTCAGGAAGACAAACATGTATTAAAACCACCATCTAGCCCCGCTGACCCCCTCTTGCCTCCCTAAATATAGTAAAATCTTACTTGTATTCAAGTCTGGAGCTGCTTGCTTTGTCCCTGTTTCCTTAAGGCCTTGGCCTTCTGACATCAGTGGCCTTCTGACATCATCAGAAGTGGTGGCCTGAGCCAATCACAATGCTTCACCATAGAATTGGCAGAGACTGACAAGGAGGCAGATCAGGGGAGGCAATTCAAACACAGCCATGGCCAACCAGCATCTCCTCATAAAGATGAATTGAATCAATGCATCTCTATGAGGAAAGTTCAGTGTCTGCATGCAGAGGGAGGAGACACTGAATGTTTGGATGCATTTTAGGCAGCCATGACCCAGGAAGGATCTCTAGCAGCCATCTGAGGTTATCACTAGGCTGTAATGTAAACACTGCATATTCTCTGAAAATACTGTGTTTACAGCAAAAAGCCTGAAGGTAGTGATTCTACTCACCAGAACAAATTCAATAAGCTCTAGTTGTTCTGGTGACTATAGTGTCCCTTTAAAAACAAAGAATATTTAAAAATATGACATTTCAATGATCTACGTGCAACAACTTTGTGGATAAAGACACTTGATGCTTTGCAATTCCCATCAAATTCACCTCAAAACCTTTTTATTTTATTTAATAAGTTTCATTACCTTTTGAAAGAAAACACTAAAAGTAATAATTAGTTCCTCAAACAAAACAAAACAGGTATAAAATATCGTGGGATTGCAGCATAACCAAAAAAAAAAAAAAGAGCACTGCGCTTAGCCTGCCCTTTACCTCTGTAAATCATTCACAGCACAAGCATGGTTCTGCATTTATAATGACTATTACTAAAGGAACACTAGCATTAGAAAGACAAACATGTATTCCCAACTAGTGTTTTGCAGATAACAGTTTTGCAAGTAGCAAAACACAAAAAAGTCTGAAAGGTTAAAATAATAAGTTTCACGTTTTAAAGAAACAAAATAGTGTTAGGAATGCAAAACTGTATTGCTGAGGCTATAGTCTCATTCCGCCCTAAAACTATTGTCCGGCTTCCTCAGCCAGTGATTCTAGAGTAGAGATTGCGTCGTATTCACATTAGACCTTCCCCATAAGAAAGCATTGAATCAATGCGTTTCAATAAGGATTTTAAAGATGCTGGACGCTTTCATGCAGAGCGTGATAGACAGTCACTAGAGGCAGACTTAACCCTTCAATGGAAACATTGCAGTTTCTTTAAAACTTCAATGTTTTACATTTTGTGGCTAAGAGGACAGGAACACTGCAACCAGAACTCTTCAATGATATGAAGTGGTCTGGGTGCCCATAGTGTCCCTTTAAGTTTAACTCTTTCAGTTTACTGGGTGTTTACAAGAACTGCAAGTATGTATGGTTAGGTAAATTTTTTTGAGAAACACATATTACCCCAACAGTGTCATTAATAGGATTTTGGGGTATTCTTTTTAGGGTTTAATCTCCCTATGATAAATAAAATAGACTACGTTACATCAGTGTTCACGTAACATAGCGTCTTTCTCTTAAACTTACAGAAAGTACAATTTAGTGTACTTTGTCCCAAATAATACAATGACAATAAAATAATGCAGCTGTGGGAAAATAAAACATTAGAACTTACACAGTAAAGTAATGCAAAGATAAAGGCCAATAACAATATTTAAAACATTATATATATATATATATATATATATATATATATATACGCACACACACAATTGTTATTGTTTTCTTCCCTGTATTTTAAATTGTACAGTTGTATTCATTAAAGTGAGAATTCAAAAATAAATTTCACATTAGGTAAAAATATTTAAAATGTGACTGTAAAAGGAGTGATTGTCATGCTTTTTAAAATTATACCAATTAAAGGACAAATAAGCAGTGTTAAAGCAGCTGTCACTGTTAGAGGAGTATTTCCATATTTTACACCCACTTGGGTAGTGATTGCCTGTGCATGCATGAGAGACAGGTTAAACCTAATTGAAACTTGTATCCAAATTCTTTCTTTAGCTTCTGGATCTTCATCTACCAAAAGCCAACATCAGTACTGTCCTCTTGCTCTCCCGCAGCAGCCTCCATGGCAATTGTCTGGCTATGAGCAAGACCGTGCCTGATTCTCACTGCTACTACTACCACCAATGGCTGTGAGAACCAACAAGACTTCATGGAGTAAGCTCCGTTCTATTTGTTAAAGGGACACACTATTCACCAGAACAACTACAGCTTAGTGTATTTGTTCTGGTGAGTATAATCATTCCCTTCTGGCTTTTTGCAGCAAACACATTTTTTTTCAAAGAAAACCTCCACTGGCCACTCCTTAAATGGCTACTAGAGGTGCTTCCTGGGGAAGTGCTTTCCTATAATAGAGTTGAACAAGCAAATCACAATTTAGTCATGTTTTGATTTCGGTGGCAGTACTGGCAGTGAAATTGGCCATGAAATTTGAATTGGAAACTCTTTGGAAAATGTCTCACAATTTGTCCAGAAGTAAGGAAACATTATCAATCTGTTAACAACACTGCACGGTCATTAAAGGGACAATATAGGCATCAAGACAACTTTAGCTTAATGAAGCAGTTTGGGTGTATAGGTCATGTCCCTGTAGTCTCACTGCTGAATTCTCCGACATTTAGGAGTTAAATCACTTTGGTTTCTGTTTATGCAGCCATAGCCATACCTCCAATGGCTGTGACACACAGCCTACATGAAAAACTGTTTTCATTTTTAATCAGATGTTATATACTTTAAAAGCTTTTATCTCCTGCTCTGTTAATTAAACTTGAATCACACACAAGAGGCTCCTGTTGGGTCTAAAGGGCTATTAACATAGCAGGAGAGAACTTCTCAATTAATCAGAATGTGCAATAAGGGAAGTTTACACATTAGATCTCTCTTTACAGGCAGTGAATAGGAAGGCTGTGCAAATCACATGCATGCAGTGAGGTGTAGCTAGGGCTGCATAAACAAAGTGATTTAATTCCTAAATAGGATATCATTTACCAGTGAGACTGCAGAGACACTATCTATATACCAAAATCGCTCCATTAAGCTAAAGTGGTTTTGGTGCCTATAGTGTCCCTTGTGTATTTCAGACTTTAACTACTGAAAAATACATTTATTTGTACTAGTACTGGTTTGGAAATTCAGTAAAGGATTACTTTTCAAAAACATGTTGCGTTTATATAAGTGCATTTCTTTAATGGCAATTTCGGAGAGGAGAACTTTACGATATTTGTTATGCAGTTATCCATTTGCAAACAGCAACAAAAAAAAAAAGAAGTATTATCTTCTAGACAAAAAAAAAAAAAGCTTTCGTTTAGAATGCCTTGCAGGAGGTTGAAGCCCACGGGTAGGGTCCTCTTCTCCTTTTGTATCAATGTATCTAATTATATCTTATATCAGTCTATATAATTACCAATGTTCTTTTGGCGTATAGAGAATAAGTGTGCTATATAAGGACTGTTAAATTATTATTTTTTTCAGAACACACATAATAGAATATCGGGTTGTTAATTTTTTTCCAGTTTCTTTTGCAGTGAACTGGTTGAGGTTTAAAACCATCTAAAAACACTCATCTCAGTTACTACCAATTGAACATAGTAATACAGGAAACTGACTGAAGCTGGTTTATCTTGTTATCAATTACCAGTTCTAGTCCAGCCAACATCTCGTTGACTCCTGCAGGCTGACCAATCCAACGGATCACCCCATAAAAAGGAGGATTTTCTTTTACTTCAGCAAGCGATCCCACCTCGAGGCCATGCAGATTGGATATGTGGGGAAGTCCAGGTGGGCTGTCCTGGAGGGATACATTGTTTAGCTCTCCGATGACTGACTGCACTGATAAGGAGAGGGGTGTGTGTCCCATAGTGCCATTAGTGCTGGACATCTTAGAGAGGCTGAACGGTAGGGAGTGGAATCTGTTTTCACTCGGGGAGCAACTGCTTGTAGGAGGTTGTAGAGGTGGAGAGCAATGTCCGTAAGCTGCTGGGGAAGTCTCTGTCAGTGATTTTGCAGAATCTTCAACAACTGAAAAAAATACAATAAAAATTATTGTTACAGGGGAGGGAATCATCTAAGCAGTTTATTTTTTGTTTTGTTTTTTTATTTGTCAAACGGTCTAAGCTGTGTGTGAAAAATTTGTTCCCCAAGATCCTAAAACATGCATAGTCTGCTGCCTGAGAGATAATGAGAAACTAAAAAGGTGTAAGTGCTAAACTAAAACATACAAAGACCATTTGCACGAGCTGAGCTAAAAACAGAGGAAGTGAATCTAAAGATTTATTTCACCATAGCCATTTACAGTAAGATGCATTAAAACCACTACAATAAGTAGTGAGCACGGCGTGACCCTGACAGTGCCTACCTGCATGCCCCTCTGCCAATTGAGATTGGTTTTGGACTTTGCCAGCACTAAGTGATTGAAAGAGTCAGCGCTCTGGGTTGTGGTATTACAGGTAGATTTCCCAGTTATGCTTCAAACAGCTACCAGATGGTAGTCACAGACTTTTAGCTGGGATAGCCTTCTACTGATATCAGAGGGTATAACTTTTGGTTAGTGTAGGATTATTGTTGTGGTAAGGTTTAATATTCTGGGTTTATGATATATGCTGTTTTTACATTATGGCTACTGTAGTGTTAAAGGTAGGTATACGGTTAGAGTTAGTGTAAGCATAGTGTTAGGGGTAGGGATGCTATAGGTTGGATGGAAGATGTATAGGGTTAATGTTAACTACCAAAAATTCATTTCGACATAGAAACATAGAATGTGACGGCAGACAAGAACCATTGGGCCCATCTAGTCTGCTACTAGAGGGACTGTTTTCCGAGCACTCTAGTTTCCCTTTAATTTAAATCCGTTTTGGTGCTTAAGTTTCACTATAGGAATTTGAAATTAACGTTTACAGTAGAAGATTTACTTTCTGGAGGTAAAATAACTGCATGGTGGGAAAAAGCATGAATTTGTTTAAAGCGTGAACATTCATAATACAGAACATTTAGATTATGAGTAAAGCAGAAACACAGACACGCACAATTTTGATACGATCATTAATCAAATTAAAACCACCTACTGTGACGCAATAAAACAAGACACTTAAAGCAAATTACTGCTCTGACAGTGGAATATGAAACATATCCATATGTATTTGTTTCCCTACTCATCTTATCAAATTCCAAAACAGCCTTACGAGGAGAGCGCAAACATGAAGTAATAACATGAGGAGGGAAAGCCGAAAGGTGGCAGAAATCTGTTATAAATTAATATTGCATTAAATCTTGAACTTATGTCTGTCACAACCATTGTATACGCTCCCATTCACAGTGCTAGATGCAGTATTCCATAGTACTCAGTGGCTGGATTATCAGTACTGTGGATTACTACACCTAAATCAGAAAACTGATATGTCAGTCATTCACAGCAAAAGTATTTCTAATTTTCTTTATTTTATTTCTATGTCATAAACAGCAGATAAAACAGAGCTATGTGCTCTAAAGAAGATATAGGAATACAATCTTGATCTAAGTTTCATCTAGCATAAGGTAAAAGTAGAGAACCACTTGAAGTGCAAACTTTAAAGTTCCAAAGTTATAGAAGGTTAGAGCAGGCTTCCCCAAACTCCGGCCCTCCAGATGTTGATTTTCTTTATTACATGCCATATTTAGATAATCTAACCCAGGCTTCCCCAAATCCCGGCACTCCAGATGTTGCTGAACTACAACTCCCATGATTCTATGAATTAAAAAGATAGACTGAGAATCATGGGAGTTGTAGTTCAGCAACATCTGGAGTGCCGGGATTTGGGGAAGCCTGGGTTAGATTATCTAAATATGGCATGTAATAAAGAAAATCACAAAAAGGAACTTCTTAATAGATTAAAGGGACACTTAAGTAATCAAAACAACTTAAGCTTAATTCAGCAGTTTTGGTGTGTACATCATGCCTCTGCAGTCTCACTGCTCAATTCTCTGACATTTTAGAATTAAATTACCATAGTCCCACCACACTGCATGCAACATGCACAGCTCCATAGTCCCACCACACTGCATGCAACATGCACAGCCTTCCTAAACACTTACTTATTCCAAAATCTGTTTATTTCATAATTTCTTATCTTCTGCTCTGTGAATAGCTTGCTAGACCTCGCAGAAGCCTCTTGTATGTAATTAAAGTTCAATTTACAGAGCAGGAGATAAAAAACGTTTAAAGTTGGATTAAAAATAAAACCATTTTGTTTTCATGAAGGTTGTGTCAGTCACAGCCAGGAGAGGTGTGACTAGAGCTGCATGGGCAGAAACAGTGATTTAACTCCTAAATGGCAGTGAATTCAGCATCAAGACTGCAAGGGGCATGGTCTATACACTAAAAGTGCTTTCATAAGCAAAAGTTGTTTTGGTGACTATAGTGTTCCTTTAAGTGTCACATTTTTGCCAGAAAACCTGATACAGGCTTTAACGGTCAAGTAACAGAAAGGTCCAACATACTATCACAGCGGCTACTTTCCTGAATGCCAGAAGTTCCTCGGGGTGATCGATCACGAGACCCTGGAACAGAAAACACTTATGATTTACTACATTTATATTAAATATAGAAAACAGAGTTTATGCTACATTTACATATAAAACTTTCACTTTCCCTTCTGAATAATCATAATATGCACACAGAAAAGAGAAAAGGATTCAAAAACCAACTTTGCAGGCAGTAAAATGCACGTTGAATGTTTCATTACTATTGAATTTAAATAAATTGTTATCCCTGCACCTATCTGGTATTCTGGAGTTTTTAACCATCTCTTAAGGAATATCTACCTCATCCTTCCTTTTCTAGAGGGCATTTAAGTCTGAGCCAGCTATCTAAGTGGCTCAGCACAATGTGAGTGGGACCATATAGAGATTAATTTTATAAGTGGTTATAAGCTGTACTACTCTATTGTCTTTTTTTAATTATATATATATATATATATATATATTTCACATATATTGCACATTTTAGAGTGTCCTTTTATTGTGGCCAGCCTAAGGCACACCTTTGCAATAATCATGCTGTCTAATTAGCATCTTGGTATGCCACACCTGTGAGGTGGATGGATTATCTCGGCAAAGGAGAAGTGCCCACTAACACAGATTTAGACAAATTTTATTAAAGACACGGAGGCTCCTATTATGCATTCTCTTTCTTTATTATACTCCCAGCAGCAAGAAAAGGGAAGTATGAGAGAATCATAGAAAAAAGAAAACCATAACAATAGCCTGGTAACAGTAGCACCAATCAGCATACAGTATAATCCATATAGGTGTAGTGTTCCTTGACTCCTCCTCTTTCTTGCTGCTCCCTCAGACAAGTTAAGTACCTCATCTTGCTACTCCTGAATTTTTATACATTTATTTGTATTTAATTCCTACACATTAATTGGATATTCAATAGATTGTGTGTAATACTTAATATTGTTATATAATTATTGTTTGCTTCTGTGGTATCCCCTTCTGGTGTCAGGAGAGTGCTTCTTGCCTGCTTCAGGGAGTGATTCCTCCCTGCCCTCACCTATTGTTTCCCTGTTAGGTGACTGGGGCTGTTAATCTACCTTCTTGCACCTCCGGTTTATGCCCGTGGTCTTTCCGCGGTTTTGCGGGCGGCCGCGCATGCGCGGTCTCTGAAATGTATTTTCCCCTTGCGGTCCGGTCGCGCATGCACAGTTGGTAGCGCGGCGGCCATCTTTTTGGTTTTATGTCGCCAGGAGTGTAACTTACACTCGCGGCGGCCATTTTAACGCGATTTCGGCGGGAATCTGCTGAGTTTAAGCTCCTACCAGCTTCTCCTACCCGCCAAGCACTCTCCTAAGACCCAGACTGGGATTTTATTACAGGTTATTGTCTGTCCTATCTCTACCAAACTGTAAGTGTGGTGTGGAGGATTAATCTATCCTGACACCCTTCTTTTGTCCTGACTTTCCTCAAGCTAGTTTCCTTTACAGGTTACTACACTCTGCTATTTATATTGGCTAGGTACCAAGTGTATAGGGGATTTTACTGGGCCCAATATTTTCCACTATTTGAGCTAGGGTATA
Organism: Pelobates fuscus; assembly: GCF_036172605.1. Lineage (NCBI taxonomy): Eukaryota > Metazoa > Chordata > Amphibia > Anura > Pelobatidae > Pelobates > Pelobates fuscus. Next base: position 44,755,168 of record NC_086328.1, read on the forward strand.
TATATTCCCTGTAAAGATTTATCTGCTATGCAGGATCAGAGTGACAGACCTTCAGGGTCTATGTGCCCCACATCAGGCATTTCCCCCTCTAACAAGGGAGGTTTAAGTGACGCCAGCCTCATGGCATCTGAGGAGTTTCAATCCCTCCGGGACGCTACCATGGCACAATCCATTAACAGAGCGTTAACCTCTGCGATGGGGGTCATGTCGTCCTCTATCACTCAGTCTATAACAGAGGCACTGATACAGACACAGACTAGTGGAATGCAGAACACACGCAACCCGATACCCACTAACGTGGCACAACCAGGACGTAAGGCGTTGGCAAAGAGCAGACATGTGACCTCCCCTCCAGAACTGCAGGCTCAGCCTGCATTGAATGACACGCCTCAGGCTGTCAAAGATGGCGCGATACCACCGCGCACTAGAGCCCCTGGCCGGGCAAAATCGGCCAGAACTTGGAAACGGGCACGTGCCCATGGGGATTCGTCAGATTCGGACCGGAGTGTGGAGGAGGAGTATGAGGACGCCTATATGGATCACTACAGCGCGGAATTTTCAGATTCCGGGTCTGACATCCAAACAGGCGTTGCTACCCAAAAGAGTACGGCTCAGGGCACTGCGCCTCCTGACTCTGGCGAGGGCGACCATTTGCGGGACCCACTGGGTAACCCGTTATTTGACCCAGATGATCTCCGTCACCCTCGCTCGGCAGCATGGGAGCCGCCTGCTCACATTGCTAAGTATCTCGCACTTCGAGTGCGAAAGCCTTTATCTAAGGAGGGGCGCAATAAGTTACGGGCAGAATGCCCACGTCCCATCCTCCCAGACTCGGTGGAAAACACACCGAACGTGGACCCTCAGTTGGTCCAATTCTTGAACAAGTCTGGTTGGAAACCAAGGAAGGGATTAGATTTTTCCCTCAGAAATTGTCAAGACAAATTCCTTGATACTTTGGGACCCATAACTAAACTATACGAGCTAGTGGAGTCCGCCCAATCGGGCGAAAGCAAATTTGATTTTGAAGTAGCGATAGGCTGGTTGCAGAGATTAGTCTGCATGGTGGGTAACGCCAATGCGGCTATGGAGCCCAAACTGACCAGCATGGCGACCAACGAGCCGGGCCCAGCGGCTAAAGGCTTATTATTTGGCGAATCCTTTATTAAGGATCTGGGGCTGTACGTTAAGACGTTCACGGCGATTGATAAGGCTCAGACATCTCTTAAGAGAGTATTTGCACCACGGGTTTTTGGAGGGGCCGGCAGAGGAAGGAGCCGTCTACCCGGCCGTGGATTTCGAGGCTCAACCAGAGCCGGCAGAGGCTCCTTTAATAACCAGAGACCAGTCCCAGAGAGACACTATACCCCTTTCTTCCCATCTCGGGGACGGCCCTGGAGTTCCCGTGGACCACAGGGGTCTGTTTCAAGCAGACGACCTTATGGTGAGTACCGAATATCTCCATTTTTCCCATGTAAAAGTGGGGGGCAGACTGGCATTGTTTCAGCATGCTTGGAAGATTTTAACCGCAGATGTTTGGGTCTTAAATACGATACAAGGGTACCTGTTGGAGTTAACCTCCCACCCGGTTCAGACACAGTTCCCTCGAGAACTAAATATGGCCAGCCAACACCAGATGATGATCTCTACAGAGATCGCAGAATTAGCGTCCAAGAACGCTATTCAACAAATCCCATGGGACACAGAAGGTTTCGTGAGCAACTTGTTTCTGGTCCCCAAGAAAGGAGGCGGGGTACGTCCAGTAATAAATCTCCGGCCTCTAAATGCGTTTGTCCAATACCACCATTTCAAAATGGAGGGTATTCATCGCCTTCGGGACCTCCTCATACCATCAGATTGGATGGTCAAAATAGATTTACGGGACGCTTATCTGACAATCCCGATCGCAGAAGCGCACCGAAACCTACTACAGTTTCAGTGGCAGGGAACGAAGTGGAGGTTTGTATGTCTGCCGTTTGGCCTATCCTCCGCTCCATGGTGCTTCACAAAAGTGCTAAAACCAGTGATTGCCTTCCTGTGCACACGAGGGGTCAGATTAATAATTTATCTAGACGACATCCTTCTTCTGTCCCAATCTCAATCCCAACTTCGCATTCACCTATCCTGGACGATCCACCTTATCCAAAACTTAGGATTCTTGGTGAATTGGGAAAAATCAATTCTACAACCCTCCAGGCAGATGGAATTTCTGGGTTTCCAAGTCGACTCTGTTCAACAGAGGTTGTGTCTACCCAAAGACAAAATGATTTAGATCAAGAAGGAGATCAGACGGCTTATGCACCGTACGACTATTTCCCTCCGACAACTTGCGAGGATCATAGGGCTCTTGGCATCGTCCATACAGGCGATCTTTCCAGGACCGCTACACTACCGTGCCCTACAAAGACTCAAAGCCTCATATCTACGCTCTGGTCACTCATACGAAACCTGCGTCACACTGGACGAAGACTCCAGGGAGGAACTAGACTGGTGGCTAGCACACATGGAGGCATGGAACGGACGGGCGATATTTGGATCGACGCCGGACCTGGTCATAGAGTCGGACGCCAGCTTACACGGCTGGGGCGCGCATTGCGGGTCAGTTTCCACCGGTGGCAGATGGTCGAACGACCAGAGCTACTAGCAGCGTCTTTTGCCATTCGCAGTATGACCCCCACAGGCATTTCATGCTCAATCTTAATCAAGATGGACAACGTCTCAGCGGTACGTTATATCAACCATCTAGGGGGTACAAAATCGAAGGTTCTCGCTTTGATGGCCCAAGATTTTGGGCACTATTGCCTGAAACACAGCATTTCGGTAATAGCAGAATACATTCCGGGGCAGGACAATACAATGGCGGACTGGAACTCCCAATACCTTCGGGACGCAGGGGACTGGCATCTCCATCCAATGATTTTCCAGCGCCTCTCGCGGCTCTGGGGACCTTTCAGTATAGACCTCTTCGCGTCTCGACTGAACACCCAGCTTCCTCGGTTCTTCAGTTGGAGACCGGATCCAGATGCTCTGGCAACAGATGCATTCCTGCAGGACTGGACCAAGGACAAGAACTACGCGTTCCCCCCGTTCAACCTCATTTCTCGGACCCTGGCGGTCCTTCGATATTCCAAGGGGACGCTAGCACTGATAACCCCGTTATGGAGGTCACAACCTTGGTTTCCTCAATTATTAGAAATGTCGATAGATTTCCCACAGCTGTTGCCGGACATTCCCTACCTTCTTAACCAACCCAGAGGGAATGAGTCACGAACTGGCTAACCAAGGCCTACTGCAACTGATGGCATGGCTCATTTCAGGAGATCATGGAATTTCGAGGAGGTTTCGCAGACGACACTCAGTCTCTTGGCAGAGTCGTGGGCACCAGGTACCAGACGTGCCTACGGATCGGCTTGGAGAAAATGGTCTGATTGGTGCATGGGACAGTCAATGGATCCCATATCAGCTTCTACAAAAGCAATCCTACAATTTCTGACTCTACTCTTTGAGGAAGGGAAAGCCTTTCGTACTATAAATCTGTACAGATCAGCTGTATCGGCAAGACATATGGGGTTGGATGGCACCCCAATAGGTAAACATGCCCTTATCTGTCGTTTACTCAAAGGCATCCGTCTTACTTGACCTCCTCAAACTCGATATTCTTCCTTTTGTGATGTCAATGTGATGTTGCGATTGATCGAATCGTGGCCAATGAACCAGGAACTTTCACTGAAGCAATTGTCGCCCAAACTGTTGATGCTGTTTTGTTTACTTTCATGTAAACGAGTCGCTGATGTCAGGGCGCTAGACTGGCATGCACGTGTTTTTACCCCAAACGGAGTATCCTTTAATATTTCACGTAGAACGAAATCCTCGACTTAGGAAGTTTTCTACCCATCATTGCCGGACAACCCAAATTTGTGCCCGGTGTTATGTCTGAAGGAATATGAGCATCGCACGGCTTCACTCCGTCCAGGACAAATCCATCCACTGTTCATCTCATTGAAAAGACCTCACCTACCAGTATCTACTGCTACTTTAGCTCGTTGGATCAAGTGGTTGCTGTCAATGGCAGGCATAGACACCTCGATTTTTTTCTTCACATTCCGTTCGCGGAGCTATGGCCTCTAAAGCGTCCATGTTAGGTTGTAAATTGGAAGATATACTACGGGCAGCCGACTGGTCGAATGAGTCTACATTTCGTAATTTCTATTTACGCCCAGTGCAACACATTTCCAATACAGTGATTGCTCAGCTTTAAAATAGCATAATAGGAGCCTCCGTGTCTTTAATAAAATTACCAGATTATACTATTAACATGACGTAAAGTCATGATTTTATTAATGACACGGAGGCGAGTATTATTCCCACCCGCCCTACCCAGAGTGGTGAGTAAGTTACAACCCAGAACATGGAGCATTTAGGATGCCTTAATACGGTAGGTAAAAGATCATTCATGACACAGGTGAGTGAGTAGTCTATGAATATGACTTATGTGATACATATTTCGATCTAGCAATATGGCTGAAAAATTGATATAGTTACATCGTTTGATTAACATGGTTGACGAGTTGTTGATTGCGGAATAACAGTCACGAGATTTCGATATTACCATATTTCTCCTCTCTTTTAGCTTGAATACAACTGGAGAGTTCACGGTTGAAAAAGTTCTAGACTGAAGTTCCAGTTATGGTTTTTGGTTCGTGGATTCGTATTTATGGTTGGAATACTTGAATTTTGCACTAATGGTCTTCAGGATCTACGCAGAAAGAGGAGGAGTCAAGGAACACTACACCTATATGGATTATACTGTATGCTGATTGGTGCTACTGTTACCAGGCTATTGTTATTGTTTTCTTTTTTCTATGATTCTCTCATACTTCCCTTTTCTTGCTGCTGGGAGTATAATAAAGAAAGAGAATGCATAATACTCGCCTCCGTGTCATTAATAAAATCATGACTTTACGTCATGTTAATAGTAAAATCTGGTAATTTGTGAACAATATTTGAGAGAAATAGGCTTTTTGTGTACATAGAAAAAGTCTTAGATCTTTGAGTTCAGCTCATGAAAAATGGGGGCAAAAACAAAAGTGTTGCGTTTATAATTTTAGTGTTGCGTATTTACTATACATACTCTTGCTATTGTTTCCAGATGATTCACAACAGAAAAAAAAAGACAATTGCAATATGTACAATTCATCCTTATCAGTCCAGGACTAGCAGTACGAAATTTAATGAGGCCCTATAAGTAACATAGCTACTACAGCTCAATCTAGCATATACAATGCCAAAAGTCTGTAGGTTTTTTTTTTTTTTTTTCATTTTCAATTCAACTGAAAGCAGCTTGACAAAACCCAGGGCCGTCTCAGGCACCCATAGATCACTCCCTCTCCAGCACACTTGATAATCTGGAGTTTACACACATGTAGGCTGAGAGCACTGTGGGCAAGGGTTTTATACTAAAAAATGTCATAAAATATAGATTAACCCACCCCCCCCCAATCCAACCCAAGTTTAGAATTTCAGTCTGCACTCTGAATAGATTTTGTACCTTCTTCAATGTACCAAGTGTTCTTTGTTTTCTGCTGGTGTGGTGTTTCACCCGAGCTGCCATTTAAAGTATAAAAAAATTCTGAACGGTTCCTGCTTCCTGAATCAGAGGTAGATCCTGCTACAGAAAAAAAAAAAAAATGATACAACAATAAATATTCTTCCTTTTAAGACTAACAAAATAAGTTTCAAAAATTAAAAAACTACTACTTTGTCCTACACATATTCCTATACTAGTGATGGCTGTAAGGGGAAAAGGCATGGTGTATGGAGATTTCCATGTTCTCATGTGATCCTCCATAGACATTAGTGCTGTACTCTCGCACATGCGCAAGAATCCAGACCTGACATGGGCTCCTGACAGATGAAGCGCCTGCAGAAGACTCTGGTGGTGCAAAATATGCAAAGACACCAGAAGTTGACAGGGCCACTTTAAGCATAGGTATCCAATAGAAATATGCAACATTAACTGCTTTAAAGATTGCAAGGGATATTCAGTTGATGCTTACAAGAAAAGTCTGAATTGAGTGCACTAAAAGGGATAGTATCAAGCATGAAGAACATTCTTGGTTGGTTAAAATGCAAGTGAATTCAAATACAGCTATTATACTCCAAGAATGCTCAGAATGTTCAGAACGCTATCCTAAAATAAATGTGATTTTTAATTTTGTACACCAGATGAGCAAATTTTTTTACAGCTCATTTTTCATTCAGCGATGGTTTAAAGGGTTCTTCCAAGCGCTCAGTGACTGTAAGTGGGCATGGTGCTTGGAGTCTGTATGTACAGCATTTCACTATTAAACCTTGCACATGCAAAGAAATTGCTCCTTGTTGCTGGAGGTGTAACCTCTGGCAGTATCATCACAGTGTTATCTGCCAGTCAGGAACAAGAGTTCCGGGCTAGTGAATGTTAATTCTGTGCATAGTTGCCATGTATTGTCAGCATTGCTGGTGACAGTAAATGGAAGCACAGTCTCCCCATTTATGGTGCCCAAGTCTTCCTCGACATCTCTCTGCCTCACAGGGGAATGCTGTCACTAGACGAGGATCAGACTGTTGGAAGAGTGTTGGTAAGTTTTAGCAAGAGACTAGCAATACAGAGAATATATTGCTGTTGATAGAAAGGAAGAAGAGAAAAAAAAAAAAAAGAAAACATCTAACCCTTGTACTGAGTTGAGTTTGCTAGTAGAGGTTTGCTTAGGGAAAATAAAATATATTAATTGGTACAAAGATGTTTAAAAATAGTTTGAACGCATTTCTACGAGATCATTTGCGGTGTCAATTCTGGTTTATATCCATCAAAATAATTCATTATTTGATACTCCGTCCATAGATGTGAATTCAAAATGGAACAGACATTATTATGACAGGGTTATATAATACAGTGTGAGTTTATGGGAATTCAAATTAAATTAGAAATTTTAGGGCACAATGGGAAAAATATAAAAATTCTCCAAGTTTGTTCAATTCAGCTATTTTAGCATAAGAGCGGCAATTCCTAATTTAGTGAATAACTCCATGAGAACATCATTATCCCACTTTAAACACATTTACATGACATAATGATAGATCTTTTTGCAGTGTTACACCAACCTCCATGAGCACTTCTGCATTTGAAAGTGGTCACGGAGCAAGGAATCTGCACGTGCAGCATTTCAGCTAGAAACGCTGCACATACGGAGTAATCTGCACTTTTGTCCTGTGGGATATTTACAATCCCGGCACACGTGACTATGAGAAGCATTTGATTGGACCTCAGAGTGACGCATCGTGATGACAGAAGGGGAGGAGAAACGAGCAGGGAGAACCTTGTCTGGCATTGGATTCAATGTTTTATAATAAGAAGTGTTTTTTTTTCCCATAAAAAATGGTGATGGACATAACCGTGCCAAATAGGGCATTAGAAAGAAAAGGAAACATATTGTGATATATTGTTATATTAACCCTTGAAATCTGCATACCTGTGACCTTTGGTTTGCTGTGATTTGACAAGCTTTTTTCACTGCCACACCTTGAAGTAAAAGCAAGTTTTAGAGGCCTCCGTTCTTGGGTTACAGGTTCTATGGGGTGGAGGGGGGGAATAAAATTGAAAAATGTATTTAATTAAATAAAAAAATGCTGATCAGGTTTCCTGATCCCTGTAAAATGGAATGTAAACATACTAGGTTTAAAATGAAAAACAAAATATTCCTTTCATTGTATTTGCAAATAACCATTAACGAAAAGTTGTATATACACTCACAAAACAAACGATTATCAGCCACAACATTAAAACCACATGTTTAATACTGTGTAGGTCCTCCTAAAGCTACCAAAACAGCTCTGTGTCAAGTCATGGACTCCATTAGCCTTTTAAACATTCATCACTAACTGAGGCCCCATCTGACAGAGCATCGAAAGATACCTAGGGATCCTTGATATCAGCAGGGATTTAACCTCTGCTGGTACCTTTACTGTATGAATGTTTATGGCATCAAAGGGCATTTAAGCCCTGCTCAACAACAAAGAGCTCCACGTGGTCCTAAAGTGGTTCAAGTATACAGGCTCTAAAACATCAATGAAATAATCAATTCATAGACTGGAATCTCATTTGAGTAGAGCCTTCTTCACCTCTGGGTCTCTGTTGTATTCTGTATGCAAATCACGTCTTGTCAAATTTCCTCATTGTAGAATTCTAAAGCGCTACAGAATATGTTGGCGCTATGTAAATGCTAATAATAACAATTGAGTACAATAGGATCACTTTAAACCTGATGGCTATCAGATGCTTCTCCATCTCTGCTGAAATGTTAACTTTGTCACACTGTAGGATATTGACTTTTTCAAAGTTCAATAATTGAAAATCTACAGAAAACTTCTGTACTTTTTCACAAACTTTGCCTTCTTTCACAGTGTGTTAAAAGCATTCTACTTAAAGAAGATGTATCTTTACATGGTTTTACAATTTTTATCTCAAATTGTGATGGATGGACTTATCCCTGTCTTGTTTTGCACAAGCTCACAGCGCCATTTTGTGACGTTCTGCCATGAACATAGGCATCTCTGTATGGTGGGGACTTATATTAAAGTAAGTCTACATGTTATCCATAGGTGAAAATGTTTTTGCCATGTTATTTTTGCTGCATGCTGTGGTCTATGTATGCTGGCTATTTTTCTACAATAAACGGTCAGAGTTCTTTTGAGTTGCCAAGAAGAAGCTTGTTTTGTCTTCTCCTTGAAGTCTCACAGGATTTGCCATTCACTGTTCTCTACAGAGTAATTGGTAATAAGAGTATGGCCAGAGGACGAAATAGAAAGAATATCCTATAGTAGCCAGAAACCAGTGCAGTATATACAGTACTATATTGCCAGTGCATAAGCTACTAAAGTCCTAGCATTTGGTGGAGCAGTTACTGGTGCAGGTTCTGTAAAAAGAAGCAAACGGACGATAGCTTGCCTGAACTGTTGCTCCTTCAGTGACAGACGCCAGGGTTGTCACGCAAATGTATATATATATAAAATGTTAAAACAAAAGAAAGAATGTAGCGCTTTTACAAATACAGATGGAATAAATGAATCACCTGTTTAGGTTCAGATAGAAGTTCGCCCCTTTTTTAATATCGAAATATACGTAGGTATCTATAAAAAATAATAATCAAACCTAGTATAGATCATACAAAATTTAATCCGGATTTAGCACATTGTTGCACTTTTATTTGTTATTTTTAATTTGTGTCAATAAATCTTTTTAAATCTATTCATCGTATCCTGATTCCCAGCCTTTCAACTTTTAAAGAAGGGAGTGCAGTCCTTAATCTGCATATTGCTAAAAAATTGAGTCATTACTTTATGACTCTAGATTTGTAAGTACCCACAATACTGCGCAATTGTGTATATTTCTACTTTCTACACAGAACGAGAGTTATATCGCTAATAGGGGTGGGTCGCCTAAAACAGAACCAGAAGTGATCCAAACCAGAGCTGGGTCCATAGCTCTTTGTTTGTGAGTGCAAATTTATTAAAATTGGAATTCAACATTTTATTTTGTATGATCTATACTATGTTCGATTATTATTTTTTATAGATACCTACGTATATTTCGATATTAAAAAAAAAGGGGATAACTTCTATCTGAACCTAAACAGTTGATTTATTTATTCCATCTGTATTTGTAAAAGCGCTACATTCTCTCTTTTGTTTTGCATTTTTTGTCATGGTGTTATTGTAAGGAAACACTTGAATGTATAGCATCTAATTGAAATTGATCATATATTGGTCTATTGAATTTGAAACTAATAAACGCTGGTTTCTAACCATTCCTCTTTTTACACTATATATATTTTAAGTTTATTTGATTAGGATTTGATTTACAAGTTTCAGCAGTGACACTGGAAGATGCAGTGGGCTGGCACAAACACCTACTGTTAAATGGACACTCTGGATCCCTAAAACAAACTGCTTTATGTGTGAAGAGTTTGTCCTTTTCTTTTCATTATAGAAAAAGTGCAAATTCCACAAGAACTAGTCACTATTACAAATTATTATTATTGCCATTTACATAGTGTCAACTTTATCCGCATCAATTCACAATATTATAAAGGGGGAAATTTAACAATAAATGGGACAATTATAAAATGGTACATGAACAACAGCTTGGTGATGACCCTGGTCGAATGAGCTTACAATCTAATCAGACAACTGGTCCTATAACCTGGTTGTTAAACTCAGTAGAGCTATACATTGGCTGTGAGTTAGCTAACAAATGATATAGCGGACACTACATTCCATGGTGGTTATGTAACGGATATTTAAACAGACTCAGTGTGTGAGTTTAGGCAATAACCCCATCTGTCTCCCTGTTTTTTTTTGCTGTGGTGTCCAGCTCTGGAGATACACAGACACACAGACACACAGACACACAGACACCTAGCTTTACTTTAAATAGACGTTTGTTAAAAAGGGACACTCCAGATGTCCAGATCCTTCAGCTTTGGTGTCCTCTTTATTTCACAACAAGTGCAGATTTCAATAGAAATCAGCACTTTTACAAATTCTGTCATTTCACTGCTCCACTTATTTACACTTTTACAAATTAACCTAGTTACACCCACTGACTGTCAGGCAACTGATCCTGTAACTTACTGTTTCTTAAACTCAGTGGAGCTAAACTTAAGAGGCAGGCAAACGCCTAGAGCACCGTGCTTGCAAAGACCTCCTTGCAAAGATAGCTTGGGGATAGGTTGGGAAAAAAGGGGGCGCCTTGCAAATGCTTCAGACGAGAAATGCAGCTTTTGCAAGCGGTTTTGTGGTTTACTCCCAAATGAATTTAAAAAATATGCATTTTTAGGGTATATCTAATAAACAGTGATTTTTTTTATTTTATTTGGGGAATGGGGAAGCAGAATGCCCATTTAACTGTTGGCCTTTGAGAGAAGGAAGAAACAAAAACAAAAAAACGCAAAGTGTTGTTTAAACAGAGGTCCAGACACAGTCTCCAAAGACAAAAGCACAAATTGACCAAAAAAAGTTCTTCATTAACCAGAACTCAATATATCTACAGATATTTAACTAGTAATTCAAAGTAACAATATTGGAAGCAAAACAATGAAAAGTTTGTACCATCAAAAAGAAAAATCTTAATTACACCTGTAGTCCATCATCACAATATATTATATAAACACATTTACACACTAACATTGTTATCATTGTTCAAGTTGTTTACCAGCACTGCCTTACCCGTTTAAATCACTAGCTTCATACATCACCTATCTGTAGCGCTTCTACTCACATATTTGCAAAAAAATATTGGTTAAATTTTAAACTTTAAAGGGACACTATAGTCATAAGAAACACCAGAGCTTAATATAATGTTCTAGTGTGGCTATAGCCTGTCCCTGCAGGCCTTTCACTGTAAATGCAGCCTTTTCTGAAAAAAAGGCAGTGTTGGCATTACTTCCTAGAAACACCTCTAGTGGCAGTCACTCAAGACGAGCACTACAGGTGCTTCCTATTTCATTGTTGCACAATGTGCAGCATCTCCACACACTGCACAGATATGCTGAATGCTTCCCATAGATTCAATACATCCCTATGAGGAGATGCTGATTGGTGCAGCACAGCGGTCTGTCACATATGGCCAATCGTCTCCTAATGCTTTTTCTAAGGGAAAACACTGCATTGGTTGAAATGGACAAGAATGAGGACCTCAGCCATGGAGGTGGGGCTAGCCACAGTGAGACTAGAACAGCATTTAAAAAAAAAAAAAGTGTAAGGCCTTTTCATTCCATTCTGAGAGCGTCTGGGGATCTAAACAGGTGCTCTAGCACAATAGTGTTCCTTTAACCCCTTAAGGACCAAACTTCTGGAATAAAAGGGAATTATGACGTGTCACACATGTCATGTGTCCTTAAGGGGTTAAAGGGAAACTCCAGTGCCAGGAAACAATCCGTTTTCCTGGCACTGCAGGTCCCCTCTCACCTCCCAATCCCCGGTTGCTAAAGGGGTGAAAAACCCCTTCAGTCACTTACCAGAGGCAGCGACATGTCCCACGTCGCCGCTTCTTCCTCCACCGTCGCTCCTTCTCTGCATTACATCAACCGGTGGGCGAGACTGATCCCGCCCGCCGGCTGAGGAGACCTAATGCGCATGCTTTTCAATGCTTTCCTATGGGGAATTGAGCGACGCTGGAGGTCGTCACACAGCATGAGGACGTCCAGCGACGCTCTAGCACAAGTTTCCTGTGCTATGGACACGGAAGTGCCCTCTACTGGATGTCTAGTAGACAGTAGAGGAGGAGTTAACCCTGCAATGCAATTATTGCAGTTTATAAAAAACTGCAATAATTACACTTGCAGGGTTAAGAGTAGTGGGAGTTGGCACCCAGACCACTCCAATGGGCAGAAGTGGTCTGGATGCCTACAGTGTCCCCTTGACTAAATGGTATAAACATGAGTGGTGTCATTTATTTTTTCGGTGCTATAATAGAGTAAGACAAGTATTAGACCGGTTACCTATAGGCACCCAGACCACTTAAGTTCATTGAAGTGGTCTGGGTACAGTGTCCCTATGGCACTTGGTGTTGCAATGCAAAACACTGCAGTTAAAAATAAATAAAAATTAAACACACACTAGTGGCGGACTACTAGACAGAGAGCTATAGTGCCAGGAATACAGCTTGTAATCTTGGGACTATAGTTTCCCTCTAACATCATAATAAAACCAAACACTGCACCAACAGAATACATCCCAATATTTAAGTTGTCAAAAGCTAATTCTAAATAATTATGAACTAGATAATATAAAGGTTAAACTGTACCTATGTGGATAAATAATATATTGCACTTTTCTTACCTGGTATAATATCATTGATGTGCAGGAGAAGAGTGCTCTCCACACTAGCAAAACTACACAGCTGAATTCCATTATATCTCCCGTCCCAGTTTCCTATAGGATTATCCTAAACAGAAACAGAATACATTATGTAATACACTACATGTGGACATAATGACAATCACCTTATTACAGATTATCACAAGCTAGTAAGGAACCAAAATATATTTCAGAGGACTGCTTGCGGAGCACTGTATAAGTACTTTTAGTTTATTGCATTATTTTCTTTGGACAAAAAGGTTTTTGGCACTTTGAGATTATGAATAGGATAGTGGCGCCTTACTGCGGCTGAAATGTGGTAGACCGCGCCAGAACTAGAAAATATATACAGAGTTAAAATATCAAATACCGTATTTTTCGCTCTATAAGACGCACTTTTTTCCCCCTCAAAAGTAAGGGGAAATGTCTGTGCGTCTTATAGAGCAAATGTGAAGGTTTACTTACCTGTATTGTAACGTGGGCCAGCAGAACAGCGCACACCGCGGTACAGGAACTTAAATTTCAGCTTCCAGTTTCCGGCCGGACTGAAAGGAAGCATGCACTTCCTTTCATTCCGTCCGGAAACCGAAATTTAAGTTCCTGTACTGCGGTGCGCGCTTTTCTGCTGGCCCACGCTACAACACAGGTAAGTAACTAAGGGACACTATGGGACAAGGGGAGGGGGGACACACTATGGGAAGGAAAGATCACTATGGGACGGGACAAGGGGATGGGGGGACACTATGGGAGGAAAAGATCACTATGGGCCGGGGGGGGGGGGACACTATGGGACAAAGGGAGGGGGGGGGGCGAACACTATTGGACAAGGGGAGGGGGGGACACTATGGGAGTGAAAGATCACTATTGGACAAGGGGAGGGGGGGACACTATGGGAGAGGGGAGGAGAAAACTATTGGACAAGGGGAGGGGGGACACTATAGGAGAGGGGAGGAGAACACTATTGGACAAAGGGGGGGAGAACACTATTGGACAAGAGGGAGATGTTAAAGAACACTATGGGACAGGGGAGGGAGGGTTAAATAACATTATGGGACAGGGGAGGGGGGTTTAAAGAACAATATGGGACAGGGGAGGGGGGTTTAAAGAACACTATCCGACAGGGGAGGGGGATTAAAGAACACTATGGGGCAGGGGAACGGGGGTTTAAGAACACTATGGGGCAGGGGAAGGGGGGGTTTAAGAACACTATGGGGCAGGGGAAGGGGGGTTTAAGAACACTATGGGACAGGGGAGGGGGGTTAAAGATCAGTATGGGACAGGAGAGGGGAGTGGGTTGTAAGGAACAGTATGGGACAGGGGAGGGGGGTGTTAAGAAACACTATGGGACAGTTTGCTCAGAATATTTTTTTTTCTGGGTTTCCTCCTCTAAAAACTAGGTACGTCTTATGGTGTGGTGCATCTTATGGAGCGAACAATACGGTAACATGCATATACATACACTTATGGAAGATCAGTGGTTAATTATTGCCTTTGGAAAACCTCAGAAAAAGACAAAATAGGAGAAATAATAGAGCAATATGTCACATCTATTCGTAATAGTTAACCCAATAATAGACCAACTCATAATTTCTAGAGTAACAGAACTCTGCTGTATAGCGCCTGGACGATATAATCCCCGTATCTTTGTAACATCTGTTTTTGCAGTCGATCCATAAAAAGGTAAATAAACACGTTTGAAGTTCTCCAACTTTACAAAAAAATAAGGGGGAAAAAATCCTTATTGATACCAGAATGGCAGTCAGATCTCTCCTTGGATTAGCAAACTGTTACCCCACATGTTGAAAATTATAAACCTGAATATTATCTTTAATGGTTAAAGCAGAGTATCTACAGAACCCTGAAGAAGAGTGTGTACCATAATCTCAAATGAACATTAATGGCCCCATTTAAAGGAACACTTCAAACTTCATCTTGCTGAAGTGCTTTAAGTGTTAAGATATGGTCCTCTTTTTGCATTTTATGTCAGTGCCATTTGAAAAGAAATCTGCACTTTTCAAAATTAACCTTATTATACTGCACCAGCTGTCAACTATGTCATACATATATACATATATACACACACACACCAATTGTTTTTGTTGTTTTAATGAAGTGTTCCTTTAAGAATAGGCCCAATAGTACAGAATTATGCAAATCATAACATTTAAACCACTCGGTGGTCCCTGAGGACTATAATAATGTTTAAAAAGGGGCAGGGCCTGGCAACTGACAAAGCAGGACACATGTTGAGGTAACTCCTCAGCCTCAAAGTAATTTTTGTACCTAAAAAAGGACAATCTGCCTTTTAATTTCGTGTAGCACGGTCACACCTCGACCTCGGGGTGTATAGGCAACCTCCCGGTGTGAAAACCCGATGACAGTGTACTCGTGGAGGCGAAGGCTCCTTGCGGGCCTGCTAATTACTACCGGGTGGGAGATGCGCCGGTCATTCCGTCCATTATTCGACAGTCAGTGCCCGGTGCAGCATCAACCGGCCTCACTGACACACAAATTTTGGGAAAATTTACTGGAACGGATGAAGTAGGCTCCCCCTGCGAAATCAACACGGGTGAGAGAGCAGATACGCAGTGGGACGAGGCCAGAGGGACCCCCCAAAGGCAAAACGACCACACAAACAGCGCAACATACTACTGTACGCCTTCCTGGACCTAGGGCCATCTGGGGAATACCCCCAAAAACACCGCCCACACATGCGGAAGGAAATGAAACGGCGAAACGTACTCCAACGCGATACAGCTCCCGGCAATTTCCCGGGTGGGAAGAATTTGGACTCGGGGAGACTCCAAGTTCGTGGCAACAGGGTTCAGACTCTGGAACTCCCCCTGGGGCATGGCCTCTGACAAGCAGCAGGTCTCACTACAGTGGACAATTTAAACATGAAAGATGGGTGCCCAGCCAGGGTATCGGCTGACTTTCCAATTTTGGGTGCTGGCTGCCATCCAAGATAAGTCTCCTGACAGGGACTCTAACCTAGGCTAATGCAAACCCAGCAGCATGATAGCGACATAAACCATATAATATGATTTAACACTGTTAATATGCGAAAACATTTCCAGATTTTATAAGTCTCCTAGCTTTACCTACAATTATTGCTCAGACAGGTGACCCCAGCTTGTCTTCTCACTTCTGAACTGTATCACCCTGTCCAGACATAAATCTACAGTTTAAATCACTCAGTGAAATCTTTCGCCTAATCTATGTTGTCTTGTTTTACTCTACTTAATTTTGCTTAAAGAATAGTGCAACGTATTTTCATGCCATGCCTATGTACCGCTATGTATGCTATTGATTGTCTGCTTATGCTGTCGTGGCATTGCAAACTTGGTTGTAACTACCTCCACTGCAAAAAAAAATAAAACATTTAAAAAAAAAAAAGGCTTAAAAAATAAAACAACATATACATACATACTTGAATGCAATCGGTTTAACTTCTCATATCCCACTTGGCACTGCTAATGCATTCTTTAAGATTCAATATCTAATCTTGCTTACAAAGATATGCCAAAGTTCCATGACACCAAAATTTGCTTTGTAACCCCAGGTGTGTGAAAATTTAAATAAATCCATCTTTCCAAGGTAGTAGTCGATCATGACAATCTACTTATCATGGCACACTAAATACATTTTCAGACTGGGCATCCAGCCTAGAGCCTAGGACATCGACAGGGTTACTCACTAAACTCCAAATGTTTGCAAATTAAATCCATATGAAAAAAAATAAATAAAAGAAACAACCGTTCTGTTAACGGTTCTATTGTATTGGTTAGTAACTTAAGGCCTGGCTAGTAGCCTAGAACTTGAAATTTTAAGACCTGTTGTGAGCTTTGCCAACTGTGTGTAATGTTTGCCTGTGTGCAATATTTGCTGGTTGTGTGCAATGTTTGCTGTCAGTGTGTAGTGTGTGTGATGTTTGCTGGTAGTGTGTACATTTGGTTTGTGTGCAAGCTCTGTATTCGACCCCCTCCTAGATAGGCCCCACTGAATGAGAATGACTACACCTCTGGTGGGCGAACACCAAAGTAATCAATTCATTGTGGGCATGATGTTCAGTGAGTGAGAGCATATATGGGTGCCCTTTGACTCATTTGAGAACCCAAGACCGCAAGTGAGTGATTGCAGTGGTCTGCACCCACAAAAATCTTGTTTTCTAGCCTTTCTTCATAAACGGTAATTAATTGAGGGGTATGGCTTATGAGCAATAAATGTTAATGTAGTTGGGACAATGAATTAGGAAAATTAATCTGAAGAATAATATTGTGGTTATTAAAGGATCACTATAGGGTCAGGAACACAAACATGTCTTCCTGACCCTATAGTGTTAAAACCACCATCTAGCCCCCCTGGGCCCCTTATGCCTCCATAAATATAGTAAAAATCTTACTGTATTCAAGCCTGAAGCTGTAAATCTGCATGCTGTTAGATTAAGACAAACAATCAGTCTGCTGACATCAGAAGTGTTAGCCTGATCCAATCACAATGCTTCCCCATAGGATTGGCTAAGACTGAGGAGGCGGCAGATCAGGGGCAGAGCCAGCATGATTCAAACACAGCCCTGGCCAATCAGCATCTCCTCATAGAGATGAATTGAATCAATGAATCTCTATGAGGAACGTTCAGTGTCTGCATGCAGAGGGAGGAGATACTGAATCTTTGGATGCATTTTAGGCAGCAATGAACCAGGAAGGATCTCTAACAGCCATCTGAGGAGTGGCCAGTGAAGTTATCACTAGGCTGTAATGTAAACATTGCATTTTCTCTAAAAAGACTGTTTACAGCAAAAAGCCTGAAGGTAGTGATTCTACTCACCAGAACAAATTCAATAAGCTGTAGTTGTTCTGGTGACTATAGTGTCCCTTTAAGAGACTATATTCTATATATCCACTTGGGGAGGTTTAAGATGTGATGACAAGTGGGTGTTACAGAGGAATTGGGAATGCACTGAATAATTTGTAAAGTGCACAGCAGGGATAGATTCATGAATAAAGTAAAATTTTGGTGGGTGGGGGAATAGCTTCAGCATTTTGCATGTGGACCTGGGCAGTAAACATCTTGGGTCTCCTCTCACATAATAGTATACAATTAGAAATGTATTAAATTACAATTACATAAAATGCAAAACATAATGGTGGGAGGCATCTTCGCTGAGTGTCTGGTGGATGCCATGATCCTGCTTCCTGGTGACCGGAACCTGCAGCAGGTGTTGTTTACTGTAAAAAGCTACCTTCAGTCCAGTATGCCTGAATAACACCTAAACTGCAAACCAGAAGTTTAAGGTCACCATTCAGGAAGATCGTTTGATGTCCCTAAGCTATAATTCAGATCTGCGGAGCTGAATCTCAGCTGCCTGTATACTGAGGAGCTCAGGCACCTGGGCTAGCTCGTTCTTCTGAATCAGATTATCTAAGACTATGTATAAATTGTGTGCAGATCTTCTAAACCACTTACCATATCTACACCAACAAAGTAGCCAAGACTTTCTTTTCCTGGAAGGACGTCACAAAATATAACTGTTCCAAACTCCATGCCTTCCCCAATTTTCAAAGATACTCTGGAGTTTATTTCCAATGGAGGGATTTCTGACTGGCTGGAGTCCACAGGGGATGCATAGTCACACTCCACTTCTTCATCATCTTCCTCACACAACTCCAACTTGTCCAGAGCCACAAACACTCCACACTCGTCATCACAGCGGAAAAGATGTTTCCCTTGATAAGAGCCATCTGTAAATCCTTGACCCCGGCCATCTTCCTGAGAGAATAGAAAATGTATAAAGTGTTTTGATAAATAGACTTACAGACTGGTTGGATTATTTCTTACTGCACATTTAAACCAAAAACCAACAATGACACAAATCGATACTTTCAGAGAATTCAAAAGTTTTTTTGTTTTAATACAAATTCCTCTACAAGAATGCAGATATATCCTAAATAGTATTTTGTCACAGCAGATCTGCCAATTTTTTAAAAGATTTTTACACAATGATCGAATTTTGAAAAGCAGCCTTTACAGTGCATTGGAATATCATCCAAATTTGAATGTGTTTAAAAGTTACCCATAAAACAAAGTAGGGAATAGTTAGTGTCACTTACACTTTGACAAGTCAAAATCCAGAAAATGAATCAATGCATCTCTATGAGGAAAATTAAGCTTACCCATGCAGAGCGTGGGGACGCTGAATGGCAGGGCAGCTTATTGTGCCAGGAAGCCCCTCCAGTGGCCATCAGAGGAAAGGCAACTTGGAGGTGTCCCTATGGGCAATGTAAGTACTGTATTTTTTCTGAAAAGTCACTGTTTACATAAAAATGCCTAAAGGGCTCAATTATACTCACCAGAACAACTACATAAAGCTGTAGTTGTTCTGGTGACTATAGTATCCCTTTAAATATGATAACTTCTAGCAGTATTAAACATCTGACAATGGCCAACATTAAACTTGACTAATACAATGGCCATGTAATCAGTGATGTAAATCTGTGCGTGCTGGGTTACAGCCAAGTACTAAAAGGCAAAGTCATAAGTTATTAGATTATTTAAGACTAGTATATTCTTGATAATAAGACTTCAAGTAAACACAATGGGAAACAGCACTCCATGAATAAATATTATGCAAGTAAATGGTAGTTACAACCTATATGCTTTAATTTGTTTTAGTGAATATAATGCCTCAGCTGCTCAACAATTGCAGTTTGAAACGGTTATGAGAACAGAAACTTCTATATTTAGCTATAGATAAATCGGTTATTTTTTGTTCTATATTTATTTTCAGTTCATCGGCGTCTCTCTCACTCTACTGTGATCCATCCCAGTATTATAAACTGGCTCCAGATCATATGTATTTTACACAGCTAAATATTTCATTGGTAAATTGAAACAAGTAAAAATAGTGAGAAAACAACTTAAAAAATTAAAAAACTAAGCACAAACTTAACTGTTAAATTTTGATACAAGGCATACATAGACCGATATAATATATAGCAAGCATAAAATGCCTAATGCAAAGCACTGAATGATGATAAACAAAAAACACAAAACACAAAACAGCACATAATAAAAAGAAATACAGGTAGAGTTAAAACAAAAACACAACACACACTTACCAGTAACTCCACCCCAAACCATATGCCAGTGACCGAACGTTCAGGAAGCAGTGGTCCCCTATAACGAACAACTCCTGGGAAAGGTCCCTCTCCAGGCCTAAGATATACCCTCACAGCTGAACCAGGCTCAATCTGAAGTGCTTTTGAAAGTCTGACTTTGTTCTTGAACAGGCTATATCTCTCCTCGCAGTTGGTAACAGCCAAAAGAACTTCAGCCAACTTCTCTGTTATTTCAATAACTTCTTTCTCTTCTACAAAGAGGAGAGCATGCGGTTGTTCCAGTATCTTTAATGCAATCTGTAACTTTTTACTCTTAGAGGAAGGGATGCCCCTGCTGTGTGCCAGTGCAGAACGCTCTTGGACATATTGACCAATGCTTCCTCTGGGAATCTTGATCTGTTTTTGGGTTTGTTTGTCAACCAAACTGCTCTCTTGGATTAATATGTAAAATATCCGCTCTTCCCAATAAGTGGAGCTACTTTTCTCTTGCACCCAGGGATTTGATGTCATGATGATGTGGTGAGATATGGTTGACAAAAGTTCAATAAATCCAAGACTCAGAGTCAAGTATTCCAGTAGATGATCCAAACCTTGACAGTGCCATATACATGATAAGATACGAGTGGGCAAGTGACCTAAAAATATAAACGAATACTATTATTATTATTATATATGTGCAACATAGAAAGTGGGACCAAATATACCAATTGTATAAACACTGTATTTCAAAGAGCAACCAAAGGGGCCAAACTTTATCAACATCCTCATAAATAAAAAATTAGCCATCCCTGAATTAAGATCATTGGTAGTACCACGTCCTCATAAAAAGTGAGTAATCCCTAAACTTGGATTATTAGTAGTAGGATGAAGAGTATAAACAGAGCGCTCGTAGATTTACCATAGATGTTAATTGAAGAACTGTTATTTATAGGATCTGGCCTTTAGTCTGCAATCTTTTAACCGAATGTACTACTAAATATAGTAGACCTTCATTGTGGTTTTGTTTTTGGGGTTTTTAAACTGGTCAATACCTATTAAAGGTATTGTGGAAATGGACAATGTATTGCAATCTTACAACAGCCAAGAGATTGCGTGTCAAAATTATCAACAATAAAAGGGTATGGCACTATAGGGTGCCTTTTATCAGGGTTATTTACAACCTGGGTTATATCCAGAACCTAGAAATTCTATGAATGTATTCGATGCGTACACTAAAACTAACTTATTTTATTATATTTTTTCCAGTGAACAAGCTTTCAAGAGAAAGTCTGGAGGGAAGTGATTGGGGTATTATCTGAGGGACACACTGAATAAACATCAGAAAGACAAAGCACTGGACTTCCCCCCTGGAATTAAAAGGTATAATAAATAAAGTTTCACAGTCATTTCACATATTTAATGTAGGCATCTAATGTATTTTCATACAGAGTACAATAAAGCAAATATTTTGGGTGTTATATTTACCAGTCTTTCAGTTAACTATGTGTCTTGCTATGGAATAGAGAGACTTTTTAACCAACTAAAGCAAGGCACAGACAAAAGTTTACTGCAGATAACTATGGTCATCATTATACATATTAGCAGTCACTCAGGTCCATGCTTCCTCTTCAATCAAATATGCTTTCAACCAAATTGGTTGGCACTTCTTTATATTTAAGGACAGCCCATCAACTCCCCTACCGTGTCATGTCTTAATCCGTGCTTGAGTCCTCTGCCTAAACCAAACCGTCCATGGCCACAGATGGCAGGGGATCGTTACAAATCTGTGATCTATGCCAATGACATTATCTTCGCGTTCACCCAAACTGAAGTTACGCTACCAAAACCATTGCCAAATTCGATTCCTATGGTCTTCATTGTAACCTGAAAACCAATTACTAAAACTCTGGCATCCTGCAATCTGAAGCCCACAGAACATGTGAAAGTGTTTTCCTGCCATTGGTCCTTCAGTCACTTTAAGCACCTGACGAGGTGTAATAATTCTAATAAGAAATGTTTAGTTTTGCATAAAGCTTTTGTGTCTGCGTAAATTTAAACTCTAAACTATAAGGATAATCATTGTGTACGTAAGAGGCGCTTACAAGGCGATTAAGATAAATATCATTTCAGTTTTAATAAGTGTGCTCAGCATCTGTTCCCTTTTTCAGTTGCCATTTTTATCAGGTCATGTATATAAATTTATCTTCTTTTAGAATGTAGCTGATCTTAACATTTTGGTAACACAATCTTTAACTATGTGCAATCTGTTTGTTATTTTGATGCATTCTTCAATGAAAAGTTTTAACCAAAAATCTGGATAAGTTTGCTGTAATAATATAACACCTTTTGTCACTAAATCCAAAGATGATCTAGTTTCCTTGCTACCTTAGTTGGTGAGGTTATAAAAAAAAGAAAACAAATAAAATCACTATCTATTCACTATTGCCTGGGTTAGGAAGTAGAGATATAACGTCACATCCAGCCAGAGCTGCTGAATACTCAGAACTCAGAAGTGCAAATAGAGCTTGGAAAGCTCTGCTAATGCATCTTACACAGATAAAGCCTGCTCCCACACTAAGCCATGAGACTGGCAATATTGCTCAAACTCTGATCTCTTATACAAAGATGAGCAGCAGAGGAAAATTTTATACAAAAGGCATATGTGGGTGTCTGTATGTATGCACATGTGAATGTGTGCATCAGTGTGCCAGAATGTACAGTGAGGGAAAAAAATATTTGATCCCCTGCTGATTTTGAACGTTTGCCCACTGACAAAGAAATGATCTGTCTATAATTTTAATGGTAGGTGTATTTTAACATTGAGAGACAGAATAACAGAAAAACACATGTCAAAAAAGTTATAAATTGATTTGCATGTCAATGAGTGAAATAAGTATTTGACCCCTTCGACTTAGTACTTGGTGGCAAAACCCTTGTTGGCAATCACGGAGGTCACACGATTTTTGTAGTTGGCCACCAGGTTTGCACACATCTCATGAGGGATTTTGTCCCACTCCTCCTTGCAGATCTTCTCCAAGTCATTAAGGTTGGGAGGCTGATGTTTGACAACTCGAATCTTAAGCTCCCTCCACAGATTTTCTATGGGATTAGGGTCTGGAGACTGGCGAGGCCACTCCAGGACCTTAATGTGCTTCTTCTTAAACTATTCCTTTGTTGCCTTGGCTGTATGTTTTGGGTCATTGTCATGCTGGAATACCTACCCATAACCCATTTTCAATGCCCTGGCTGAAGGAAGGAGGTTCTCACCCAGGATTTGAAGGTACATTGCCACGTCCATAGTTCCTTTGATGCGGTACAGTTGTCCTGTCCCCTTAGCAGAAAAAGACTCCCAAATCATAAGGTTTCCACCTCCATGTTTGACGGTGGGGATGGTGTTCTTGGGGTCATTCCTCTTCCTCCAAACACGGCGAGTTGAGTTGATGCCAAAGAGCTCGATTTTGGTCTCATCTGACCACAACACTTTTACCCAGTTCTCCGCTGAATCATTCAGATGTTCATTGACAAACTTCAGATCAGCCTGTACATGTGCTTTCTTGAGCAGGGGGATCTTGCGGGCGCTGCAGGATTTCAGTCCTTCACAGCGTAGTGTGATTACCAATTGTTTTCTTGGTGACTATGGTCCCAGCTGCCTTGAGATCATTAACAAGATCCCCCTGTGTAGTTCTGGGCTAATTCTTTACAGTTCTCATGATCATTGAAACTCCACGAGGTGAGATCATGGAGCACCAGACAAAGGGAGACTGACAGTTATTTTGTGTTTCTTCCATTTGCGAAAAATCGCACCAACTGTTGTCACCTTCACACCAAGCTGCTTGGCAATGGTCTTGTAGCCCACTTCAGCCTTATGTAGGTCTACAATCTTGTCCCTGACATCCTTGGACAGTACTTTGGTCTTTGCCATGGTGAAGAGTTTGGAATCTGATAGATTGACTGCTTTTGTGGACAGGTGTCTTTTATACAGGTAATGAGCTGAGATTAGGAGTACTCCCTTTAAGAGAGTGCTCCTAATCTCAGCTCATGACCTGTATAAAAGACACCTGGGAGCCAGAAATCTTGCTGATTGATAGGGGATCAAATACTTATTTCACTCATTAACATGCAAATCAATTTATAACTTTTTTGAAATGCGTTTTTCAGGGTGGGGGGGGGGGGTTGTTATTCTGTTGCTCACTGTATATACCTACCATTAAAATTATAGACTGATCATTTGTTAGTGGACAAACATTCAAAATCAGCATGGGATTAAATACTTTTTTCCCGCACTGTATGACTGTACATGAATTTCTTACAGTAACACAATGTTACATTTAGACTATTCACACAAGAATCCGTTCTATAGCATGTCTGTGTTTCTCAAATAAAAGTGTGTGTGTGTAAAACAGTGACGGACTTCTATTGCATATGTTTGTGGATGCTCATTTATATTATGTGTGCTACTAGTTATGTTTGTGTGCGTGTCCGCACTGATAATGACGTACGTTTAAGAGATGTGCGATGATCAGGAGCATGATGAATTAGGTATGGCTTAGAAAGCTGTTTATGTACTGGTTACCATTAAAAATTTAGCATGGCTTCTAAATTTTAACCCTAGCCCTAGCGAAATGCAAATAGTAAAATGTTGATCAATTAATTCAGGGAGTATGCTCATGCATCATTTCTGTCTTTGTAAATATATTTGAGAAGCCATTGTAAGATAAAAATATTTTTTATTCTATGAGTGCGATACCTGTGAACAGGGACTGCAGCCCAAGTATAAGTGCATGCCACAAAGAAAGCTATAGTGAATAGTGTTTGATATCAATTTAACATTTCTATCACACTGTAGATGACTGACCATTATATCATATATAGCTGTGGACCTTAATGTTCGAGATATCAGTTGCATGTCACCGGTTAAGTTTAGAATAGATAATGCGTCTTACAATTGCAGCTTCTCTTGTTTAGAGAAAAATATACCTGCATTTAAGTTGGGTAGCAATATTCCCCTTTGATAATGTTAGCTAAAAAATAACCACACCATAGTGAGATCACATCCCAAATAAAGCTAGCACAGATTATTTTCAGATGTTCTCATATAACGTAACTGTAAAGATAAGGGGTCCACAGTTCTTATGCTATTTAGGAGTTGATATTTTTACATGCCATCCTTTCTTGAAATAAATTTCGCATGGTCTACAAAAGTGCCATAGTACCCTTTTCAAAAAACAAGATAATTATAAAGAAAAGCTATAATTACATCTTATGGTAAGCTAGCGAACCAAGGAATTACACACCCACCCTGCACACAAGATGATGAAAATAACTTAATGATTTGTTTAACCCACTCATCCCCAGAGGATTTTGAACTCCCCATGCAAAAAAAAAAGAAAAAAAAAAAATGAAGTGTTATTTACTACATTGAGAATTTAAAGTGAATTTCATATTAAGGGCCACAGTATTTTCCATCTTCGCTATTCAAACGGACAACACAAGTAAAATCTCCCCTATGGTAGGCAAGTTCTAAACAATTAATGTAAATTAAAAAATTAAAGGGACACTCTACGAAACCAGACCACTTCAGCTTATTGAAGTAGTTTGGGTGCAGTGTCCCTGTTCCCCTTAGTCCTGTAATGTAAATCATTGCAGGACTAAGACTGCCTCTAGTGGCTGTCAGACAGCCACTATAGGCATTTTCCCTGTGGTTAGGCGACTTTTAGTCGCCTAACTGTTAGACGTTCTCACACTCTGCATGAGGACAGAGTCAGCTAAAACCCCATAGGAAAGCATTGAAACAATGCTTTCCTATAGGGAAGGCTTAATGCGCTCCAGCGACCTTAGAGGAGGTGGAGTGCTGGCCAAGTACGGAGGGAGATTGGCATTGTAAACGGGTTTAAACCCTTGCAGCACAGGGGGGACCACAGGGTACTATAGTGTAAGACAAGCATGTCAAGCATGCGGCCCACAATCAATATCTTTGCAGCCCTCCTATCCTGGGACTGCTTTGTGCTGTGGCTGTGACCAGCTGCAAGACAGGAAAGATCTTTTTTGTCTGATTAACGGCCGATAGCGTGCTCCTGCAGCCGCAAGAGTGCAGTGTGTCTGTCTGTCTGCAGAGCACGACAGCCACTCCCCTTGTAGTGCCAGAGTGCCCATCTCAAGAGGGACTTGGGGACCTTACTCTGTAGTGTGTTAAATTGGGGAGGGGGGCAGTGTATTAATTTAAAGGAGAGAGGGGACCAGGGTATTAATTTGAGGGAGGGAGGGGGCAATGTATTATTGTGATTAATGGGGGGCAGTGTGTTAAATTTGGGGGATATCATTGTATTAAATTGGGGGAGGGCAGTGTATTACATTAGAGTGGTGGGAGTGGGGTCAGTGTATTGAATTAGAGTGGAGGGAGGGAGGACAGTGTATTGAATTAGAGTGGAGGGAGGGAGGACAGTGTATTGAATTAGAGTGGAGGGAGGGAGGACAGTGTATTAGATTGGGTGGAGAGGGCAGTGTGTAAGAGTGGAGGGAGGGGGCAGTATTTTGGATGATCTCAGCCAAAGTGAAGAACACTTTCATACAAGATAATGTAATTTGTTTTTTTACAGATGTGCAACAGCATACATTCACCATTGCAATCCCATTACCAAGCTTGTCTTAATATGTCAAGGTAGTTGGACTGAAACATTGGTTATATGCAAATGCACATCTCCTTAAAATAAATCCGCTCTTTTATTTACTTTGAAACCCTACGAGCGTGAGGATGTCCAGTGTCAGTTACGCAACTTTTTTTTATATTGTACTTTTCTAAATAAACCTACGTTTCTATGAAAACTGAAGTTGTTTGTTTGCGACCCACATAAACGTAAATTTTGGGGGGGTTTTGGCCCGTGTTAGCCTTTGAGTTTGAAATGCTTGCTGTAAGACATACAACATTGTATTCCTTAAAGCATAGAATAATTTATAATTAAAAAAAATAAAAAATAAAAGTGCCACAAAGAGTGCAACAAAAATGATTGCTTAAACAATGATTATTTAAACCAACAGCATCCAGTACAGTGTGACAATGCTAAACGTGAAGGCCTTCAATTTTCTAGTGACTGTCAGCCAGTATGAGGAACGGCAATACAAAAATAGAGGCCAAGATCTAGGCACCAAAACCTCTACATTAAGATAATGTGGTTTTAGGGTTTAGAGTTTACTTTTAAGCAATTTAATTTAAATAAATTAGAGATTTTCACCACAAATTAAATCTCAAACTTGGTGATTTTGCTTTCAATAAAAGGAGAACATTGCAAACCTTATTATGTGGCTGCTATTTCACATTATGTCATTTTAGCTTTCTGCCTAATAGATGAGGCAAGCCTTGGCCAGCTGCCCACGAGAACAGAAAAAAAAAAAAAAAAAACACTACTGCACAGACCTTTATAAACCTTTACCAATGATCTTTAGGTCACACTCGTTTCTCACAATTTGTTTCAACTCAGAAGAAACTGAAAATGTATCCAAATATGCAAACAAGTCAACCTTCATTCTATCTTTTGTTGCCATGTCAGCACACACTCCTAGGACCCAGGCCTTGCTGGAGTAATAGTACATGAATCATGAACTCTAGAGAGAAAAATTTAGTTTTCTAATTTAGCTGTTCTGCTGAGTATAGTCAGTCCCTGCAGTCTATTTCAAGTAAACACTGGCTTTTCCGAGAAAAGGCAGAGTTTACATTGCTCCCTAAATACACCTCCAGTTGCAGTCACTCAAGCTGCCACTAGAGGTGCTTCCTGGATCAGTGCTGCACATTCAGAGTCTCCACGCTCTGCATGGAGACGCTGAACATTCCCCATAGAGATGCACTGAGTCAATGCATCGCTATGAGGAGATGCAGATTGGCCAGCACTACGTTTGGCTCTGCCCCCACTCCACCCCACCTTCTTGGCCAAAATCATCAGAAGTGACGATCTCAGCCAATCCAATTCTGATGATATCAGCCAAGGAGTCTAGGCCACTGCGCAGCACTGGAATAAAGGTGAGTTTTTAATACAATTTAAAGGGGGCCGGTAACTTAAATGGTGTAAAGTTTGTATTCTTGACCCTATAGTGTTCCTTTAAATTATATAACAACATTCTCCTTCTCCTCTTTACAAATTTACTTTCTCTTGCAATCTAGTTCCAATCTGCAGGGGAATAAAGCACATGTTTATTGATTAATCTAAATTGGTTTATGTTCTTTACCTAGGGCAAGCATGTCAAACTCGCGGCCCACAATGGACAGCTTTGAAGCCTGGCGAGCCGCGAGTACATGCCTAATTGCACCTGCTATAATTTACCCAGCCGGGGAGAAGGGGATGGTGGATGCAGCGAGGGAGCTCAGTGTTCCTGCTCCTCATTGCTCGTGCGCAGCGTCTGTAGTGATGCCGGGCGCCGTGATAAGAGGTCATATTCCGGCGCCTGGCATCGGTCAGTGATGCAATAGCCGCAGCTGGACAGTTGAGGACCTGGAGGTGCACGGAGGCACGCAACGCCACGTCACATACCAACATGACGTCGACGTGCTCCACCTTCACAGGGTGTCAAGAAGTAGTGGGAGGATCCGCTTTGGCACAGGGTGCGGACGGCGAACTTTATATACTAGAGGCCGGGCTCCAGAGTCGCATACTGGCAGCGGCAATGTGAGTGGAGTCTGATTGTTGGCTAGAGTGGGTGCTGGGATTTAGTAGAGTGAGGAACTGGGATTTAGTATATGGGGAGGGGGGCTGCTGTGATTTAGTAGAGGGGGATGCTGGGTTTTTGTTTTTTTTATACTGTACTTTTCAAAATAAACCTACCTCTCTATGAAAATGTAAGTTTTTATTTTATTTTTTTTGAGGCCCACATAAACTTAAACCTGGTTTATTTGGCCCTTGCTAGACTGGCATGATATGCTTGACCTAGGGTATAAAAAAAAACCTACAGAGCTTAGAATAATTTTATAAAAGATTATTGAGATTTACTCAAACAGCACAGAAAACTCTACCAGAAAGGAAAAAAGAAAAGAAAGAAAAAAAAATGTGGGGGGGGGGGGTATCATTTGCTAATTTTTGCTTTTAATGTTTTTCTTTACCGGTGTAGAATATTTACTTGTTACGGATAAGTGAGGCAGTGGAAACTTCCAGCTCATTAAGCTACAATATGCAATTTAAATTATTATACATTATAGCAAGTAGACTTAGGCACCTTACAAACCAGCCAGGCATACACTTCCCAAACAGACCCGTTGTTCAGAGAAATTCTATGTAGCATAAAGAATCTTTTGTGCAAGCCCAATCAAGGGTGAGTATTAATCCCACTTCTCAAGTGACCAGAGGTAGAATCACTACGAATGAGTGTGCCCCATAAATGATTTATAGACTATTTTCTTTTCTCTACTTACGGTAATCTCCTGTTTCACAGAGTAATGAAATATAAATGGCAGTGCTTGTTTTGAGAACTAAATATGACATAGAAGGTGTCTATTTTCCAGTTTTATCTCAAAATCGGCAGCCCACTATGTTATGAATTTGTCAGATGATGCTACTTGTATGTGAGAACAAATATTTAAAAAGGGCAACTGTCATGCAGAAATGGATGAACAATACACTTTTGTTCTACAGATTGAGTGCATGCAATGATTTTCTTTTAAGATCTTTTGGTTTGCTGCTATGATGATAAAAAGGAGAGCATCCACATACGTTCTGTAGCAAAAAGTGTATTTGTTTAATTTAGAGGATAATTAAACCGAATATAAAAAAAAAAACGCAATAGTGTAATACAATATAACTTTGCATACTATTGCACTCACAGAAATTATAACTGTATCAGTGTGTTAGAGGTGCCTCCCCAGATGATGTAGGTGCTCAAATACAATGCTCATTCAGGTCACTTTCACCAATAAATCCAGTTCAGAGTGCATTCTGAACCAGTTAGATGGCCCAATCAAAAGCTTCTCTGCAGATCTTTAAATTTATGTATTTTTGCCTTTTGGTTGAATGACTCCGCACGTGTTTATCAAGCTTTACTCAGGAATAATTTTATAGCAAATGTTTTGAGCAAAAATTATTTACATTTTTTTTTCAAAACTCAATTCCAACATTTTTCACACAAGCCATGGACAAATTTTCAATAGACATTTCACATTCACATAAAGAATCCGCTGCTCAATAAAACAGCCTAAAATCAAATAAAAATTAAATTTACATCAGCACAGACTTAAAAAAATGCAAACAAAATGCTAATGCATTTTTTTGACTGCAGAAGCATTTTCATTAATTTTTATTAATGCAGAAGCATTTTCTGAGCTCTGTGGGAAGAGTGAAGCATCAGCGGATGCTCTGAGCCTATCACATGCGCCCACTGAATGTCTTCCACATTGAATCTGATTTTAAATAGTTTAACCCCTTAAAGTAAGACACTGCCAAGGACTTCCAAGCACCATATTACTGAGATTAATTCATTATTCCTAAAAACAAACAAAAAAAAAGAAAAAACATGTTCATATGAGAAATATGAACTGTGGGTTACATATGGTAATCCATGCTGCACATCCTGTCCCGTTTCCCCTGCATACACTGAAACTAAAAAGGGAGGTCTACATAAAGCAGCATCTCTTTGAAGACCAAAATTAATATAAGTAAAAGCCTGCCAATTGAGAAGTGAAAGAACAGGCAGTCAGTACTTTAAAAGGATAAAAAAAAAGTTCAACTGTTTTAATATACTTGACCATATTACCAGGGACAATCCCTAGGTTAGTTTGCCAAATCCGGCAATCCAGGATTAGAAGTAGCATGTTAAACCCATGCTAGTCTAGACGACGACTACTACGACAACACCAACACACACACACACACACACCTAAGTAAGATTACATTCTACCCAACCTGAAGGAAATGCTGATCAGAACATTGTGTGACATATTGCTTAGATGCACAATAAGTTGCACAAGGACTCCAGTTCATCATATTTTGTGCACTGGCATGAATATAAAAACAATCCTTTTAGACATAAAATTATCTTTCCCGTACATACCAAACTCATTCCCCTTCGAATCCATTATTTCAGTGTGTAACATTACTCAAGACCTCATCAACTGGGACTACTAATTATTGCTGCATCACAAAAACACAAGAGGTCTTAGTGATTCTGCACTGCTGATCTAACCATGCCACAGCTTAGTGTTTTACACATTTTATCTTCTTGCGTTAAAATTTCGGTATCCACATG
Organism: Pelobates fuscus; assembly: GCF_036172605.1. Taxonomy (NCBI): domain Eukaryota; kingdom Metazoa; phylum Chordata; class Amphibia; order Anura; family Pelobatidae; genus Pelobates; species Pelobates fuscus. Next base: position 44,786,376 of record NC_086328.1, read on the forward strand.
TGTCAGAGTTCTCACTACCTTTATCATCTTTACACTGTTTAGGAGTGAGGTCTCCTTTTTAATAGATTTCTCCACTTTGGCTGTTGCTTCTTCATCTATATTGAAACCGTGGCAGCTACAGTTCAGATTTCTACTAGACACCACTTGTTACTATATGTAGCATTTTATTTGATGTTACTTTTTATTTACACATTTGTATCTTTGTGAGCTATTTAGGACATTATACTGAAAATTTTATAGCATGACAGGAGGCTTCGTATTTGCTTAAGTCTCTCTTTACTAGGACTCCACAGCAGCACAGAAAAAACAACCAATCAGAAAAAAGTTAGGTACTATAAAACTCCCCTCCCCATGCATCATTTCCTCTTTCTTTGCTGCTCTGCAGACAGTACAGGTCAGAGTACCACTGCCTCCAGCTTATAGTGGGTGGCTTTGGGATTTATTGTGATTTATTAGGATTGATATTCACTGTTTATAGTTACTTTATTTATTTATTTTATATATTATATACCTTTTTTTGTTGTCATATTATGTACATATATATTATTTGCTCTTATTTAGTTTTTAGACTATATATTTATTTTATATTTTATTTTTGTTATATGTAGTTATCAGGTTTTTACCTAGTTATCATGTTGTGTTTCTTTTCTATTTATTATGCTTTATAGTGTATTGGTTTAGTTGACCCCTGTTTCTTTGGGGCTGATTTCCTTCGGTGGGGGTTTTCTGGGGGTTTCTGGGGATGCTGCCAGTGTCGCTCTCCCCTTTTGTCCCCCCCCCTCCCCCCTCTTTCCTGCGCCCTTCGCGGCCAGCAGGCGCTTTAGCTCAGGGTGTCAGGAGACTAGCCGTTTGGCTGTCTCCTCTGACTCCCCGAGCTCCGGTGTGAGCCTGTCACCGCGCGGGGTTGCTCGCGGTCGGACACGAGTACCCGGCGGCGGACCTGCTCGCGCACATAGCCGCCTCGCCGCGGCCGGCTACTTCAGGAGCCACGTGCGCCCGACCAGCACTTGCTTGCGGCCCCTCCTCCACCCTCGGTAGGTGGACCGCATGGTCTTTTTTCCACGCTGGATTCGGACTCTCAGCATGCAGAGCCAGTTTCGTCACTTAGATAAGGGCTAAACACATTTTTATATTTTTATGACAACTGGTTACCATGGTTCTAGCTTGTTATGTGTTTCTATATGATAGGTTTTAGAAGTAATTTTTTTGCACTATTCATCTATTGTTCTTCTGTTCCTATCCTTTTGCCTCACTAGATAGATTCTTAAGATTACTGTGAATCTTACTGATAGTGTGTATCATGCTGACAGTATATCTCACAGATTGTTGTCTGTTTTACTGACAGTGTGTATCACAGATTACTGCGGGTTTTGCTGACAGTATATCCACAGATTGCTGTGCGCTTTCTGACAGTGTAGATCACAGATTTAGTTGTACTGACAGTGTACTTCGAGCTTTAGTTTTCCTGACAGCGTGTATCACAGACTGCTGTGAGTTTTACTACTGACGTGAGTTTTGCTGACAGTGTGTATCGCTGACTACCGTGCTTTCTGTCAGGGTATATCTCAGATTTCTGCGAGTAACAGATGTATACGAACGCAGTTATACAGGCTTGGTACAGGGTGTGTACAGTGCCAGTTAGCTCTTGGATTCATGTCCTTCTCAGTGTATATTTTTTCTGGCCCAGCTATGAGGTCTCAGAGGGGACTACTCTGGTATGAATTCTCTGCCCATGGCATAGATATAAGATACAGCCCTGGCTCTGACTCAATCTGATATGGGAGACGAGTCTACGCTGATATACATTTTATCAGGTTCCTGGGGAGAGTCATTGAGTTGGCTATTGTTTAACCCTACTCCTTGAGGTGTCCGTGATTACAATACCCTTCACGTGGTATGAGGATGGTGATCTATATATGCTGAGGTAATTAATATAAATCCGTGTGTGCATGTGCATAACTATCCACAGTTCATGGACAGTAGCGCTCAGTGTACCTTACATTCATGGACATGATGGTCACTGGAATACTTCCGCTTATACCCAATTCAGCTGGAATACCAGTATTTGACTGCTGGGCACATAGGGACTGCCAGTCCCGGTTCAAGTTACTCACACAGCATTACGCTGTTTCAAAGGGTTGATTGTCTAAGGGTCCTAGGTCACGAGATGCCCTGAGGATCTACAATTTTTAGGGACCTCTACCCGAACTCAGAGGTCCCCGTTACTCATTCAATACCCACTGTAAAGCGCTACGGAATCAGAAGGCGCTATAAAAATTCATGTTAATAATGATATTATGGTAATACACAACCCATTGATTGGCCCGCTATGTCTGTGCCCATAAGAACGGCCCGCTATGTCTGTGCCCATAAGAACGGCCCGCTATGTCTGTGCCCATAAGAACGGCCCGCTATGTCTGTGCCCATAAGAACGGCCCGCTATGCCTGTGCCCATAAGAACGGCCCGCTATGCCTGTGCCCATAAGAACGGCCCGCTATGCCTGTGCCCATGAGAACGGCCTGCTATGCCTGTGCCCATGAGAACGGCCTGCTATGCCTGTGCCCATGAGAACGGCCTGCTATGCCTGTGCCCATGAGAACGGCCTGCTATGCCTGTGCCCATGAGAACGGCCTGCTATGCCTGTGCCCATGAGAACGGCCTGCTATGCCTGTGCCCATGAGAACGGCCTGCTATGCCTGTGCCCATGAGAACGGCCTGCTATGCCTGTGCCCATGAGAACGGCCTGCTATGCCTGTGCCCATGAGAACGGCCTGCTATGCCTGTGCCCATGAGAACGGCCTGCTATGCCTGTGCCCATGAGAACGGCCTGCTATGCCTGTGCCCATGAGAACGGCCTGCTATGCCTGTGCCCATGAGAACGGCCTGCTATGCCTGTGCCCATGAGAACGGCCTGCTATGCCTGTGCCCATGAGAACGGCCTGCTATGCCTGTGCCCATGAGAACGGCCTGCTATGCCTGTGCCCATGAGAACGGCCTGCTATGCCTGTGCCCATGAGAACGGCCTGCTATGCCTGTGCCCATGAGAACGGCCTGCTATGCCTGTGCCCATGAGAACGGCCTGCTATGCCTGTGCCCATGAGAACGGCCTGCTATGCCTGTGCCCATGAGAACGGCCTGCTATGCCTGTGCCCATGAGAACGGCCTGCTATGCCTGTGCCCATGAGAACGGCCTGCTATGCCTGTGCCCATGAGAACGGCCTGCTATGCCTGTGCCCATGAGAACGGCCTGCTATGCCTGTGCCCATGAGAACGGCCTGCTATGCCTGTGCCCATGAGAACGGCCTGCTATGCCTGTGCCCATGAGAACGGCCTGCTATGCCTGTGCCCATGAGAACGGCCTGCTATGCCTGTGCCCATGAGAACGGCCTGCTATGCCTGTGCCCATGAGAACGGCCTGCTATGCCTGTGCCCATGAGAACGGCCTGCTATGCCTGTGCCCATGAGAACGGCCTGCTATGCCTGTGCCCATGAGAACGGCCTGCTATGCCTGTGCCCATGAGAACGGCCTGCTATGCCTGTGCCCATGAGAACGGCCTGCTATGCCTGTGCCCATGAGAACGGCCTGCTATGCCTGTGCCCATGAGAACGGCCTGCTATGCCTGTGCCCATGAGAACGGCCTGCTATGCCTGTGCCCATGAGAACGGCCTGCTATGCCTGTGCCCATGAGAACGGCCTGCTATGCCTGTGCCCATGAGAACGGCCTGCTATGCCTGTGCCCATGAGAACGGCCTGCTATGCCTGTGCCCATGAGAACGGCCTGCTATGCCTGTGCCCATGAGAACGGCCTGCTATGCCTGTGCCCATGAGAACGGCCTGCTATGCCTGTGCCCATGAGAACGGCCTGCTATGCCTGTGCCCATGAGAACGGCCTGCTATGCCTGTGCCCATGAGAACGGCCTGCTATGCCTGTGCCCATGAGAACGGCCTGCTATGCCTGTGCCCATGAGAACGGCCTGCTATGCCTGTGCCCATGAGAACGGCCTGCTATGCCTGTGCCCATGAGAACGGCCTGCTATGCCTGTGCCCATGAGAACGGCCTGCTATGCCTGTGCCCATGAGAACGGCCTGCTATGCCTGTGCCCATATGAACGGCCTGCTATGCCTGTGCCCATGAGAACGGCCTGCTATGCCTGTGCCCATATGAACGGCCTGCTATGCCTGTGCCTATGAGAACGGCCTGCTATGCCTGTGCCTATGAGAACGGCCTGCTATGCCTGTGCCCATGAGAACGGCCTGCTATGCCTGTGCCCATGAGAACGGCCTGCTATGCCTGTGCCCATGAGAACGGCCTGCTATGCCTGTGCCCATGAGAACGGCCTGCTATGCCTGTGCCCATGAGAACGGCCTGCTATGCCTGTGCCCATGAGAACGGCCTGCTATGCCTGTGCCTATGAGAACGGCCTGCTATGCCTGTGCCTATGAGAACGGCCTGCTATGCCTGTGCCTATGAGAACGGCCTGCTATGCCTGTGCCTATGAGAACGGCCTGCTATGCCTGTGCCTATGAGAACGGCCTGCTATGCCTGTGCCTATGAGAACGGTGCTATGCCTGTGCCCATGAGAACGGCCTGCTATGCCTGTGCCCATGAGAACGGCCTGCTATGCCTGTGCCCATGAGAACGGCCTGCTATGCCTGTGCCCATGAGAACGGCCTGCTATGCCTGTGCCCATGAGAACGGCCTGCTATGCCTGTGCCCATGAGAACGGCCTGCTATGCCTGTGCCTATGAGAACGGCCTGCTATGCCTGTGCCTATGAGAACGGCCTGCTATGCCTGTGCCTATGAGAACGGCCTGCTATGCCTGTGCCTATGAGAACGGCCTGCTATGCCTGTGCCTATGAGAACGGCCTGCTATGCCTGTGCCTATGAGAACGGCCTGCTATGCCTGTGCCTATGAGAACGGTGCTATGCCTGTGCCTATGAGAACGGCCTGCTATGCCTGTGCCTATGAGAACGGCCTGCTATGCCTGTGCCCCATTTAATAGCCTGCTATGTCGGTGCCTACTTGAATAGCCGGCTGTGACTATTTGCTTGGCTAACCTTTCTGTGTCCATTCGTTTGGCCTGCTGGGCCTATGCCCTACTGACGGGCCTACACTATTGGTACCGAACCCCTTTTTGGCCGCAGGCCTGGGGTAATATCACTGAGGAAAACCCAGTGCACACCAGTGACCTGGAGATAGGCAGGTGTCCAGCAAACACCATTGCCATAGTGTTCAAGAGGACACCAGTATACGGCCATCTGAATAAGGTGGGAAGGGTGAAGGCCACGGTTCACTCCAAACCGGCGACGGCACATCTCCAAGGAGAACTTCGCACTGGCAGGGACCGGTACTCACTCCTACAGGAGAAAGCGGCTACTCTGTATCTGCCTCCCGGAGTCTTTATAGGTTCGATAGTTTTTTTCCTGCCTTAGGTTAGCCCCTGGCCCTGTCCAGTGGGATTTATTATTCTTACCTTTCGGCCTGCTGTTTACATTCTATCCGAGATAGAATGGGTGTATTTTCTCTTATCTACGTTATTGTTGCTTTTTTTGTTTTTTCATGACTTCCTTTTCCTATTCGCTCGGGTCGTCGTGAGGCCTGACCTGGCCTCCTCCGACCTCCCGGGCACTCGTGGATTGCGGAGAACGTCTCCAGCTTTCCTCGGACTACCAACGGTCTACCAGGACCGCGCGCGCACGGGATCCGGATAGTCGGTTGATAGTTTTCCATTCCTTGTTTCCCAGATTGCCCTCAGCCTTAGGCTGACATTTATAATTGGTGCGCCCTACAGTTTGGTCACCCTGAATCTCTAGGGACTCTAGTTTGCACCACGGGAGGGTGCGGCCCTCCATCATCTCGATCCGAGTATATTTATTTTCAGGAACAGAGGGCGAACCCTCTCATACGGAACCGGATACTGATTTGTTATTAGAGGGCCCAGCCCCTCACTCGTCCTCAACCAGATACTGGGCTGGATACAGAGGACAAGTTGGGTGGACCCATTCTCATAGGGAGAACCGGTCTCGGATGTAGACTCTGCTGTTGGTTACTAACGGGTGCGGCCCGCTCAGGCTGGCAGCCGGACGCTCACGGTATGCGATCACAGTAGTAGAGAGCGCGGCTCTCTCATACACTCGACGCTCTACAGTACGGCCATTTGTTCATCACACAGGCTTGTGCCTGTGCAAGACATTGATGACTACATAGAAGGGTGTCCCTCCTGCATTCAATTAGAGCTGACATCCACGCTACTGACTTTGTTCTAGAGGACTGCCTGGTCATGCAAGAATTACATGTTTAGACTAGATCCCTCTATTCTATCTCCTGTGATGGATCTACTGGATCCGGGCCGCGGTAAAACACGCGAGAAATACTCATAGGTATAACGGGGGGAGTCTCCCACTTATTTACACACACTCCTGGAGATGGTATGCTAACGGATGGTCCTCCGGTATTTTGAGAGTGCAGGTTTTTGGCATATTCTGCACCATATAATACAGAGTTTGCTTTCTGTTTTGGATATCCAGACCATTACGAGCAAACTGCGCAGACAGTTTCTTCCATGTCTAGATGTCAGGAGATACGGAGACCTCCATGGAGAAAACAGGCACTGCCTTGCTCGGGCAACAAGATTAAGGAAGGCCTATTACCCGGTCTGAAGGTTAAACCGTACGAATTGGTCACATGGTAAATCAGGAATCCCCGGTTGTCTTGTCTTCCCCGGTCTTTCCGATCTTGGGATAAGATGGCGTGACTGCCCCGTCTCCTCGGAGCGCATACCTGGTGAACATGGTTCGGAGATGGAGGACCCTTCGTCTATACTCTTTTCATCCCTCACGGGAGCCGTCTTTTTTAACCTCCTTTTCAACTACCGTCGAGGAGATCTACGAGACTTTACGGAGGTACCTGGTGTGCCCCGACTCCTACAGACATCTTTCACTCTTTGACGAGGGCATTGCTGGATGGAAATCTGCGTTCCGGTTGGCATTTCCCTTTTCTTTGAAGGTTTCCAGCATTCACTATTTCCAGAATAGTCGACCACCGTCCTTCCACACAAGTTCAGTTCGGAACCCGGAATGGACGTTCTTTGGAGTCTTTCTCTACTGCGTCCAAGGTTTACACAGTCCATTTGGAATCTTGGAATCACTTATAATACGGCTAGTTTGGCCACACTCTTGCCTGCATTATGAATTTATTCTCGGATGTGACATCTCACCGGGTAGGACTGGAAGGAACGAAAGATCCTCCTCGGTTTCGATTTTGGTAGTGGACTTGGGCACATTCCTTGAGATTGGAGATCTACCTGCAAGGCCACATCGCCGAATGTCCCTGGCACGATCGGAGGAACCGCCTTACGGATGAGTTGAGACATGGGGACAGTTTCTTCTCGCGTCCCCAAGTCCGAACTTGACCTTCGATATTACAACTACAGGAATGTGGCTGATAGGTCAGTTTGCCAGCTCATGGACCGGCTGCTAGGAAACAGGTCGCAACCACATACAATGGATTTACCAGAGGATGGTACTTTTTTCCGTAATTGAGATACTTCGTCGGCTGGCATTTTCTTTGATCCGTCTACTGTCAGTTATCGTACTTGGAATGTCCAATTAGGATTACTCTGATATTTCCTGGAATAGATACCAGCGACACAAACTGCGTTGGATTGGTGAATTGAGCGTTAAAACAGCAAATACGAAGCCTCCTGTCATGTTATAAAATTGTAGATTATGCTAGCTTTAGTGTACCTATAATCTTAATTTTATTAATGACAGGAGGCGAGTATTTCCCACCCATTCTTGTCCCTCCCTTGTTTAATGTTGTAGTTTAGATTATCAGGTACGTATGCAACTCTGTTTGTTGTCTCTGATACCTGTCGCTTGTTCCTTATGTCTGTGTTTCTTTTCATAAGTAGGGTTGGGATATCCTCATATTAAGGTTAATTTTGGTTGCTACATTGGGTACCTACATGTTTATTCTGAGTACATTTCATTGGATATTCAACCTGTTCGTTTCAGTTTTTTCTCTCGTTTCAGTTTACAGTCCATCAACACTATCTAGTTTGACGGTTACTCTCGGATGGTGGACATCGTTATATTCATCGTATCTAGGACTTTGTTTCTTCCCCATGATGTTCTCTGCCTTTTATTCTGTTTTGTCGCAGCTTGAAAGAGGAAATGATGCATGGGGAGGGGAGTTTTATAGTACCTAACTTTTTTCTGATTGGTTGTTTTTTCTGTGCTGCTGTGGAGTTCTAGTAAAGAGAGACTTAAGCAAATACTCGCCTCCTGTCATTAATACAATTAATATTATAGGTACACTAAAGCTAGCATAATCTACAATTGTCTAAATATTCCTGTGCATTTTTTATACAGTTTACTACAGCTCAGTGTTTTTTGTTTTTGTTAATTTATTCCAATAAGAAGATTTTAAGAAAACTGTGGAACGCACATACTTTGTTTTCTTCCTTAGAGTTCTTTTCACTACTAATGTCCTAGTTAAAACTTTGCAACTTTCTGTTGTGTCCACTGCAGATCTTACCACCCATATCACATTATCACCAAGAAAAGACTGCCTTGCAAGGGAGATTACCTGAACTACAGTTTTATATTAGCTCTCCAACTAACCATTTTTAGGACCAATAACCAGAGGAAAAAAAAAAAATTGCCATAAATTATCTAAAGAATGGCCCTTGAAGGGTTACTTCAACCATCATAACTTCCATTACATTGCATGGTAATGGGCGACCCATATTACAAAGGTTTACCCTCTAATTTAGGTCCCCACCAAACTCTAAAACTTCTCAACAGCAGAGTTAAAACATCCAATTAATGACGATATTTACACAGAAATATGCGCAGAATTATCATTAGCTAATGATGTCCTAGTGAAGCTGCAGGCTTACGGTTTTATACTGTTTATGCATACTCTCCCTTCAAGTTAGTGGTACCCACATTGGTCCTTCCTTACAAGTGCACTGTCTTGGCGTTATACTTGATTCTGGCCTCACATTCAGTCTGTTACCAAATCCTCTAGATTCCACTTTAAAAACATAGCCCGCATCCGCCCCTATCTTACGCAAGATGTTACTAAGGAGCTTGTCCATGCTCTAGTAACCTCTCACATGGGATTATTGTAACTCTCCTAATAAGTCTTCCCACAAGTCGTATTGCCCCGCTGCAGTCTGTAATGAATGCTGCAGCTAGACTGATTTTCCTCTCCTGTTGCTCCTTTCACACCTCTCCCCTCTGTCAGTCCATTGGCTTCTTGTATCCTATAGGACTCAATTCAAGGTACTAATCCACACCTATAAAGCACTGACCAATTCTAGCCCTTCCTATATCTCTTCACTGATCCGCAGGTATGCCCCTTCTTGGTCTCTCCACTCTGCCCATAATCTTCTCCTGTCCGCTGCTTGCACCCGTACGGCCAACTCACGCTTGCAGGACTTCTCGCGGGTGGCTCCTTTCCGTTGGAATAGCTTGCCTACAACGATCAAGCTCTCTCCTAGTCTTCAATCATTTAAAAAGTGCCTCAAAACCCATCTCTTTAGGAAAGTTTATGGCCTCCCAGAGTAACCTGTACCTCACATACGTGTCTCTTGCTCTCTCCTAAAGGGCAGCACTCAGTCTCTCCTTCACTTCTTCTTCACTCCATCTTGTTTTATGCCCCACCTCCTATAGACTAAACTCGTTTGAGCAGGATCCTCTTGAACCTATTGTTCCTGTAAATTTTTGTAATTGTCTCATTTATTGTTAAATCTCCCCCTTTGATAATATTGTAAAGCGCTACGGAATATGCTGGCTCTATATAAATACCAGTTATAGGGGGCGGGGCCTGACCGATGAGCTGAGAGGACGCTAACCTGTACAGCTCCTGCTCCACAGCGTGAATTAAGCGGATTTCAGCCACAAAAGTGGGACCTAAACAGTTCAAAAAAGCAACCAGGCAGGAGGTGACAAAGAGAGGCTCACAATGATGCCACACAAGCGACACTACCGGCAGAAATCCCCTGTACCTCCGGCGGGGCTTACACGCTTCGTTGGCGGGTGGAAGGCAGCTGCTCCCCGCTGACATTCATGGCTAGAAAACGGTTACAAGACCAACCCCCGGACCGGTGGGGGTCATCCCGGTCCGTCATATGGAGACCCCAGTGAAACCCGGGGAGAGTGATGCAGCGACGCAGTGGAACGAATCAAGCAGCAGCACTGCAAAATGGCAGAGACAGCATGCTCATTTGGCTCTCGAAGCAGGAAGTCTGAGGTGGAGTGCCGGCTAGACAAGACCTTCCAAGCTTTCTGGGAGGAGCTGGAGGCTCTTCTGCACCCCACAACCTCTGAAACCCCACCGCGCACTCCCCCTAGCAGACCTAAACAGAAGACCGCAAAGACACCACTAACACCGGTTCGCTCGGGAGGATGGAAACAGTGGGAAACCATCCTGAGGCAGGCGACCAGGGATCCTTTAAGAGGCAGCAAGCGCAGGATGGCAGTCCCCAGGAGCCTGTAAGTATTCATGCTGACTCACACAAGTCCACCCTCCCACCAACCAGGCACCGAGGGTTTGTATCCACATGGACTGACATACACGAGCTGCTGCCCGTCGGGGCATGTCTGTACACTGCCCACAAAAGGCATAGGCTAATCGGTAACTTAGAAGAGGGACTTACCCTGGCAAAGTGCACCCGCATCGCCAGCTTCATGAACACTGTTGAGACAATTGCTCTAGTTTGCAGCTCACTCCGATATGATCTACTTTAGAGTGCAGGACTGTTTCCCTACTGTCTGTTCAAACCCCCTGGACCACCTGATACTGCCTCTCACTACATAGGCTTCAATGGGCCTCCTGCGGTCTATTATACCAACGGTCCCTAGCTATATGACCTTGCCTGACTAATGTATTCATGTTGATGTGTGAAACCCAGTAGACCTGCTAAGCATGTTTATTCCTAGCATCTATACTGAGTTTCTATGCTTGAACCTAGCTACCTATCCTCTACATCAGGCATTGGCAACCTTCGCCACTTCAGATGTTTTGGACTACACCTCCCATGATGCTTTGCCAGCATTACGGGTGTAAGAGCATTATGGGGGATGTAGTCCAAAACATCTGGAGTGCCGAAGGTTGTCTATCCCTGCTCTACATCATACTCTTTACTTATATCACTATACCTATATTATAAAATTGTGCGTGGGTTCTAAGTTACCCCAAATGTATAGTGTGACAATAAGTCTGAGGACTGCCGTTGGGGTACCTCATGCCTGCTTCTAATATCCTTATGCACTGCAAAAATATAAAAAATAAAAAATACCAGTAATAAATAATAACAAATCCAAAAGAAAATTTGTAATTGCTATATTATAAAACATTTGCTGCAAATCTGATTAACATAATTGAGCCTATTTATACTAATATAGCTAGTACTTTAAATAAATAAAATGTTTTCAGTGATATGAAATAATATTGACACAAAATGCCAAACATTGTGGCAAAACCGTTCAGGGCAATTATTAAAAACCAACAGACACATACAGAGATGCACATGAAGATTACTAAAAATGTTTCACTGAACAAATTAAATAGGATTTCTCACATTATGTATCCCATCTTCCCACAGAGCATTGATGGCTAACAGTTATCACCATTATTATTATTATCATTTACAGCTCCAACTTATTTTGCAGCACTTTACAATATTATAAAGGGGGATTATACATACTGGTTAACCAGTTCATCTCTTTGAACTGGTAATATATAGTGCCTTGCATCCCTTGGCACTGTGCCTCCAATTAACCATATTGGAGCAGTTTAACAGTGGATGAGGGTCCCTGGCTTCCAATCGTCTGCCTCCAATGTGGCTAAGATATTACACACTTCCTTGTAACCATACCAATTCTACCTTCAAAAGGTACTGTGGAAGGCTCAATGTGGTCAGCTAAAACTCAGCCAATCACAGCGGCCCATTACTGCTCAGGCTAAAGTTTCCTCGTTAACCCAAACAGCACAGACGGAATAGGTTGTTAGGGACTCTTGTTTAGCATTAAATCATTTAACATATTTTAATGCTGAATTAAAGGACAGTGCCAGGGCACTCCAGACACTATAACCACTTAAATGAGATGAAACCATTTGGTGCCTACCATGCACCAGTAACAAAAAAATAAACTATACAAGTTTTGACAAAAACCAAGAGGTTGATGAGGACGCATACAATCTAGAGGTGTAATCACAAAACACAGAAGGATTTATTTGCTAAAGTGAGAATTTAAGGTGCATTTCAAACACCTGAACAGGAATAATTTGGCTTTTTTAAATTTACACTTTTGTAAACAACCCTGTCAAATTAATTTGCATGTCAAAATTGATACAAAAATAAGTTATATGATGCATGCATTTATTACTGAATTTCAGCAAAGTAGTAAACGTTGAGACTAGAACAGCCAAACTCTGTATATAGCCAGGTTGAAGATATTTTTACAAAAGCGATATTTAGATTCAATTTTGCCATTCAGATTACATTTTTTATACCTTTAATGGATAACCCGGTTTATCAGGAAACACAATTGCAAATGTGTTTCACACAATAACATGTTAAAAAAAAAAAAAAAAAAAAAAAAAAAAGTCAGTGTTTACAGAATAACAGTTTCCTCAAAATATTCAGCTGGCTGAGCACTGCAGCTATCATGGATGAGAATTCACCATTAAAATGATTATTTAGCTGTATGTAGCATTCATGAGTGAAATCAATTCAATAATTAAAAGGAACTAACAATTACATTTCCCTCCTACTGCTAAAAAAAAAAAAAAAAAAAAAAGAAGAAGAATAGCACTTTTTCTATATTGCTCATCAGTGTACAGCTCAAACAAATATGAAAATGGCAGCCCTACATGGGTAACATAGAAACAATATGCAAACAACTATCAATACTCAAAGGTTGGCATTGCTATAGATCACAGGTGCCCAAAATGTAGATCCCCAGATGTTGTAGAACAAAACTCCCATGATGCTTTGCATGTTTTTAGAATGCCAAAGCATCATGGAAGCTGTAGTTTTTAAACATCTGGGGGAATCTATCATTTGGGCACCGCTGCTCTAGATAGAGCTACTTATACATTATGGTTGAGGTAATCTTTGACAACATCTTCTGTAATCATAATTCATTACTGAAAATAATCCATCATGTATACATCCCTCTATAAAGAAACTTAATATACATTATTGGAGGACAAAAGCTAACCACACAGCTATTGTATAGATGCAATTTCCATGATCCTTTGCCAGTCAGTTTAAGGTTGGCAAAGCATCACAGGAGTTGTAGTTCTAGAATAGCTTGGGTCTACTCTTTGGACCCCTACTCTAGATAGAGCTACATATGCACTGAGGGAGAAGTACTCTTTGGGTACCATCTTCTGTCATCATAATCCATTACTGAAACTAATGTAGTCCATCATGTATACATCCCTCTTCAAAGAAACATAATATACATTATTGGAGGACAAAATGTAACCCCACAGGTGTTGTATGAATGCAATTCCCATGATCATTTGCCAAGCAGTCAGTTTAAGGTTGGCAAAGCATCACAGGAGTTATAGTTCTAGAACAGCTTGGGTCTACCTTGTGGGCCCCTACTCTAGATAGAGCTACATTTGCATATATGAGGGAGAAGTACTCTTGGGTACCATCTTCTGTCATCACAATTCCTTACTGAAAATAATGTAGCCCAGCATGGATGTACACACTCCTCTTCACAGCAATACACAATATGCTACTAAACATTATGGGAGGACAAAAAGCTAACCCCACAGGTGTTGAATCAATGCAATTCCCATGATCCTTTGCCAAGCAGTCAGGTTCAGTTTGGCAAAGCATCACATGAGTTGTAGTTCTAGAATAGCTTGGGTCTACCCTTTGGATAACAAATTATTTGTCATCACAATTCATTACAGAAAATAATGTAGCCCAGCATGGATGTATGTACACATTCCTCTTCACAGAAATACATCATATGCTACACAGGTGGTGTATAAATGCAATTCCCATGATGCTTTGCCAAGTAGTCAGGTTCAGGTTAGCAATGCATCACGGGAGTTGTAGTTCTATAACAGCTAGGGGGGTTTTACCTTTTGGCCACCCCCTACTATGCATGCATATAAGGAAAGATGAAATACCATGGTCTTACCTCGATGAATAGGGCATGCTGTTACGCTGGACACTTGTCAGAAAGCCCCTGCAAGTCAGCCTCAGACAGTCACCCTGTATAACGCGGTGCTGGAACAATAAACAAGGTGGATCACATATATATCACATGGGTTGCTCATACTACACCCCTCATGGCAATAACACCTCGCGGGTACGGAGCTCTGAATCCATAATGAATCTGTTTCTATAAATAAAAACGACTACCTCATATTTACAACACTACAGCTCGCTCAGTGACAACCTAACCTTCGAGCTGGCTCGGACCCGCCCCCTAGTTCCGCCTACGCACGGCGGCTCTGCTCCACCCACCTCGCGCCGTGCTGGCTCTGATTGGATAGCATGCCTGTCAGTCACGCGTTCCTCCTCCTTGATGGGAATTTCCCCGACTCGAATGAATGTTAGGTAGAGAGGCGTGGTGGGCGGGATAAAGCGGTGGTGTTGTCGTGCGCGGCGATTGGCGGAGCGCTCTGCTGCATTGCGCGCTGATTGGCTGACAGCGTTGTCAGTTTTGGAGCTGTCAGTCAGTTTGTCTGTTAGGAGTTGCAATATGTGCGACTTTGATACATACTGGAATAATCTATGGATACACTTCTCATAGCTGCCAAGTGTCCCTATTCAGGAGGGACAGGCCCTATTTTTAGCCAATATCACTATGTCCCTCTTCTCCATCCTAATGTCACTATTTTCTAGAAGCTACATAGTGTTGGAGTGTCTGAGTACATAACATAGCTCAATCAGTGTCAAAGTAATTATTATTAATATTATTATTATTTATATAGCGCCATCACATTCCGTAGCGCTGTACATTGGGTGGACTAACAGACATGTAATTTTAACCAGACAATTGGACGTACAGGAACAGAGAGGTGGAGGGCCCTGCTCAATGAGCTTACATTCTAGAGGGAGTGGGGTATAGTGACACAAAGGGTAAAAGTAGGGGTACGAAGTAGGTTGTTAGAAAATAATTCATTGAGGGCTTAGTCGGTCATTTTTGACAGTTCCAGGAGAGGAGTCATGGGGTTGGGGGATAAAAACCTGCTTACAGTTTAGTTGATATGCTTTCTTGAAGAAGTGAGTTTTCAATGATTTTTTGAATGAGTGGAGACTGTGTGAAAGTCTTACGGAGAAGGGAAGGGCGTTCCACAGGAACAGTGCAGCCCTGGATAAATCTTGGAGGCGAGCATCAGAGGTAGGAGTATGGACAGAGGATAGACGTAGGTCTTTGGCAGAGCGTAGGGGCCTTGGCGGTACATACTTGTGTATTAGGGAGGATAGGTAGGTTGGAGCAGCATTATGTAGGGTCTTGTAAGCAAGCACCAGAATTTTAAATTGAGCTCTATGTTTAACTGGAAGCCAGTGCAGGGACTGACAGAGCAGGGAGGCGTGGGAGGTGCGAGCGGATAGGAAAATGAGCCTCGCCGCTGCATTCATTATAGATTGCAGCGGTGCAATTTGGGAACATGTAAGACCACTGAGAAGGGTATTGCAGAAGTCAAGGTGAGAGAGAACAAGAGCATGGACCAGCTTTAGCCGCATCTGGGGTTAAATAGGGGCGAATGCGCGCTATGTTTTTGAGATGGAGGCGACAGGATTTGGTGATTGATTGGATATGAGGGGTGAAGGAGAGGTTGGAGTCAAAAAGAAAACCCAGGCAGCGAGCCTGCGAAGTAGAGGTGATGGTAGCGCCGTTGACTTGGAGGGAGACAGACACAGGAGTGGTGACACTTGAGGGAGGAAAGACCAGAAGTTCTGTTTTGGACAGGTTGAGTTTAAGGAAGTGAGCAGCAATCCAGTTGGAGATCGAAGAGAGGCAGTCAGAGACACGAGTCAAGATGGGTGGAGAGAGATCAGGAGAGGACAGGTAGATTTGTGTGTCATCTGCATAGAAATGATAACGGAAGCCAAAGGAGCTGATGAGTTTACCAAGGGAGGCAGTGTAGATAGAGAACAGTAGGGGACCAAGGACAGAACCTTGGGGGACGCCGACAGAGAGTGGTTGGGGGGGGAGACAGAGTCAGAGAAAGAAACACTGAAAGAGTGCTGGGAGAGGTAGGAGGAGCACCAGGAGAGAGCAGTATCCCGTAGACCAAAATTACGGAGAATGCAGAGAAGCTGTTGATGATCAACAGTGTCAATGGCGGCAGAAAGATCAAGGAGAATTAGGATAGAGTAATGGCCGAGAGATTTAGCAGCGATTAAATCGTTGGATATTTTGGTCGCAGCCGTTTCGACAGAATGACCAGCGTGGAATCCAGACTGAAGGCGGTCAAGCAGAGAGTTGGATTTGAGAAAGTCAGTCAGTCTTATGTACACAACTGTCTCGAGGATCTTGGACGCAAATGGCAGTAGCGAAAGTTGGATGGGGAGCTGGGGTCAAGGCTGGGCTTTTTCAGAATTGGGGTTACAGTTGCATGTTTGAAGGGAGAGGGAAATGTGCCAGAGGAAAGGGAGAGATTGAAGATTTTAGTGAGAGGAAGAGCAAGAGAGGGAGACAAAATGCGGATGAGATGCGAGGGAATAGGATCGAGGGAACAGGTGGTGGGGCGGGAGGACCGGAGCAGAGCACAAACCTCTTCTGCTGTAGCAGGTGCGAATGAGTGTAGAATGGTGGAGGGACTGGGGTTGGTTTATGTATTGGTAGGGGAAGGAGAGAAATTAGCGATCTCTTCTCTGATAGAGATCTTCTCAGTGAAGTGAGATGCAAAGTTTGTGGCGGACAAGGTGGTAGAAGGAGGGGGAGTAAAATGGCGAAGAAGAGCATCAAAAGTGTGAAATAGGTGTTTGGGTTGATGGGACAGTGTACTTATGAGGGTGTTAAAGTAGTATACTTTTGCAGCGGAGAGAGCCAGGCTGTCTTTAAATTACATTACATGAGTTAAAAAATGTGTTTAAATAAAAACATTGTTCTAAATGACATTTAAGTTGCATACATTTTTATTAGTGGACTTGTGGACAACTATATTTCAGCTGCAATAAATTTATGAAATGCCTGTAAATCCATAAATGAGCGAATCGCTTAATTCAGACTTAACTAACAAATCAATTGGTCAATAGTTTAAAAGAACA
Source organism: Pelobates fuscus (assembly GCF_036172605.1). Classification (NCBI taxonomy): domain Eukaryota; kingdom Metazoa; phylum Chordata; class Amphibia; order Anura; family Pelobatidae; genus Pelobates; species Pelobates fuscus. The sequence goes on from NC_086328.1 coordinate 44,803,644, forward strand.
CTGTAGCATTAGGAATATATATCTATATTCCTAACACTACTGCCATGATGCCCTTTATCAATTATTTCTCCTACCCCCATGTATGAAAATAAAATAAATTAAATTAAAGGATCATTATAAGGTCAGGAACACAAACATGTATGCCTGACCCTATAGTATTAAAACCACCATCTAGCCCCACTGGCCCCCTCACCACCCTAAATATAGTAAAATCTTACCTTTATTCCAGTCTGCTGCTGGCTCTGCCCCTGATCTGCCTGCTTGGCTGACATATTCAGAAGTGATGTTCTGAGCCAATCACAATGCTTTTTCATAAGAAAGCATTGGATTGACTGAGACTGTCAAGGAGGCAGATCTAGGGGCAGAGCCAGCACAATACAAACACAGCCATGGCCGATCAGCATCTCTTCATCAATGCATCTCAATGAGAAAAGTTCAGTAGCTCCATGCAGAGGGTGGATACACTGAATGGCAGTGCAGCATTCCCCAGGACGCACCTCTTATGAGGAAGCACCATCTCAGAAGTGGCTAGTGGAGGTATCCCTAGGCTATAATGTAAACACTGCATTTTCTTTCAAAAGACAGTGTTTACTGAAGAGAATGATTCTACTCACCAGAACAAATGCAATAAGCTGTAGTTGTTCTGGTGACTATAGTCTCCTTTTAAATCAAATACCTTACCTTATTCTCCAGCACCGAGTCTTCCTCAACCTCCTCCTTGGGTTGCGTCATCCCAATGGTCCTCATAGAGGTGCACTGGAAAACATAGGTGCATGTGCGACTATCGCCACAGTGTGTGCCTACAATTCTTCCATCATTGTATTGAATTATACTTTATGGCTGACTGTCACAGCACTGCGCATGTGAATGCAATCTCACAGTATGTTATGGTATGAGAGCAAGGAAGTAAGATTCTATACCTCATTTCTTTTTAAGGTTTGGGTTCTACATGGTAGGGTCCGTGATTGCTGTGACACTTACAATGTACAGTCAATGGTCCAGCTCTATTACCCTAATTTCCAAAAGTGACACTCCACTGCCCATAAAAATAAATACATAAATAAACATCATTGATATATCTTCCATGAAAACACTTATGCATGTAATTATGCATTTTTTCATTCATTTTTTTCATTGGAGTCAGAGGCGTAACTAGAAACCACAGTGCCCCCAGTGCGAAAACTGCCCTGGGCCCCTCCTATACGTTGCCCCTCCCCCCCACACACATGCAGATAAACAGATACACATACATACACACACGAAGAAACACACACATATACAGAGACACACACATATACACACACATACACACACACACACACATACGTACAAATAAACATAGACATACATGCACACCCACATACAGATAAACGCAGAGACATACATACATACACAGACACACACACATACAAACACACAAACATACACACACAGACATACACACACAGAGACACATATACAGAGAAACATTCAGACACACATACACAAATACACACATACATACAAACAAACACACACACACACATATACAAAATGTTTTAGTCACCCTCCTGTTTCCTACCTTTTAGGTGCAGGAGGGTGACTTCCCTGTGGTCCAGTGGTGGCTCAGACTGATGGGAGTCAGAGTTCCCACTCTGACTACCTCCTCTCCCTCCACCCGCGCGGCTCCCGGTGGTCACTGGGAGGAAGTGACCAGGGCAGCGTTTGATGTAATCTCAGGGAACATTTCATCTCAGTTAAAGCGCCACAGCGCTGACCGGGCACCCGGAAATTAATTTCCATCGGGTGGCCCTAAGAGCATGGGCCACCTGATGGGGGCCTTCAATGCGGCCCTAGCGGTTCTACCAGCAAACTGACATACACAAACATAATGACTAAAGCAAACTGACACACAGCGAGGTCCCATTAACTCTCATATCAACTTGCTGATGTTTCATGCATCTTTAGTGGACCTGGCTGCCTGGCGGCAGATCAATCTCTCTGTCTCGGCCCCACTACATGCTATGCTCCCACCCACTTGTCCTCATGTACAGGTAAAGGGGCGGGAGCGAGCAAATAAGGCACCTTTGTATTGCCGCCGCAGTGGATATCTGGAGGGGGGCCTGGCTAAGCGGGCTGAGATGGATACCAGACCGATGTTCTACCAGGCGCTTGTCAGCAGCAATGTAAGTGCTCCCTGGAACCCGGTAGCATGGCCAGCAGCAACCTCTCAATAATAATTTGGCTTGATTGAAGGGCTGCTAAACGAGCAGTAAAGGCATTGCCAGCGCCCCCCACCCCCCCCCCTTAAGCAGCTCCCTAGGCGGCGGCCTAGTTGGCCTATAGGAAGCGCCGGCCCTGCACTGAGCTAACCAAACCAGGAAATAAAATGATCTGTTGTCTGATTGACAGCCAGGAGGGTGTAACAAGGTGAATTTATAAAAGTTCCAACTTTCATAGAAATCTGCACTTTGTGTGAAATGAAGTGCTTTAAGGATTAGTAATTTGTCATATATGGCTCTTTGGTTCTGTTTCCTTCAAAACATTTTGATGAGTCAAATACTTTGAAAACAATAGAGCCATACATAGTTCTATTCCTATTTATTTGGGAATACACTAGCACTGGCTGTTAACTTTTGGCCTGAGGACAATAAACAAATGGGCTTTTTCTTTGTGCACAAAACTGTTCAGATAGTTAAATAGATAGATGGATAGATAGATAGATAGACAGAGAGACAGAGAGACAGAGGTGCGTTAATATCCCAATCAACATCCCCAACTGCTTCACAACTGCTCTCTGTAACCTCCTCCTTTGGCCTCATGCAATGTTATCACATAACAGGAGGCTTCCTATTTTGCATGTATGTACGTAGTGGGGAATTACGATACCACATAACATAGATAACCCAATAAAACCCCCCCAGTAACGACAGACAACTTAGTATGGATGAACAGGCCACAGCATTTATTAAAACATAAGTAAATTACTGCATAACTTTATTTATTAAACTCTTCTTTCTGTTAGAAATAAATAAATAATCATAAATTAACATATATACATATAATAACAACAACGTGCTATGCAGCGACCCAACCGTCCTTGCCAATAAACATCCAGTGGTTCCTAATCACCACTTCCTCTCACCTCCCCCCTCGTCATAAAAATCCTTCCAATGCCCGCCATCAGCCGACCTTATCCACGCTCGATGCAGGGCCGGACTGGCCCATCGGGATACCGGGAAATTTCCCGGTGGGCCGCGGCACCTGGGGGCTGCAGAGGTATGTGCCACCGGGTGGCCGGTCCGGTGGCACACTCAGAGGGGGCCGGCCGCTTTCCACGCTGGTGCCGCCGGGCCGGGTGGCAGCCTCGCCGGTCCGACGGCACTTCTAATGCTGAGGACGGAAGGAGGAGGAGAAGGAGGGAGGAGCATGTCTCTGTACCATGCTCGGGAACTGCGAGGGAGCATGGTACAGAGACATGCTCCTCCCTCCTCCTCCTCCTCCTTCCGTCCTCAGCATTAGAAGTGCCCGGCGGCACCAGCGTGGAAAGCGGCCGGCCCCCTCTGACTCCTCTCAGGTAAATGGAGGAGAGGAGGGGATGTGGGGGGGGATAATATAGAGACAAAAAAGGGGGGGGAATATAGAGACACAAAAGGGGGGAATAATATAGAGACAAAAAAGGGGGGATATAGAGACACAAAAGGGGGGGATAATATAGAGACACAAAAGGGGGGGACTATAGAGACACAAAAGGGGGGATAATATAGAGACACAAAAGGGGGGGGAAATATAGAGACACAAAAGGGGAGGGATAATATAGAGACAAAAAAGGGGGGATAATATAGAGACACAAAAGGGGGGGATAATATAGAGACACAAAAGGGGGGACTATAGAGACACAAAAGGGGGGGATAATATAGAGACACAAAAGGGGGGATAATATAGAGACACAAAAGGGGGGGACTATAGAGACACAAAAGGGGGGGATAATATAGAGACACAAAAGGGGGGGAAATATAGAGACAAAAAAGGGGGGGAAATATAGAGACAAAAAAGGGGGGATAATATAGAGACACAAAAGGGGGGGGAATATAGAGACACAAAAGGGGGGGATATAGAGATACAAGGGGGGAATATAGAGACACAAGGGGAGGGGGAAAACAAAACAGAGATAGGAAAGAAAGAGACAGTGGGAGAATAGAGAGAGACAGAGGGGGAGGGAGAGTGAGACACAAGGGGAGAAAGAGGGGGATAGAGAGATAGTAGAGAGGGAGAGAGAGACAGGGAGAAGGGGGGAAAAGAGACAAAGGGGAAGAGAGATATACACAAAGGGAGGGAGAGTGAGACAAGGGGAGAAAGAGGGGGATAGAGAGATGGTAGAGAGAGAATGGGAAAAGGAGGGAAAAGAGACAGAGCGGAAGAGAGATACACAAGGGGAGGGGGAGAAAGAGGCAGAGGGGGAAGAGAGTGAATGGGAAGGAGAGGGGTGACATGGACACAGGAGCAGTGAGGGGGAGAAATAAATATATATATATATATATATATATATATATATATGACTGGTGGATCCAGGGGGGGCAACGGGCAATTGCCCTTTCCCCCCCAGATGCTCTCCCCTGCTGGCCAATGCAAGGCTGGCACTGTCCAAGCACCATGTGCCTTCACGAACCGGAGGTGAGATCCGAGAAATCCCTCCCTGTTCTGGAGGCACCATGCAGGCAGCCAGCAGGAGAGGGAGGAAGAGAGGACCCGGGAGCTCAGCCTGCAGCTCCTCCGGGTCCTTCTTGCGCGAGTACAGAACGTTGCCGCGGTTACAGTGGTAACGCTCCAGCTCTCGCGAGAGTGAACTCTAGCGCTGGAGCTACGGGCTAGAGTTCACTCTCACCACTGCGACCTCTAGCCCCATACACACACCCAGACCCCCCCACACACATTGCCCCCCACACACACACAGCCCCACACACCAAACCTTTCACACAAACTGCACCCCTCACACATTGCACCACTGCTCCTGTACCCTACTACAGCCCCATATCCCAGCAGACCTCAGGTAAGTTGTCAAACTGTTCTTAAACGGTTTGACTACTTACTCTGGGAGCGGGTCCCGGCACTCCTGGCACCATAACCACTACACAGAGCAGTAGTGGTTATTGTGCATGGATTATTTCTTTAAATCTATAAGTGCCCCTCCCGAGATCAGGCTCTGGATCCGCCACTGGTGTGTGCGTGTGTATATATATCATGTATATTTATGTGTGTATTAGTTATATATATATAATTATGCCTATTATATTTACACATATATTAATGTACATATATATATACGTAATACACAGAGAAATGTAATTGATATGTACCATATGTAATGAGCAGATATTGGCCCAGTCTTGTTGCTAGGTGCATACTCCAGCACAATAACATATTTCAAGTGAAGAGCGCACCCACAGGACTTCAAAATAAACAAGATACCGTCATTTTTTACAGTTGTGCCCTACATACATTCACCATTTCAGTCCCATTACCAAGCTTTTCTTAATATGTCAAGGTAGTTGGACTGAAACATTGGTTATATGCAAAGACAAGTCTGCTTAAAATAAATCTGCACTCTTGTTTTTTTTGAAGCCTATATGTGCTTTTTTTCACGTTGGAGTAATAATTTTTAATCTTAAATTATCTTTTCTAACGCTGTATTTGCACACTATGCTGGCGCGACGCATTATGGGGCTGGTAAATATTTTTTTCCAGGGCTGCTTTTAATTCCCAGTCCGGCCCTGGATCGATGGGCACGTTACCTCAGGCAACCTAATGTTTAACCTTTTAAGCAGGGGAGGTTGAGACCTGAAAAACATAAAAACTTAGTCCATCCTTAGACATAACCCTTCAAACTTGATTGGCAAGGACATACCCCCGCCTAGCTGTGACTGACTGAAACTAAAGAAAGAGGGGTGGGTGGGCGGGAATCTGTTTGCTGGCCCGTAACCCAAGTGGCACTGAGGTAAGACCTCCCCTACACTAACTTACATTAAGCCTAACCCCTCCCATGCACACTTCCCAAGTCCCTCCCCTGTATCTATCCCCACACTCCTACATGTTCCCTTGTCCGCTTAGCTGCGCTCTCTCCCCAGGGCCTTAACTCTCTTTACTAAACTCCACAGCAGTAAAGAAAGTGAAACATAACCAATCAAAATGCAAAAGGAGAGTATAGTATTCAGAGCCGGTGCAAGGATTTTTGGCTACACAGGCGAAGATGAATTTTGCCGCCACCCACACACACACAAATAAGATGTATCTTTAGCGGTGTCTCGTATCCAGCCTTTTGAAATCCCCATTTAGTGTATTGTACCCCCCTTTAGTGTGTCTTACACCCCCTTGTATGTCTCTTACAACCTCCCATGTGTATCTCCTCCCCCCCCCCCCCACCCCCAGCCCCTTTGTGTGTCTTTCTTTCCCACAGCCCTTTTCTGCGGGTCTCTCCTCTCAGCCTGTTTTTTGTGTGTCCCTTTTCCCCCTCAGGGCCCTTTGTGTAACTTTTCCCTCCCAAGTCATATAGACATACAGGGAGTGCAGAATTATTAGGCAAGTTGTATTTTTGAGGATTAATTTTATTATTGAACAACAACCATGTTCTCAATGAACCCAAAAAACTCATTAATATCAAAACTGAATATTTTTGGAAGTAGCTTTTAGTTTGTTTTTAGTTATAGCTATTTTAGGGGGATATCTGTGTGTGCAGGTGACTATTACTGTGCATAATTATTAGGCAACTTAACAAAAAACAAATATATACCCATTTCAATTATTTATTTTTACCAGTGAAACCAATATAACATCTCAACATTCACAAATATACATTTCTGACATTCAAAAACATAACAAAAACAAATCAGTGACCAATATAGCCACCTTTTTGTTTGCAAGGACACTCAAAATCCATGGATTCTGTCAGTGTTTTGATCTGTTCACCATCAACATTGTGTGCAGCAGCAACCACAGCCTCCCAGACACTGTTCAGAGAGGTGTACTGTTTTCCTTCCTTGTAAATCTCACATTTGATGATGGACCACAGGTTCTCAATGGGGTTCAGATCAGGTGAACAAGGAGGCCATGTCATTAGATTTTCTTCTTTTATACCCTTTCTTGACAGCCACGCTGTGGAAACTTGGACGCGTGTGATGGAGCATTGTCCTGCATGAAAATCATGTTTTTCTTGAAGGATGCAGACTTCTTCCTGTACCACTGCTTGAAGAAGGTGTCTTCCAGAAACTGGGAGTTGAGCTTGACTCCATCCTCAACCCGAAAAGGCCCCACAAGCTCATCTTTGATGATACCAGCCCAAACCAGTACTCCACGTCCACCTTGCTGGCGTCTGAGTCGGACTGGAGCTCTCTGCCCTTTACCAATCCATCCATCTGGCCCATCAAGACTCACTCTCATTTCATCAGTCCATAAAACCTTAGAAAAATCAGTCTTGAGATATTTCTTGGCCCAATCTTGACGTTTCAGCTTGTGTGTCTTGTTCAGTGGTGGTCGTCTTTCAGCCTTTCTTACCTTGGCCATGTCTCTGAGTATTGCACACCTTGTGCTTTTGGGCACTCCAGTGATGTTGCAGCTCTGAAATATGGCCAAACTGGTGGCAAGTGGCATCTTGGCAGCTGCACGCTTGACTTTTCTCAGTTCATGGGCAGTTATTTTGCGCCTTGGTTTCTCCACACGCTTCTTGCGACCCTGTTGACTATTTTGAATGAAACGCTTGATTGTTCGATGATCACGCTTCAGAAGCTTTGCAATTTTAAGAGTGCTGCATCCCTCTGCAAGATATCTCACTATTTTTGACTTTTCTGAGCCTGTCAAGTCCTTCTTTTGACCCATTTTGCCAAAGGAAAGGAAGTTGCCTAATAATTATGCACACCTGATATAGGGTGTTGATGTCATTAGACCACACCCCTTCTCATTACAGAGATGCACATCACCTAATATGCTTAATTGGTGGTAGGCTTTCAAGCCTATACAGCTTGGAGTAAGACAACATGCATAAAGAGGATGATGTGGTCAAAATACTCATTTGCCTAATAATTCTGCACACAGTGTAGATATATAGCAACACACACATACAGGCACATAGTTACAGAAATATGCACAGTCATACAATCAACACATACAGGTACACAGACATACAGACACACACAGAGACATGCAGACACTGGCATATACAGAAATAAAGACACAGTTATACAAACACAGACATACAGAGACATACAGGCATGCAGAGACATACATACACAGGCATGCAGGGACATATATACACAGACATAGTCATACAAAAAAAATACAGAACAAGGCATACAGAGACATATGGATACGGTCACACAAAGACATACAGACACAGTCATACTGTGACATACCGACAGTCATACAGGGACATACAGAAACACACGGACACATTCATATAGAGAAATACAGACACAGACATACATACACTGTCATACACAGACATAGTCATACAGAGACATACAGACACAGGTAAACAGAGCAGGGGCAGATCCAGATCCTAATCTTGGGTGGGGAGCTGGTAGTGAGTTTTAGTGGGGTGATAGGGGCTGTAATTGAGGCGTTAGGGGCCGTAGTAGGGGGACAGGGGCTGTAGTTGAGAGTTAGGGACTGTAATTGGGGGCTTAGGAAATGTATTGGGGAATAGGGGCTGTAGTAGGGGGTTAGGGACTGAAGTAGGTTGATGGCTGCAAGTGGGAACAGGGGTTGTAGTGTGGGGGATATGGGCAGCAATTAGGGAGAGGGTCTGTAGTGGGGGGTAAGGACTGTAGTAAGGGACTGTAGCAAGGGAATAGGGGCTGTACTGGAGTTATGGGGTGTAAAATGGAGTGGAAGGGATGTAAAGTAAGGGAGTTAGGGGCTGTAGAGGGGCTGTGGTGGGAGCAAAGGGGCAATGTGGTTGGAAACAGGAGCAGTAGAGGGGGGCACAGTGGCAGTATGGTGTGGGCACAGGCTCTAGAGAGGGACACTGAGGCAATATAGTGGTATCACAGGGACAGTATGGTGGGGGTAAATGGGAAGTAGAGAGGGGGACAGGGGGACTGATGAGTCCATACACACACACACAGATACACAGACTGCTAAGTCCATACACACACACATACACACAGACTGCTGAGTCCATACACACACATTTACTGCTGAGTACACACACACACACAGAGTGCTGAGTCCATACACACACAAACACACACACACACACACACACACAGACTGCTGAATCCATATACACACATACAGACTGCTGAGTCCATACACACAGACACACACACAGACTGCTGATTCCATACACACACACATACTGCTGAGTCCATACACACACACAGACACACAGACTGCTGAGTCCATACACACACACATACACAGACTGCTAAGTCCATACAAACACATAGATTGCTGAGTCCATACACACATACAGATTGCTGAGTCCATACACACATACAGACTGCTGAGTTCATACACACAGATACACACACAGACTGATGAGTCCATACACACACACATACACAGACTGCTGAGTCCATACACACACACAGACACACAGACTGCTGAGTCCACACACACACATTTACTGCTGAGTACACACACACACACACAGACTGCTGAGTCCATACACAAACACACACACACACAAACACAGACTGCTGAATCCATACACATACACACACACACACACACACAGAGACTGTTGAGTCCATACACACATACAGACTGCTGAGTCCATACACACAGACTGCTGAGTCCATGCATACACACACAGACACAAAGACATACACACACCCCCACAGACTGCTGAGTCCATACACACACCCCCACAGACTGCTGAGTCCATACACGCACCCCCCCACACACACACAGAGAGAGTGCTGAGTCCATACACACACACACACACACACAGACTGCTGAATCCATACACACACACACACACATACAGACTGCTGAGTCCATACACACACACACAGACACACAGACTGCTGAGTCCATACAAACACACACACACACACAGACTGCTGAATCCATACACACACACACACACACACACACACACACACACATACACAGACTGCTAAGTCCATACACACACACACACAGACACACAGACTGCTGAGTCCATACACACACACATACTGCTGAGCAGGGCTGCCATCAGAAATTGTATGGCCCCTGACACATCTCAAGATCTGGGCCCCCAGGGCCAGCCCCGAGTCTGCCCACAAGAATGAAGTGTGTGTGTGTGTGTGTATAGTGGATGTAGAATGTGTGTCATGGATGCAGTGTGTATAGTGGATGCAGTATGTGTGTCATGGATGCATTGTGTATAGTGGATGCAGATTGTACCTTTGTGTAATGTATGTAATGTTTGTATGCATGCATTAGATGCAGAGTGTGTGTGTAGTGAATGTAGGTGTGTATAGTGAATGCAGAGTGTGTGTTTTTGTAGTGGATGTAGTGTGCATAGTAAATGTAGTGTGTATAGAGCATGTAGTGTGTTTGTAGTGAGTGCAACGTGTGTAAATTAAATGCAGTGTGTGTGTGTGTGGTGCAACGTGTGTTTAGTGAATGTAGTGTGTGTGTGTGTAGTGCAAAGTGTGTTTAGTGAATGTAGTGTGTGTGTGTGTGTGTAGTGCAAAGTGTGTTTAGTGAATGTAGTGTTTGTAGTGAGTGCATATAGTGTATAGTGAATGTAGTGTGAGTATGTGTAGTGCAGAGTGTGTTTAGTGAATGTAGTGTGTGTGTGTTTGTGTATGTGTAGTGCAAAGTGTGTATAGTGAATGTAGTGTGTGTGTGTGTAGAGCAAAGTGTGTTTAGTGAATGTAGTGTGTGTGTGTGTAGTGCAGAGTGTGTTTAGTGAATGTAGTGTTTGTAGTGAGTGCAGAGTGTGTTTAGTGAATGTAGTGTGAGTATGTGTAGTGCAGAGTGTGTTTAGTGAATGTAGTGTGTGTGTGTGTAGTGCAGAGTGTGTTTAGTGAATATAGTGTGTGTGTAGTGCAGAGTGTGTTTAGTGAATGTAGTGTGTGTGTGTAGTGCAGAGTGTGTGCTTGTAAGGATGCAGTGTGTGTGTAATATAGGGGGGAGGGGAGTATTTTTTTTTTTATTTGTGTATATTTCAATTTTTTTCCCCCCTCCCTAGTTCTTACCGTGCCAGGAAGGGGGGATATCGCATTCCCTGGTGGTCCGTTGGCATGGTGGAGCGAGCCAGCCGCGTTACATTGAAGAGGGGGCCCAGCAGCACACACTGTCTTCCTTTCCAGCTCCTCTCTGACTAACTCTTGCGAGACAAGGTCTGCGTGCTGGGCGTAGGGAAGTTAGACAGAGAGCAGCTGGAAAGGAGGACAGAGTGTGCTGCTGGGCCCCCTCTTCAATGTACAGGTAGCAGGGGGCCCTCTGTGCACATATATATAGCAAAAATTGCTATATATATATATATAGAAGTGCACATAAGGGATGTGGGGCTCGGACTGCCAGAGTAGTTTGGGCCCCCCAGGACCGCAGGGCCCATGACAACCGCTGAGTCCATACACACACACATAGACTGCTGAGTCCATACACACACAGACTGCTGAGTCCATACACACACACACACACACACACAGACTGCTGAGTCCATACACACACAGACTGCTGAGTCCATACACACACTGAGTCCATACACACACACAGACACAGACTGCTGAGTCCATACACACACAGACACACACACACAGACTGCTGAGTCCATACACACACAGACACACAGAGACTGCTGTGTCCATACACACACAGACACACACAGAGACTGCTGAGTCCATACACACACACAGACTGCTGAGTCCATACACACACACACACACAGACTGCTGAGTCCATACACACACAGACACACACACACAGACTGCTGAGTCCATACACACGCAGACACACACACACAGACTGCTGAGTCCATACACACACACACACAGACTTCTGAGTCCACACACAGACAGACTGCTGAGTCCATACACACACACACACACACACACAGACTGCTGAGTCCATACACACACAGACTGCTGAGTCCATACACACACAGACTGCTGAGTCCACACACACACACAGACACAGACTGCTGAGTCCATACACACACAGACACACACACACAGACTGCTGAGTACATACACACACAGACACACAGAGACTGCTGAGTCCATACACACACAGACACACACAGAGACTGCTGAGTCCATACACACACAGACACACACAGAGACTGCTGAGTCCATACACACACACATACACACAGACTGCTGAGTCCATACACACACACACAGACTGCTGAGTCCATACACACACAGACACACACACGCAGACTGCTGAGTCCATACACACACAGACACACACACACAGACTGCTGAGTCCATACACACGCAGACACACACACACACAGACTGCTGATTCCATACACACACACACACACAGACTTCTGAGTCCACACACAGACAGACTGCTGAGTCCATACACACACACACAAGCTTCCTCACTAGCAGACAGACAGACACACACACACACACACACAGACACAAGCACATTAAGCCTACCTGTCACAGGAGTCTGTTGCTGGTGGTCAGGCAGCCATCTTCCATGCTTTCAAGCAGCAGCCTGGGCTGCTGCTTAACGGTGGGGGCGGGGCTTGCGTGTGTGAGGCGGGGCTTCGTTTGGGGGCGGGTCCTGTGCCAGGGAGACTGTCAGTGCTCCCTCCGGTCCCAGACAGCCCCCTGTACCGTTCCAGCTGCTCTGCCCTGAATTCCTTCGGGCTGTAATTTAAACACATAGCCAGTAGGTTGCTGGCATTTTGGGGGTCCCAAGGGGGGGCACAGCATGATGTACGGGGGGCCATGGCCCCCTCTGGCCCCCCCCCCCCAGCGACGCCACTGCCCGGGGGAGACTGATTGGTTCTCCCGCCACTGGTAGGACAGCAGCGACTGGTGACTGGACCCTCAAGTCTTCAACAGCATATTAGAAGAGCAGGGTCCCTTATACCGGGATCTGTTTGCGTCTCGCAACAACAGCCAAACACAAGAATATTTCAGCTGGCTCCTGGACTCGGAGAGCAAAGCAGTAGATGCATTCCTACAACCGTGGCCGACCACGGGAGCATATGCATTTCCCCCCTTCACGATGATAACAAGGACCATCCATTGATTGAAAGTGGATCAGCTCTTATATGATCAACCTGAAGCTACAATAAGTATAAGGCTGCAACCTATGAATATGGGGTTCCCTCACAAACCACAAAATAGAATAATAGACAAAAAAGGAGAATAGGTCGCGCCACAATAAACTGTAACGTGATATAAACTGCAGTAATGTATCACATATAACAGACAAAGCATGGAAATGTATAGTAAATAAGTCCTGATCAGGGGCGGACTGAGAACCCTCAGGGCCCCCGGGCAAAATAAATCAAGGGCCCCCTTACAGGCCCCACCCATACTCCGCAGCAAGCGCCACCCATGTCCCGCCTCCATGCACCGCCTCCAGCCACACCCTACACAATCTTTAGACACAAGGAACAAAAGTGCAATAATCCCTTTCGAGGCCCCAGTAGACACTACAATTGAGGGCTAATGGGCCATGGAGGGGGGGGTCTTTCTAGCAGAGGCTATCTCAGGGTCCTTTAGAGAGTGAGTTAGAAAGAATCCCCTTCAGGCCCTATTAGAGACTACAATGGAGTCTAATAGGCTTGGAAGGGGGTCTTTCTAACAGAGGCCATCTCAGTGTCCCTGCTGGAAACAGTCGCCTCCAGGCTCCAGTAGAGACTACAATTGAGGGCTAATGGGCCATGGAGGGGGGAGCATTCTAGCAGAGGCTATCTCAGTGTCCTTTAGCAAGTGTGTTAGAAAGAATTTCCTCCAGGTCCCATTAGAGACTACAATGGAGTCTAATGGGGCCTCGAGGGGGGTCTCTCCAACACTCTGGTTCCTATTCACAATATAGCAACACAACATAGCTCGCTGATACCTAGGCCAAGTTGGCTCCTCTTACCTTAATTACTGTTGCTGGCTGGCAGTCTGTGGGCTTGCTGGAAGGCTGTGGGCTTACTGGCTGCGGCTGGCAGGCTGTGGGCTTGCTGGCAGGCTGTGGGCTTGCTGACTACTGCCGGCAGGCTGTGGGCTTGCTGGCTGTGGCTGGCAGGCTGTTGGCTTGCTGGCTGCGGCTAGCAGGCTGTGGCTTGCTGGCTGCGGCTGGCAGGCTGTGGCTTGCTGGTTGGCAGGCTGTGGCTTGCTGGCTGGCAGGCTGTGGCTTGCTGGCTGCGGTTGGCAGGCTGTGGGCTTGCTGGCTGTAAGCCTAACTGGTGGCCTGTGGGCTGGCTGGCTACTGGCTAGCCTGTGGGCTGGCTGGCCGGCCTGTGGGCTGGCTGGCTTGCTGGCTACTGGGGCACTTGTAGATTATTTAAAGAAATAATCCATGCACAATAACCACTACTGCTCTGTGTAGTCGTTATGGTGCCAGGAGGGCTGGGCCCCCCTTTCAGAGTAAGTAGTCAAACCGTTTAAGAACAGTTTGACAACTTACCTGGGGTCTGCTGGGATATGAGGCTGTAGTAGGGTATAGGAGCAGTGGTGCAATGTGTAAGGGGTGCAGTGTGTGTGAAAGGTTCAGTGTGTGTGAGGGGGTGTAGTGTGTGAATGTGTAGGGTGTGTGGGGCAATGTGTGTATGAGGGAGCTGTGTATGTGTGTGGCAATGTTAGTATGGGGGGCTGTGTGTGTATGGGTGGGCAGTGTATGTGTGTGTGTGTGTGTGTGTAAGGCAATGTGTGTAAATGTGTATGGTGTGTGTGGGTGTATGGGGGGCAGTGTGTGAATGTGTATGGTGTGTGGGGGCAGTGTGTTTATGGGGCTAGAGTTCCCTGGTGGTCACAGTGTTGAGAGTGAACTCTAGCCCGTAGCTCCAGAGCTAGAGTTTACTCTAGCCCGTAGCTCCAGGGCTAGAGTTTACTCTCGCAAGAGCCGTAACGTTGCCGTGGTAACTTCTCACCCCCCCTCCCTTTCACTTCTTACCCCCCTCCCTTTCTCTTCTTACCCCACCCTCCCTTTCTCTTCTTACCCCCCTCCCTTTCTCTTCTTACCCCCCCTCCCTTTCTCTTCTTACCCCCCCTCCCTTTCTCTTCTTACCCCCCCTCCCTTTCTCTTCTTACCCCCCTCCCTTTCTCTTCTTACCCCCCCTCCCTTTCTCTTCTTACCCCCCTCCCTTAGCGTGGCCGAGCTGCTCTCCGGTCCGCGGTGCCCAGCCGGAGTGATAGGAAGGTGCACACTGAGTGTGCACCTTCCTGTCAGTCCGGCCGGGTACAGGAAACAGAAACTCCTGTTCCACGCGGAACAGGAGTTTCTGTTTCCGGTACCCGGCCGGACTGACAGGAAGGTGCACACTCAGTGTGCACCTTCCTATCACTCCGGCCGGCACCGCGGACCGGAGAGCAGCTCGGCCACGCTACAGGGGAGGGGAGGTGAGAAGCTGCAGCCGCCTGAGGCTCTTAAGAGAGCGCTCAGGCGGCTGCAGCATTTAAAGGGGCGGCGGGCCCCCTGATGGCGGGCCCCCCTCCCGGCCCAGGCCCTCGGACCATGTCCGAAGTGCCCGACCGGTCAGTCCGCCCCTGGTCCTGATATAGAATGGACAGGAGGGAGGAGGACCAGGTGGGCTTGCAGGCGCTTGAGTTTGATGAAAATCTGAATGGATTGTTTGTCTTGAGATAGTCACGTTTTCTCGGTGCAGGTTTGGATATGCGAACACAAGATTCCAATAGTGCAGATGGCAAGTGACCGAAACAGGAAAAACTTCACAACAGGGTGATATTTCCACTCACCTATTTGAGAGCTAGGACTAGCTCAGGTATAACTGGCAATAAGTGGCGTCGATCCCCCACTGGTAGGATATGGGTGTTGTTGGACAAAGGAGATCTTCGATGTTGGGATGAAATAAAATAAAATATAGTGCTCACTGTATTGTAACTGACAGTTGATAAAGCCCTGTGTGGCGAAATGCGTGTTGGCTGTTTTTAACATTGTTTTATGTGTATTAATAAAGGAATATTGGCCTTTTAAATTTACATGTGCTATATACCTGCATCTAGAGAAGGTTTAATGCTCTACAAATTGTAAGTACAATACTACTCATTATTTATTCCACCAAAAGTACTATTGGCTGTTATTTCTCTTTACATATACTACGCATACTGCACTTTGGAAATACCTGTGTCAACCATAACAACATATCCTGAGACGGGGATTGTACCGTCCATGCGCATCACAGTTAAGCTCTGTTATAGCTCATATAAATGTGAGTGGATCCTGTATAGTTATACTCACCACTTCGCGATATAAGTTTACTGTATTGCACTATTATTTTTTTATCTGATCTTATTCCGAGGTTTAATCCATTGGAAGTACTTGGGAGTATATGTACGTATATCTTGTATATATAAATCACTAGTCACAGTATTTGCCTCTTTTTGTTATTTCAGTATGTTTACCTGTTAATGAGTGAGTGTGTCTGTCAGTGAGAATGTGTGTCAGTGAGAATGTGTCAGTAAGTGTGTGTCTGTCAGTCAGAGTGTGTCTCCGTCAGGGAGAGAGCTCCTGTCAGTGAAAGTGTGTGTGTCTGTCAGTGTGTGAGTGTGTGTGTCAGTGAGTGTGTGTCTGTCAGTGAGTGTGTGTGTCAAATCAATAAGTGTCTGTCAGGGAGAGTATGTGTCCGTCAGTGTGTCAGTGAGTGCGTGTATCTGTCAGCAAGTGTGTGTGTATTTCTGTCACTGTAATGTGTGTCAGTGTATTTCTATCAATGAGAGCAGAAAGGGAGCCCTTCTAAGATTCGTGCACTGGGGTCCTGTGATTCCTATTTACACCACTGCTTCTAATATCACTTCTATGCGGATAACATGCAAATCTATCTGTCCTCTCTTAATCTCTCGCTATTCCTCTTGACTCGTGTCTCTGACTGCCTCTCTGCTATTTATAACTGGATGGCTGCTCACTTCCTTAAACCTAACCTGTCCAAAACAGAACTTCTTGTCTTTCCTCCCTTAATGTTGCTACCCCCGTGTCTGTCTCCCTCGAAGTCAATGGCACTGCCATCAGCTCTCCCTCACAGGCTTGCTGTTTTTGTGTTCTCTTTGACTTCAACCTCTACCTAATCCCTCATGTCCAGGGCCGGCGCTACCTGTTAGGAGGACTAGGCAGCCGCCAGGAGCGCCGGCCCCCCTCATGCTGCAGCCGCCCGAGCAGGCGACTGCAGCTTTGCCCAGGCTGGTGCGTCCATGAGGGCGCACCGCCCGGGCGCAGCATGAGGAGAGGGGCTGACAGGAGGAAAGCGCTCAGCGCTCCCTCCTGTCACTCCCTCACTGTAGCGTGGCCGAGCCCTGTATGGTCCGCGGGTACAGGGAGCATCTGTCTCCTGTACCCAGCCGGACTAACAGGAAGTGAACACTGAGTGTTCACTTCCTTTTAGTCTGGCCAGGTACAGGAAACAAAAGCTCCAAGTACCCGCGGACCATACAGAGCTCGGCCACGCTACAATAGAGGTAGGGGAGGGGAGGAGGGGAGGAATTGACAGTGAGGGGGGGGGAATTGACAGTGGGGGGGGGGGAATTGACAGTGAGGGGGGAAGGAATTGACAGTGAGGGGGGGGATTGACAGTGAGGGGGGGAATTGACAGTGAGGGGGGAGGAATTGACAGTGGGGGGGAGGAATGGACAGTGAGGGGGAGGAATTGACAGTGAGGGGGGATGATTTGACAGTGAGGGGGGGGATTGACAGTGAGGGGGGGAGAAATTGACAGTGGGGGGGGAAATAAATAAATTGACTGGGGGGTGAGAGTGACAGGGTAGGGAGGGTGAATGAGAGTGGGGAGGTAGAGGGGAGAAGAGAGTGACAAGGGAGGGGGGTGAGAAATTGACAGGGGAGAGAAAGAAATTGACAGGGGGTGAGAGTGACAGGGTAGGGAGGGGGAATGACAGTGGGGAGGTGGAGGGGAGAAGGGAGTGACAATGGAGGGGGGGAGAAGAGAGTGACAAGGGAGGGGGGAGAAGAGAGGGACAAGGGGGGAAGAGGGGGGAGAAGATAGTGACAAGGGGGGGGGAGAGATTGACATCCATCACACACACACACACACACACAATCACACACAATTCACCCCTTACACACAAAGACAATGCACGCCTTGCACACAGAAAAATACACAATGCATTACACACACACAATGCATTACACACACAGACACACACACAAGCAATGCATCCCTTACACACACAGAAACACAATGCATTCCTTACACACACTCAATGCACTCCTTACAGTCAATGCACCCCATACAGACGCACACACTGCATCCCGTACATACACAAAAACACACCTTGCAGCCCTTACAAATACAAACACAGATTCACACAATGCATTCCTTACACACATATCAGGACATCCCCTATCAGGACATCCTTATCCCCCTCCCCCAGTGGTCCTTACTCCTCCCTCTGTGGTCCTTACTTCCCCCTCCCCCAGTGGTCTTTATCCCCCCTCCAGTGGTCCTTATTCCCCCCCACAGTGATCCTTATTTCCTGCCCCCCCCTCCCCGTGGTCCTTATCTCACCCTCCTCCTCCCCCAGTGGTCCTTACTCCCCCCTCCCTCTGTGGTCCTTACTCCCCCCTTACCCACCCAGTGGTCCTTATCCTCCTCCCCACCCCCAGTGGTCCTCCCCCCCCCCATCCCCAGCGGTCATTATTCCCCCCCATCCACTCCCCTCCCCCAGTGGTCCTTATCCCCCCCATCCCCAGCGGTCATTATTCCCCTTCATCCCCTCCCCCAGTGGTCCTTATCCCTCACCTCCCCCAGTGGTCTTTTTAGAATACAAACTTATACTCCTTTCCCCCACCCCACCCTCCCGCCCAAACACAAATTGCCAATTAATAAAAGCTTTTACTTACCCCTGTCTAGCACAGAGACTCCCTCAGCTCTGCTGAAATTTCAGCTTCCGCGACACTAAGGAGGCTTCCTCCGATGCAGGTCAAATCTAATTGACCTGATGCGCATGCACAGTGAGTGATCCATGCATATCCAATGCTTCTCATGGAAAGACACGTGATCAAGTATTACAGGTCAGTGCAGTAGAAGCGTGTCTAGTGGCTGTCAATATGACAGCCACTAGGGAAATGTTTAACCCTACATGGTAAAAATTAGCCTTTCTGCAAAATGGCAGTGTTTTACCTTGAAGGGTTAAACATACAGGCCCACAGTACCTAGAACACTTTATTGAAATGAAGAAGTATGGGTGAATTTAGTAGCCCTTTAACTGAAAAAAAGACTAACTCAATAACGTCTCATATTTTTGGGTGAAAAAGTTGCTTCCTTAAAATATACAATATGTTAAAGGAACTTTTTGGTCATCATAACAAGATCATCAAAATGAAGTTGTGATTGTGCCCTGAGGTCTCTGGTGCCTTTTTCCTGAAGGGGTTGAAATGTTCTAAATGGTTTAACCCCAATGTTGCTCTTCAGTGCAAAATCTCTGTTTTCCCTTCAAACGAGTTTCAGGGAGCACGAAGGTTAAATTTTTATGAATTGGGAGCTACTGTAAGAAAGGCTACATAGGTTGTAGTGGTTATGAAGAGAGTAGATAGGATAATCTGTCTCTCTGATCATCTCAACTGAACAGTCTGCTGTCTTCTGGGTGCTCGGGTCCGGCATGTTGCTGACAGAGTGGATTGATTATTGCTAGGGGCTGGGGATGTCCAGCTGTCATGGCCCATTTTGGTACCAGTGACAAAGCCAGAGGAAAATGGAGGGTGCTTAAGAATGAGTTTAGGAAATTAGGAAGTAGGCTGATGAAAGGCCCTCCAAGGAGATACAGAGATATTACCTGTGACCTGCATTCGAGTAGAAAGGCAGCAGGAGATTAGGGAGGTTAATGCATGACTAAAGTAATAGTGTAGGAAGGAGGGCTTTGGCTTTTCAGAGTCCTGGGTTGATTTTATAGATGTGATGGATGCTGGGGGACAGGATGGCTAGAAGGTCGGAGGCGATTTTATACTAATGGTGGGGGGAATGGACACAGAAATCTACAAAAATGGAGATAGGACAGAAAGGAGATGGGATTTAGCTCAGCACAAGGGGGAATGAAGATGTGGGACCGGCAATATCAGAATAGGGGAGGTATGTAATAGTAATAAAAATTCCCATAAAGTACTAGTAGGTCATGATAATATTAAATCTATGCGTACTAATTTTTATTATTTATATTTATTTATCAAATATTTTACCAGGAAAGATACATTGAGATTGCTCTTGTTTTCATGTCCTGGGTCCACAAAACATTGCATTGATACAATAAAATAAAAAAACAATATTAATACACAACATATACAAAGTTTAACATAGAACAGGTAGGAAATATATAACCAACCATGACACGTGCAGTCTGTTTTGAGTTATGTAGAGAGGGATCTCTTAAAGGACTTTAGGCTTGGAGAAGATTTGAAAGTGTACGGGAGGTCGTTAAATAATTGCGGTGCTCAGTAGGAAAAGGAGGATCGGGCTGCTTTCTTTTTGTATTGAGGTAGACTAAATAAAGTGCTGGTACTGGATCAGAAGTTATAGGAGGTGGAAACAGCCAGGGAGAGCATTCTGCTCAGGTAGGGAGGGAGCTTTCCAGAAAAGCTCTTAAACACAAGGCTGGAAAGATGAAGGGTGCGTCTGGATTCCAGCGACAACCAGTTTAGTTATTTTAGCATGTCACAATGGTGGGTCCTGTAATTACATTGTAGCACAAATCGGCAGAACAAGTTATACAATGTATTGAGTTTATTAAGGTGGGTTTGTGGTGCAGGTGCATAAACTACATCCCCATAATCAATGATTGGCATCAGCATTTGCTGTACAATCTTTTCCTTTACTGAAGGGCTTAGGCAGGATTTGTTTCTGTACAGGGCACCTAGTTTTGGATAAAGTTTAGATGCAAGTTTTTCTATGTGGAGGTCAAAAGGAGCCTAAATAACAAAATGGGGGGATTTAGCAATAGCAATAGCATGAGAGATCATCACCTATATCCTTGGACATCATACCACTTCACGCTATACACTTGGAGCCATTACTCATGTTCCATAATATGTGAGTGTACATTTTTATATTCAGCTAATCCTCCCTATTTGCTCGACATACTGAACTATATATATATATATATATTTATTTCCATATTTCTACTAGAATATATACTATGCTGTATTCCAAGGCAGCAATCATTTCGCCTATGTCTTCCAAGTTGGAGCTAAGTCTAAGCTTTTCAAAAAATGTGAGTGCACATTTTACCTATCTTTACTTCTTCAAAAACATTTAACATACTACACTTCTACTTCCAGCATTCTAATCTCTTATTGTTGCATATCTCTCCAAAAGGACATTCTCTATTTTTTTTCCTACCTTTTACCAGACAAGAGAGACCCAGGATTTGGTGATTAAAGGGAGACTATAACACCAAGAAACAGCTCCCAATAGTCTCCCCCAGCCCCCCTACTTACGCTTCCCCCCTCTGTGGTGCAGAAGGGGTTGAAAACCCCTCTTTGTCACTTTGTCATTTACCTGATTCCAGTGCGTTGGGACATCGGCGCTGGTTCAGGTTTTGGCTCCACTTCTTGCTGCACTGCCATTAGGACTTCAATGTAGGGCTACAATGTAGAAGCCACCGCCATGCATGGGAATACCATATAATTTGAAAAGAAACAATGTTGATTTTTTGATCAACGTCAAAGCATTTGGGGAATAGTGTTCACAATCTAGTGTCTTTTGAAAAAACCCTCAAAAAAAACAAATTCCCTGTTGTGGAAATGAAATATTACCCTAATTTTAGTTAGTAAAATGCCTATTTACTTCATTTAGTTATAATCAGTATTATTCAATAAATTACTAAAATGACCACTAGATGTCACTCAGGAGTACCCCACCCATCGACTAAACACTCTCATTTCCAAGATGGTGCTGGAATCCGGGGGAGAACTTCATGACGACAGTAATGACATAAGATGGCACACCCAGTAGGACGTGCTTTGAATGAACCACTTAACACTTAACCAAGTACTGATTTATAATTCTATGTTATCTCTGACAATGCTTATGATGTAATTGTGCTTTATAAGGGGTCGCCTGCCCCTCTGAATAAACATTCCTCAAGTTCTTCATTAACCTGAAACTTGTGTCTGGTGTGAATTACTTCAGGGAGCGTGCACGCACTGTTTCTTTAATTTGGCCAGGGGCAGATACACAAACTAATCAATTTATTGATTGATTTCCACTTCATGCCCATTGGGTATACTAAAATATATAATTTCAATAGGCCATTTCTAATAAGATAATGGCAGCTTTCCAACATATTGACAGTCATAAACTCCTTAGAGAACCTTCCTCCCCCCCTCCCCCCCTCCCACTGAGGATACCTGGAATATCTTCAAACAAATATTAGATATGTACATTTCCGAGTATGCACAATTGGGCAATAAATATAAAAGAAACAAATTGAAATCAGGAGGAGATATACAAATGATTGCTGCAAAAAAACCTGGAGAAAAATTGTGATTGGAAGACTCAAGACAAGGTGCTACAGCAAGAAGTTTCTTTTCTTTCAAGAATTGTACCAGAAGGTTGTAGAAAGACAAATATAGTTCCTGAGTGGTGAACAGCAAGCTTGATCAAGGTTAGAGCATACTTTGCTTGATTTGCATTCTGTTGTGAAATTTAAGTTGGACAGCATAGCTGGGTCTCACCATGCAGTCATTATCTGCCTCCCTTGCTGCCAGAAACTCTGCCTTTGAGCTCAGCAAAAGTGTTGCTGTGCTACAAGCTGAGAGATGGTCCAAAAGTTCTGTTGGAAGACTGAAAGGATGGGTTTTTAGGGTGATTAGACTTGGATGATGAGGTCTGACCACAACGCAAGAAAAAGGCTCTATTATATTCTTTCCCTGGATGGTAACACTGACTAAACTAAAATTATTATCTTTTATGTTATGAATAACATTTTCTTAAAAGAGTGTTTTTAGTCAGATCACAAGACAGCATTTTGTCATAAGTGGGAATTGTATCTCTAATTTTTTTTCCTTTCGTTCAATTTTATTTCTTGCAAATTATAATAAAGTGCATTCACTTTAATAGAGCACTATGCTAACTGCAAACATGTGTGCTTAACAGTGCTGGAGTTGAGGTTTGTGTCACTGCCCCGTTCAGATTGAAGTGAAAAGGTTTTTAAATTATCGGTTCTCCCTGGCTACACCGGTTTTGCATCAGCCGGTTCAATCCCCATGGCTGAAATAATAAATTTTATTAAACCCAAGTGGTGGGTTTTCACTATAAGGTCAGGAATACATGTTTGAGTTCCTGACCCTATAGTGATCCTATAATGATGCTAAGCTTGTTTAAGCAGGGTCCTCATCAACCTGTTATTCCTGTAACATTTTGCTAAATGTCTCATTTCTTGTTAAATTTCCCTCTTCATAATATTGTAAAGCAATGCAGAATACGTTGGTGCTATTTTATGTAATATGCTATGTAATATTCAGCAGCTCTGCAGAAGTGTCATTCGACACCTGGAAGAACCAAGGTACGTGGCAAACCATTGTAAAATTAATTGAAATGAGAAGCGTTCGAGTTTCACAGAGAAAACAAATCTGTCTAGAGTTACCAAAGTTTCTATGTATAAATATATCACAAATTAAATTAAAACGAATTGAACAAAAGTATCATACTTTATTAGGAAAACCAAATATAAACTACACAAAACCACAAATAGTGCTTATTTAGAAGGGAACATTCTAAACCAATTTAGATATTTAAACTATGTTCCTATTTTAATATAACAAATAGCTAAAAGTTTAGTTCATATTCAACCTATTAGATGATTGATATTTTGAATTTTTGATATTTGCATGTGAATAACCTTCGCCTACAAGAATTTCTAATGTTCCATAAACAGGTTTTTTTTTGTCTACACATTTTCAACACTTCAATACTTTGAACCTTTGTTCTACCACACAGACACACACACACACACACACACACAAACGGTTTAGCTTTTATACAACTGCTCCCATAATCCTTTAAAATCCATGCCGTCCAGCCATATGCCTTCATAATTAAGTTAATAAAAAGCCTAACAATCTGCATATCGTCTTAAAAGGCTACATGATGTGCTGACTGATCACTGATAATCTCCACACCATTCATTGCAAAACAAACAACGAAAGC
Organism: Pelobates fuscus; assembly: GCF_036172605.1. Taxonomy (NCBI): domain Eukaryota; kingdom Metazoa; phylum Chordata; class Amphibia; order Anura; family Pelobatidae; genus Pelobates; species Pelobates fuscus. Next base: position 44,827,903 of record NC_086328.1, read on the forward strand.
CTCCTCCTTGCTGGGAAGATTTGTCATTCATTGAACAACAGACGATGATCTTGATTGGTCAAGTTTTGCATCTCCTCAGGTGTAAGATTTGTTCCTTTAAGCCTATGTTAAAAAAAATAAAAAAATAAAAAAATGCAGAAGTAAGAAGATGCTTCCTGAATAATTTTTTTATGATTTAAATTTTACAATGCAGTGGAAAATAAAACGTTCATAACTAATTATTTTGCAATCAGGCCACATCTATTAGCCAACTAACCATAATTTGTTTGTTAGAGTAGTAACCTTTTATGGTCTTCCCATAGTATTGTTCCAATGATAACACTATTTATAATTTATAAGCTGTAAAATCTTATACAGAAATAAATGTAAGCATATCGTCATAACTTTCTACTTATTGAGATAATACTAATAAATCAGCAATGTGATTTTATTTTTTTTTTGCAGATAATACATGGATGCAATAATGAATCATAGGAGAGGAATCTTTTCTGTTGGCCATGAACAATAGGTAAGATTAAACAACCTCATACGAGTGGGTGTTTGCTATGATTTTTAACTCCAATAATTATTTCAGTGATGAATCATGAAATGCCTTTTGGTAAAGAAATGTCCTTGTTCTTTTCTTAGGTGCACCTGCCTACGAAATAAATAGTTGATTAGGGTCTAGATGAGACAACCCGGGTGTAGAATAAAAAGCATATGAAAAGTATGTTTGGCAGCAGTGGATCAATTCTAAGCATCATTTGCATTATTTGTCAGTCAGAGCAGTTATGGGAGTATTAAATAATTTGATAAATAATCTGTAGGAGATTGCAAACCCTACAAAAGGTTAGATTGGTTTGTGGCCTTGGAATGAGCGCCGCTTCAAGTACTGTGGATGGTTTAGAGCAGTGTGCAATCTTTGGCACTCTACATGGTGTAAACTACATTCCCCTGATGCTTAGTCAGCATTATCACTCTAAAAGCATTATGGTAAATGTAGTCTAAGCCATCTGGAGTGCCGAATTGTTGCAGAGTGATCTCCCCACCAACTTTGCTGCCCCTCTCCTGGCTGCTGCCCTGAGACCGTGGGAAATCTGGCCCTGCTCCTATTAATCAAAGAATGTATTCAAACCAGAGTAAAGGTGAGGAATCAAAGGTGTGCCAATAATACTATGTAGATAGTTAATTGAAAGGGTATTACCGTAGTTACTTTAGACCAGTGGTAGTCAACCTTTTTCTACCTACCGCCCACTAATGCATCTTTTTGGTTGAAAAAATGTCCTTACCGCCCACCAGTTTTCGCGCAAATGCAGAATATTTTTAAGAAAGGAGGGTGTTTTTAAAAAAAATAAATGTACGTACATTTATCTTTTTATTTCTACTTAATGCAGGTTTATAAGGTTTTTAACTTTATAACGTTTAATGAGAAAACAATAAAGTAAATTGAAATTACCTTTACTAGTGATTAATGAGATCCTTGAGGTTGATGCTGCGAGACTAAATATTTGATATCTGGTTCGATTTTCGTAAGGAACAAACAAAGGTCTCTTTCAGTGATATTCAGACGACTTCTCTGTTTGCGCATAATATGATTTCTCATTTGTGCGTCAGCTCATCTCCTCTCCCTCCTCAATTCCCCTCCCCACCTTTTTTTCCCCTTTTTTTTTATTTTTTAACCGTCCTTTTAGCAATGCCCAGTAGGAAGGCTGAGCTAAGTAGCCCACTTACTATAGTCCACTATAACAGACAGGCACACATACAGACACACACACAAAGACAGACACACACACACACACAAAGACACACAAAGACACACACACACACACATACAAAGACACAGACAGGCACACATACACACACGACATATACAAACAGACAGGCACACATACAGACATGCGCACACAGACATGCGCACACACACATAAGACATACATAGACACACACACATGCAGACACACATACATACAAAGACAAGACACACATGCAGACACACATACATACAAAGACAAGACACACATGCAGACACACATACATACAAAGACAAGACACACAGACAGACAGACAGAGACACACACACATATATATATACAGACACACATACATACACAGACAGGCACACATACACACAAGACACATACATACAGACAGGCACACATACAAACAGACATGCACACACATGCAGACATACATAGACACACACACATGCAGACACACATACAATGACACATACATACAAAGACAAGACACATACATACAGACAGACACACATATATACACAGACAGACACATACACACACAAGACATACATACAAAGACACATACAGACAGACACACACACACACATTATATTTAAGTCACCCTCCTGTTTCCTACCTTTAAGGTGCAGGAGGGTGACTTTCCCTGGGGTCCAGTGGTGGCTCAGGTGGATGGGAGTCAGAGTTCCCACTCTGACTCCCTGGTGTTCCTCCCGCGCGGCTCTCAGTTTTAGCTGGGAGGAGTGACCGGGGAATCACTTCCTCCCAGCTCTGATGTCATCACAGGGGGCCCGGTCGCGCTGTTAAAGCGCCCAGCGCTGACCGGGCCCCCTTACAATCCGCATCCATCGGGTGGCTCTGACAGCATGGGCCACCCGATGGACACTTTGGAAGGCAGCCCCAGCGGTTTACCGGGCGGGCCGGAGCCGCAAATGGTCACGGCGGTACCCAGCCGCACGGGTACCGCCAGCTCGCACCCGCCCGCCCGATCAACCTGGAAATCCCTACCGCCCACCTGGAATCCTGAAACGCCCACTAGTGGGCGGTAGGGACCAGGTTGACGAACCATGCTTTAGACAGTCATGATAACGGACTGCAGTGACTCCACAAGTGATTTGACAACTTTCCAGATGAATATTAGGGTTAGGTTTGACGAAGATGAAACAACTTGGATAGACATTTGTTCTATAAGAGTGTGCAAAAAATGGGGAACTCTATATGCATTACCACTGATAGCATCAACCAGGTAAGTATAAAACGTAACATAGGCTACAAATGTAACGTGAAAAAAACTGAAGTGTGTTATAAAAGATCCAAAAGGCACATTGAGGTCCATTTTAATAATCAAAATAAATAATAAAAAAAAAAATCACAGTTTATTGAATATACTTATAAATACAGGGACTATGCAAAAGAAAATGAAAAGAACAAATGTAAAAAAGCCAAATTTAAAAAAGCCATTGAGAAATGCTTTCCTATGGACTAATTGAATGCGGCTCTTGCCGCGCATGCACGTTCGGCGGATTACGTCGGAAGAGGGAGGAAAGTCCCCAGCACCGAGGGAGCCCAGCGCTTGAGAAAAGTAAGTGTTTAACCCCTTAAACCCTCTTGAGCCCCGCGGGAATGGGACCCTGAGGGTGAGGGGGACCCAAAGACTCTATAGTGCCAGGATAACAAGTTTGTTTTCCTGGCACTATAGTGGTCCTTTAAATCCTTGTTTGAAAAAGCCAGGTTGTCCACTTTTTAGACAGATACAGCATTTAAATAATTATCAACCCACTTGAAACAAAGTGGCTAGATATACACCGTGCTAGTGAATGTTCAATATGTAAGCTCGTTTGAGCAGGATCCTCTTCAACCTATCATTCCTGTACGTTTTCTTGTAATTGTCCTATGTATAGTTAAATCCCCACTCTTATAATATTGTAAAGCACTACGGAATCTGTTGACGCTATATAAATGGTGATAATACTATTAATAATAATAATAATATATAATAGAACCATTGCTTGTTATAACACTCCAGAATGAACCCTTATCTGGTAGCAAATAGGATATGTCTATGTAAAAATGGAAACAAACGACATCCATGTGATTACTGCCATTGCCTATATATGGCTTACTGTCACTGACAAAAAACTGTCTATACAATAGTACTGACTGCCTAGAGATTGCTTAATAAAAATACTGCTCGTCCTACAGGAAAACCTGTAGGACGAGCATTATTTTTATTTAGCAAAATTTAGTATTTTTATTTAGCAATCTTTAGATCTCCATGTGCCTTTTGGGTCTCCCAATAGACACTTTAGTTTTTTTCATTGTTGCCTTAAACATGTATTCCTGACCCTATAGTGTTAAAACCACCATCTAGCCCCCCAGGCCCCTCATGCCTCCATAAACATAGCAACATCTTACTGTATTCAAGCCAGAAGCTTTAACTCTGCATCAGAAGTGGTAGACTGATCCAATCACAATGCTTCCCCATAGGGTTGGCTGACACTGACAAAGAGGCAGAACCAGCATGATTAAAACACAGCCCTGGCCAATCAACACCTCCTCATAGAGATTAATTGAATCAATGAATCTCTATGAGGAATGTTCAGTGTCTGCATGCAGAGGGAGGAGACACTGAATGTTTGGATGCATATTAGGGAGCCATGAACCAGGAAGGATCTCTAACAGCCATCTGAGGAGTGGCCAGTGGAGTTATCACTAGGCTGTAATGTAAATACTGCATTTTCTCTGAAAAGACAGTGTTTACAGCAAAAAGCCTGAAGGTAACGATTCTACTCACCAGAACAAATTCAATAAGCTGTAGTTGTTCTGGTGACTATAGTGCCCCTTTTAACTTTTTTTTTGCTGCATTTTACGGTGAGAATGCAGCATGGAAATGTTCTGATAACATACTTAATTCCTAACTTTCACTTGTTTTCTGTATTGTTCTGATACGGTTTTCCTAAAAATCATCATTGACATTAAAATGCAAAATAGTTATTTTACAAAAAAAAAATAATAAAAATGAAAATAATCCAATCTACTAAAATCAGAAAAAAATGATTGTAAGAAGAATTAAAAAGTAAAACATGTGGACTGAAATTGTGATAACTGCAATTGCATCACATAAGCATAACAGCACAATTGAAACCTACCAATAATACTATAACTATAAAAAGGGGAAAGTCGATCATCCAGCTTATCCTACTCAAGAGCTTCAAAAGGTCTAAGAACCATCATTTATATAAATAAAGATATAGATGCCAAAGTGCAAAGGCTACAACTGATGAACAAATAATGTTAAACAAAAGTGCTGTCCACCCTATTATACCTATAGAAAAGCTATCTTCCAGAGAAATGAAGCTGTCAGATATATACTAAGGTATTATTCGTATGCTTCTACTATTAAATATCTGTTTTTTTCAGTTGTTTTCTGCTTGTTATGCAACTCATTGCTCTGTTACTTGTCTCCACCTAGCCTCTGCCACTTCAAACATTGTGACATGGTGTAAAAAGCAAAGATTCATAGCACAATGGATCTGAATTAATTTTATTATACACATACATGCACCTGCTGCCAATATCTAGCCAACCAATCACATGGCAGTAACTAAATTAATGAAAGCATGCATAGATGATCAAGAGGCTCAGTTGTTCTTCATATTGAACATTGGATATGGGGAAGAGCTCTCATATAAGTTTAATCACTCCTACAGAAGCTGGAGTTGGCCTTTAGTTGAGAGGCATTGAACATATCAATATCCAATCCTGAATAGAGGAGCCAGGACTTTATCTGTGCCTCTCTCCTAGAATGGTGCCAATGCGAACATTGACAATTATCATTGAATTGAGAACTTCCATTGAGGTGAAAATAGTGACATCTAATAAGTAGCTTCATTTCTCTTAGACCATGAACTGGCACTTGGCAAAAATCAGGGATGTTTTGAAGAAAGATTCATCGTTGAGAGATAGTCTTCCAAATAAACTTGGGTAGTTTTCAAAGGGTCTTGGAACATAAAAAAAAAAAAAAAACCAGAGGAGCTTTGTCAAGACTCGGGGCTGTAGTCCTATTACAGCTAGAGGTATACCATTTGGTTAATCAGAGTTAGAGGGAGACTCAAGTGAATTGTAACTTATCAAATCCAGAATTGACAAATGATGCAGTCATTGCCATCCGCATTCTGGTACCTTGCCTATAGTGTCTTTGCACAATAAGCACTTCACTGAGCTTGTTATGGCGCTCAGCAATAACCATATAAAACAAAAAGACTGAGGAGAGCTGGATATACACCTTAGTTACATATTTTAAGAGCAGGTGCAGTCATAGTAAATAGGGAGCAAACATGAGCAATGAAATAGTCACCGAGTTGTTATAGAGACATTTAACCCGCTCTTCAAATTTACAGTACACCATCTTCCCAATATATCCCAAATGGTAAGTGGTCCTTCTCCAAACAGGAGTGGATATTTATTTATTTTACCAAAGCTGAATTGCGTTTTTACTAATCATGAATTTGCTTAAAATGCTTCCATATTTTATGTTTCTACCCTAAAAGATAATCTTTAAAAAAAAATTTTACAAAAAAAAATAGAAATTGAAAATGCAACGTGCATTATTTGTGGTCTATAAAATATATGGACAGACTAAAGACAACTGTTATTTTTGGCATAAACATTTGATTTGTAAAGTGGCTTTACAACTCAAATGGCAAATCAACCATACAAAATATGGCACCCATTCATTTATTATAGTTACATAGTTACATAGCTGAAAAGAGACTTGCGTCCATCAAGTTCAGCCTTCCTCACATGTGCTTTTGCTGTTGATCCAAAAGAAGGCAAAAAACCCAGCCTGAAGCACTTCCAATTTTGCAACAAACTAGGAAAAAATTCCTTCTTGGCCCCAAAATAGCAGTCAGATGTCTCCTTGGATCAAGCAGCTATTAGCCCACTAATTAGATATTGTATCCCTGTATGTTATGTTTTTGCAAGTATTTATCCAATTGCAATTTAAACATCTGTAAAGACTCTGACAAAACCACCTCTTCCGGCAACAAATTCCATATCCTTATTGCTCTTACTGTAAAAAAACCTTTTTTTGCCTTAGATGAAATCTCCTTTCTTCAAGCCTAAATGTGTGACCTTGTGTCCTATGTATAGCCCTGTTTATGAATAGATTTCCAGATAATGGTTTGTACTGGCCCCGAATATATTATAATTCAAGAACAATTGTGAACGGTTCTATCACAAGTCCAGACAGGAGATAAAATACACAATAAGATGTTAAAATGCAACGCGAAGCATAAAAACACACAGACTGTGATGATAGATGGCCAACTTTACCATTTACTATGCCAGTTTAAGAAAATGTGCATTTCTTTATACATAGATACATACATGCATTTGCTTATCTATAGATCTTAAGAAATCCTTTAGTTATTGAAAGGGGCTTACATTCATTTACAGAATGTTTATCATGGGATAACAGCACATATATTATGCTCAATTTCTTTTTCAACGGCAGAAGGCTACTTAAAATCAACTGTCAAAGCAAGGTTACTTGGAAAGCTGTGATAGAGATCTTGTGTTAATATTTTTTTGTAGATTAGTGGTTAATATTTACCATATTTCTGTGATAATTTCATTATTTTGTAGTGCTTGTGCCAACGCAGACACTCCATTCTCGCCAAGATGGTTGTTAGAGAGCCTACGAGTGCAATAAAACAAATAATACTTATACAAATTATTATTAAAAGCTTGGTTTCAGTTGTGAAGGCATACTAGGTCATACATGTTTTTTACTCTAATTTAGAACATTTGAAAGTATACTTGTGCTCCACTTTCTTCCTCTGATATGCAAAAGAATATACCTAATGATGTCCACATGCTCATTTACACATTTTCAAGGCACATCAATACGCAAATGGGCTATCTGCTAAGCTAGGAATTGTGGGTTGGCAAGGATTTATTAGGTCAATGTAGTGAGCTTAGAAAATGATTCCAAGTTAATGACTTTGCTCTAAAATTTGCTGGTAAAAATAAATAAAAAATTAGGTTATGTATCATGATACACACAAGTTTATATTAAGGAGAGTAATTCTCATCTTTACATTGTTCTTGCAAAAGCACTCCTGCAGGAGGATTCATCTGCTCTCTGACACAATGCTCTACCAAACTAAGAGAATCTTGCGCATGTTCAGAGAATAGGAGTGGAGTGATTGATGTCACTTCATTCTGATAGCATTGGGCAGGCAGTAGAGCCAGCTTGTCAGCATCAAGGTTGCCATGTTTGAGGAATTGTCCCCATGCAGTGCAAATCATATTCCAGACAAGGCTGGTCTTAGGACTGTGATTCCAGAGGGGACACTGTTGCTCTTCTAGCAATAGTCCAGCACTGGAGTTTAGAGAACTCCACAACCAATCTGTAAGCAGGACGTGGGCCAACTGACTTTCATCTCTACTCTTCTAACTAATTGAGTGGCTGAGTGGCGAGTTCCCCATAAAAGATGTTCCTTTATCTTTGCACTTTGCCTACAACCTGTAGTGGTTATGATGCCAGGAGTAACCTGAACATATGGTCCACTATGGTCAGTGACGACATCCAGCTTCTGCTGTGCTACCAGCTATTCAATCCTGATCATTCTCTACTAATAAATGCAATTATGCTTATAGAATTATAAACAGGAGGCAATTGTTTTCTCCCCATTTTTTCTTGGAGCCGCCCCCCCGACAAATAGCAACTAAGGAAAAAGTCATCAGAGTCCACCTTGTGGGGGGTCATCAGAGCCATTCTTTAGTGAGGTGTTAGACACCAGGGACACTACTTTGGTACTCTACACTGTTATTGGTGGTGGTGATGAGAATTCGCTTTCCCTCAGCACTACAGGCATAGCTATAGTGTGACTTTGGTACCCGTTTTTATAAAGCAATAACAAACACTTACTTTAACACCTTTAAAGATGAGTTATTCTTTAGCGCTTCAGCTAACAAGATGACATCATCACCGTTCAGACGATTCTCTTCAAGGCTTCAGAAGAGTAAAATGATTAAATCCATTTTATCCGCATATCTTTAAAAAAATACTTACTATTGCTAAGTAATTACATTCTATGTTTTAAGTCTTGATTAATGACAACTGTCAGAAATCATTCAGGTTTCAATATCAGAACACCAATACTGGGTTTAAACAGTACCAAAATCACTGTAACACATGTTTACATATTCTTGCCATAAAAATATTGTCATATCATAAGGCAGGTGTTTAATATGTCAGTACTAATATTAATTAGTATAGTAAGAGTAACTCAGCAGAAGCTTTCATTAAATGTTACTAATACTTGACAGAGCTGAATTTAGCTGAACCAACTGAAAAGTAACTGTGTCGTCCGTATACACGGTAACCCTGAATGGATATGCTAATTTGTGTATTAACTGGTGTATTAAAGAACAGATGGATTGGATGATGTGGCCAGAGTTAGAGCTTTTCTGAGGAATTCTCTGTAACTTATTTAAAACAATTTATGCAACTAAAATCTAATTTTATTGCAAGATACGGAGGCTCATGTTGCATATCCATTTCTTTACTGTCCACCAATAGCAGCAAAGAATACACAACATAATGAAAAATAATGCATACATAGTAACATAGGCCACTCCCAGTATAGACCAAGTCCCAGAGTAATAGTAGGCAGACCTTCCTCTTTCTTTGATGCTCCACAGTCAGATAAGTACCTATTTTCTTTGTTCTGTGGGTTTTAGGTTTACTGTGGGTTGTTTGCTATTTTGCATGTATTTCAGTTTGTGTTTTGCTAGTGTTTATGATGGACTCAGGGTCCCAGACCAGCTAAAGGATATCTTACCTGTACTGTTGGGGGTCTTTGTTACACCCTGTCCTTTTTCTGGCTAAATCAGTTTGGATCCCCCTTTTTCACTTTTTTCTGTCTTTTTTCCCTACTTGGGGCTTTTGGTTCTGTTCCCTTCTGACTGGATCTGCTCCTATCTTGCTCCTTTATTACTCCTATTGTGTACCCCTGTTATCCCTCTGTTATGGGCGCCGTTTGGCACCTTTTTCACACCTCTGTTCGGCTCCTGCCCTGTGTCTCAGACTATCTTCCAGGACATACTCGCGTGTCCTTTGGATGCACAATTTGCTGGCTCCCGTGCCACTCCCGTCCTGCTGTGGACCTTTCAGGTAAGGCACCCAAAAAGGCTCTACAAAAATTCAAACAAACATCCCCCTCTGCCTCCAGAACCCCTATGACTGGCGTAACTTCGGTCGCTGCAGGCAGCATGTCTCAGCCACGCAAGAGAGCCTTTCTGCGCCAGGCAGAATGGGCGTGGCGATGAAACTGTGCGAGAGCGACTCTGATTCAGAAATCGGGTCTAGTGAGGAGGCTGGTGTGGAGTGTGATTCCGCTGAGATAGACCTTGACCTCTTTTCCTCCGCTCAGGCGGAGATGTCCGGAGGTGATCTTGGGGCTGCAGGGACTGCCCTCGTGGATCCGTTGGGTGAGCCCTTCTTTGATCCTGATGAGCTTTACCATCTGAGTTCGGCTGAGTGGCTCCTAGCAGACCATGTGGTCCGATACCTAGAGAACTGGGTATGGCCCTGACTCAGCAAGGTGGCCCGAAATAAACTAACAACATATTCATTTTGGGATGTTGATTAATGCCTATAAGTTATCTGGCCTTGATGTTGGTCTGTAGTACCGATTTAACCCTTGGGCTCCTGTTCTTTGTGTTTTCACAGCCTGATCCAGTCCTATTTGTTGTTCTTTCATCTGTCTTTGAGGAACGTATTCTTGGTTGGAGCTGTTCCGTTAATATTCCGAATTGGTTTCCTGTTATCGATTCAGTGATCCTGTGTTAACAGTTAGAAACTTCTGTTTCATTTGCTGATGGATTATGTCTGCTGGTTTCCTGCTTTGCTGACTTTTTGTTATGGTGTGTTGCATCTTCAAGAAAGAGTAAGGTCTTAGGGAGGTGCCTACTATTATACTGGGACTTTGTCTGGGAGTCGCCGATGTTATTATGTATGCATTATTTTTCATTATGTTTTGTACTCTTTGCTGCTATTGGTGGAGAGTAGAGACAGGGATATGCAATACTCACCTCTGTGTCTTTAATAAAATCATGATTTTTCTTCATGTAATAGCAAAATTATGTAATTTAGAATAATGTATCTTATTTACAGACTCATTTATAAACCCATTTATTGTGGTGTAAAAACACAGTACTGGGAGTAATATTGCTGTGGAGCTCTGACAATAGAGGTCCTAGACAATAGGAATATTAGGACAGGAAAGAGGGAATTGTGCCCAAATAGGGAGACTTGGGAGATATAGAAAGCTAAAGGTGGCTTTGATGATCCCATAACCTGACTTTGTTAGTGTCATTCCCTCATTAATTCTGATGTATTTATTCTGTTTTATGGCTCTGGAGCCTGACATTGCTCCGGTTTGTTCCACTGATTGGTTAGGGCTTTAATATACCATATTCTATATTATTAATCAATAATATTTCACAGTTTAATTCATGAACACATCCACAGTTTGCTCCACAGTAGTACCCTAGTCACTTATAAGTAAATTATCCAAAAATAATAAAATATATTTTTTTTCTTCTGAATTATGTAATTCCAGTTTCAGTACCTACCAAAGCTCTTCTAAAGCAATGTTTTTTTCCAGCATCGCAGACAAAGCTTGTGCTCCAACACTTCCAATATCATTACTCACGAGGCTAGACATGGGAAAAAGAAATGTGTTTATTTAACCAAAAAACAATATAGTGATTTCACACAAAATGTCTTTCTTCCAAACTTGTATAATCGGAATTGGGAAAATGTAATGACTACAAAAAAGACAACATAGAGATGTATGTCATTGTATAAATAGGTTTGTAGTGGTTTTGGTGCTTAGAATGTTCCTCATCAAGCCAGTAGCAGATGCTGTGCAACTTTAAGTTACTTTCCAAGTAGCTTCATTTGAGAGTTTTCCTAAATAAAAGGTACGGTGCATTCATGCAGATGGTTCTCTCATAGAAAGTTCTGAGAAAATCTGTACAAGTTGTGTGGACACTATGCATGCACTCAACTCATAAACTTGTGTATGGTCAGGTGAAATCCCCTAATAATTTAAATAATTGGGGAAAGGCTTATGGCTGCAGAAATGTTTAAAAATCATTGCAGCTATAATAAAGACTATAAAGGGAGAGGAAGATTCCTGCACCCTAACCTGTTCCGTCGCATGCTTTTTAAGTTGCAAAGTATTTATTGCTGTAGTACTTGTGTTACCAGGAGTGTCCTGGCACCCTTCCATAATAAGTAGTTAAACTATTCTGAAGACGTGCAGGGCTTAGCGCATTGGCTAAGAGGGCTCAGCTGACAGTGTCAGTCAATGAGCCAGCAGGGGAAATAGCGACAGGCACCCAGCAGACCCAGTTAAGTTATCAAATCGTCCTTAAACCAGTGGGATGTAGTGGTTATGGTGCCTAGCATTTCCCTTTACTACAAAGCATTTATAGATATTGTATGCAAAATACGATTAATATATTTCAGGTAGCATTGTTTTATTGATTAAGAAAGCTTTTATCCTTATGCTACTGCATCTCTAAGACTATATCCATATTAATAGCTGTTGTTTATAATTTTTTTCTCATCATTTACTTTACTTAAAAATATGATAAAATAGAACCGAAATAAAATAAACATGCACGTTGAGTATTTAGAGTAATTTGGATTACCTGAGCCATATTAAGCTCTTGTTGTGTTGTAAAGCATTTGCAATTGCTTGAGCTCCATAATCCCCAACTTGATTGCCCCAGAGGCTGAAAAATAATCAATATTATCAGCATGTCAGTTTTCAAATCAGGATATAGCAATCTTATGTTGCCTGCTGCCTATACTTACCCTAGATATTGAATAGACTGGTTTTCCCTTATACCTTCTGCCAATGCTTGAGCGCCTTTATCCGTGATAAAGTTATTCCCCAACCTAATAAACACAAATTACATAGCATCAATGGAAGATTTGGGGATCTCAAATTCTTAATGACTTTACTAATGAGCAAAATATTTCCACTTACCAATATCCCATTTTTTTGCACACATACAATGGAATCGATAGTGCCCATGAAAAAAGTGTGCAGCAATTAAAACGATTTACATTCAGTTATTCGTTTATTTTCTTTTTGCAGCCATAATGCTGTCTTTTTAATAATAAACTAAGGGAGTTATCTTGAATAGGACCTTTGCAGCATGTCATGTCTATCTTGAGGGAACCTGGAGCTACAGATAGATGATCCATAAGGGGTGGCCATCTACAGCTCAGGAGTTAGTCAGGTCAAATTTTGCTTTCTTGATGTCCCGGTAAAAAAATGTTTGGGGTGACCCCAAACTGCCTAGGTCTATGCAGGATCTTGAGCTTTTGTCTGAACTAGATCCTTTATCAAAATCCACACATTAACAGTTGTTTTCGTTTTAAAGGAACACCCCAGCATTAGAAATACAGCATTGGAAGATTAGGGTGCATGTTCTACATTGACAAAGCTGTTCCAATCAGCATTTCCTTACAGAGATGCATTGACCCAATGCATTTTTATGGGGAGCTTTGATTGTCTCCATGCAGAGTGTGGAGATGCTGAACATCAGTCCTGCAAAGATTGCAGAATTGCATCCAGGAAGCCGCTCTAGTGACTGTTCGAGTGACAGCCACTAGATGTGGCATTATGCAATAGTGTAATCACGTTGTTTTTTTTTTTTTCTCAGAAATGTAGTATCTACACTGCTGAGTCTGCACGGACAATCTCTTTAACATAAATATAAGTTTTAGTTACCTTAATGCTAAGAAGTTTTGCTTGTGTTTTAACAGATTTGCAAAGGAATCCATGCAGTCATCAGTTAGCATGTTGTTGAATAATCTAAAGGGATGGGTACAAGAGAAAAGTAAGTCAATTTAAAAAGCACAATGAAATAGTTATTAGTCCTGCTAATCTTACTGATCTTGCTTTTTTCCTATAGACTTGGTAAATCCATTGGATTTTCCCAACATACGTTTCATTTAATATAGTTTATCCTCCTCTCCGGACAGTAGAAGTTTTTAAAAACCTCTTCCTTGTTTGGTCAGATTTTCATTTCAGAAATCTGAACACTTTCTGTGTTCCTTCAAGTTTGGTGTTTTCATGTTAGATATTACTTACATGCAAAAAGTGAAACCCACCCACATGTGTTATACTTGTATGTATGTTTGCAAACTATTCTAAATGTATTAAAATTCTGTAAAGTGCATTTGAAGCATTGCTGATTCTATATAAGAGTAGTGTGAAGGTGTAAAGGTTGCTCTATATCCTATACTCAAATGGGTTCTGTGACGTAAAGTTAGCATTTGATCTATTATCAATTCACAAACATTCTACCTTAATATATTAACTTAGCAACAGTAACCAAAAGGTTCGGAAAACTGTACTTTTCCTAACCAAGCACATTAACAGCTCACAAGCTTTGTACAGTCTTCACCAAATCTCAAACATCAGGATGCTAGTTCCCCAAATCCACGGCCTACGTAATATCTGGTACCATTCTCCATTGCATCTGTATAAGAAACATGATCTATGCATTTGGTAGTCAGTGATTTCCTACTGGACACTGGCAATTGGCAGGTAGAAATGCAGGACTAGTGTATATGCAGCAGTCAGAAAGGCCTTAAAGGGACACAACACGCACCCACATCACTTCATTTCATTAAAGTGGTCTGGGTGTGCTGTCCCTGTCCCCTTTACAATGCAATGTAAAATACTGCTACCAGACATACATATTTTTTTATATTTTGAAAAAAATGATTTCAAAAGTATATATATATTTTAATAATTTGACAAGCATACCCAAAAATATTAAATCGAGGCCTAAGTAGTTTTACTTTCATTCTTAAAAACAGCTCTAAGTTGCATTAGTCCTCTGGTGAAAGATGTTTTCACAGGGACTATATTCAACAAGCTGAAATTATTGCATTTTGTGAATAATAGCCAAAAATTACCGTCTAGCATTACTTACAAAAATACTGCTGTGATGTGATGATATCATTTAAATGATTGCAAATTGTGCAGTCCAGGAATTTACAGTGTAGATAACACATATATTGTTATGCAAGAGTCTATAACTGTTTCATGATATCTGACCTGTACTTACGCAATTTTCTGGAAATTTTGCCAATGCAGAGCTTGGTCCAACAGTTTGCAGATTCCTTTGTCAGTGATGCTATTGTTTCTTAAGCTAAGCACAAAGAACACCCAGTGATCTGTTAGTAAACATGTTATAATAATTATAATACTATCCAAATGTTTATTACAGTAAGCAAGGATAAGTATTTTGATTAACTACAACTCCGTTGATGCTCAGACAGCCATTGACAGATTTCTGGTTTTAGTTCTGATTGATAAAGGCAGTGGTGGGATTTAGCCGGTTTGCGAGAACCTGTCATTAAAAGGGCAGACTGGTCTGTAACCGAGGGTCCGACACTGGGAGGGGGCCCTGCGGCTTATCCTTTATGCTGCCGGGTGCGGGCTCCTCCACTCAATCTACCCAGAGAGGGAGAGAGAGCCCAGCACAGCTGGCAGCTGCAGACGACCATGCGATAGTGATCTCACAAGCTCAGCCAATCAGAGCTCTGACACTTCAAGAGCCAAAGCTCGCAAGATCACTACTAACACATGGTCTGCAGCTCTGCAACTGACAAAGATGCAGTCTGGATGGCTAGCCCACCGGACCACCGTGGAAGGTGACTACTAGACTACCAGGGAATGAGACCACTGGACCACCAGGGAATTGATCACTTTAAAAAACAAAAAAAGGAAAAAAAGGTATTTCAAACTGTCACCCCCACACATACACTATCACCATCCCCACACATACCGTTACTCCCTGCCACACTGTCGCCCTTCAACACACACTGTCACACTCCCAATTTCACCACCCCCACACACACTTTCACCATCCTCACACACGCTCTGATTTTCACTGGGGACAGAAAGAGAACACAGAGCAGCTGGGGCAAAGCAATGGCTCAGAGAGAACTGGTGCAGAAAGATGGCACAGAGAGGCTGGTGGCAGAGGATGGCACAGAGAGGCTGGTGGCTAAGAGATAGCACTAGCAGGTTGTTTGGGGGCACAGATGGCACAGAAGGCACTGACAAGCTTTTTGGAGGCACATATGGATCATTGGCATGATACACAAATGTTAATTTATTGCTCTTTGGCATGATATACAAGGTTTATGCATTTACTGCTTATTGACACAATTATACCAAGTTTATTCATCTATGAGAAATATCTCCCAATGTATCACTTTGATAAATATCCCCCAATGTATCTCAAGAACTAACACTTACTTAAGGAATAGTCAATAATAGCCTGTTTATTGTGTGTATTTGAGTTGTGTTTTGTTATTTTAACATATACCAATCACTAATCCAAGAAAGTCAGGACAGATTCCTCAGCTTTAAAGCAAAAAAAATATTTTTTTCTCAATTTAAAACCAATTCAGATACTTTAGAAATGTAAATAGGTGTCTGCAGTTATATATTGTAAAGATGATATTAAATTGACATTTAAGTAGATCCTATTGGAACTGGCAATTCTAGTTCCCTTTTGTGTGACTCACCAGCTAAGTTAACCTGGTCTTATTTTTGCGATGAACAGGAATCGAAAGAATTCAGTTTGCCAAAAGTAAACACGTAAGATGATGCGCATAAAAAGAAATACCTCTTTCAAGTTACTGCCAACCCAAATGTGTATCATGTGATTGATTTGTCGACTTGTGCAAGGCAGAAAAATTTGGCTCAGAATAATTTTTCCAAATATGAAATTTTGTTCAGGACGCTTGTCAACAGTCCAGTTTATGGGCTTATGCGAATATAATCCATAGAATATATTCAGAAAAACAATTCGGACGAACCATAATCTTGTGAAAATTGCCCAACTGGTATATAGCTAAATATATACATAATATAAATATTATGTATATAATATTTATAGTACACAGATAGGTGCACGTTCTGGCCATTTGGTTCATGGATTACATATGGAAAAAATACCAGTAGAGGGAGAGAGACGCTTGTGTCCCCCAAGGGGGTTTCTGACCTGTTAAGAAGTATGACACTTAAGAGGACTCAAACTGGTTTTCCTGGCACTGCAGAATCCTGCAGTGCCCCTCTCCGTCCCATCCCCATCCCATGTTGCTGAAGGGGTTAAAATCCCTTCAGTGACTTATCTGAATCCAGTGCCGATGTCTCTCGGCACTGCGTCAGGCTTTGCCCATGCTCCTCCCCCGCTGACGTCAGCGGGCGGGGGAGACCTGATGCACATGCTTTCCTATGGGGATTCCGGCGACGGTGGATGTCCTCATGCATAGCATGAGGATGTCCAGCGTCATTTAAAACACTTTGTGTTTTGTGTTTTGTGTGATAGACAGCCACTAGAGGAGGACTTAACCCTGCAAGGTTATTATTGCAGCTTATAAAAACTGCAATAATTACGCTTGCAGGGTTAAGGGTGATGGGAGTTGGCACCGAGACCACTCCAATGGGCAGAAGTGGTCTGGGTGCCTGGAGTGTCCCTTTAAATGTGGAGGTTACTTCTGCTAAACGATTCTATGCCCTACGTGAATATATATTGAAATTTTACCAATTATTATGAACTCCATTATATAGATTTTCAGATTAAATCCTCTTTTTTTTTTCATTCTGATTTTCTATGAGGAGAGACAGGCAATCCCATTGGCACAAAATCCACATTTGTTTATATAGCCTTTTGCTTTTTATTTCAACTGAGGAGTGTGCCAGTACAGTGAAGCAGCAATGAAGGCGGGATCCCTTTTTGTATGTTGAATCTCACAGAACCTCATGGAAGGAGTGCATGAGCACACTCTTATGAAAGTTTAGATACAAATGCAAATGCATAAGTTCGCTAAGAAAAAGCAAGCAGTAGTGAAAGATGTTGGAGTAGTGAAAGATGTTGAATGTGCTGGAAAAATAAGTGGGTTTTATATATACTTCCACTGTACTACTTAGCAGTGCAGGATTACTCATAACATGACCTAGGCAGGCCTCTGTCTGGGCCTTGAACTTTAGTTCAGCCGTGAAGGGGCCCTCTGAGCCACAAGGTAAATCAAACGATCTCCATGTTCGACCCTGAGCCCCCCACCCTTGCTTGGGTGAGTGCTGTAATCTGCACCAATAACGGGTGCAGATCACTTTATACGAGCTCCCTGGTAGCTCTCTGACACTTCTCAATGACTCAACAACATAACACACACACACACACACATAAAACTCAGCATACAGGTATACCTAGTCTACCCCCCATACAGCTCTGCTACCTCCACACACAATACTCTGTAACGTTACACACGCTCAGACTTAACACTCCCACACACACATAAAACAATCAACCAACAAACACATACCGCTCAAAGAAAAGAGCCCAGGGATCTAGGAGGGGCTCTAATTTAGAGCCCTGGCAAGCCTTAATCCAGTTCTGCGTCTTACCCTTCTAAAACAGAAGAGTGACAGTTGCCTCACATAAATGAATTGTTTCTTTGTCTACATTCTCTGGCAGTTATATTTAACGAGTTGCAAATATTTTTCTTAAATGACAACAGCATATTATACCTTGCTCTGCAAAAGTGATGTACCACCTGACACTGCTATGGTTCATGAACATAGAACCCAAACAAAAAACATAAAAAAATCACTAACAAAATACTTACTACAATGCCTTGCAGATATGAAGGCAAGGGATCAGCTGCTCTATTCCAATGTCACCAACAGAATTATGATCCAGTTGTAATCCAATTGGTTTCTTTATATGCTTCAGAACATAAGCTAATGCTGAGCATTCTGCAGGACCTATCCTGCAATAAGTCAGCTTTAAATGGTCCACGTCAAATCCCCTTACTGCTTTTTTGGACAAATGCATATTCTGCATTTCATTAATACATTTTATAAGCCAGATAAACTCTGGCATTGCATGCATACTTTTAATCTCTCCCTGCACAGCAGGCGGTATTGATTTAAAGTGTTTTCGGATGCCTTTGGACAAACACTTTTTAATAATTTTAAGCTTTCTAGACAGATTCCGTGACCGCCTGGATTTAACCAACATATTGTAAAGCCTTTCTGAAAACAGGCCCGCTACGAAGCTGGCCATGATCTGTAGATTTTGCGTTTCTATTTTCCTAAGACGCTCTTTGTTATTGTTTTGTAAAAATGGGTGCGCACAAATAAGAAAACATTTTCCTGTTGCAATGTTACTACTTGAATTTCTGCTCCAATTAAATAAATAATTAAGGGAGGAGGCAACCACATCATCATCGGTTGCAATATACAAAGCTGCAAAGAAGCACTGGAATGTGATATGAAGGAATTCATATTTTTCAGGCGATAATGTCCTTTCTGTGGACAAGTTCTTCGAAGGGACAAGAAAACCTAATGATAGGTCTTGTTCGTTGATCTGTGATTCAACAATCTGCTCATGTGAAAATAAATACAATCCACAACAGAGGCCATTAAGAGCTAATTTTCCCAGGTGGCTAATGGAATTTATATTTTTTTCCAGGACATTTTCTGGGAGCTTTTCTGTTGGTGAAGCATGCTGGAGAAAATGTAGCAAAGCTAGAACATACACATCAGTTATGGTCTGCATGGGTCTACAACTGCTCATCATCAGCTCTTCGTGGCACTTTGAAACAAGCCAGCAGAAGACAGGTATATGACATAGACCATGAAGAGAAGAGTTGGCTTTGACCATGTTGATGATTTTTGTGGAAATATCTGAATTGGTGTGATGTTTCTTCATGAACACCTCTATTCCTTCCTCAGAAAAGCCCTTTAAGTGAACCTCTTTTTGGACGTACTTCTGCAACACAGCTGTAATGGCCTCAGGTCTGCTGGTCAGTACTTTAATAGAATCTTTCATGAGGTTTCCTTGAAGCAAGTTGAAGACAATGCTATCTATGCTTGTAGAGTCTGTAGGAGAACAATACTTATTATCATCAGTGAAGGTAAACTTAAATTCATCAAATCCATCAAAGGTAAAGAGGACTTGGTTTGGATTGGTCAAGATAAACTGGAATATTTCTTCCTGTAGTTGATCAGGCCAACAGCAGTACTCAAATAATAAAGCCTTTAGTGAAACTGGCTTTGCAACACAACAAAGTCTTCGACAGCTAAATGGGAAAACAAAACAGAAATTCTGGAATTCATTTCCTTCAGCCCAGAGATGATGAATTTGCTGCAACAAAGTACTTTTTCCACTTCCTGCATCTCCAAGTATTAGGACAGTATCTGCATTTTTATTAAGAAGTCCTTCAGCACTAAAAATGTCAAGAAGGCCTAGAAGATTCTGTGAACCTTGAATAGTATCCGACATCTTGGTACTTTTGGATAATTCCAGAATGCTGTCTGTGTAAACATCTTCCAGACAAATATTCGCTGTCCCATCGTAAGTGCTGAGGAACTGGGATTGAGCGGATATGGTGGACTTCAATTTCTTCTGATATCGTATACCGGCTATATATGAAAAAAGAAAAATAATTTAGTATTTTGGTATATGAAAGTATAGTCACTATTATTGTGATTTCTCTAAAAGACACCAGTAATATCAGTATATCTGGTATATTGAAAAAGCAGGTGTAGGCGCTCTCTAAAATAACTAAGTATACGGCAGCAGTGAACCAGCAGGACTTCCCAATACCTGCTAATAACCAAAAAGTGCAAAAACAGAGTAGTAAACTGCGCCACAGAAGAATTAAAAGTGGTTAAAATATGAAAATGATATATACATACATACAGGATATTCCAACAATATGGTGGTGTATATAAACCTTGACAAAATATAAATATAAAACAATGATGCAATAAGTGCAATATGTCAATTAAATGGCTTATAAATAAAATATACGGAGAACCAGTAAAAAGGCTAACTCACACGTTGCAGAGCTACGTTGCAGAGCTACTGAGAGCTCTGCCGTATAGCGCCTGGACGGTATAATCCCCGTCTTGGGATATAGGGATAATGGTGAGATGTAATATCCAAAGCTCCACAGCCGTGCATAAAAACAAGAGCACAAATAAAATCCAATGGTGTAGTATGTACTATAAATAAATGTTAAATAGAAAAGTAAGTATCCGACTTACGATTTCCAGAGCAATAACTTGCTCTGGTGATGAAAGCTTGTGGTGGTATAAACCCCACCAAGGGATATAGGCAGGATCCAAAGTGCACCAGGAATTGCTGTGTAGCCTTTTATTTCCAGCACAAACCATAGGTGTGCTCCAGACAGGGATACAGATTACAGTAATTAACTCTGCACCATAGGTGTCTGGAGCACACCTATGGTTTGTGCTGGAAATAAAAGGCTACACAGCAATTCCTGGTGCACTTTGGATACTGCCTATATCCCTTGGTGGGGTTTATACCACCACAAGCTTTCATCACCAGAGCAAGTTATTGCTCTGGAAATCGTAAGTCGGATATTTACTTTTCTATTTAACATTTATTTATAGTACATACTACACCATTGGATTTTATTTGTGCTCTTGTTTTTATGCACGGCTTTGGAGCTTTGGATACTACATCTCACCATTATCCCTATATCCCAAGAAGGGGATTATACCGTCCAGGCAGTATACGGCAGAGCTCTCAGTAGCTCTGCAAAGTGTGAGTTAGCCTTTTTACTGGTTCTCCGTATATTTTATTTATAAGCCATTTAATTGACATATTGCACTATCATTGTTTTATATTTGTATTTTCTCAAGGTTTATATACACCACCATATTGTTGGAATATCCTGTATGTATGTATATATCATTTTCATATATTAACCACTTTTAATTCTTCTGTGGCGCGGTTTACCACTCTGTTTTTGCAATATCTGGTATATTAACTTAAAATTTTAACTAAGAGGATTGTTGTGACCAATGGAAGCAGAGACTTGGTTTCTCTCTGTCTTTTGGACAGGTCTTTTTTCTGTGCCAGTGCTTGGCTGCAACCGAGTCATCTGCCCTTTCTCCTCCACAATGTCAAAGCAAGTGCTTTAACAAATCAATAGGCAGTTTAATTAACTGATGATAGCAATAATAAAATTGGTCAATATGATATTTTTACATTATCTAAGACTGTTTGCATTGTATTTTCTTGTTATATTGAAACCATTGTCTAGTACATATGCAAATAACAAGCACCAGGATTTTGCAAAGAGATAAAAACAGGATATGAAGCCGAGTGTATCCAAAAAGGACTGGTTTTGTCTTAAACTTCTTTCTGGAAAAGTGTCAAGTTTGCATCATTGCAAACGCAAGCTGTTCACATATGTTGCATTGTGTAGCAGCATGAACATACACGGAGAAACATTTGTGGTTGAGGGGTAGGCAAATGAACAAAATTGGTCAAAGTTCTAAGTGGAACTAACATTGTGGAAAGTACAACGTTTCTGCTGGTTGCTCAACTTTTTGTTGAGCCCCAGATATTCCCTAATTTCTGACTAAATTGAAGAGATACTGTAGGACCCCAGACCATCTCAGCTCATTGAAGTGTTCTGGGTGCAAACTCCCATCACCCTTAACCCTGCAGTGGTAATTATTGCAGCTTTTATAAACTGCAATAATTACCTCTGATGGTTAACTCCTCCTCTATTGGCAGTCTATCAGAAAGCCACTAAAGGGATTTCCGGAATTGAAACAAACTTTTGGTCCGTTATCTGACACGCTCTGCATGAGGACCTCCCGCGTCAGATTTTCCCCATAGGAAATGCTTTCCTATGGAGAGATCCTAATGTGATCGCGGCCATTGTCGCACATGCACATTAGGTCGCGGGCGCTAAGCCAGTGTCAAGGGACACCGGAGCTGGACCCAGGTAAGTGCCTGAAGGGGTTATTAACCCATTCATTGCTGCGCAAGGGGGCCTTGACAAAGAGAGAAATCTATACTGCCATGAAAACAAACTTGTTTTCCTGGCAGTATAGATTTATCTCTTTGTCAAGATTCCTTTTAAGCTCACCTGCTTAATAATCCACAAAATACTAATGTTATTTACAAAACAATTCCTAAACAGCAGCAAATTTAAAAAGCAGGGCTAGTCACTAAAGTAAGAATTATTGGGAATACAAAATAAATTCAAAATGAATTCCAATTTTAACCTCAAGAAGTCTCAAAATAGTCAGCTATGCTTCTAGATCACCGATGTTGTCTTTTTGTCTTTATGTGCTCACCACCACTATTTCATCAATCTAAACACTTAACATGGCCAGTAACTTGAATAACGAGTTATTTTTACATTACAACCGCCCCGTCTGAACAAGTAGTGATGCACAAAAAGTACCGTTTTAGCAACGAAGAAACATTTCCTTCCTCTCTTTTATTCAATCTATGTAAATCAAACTCTTAAACAGACAATTACTAGTATTAATGAGGAAGTTACAATAACAAGAATTTAATTTTACTTATTATTTCACTACGGAACCAGGGGAAATGAACTAAATTGTAAACAGTAGACAGTGTTTTGTATACTATTCTCTAACACAGATTTATATTATTGTTTGTTCTTTGTCATGTATATGTTTGTAACAGGATTATTCATGAATGAAGGAATACATAATAAATGTAAAGTTCATTTCAAAAATGAAATGAAAGCATAGCTGGCTTAGAGAATGTTTCCATTTTGTCTAGTTTTATCTTAAATGTGAATCTCACTTTGAATTCTCACTGGTCCTTTTACTAACTTATCACACCTATCTTCAGAATCACTTTGATTCAGAAGAGGTCATCCTTCGAATTGAGGGAAGTGTGTCAATATTATACTATTAAGGAAGGCAACATTCCATTCATGGATTCTGGGTATGATGTCTCTGGGTACCCTTAATTCCTTGACAAAGACACCATGTTGAATAGAAACCTCACTTGCTCCACATTTCTATCACCTAGACTGACCCAGATATATTATCTATAAGATTAGGCAGAAAGAGGCTAAGTACGTTATAAAAGCTTCCAAATCACACACAGAAGAGCACAGTCAGTAAAAAAGGGGGACAAAACTTTTTTTAGACACGTAAATGAGAAAAGAAAAGTAAAACAAGGATTAGTTAGATTAAAAACAAAAAAGGAAGGTGTGTAGAAGAGGATAAAGGTCTAGCTCAGTGTTTCCCAACCCAGTCCTCAAGGCACACCTACCAGTCCAGGATTTAAGGATTACCCAGTTTTGTCTAAGGTGTTTTTTCTTTTTTTTCTAAAAACACCTTAGACAAAACTGGGTAATTCTTAAATCCTGGACTGGTAGGTGTGCCTTGAGGACTGGGTTGGGAAACACTGTTCTAGCTGACTGCCTCAATTAATATTTGTGTTCGGTATTTACAGATGAAAATGAAGGAAAGGGACCTCAGTTAAGAAAAAGGATAAATGAGTCATTTATTACACGTGAGTTTACAGAGGAAGAGGTTCTATTTTAACTGTCAAAAGCAAAGACAAATAAGTCAATGGGACCTGATGGAATACACCCAAGGCTATTAAAAGAGCTTAGTGGTGTACTAGCAAAACCATAAACCATTAACAGATTTATTTAACCAATCATTGTTTACAGGAGTAGTCCCAGAAGATTGGAAATTAGCGAATGTTGTGCCCATTCACAAGAAAGGTAATAGGGAGGAGTTGGGCAACTATAGGCCAGTAAGCCTTACTTCAGTAGTGGGGAAAGTGATGGAAACCATGTTAAAGGATAGGATTGTTGAACATCTAAAAACACATGGATTTCAAGATCAGAGACAACATGGGTTTACTTCAGGGAGATCATGCCAAACTAATTTTATTGATTTTTTTGATTGGGTAACTTAAATAATAGATCAGGGGGGTGCAGTAGACATTGCTTACCTAGATTTCAGTAAGGCTTTTGACACTGTTGCACATAGAAGGCTTATCAATAAACTGCAATCTTTAACCCCTTAAGGACGCAAGACGGTTCAGGACCGTCATCGGCATTTTTGCGTTGCCGACCGACGACGGTCCTGAACCGTCCTAAATTTAAA
The DNA here is from genome assembly GCF_036172605.1 of Pelobates fuscus. Taxonomy (NCBI): domain Eukaryota; kingdom Metazoa; phylum Chordata; class Amphibia; order Anura; family Pelobatidae; genus Pelobates; species Pelobates fuscus. The sequence continues at coordinate 44,852,696 of NC_086328.1, forward strand.
ATGTACTTACCCGATCGCCGTCGTTCCCCCGGCGGCGATCGGCGTTGCTCCCGTTGTGGGGAGACTGCCTGCAGCCCAGACAGTCTCCCCATGGCGGATTAGGACCCCTGTGGCCATGTGATCGCCCAACAGGGCGACCACATGGTCACAATAGGTGTCCTAGTCTCTGCCTGCAGGGGGACTGTCTGTGCTGACAGGAAGTCTCCCTGCCAGTGTAAAATCAAAAAAAAAATTAAAGTGAAAGGTAATAAAAAAAAAATATTATTATATATGTGTATATATATATGATATATAGACATATATTATACCTATATAATATATGTCTATATATCATATATATAATGTCATGCTAAGTGTATTTTTATATTAATATGTACATATATTAATATAAAAATACACTTATAATTAAATTACACACGTATATATATAATATATATAATAACTATATATATTGTATATATATATTATTATAAAATACAAATAATACGTAAATTAAATTAAATAAAAAAAATTAAAAATAATAATAAAAAATTAAAAAAAAATTATATATCTATACAAAATTTTATTCTAACTGTATTTTGATATTAATATATATATATTTATATCAAAATACACTTAGAATGAAATTGTATATATATCTATGTATATATAAATAAATAAAAAGAATACGAACTATTCATATGTCCATATACAAAATGACAAATAATTATATAAATATACACGTAGACTTCAAATATATAAATATGCATATATATTTAAATTCTACGTGCGTATTTATGTAATATTTTTACATAATTAAGTTATTTTATTGATTGCAATTTAAGGGACCTGCCTGCCAACCCAGGCCAAAAGTCTAGAGAATTTAATTTGCTAGCATTGTATTTTACCCTGTAACGTTCTACGACACCCTAAAACCTGTACATGGGGGGTACTGTTTTACTCGGGAGACTTTGCTGAACACAAATATTAGTGATTCAAAACAGTAAAACATATCACAGCGATGATATTGTCAGTGAAAGTGACTTTTTTTGCATTTTTCACACATAAACAGCACGTTTACTGATGATATAATTGTTGTGATACATTTTCCAGTTTTGAAACACTAATATTTGTGTTCAGCAAAGTCTCCTGAGTATAACAGTACCCCCCATGTACAGGTTTTATAGCGTTTTTGAAAGTTACAGGGTCAAATATATGGGTCAAATATTTTTACATTGAAAATGGCCAGGTTGGTTACGTTGCCTTTGAGAGCGTATGGTAGCCCAGGAATGAGAATTACCCCCATGATGGCATACCATTTGCGAAAGAAGACAACCCAAGGTATTGCAAATGGGGTATGACCAGTCTTTTTTAGTAACCACTTGGTCACAAACACTGGCCAAAATTAGCGTTCAATTTAGTTTTTTACTTTTTTCACACACAAACAAATATGAACGCTAACTTTGGCCAGTGTTTGCGACTAAGTGGCTACTAAAAAAGTCTGGACATACCCCATATTGAATACCCTGGGTTGTCTACTTTAAAAAAAATATGTACATGTGGGGTGTTATTCAGCGATTTATGACAGATAATAGTGTTACAATGTCACTATTGATACATTTTAAAAATATATGTTTTGAAACCGCAATATCCTACTTGTACTTATAGCCCTATAACATGCAAAAAAATAGCAAAAAGCATGTAAACACTGGGTATTTTTAAACTCAGGACAACATTTTGAATCTATTTAGCAGTTTTTTTCATTCACTTTTGTAGATGAATAAAAGATTTTTCACATAAAAGTCAAAAAACATGTATTTTTTTCAATTTTTCATCATATTTTTTCATTTTTTTTAAATTAAATTACATGAGATTATATAAATAATGGTATGTAAAGAAAGCCCCTTTTGTCCTGAAAAAAACAATATATAATTTGTATATCAACAGTAAATGAGAGAGCGGAAAATTACAGCTAAACACAAACACCACAAAAGTGTAAAAAGATGCCTGGTCGCAAATGTACAACATCGCAAAAAAAGTCCAGTCCTTAAGGGGTTAAGTTTGGATTCCAATATTGTTGAATGTGTAAGGCAGTGGTTGAGTGACAGGCAACAGAGGGTTGTAGTCAATGGAGGATATTCGAAGCTTGGGCTTGTCACCAGTGGGGTAACTCAGGGATCTGTACTTGGACCCATTCTCTTTAATATTTTTATTAGTGATATTGCAGAAGGTCTTGATGGTAAGGTATGTATTTTTTGCTGATGATACTAAGATGTGTAACAGGGTTGATGTTCCCGGAGGGATAAGCCAAATGGCAAATGATTTAGGTAAACTAGAAAAATGGTCAGAGTTGTGGCAACTGAAATTTAATGTGGATAAGTGCAAAATAATGCATCTTGGACGTAAAAACCCAAGGGCAGAGTACAGAATATTTGATAGAGTCCTAACCTCAACATCTGAGGAATGGGATTTAGGGGTGATTATTTTTGATGACTTAAAGGTAGGCAGACAATGTAATAGAGCAGCAGGAAATGCTAGCAGAATTCTTAGTTGTATAGGGAGTGGTATTGGCAGTAGAAAGAGGGAAGTGCTCATGCCATTATACAGAACACTGGTGAGACCTCACTTGGAGTATTGTACGCAGTACTGAAGACCGTATCTTCAGAAGGATATTGATACCTTAGAGAGAGTTCGGAGAAGGGCTACTAAACTGGTTCATCGATTGCAGGATAAAACTTACCAGGAAAGGTTAAAGGATCTTAACATGTATAGCTTGGAGGACAGACGAGACAGGGGGGATATGATAGAAACATTTAAATACATAAAGGTAATCAACACAGTAAAGGAGGAGACTATATTTAAAAGAAGAAAAACTACCACAACAAGAGGACATAGTCTTAAATTAGAGGGACAAAGGTTTAAAAATAATATCAGGAAGTATTACTTTACTGAGCGGGTAGTGGATGCATGGATTAGGCTTCCAGCTGAAGTGGTAGAGGTTAACACAGTAAGGGAGTTTAAGCATGCGTAGGATAGGCATAAGGCTATCCTAACTATAAGAAAAAGGCCAAGGACTAATGAAAGTATTTAGAAAATTGGGCAGACTAGATGGGCCGAATGGTTCTCATCTGCCGTCACATTCTATGTTTCTATAAGATGTCAAACCATATTAAAACAAACAGTCTCACATTTTACTTTTGGAGGGCGCCAGGCCACTCCTGGCACCATAGCTAACACAACTGAAAGTAGTGGTTATTGTATTTGGACTTTTCCTTTAAATATGTCTTAAAAACCTTTAAAGAATTTTTAAAATGGTAACATGGTTTACAGAACATTTTATGCTGCAGTGATGAAAAATTCGGTTCAGCTAAACCATTTTTTCCAAAATTAAAATCTGGGACCTCCGACATTCACTCATTCGATTGATTCTTTCGTCCAAATATAATCCATGAAGTATATTCGGGGAAATTATTGAGATAAACCAAAAATGGAGATGGGCTAGTCAATAAACATTATGTATATATTTTGCAGTACACTAAGGCGCATTTTCCCTCCATTTGGATCACAGATCAATTAAGAAAAAGTAACCAATAGGGGGCAAATGAAGAGGAGCAGTAAAAATTAATAAATAAATCTCTCTCTCTCTCTATATATATATATATATATATATATATATATATATATATATAGTATATTTATTAAATAAATACTTTATAAATATAGTTGTTTTTTATTGCTTTTTATTATAACTTCTTACTTGATCTGTATATAAAATCAAAATTAAGTATATGTCCCCTAGCCATCCCTCATCTTTTTTTCCGTCAATCATGTTTTTCTTTAGCCCTACGAGTGGAACTCTGAATCCTGACGCAAACAAATGCTTGTCCATCTCACTAGTCGTTTGCTCGGTATGGCGCTTCGGAGATACAAAAGTCAGGCCAACTTTTTTATTCGTCTAACTTCCTGCTAATTGCTATTTGGCCAAAACCGAACGTACAGTTATAGTTGGTTGTATAAAAAGGATATGTGCAGGCACATTCATAATAATAATAAAAAAAAATAAAAAATTTGATTAGTTGTGATTTGTTATGTTTTACAAGAGTAAAATTATGTGAATGGAAAAGCATATAATTTTATAACATGACAGGAGGCTTCGTATTTGCTTAAGTCTCTCTTTACTAGAACTCCACAGCAGCACAGAAAAAACAACCAATCAGAAAAAAGTTAGGTACTATAAAACTCCCCTCCCCATGCATCATTTCCTCTTTCTTTGCTGCTCCGCACCAGTACAGGTCAGAGTACCACTGCCTCCTGCTTATAGTGGGTGGCTTTGGGATTTATTGCTTACATTCAGTTTTTTAGACTCTATTTTGTAGATTGCACTTGTTAAATTTGGTCATAGATATATTTATCTTCAGTAATCTATTTATTTATTTTCTTGTGAGATTTTAGTCTTAGGTATTTATTTATTTATTTAATTTTCTGCCCTTGCTGGATTTGTTCCATCATGGTGTTTTATATCTTGTGTGATTTATTTGTCCCCTGCAACTTCGCCTGTAGTTTCCTATATATTTGTGGGGGGTCTTTGGGGTCCTTGCTGCCTTTTTCTTGGGCTTGTGCCCCCCCTGCCCGTTTCCCTTGGATTGTGTATGCCGGTTTTTGTTCAGGCTATGTGATTCCGCCTTTTACTGGCGGTGTGTGTGCCGCTCGGGGCGTCAGGAGGCTTACTACATCTGCCTCCTTCGACCCCTGAGCTCCGGGACCGCGGATTTCATCTCCGGCGGTCCCATGTACTTTGCCGGCCGCGGGGGTACTCGCGTGCGCTTCCCGCTAGTACCCAGCGGGCGGATCTTCTTTCCCCACGTGGCCGCTCGCCGCGGCCGCCTCCGCCCGCGGACCTCGTGTGTCCGACCGGGCGGGGGAGAGTTCGACCGGGCGAGAGTGCAACCGCACCCCCCCCCTACCCCCGTCGGTACTATTCATTACTTTGCTTGTTGGAGGTCTACCTCCACCTCCACCCAGTTCGGTTTTCCTACTGCATGTCAGTTTGTTCTTTCATTACTGACTACATGCAGTTTGTGCTTTATGCAGTTTGTGTCATAGGGGACAATGTAGTGATTTTTTCCCTTGAGATTTTATGTCCAGATAGATGTATGTACTTGTATATATGTATTTATGTAGATTTGTGTGTGTGTGTGTGTGTATAGATGTTGAGCTCTGTATATTTAGATTTCTTTTACTGGGGGTACATGCCTATAGGCAGTATACCATATACTGCTCTGTCTGTGACACAGAACTTATTTTACCACTGTAGGCGTACTTCATACGCTTACTTCCTATGGGGGCCTGTACCCTGCATGCACCATATCTACTGTATTAGTGGCCTACGTCTGGCCCATTATTGCATGGTACACCAGGACCTATTATGTCACTCTGATTACTGTGGGTTTAGCTGTCATGTATATCACGGATTGCTGACAGTTGCGTGAACAGTGTATATCACAAATTACTGTGAGTCTTTCCTGACAGTCTACGTTACAGATTGCTGTGTGTTTTACTGTCAGTGTATATTACAAATTACTGGGAATTTTTCCTGACAGTCTACGTCACAGATCGCTGTGAGTTTGCTACAGTGTATATCACAGTTTTTCTGCGAGTTCTGCTATTCGTGTGCTTCGCAGTATATATTTTTTTATTTATTTATGTATTTATTTATTTATTTTTTTCTGGACCAGTTATGAGGACTCAGATGAGTCTACTCTGGTTTGGATATCCTGTCCATGGCACATATAGACATGACTGGACCGGGCTCTGACTACCTGGTATGGGAGACCAGTCTACGCTGTTACTATACAATTTAGTCAGGTCCTTGGGGAGAGCCATTGAGTTGGCTACTTAGCCCTACTCCTGGGAGTTTCCATGGTTACAATAGCCTTCAGGGATATGATGATGGTAACCTATAATGATGCTAAAAATTTTCAAACGGACCCGTGTGGGCAGGTGCTTACCGATTCACAGTTTTAGGAAAGTATCGCTCAGCGTATCTTACATTCATGGACATGAGGATCACTGGAACAACTGCCGCGTCTACCCACTACAGCTGGAATACCACTGTTTGCCTGCTGGGCATTTAGGGGCTGCCGGTCCCGGTTCAGCTTACCCACACGGCATTACACTGTCTAATAGGGTTGGTGTCTAAGGGTCCCATGTCACAAGTGGCCCTGAGGATCTGCAATTTTTAGGGACCTCTACCCGAACGCGGAGGTCCCCGTTGCTCATTCAGTACCCATTGTAAAGCGCTACGGAATTGGAGGGCACTATATAAATACAGGGCTACAATAATATCGTGGTATACACAACCCATTGATTGGCCTGCTATGTCAGTGCCCATAAGAATGGCCTGCTTTGTCTGTGCCCATAAGAATGGCCTGCTATGTCTGTGCCCATAAGAATGGCCTGCTATGTCTGTGCCCATAAGAATGGCCTGCTATGTCTGTGCCCATAAGAACGGCCTGCTATGTCTGTGCCCATAAGAACGGCCTGCTATGTCTGTGCCCATAAGAACGGCCTGCTATGTCTGTGCCCATAAGAATGGCCTGCTATGTCTGTGCCCATAAGAATGGCCTGCTATTGTCTGTGCCCATAAGAATGGCCTGCTGTTGCCTGTGCCCATAAGAACGGCCTGCTGTTGTCTGTGCCCATAAGAACGGCCTGCTATTGTCTGTGCCCATAAGAACGGCCTGCTATTGTCTGTGCCCATAAGAACGGCCTGCTATGTCTGTGCCCATAAGAACGGCCTGCTATGTCTGTGCCCATAAGAACGGCCTGCTGTGTCTGTGCCCATAAGAACGGCCTGCTATGTCTGTGCCCATAAGAACGGCCTCTGTGCCCATAAGCTCGGCCGGCTATGGCGGTGCCCCATTTATTGGCCTCCTATGTCGGTGCCTATTTGTATGGCCTACTATGTCGGTGCCTTTTGCTTGGCCAACTATTCTGTGTCCATTAGTTTGGCCTGTTGGGCCTGCTCTATCCCCTTTTGGCCGCAGGCCTGGGGGAATATCACTGAGGAGAAGCCAGTGCCCACCAGTGACATGGAAATGGGCGGGTGTCCGGAAAAGCACCATTGCCATACTACCCAAGAGGACACCAATATACGGCCATCTGAATATGGTAGGTAGGGTGAAGGCCCTAAACCTCAGACCTGAAGGGCAAGTTTTCTTATTAAGACTCCGGACACACTTCCGCGGTTGCGCCAGTCCGGCGACGACACTTCTCCGAGGAGAACTTTGCAAGGACAATGACCGGTACTCAGACACCTACAGGAGAACGCTGTGTTTTTCCTTGTCTTTATCAACTAACTCCGTATCTGTCTCCCGGTGTCCATATAACTATCGGTAGTTATTCCTGCGTAAGGTTAGCTCCTGGCCCTGTTCAGTGGGGCTTACTTGTCTTGCCTTCCGGCCTGCCTTTTGCCTTCTAGCTGAGATGGAATTTGCATTCTACTCGCATCTACGTTTTTGTTGTCTTTTTCGTTTTCGTGACTTCCTTTTCCTTTCGCTCGGGTCGTCGAGAGGCCTGACTTGACCTCCTCCGACCTCCCGGGTGCTCGTGGATTGCGGAGAACGTCTCCAGCTTTCCTCAGACTACCAACGGTTCGCCTGGACCCCGCGCGCGCGCTCGGGATCCGGACGGTCAGTTGATAGTTTTTCCATCGTTTTCCCGTAGATTGCCCTCAGCCTTATGCTGATACTCGAATTTGGTGTACCCTTTAGTTGGTCACCCTGAGTCCCTAGGGACCCTAGCTTGGATCACAGGAGGGTGCGGCCCTCCATCTCTTCAATCCGAGAATATTTTATCTGCTGGAGCAGAGAGCGAACCCCTCTCAGATACGTTACCGGACACTGATTTGTTATTAGAGGGCGCAGCCCCCCCTCAACCTCAGCCGGAGACTGAGCTGGATACAGGGGTCATGTTTGGAGGAAGCATTCTCATAGAGAGGAACGGTCATGGATGCTGACTCTACTGTTTGGTTATTTACGGGTGCGGCCCGCTCAGGCTATCAGCCGGACGTTAGCACGATATTTGATAACATTAGTAGAGAGCGCGGCTCTCTCATGCACTCGACGCTCTACGGTGCCATCCATTTGTTCATCACACAGGCTTGTACCTGTGCAAGACACCGATGACTACAGGGAGGGGCGTCCCTCCTGCATTCAAGTAGTTCTGACGTCCGTGCTACTGATTTCGATATAGAGGACTGCCTGGTCATGCAAGATATCCATAGGTAGACTGGTTCCCTCTAGTCTATCTCCTGTAATGGAGGGATATTCTCACAGTGGTATAACGAGGGGTGACTCCCACTTATTTATACACATTCCTGGAGATGGAACTCGGGTATTATGTGAGTGCAGGTTTGGGTATATTCTGCACCATAACAAGCAGAGGATTGCTTTCTGTTTTTGGATATCCGGACCATTGTGAACAACTGCTCAGACAGTTTCTCCCATATTTAGGTGGCAGGAGATACGGGGACCTTCAGGGAGCAAACGGGCTCTACCTTGCTCGGGTAACAGGATTAAGGAGAGCCTATTATCCGCTCTGAAGGTAAAAAGCCGTACGTATGGTTCACAGGGTACGACCGGAAACCCCGTTTTGTCTTGACCTCCCCGGTCCTCAGATCTTGGGATAAGATGGCAGGACTGCCCCGTCTCCTCGAAACGCATACCGGGTGATCAGGGTTCGGAGATGGAGGACCCTCCGTCTATACTCTAGTTATTCCTCACGGGAGCCATCTTGTTGGATTCGCGCTACCCTACTTTTCAACTATCGTCGAGGAGACCTACGAGACCTTATGGTGGTACCTGGTATACCCCGACTCTCACACAGACATCTTTCACTCTTGGACGAGGGCATTTCAGGATGGAAATCTGCGTTCCTGTTTGCACTTCCCATTCCTTTGAGGCTTTCTGGGATTCCCTATTCCCAGAATAGTCGACCACCGTTCCTCCACTCAAGTTCAGTTCGGAACCCTGAACGGACGTCTTCTGGAGCATTTTCTCTACGGCGTCCGAAGTTTACACGGTCCGTTTGGACTATTGGAATCACTTTGTATACGGCTGGTCTGGCCACACTCTCATTGTGTGCGTTATGAATTTATGCTCGGATGAGTCACCCCACCGGGTAGGACAGGAAGGTACGAAGATCCTCCTCGGCTTCTATTGCGATTTTGGTGGTGGTCTTCGGTGCATTCCTTGAGATTGGAGATCTCCCTGCAAGGCCGCATCGCCGAATGGCCCTGGCACGATCGGTGGAGCCGCCTTATGGGTCATGAGTTGAGACTTGGTGTCAGTTTTCTTCTCGCGACCCTAGGTCATAGAGCGGATTTTGAAGTTATACAACTACAGGAATGTGACTAATAGGTCAGCTTGCCAGCTCATGGACCGACTTCTAGGAAACAGTTTGCTACGCCACGTACAATGGATTTACCGACGGAGGGTGCCTTTTTCCGTATTTGAGATACCTTGTCGGTTGGCATCTTCTTTGACCCGTCGGCTGTCATTTATCGTATTGGAATGTCCAATTAGGATTACTCTGATATTTCCTGGAATAATTACCAGCGACACAAACAGCGTTGGATTGGTGAACTGAGCTTTCAAACAGCAAATACGAAGCCTCCTGTCATGTTATAAAATTGTAGATTATGCTAGCTTTAGTGTACCTATAATCTTAATTTTATTAATGACAGGAGGCGAGTATTTCCCACCCATTCTTGTCCCTCCCTTGTTTTATGTTAGTTTAGATTATCAGGTAGGTATGCAACTCTGTTTGTTGTCTCTGCTACCTGTCGCTTGTTCCTTATGTCTGTTTTTTTCCATTAATAGGGTTGGGATATTTACATATTAGGTTAATTTGGTTGCTCATTGGATATCTTCATGTTTATTCGGAGTACATTTCATTGGATAATCAACCTGTTCGATTCTGTTTTTTATCTCGTTTCAGTTTACAGTCCATCTACACTATCGAGTTTGACGGTTACACTTGGATGGTGGACATCGTTATATTAATCGTATCTAGGACTTCGTTTCTTCCCCATGATGTTCTCTGCCTTTTATTCTGTTTTGTCGCAGCTTGAAAGAGGAAATGATGCATGGGGAGGGGAGTTTTATAGTACCTAACTTTTTTCTGATTGGTTGTTTTTTCTGTGCTGCTGTGGAGTTCTAGTAAAGAGAGACTTAAGCAAATACTCGCCTCCTGTCATTAATAAAATTAAGATTATAGGTACACTAAAGCTAGCATAATCTACAATTTCTCATTAAAATGGTTTTCTGCAGTTGATGAGTGAAACATTCACGTAGACAGGGTGACTATTACAATATGTTTGCCAGAACCAAATATTACACTTTGATGTCATGTTCTTGTACGACTGCTATGTTTATTTGCTGAGCATTTACAGTAATGCACTGCCAGCAGACATCAGTGACAACATCATACAATGGACACATTTTCAATGAGCCATATGGTTCCTTACAGCTTCTCTAAATTAATTGCCTGTTTACTAACAGACATGTTTTAACAAGCAAAGCCAAATGATTTAAAACAAACACAGAAAAAAAATCATCCAAAATAAAGAGACTTTCGAAGAATCTTTGGAAAAGGATGTTTATTTAGTTAATACATCACCTCTGGCAATGATGCAGGAGGGCCTGGAATATTCAGTTCTTAAAGTGGCACTGACACCTCCGCCCTTTCCAAAAAAAATTGTATTTCATAAACATAGAATCTTTATTAAATACCTCATTTTGACTGTTTTGGTATTCCATAGATGGTGAAAGTACCGCTTTAATATACATGTGAAAATCATACAAGCTGCCTCTATATTGGATTGTAGAAAAACGTGCATGTAGATATTTTTCGGAACCTCAATGCCCACTGTCACTTATTTAGCCCAAATAAATAAATGAATCATCAACGTATATACTCAATTACATACCTCACAAAATTTCTAATGGACAAAGATGGACACTTCCATTTCAGGGGTGTGAGTGGGGGTTTGGACTGTTCTGATACATTTCAGGTAGCTTACTAATAAAAAGTTATGCAACTAAAATATATAGAACAAGAACAAAGTATCTTATTGATAAAGGCATTTATGGTAGTTTAAAGACACTTTGCAGTGAGTTGTATTACTGTGGAACCCTGGTATACAGTACAGAGCTTCTAGAAAAAAGGGACACTAGGACAGAAAGGAGCTACACAGAAGTATAGGCTCAAATATGGTGTATCCATTCTAAATAGGGACAGCAGGTAAGTATTGCTAAATTATGAATTGAAAGACAAAAGATAACAGTTTCTAGTATTTCATGTCCCATCCCAATATGTCTGCAGAAGATGAAAATGAACAAACACCCAATTTATGGATATTTGTAAACAATCAATCGACTCTTTGGGAAAGTGATAGAGTGGGCATTAAATATCCACCCACACACAGATACATGTATTATACATATCTAATTTACAAAAATAATATGGTTATGCATCACCTGCATATCTCCTGCTGGCAGGGCCGGATTAACATAGGGGCTGATGGAGCTGCAGCTCCAGGCCCAGGCCCATGGAATAGGCCCATTTACACACTACTCTTAGGTTTGCCACCTGACTGGTATTTTACTGGCACAGCTGGTATTTGAGGCTGCCTGGCCAATGCCAGTATTGCAGTAATTCAGGCAATACAAATGCAGGTATTTTTCTTAGTATAAACGGAAATTACTCTGCAATACCATCACCGGCCAGTAGGGGGTCACTGTGTGTGGAGACAGGCAGGGATAGGAAGTAACAGTATATCCCTCCCTGCCTCTCTCTACTATTCACTGATCCGTTGGGGAGCAGCTACACAGCACAGAGATTCCAGACAGCAGCTCTACAGCTCAGGTAAGTGAGGGATGGGGGGAAAGGCAGCAGGGATGGGGACATGGGGACACTGAGACACTAGGAGACACTGAGAAACTAGGGACACATGGAGACACAGACACTAGGGGATACTGGGAGACCTGGGGACACTGAGACACTTGGGGACACTGGAAAACACGGGGCCCCCTCTGCAAATACAGGGAGCCGGGGGGCCCCAGAATGCCATCGGACCACCAGGGATCAAAGGATCTTCCCCCCTCCCTGAACCAGGTAAGAAACAGGGAGGGGGGAATAACTTTCATTACATTCATACATGCACTACTAAACACACCAACACACACTGCATCCACTACACTAACACACACACTGCATCCACTGAACTAACACACACACTGCATCCACTACACTAACACACACACTGGGGGACACTGGGAGAAATGGGAACACGGAGAGACAGAGACATAGGGACATTGGGAGACACTGAGACATTGGAACACAGAGACACTAGGGACACAGTGTCCCCATGACTCCCAGTGTCTCCTAGTCTCCCAGTGTCTGTGTCCCCATGTCTCAGTGTCCCTAGTGTCTCAGTGTCCCCATGGCTCCCAGTTTCCCCTAGTCGTCCAGTGTCTGTGTCCCCATGTCTCCAGTGTCCCTAGTGACTCAGTGTCTCCATGTTTCCCAGTGTCCCCAAGTGTCTCAGTGTCCCACGGTCTCTCAGTGACATGGGGACACAGTGAGAAATGGGGACACTTGGAGAAATGGGAACACTGAGAGACTAGGGGACTGGGCGGCATGGGGACACTGACACTGTGATACATAGGGACACTGTGAGACTGGGTGACTTGAAAGACTGAGACACTGGGAGCAATCCATCTATACAGCAGAATCCAACTGTGAGTAGTTTGTTGGTGATTTTACAGAATTTTCTCTTATGTCACTCCTTGTGATTTACATCATGTGATGTCACACATAACTAATTAATTATACAAATGTATAAGGCTGGTGTTTTTTTCCAAGAAAGGTGGCAACCCTAACTACTCTTCACATACACTTGCAATCATGTATTTCTGACCTTATTATGTTAAAACCACCATTTAGCCCCCCTGGCCCCCTCTTGCCTCCCTAAATATAGTACACTCTTACTTGTATTCAAGTCTGCAGCTGCTGGCTCTGTCCCTGTCTGCCTCTGAACTGACTTTGTCTGCTGACATCTTCAGAAGTGGTGGTTACAATGCTTCCCCATAGGATTGGCTGAGACTGTCAACTAGGCAGATTAGGGGGCAGAGCCAGCACAAACATAGCCCTGGCCAATCAGCATCTCCTTATGAAGATAAATTGATTCAATGCATCTCTATGAGGAAAGTTCAGTGTCTGCATGCAGAGGGTGGAGACACTGAATGGCACTGCTGCACCTCTAGCAGCCATCTAAGGAGTGGCCATCAGAGTTTATTTTCTCTGAAAAGACAGTGTTTACTGCAAAACGCTTGGAGGGAATGATTCTACTTAATAAAACAAATACAATAAGCTATAGTTGTTCTGGTGACTAAAGTGTCCCTTTAAGTTTGAAAGCTTAAGAGGGATGCATGGAAACAAAACCTGTGTGGACTCTAACACTGTGGCATGTCCCCTTTCTTCTACACTCACTACATACACATTTCTCTGTCCCAGACTATATACCAGGAACGTCTGCCTGCTAGTAAGATGATAATGAGACAAGTGGACATGTGAGTGCTAGGGAACAGTCCTTAGAAAGCGTGGAGTAGGCGCTTCATTTGATGCATTTATGTCAAGTTCAGGGCGCTGCCTGCATAATATGCCCTTAGTTGGACAGCCTGCATGATTGGCAGGCAGCCTGACATGCATTCATGCCAGGCTGGTCTTCCAATTCTTTTTTGGGCATGTTCACCCCTTTTGGCAGATGTGGTCACGTGATTTTACCCTGCACATTGACTTCCTGCTTCACTGGACACTGCTGTTATGGATTTGGATTTACTTGAAAGATGAAAGCATAAATTAGAGAGATTAGCATAGAGTATGTGTTTTCGTATAGCTGCATCCTTTGAGTTTCCCTCCAACACCATCTCCCTCAAATACATGATGCTTGGGAGGTATGATTGTTTTAGTGTTTTTGGTCAATAAAATTCTGTAATTAGGCCCCATCATAATTGTCTGCACCAGGCCCACTGGGCTCTTAATCTGGCCCTGCCTGCTGGACTTTGAGAAGTCCTCTTTGCTCATAGAAACTTGAGAAATCAAGTTTCCACAACTATCCCAGAGTCCAAAGCCTGGCAAATGAGCAGACAGGCATTGTGTTTCAGACTTCATACTACATTTCTGCAGATACCCTTAACAATGGTCACTGTCTTAAACACAGCTTTTAGTAAATCAAAGCATGAAATGGTCAAAGGATCCAAAGGCACATTTTCTGGCCATCCTACCCATTATGGGCGTGATGCAGTTCATACCATTGCTGACATGCCTTTAGGACCCCACCTACACGTCACGATTCCATACCTCCCTTTCTTGTATTGTATTTGTTCTCATTCCAAGGTTCCAGGTTTAAAGCAGGGAGCCAGGAGGCATAGAGTGTGTTTTTAACACTATAGGGTCAGGCAGGGCCGCCATCAGGGGGTGACAACCGTGACGGTTGTCACGGGCCCGGCGGTCCTGGGGGGCCCGGACTGCTTTGGCAGTCCAGGGCCCCACAATTACACTCTGCACATATATATAGCGATCATCGCTATATATATGTGCAGCCGCGGGCCCCCCGGCTCCCTGTATTTGCAGAGGGGGCCCAGCGGACTGCAGGAGCACTTTCCAGCATTTGCCTGTCTCTAACTCCCGCGAGATGTGCGGTCGGTAGAGCGTTGCCATGGGTTACCATGGCAACGCTCCGCGCGACGCGCAAACCACGTCTCGCGGGAGTTAGAGACAGGCAAATGCTGGAAAGTGCTCCTGCAGTCCGCTGGGCCCCCTCTGCAAATACAGGGAGCCGGGGGGCCCCAGAATGCCATCGGACCACCAGGGATCAAAGGATCTTCCCCCCTCCCTGAACCAGGTAAGAAACAGGGAGGGGGGAATAACTTTCATTACATTCATACATGCACTACTAAACACACCAACACACACTGCATCCACTACACTAACACACACACTGCATCCACTGAACTAACACACACACTGCATCCACTACACTAACACACACACTGCATCCACTACACTAACACACACACTGCATCCACTGTACTAACACACACACTGCATCCACTGCACTAACACACACACTGCATCCACTGCACTAACACACACACTGCATCCACTGCACTAACACACACACACTGCATCCACTGCACTAACACACACACACTGCATCAACTGCACTAACACACACACTGCATCCACTGCACTAACACACACACTGCATCCACTGCACTAACACACACACTGCATCCACTACACTAACATACACACTGCATCCACTACACTAACACACACACTGCATCCTCAACACTAACATACACACTGCATTCACTACACTAACACACACACACTGCATTCACTACACTAACACACACACTGCATCCACTACACTAACACACACACTGCATCCACTACACTAACACACACTCTGCATTCATTACACTAACACACACTCTGCATCCACAACACTAACATGCACACTACATTCACTACACTAACACACACACTGCATCCACTACACTAACACACACACTGCATCCACTACACTAACACACACACTGCATCCACTACACTAACACACACACTGCATCCACTACACTAACACACACACTGCATCCACTACATTAACACACACACTGCATCCACTACACTGACACACACACTGTATTCACTACACTGACACACACTCTGCATCCACTACACTAACACACACACTGCATTCACTACACTAACACACACACTGCATCTACTAAACACACTGTATTCACTACACTAACACACTGTATTCACTACACTAACACACTGTATTCACTACACTAACACACACGCTGTATTCACTACACTGACACACAAGCTTTATTCACTACACTGACACACGCTTTATTCACTACACTAACACACATGCTTTATTCACTACACTAACACACACACTGCATCCACTACACTAACACACACATACTGTATTCATTACACTGACACACACATACTGTATTCACTACACTGACACACTCTGCATTCACTACACTGACACACACTCTGCATCCACTACACTAACACACACACTGCATCCACTACACTAACACACACACTCTGCATTCACTACACTAACACACACGCTGCATTCACTACACTGACACACACTCTGCATTAACTATACACACAGCATCCACTACACAAACATCCTGTATTCACAGTACACGCACTACATCCACCACACATTTAAACATTCTGCATTCACTATACAGAGACACTGCGTCTAAAACACACACTACATCCACTAAACACATTGCATCTAGTACACACAAAAACTACATCCACTACACAAACACACTACATCCACTACACACACTGCATCCGCTACACAAACACACACCATGCATTCACTGCACAAACAGTATCTAATACACACAAACACTACATCCATTACACACATTCTAATTCACTTCCACTATACACACCACATTCAGTCCTGCATCATTGTCTGCGGACTAGGTAAGAGTCCTGTGGGCGGACTCGTGGGCGGGCCTGGGGGGAACTTGTGCTTTGTCAGGGGCCCCAAAATGTGTGGTGGCGGCCCTGGGGTCAGGAATACATATTTGTGTTCCTGACCCTATAGAGTTCCTTTAATAGTGTGTTTCTGTTGCAATGGTGATACTGACCTTATTGTGGTTGTTCATTTATATTCTGGAAATTTTCTCTAACGACACCATATATTCTGTCTCCTTAGGCGTAACTTTTAAGCCAGAATTTTGAGTCCTTGAAACTGTGTCACTATTTAGTGAATACCAAATAGCACTGTGGTTTGGGCTAGTTTGGTTTAATGTTTGAGGTTTCCTTTTCATTTTTCACGATTAACAGTTTAGTGAATAACCATGCTAAATAAATAACAAATTTATGTTTATACAAGACTATAATACTCTTTTTAGTAATTTCACCCATTAATAAAAAGTTATTCATTTTACCTTTTTTGCACTATCCAAAAGATACAGTGTCATCTTTCAATAATATATCAGTATTTATTTAAAACACTGTTCGAAGTTTCTAGTGATATTACTCACCATGTGGAACTTGAGCTGCTCCGTGTTCCAGATGTTGGAGAAATTGTATAAAACACACAACCGAGTCATTTCCCTTGACTCTTAGAAGGTCAAGAAGTCTTCTTGCCTATAAAACACCAGCATTGTTACTTGTATAAACTTTGAAATAATTATTAATAGTTCAACTTTTATGTTAGTGGAATTGTGAAAACAATATCAGAGCAGCCACTTTGACTTTTTCATCCATTGAATTTCCTATTTGCACATTATGACCTGTGACAAACTTGTTCTGCCAGACCATTTGGCACTAAGCTATTTAAAGGGATAATAATAGGATAGGCTTTCAAAGCTGTATTCAGAGACCTATAGTTTTCTCGTTACCCCGCCCCTTGCCTTAAAAGGGTTAAAAAACACTTTGTGTACTTACCTGATCCCAGCGCCGATATCCCTCAGTGCTGGGTCAGAGCTCCACCTCCTTCTACATCATCTGACGGGCGGGGGCTAAGAAAAGGTTGTAGTAGTTATGGTGCTTGTAATGTTCCTTTAATATTGCATTTTACCAGTCACATCAACGAGTGACAAATAAGGTATGGTTTGCTCTGCAAAGAAGCTAAGATGTAATTAAAAGACTTTGTTTCAGCTGAACCACTTCACGTTGAAAAAAAAAAATAATCCAGGACGGCAGAATTTCATCCATGATGTGATTCGGCTGGTCAGAATGTTGCTCACCAAAAAAACAAAATGGACTACACAACACAGCAGCAAAAATGCACCTATTAGTGTGTAGCAATCTAAAAATGACTACAATATTGCTTAGTTGAATAGCCTAATGGCTAGATAATATCAGGCATTTTTGCAACGAGTTGGCAAAATTAGAATATTATATATCTGGTAAGTGAGAGAACTTTTATAATGAATCATTGCAATCTATTTCCTTTTGCTAGATTGTATTAATGAAACATGTGGAGCCGGATTTAATTTTAAGTTCTAAAATAATGAAAGGAAAGAGCCAGTGGGCATTTGACAACCCACTCACTCCTTCCTTTCTGACAGGAACAGAGCTTTTACACCAGAACTAATGTATAGAGCACCCTGTGATACCGGAGAAACTGACGGAAGCAAAGCACAGAGAGATGGACACAGGTTTCTTCAGGAAGGAAGAGATTCTTTATTGGTTGATTCTTCACCGATCGGGACTCAGAGGGACTAGTGTCACCAAAATACAGCAAGTTCTGAGCCCCGGACAATAGTGCAGGCTCCTTATATAGGCACATAACTCCTCCCATATTAAGCTCCACCCGCACATTCTCTTAACCAATCAATACAAATAAGAATTAACTTCCTGCTTGACCGCATGGCTTGTCCAGCACAATGGAGGAGGGGAATACTATATCCTGTATTCTTGCACATGCTCCGTACACTACTGATCGTATCTTGCCTCGTGCAACCAAATGATCGATACGTCAGCATGTGCACGTACACATGCCACGTGGTAATCTCGGCCTACTAAATTTATTTTTACCGAGATTCCACCACATTCCCCCCTTTGATGCCTCTTGATATTTCACAATTACTTGAGGCATCACTTAACCTTAGTTTGCATACACCGCAAGTTACCTTGAACCAGACCAGACTTATCTTATGATGTGAATCTTCAACACTCATCTTCCTGCATTGGTTCTCCCTGATCTAGAGCCTTATATTTATAAATTGCCATTATCTGTGCAGCAGCCTTCCTCTCTGCTATATTTTCTATCAGGCTTTGCACAGACCTAACTACTAAGGGTATAAGACATGGCAGGAGTAGACACAACATTAAAATCAGTAGGACTCCACCTACCACTGCCTTAAGCCCTCCAAACCACTCATACCAGCTACCAAACCAACTACTTGGATTGTACCCTTTCCATACCTGAGTAGGCACATGCGCTAGTTTAACCATATGGCTAGTAAGCTCAGCTATTGCTTGCCCTTCGTCATCTATTTGAAGACAGCAATTGCTCAGGTTAAACTTCCCACATACACCTCCCTCTACTGCCAAAAGGTAATCTATTTTGGTATACTGCTGTCCTCATCCTGGTATTGTGCTTCGCTAGAAGATTGAGCGCTTGTGATGTCTCGTTAGTAATGATCTCAACCACTGCCTGTAATCTTATAATACGGTTGAGCATATAAATAGGGGTTCTATAACCAAAGGTACCATCCTCTGCCCACGTGGCTGGCCCATAATAATCTATAATACGCTGGGGAGGCCATTCATTATCTTCCCAGGTACCTATCTCTATGGGTCCCCCTTTCTTCCTATGATTCACATCATACACTTTAACACCTAAAGTCTCACCTGTTTCAATAGGTAACAAGAAGAAGGATGGTTTGAGCATACCCAACACACATGCCCCTTCCCAGTCCTGTGGCAGCTCCGAATAGGCTTTCTTACCACAGATCCAGTACAAATTTGCTGGGGCTCTCCAGTTAGATGTGATGGATAAATCAAACCACACATCCTTTAAATTGGCGTATCTAGCAAATGGGTTAGATGGTTCTGAGACATTTGAAGCCGACCACCAAGTTGTATTCTTTGTATCATCATCATAAGCTTTTTGCCCTAGACAAGTTAATTCTCCTACAGAAGTATTATACATCATTCCTTTCCTTGATATGCAAACATAACCTATGATGGAGGTCTTTAATCTCCACTCAGATTTACCTCTAACACTCATATGATAATCGGCTTGTGTAGATATTAATTGGTCAACTGCCTCAGAACCGGACATTACCTCCTTTGCTTCCCAAGGCCATTGGTCTCCCATGTTAGTACCTCCACACACATAGCAGTTGGTAACATTAAGACTACCGGCAATACTTTCAGCTAAATCAATAAACAGGTTTTTAGCATTATGGGGGATCTTATTATCTATGCTCATCTCTTCATAGAAGGAATGATATACTTGATGAGTTTGGGAGGTTACCTGTTCTTGTAGTCTTAATGCATACCTCACAGCTAGGAGTGTCGGTACCTCTACCTTCCTGAATATAAAAATACACATAAATAAACATTATTATAAGCACATCTTTCGTCGTCATCCTCAGTCTTCGTCCGTGCGAAGGCACCTCAGCTTCCAGGATGTAAGGGCTGCAGGGAATGGAGTTCTGCTCGTCTTCACAGGGGTCCCTTCGAGACTTTCCTGGCTTTTAAATCACACGTTGGTGAGCGGACAGGCTTTATTATGGCCGTCTAAACACTCACTTTACCAAATCTCTGAAACAATAAAATTTGTAATCCACAAGGTTCCTCGTCACTCCGACTGAGTCGTGCGCTTTAACCGGATCTTGCAGGGATTCTCTGGATCTGCTGTAGCTTGCCAAGAATCGACTGCTGCTGGTTTAACCCTGGAGTGATGTATCCACGGAGTCACTTCGGCTACTTTTATCGCTGTAGGGGTAGACAAAAGAACAACATAAGGACCTCTCCACTTGGGCCCTAACGGTACATTATTCCACTCTTTAATCCACACTTGGTCTCCTGGGTGGTAACTATGAACTGGGGGATAAATATTCACAGGTAATCTATCTTGTACCCATTTCTGTACCTCCTCCATAGTCTTACCCAACTCTACAACCTGCTGCCGGGTAATTCCTTCTCCCAACTGACTCAAATCCCCCCTTAAGTTACCAAGTACGGGAGGTGGTCGCCCATACATGATTTCAAAAGGAGAGAGGCCCATCCTTCTGGTAGGTGTACTGCGGATTCGCAATAGAGCTATGGGTAAGAGAACGTTCCACTTAAGTTGGGTTTCCTGACACATTTTAGCCAACTGATTCTTAATAGTTCTATTCATTCTCTCTACCTTACCAGAACTCTGGGGTCTATATGCCGTATGAAGCCTCCACTTTATACCAAGCATATGAGTCAGTTGTTGTAGGCACTGATGAACAAAAGCTGGACCATTGTCCGATCCTATAGAGCAGGGTAGTCCATAGTACACAGGGTAGTCCACCCCGAGTATTATTTCTCGTAGCAGGAATCTCACAACTTCTCCTGCTTTCTCTGTACGAGTAGGACATGCTTCTACCCAGCCTGAATAGGTACACACAACTACCAGCAGGTAACGATGGCCACCCGATTTAGGCATCACTGTATAGTCAATTTGTAAATCGGACATGGGGAGTCCCCCCATAAACTGGACTCCTGGTGGCTTTACTGGTCCTTGTCTTGCATTATTTTTAGCACACGTTACACATCTTCGTACAATGGCCTGAGTCAAGTTGGACAATCTTGGTATGTAGAAATGTTTTCTGAGAGATTCTTCTGTGCTGTTTCTCCCAGAATGTGTCCCGTTGTGATAGTTCTGGACAATTTCTACCGCTAGTGATGCTGGAATGACTATTCTTCCATCTTCTAACTGATACCATTTGTTCTCCAAATACTTTCCAGGTTCAGTCTTTAACCACTCCTCTTCTTGAGCTGTATAAACTGGAGTCCATTGAGACAGTGGAGTTGGTATAAGAGCAGCTATATGCCCCACATACTCCTGTCTTCCCGATTCAGCGGCAAGCTTAGCTGCACTATCTGCCATCCGATTTCCTTTGGTCACATCACCATCTCCTCTCAGATGCACTCGACAATGAATAATACCGACTTCTTTCGGCTCCCACACTGCTTCCAATAGTTGTAGGATTTCAGCTGCATACTTGATTTCTTTGCCTTCTGAATTCAGTAGTCCTCTTTCTTTATACAAAGCTCCGTGGGCATGAGTGGTTAAAAACGCATACTTGGAGTCCGTGTAGATGTTCACTCTTAAACCTTCAGCCAATTGTAACGCTCGTGTCAGTGCTATCAATTCTGCCTTTTGTGCTGATGTTCCTTTTGCCAGTGGCCGAGCTTCTATCACCTTGTCTATCGTTGTTACTGCATATCCTGCATAGCGGATCCCTTCTTTCACATAACTACTGCCGTCGGTGTAATATTGAACATCGGGGTTCTGGATGGGAAAATCACGAAGATCTGGTCTACTTTAAAATACTTCATCCATCACTTCCAATCATGTTGACTTTCAGTAGGTTGTGGCAAAAGGGTAGCTGGATTTAAGGTGTTTACAGTCTCTAAATGCACTCTTGGGTTTTCACACAACATTGCTTGATACTTGGTCATACGGCTGTTACTAAACCAATGATTTCCTTTGTAATCCAACAACGTCTGTACTGCATGTGGAACTCGTACATCAAGTTCTTGACCCAGAGTGAGTTTATCGGCTTCAGCTACTAGCAGGGCGGCTGCAGCTACGGCTCTTAGACAAGGTGGAAGTCCGCTGGCCACTGCATCCAATTGCTTAGACATATAGGCGACAGGTCTTTGCCATGATCCCAAGTACTGTGTCAATACTCCCACAGCCATTCTTCTTTGCTCATGTACATACAGGTAGAATGGTCGTGTGTGATCAGGTAGACCTAATGCTGGGGCACTCATCAAAGCCTTCTTCACATCTTCAAATGCCGTTTGCTGTTCTTGAGTCCATAAGAAGGGGTCGTGCTCTGTACCTTTGATAGCTGCATACAGAGGTTTTGCCAGTATCGCGTAGCTGGGAATCCATATCCTACAGAAGCCTGCTGCCCCCAAGAATTCTCGCACTTGTCTTCTATTCTTGGGTATCGGTATTTGGCACACAGCTTCTTTTCTCTCTGGCCCCATAATTCTTTGGCCTTCAGAGATATGGAATCCCAGATATTTGACAGTTGGCAAACACAACTGAGCCTTCTTTCTGGACACCTTGTATCCTGCCTTCCAGAGAATGTGTAGTAGATCGTGCGTTGCTTGCTGACATATTTCTTTTGTAACTGCTGCTATCAACAAGTCATCTACATATTGTAACAATACACACTCTCCTGGGATAGACTCGAAATCCAGTAGATCTTGACTTAGAGCTGAACCAAATAGGGTAGGTGAATTTTTAAACCCTTGGGGCAGTCTTGTCCAAGTCATTTGGCGTTTTGAGCCCGTCACAGCGTTTTCCCATTGGAAAGCGAAGATACATTGGCTTTCTGCGGCAATTCGGAGGCAAAAGAAGGCATCTTTGAGATCTAGGAATGTAAAGTAGGTAGCCCCGCCCGGAATTAAAGCAAGCAGGTTATATGGATTGGGCACAACTGGATGTATACTAACAACCGCATCATTGACTGCTCTCAAGTCCTGTACAGGTCGATACTCATCTGTACCGGGCTTTTGAACAGGCAGCAATGGGGTGTTCCAGGGGGAAGTACAGAATTTTAGGATACCATACCGTATGAACTTATCCAGATAAGATTGGATGTTCTTCTTAGCCTTCTGCGGGATGTGATATTGTCTTAGGCTCACTGGATAAACCCCAAGTTTTAGTTCGATTTTAATAGGTGGAATATTGCGGGCCAGTCCTGGTGGGTTGTTCTCTGCCCAAACTCCTGGTATGTTGAATAAGGATTCATCACTCCTAGGGTTTTTGCTAGTCAACGCTGTATAAAGTCGCCACTCTTCTTCCTTTGGTACGGATAATGTCATAATACCTGAAGGTCCATTAAACTTTAGAGATGTTGTTCCATTTGGTAGGAACGTAATCTGCGCTTGTAACTTAGATAGCATATCACGTCCCAGCAATTGGACTGGACATTCAGGCATATAAAGGAATTGATGTTTTACTACGTGGCCTCCCAATGTACAGAGTCGACTTTTAAGAACCGGTTTTGCAGCACTTCTTCCAGTTGCTCCTATTACAGTAATAGTTCTTCCAGATGGAGGAGCAACTAGATCAGTCACCACCGAATGTTCAGCACCAGTGTCGATCATGAACGCACTTCGTTTTCCCCCTGTTGATACATCGACCATAGGCTCCGCTCGACCAAGGGGGATGGAGCCCGGTCGGTATCAATAGTCTTCCATGACCGTGTCAGCCAATCCTACAAAGTCCCTACCTTCTCTATCGCGGGACCTTTGCGCTGCTGGAAAAGACCTATCTTCCCTAACACTTCCTCTGTTCCCATTGCTCCCTCTATTACCATTACTCCCTCCGGGGCCTCCTCTACCTCTCGCTCTGCCTCTAAAGTTTCCATAACCTGCCCTGGGTTGGTCTCTCTCGTACTGCTCTCTTTGCGGACACTCGTTCCTCCAATGCCCTTCTTCCTTGCAATACGCGCACTGATTCCTACTCAAAGGCTCCCTATTCCATCTACTATCGCCTCTATCTGGGCCCCGTCTATCTACGCCTGCGATCGCTACCGCTAGCATATCTGCCTTTTTACGCATCTTGCGCTCTTCCTCTTTCTTACTTTCTGTTTCCCTATTCATGTATACCTTATTCGCTACCTCCATTAATTGGGTAATAGACATACCTGCAAACCCTTCTAATTTCTGTAGCTTGCGCTTAATATCTCCGTAAGCTTGGCTGACAAAGGCGGAGTTCACCATTCGGGAGTTATCAGCGTCTTCCGGATTAAAGGGGGTATACAAGCGGTATGCCTCCAATAATCGGTCATAAAAGACACTGGGCGCTTCATCACTTTTCTGAATCACCTCAACTGTCTTCGACATATTTATGGCTTTCTTCCCTCCGGCTTTCATGCCAGCAATTATTGCGTCTCTATAGGCTCTGAGTTGAACCATATCTGCGCCATTTACATTCCAGTCGGGATCGGTGTTAGGGTAATGTGTTGCGGCCCATGCTGCCGGATTGGCTTGATTCAAGGCACGGGCTCTATCCTCTAGCGCTTTAATGGCCGCTTGATTAATCCTTGCCCTTTCCTCATTTTTAAACAAAGTCATTAATAACTGCTGGCAATCAGCCCATGTCGGGTTATGTGTCTGAACTATCGAGGTGAACAGATCGGTCATAGCTTGTGGTTTCTCAGTGTACGAGGAGTTGTGGGTCTTCCAATTCAAGAGATCGGTAGTCGTGAACGGGACATATACGAAGACTGGGTCAGCATGTGCCATTTGACCTGCGGCATCGATATAGGCTGACCCAGGATTCAGACGAAGAGGCATCTGATAATGTTTTAATTGTTGGGTACCGGTCAGTTGTCGGGTTAGTATAGGGCTACGTGAAGGGGCGTCAGTTAGAGGTTCCGGTCGGGGGGTAATAAAGCATGAGGATGTGGGAGCTTGGTTTTGGGAAAAGTTAGTAAATAGAACACTTCGAGCCGAGCTAGAAGAAGCTTGACCGGAAGTCTGAAGTGGCGCCAAATCAGGATATTCAGATCTAATGGGGGTTGGTTCTGGTTCCGGAAGGGGAGATTTAGTACGAGAGGGGGTGGATTCTGTACTGGAGGAGGAAGCGGAAGTGGATGGGGGCAATGGGGGAAGGGGTGCAGGACTTCCTGCATTTGCGTCACTTCCTCTTAAAGGAAAGTAAGGGGGCGGCAAAGGGATCTCGGACTCAGGGGGCATGTCCAGAATGGGCCTAACACCAGTCCTAGTGGACAAACAAGTCCTAGCCACCATGAGGCGACATTGCTCCTCGTGGCATGTCTGAATCCATTTTGGCGAGTCATTTACAGCCTGTCTCCAACAATCAATATAAGGAAACTGCCCGTAAAGTTCAGGCCTACCTGATACAGCCACGTGTACACGCTGTACCAGAGTTGGATCCAAACTGCCACGTGGTGGCCATGCCGCAACCAAAGTAGGCCACTCCCTAGTGCACAAAGTGACCAAACGTACAGGAGACATTTTAACCCCAAAATCACATGTTTTAAATCCCTTTTTAAAATGCTTCACCATACAACCTAAGGGATCCGGAATCGTTGACTCCGACGCGCCCATACTTATCAATGGAACGTCGTTGACAACGAATACTATGCACACGTTCTATTCAACAGTCACACCCGTTTCCTCTGGCAACAGCACCACGTGGTACGGTTACCAAGTGAAACGTACACGATAACACAATAAACACTCAAGGAATTCCCGTGCATACACAGCTGTTACACCAGTCACTAAATAATCAATATTATGCCCTTTGGCGAAACTATACAGTCACCCACGCTATAATTCTCTATATATGAATTACCCGTCTATAACACACCCCAGTAACATCGTCTTTTACAAATAGCGGTTACAGTACGGTTAGCATAGGTCAAAGCACAATTTAAGGTCACAATACAATTATTAGTGGTTATGGTGTTAAACATGCATTAGACGACAATGATTAGTACTTATATACAGTGTCAGTAAATATACAGGGTTATGGTACCGTGCACTATGATACAGCAACACACTATTAACACTCTCGCTAGACGGCTGAGCTCGCGCTATCTAACAAGATATACACTTTACTAACAATCTTTAACACATTTACAATCCCAACTAAACTATTGGCCAGTACCTTGAATGGACTACCTAAAACTATATACACCCGTTTTGGTTAGCCACACTGCCCAAGCACCACATATAGCGAGCTAGAGGACTGAATTTACACAGGCGCCTCTTAGTCGATTACTATCAAAAATCTAGTGGGTTCCAAATTTACACGCCTTCCCACTTAGCCAAGATAGGTTGAGAGCTAGCGAACCGAATTTACACAGGCGCCGCTTAGTCTCCCGGTCCCTCCGACCTAGCGAACGTAATATACACCCTAGAACGCTAGTCTAGACAAGACACCGGTGTCCGGCTAGGGCTATTTACACAGGACCCCGCCTGACTAACCAAATCAAACGGTCTTAATAAAGAGCGTTCGATTGAGCGGTGCGCCTTCGCTCCTTCCCTCCGACAGAGGGGGCAGATTCCTTACACAGATTTAAACCCCTTTTGGGCCTACCGCACAATCGGTATACCCCTAGTGGGTCTGCCGTCTAAAACAGCAGTTGTCTTACCTCCTCGTTCCTGAACCTGAGTTCACACTCATCGACGGGGACACCCCAGCACTTCTTACGTAGAGGCCGATGATCTCCTGGACAACAGACCAGTGGCGCCGAGACGAAGGGAGGTCCACGCAGAAGATCAGGGGTGCAGCCGTAGAGAACGTGGGCAAAGATAGACCGTCTCACGCCTCTGCCTCTCAGCTACCGTTGAACGATGAGCTTCCCGGCCAATGCACCAAATGATACCGGAGAAACTGACGGAAGCAAAGCACAGAGAGATGGACACAGGTTTCTTCAGGAAGGAAGAGATTCTTTATTGGATCACCGATCGGGACTCAGAGGGACTAGTGTCACCAAAATACAGCAAGTTCTGAGCCCCGGACAATAGTGCAGGCTCCTTATATAGGCACATAACTCCTCCCATATTAAGCTCCACCCGCACATTCTCTTGACCAATCAATACAAATAAGAATTAACTTCCTGCTTGACCGCATGGCTTGTCCAGCACAATGGAGGAGGGGAATACTATATCCTGTATTCTTGCACATGCTCCGTACACTACTGATCGTATCTTGCCTCGTGCAACCAACTGATCGATACGTCAGCATGTGCACGTACACATGCCACGTGGTAATCTCGGCCTACTAAATTTATTTTTACCGAGATTCCACCACACCTGCTTCAATAAATTCAATGGTGGGGGCGGAGCTAAGTGCCATCTAACTGCTGCAGGGGAAGCAGGAAGGAGTCCCTGCTTCCCCCAACAACCAGAATCCAGGACCTGCACTGCCTGTCTGCCTCCACAAGGAACAGAGGTAACTATGTGATTGTCTGCTTGTGTGTGTGTGTGTGTCTGTGTGTGTGGCTGTCTTCCTGTGTGTGTGTGACTCTGTGTGTGTGTGTGTGTGTGACTGTCTGCCTGTGTTTGTGTGTGACTGTCTGTGTGTGAAACATAGAAACATAGAATGTGACGGCAGATAAGAACCATTCCGCCCATCTAGTCTGCCCAATTTTCTAAATACTTTCATTAGTCTCTGGCCTTATCTTATAGTTAGGATAGCCTTATGCCTATCCCACGCATGCTTAAACTCCTTTACTGTGTTAACCTCTACCATTTCAGATGGAAGGCTATTCCATGCATCCACTACCCTCTCAGTAAAGTAATACTTCCTGGTATTATTTTTAAACCTTTGTCCCTCTAATTTAAGACTATATCCTCTTGTTGTGGTAGTTTTTCTTCTTTTAAATATAGTCTCCTCCTTTACTGTGTTGATTCCCTTTATGTATTTAAATGTTTCTATCATATCCCCCCTGTCTCGTCTTTCCTCCAAGCTATACATGTTAAGATCCTTTAACCTTTCCTGGTAAGTTTTATCCTGCAATCGATGAACCAGTTTAGTAGCCCTTCTCTGAACTCTCTCTAAGGTATCAATATCGTTCTGAAGATACGGTCTCCAGTACTGCGTACAATACTCCAAGTGAGGTCTCACCAGTGTTCTGTACAATGGCATGAGCACTTCCCTCTTTCTACTCATAATACCTCTCCCTATACAACCAAGCATTCTGCTAGAATTTCCTGCTGCTCTGTTACATTGTCTGCCTACCTTTAAGTCCTCAGAAATAATCACCCCTAAATCCCTTTCCTCAGATGTTGAGGTTAGGACTCTATCAAATATTCTGTACTCTGCCCTTGGGTTTTTACGTCCAAGATGCATTATCTTGCACTTATCCCCATTAAATGTCATTTGCCACAACTCTGACCATTTTTCTAGTTTACCTAAATCATTAGCCATTTGGCTTATCCCTCCTGGAACATCAACCCTTCTACATATCTTAGTATCATCAGCAAAAAGACATACCTTACCATCAAGACCTTCTGCAATATCACTAATAAAAATATTAAAGAGAATGGGTCCAAGTACAGATCCCTGAGGTACCCCACTGGTGACAAGCCCAAGCTTTGAATATACTCCACTGACTACAACCCTCTGTTGCATGTCACTCAGCCACTGCCTCACCCATTCAACAATATTGGAATCCAAACTTAAAGATTGCAGTTTATTGATAAGCCTTCTATGTGAAAAAAATAGGACATTCAGATATTTTCTGGGGGATGTTACTTTTACCCAATTTAATAGGATGCATTTTGTTTACGTTAAGGACTGAGTCAGCCCTGCTGGGAATTGAACCTGTGAGCACCAAGAGATGATTTTTTTTCTGATGAAGCATTAGCTCACTGAGCTATCACACCACACGTGTGTGACTGTCTGTGTGTGTGACTGTCTGTGTGTGTGTGTGTGTGTGTGTGTGTGACGGTCTGCCTGTGTGTGTGTGTGTGTGTGGCTGTCTGCCTGTGTGTGTGTGACTGTCTGCCTGTATGTGTGTGGCTGTCTGCCTGTATGTGTGTGGCTGTCTGCCTGTGTGTGTGACTGTCTGCCTGTGTGTGTGTGACTGTCTGTGTGTCTGCCTGTGTGTGTCTGTGTGTGTCTGTGTGTCTGCCTGTGTGTGTCTGTATGTGTCTGTGTGTGTCTGTGTGTGTCTGTGTGTGTCTGCCTGTGTGTGTCTGTGTGTGTCTGTGTGTGTGTGTGACTGTCTGCCTATGTGTGTGTGTGTGTGACTGTCTGCCTGTGTGTGTGTGTGTTTGTGTGCGACTATGACTGTCTGCCTGTGTGTGTGTGTGAGTGTGACTGTGACTGTCTGCCAGTGTGTGTGTGTGTGTGTGTGTGTGTGTGACTGTCTGCCAGTGTGTGTGTGTGTGTGTGTGTGTGACTGTCTGCCTGTGTGTGTGTGTGACTGTCTGCCTGTGTGTGTGTGTGTGGCTGTCTGCCTGTGTGTGTGAGACTGTGTGTGACTGTGTGTGGCTGTCTGCCTGTGTGTGACTGTCTGCCTGTGTGTGTGTGTGACTGTCTGCCTGTGTGTGTGTGGCTGTCTGCCAGTGTGTGTGTGACTGTCTGCCAGTGTGTGTGTGGCTGTCTGCCAGTGTGTGTGTGGCTGTCTGCCAGTGTGTGTGTGTGACTGTCTGCCTGTGTGTGTGTGTGTGTGAGAGTGTGGCTGTTTGCCTCTGTGTGTTTGGCTGCCTGCCTGTGTGTTTGTGTGTGGCTGTCTGTGTTTGAATGCCTGCCTGTGTGTGTGGCTGTCTGCCTGTGTGTGTTTGTGTGTGCGTGTGTGGCTGTCTGCCTGTGTGTGTTTGCGTGACTGCCTATGTGTGACTGTCTGGGCAGACTAGATGGGCCGACTGGTTCTTATCTGCCGTCACATTCTATGTCTGTGTGTGTGTTTGTGTGTGGCTGTCTGTGTGTGACTGCCTGTGTGTGTTTGTGTGTGTGTGTATGGCTGTCTGCCTGTGTGTGTGTGTGACAGGGTGTGTGGGAAGGGTGTGTGGGATGGGACACTGACACTTAACTACCCACATATACCCCTATATTTTATGTTGTTTTTCTCCTTTTCTTTTCTCTTCAATTTGGGGCCATTTTAGCCCACGTAGAAAACGGTTTCTAAAGTTCTTATTGTTTTACGTTGAACCCGGATCTTAAGCATTGCATTTTTTAATAAAAAATAAATAAAAATGTTTTTTTTTATTATTTTATTTTCATTTTCATGCACCAATGGTTATAGATGGACGCATACCTGCTCCCTTTTGTGCCAAATCAGGCCAAATTCCGCAGAACACATACACCTACCCTAACCAAGAGTTCCAAATCTCCCCCACTATATTGCTACGAAATCCGCTTGCTGTGCTGCCACACTTTGGAATAACTCCACCACACCCTCTTCCCCCCATTGCCCCATAGGTTAGGGAGCCCACAGATAGGTCAAGACATACATAATGGCACCTGACATCTCTGAATCACATAACATCCTGACCTGATGATAACCCACGAATAGTTAACAGATATACAATAGAATGACCACCATAGACGTGCTTTCTACCCATCTGCATACAATGTATTTCCTAGGCCTGCCAAGCCCTTTTTTGTTTTACAGTTGCCACCATGTAAATCACAGACATCAGTGGCTAACACATAGGCAATACAAGCAGTAACGAACCACCCACACGAATACTGAATCACCCTCTTATACCGCCACCACCATGCCTAGTCACAATACACTAGTTTAAGAGTAACTTTACTCCCAGCACTAGACCACCTCGCTAAGATGCGCACCGAGGCCACGGCAGCCGGATAACCCTGGATGCCACACATCGTAGCAGACTCAACACCCTAGCCTAGAGAACACACGTTTACTAGAATAGCTTGACTTTATTATTGTAAAATTATGCTGTCGCTTTGAAGACAATGCTTATGTTTTATTATGTTTCCTCTACAATGTTAATGTCATGGTATTGTTAACGTGAAAATATTGTCATGCACGGCAAAATAAAGAATTTAAAAAAATTAAAAAAATTAAAAAAAATTAATAAAATAATAATAATAATTATTATTATTTTTTAGACACCTCCCTGCATTTATACCTTTTGGATGCAGGGGGATGGCTTCCTGGGCTGGCTCAGGATGATGGAAGTCTGAGGCCATCTGCAAGTGCTCTCCCTCCTCCCCTTTCTGTGCCTCTCTTCCTCCCAGCACTGGGTGTTGACATTAAAGGCGCCCAGTAATGCTGCTATAGGGCCACTGCAACCGACCAGCCTGTCTATCCAGATGGACCGTTGGGCGCCCAAAGTCTGCAAGCCCGAGTGCAGCTGTATCATAGTGCCCTATTAGCTTCTACCAACTGCATGTGCGGATGTATACATAAATCACACCACAAGATTCAGCCAGACAGGCCAAAACCACTACAATGACCATTCTAAATGTATTATACCATACAATCAAAACCCCTTACTAACAAAATTAACAATTTGTTGAACGCAAAAGAAAAAAATAAATCACAAATCAATAAAACAGTTCTAAATCAGTGAATCAAAGTGGGTGTAAGTGGCAATGGCAGTAGCAGCTAAGCAAGAGGAACTTTAACTTTCTTATTAAATTCACCGGTTGATGAGTGATGAGACTGTTCATGTTCAACCTGCCTCTGTTGACTACTTGCACTATCCTTACCATCAAAATGATCTGCTTAAGGGTGATGGTATTAGTCGAGGAAGCACCGCTGGATGTTCGTGGTGACAGCTGCGCAGCATCAGATACTGCACGAGTGGACCCGCTACCTGCCTTAGCTTTTTTTTGTTCTGCTGCTTTTCTCAGCAGTGCAGACCTGCAGTGTCTTTTTAGATGTTGCATCATATCGGCACTAATGAGATAACCCATAATCCTCCCCCCTCCCTCACTTCTTTGTCACACAATTTTCACTTCCCAAGTCAGCCTTCTTGAAGGCACTCAAAATTATCCCAAATATTGCTTTGATGGTGCAATAGAGTACTCTCATCCCTTTGCTTCACTTCTGCTGAAAATGCGGGTGGATTTGCATCACTGGCAGTGGAAGCTGTTGCAACATTAACCTAAAATATTGATGGTGGTGTTTTTATTTTGTCTTCTTACAATAAACATGGTAAACTAACAATTTTTTCAATACAATGTTTGAGTTGAAACATGGGTTGGTGCTTGGTACATTTACTACTGTAACGTTAGTGTTTGATTTTAAGAAATACTACAAGGCACAACACAGCTTACACTGGAAAGAAAACACTCAGAAAAATGTTTTTCTTACCACAAACACCTGTAAAATTGTAAGTTGGTAATTCTAACTTGGTGTGTTAAGCAGTAGGCAAAGCACTAAATGCCAGTCTCACACTAGGATCAATGAAACTGTCTATCTCCTATCTCTCACATAAGTGCAACTAGCAGTAGCTAGCTGGATACAGCAGTAACATTAACCTAGTCTCACACTAGGATCAATGACACATTCACCACTCCCATACAAGCACAGCAATGGATTATAATTGATCCATCACTCAGAATAGTATCACACCTAGGACTAAGGACAACGTTTAACCGGACTTAAGAATGGCCGGACTTAACGTACCGGAGAATAGTCAAAATACTTGGGACACAGAAAGTGACACACGATGACGAAAGCCAGAAGTCAAGAATACCAGAAATCAGGTTAGTCAAAACAAAGCCAAAGTCAAATACCAGAAAAAACACGAGCAGGAACACACTCTTGGATAACCAGCTAGTGGAAACTACTACAGAGCACTGACCCAAAGGTAATTTGAGTTTAAATAACCCTCTTGAGGCTGTAATTCGTTTTCTCTGGCCTCTGACCCCAAAACGTTTGTGCGCGTCTATGACGTGACATCGCACGCACGTTGGCGACATCTTTGATGTGGGCGAAGATGAGTTTCCTAATAAAACTGGAACCGCAGTGGCCCGTGTCTCTAGGAATGTCGTACTCGCTGGGGACCGGAACAGAAGGAGGTCGGGCAGCGGTTTGCCGCTACCAAGCTAAGTATACAATATCTCTGTCAGCGTGACCGCTTAGTTTATGTGCGGCCACGTCGGCAGAAGAACGGGGAGCCGTGACATGGTAAAACACACCATCATTGGTGGTCTACCTCCCTTAATAGCTCCAGTCAATGTGTCTAAAATAATCCTGCTTGGAAGAATATAGTGCTTTATTGCTCCTCTTTGTTCCCTCTATTAGTCAGTGTCCCTTGACCTGTGAATGAAATTAACATTTAGTGCTGTCCTCTAACCATCAATCATCCTATTTTTCTACCTCTTGATTAGACAGAAGACACAGCCCACATGGATAAATAAATAAAGACACAGCTTCTTCCCTATTCAATCACCCTTTTTCTGGCACCAGGAACAGAGCTCTGAATCACAAATCAAAATAAACAAGCTCGTCCATTGTGCAAATTGCTTATTTCATGATTAGTCACTATAACAGTTTAGAAATCAGAAAGAGAGAGAGAGTTAACTGCGGTTCGAAAAGAAACAAATCTCCAAGTCTAAAAATGAACTGTGATAAAAACACAAACAACTTAGCTGAAGAATATGATATTGCAAAAACAATCACCAAGCACCTAAACAATTTAGTACTGGTAACCTGAAGATATTAGAATAAATCATTGTTTTTTGTTTTTTTTCAAGAGTAAAACATATTGGTTATTGAAATAGTAACTTTCAAAATATATTGACTAAATATACTTTTTACCTTTTGTGCGGGTGAAAATATTGGAAGTTGTATGGTGTCAACTTCATACTTTGTCACATAATCATGCTCCAGAAGATGATGGAAAATATTATCTATGTGTTTGTGGATTATTCTGACAATCTGTGGTCGTTCAGACTTCAGATACAGTGAAAACTGAGAAAAATCTTTAGGAACGTTCAGATTAAACTCATCAAGTGATCCATCTTCAATTTTACGAAAAGCATCTAAGAAGAGCTTGCAGTTCTTTTCACCTTTGCAGGTGATAATATCAAGTAGTTCTCTGACCAGTTTTGACAAGGGCTGACCCAAGATATTGACATGTTCATATTCTTCCCAGTTAATGACATCCCATGATAGCAGAAAGTCCAGCAAACGTTCGTATTTCTCTGCAGATCCTCCAGCCAAAGTGGACACAAAATTGTCTCTCTGAGTACTGACAGATTGCAGTGCACACATCCCACATCCTGATCATTCAGATGTTTCAGGTATACAGTACAGGAGAATGCATGTGTTCCAAATTAAAGAGATGGAAAATCTGAAAGTGTATGAAAAAATATTTTCTTAATTACTTAACGTCTGTTCACAGATAAAACTTATTGAACATATGTTACAAAAAGTAAACTGTTCCCACTTGGTTTAGATTATAAAACAATATACATACATCGAGAACATGGTATTGTATAGCTTATATACCTGTACAAATGGAAAGCTGTATTTTTTATTACTAATACGAACACTGAAATATAATAAAGTTCCTTCTCCTTTGTACATATACTGGTACTATTCCACAATGTATGTGACACCATTATTGTAGTGCATATACTAAATCCAAAACCTGGCTCAAACTTCAGATACACAATAAATGATTTCACTTATGTTTAGGAGCATATATTAAGGGTATTGCTGACATGACCAATAATTACACAGACTTTACAAAAGGATCAACACACATCTATAAAACAAACTTAAAAACTAGGAGCTTATGAAAGTCTGACAAGGGCGGCAGTGGGGCAATTGCCCCCATGACTCTTGCACTCCTAAAGAGCCATACTCCACTCTCACCTCCAGCTATGCTACTTTCCCCCCTTGTTTGGTGGCTGTCACCCTTGCTGTGCTATTGTGTATTTGTACCCCATCTCCTCTAGACTGTAAGCTCGTTTGAGCAGTGTCCTCATCTACCTGAAGTGTAATGGTCTCATTTATTGTAAATTTGCCCCACTTTTAGAATATTGTAAAGCTCTGCGGAATTAGTTGGTGCTACATAAATACCAATAATAATAATAATGACTCACAATCATATAGGTGTTGAGGGCTGCAACCGTAAAGCACTATTTTCTGCTTATTAAGTGAGCTTTCCAATTTAATGGCACAGGACTGAAAACAAGAGGCAGCAGACAGAAATTGTGCCAGGTACTTGTAGTTGCAAGAAAAAGTATGCAAACCCTTTGGAATGATATGGATTTCTGCACAAATTGGTCATAAAATGTGATCTGATCATCATCTAAGTCACAACAATAGACAATCACAGTCTGCTTAAACTAATAACACACAAAGAATGAAATGTTGCCATGTTTTTATTGAACACACCATGTAAACATTCACAGTGCAGGTGGAAAAAGTATGTGAACCCTTGGGTTTAATAACTGGTTGAACCTCCTTTGGCAGCAATAACTTCAACTAAATGTTTCCTGTAGTTGCAGATCAGATGTGTACAACGGTCAGGAGTAATTCTTGACCATTCCTCTTTACAGAACTGTTTCAGTTCAGCAATATTCTTGGGATGTCTGGTGTGAATCGCTTTTTTTTTTTTAAATTCTTTATTTTTCTTGTGCATATTCAAGAACATACATTTAGTCTTGCAGCGCCCCAACAGCATCTGCAGGCTTATCATGAACATTAACGTATTCTGTCATATGGTTGGCTAGCATAGCTTTAAAATGTTGTAACATGAGAAACAGACAACTAGAAACTGTTCTATAACGTATAGGTTATGCATTAAGGAATTCCATTTATGAATTGCAAGATAAGGACCATTAGTTACATGCTTAATTTACACGCATCTTAGAGTAAAGTGTTAGACATTTGCTAGTAGGGATCCGACTAATTCTCACCGAGCCGGTTAATCTATGAGTTTCGCTGGATTGCTTATACATGTATAGTGGCGATATAGTACGTCTCAATTCTATAGCTAGTCTCCGTATAGTGCATAGGTGAATCGCGTGTAGTAGTGTTGGTGTAATGATATTGACTTGGTATATTTACATCTTATCAGCAAGTACATAAAATAAAATAAAGTTAGTCAATGGGCTAAGCCTCTTGACCCTGAGGCATTGGGGGGGGGGGGGGGCATGGGCAGTGTGCAGTTGCACTGCCTTAAAGGCACAGGGCAGTGCGTGCCATGTCTAAGAATAAACAAAAAAAGACAGGTGAGACATAACTTGGTGTAGTGGGCAGAACATACAATCATTAAACATTAACATAATAATATAGCAAGATTTGGAGGTCTCTGAGTTAGTCAGTCCAGGGTTCACGTCGCGGGTCCTGGGTGCGGAGAGTCCGCCCTTGTGGTATTGTTAGAGAGTCCCAGTGTGGACAGCAAGGCCGGTCCTTCTTCCACGTTGGTAATTTTGTAGTGTTGTTCGTCTTTGGTCACCCATAGCGCTCTGGGGGTCGCCCATCTGTAAACTAGACCCGCTGCTTGCAGGGTGGTGGTCACGGGCTGCATGCTCTTGCGCCAAGATAATGTGTCTCTGCTTAAGTCCTGGAAGAATGTAATTTGGTGTGTTTCAAAGTCATAGGGCGCTTTCCCTTTCATGGCTGTTATCAGGGCTATTTTGTCCGTCAAGGTTTGGCATCGTAGAATTATATCTCGTGGGGCTGACTTAGGTGCCCTTAGGGGTTTAGCTATGCGGTATACGCCGTCAAACGTAAAGTGTTTTGACAGCCTGTTGGGGATGAGCGAGGCCACTAGGCGCCTTACGAAGTGGGGTAGTTCCTCCAATGGCACCTTTTCTGACAC
This sequence comes from Pelobates fuscus, assembly GCF_036172605.1. Taxonomy (NCBI): domain Eukaryota; kingdom Metazoa; phylum Chordata; class Amphibia; order Anura; family Pelobatidae; genus Pelobates; species Pelobates fuscus. The sequence continues at coordinate 44,889,779 of NC_086328.1, forward strand.
CCCCCTGATCTTGACGTTCTTTCTTCTACCCCTGTCGTCTAAGATGCTGACTTGCCTGGAGACGTTATCCTGTATTGTCTGCATCTGGGTAACTGTGTCTTTAAGTGAGTTTAGTGCCTGGCTCAGGTCTGTCACCTCTTGTGCTGTGGCCTGTGTTCGGGCTGATACTGCCTGTACCTCTGCTGCTAACCCTTTCAGGTCTGCTTGCCACATTAATTGTAGGTTACCTTGTAGTCCTGCCAGCATGGACTGGATGTCATTTTTAGTCGCTGGGGCTAGTCCATCAGCTGCCTGTGCTTTTATGTTGCCTGTGTCTGCCCCTGTAGTGCTGTGTTCTGAGCCTTCTTCCTCAGATCTTACAGGTGAGGCTGCTGTGATCGTGCGGGCCTGTGCGGGTGGAGGGTGTTGCAGCATGCTGTCTATGCTCCGGTTAGGCGTGGAGGTACTTGCTGCCGGTTTGTTGGACCTCCGACCCATCTCTTCAGTTGTGTGGGAGTCTGCCTCTATTAGTTGTGGGCTCTGTCCGAGCCACGCTGTCAGCTCCCGGGTGAGGTACTGGTCGCGTGTGCGGTAGGCCCCTTGGCTCTTAACGCGGCGTTTCGTGCCCGGCTGCTGAAAGAACGGCATCTGCGTGTTCGGCAGGGTGTTAGGAAGCTGTTCCGGGCGGCTGTTTTAGGCGATGGGCTGCGGGTGTGCCGGTTTTTCCCCGTTTTTTGCGCCGGCCGTGTGGAGCTTTTGCAAATGGCGACTGCCTCGCTGTGCCGCTAGCTCCGCCCCCCGTGAATCGCTTTCTTGAGGTCATGCCACAGCATGTCAATCGGGTTGAGGTCAGGACTCTGACTGGGCCACTTCAGAAGGTGTATTTTCTTCTGTTTAAGCCATTATGTTGTTGATTTACTTCTATGCTTTGGGTCATTGTCCTGTTGCAACACCCATCTTCTGTTGAGCTTCAGCTGGTAGACAGATGGCCTTAAGTTCTCCTGCAAAATGTCTTGATATATTTGGGAATTCATTTTTCCAGCAATCCGTCCAGGCCCTGACGCTGCAAAGCAGCCACAAACCATGATGCCCCCACCACCATACTTCACATTTGGGATGAGGTTTTGATGTTGGTGTGCTGTGCCTCTTTTTCACCACACATAGTGTTGTATGTTTCTTCCAAACAACTCAACTTTGGTTTCATCTGTCCACAGAATATTTTGCCAGTACTGCTGTGGAACATCCAGGTGCTCTTGTGCAAACTGTAAACGTGCAGCAATGTTTTGTTTGGACAGCAGTGGCTTCCTCTGTGGTATCCTCACATGAAATCCATTCTTGTTTAGTGTTTTACGTATTGTAGATTCACTAACAGGGATGTTAGCATTTGCCAGTGACTTTTGTAAGTCTTTAGCTGACACGCTAGGATTCTTCTTCACCTCATTGAGCAGTCTACGCTGTGCTCTTGCAGTCATCTTTACAGGACGGCCACTCCTAGGGAGAGTAGCAGCAGTGCTGAACTTTCTTCATTTATAGACAATTTGTCTTACCGTGGACTGATTAACAGCAGGGCAGCTGTAACCAACACCTCCAATCTTATCTCAGTGATTGGACTCCAGTTGGCTGACATCTCACTCCAATTAGCTCTTGGAGATGCCATTAGTCTAGGGGTTCACATACTTTTTCCACCTGCACTGTGAATGTTTACATGGTGTGTACAATACAAACATGGCAACATTTCATTCTTTGTGTGTTATTAGTTTAAGCAGACTGTGATTGTCTATTGTTGTGACTTAGATGATGATCAGATCACATTTTATGACCAATTTGTGCAGAAATCCATATCATTCCAAAGGGTTCACATACTTTTTCTTGCAACTGTAGGTTTGAAATCTACACAGAGCTCCATCTCCACCTCTCCGACAATGAGGCAACAAGGCAACAAGGGGCAACAAGGGGACCATTCTTTATTCCAGGCTGCCATACATTATCAGACCCCATCCACTCATCATAATGTCCGGCTTCTTAAGATTAAGACATATATTGAGCATTTGAAAGCATACATATTTTAGTTGCAAAATTGTAGTGAACTGAAAATTAATTACAACATTTAGGTGACTGGAGTGTATTGAAAAAATATTCTTTAAAGACACAGATTGACAATTTACTCAAATTTTTGCAATTTGGATTTACAGTTAATTCATATTTGGTATTTAATTCTTTTAAACCATCAATGTGATGGACAGTGAAAAGATGAAAAAAAGATAATATATGTTAAAGAAACTAAGAAAGCATGGAGCCAAGTGAATACATCTAGTTTGTGTGTTTAGTATAGTTATAGCCAGTACAGTTTGTTTATTCAGTAAATCGTGAGCTCTGTTGAGTGGGCAATGTGTGAATATTATCATGTTCTATTATATGTTATTAAATTAAATGTATGTTGTGTTTTTATTGTATTCCTTTGAGCAAACAAGGGAAGATAACTCTGATGTGCAGCAGTTGCTGACGGTATGTTTTCAGTTTTCTTTTTCCTCTAATAGTCACCAATTTTTCCTCTCCCTAAATTCACACCCTTTACCTGGATATCTCTGCTATGTCTTAAATGTGAGGCTCCAGGTTTTGGCTTGTTGTTATTCTGGTATGCTGATGTATGATATCAATCATGCACATTTTTGAATATCATGGGTCTTTGTTCTACGTATAAAATATAAAGCCCTTTGATAAAACTGTAGTGTTTTCTTATGGAAGAAAGATAATCATTAAAGGGGGGGGGGGGGGGGGACGACAACTTATTTTTCTCCATATACTCAATAACAAGGAATAAGTCTATTTTTACTTCCTCAATTCATGTCACTATGTTCAGGAAATGTTGTATTTCCTGTTGCAAAAAGAATTGCAAAAGGGATCATATTTGGGAATTAAATTTTATATTAGATCCTAAACTATTCTTACTTTTAATTTGCAATACAGAGGGATAGTGAGCAGGGCTGGAATTACATCACAAGCGCCTGTAGGCACAGAATTCTCAAGTGCCCCCAAATCCCACCCTTCCAAACTAATAAAATAAAAAGGATTGTATTTAGTATTTACACACACATAAAGAGTGAGTGTGTATAGTGTGTGTGCATGTGTAGCAGTGTGTGTAAATGTCTGAGTGCATGTCTGTGTGTATGTATTCCTGAGAATGTGCATCCATTTGATTATAGTGTGAGTAGCCATATGTGTGTGGGTAACACTTATTTGTGTGTGTAAAAGTGTGAATCAATGCATCTCTATCAGGAAAGTTCAGTATCTTCATGCACTCTGCGCAGCACTTTTCCAGAAAGCGCCTCTAGTAACCAACTGTGTGTGTGTGTGTATCTGTGTGCATGTCAGTGTTTGCATCTGTTTTTCTGTATGTGTGTTCCTGTATTTTTGTGTATCTGTATTTGTATCTGCATGTGTGTAATGTGTGTTTGTGTATCTGTCTGTGTCAGTGTGTATTTGTATTTCTATGTATCTGCACGTGTGTATCTATGTATCTGCATGAAAATCAGTGTGTGCATATGTGTATGTATGTGTATAATCATACATCTCAGCATCTCACCAACACTAAATACACACAAATTCAAATGTCAACATTCCATACAAATACACCTCTGCATTTAAACATCAAAACTGCATACAAACACACCTCTGCATCTTTGTCAGTGCGTGCAGATTTGTGTCTGTGTATCTGCATGTGTGTCAGTGTGTACACCTGTGTGTTTGTGTATCTGTCTGTGTCAGTGTGTATTTGTATTTCTATGTATCTGCATGTGTGTATCTATGTATCTGCATGAAAATCAGTGTGTGCATATGTGTATGTATGTGTATAATCATACATCTCAGCATCTCACCAACACTACATACACACAAATTCAAATGTCAACATTACATACAAATACACCTCTGCATTTAACCCCTTAAGACCGGAGGGCGTACAATTACGTCCTTTTTTAAGCGGCTCTAAACGCCGCCGGGCGTAATTGTACGCCTTCCGTTTTTTTTTTTTAACGGAACAGCGATCGCGGTTGGGGGGGACACCCAGGGAATCCCCGCGGCACGTCCGCCCTCTTCAGCCCCCCCAGGCCATGTGAGAATCACATGGCCGGTATAGCTGGCTGCAGCAATGCCAGCAGGGGGACTAACTATAATGACAGTTAGTCCCCCTGCTGGCTGGAACTAAAATAAAATAAGTGTAAAAAAAAAATTATATACTTATGATCTAAGTATATATATATACACAAATACATACACACACACATACACCGTCAAGGTATATTTTACTATTAATATATATATAATTATATATTAATATCAAATTACACGTAGACTGATAATGATTTTATATATATATATATATATATATATATATATAATTATTATTATTATATATATATATTTATATATAATATAAAAAAATGTAAATACGTAAAAAATTAAATAAAAAAAATATTACATAAATATATGTGTAGAATTAATATACCGTATATACTCGAGTATAAGCAGAGTTTTTCAGCACATTTTTTGTGCTGAAAAACCCCAACTCGGCTTATACTCGAGTCAGAGTCTGTATTATGGCAATTTGCATTGCCATAATACAGACAATGGGGGCTGTGGGGGCTGCAGAGAGATGTTACTTACCTTTCCTGCAGCTCCTGTCAGCTCTCTCCTCCTCCGCCGGTCCGTTCAGCACCTCGGTCAGCTCCCAGTGTAAATCTCGCGAGAGCCGCGGCTCTCGCGAGATTTACACTGTGAGCTGACAGAAGAGCTGAACGGACCGGCGGAGGAGGAGAGAGCTGACAGGAGCTGCAGGAAAGGTAAGTAACATCTCTCTGCAGCCCCCACAGCCCCCATTGTCTGTATTATGGCAATGCAAATTGCCATAATACAGACTCTGACTCGAGTATAAGCCGAGTTGGGGTTTTTCAGCACAAAAAATGTGCTGAAAAACTCTGCTTATACTCGAGTATATACGGTATATTAATTCTACACATATATTTATGTAATATTTTTACATAATTAGGTATCCTAATTAATTACAATTAGCGGGACCTGCCTGACAACCGATGCCGAAAGTATAGGGAATTTAATTTGCTAGCACTATATTTAACCCCATAACTTTCCAAGACACCATAAAACCTGTACATGGGGGGTGCTGTTTTACTCGGGAGACTTTGCTGAACACAACTATTAGTGTTTCAAAACAGTAAAATGGATTACAACCATGATATCGCCAGTAAAAGTGACGTTTTCTGCATTTTTCACGCACAAACAGAACTTACACGGACGATATTATTGCTGCAATACTTTTACTGTTTTGAAACACAATTATTTGTGTTCAGCGAAGTCTCCTGAGTACAACAGTACCCCTCATGTACAGGTTTTATGGTGTTTTCAAAAGTTACAGCGTCAAATATAAGGCTTGTGTTTCATTTTTTTCACATTAAAATTCGCCAGATTGCTTACGTTGCCTTTGTGACCCTATGGTAGCCCAAAAATGAAAATTACCCCTATGATGGCATAGCATTTGCAATAGTAGACAACCCAAGGTATTGCAAATGGGGTATGTCCAGTCTTTTTTAGTAGCCACTCAGTCACAAACACTGGCCAAAATTGGCGTTTTTTGCATTTTTCACACACTTTGGTTTCGCTAACTTTGTACAGTGTTTGTGACCAAATGGCTACTAAAAAAGACTGGACATACCCCATTTGCAATACCTTGGGTTGTCTACTATTGCAAATGGTATGCCATTATTGGTGTAAATTTAATTCCTGGGCTACTATACAGTCTCAAAGGCAACGTAACCAATTTGGCGAATTTCAGTTTCAAATGTAACGTGCTATATTTGACCCTGTAACTTCACAAAACACCATAAAACCTGTACATAGGGGGTACTGTTTTACACATGAGACTTTGCTGAATACAAATATGTGTATTTTATTGCAGTAAAAGTAAACAGTATTATGACATTGACAGTTAAAATGTCATGTAGAACTAAAAAAATAACAAGATTTCTTATTTTCTCCCATTTTTTTCATATTAATTATGTTTTATAGCTAAATATTTGATATTAAATGAAAGCCCTGTTTCCCCTGAATAAAATGATATATAATAAGGGGGGTGCATTTAATATGAAAGAGGTGAATTACGGTTGGACAGACATATAGCGCAAATTCCAGGTTTTGTTTACGTTTTGTTTACAACTTGTACATTTGGCTCAGTCCTTAAGGGGTTAAACATCAAAACTGCATACAAACACACCTCTGTATTAAGACAACAACAATATACATACACACACTCCTGCATTCAAAAAAACAACACTACACACAAATGCATTTAAAACGTCAACACTACATTAAACCACACCACTACTTTCACTCACACATAACCAATACAAAAACATGCTTACATTCAAACACACAAATACTTCAGTGCTGAATACAAGTGTGCAAGTATGGACAAATGGTAGATCCCCAGCTGGCAGAGCATTGAGGGAGTTGTACAACAGATTGGGATTTACCTTTTGGCCACCTGTGTTCATTAGTTCCACCACTAGATCACAAAACGTTTTCTTAGTTATTTGCTCTATTCTTGTCTTTATACACTGTTTAAATATATCAGTACAAGATATAATTGATAGACTAAGCAGTCAATACAGTAGTTACTAAACCAATCCTTAAAACCCACCAACAGTCAAGGTTTTATCAGTATCTACAAACTGGAATAAATAAAGGGAAATACATAAATCCTGGTGTGAGCAGGAGTTGAATGTGTACCTTTGGCTGACTAGTTGCAGTCTGTACAGCAGTATGTGGGTAACTGTGCGTAGAGGTGTGGCTAACTGTGTGTGTACCTTTGATTTCTGAGTTGCCCAGTTCTCTCCCTTTTCTTGACCAGTCCTCCCCCTCTCCCACGCAGATTGCTGTGTTCAGTTTGAGGGATTGGAGCTATACACAGCTCAGGTTCCTCAGACTAAATGCAGTGATCCTGGGGTCCTAAAACAGCTGACACAAAACAGGAGGTAGGGAGAGGGATTTTAACAGGCAGAGTTAGTGACCCTACAGGATACGTACCAGTAGGCAGGTGCCTAAAGGGAATTCTGGCCCTGAAAACGAGGAGCGGGCGCAGTCACACAGGATTTGTCTCTTGCATCAGTGGTAAACTGCTAATTGTAAGAGTTTTGGGGGGCAGAGATCTTACAATCTGCACGTTGGTGGGTGCAGACTACGAGTGTTTCTCCCTGCAGTCTTACTCACGAAAAGACTGAAAGAGCACTTCAAATTGTCAGCACTTGTTGGTTGTGCAGACCAAATAATTATGTCACAAGACTACCAGGATCAACGTTCCCCCGTCCCTGCCCATGGTAAGCAAGATAGAAGGGGTAATAAACTATTTTTTATCATGTCACCAAACACCTACAGCCATTCCCCCTTTACAATAGCTCCAATCCCCCTCCACATTATCCAACCCAACACTACAACCCTTATTGCCCATACACTACAGCCCTTTTCTCCCACATTGCTACCCTTATTTAGCCCTCATAGACTACAGGTCCTATCGCCCCACAAGCACACAATGCAGCCCCTATCCCACCTACATTACATCCCTTGTACCTCACACAACAAACCTTATTTAGTCCTGCCACACACACACTGTTTCGACCTTACGTCCCTGAAAAGACATGCACGCTATACCTACACTAAAGTCCGTCTCCTCTCACACTACATATTTGAGTGGGATGCTGAAAAACCTGATTTTGGCACCCTTTTATTATTGACACCATGTTCCTGTAATATTAAGAAAGAAATAAAAGCTCCAATTTATGACAGTGACACTTGGATGCTCCATATTTAATTATGCAGAACAGTGTGAGGTTAGTTCTGTGGGTGCGGGGCTTCATACCGTGGGAGCAGGTTTCATGGTGCTAGTTTGGGTTCAATATTGCAGGTGAATGATTAATACAGCATGGTGTGGGATTGATACAGCATTTAAGGTCAGACATAGAGTGCTGTATATCCAACCCCCAAAAAAATTAAGTGCGCTAAATATTTATAGAGTGCAAATTAAACTCACTCTATCAAAAAGTGCAAGCAGTTAATACCACTTTAGTGCAAAGCAGTGCAAGCAGTTAATACCACTTTAGTGCAAAGCAGTGCAAGCAGTTAATACCACTTTAGTGCAAATATACAAATGATGCATGCAAAAGACTTATAACACACTTAATCAGTGCAATATAAGAGAATTCCTTAGTACCAAGTCAGTGAAGTGACCTGGTATATTCAAATCAAATTAGGTACACTTACTAAAATCATATGCTTGGTTCCTTGGTTTCAAGTGTTGTTACATAAAAAAATATATAAAACATATATAGTGAAATATTGCTATTTACAGTAATACAACATGTGTGTAAAAGTTCCACTCACAAGCAGAGAGCAGATGAGCCTGCTCTACTATTGACAGCTCCAAGTGCAGAAAAATCCACTGCAGCCAATAAAGTAAAACGATTTATTTACAGATTAAAACACAGCATTCATTCCAGATCCCTGTAAAAGACTGTCCTGTTGTGGGTTCTTACATCGGCTGGCTAGATAGTCAGTCCGTGCGCCCTTACAATCGGCAAAGTCCGCAGGGTACGTCCGGGAGGCGTGGCGTACATGATGACGTCACGTAGCCAATCAGATAACGCGTTTCGCCGAGAGGTCGGGTTCTTCAGATCTGCCTCTTTCCTAGCTTAGCAGTCTTTTTATATCGCCCATCTGGGCGTGATTCATTATACAATTATTACTTTATTGGCTATTAAACCATAAACATAAAAACGGACAATATTTTCAGCATTGCTGCTATTCATACAATTCAATCAATTAGCCTCTATAGGCTCCCTATATGTCTATAGATAATATAGAACATCTAAAAATGCAGCTAAATATTGTCATATTATAACACTTTATATTTAAAGTGACTTTAAGAGGAGGGGATTATGTAGGTTTTCAGTTTTTTTGTTCCAATATAGAATGTTCTCCTTTTCATGCAGTGCATTGTCACTTTAAATATAAAGTGTTATAATATGGCAATAGTTAGCTGCATTTTTAGATGTTGGGATAATAATATTTTATCTATAGACATATAGGGAGCCTATAGAGGTTAATTGATTGAGCAGATTTAAAATGTTTATATTTAGAGGAGCGTTATCAGATCAGACCCTTCTACTACCATTTTGTACACTGATAAAAGTCCCGGTAGATGTCCTTTATCAAGTAAATATTTCAAGTTCTCGGTTTTTATGAAACATGCTGTATTATGATAGCGAATTTGAACATAAATGACACACATTAATTAACACACAATACAGTATATAAACACAGTACGTAAACATGGGTACAAAAATCAACAAAATTACAATAGTGTCTGACAAGTGCCAATATGCATGTCACACACCAAAAAAAAAGGATGAAAAAGTAAAACATCTTTAATAGGGTAACAATAGAACAAATATGGTAAAGGCACTTATAACAAAAACACACCACACCAGTTAAATAGGCAGAGTATCAGAGAGGAACTGAAATGTAGCAAATTGTAAAAGTACTTGTATATAATGAACAACCGCTTCATTGTCTCCTAGTCAGTGTGTAAAAAAAAAAAAATAGAATTACAAGGCAAGAGCAATTCACAAGAGTCCCCTCTGGGTTTCCCCAAGGACCCAAAAGAGCGAAATAAATGTCCCGGTGTATATGTCAAATCAATTATAGTTACTAATAAGAGACAGCTCTTCTATTGATATCCAACCAAAATATAGGTAAACAATCAGATCAGAATTAACACTCAGATTAGAATAGAACTATAGCCTTATATAGTAGTATCCATAAATGAGATTCACAAATTTCACATATATAATGAAAATAAATAGACACTGGCAGTCAAAAGGTTAAACAACCAACTCATATATATCTAAAAAAGTGTCCACTTGCAAAGATTGTTCTAGGATCAGTGCTTGTATTTAGGATTTACAAGATTCTTTTCTCTGGTTTATTTTATTTTATTTTTTCTTGTATAACAGTTGTTCTCTGTGGATGAGCAAGCCTATTATTTATTTTAACATCCCATACCATACTATAACTTGTTCTTATATTGTTACAGTTTATAACTTACTGCTTTTATTGTGTAAATAAAATGCTTACATTGTATCTAGTGCCACTGTAATTTTGTTGATACACTGGGTGAGTTTTATCATTTAGCAATATGCACCCAAAATAGCAACTGTCTGGTGGTGATAAATTTCCCTAAACATATTCAAAAACTTGTATTATGTAACTCGTAACATGATGTGGAAGGATTTTTTTTTATGGGAATCTTCAGTGTTATTTTCAATGTGTGTGTACGTTTTCTGTAAAATAGCATTTTTGGGTGGAAATAAGAAAATAAGAGTTTTATCACATTTCTACTGATTCCAAACAGAGGGGGTTACCAGAACCGGAAATGGTACCATATAAAAGAGAAAGGACTGCACAAGACGTCTTGTAAGCATTGTAGACTGCACAACAGGCCTTGTAAGCATTGTAGACTGCACAACAGGCCTTGTAGCATTGTACAACGGGCCTTGTAGCATTATCGATAAGGCTACCTTAGGCGGCCACATTGGGCACAGGGTTAGAAAGGGACCCCAGAACCATGAATTTGCTTGGTGCAATTCACTATCATGTCCATTTCAGGGACACCAGGAACCTGTGCTCAGACAGCATAGCATGAGTACATCATTAGACCATGCAGAGAGCACTTCAGCAACACTCTTTGTGTAGTCCTATAAGTTGGTGGACAGCTGGGAGACTATCAGCCAGGAATAGGAGGGTACCGGACCAAAAACCCACCAAGGGCACTGTGGGATCTTAATCCTTCTCTTCTTATAAGATAAGTTAAGCTTAATTCATGTGCAGCTATCTGTAAACCATTGTATTTTAATGTATTTATATTAGGCATTTTACACAATAAAACTGTTAAAGTAAAAAGAACAGCATTTTAAAATACATAAAAGAATATAAAAAAATAGGAACAAATTAATATTTAACTTTTACTTCTTGAGGTTCTGGTTATATCACTTTTTTCCCATTATTGTTTATATAGGCTTATAAGCTGCATGTTTTGTCTTTGATTTTGTCTTGTCTTTAGCTACCTTATGGATACTCTCAATAGAAATGTTTAAAAAAAAAAAAAACAACCCCCCTCCCCCCAAAAAAAACACTTACAGGGTTAATTAGTTAAGTTAAAATTGCTGAGAATTTAAAGTAAATTTCAAATTGGAGGCCAAAGTAGCAGAACATAGTTAAATGATCACTATAGTTTCAGGAAAACAAACCCATTTTCCTGACACTGTCATCCTTGGGGGACCTTCACCCTCAAAAACCCCTTCAGCAGCTTACCTTAATCCAGCGCGGGGCTCCCTCGGCACTGGTGACCTTTACTTCTGTTTTAAATAAATATATTATTTTACACATTGCAATGCCTTGTTTGGCATTACTATTAGGCTGCCACAATATAAATATAATAATGTATTTTTTTTTACATCGCTGCCTCTGTTACGGCGTCCAATCAAATACTTCCAATGCAATGTTTCAAGCCAGAAAGAGAGGGAGTGGGGAGAGGACATTGGGAGGGATTTTAAGATATATTTTTTTAAAATTGCATTACAGTAAATGAAGTGAAACAGGGAGGGCTAGGAAGGAGGGAGTGGACACAGAAGCATCCCAATGCAGGTTAACTGCCTGCAAAAAAAGAGCTCATCACATTTGCCAACACACAGTGTACACGGAGGACAGATATAAATTTGCACAGAATTTACATTAGGCAGCCTGGAACGGTGTTCCTAGGTCTCGCATGCTGGTGGTACAACGAGCCCCCAAAACAAGAGTGCAAACATATCTATACGTGCAGCGTTTCAAAATGAAACGCTGCACATACAGACCCCTAACATCATGACCACTTCTAGAAGCAGATGTGGTCAAGGACTGCACAAGACGTCTTGTAAGCATTGTAGACTGCACAACAGGCCTTGTAAGCATTGTAGACTGCACAACAGGCCTTGTAGCATTGTACAACGGGCCTTGTAGCATTATCGATAAGGCTACCTTAGGCGGCCACATTGGGCACAGGGTTAGAAAGGGACCCCAGAACCATGAATTTGCTTGGTGCAATTCACTTTAAATAACCCTTTACATTCACTTTGAATTCTTCCCAGCTCTCACTAACAGAAACCTATGTTCTGTTTATAAATTAGAAAACCAGACGTGCTCAGGTAAGTGTATGTTCTGCCCAACTTTAAATGCTGATGGGGCAACATGTCAAAATTCATAGTGTGTGGATACTAAAGGGCTTGACAGACCCCTGAAAGCCTGAGAGCCATGGATCCTGGTTGTGGTATAGCTAGCACGTAACAAGGTTAAGCAATACATGAGTTTATCGTATAAATATATCTGCATGGCTACTAATTGCACCAATATAGCAAGCCCAGGGTTATAAAATAGCAGTACATTTTGAAAAGCAGGCATCTTTATAAATATTCCTTTTTTTCCCCCAATTCTGTTCTGCACTGAGCGATTGTCACTTTTACTAAACAGTAATTATGATTCATCAGAATGCCCTTGAGAATTGAATTATATGGCACAAATCTTTATTCACGTCATATTTTAGAGATATTCTGTATTGCAATGGCTATATTGCAATATTTTCTGTTGCAATGGTTTAGGTTTTGCCACACTGCAAACATTAAATATATTATATTTTCAGTAGATTAAGTATTGTACCATGTTTCATAAGCTTATGATCCCCATGATTTCACTATATGCAATACAGCTCTCATTATGATATAGTGGAAATTAAAATATTACCAAACATTCAAATGATCGTAGGTTAGTTACTAAATAAAATATTCAGATATGTAATAAAGAAGGCAGCTATTATAAACTCACAAAGGGTTATTTCCTAAAGTAAGACATTTCAAATTTAAGGCAAAACAGAATTGACTTGGAGATTTTTTTTTTTAATTTAGCTATTATGGCCTAAATTTTATAATTCACTTTGAATTCACAGCAATCACACTTTTAGAACTAGTCCCGATAAAATATGTACTTTATCCAATTAATGCATCTCAACATTTCAAGAAGACAAATGGACAATTTTATTTTAAGGGGGACTGGCTAGGGGTGTGACAAAGACTAATTTCTAAATAGACTTTTAGCGAATACAAATAGAATACTGTGACTTTGCTACAAAAATGTGCTAATGCACCCATATATTTTAAAAGATTAGATATCCCAGAGAAGGAGAATGATTAGAAATAGTATAATAGTTTCATATGGATCTGGAATCAAAACAAGAACTTAAAGGGACACTATAGTCACCAGAACAACTACAGCTTATTGAATTTGTTCTGGTGAGTAGAATCATTCCCTTCAGGCTTTTTGCAGCAAACACTGTCTTTTCAGAGAAAATGCAGTGTTTACATGCCAGCCTAGGGATAACACCACTGGCCACTCCTTAGAAGGCTGCTTGAGGTGCTTTCTGGGTCAGTGCTGCACGCTGTGCAGTACTGCATGGAGACACTGAACTTTCCTCATAGAGATGCATTGATTCAATACATCTCTATGAGGAAATGCTGATTGGCCAGAGCTGTGTTTGACTTGTGCTGGCCCTGCCCCTGATCTGCCTCCTTGGCAAGCTCAGACAATCCTATGGTAAAGCATTGTGATTGGATTACAGAATCAATTCTGATGTCAGCTGCAAGCAGGCAGATCAGGAGCAGAGGCAGCAGCTGCAAACTTGAATACAAGTAATATTTTACTATATTTAGGCAATAGGGGGTGGGGGGAGGGGAGGTAGATGGTGGTTTTAACACTATTGGGTCAGGAATGCATGTGTATGTTCCTGACCGTATAGTGTTCCTTTAAAATAGTAGTTCTAGGGTATGTAGTATATCCCAGGGCCGGCCAAGACATTGAGCTCCCACCCCAAATCTCGCAAACATCCATTATGCTATGCAGTGTGTCTAGTGAATGAAGTGTCTGTGTAGTGGATGCAGTGTCTGTATCTGTATAGTGGATGCAGTGTAGTGGGTGCAGTGGATGCAGTGTCTGTGTTGTGGATGCAATGTAGTGGGTGCAGTGTCTGTTTGGATGCAGTGTAGTGGGTGCAGTGTCTGTTTGGATGCAGTGTAGGTTTGTGGAGTGGATGCAGTGTAGTGCGTGCAGTGGGGTAGGATGAGTGCTGTGAGGCGAGATACGTTTTTTTTATACTTATAATTTTGTCCCACACGCATCTTGCCTCTACCTGTGGTTAGTGATGGGGGACACTAGATTCCCTGGTGGTCCGGTGGCTCAGCACGCAGTGTCCTGTGAAAAAGGAGTGTAATCTTGCACCTCCTGCAGCATCAGGTCCTCATTAGGTCTGGACGTCCCTGGTCTGTCCTTGCAGGCTCAGCATTGTAAATGTTGCCTTCCCTAAGACAGGTCAGCGTTTACACTGCTGCCTACAGCCACCTCTAGCATCTGCCACTCGGACAATCACTAGAGAGGTTTCTTGGGTTCGATCTTTCAAAGATTGAAAGACCGATATTCAATGTCTCCACACTTTGCATGAAAATCCTGGACACTCCTCTATGGGGAGATGCTAATTGGTGCAGCATTGCTATATCTGCACTAACCTCCCAATGCTTCCCTAAGGGAAGGGTGAGACCAGCACGGCGTGAGGAGAAAGTTCCACTCTTTTTTTTTTTTTGTCTTTCTGGGGGACCCAGTAATCTAATTAGGTAGGATAACACCATAGAGTTAGGAAGACATGTGATTTTAATTTTCCCACACTGAGGTAAAACAAAATTAAATAATGTAAACATTCTGGATTCTTTTATTTTCTACTAAAGCATGTGGAGCTGTGATTGCAACATGAATAACTGGAATCTGTGGTCATGGAGTTAGCTTTAATCATTCTGACAGTTCTATACAATGAATGTACGAACCGTGATAACTCTACCCAAATAGTCCAATATTCAGATTCTAAACGGCCCAGTGATTTATTTATGGTTTGGTTTAACTAGTGTTATGGCAGCACTGGGATATATATATTTGTCCTTATCTGTCGGAGATTGGATTTATATTCCAGGGCAGCAACTCCTAAAATTAATCCAGTCCTCCTGATAAAGATATGGAATAATTCTCACTAACCTCAGACATAGAAATGTTTGTCCAGGCACTGTCCTGAGAGTTGAGACCAAAGAATTTAGTGGTATCTGGTAAATCATTTATCATAGATAATAAAAAGCACAGATGACATCACTCACCGTGCAATACAAAACACGATCTGCCAGTTGAATTAATGGTCAGCTTGTGTTTACATACAATTTTATTTATAATGATCTCTGTGGATAATTAACCCCTTCAGGACGGAGTCAATAGTACACGTTCTGATCAAAACAAAACGTAAACAAAAACTGGAATTTGCGCTATATGTCTGTTCACCCGTAGTTCCCCTCTTTCATATTATATGCACCCACACTTATTATATATCATTTTGTTCAGGAGAAACAGGGCTTTCATTTTATATCAAATATTTATATATGAAACATAATTTATTATGAATAAAATTAAAAAAACTTTGAGAATTTTTTTTTTTTTTTTTAATTTGTAGTTCCGCCTCACATTTTAGCTGTACATGTCATAATACTGTTAGGTTTTACTGCAACAAAAAGCACATATTTGTAATCAGCGATGTCTCACGAGTACAACAGTACCCCCTATTAACAGGTTTTATGGTGTTTTGGAAAGTTACAGGGTCAAATATAGAACGTTCCATTTTCAAATTGAAATTTGCCAGATTAGTAATGTTACCTTTGAGACAGTGTGGTAGC
The DNA here is from genome assembly GCF_036172605.1 of Pelobates fuscus. Classification (NCBI taxonomy): domain Eukaryota; kingdom Metazoa; phylum Chordata; class Amphibia; order Anura; family Pelobatidae; genus Pelobates; species Pelobates fuscus. Next base: position 44,905,666 of record NC_086328.1, read on the forward strand.
CCAGGAATGAGAATTACCCCCATAATGGCATACCATTTGAAAAAAGTAGACAACCCAAGGTATTGAAAGTGGGGTATGTTTATTCTTTTTTAGTAGCCACTTAGTCACAAACACTGGCCAAAGTTAGCGTTCATATTTGTTTTTGTGTGAAAAAAGCAAAAAACTAATATTTGGCCAGTGTTTGTGACTAAGTGGCTACTAAAAATGACTGGGCATACCCCATTTGCAATACCTTGGGTTGTCTACTTTTGCAAATGGTATGCCATCATGGGGGTAATTCTTATTCCTGGGCTACCATACGATCTCAAAGGCAACATAACTAATCTGGCAAATTTCAATGTCAAAAAAATGAAATGCAAGCCTTATATGTGACTCTCTAACTTTCCAAAACACCATAAAACCTGTACATGGGGGGTACTGTTATTCTCGGGAGACTTCATTAAACACAAATATTAGTGTTTTAAAACAGTAAAACATATTACAACAATAATATAGTCCATAAAAGTGCCATTTGTTTGAAAACAATGCAAAAAACTTCACTTTTACTTAAAATATCATTGTTTTAATAAAATTTACCAGTTTTAAACACTAATATTTGAGTTCAGCGAAGTCTCCCGAGTAAAACAGTACCCCCTATGTACAGGTTTTATGGTGTCTTGGAGAGTCACAGGGTCAAATATAGTGCTTGCGAATTAAATTCGCTGCACTTTCTCCCTGTGTTGTCAGGCATGTCAATCAAATTTTAATTAATCAAATGACATAATTATGTTAAAAAATGACTTAAATATATACGTAGAATTTTAATATATATGCATTTATAGGTATTTAAATTCTACGTGCATACTAATGTAATCTTTTATGTAATTATATGTATTTATCTCTATATATATATTTGCGGTTATTTGCATTTTATATATAGATAGATAGATATAGAATGTCATTCTAAGTGTATTATGTTACCAATATATATATATTAATAGCAAAATACAGTTAGAATGAAATTACATATGCATATATAATTTATTTTAAATTTTGTTTCAATATTTTATTTATTTATTTTATTATTGTATTTATTTATTATTGTAATTAGACATATTTATATATAATATATGTGTATATATCTATTATATATATAATATATATACTTATTATATATATGTAACGTCATTCTAAGTGTATTTTAATATTAATATATATACTTATATTAGTATTAAAATACACTTTGTATGACGTTACATATATATAATATGTATATATATTATATATATAATATATATACATATTATATATATATATATATAAATACTTTTAATTTAATTTTACACATATTTAATAAAAATTTTTTACTCTTCCTACCAGCAGGGGGACTGTCTAATATTTTAGACAGTCCCCCTGCTGGCAGATCCATAGCCAGCTATAGGGGGCCATGTGATCGCTCTTTGAGAGCGATCACATGGCCCCCGGGGGCCTCATTTGCCGGAGGGGGGCTGCCTGGGCTGTCAGGCAGCCCCCCAGAAGAGGATCGCGGCGGAGGTAAGTAGCTGCGATTTTCTGGGGGCTTAAGCCGTTACGGCGTTCTATGCCGCCGCAACGGCTTTAAAGCCCATTAAAGCCGCGACGGCATAGAACGCCGTAACGGCGTTAAGGGGTTTGTACTCCATTTAAATAATAATAATAATACTAATAATAAAATATATATATATACACACACAGTGAGGGAAAAAAGTATTTGATCCCCTGCTGATTTTGAATGTTTGCCCACTGACAAAGAAATGATCAGTCTATAATTTTAATGGTAGATGTATTTTAAACAGTGAGAAACAGAATAACCAATTTTTTTTTTTTTTTAAATCCAGAGAAGTTATAAATTGATTTGCATGTCAATGAGTGAAATAAGTATTTGACCCCTTCGACTTAGTACTTGGTGGCAAACCCTTGTTGGCCATCACAGAGGTCAGACGTTTCTTGTAGTTGGCCACCAGGTTTGCATTCATCTCAAGAGGGATTTTGTCCCACTCCTCTTTGCAGATCCTCTCCAAACCATTAAGGTTTCGAGGCTGATATTTGGCAACTCAAACCTTCAGCTTCCTCCACATATTTTCTATGGGATTACGGTCTGGAGACTGGCTAGGCCACTACAGGACCTTAATGTGCTTCTTCTTAAACCACTCCATTGTTGCCTTGGCTGTATGTTTTGGGTCATTGTCTTGCTGGAATACCCATCCACGACCCATTTTCAATGCCCTGGCTGAGGGAAGGAGATTCTCACCCAAGATTTGATGGTATATGGCCCTGTCCATCGTTTCTTTGATGCAGTGCAGTTGTCCTGTCCCCTTGGCAGAAAAACATCCCCAAAGCATAATGTTTCCACCTCCATGGATGACGGTGGGGATGGTGTTCTTGGGGTCATAGGCAGCATTCCTCCTCCTCCGGCGAGTTGAGTTGATGCCAAAGAGCTTGATTTTGGTCTCATCTGACCACAACACTTTCACCCAGTTCTCCTCTGAATCATTCAGATGTTTATTGGCAAGCTTCAGACGAGCCTGTAAATGTGCTATCTTGAGCAGGGGGACCTTGTGGGCGCTGCAGGATTTCAATCCTTCACGGCGTAGTGTGTTACCAATTGTTTTCTTGGTGACTATGGTCCCAGCTACCTTGAAATCATTAACACGACCCTCCCGTGTAGTTGTGGTCTGATTCCTCACCATTCACATGATCATTGAAACTCCACGAGGTGAGATCTTGCATGGAGCACCACACCTAGGGAGACACTCTCCCTTTAAGAGAGTGCTCCTAATATCAGCTCGTTACCTGTATAAAACACCTGGGAGCCAGAAATCTTGCTGATTGATAGGGGATCAAATACTGAATTTACTCATTGACATGCAAGTCAATTTATAACTTTTTTGACATGCGTTTTTCAGGATGTTTTTTTTTTATTTTTTTATTCTGTCTCTCACTGTTAAAATACACCTACCATTAAAATTATAGACTGATCATTTCTTTGTCAGTGGGCAAACATTCAAAATCAGGAGGGGTTCAAATACTTTTTTCCCTTACTATGTATGTATGTATATATATATAATTTTGCTGTGTTTGTTTGTAGTAAGTGTAGCTGAGCAACATAAAATATGATACTTTTATTTTAACCCTTTGCAAATTGGCTCACGAGTTTACAATCTAAAAAAGGCGTTTGATAAGACAAAGCACTTTCAATAATAACATTGTAAAACCGTGACCACTACAGATTGATACTCACTGACTATGAATAATATTCCAAATTTGGTACAAATTGATATGATAATGCATTGGTATGAACTTCTAGTCTATCATACCACCTTGAACCAGAGGAAAAACAGATGGTTTGACAATATACCATTGGGATGTGGCACCATAACAACTATAGTACACTTGGGGTTATGATGCTTAGTGTGCTCCTTTAAACGGTTGGGGTTTTGTTCTTTTTTTGTTGTTGCAATGCCTAAATTGTACAGGGTTGGGGAATATACGTACTCTATGCTAAAAAAGTTTTGTTTACAGCATTATTGTATTACATGTGACAAAACCTTATAATTATTATTTTAGCATTTATTTAACTTTAGAGTAAAAATATTGTTGCCAAGGACAATGCAAATCCTGCAAGTACAATAATATTAACATTGTATACAAATGCCATATTTTGTTATCAATTGATTTCAATTTCTGGGCAAAGAAATATAGTGAAAATGGGTTTGGGCCTCGCACCAAGAAAGTCACTTGCTTTCCAAATATATCTGTCCGATCAAGGAAGGTATTCAATTCTGCCAATATTACTGCCACAATGCAAAACACATTTTTTTGTGTGTGAAGGAGTGTGTGTCACATCAATAGGCTTGGAATCTCACCAAGCAGGATATATTGTAGTTAATATGTTGCAGTTAATTGACTAAACACCAACTGGTAGCAAAATTAAAACCAAATGCAAAATTAAGTCAAAAAGAGAAGATTGCTGAAAACAATTCTACAACTCAGTTATAGTCATATCTTTGCTTATTTTAGTCTAAAATCTGCAATTCTATTTTCAATTCATTACAATTCAGTATTTTGTGAATAAATCCCTCTTTTTCACTCAACAGACAAGACAATGGACACAATGTTTTACTTACAAACAGCTCAACTACTTAATCAGTTGGCAGACACCTCTTGTCCTTCACTAGTCCTGCAGCAGGAACTCAGAACTGAGTATTTTAGAGGAACAGTAGCTATTTGAAGAGGCTTGTTTAGAAGGGGGAGGGCAGAGTATGAAGTAGACGCCTATCTCACTCATGGGGAAGAATGGACAACTCCCATATAACGTTACATACTGAAAAAGAAATGTGCATTTTCCTAGGGGCTGGTTAACTATGTCAATACAGTCTTTCAGGATCTCAACTTACAACATGCTCAAGCTGAAAAAAAAAACATTAGTTAAACTACACAATATCTGGAGAGTACAGATTGTAGTGACAGAAGCCATCCAGGGCAAAGTTCTGTTTTTGGTTATTTTCCCAATGTATTTAAAATATGTGGTGTTTAATAAGAACGCTGTTTGCTTCTTTCAGGAAATTCAGAAATTTTGTTTTAGTTTTTCCTTGTTCAATTATTTTGTATTGTATTTAGTGTTTATAATTTGAATAATGAAAAAAAAAACACCATAGAGTTATGTTTAAACAATGATTTTGCAGTTTATTTATGCTTTGTGGTTTTTTTTTCTCTCTCTTCTGTTTTTATCTCCCCCCTTCTCTTAACATCTAGGTGTGTGAAATGTTACTTTGCATAGTGTTTTTATATTACGATTATGATTATTATTTCATTTTTACAAAAGATACAAACAGTATATTAATAGACATTGATATCACATAAGTGATTTTGGAATCCAATTCACATATTAGACTTGAATGCTTTATATTACAAACATCACTCTTTGCATAGTGTTTTGTATATATTGCGCACTGTAGGTCACTAAAACTCCATAGAAACATAGAATGTGACGGCAGATAAGAACCATTCGGCCCATCTAGTCTGCCCAATTTTCTAAATACTTTCATTAGTCCCTGGCCTTATCCTATAGTTAGGATAGCCTTATGCCTATCCCACGCATGCTTAAACTCCTTTACTGTGTTAACCTCTACCATTTCAGATGGAAGGCTATTCCATGCATCCACTACCCTCTCAGTAAAGTAATACTTCCTGATATTATTTTTAAACCTTTGTCCCTCTAATTTAAGGCTACGTCCTCTTGTTGTGGTAATTTTTCTTCTTTTAAATATAGTCTCCTCCTTTACTGTGTTGATTCCCTTTATGTATTTAAATGTTTCTATCATATCCCCCCTGTCTCGTCTTTCCACCAAGCTATACATGTTAAGATCCTTTAACCTTTCCTGGTAAGTTTTATCCTGAAATCCATGAACCAGTTTAGTAGCCCTTCTTTGAACTCTCTCCAAAGTATCAATATCCTTCTGAAGATATGGTCTCCAGTACTGTGTACAGTACTCCAAGTGAGGTCTCACCAGTGTTCTGTACAATGGCATGAGCACTTCCCTCTTTCTACTGCTAATACCTCTCCCTATACAACCAAGCATTCTGCTAGCATTTCCTGCTGCTCTATTACATTGTCTGCCTACCTTTAACCTCCCTGGCGGTATGATTATGTCAGGAATTTTGTACCAAAAGCGGTACCATTTTTTTGCATTTGAATTACCCGCCCAGTTCCGCCCCCATGTCAGGCATGTCAATCAAATTTTAATTAATCAAATCACATAATTACGTTAAAAGATTATTTAAATATACATGTAGAATTTTAATATATATGCATTTATAGGTATTTAAATTCTACGTGTATACTAATGTAATCTTTTATGTAATTATATGTATTTATCTATATATATATTTGCGGTTATTTGTATTTTATATATATATAGATATATATAGAATGTCATTCTAAGTGTATTTTGTTACCGATATATATATATTAATAACAAAATACAGTTAGAATGAAATTACATATGCATATATAATTTATATTAAATTTTGTTTCAATATTTTATTTATTTATTTTATTATTTTATTTATTTATTATTTTAATTATACGTATTTATATATAATATATATATATATATATATATATATGTACATCTATTATATATATAATATATATACATATTATATATATGTAACGTCATTCTAAGTGTATTTTAATATTAATATATATACTTATATTAATATTAAAATACACTTTGTATGACGTTACATATATATAATATGTATATATATTATTATATAATATATATACATATTATATATATATAAAAATATATTTAATTTATTTTTACACTTGTCTTTTATTTATTTTTTTATACTTCCCACCAGCAGGGGGACTGTCAGATCCACAGCCAGCTATAGAGGGCCATGTGATCGCTCTTTGAGAGCGATCACATGGCCCCCGGGGGCCTGATTTGCCGTGGGAGGGCTGCCTGGGCTGTGAGGCAGTCCTCCCGAAGCGGATCGCGGCGGAGGTAAGTACATATTATCTACCCCGAGCGTGACTCGGGGTTACCGCTTCTGGCAGCGAAAATTAACCCCGAGTCACGCTCGGGAATACCGCCAGGGAGGTTAAGTCCTCAGAAATAATCACCCCTAAATCCCTTTCCTCAGATGTTGAGGTTAGGACTCTATCAAATATTCTGTACTCTGCCCTTGGGTTTTTACATCCAAGATGCATTATCTTGCACTTATCCACATTAAATGTCAGTTGCCACAACTCTGACCATTGTTCTAGCTTACCTAAATCATTTGCCATTTGGCTTATCCCTCCTGGAACATCAACCCTGTTACATATCTTAGTATCATCCGCAAAAAGACACACCTTACCATCAAGACCTTCTGCAATATCACTAATAAAAATATTAAAGAGAATGGGTCCAAGTACAGATCCCTGAGATACCCCACTGGTGACAAGCCCAAGCTTCGAATATACTCCATTGACTACAACCCTCTGTTGCCTGTCACTCAGCCACTGCCTTACCCATTCAACAATATTGGAATCCAAACTCAAAGATTGCAGTTTATTGATAAGCCTTCTATGTGCAACAGTGTCAAAAGCCTTACTGAAATCTAGGTAAGCAATGTCTACTGCACCACCCTGATCTATAATTTTAGTTACCCAACCAAAAAAATCAATAAGATTAGTTTGGCATGATCTCCCTGAAGTAAACCCATGTTGTCTCTGATCTTGAAATCCATGTGTTTTTAGATGTTCAACAATCCTATCCTTTAACATGGTTTCCATCACTTTCCCCACTACTGAAGTAAGGCTTACTGGCCTATAGTTGCCCGACTCCTCCCTATTACCTTTCTTGTGAATGGGCACAACATTCGCTAACTTCCAATCTTCTGGGACTACTCCTGTTAACAATGATTGGTTAAATAAATCTGTTAATGGTTTTGCTAGTACACCACTAAGTTCTTTTAATAGCTTTGGGTGTATTCCATCAGGTCCCATTGACTTATTTGTCTTTACTTTTGACAGTTGAAATAGAACCTCTTCCTCTGTAAACGCACGTGTAATAAATGACTCATTTATCCTTTTTTTAACGGAGGTCCCTTTCCTTCATTTTCAGCTGTAAATACCGAACAAAAATATTCATTGAGGCAGTCAGCTAGACCTTTATCCTCATCTACATACCTTCCTTCTTTTGTTTTTAATCTAACTAATCCTTGTTTTACTTTTCTTTTCTCATTTATGTATCTAAAAAAAGTTTTGTCCCCCTTTTTTACTGACTGTGCTATTTTCTCTTCTGTGTGTGATTTGGAAGCTCTTATAACTTGCTTAGCCTCTTTCTGCCTAATCTTATAGGTCATTCGGTCTTCCTCACTCTGGTTTTTTTTATAATTACTAAATGCTAACTTTTAGTTTTTTACTATTTTGGCCACATCTGCGGAGTACCACAGTGGTTTCTTGAATTTTTTGCTTTTACTGACAAGCCTAATGCAATTTTCTGTTGCCTTCAGTAGTGCAGCTTTTAAATAATCCCATTTCTTTTGGACTCCATTTAAGTTGTGTCTCATTCCCCCAGTCCACGCATGTGTCTTATTCCCCCTAGTCCACGCATGTGTCTCATTCCCCCTAGTCCACGCATGTGTTTCATTCCCCCTAGTCCACGCATGTGTCTCATTCCCCCTAGTCCACGCATGTGTCTCATTCACCCAGTCCACGCATGTGTGTCATTCCCCCAGTCCACCCATGTGTCTCATTTTCTCCTCTACCCCTCTCCTCACATGTGCCAGCTTACTTCCCCTGTGTGGTGTGGCCGAGCTGTGGACCGCAGTAGAGGCACTTGTTTACCTACACCCAGTCTGTCAGGAAGCAGTTTGGTGCTCTCACTGTGCACACTTCCTGTCAGACTGGGAAGAGGGAAACAAGCTTCTCTACTGCAGTTCAGCCATGCTACAAGGAATGACAGGAGGGGAGCGCTGGGCAGTGTGCACCCCATCTGACAGTCAGCTGGATCCTGCTCCCCCTGGTTCGGTGTTCCCTGCTGTCCCAGCACTTGAACCATCTATAGAGCCACAGTTTGGCCTTGTCTGCCATCAGGCCCGGATTGGCCATCAGGCATTCCGGGCAAATGCCCGGTGGGCCGCCTCAAATGCGCCGGCTCTGCTGTGTGCCTTCATGGGCTGGTGGGGAGGTTGCTGAGGGAGGGAGAGAGGACCCGGGGGAGCTCTATCCTGCAGCTCCGCCGGTTCCTCTTGCGATGTCGGAGCGTTGCTGCTGTTACTATGGCAATGCTCCGATATCGCGAGAGTGAACTCTACCCCAGAAACTAAGGGGTGGATTTAACAATGGACCACCAGGGCTGGCAGCAAGGTCCCCCCTCCCATTCAAAGGTAAGAAGGGAGGGGGGACATAAACATAATAATATATATATATATATACACATACATATCTTTTATTTTTACCCCCACAGCACCCCAAACACCACACTACACCCCAAACAACACACTGCACCCCTCACACACCCACACTCCACCCCAAACACCACACTGCACCCCTCACATGCACACACTACAACCCAAACATCACACTCCACTCCTCACACACACAAACACTACACCCCTCACATCACACTACACCCCTCACATCACACTACACCCTTAACACACACTGCACCCTAATCACCACAGAGCACCTCAAACACCACAGAGCACCTCAAACACCACAGAGCACCTCAAACACCACAAAGCACCCCTCACACACACTACACCCCAAACACCACAGAGCACCCCAAACACACAGAGCACCTCAAACACCACAGAGCACCCCTCACAACACACACACAGCACCCCTCTCTCACACACACACACACACACACACAGTGCACCCTTCAAACACACACTGCACCCCAAACACCACACAGCTCCCCAAACACAGACACACTCCCTACATCCCTTATACTCACACCCTAGATCCTGTACATAACTATGCATCCTCTACACATCTACACACTCTGAATTCTCTCTATATACACACACACACACACACACTGGGTTCTCCACACACACAATAGATCCCCTATAGGCACACAATGCACCACCTACACATACTACATTAATGACATACACACTCTGGATGTGTATATATTTTATATACACATACATATTTTTTATTTTTACCCCCACAGCACACCAAACATCACACTACACTCCAAACACCACACTGCACCTCTCTCACACACACACTACACCCCAAATACCACACAGCACCCCAAACACCACACTGCACCCCTCACATGCACACACTACACCCCAATCACATCACACTACACCCCAATCACATTACACCCCAATCACATTACACCTCTAACACACAAACACTGCACCCTAAACACCACAGAGCACCCCAAACATACAGAGCACATCAAACACCACACAGCACCCCTCACACACACTACACCCCAAACATCACAGAGCACCCCAAACACACAGAGCACCCCAAACACCACAGAGCACCCCTCACAACACACATCCTGCACCACTCATACACACAGTGCACCCCCCACACACGCACTCCTCACACACTACACCCTGCACCCCTTACACAGTGCACGCCTACACACACATACAGTGCACCCCTACACACATTACATTCTAGACACACACACTACATCCCTGATACACACACCCTAGATCCTGTACATAACTATGGATCCTCTACACATGTACACACTCGGAATTCTCTATATACACACACACATACACACTGGGTTCTCCGCACGCACAATAGATCCCCTATAGGCACACAATGCACCACCTACACACACTACATTAATGACATACACACTCTGGATTCCCTATGAACACACTAGATCCCATGTAAGCAAACACACACTACGTTCCCTAAACACACACTTTACAACCCCTACACACACTACATCATCTATACACACATACACTACAGCCCCTATGCACACACTCGCTACATCACCTATACTCACACTCTCTACAGCCCCTAGCCATACTTACTACACCCCAAACACAACACGAAACAACTGAAACTGACATTTACACAAACCACCACACCACAATGAAGTAGCTCTACACACTTAATCCCACAAGCAGGCTCTAAACACGTGTGCAATAAGCTTTCCTTACACTTTTGTCCTCTGGTATTTCACTTATGGAGACACCGGAGACATGTCACAAGCAAATACAGCGCAAGCATGTTAATAAATTTGCTGCATAGAACAAATACAGGGCTTTTTTCATGCAACAGCTCAGCAGGGCTCTGCGCATTGAACCAGCATGCTCACTTTGAGAGGGGGTGATGACAACCCCCTCCCCTCCTCCTCTCTGGCCCACCCCCTTCTAAGGGGCCCGCTGTGATTCAAAAATGACCTGGACAAATTTTTCCCCCAGTCCAGCCTTGTGTGCTATAGACCTATTGTCACAGCACACCGGGAGAGGCTGGTGCGCTGCGCTCACCCACCAGACGCCACATGGATTTCGGCGTCCTGGTAGTGGGGGATGCGCCAAACCCTCCCCCCAGCTGCCAGCTTACACTGCACTCTCTCCTCACCCACCAGCCCCTGCAGGCAGCCATTCCATGTGGGTTCAACATGCAGGTGAAGGCAGGCATGCCCTGTCTGCCTTCATGCCTACCTTTCCTCCTGTGGGCATGTTGGGTAATGTGTTGTGTGTTCCCCATGCTGCTCTAGGATCTCCTCAGGGTGACAAAGCCCAGCTCAGCAAGCATGGAAGCAGCATGGAGGTTTGCAAGTCAACTGGACAAATTGACAGTTAACTTCCTGAGTTTTGTTTTACAGCTGTTGTATACAGCAGCATAAAGTGGTATTATGAGGCAAAAATTGCCTAATTTGCATACATATGCCCAGAATCCCTTGCAGTAGTGAGAGCACTGTTAAAGTGAGATTTCTGTGTGAAAAGCAAGTCTTATGGCTTGACTGGTGTGTGTATTTGTGTTCAGCAATGTATTATCTCTCTCTCTCTCTCTCTCTCTCCCTCTCTCTCTCTCTCTCTCTCTCTCTCTCTCTCTCTCTCTCTTAATATAAACGATGTTGAAGTTTCTGGCACTCTTCCCTCATAGATCAAAATATTGTCAAAAAGAATTAAGGTCCTTCCCAGTGAAAAACATACAACAAAGTAACAACAAGAGCACGCAATGGATTTGATTAAGGAAATAAAGTGTATTCAACTTAGCATGAAAAAGATCAATGTTTTGGCCGACAAACCATTTTTTAAATCAAATTAATATTTATATATTAAAATATTTTGTCTCATGATCTGATTAATAAAAGCATATTAGAGCTGGACATAGAGAAAGGGGAAATGCTTTGGCAGGGCTGATAACATTTCTCCTAGGGCTTGATGGTCAAGAAATAGTTGACTATTCTGGTAATATGTCCCCAAGTATAGATTTGTCCCTCCCTGTTATGCTGTGTTTTATTTTTATTATTTTATTTAGCCTAAGGCTTATTATGTTTGGGCTAAACATTCCAATACATTTTCATGTACACCAATATTTGCAGAAGCTTGCTTGGAAGCAGGGCCGGCACCAGAAATGTAGTGAATGCAGAGTGTGTGTCAGTGTAGTGAATGCAGAATGTGTGTTAGTGCAGTGATTGCAGTGTGTGTGCTAGTGCAGTGAATGCAGTGTGTGTGTTAGTGTAGTGAATGCAGAGTGTGTGTCAGTGTAGTGAATGCAGAGTGTGTGTCAGTGTAGTGAATGCAGAGTGTGTGTTAGTGCAGTGAATGCAGTGTGTGTGTGTTAGTGTAATGAATGCAGAGTGTGTGTTAGTGTAATGAATGCAGAGTGTGTGTTAGTGTAGTGAATGCAGTGTGTCAGTGTAGTGAATGCATAGTGTGTGCCCGTGTAGTGAATGCAGTGTGTGTGATAGTGCAGTGAATGCAGTGTGTGTGTGTTAGTGCAGTGAATGCAGTGTGTGTGTCAGTGTAGTGAATGCAGAGTGTGTGTGTTAGTGCAGTGAATGCAGAGTGTGTGTCAGTGTAGTGAATGCAGAGTGTGTGTGTTTACTAGTGTATGCATGTAATGTAATGAACGTTACTCCCCCCCTCCCTGCTTTTTACCTGGTCCAGGGAGGGGGGGAGATTCCATCCCTGGTGGTCCGGTGGCATGGTGGGCACCCCCCGGCTCCCTGTATTTGCAGAGGGGGCCCAGCAGACTGCAGCTGTATGTTACAGCTCTTTCCTCTCTCCAACTCCCGCGAGCGTGGAGCATTGCCATGGTAACCCGTGACAACGCTCTGATGGCCGCGGGTCTCGCGGGAGTTAGAGAGAGGGAAATACTGTAAAGTACAGCTGCAGTCTGCTGAACCCCCTCTGCAAATACAGGGAGCCGGGGGCCCACGGCTGCACATATATATAGCAATCATCGCTATATATATGTGCAGAGAGGCAATGTGGGGCCCAGGACTGCCAAAGCAGTCCGGGCCCCCCAGGACCGCCGGGCCCGTGACAACCTGATGGCCACCCTGCAAGTTGGAAGTATTGCTTAAATATTCCAATGCATTTAACTAAAGTCTTTAAACATTTTGTCACTCTTTTATGTATACAAGGGGTCACTATTCCTTACTAAGTGGTTATTTTGAAGGCTGTTTGTAGATCGGAATCTCATTTTTTTCACAAGGCTTATGTATTTACAGTATACACGTGTATATGGCTATGCATATGTACACGTGGGACTATATCTGAGTTTTTGCACTAAGGTATATAGAAATTTAGGTTCACTAATTGATACCTAGTCAATAAGCCACTGTCTATACTTGTCTATGTCAATATAAATAAATACATGTTATGTGATTACAGTCACTCATTTTCCAAGCTTGTGGCATAACTAACTATACCGTGGTAAGGTTCTCAGGTGCATCCTTTAATAGTTTTACAGTCAGTGACAGAGAAATATAATGGGCCTAGATGAAAATGTATATTCATGGGTAGAGCATTGACATAAAGATAGAGTCAAACGAACAGATTGCCGCAGCTAGGTTTTCATGGAATATGTTTGCCAGTTATTAGATGCATATCATATGGATAACATTTAACATACACATCTTTGGTGCTGGACTTAATAAAACTCCTATAGAAAGACTTATTCCCAAATGACCCCTAATGTCTGCACACTCCTTAGCAGTACATTCCACTGCACACTAAAGGAATTTTATTTGCAAAAAAGGAAAAAATATAGAACATGGAAATACAAGCAAAGTATTGCCTAGAACAGTCCACATACGCGCCAGTCCAATATAATATAGCATGTAAAGGTTGATAACAACATATTCTGTGATCCTAGCCTGTCATAATGTGCAATAAATCCCACTGGGGAAAATATGATGTCCAAAGTACAACAGAAGCTAGACAATAATAATAAAAGAACGGCACGTGTAAGAAGGAGGAAGAACCACATAGAAGTGTCCCAAGGAAGGACTGGAATACCCTGGACATCATAAGTGGTGCCAAGCAGGCAGATCAGGGTCAGAGCCAGCAGCAGACAGGAACAAGGGAAAGAGTTTGCTATATTTAGAGAGGTAAGGGAGGGCCTTCTAATGCCAGTGAACCTGAACAGAATAAACTTAAAGACAAATTATGGTGCCCCATTATGTACCTACCTAGGGAAATAATTTTAACAAAGCAGTCTGTGCGTTTAGTGTATGCAGGTTACTACGGATCCTCTCCATTTGTTTTAGGGCACATTCCAAGAATATGTGCCCTAACAGACTTTTCCCACGTCAATGACTAACTGAGATTAGGTTGACTTCCTAAGCCAGCTGTTTGCCTCTCACCCACTGATTGAATTCCAGGTTTTAGGTTTCTCCAATGGTTTCAAGTTGAGTTAAAGGGGGCCTAGTTAAGAAAGACAGACATTACCAATGCCTTTAAACTCCTACTGGTACATCATGGCATCTACATGGTGTAAAACATGTATTACTTTGCTTGCTACTAGACTCATCTTTGGGGGCCAAAAGTAGCCCTAAGCTTTTTGAAACATTTGCAGAAACTTTTAGTTAGCTACTATTAAACGTATATAGATGCCCAACGGTGGTACGCTTGTATGGATGATTTTCTCTTCATCCAATCACCACAACACTCACCGGGAAACTTAGATTCTGCAAAAACCTTGTTTCTTAATCTTGGTGTATCTATCAGAGCCCACAAGGATTATTGAGCCATCTACTAAGCTAAAAGACCAACATTTCGAAAAGCCCTTGCTTGTATAAAATGGATTGGCATCAAAACTCAAATTACAGCCTCCCACTTAATCTGCCCTTTGCTTTTTAAAATTATTATAAGACTTCGTTGTCTGCATTATATATAGTAAAATGATGTTGACATACAAAAAGATTCCATAAAATGTAATTTGGATGGGGTGGGGGAATGCAAATTATACTATTTACCATGGGTGCTATTTAGTCTAGGAATGTGTGAAAATACATTTTTATGCAATACTTTCATAAAAGGGTTTTTCAGCAGTTATGCATATCTGTGGCCGGATCTACCTGATCGGCCAGGCCGCACCATGTTCCTGTGAGAACTGTCTGCGCCGATTGGGAGGCTGCTGCACTTCCCCTCTCCTCGAGCGGCATCACAAAGCCTACTTGTGGCATGCCCTTCTTCAGGAAGGTTGTGCATGTTGCGTCAATTACGCATCATCTCGATCCACGCCATACCTGCTACCTCAAATTTTTTATTTATATCAGGGATGATGTGAACCAATTCAAGTGTGCCTAACTGTTCAAATAGTGCTTTTGTGCAAAAACCATTGCCCTGTTGTGGTTTCCATATTGGTTCTGGATTAGCGCGTTTTTCTGTTATTTTCTGACTTCTGGCATTGACCTTGGCTTGTTTTATATGACTGTGTATCTCTATTGCCATAACCTTGGCTAAATCTCTCCTTTCTCCATATTGCTATAATCCTGACCTTAGCTTGTTTCTCCTGTATTCTTGTATTAGCCTAACCACTATAAGGATCAGTATTAGCTCTGTGCTGTTTTCTATACATTTAACATAAGTTCTGTATGGTGGAGTATAGTATCCCTGAAAATATAATTTGTTCATATTAACTGCTTATTTTAGTATGGAATGGTCTGAACACTTGCACAATTTTAACACAAGATGGCAGCAGTATTAACAAACAATCACCCTGAACTATTCCTGGTGTTTCTCGTTAATACGTGCAAAAGAGAAGACACAATGACATTTGCTGCTCCCCTTCTAGGCAGGGACAGGACACACTTTCCAGATTTCAGCATGTTACACAATATACAGTTAATAATCAGTAATATTAATAATACCACGTCAGTGACTTAATGTAGTTATGGTGCCTGGACATGCACATTTTAAATACCACTAGCCAACTTGAGTTTATCTGTTGTCTAAAATATCATCTGACCTCCATTGGCACATTTATTTTTATTGGTTTTATTGGTTTTGGGATGAAAAATACCCTACGGTGTGAATAAACGCCTAGGATTTCTTGACTGATTGTATGTAATAGAAACCTTGAACTCCCAGAGTTTAAATAAGCCAATATCAAGGAGTACCGAATGAAGAATGGTCATAAAACTAGCTTGGGTCAAAATACCACAAGAAACAGAATGTGCGCTCTGTTTACCACAAGGGAAAGCCATGTGATCACCCTGCAAAAAAAAAAAAAAATGCAGAAAAAGTGAGGTTAATACATTTATGTGAAAAAAAAAACATACATCCATATCTGATAACTGCATTCTGGGTTTGTAGTGTGATTACATTTAGTATCTGGGTATAGGGGGTGTATAGGATTATTGAGTTTAGAGTTAGAGTTTGGTTAAATTTAGCATCGAGATACATGGAGGGTTTAGTATTTATGAGGAGTTAAACCTAAGATTAAGGTAAAGTTAGTTTCACGTTTAGGCTTAGAGTGCTTTAATTTGGAACTAAATAAAAGGGTTTATTTGGGTTTTGTGAAGGATTAAATTTAGGGATAGGGAAAAGCTTAAAGCATTATTTGCAAAGTACTCAAATGTGTATGTTTTCTGCAGTCCAGTCAGCCTCCTATGATTGACTCTCGAGCTGCGGCTGCTGTTATACAGTGTGTGCCACTCGGTAATGTCCCTGCTCCTCCAACAAGTCATTTTGTTTCCTTGTGAGAGGCTGTTATTTGGCAGATGGAAAGTGATCCCTTCCACTTGCTGATCGTATTCACACACAGACTCTGGATGAGCAGGGAGAGCACTGACTTCCTGCAGCTTTCTACCTGTCACGCTTACCTGTTCCAGAGCTCTTTCTCCCCAATCTGACAGAAGGACAGACGCTGCACACTAGTCGTGATCGTCTATTTGTTTACAGTCAGAGTACAGCGACTGGGCACTGATTTAGTGGGCACAAAAACTCAAAAAAGGACCCGAATTTGGCGTTAAGTCGAATTTGGGTCTCGAGGCTTCCAAAGTGACACTAGCCAATGGTTTAAGTGTCCTGTCTATATTAAGCCACGGTTTCCTGGAGCACGTTGCCCTATTGTGATTCCTGTATACCCAAGAATGCTTGTTTAACCCTTTCTCTACTCTGTGTTTCTGCCATTTTGGCTTGTTTATTGATTTTCCTGTTTTCTCCCACTCTTGACCCTGGCTATCTCTCTGACTATTCTATATATTAAATCCGGCCAGGCTAACACTCAGTAATATGTGGTATATTTCTTTTAGCAGATTAGGGTTTGTATATGTTGGGTCCCCCTGTATAACCATGACACTACCATCAAGTAGGAGGCTGACTGGACTACTGATAAACTAGACAAGTAATTAGACATCACTTCCTCTGTGTGACTGACTGGGTTGGTGTATACATGTGTGACAGTGTATTTGTAGATATCTATAGGCATTAGGCAGCTTTAGTAGGACCTGCCAAGAATGGGGTACATTGATGTTGTGACACACTTATACAATGTATGATCATATACTGTAACTGAACCCCCATTATTTTTTGCCTAGATTAGGTGTTTTTAAATAAATCTATTACATTCTGTGAGACTTGACATTTTGGTTTAGTGAATGAGTGAGTGCGCTGGATTTCGTATGCTGTATAACCTGACCCCAGCAGCACCCTATAATGTATGCATGTTCAGGTGAGTGCAGCCATCTTGGTTTTATTATATATACACTGATCAACCACAACATTAAGTTGTCGGATTACACAGTGCATCACAATTTGCTGCTCAGAGTGCCTACGTTGACTCCTGTCCACCGCCAAAAGCACTTTCTGAACTGGACCATTGAGCAATGTAAGAAGGTTGCCTGATGAATCACATGCACTATGGGAACAGGGCAGACCAGGGGAGGCAGTGTTATGCTCTGTGCAATGTTCAGGTGGGAAACCTTGGGTCCTGTCATTCAGGGAGATGTTACTTTGGCACATACCACCTACCTAGTTATTGTTGCAGACTATGTACACCTCTTCATGGCATTGGTGTTCCCTGGTGGCAGTGGCCTCTTTCAGCAGGATAATGCACCCTGCCACAATGCAAAAATTGTTCAGGAATTGTTTGAGAAATATGACAGGTGTTGCCTTGGCCTCCAAATTCCACAGATCTCCGGTCCGGTTAAGCATATATGGGATGTGCTGGAAAAAATACAATCCATGGAAGCAACACTTTGCACCTTAAAGAATCTGCTGTCTTGGTGCCAGATACCACAGGACACATTAAGAGGTCATGTGGAATCCATACTTTAACGGATCAGAGCTGTATTGGCAGCATGGTGTGCAACAAATATCTGCTTGTTTACACGTTTCCTTTTCATTGTAAAAAAGTATATATTTGCTGCACATCATTGTCTTGGTATTCATTTTGATTTGAGCATTGATGCTTCACTTTATCCGGCTGCTGCTCTTTAATATTAAAGTGGCACACTGATTATGTACTTTATTGGATTTAAAAAAAAAAATAGTATATATTATCAATGGCACATACTACACATCCTGACATAACACACAAAAACAGATTTCACACAAACACTGACACAATAACACGCATGCACAAGATCCACAAACACTGACACACACAAACATGCAGATACATTCAGCCTCTTTCTACTGAGCTTGACTGCGTCCCTGCCTCCCTCTCTTAGTGTATAGCCCTGCCCGTACAATAAATGGAATACAAACTTAAAGACTTGTTTCAGGAAAGCTATAGGTTTAACACTTTCAAAGGTATTCACTAAATTGATACATTTTACAAATTCAAAGTGAATTTCAGATTTAAAGCTAAAAGAGCAGAACTGAAAAAAAGATTGGCTTCTTTTGTCTTAAATTTTAAATTTATTTAAAATTAATCAACAATTTGCACTTTAATTAATAGCTCTTATGTTACATTATATTCATACAGGAAACGTACCCCTTTAGTACCACGGTTCGATCAATCCTTTGCTATAGTGATAACTATGACACGTTATTAGTCCTGAATGGGTTAAATAAATTCTATGTTTTATAACACTTCTTCACTGGAAAACACCCAATTACAAATTTGTCTTCTATATACAAATTTAAGGTTCTTTACAGTTGGATAAAAATGCAGCTCTTCCCATAACAAACTGAATGTGAAGAAGGCAACAGCTCTAAGAATAAGAAAGGGGATTTTTACAGGTTAATATTTCTTATCTTTGACTATTGCCCAAGGCTGTAAAGCAACACCCATATTTAAATTAGAGGAAACTAAACCGGTCTCTTCCTCTTTTTCTTTTGTGCGGGCAGACCTTTGCTGCACTGGAGAAATACGAGACAAGGCCTTGTTTTGAGAGAAAAATGGACGTCACAGTTAAATTACAATGATGATACATGTGTGGCATTAATCTCATAACTCCACAGGTGAGTTTACAAAATTATTATCCTTACATCACACTCTTTTTGTATTACAGATCCACTTTTATTTTTTAATTTGTAATTTAACAGAAGTGTGTGTACTTTTCCTGTTTAGTTTTATGTATTTGATCTGCATTATGTTTCTTGTTTTGTATCCATATTTAGTTATCTGTCACAGTGTTAAACATTTTGCAGGTCTTTAAAAAAAAAAAAAAAATCAACAAAAAAAATCACTGTAATATTATCATTAATATTTTGCTGTTAGTTTAACCCCTTAAGGACCAAACTTCTGGAATAAAAGGGAATCATGACATGCCACACGTGTCATGTGTCCTTAAGGGGTGATTTGGGGTTAAAATTACATTTTACTTTTTAGAATATCTGCTGGTTTAACCACTATCCACAATGTGCAATGGTCATTTTGGAGAAGGTGACCTACTGATAGACCACTCAGTGGCAACTAACACTGATTGGATGGGTTTCAATTCTGATACATGCTCACAGTGGCAGCTCCAAATATATTATCTATGATTAAGCCTCAGTGGTATAGATTTTTGAGAAATGATCCTATGCATTGTTAAAGCATTCTAATAACTTTTGTTCCTTGCATAATTTCGAGTGCGAGGATTTACCCTGTTTGTTATTCACCTTCTCTAGTTATTTATGACTACAGCACGTTAAAATCGGGAGTCATAAATCCAAGCCCCACTTAAATATCTCACAGTATTCCTTTGATAACTTCTATGCATTCCAAATATCACCTTTAAAATAGTGAGTTTTAAATATTGAGCAGTCTTTGAGCAATGCTGCAGTTGGCCGACGCGGCTGTGCATTAGGGGGAGGTATTGTTATGAGTCTTTGGCTAAGGCTAGAGGGGTATATAATGAGGGTTTACATGCTTGTGTTTATGGAGATCTGTTCTTGAGTTGCTTATGTTTAAGACGGACAACCTTCCCTGACTGCGAATCATGGGAGTTACACTCCATAACATATTTAAAGCAGGTAGTCATTAACCTTAAGTATCCTTTAAGTTTATTAAACTATTTTTCCAAACTGTGAAGTCCCATACCGTAAATGCCACATTTTGGCACCATTTCATTGTTGGCCCCAAGTCACCTATAACACATCCAATGATATAATTTATAATAGTGCTACAGAGTCACACTATAATTATCTAACCTGTATTTAATACGGTCATCGCCAAAGCCCCAATATTAAATATTTAACAAAATAATCAACAGTAAAATTAAATGCAATAATCGACTGTGATCCTAAACATGAGCCTGTCCACCTTGACTCCTTGGTAATTAAGTGTTCTTGCATAGCAAGACCACTTAATGTTATCTCACATATATATTATTATTCTTATTAAAGCCAAATTTATCACCCTAACTCCTCCCACAGTTTTTACACTACATAGACAAAAATATACCAAAACGTGCGGATTGTTCCCGATTGGTGTGCTATTACTTTGTGGAACGTTTCGCCGTATGGTTCACGGAATATCGTCGTTCTCAAGGCAAAATTGGTCCCATAGGAATGAATGGCAAAATGTTCAAAGCTAGAGTGGGAGCTGGCAAAAGCTGAAAAATCAGGACATGATTTCTAAACTGCCACCACTCCCTCATTTTCAAGCCCACCTACACAAATCTTATATCAACATGTTCAGCTATCCGTGCTGCCACTAGAAATGTCCACGGCTAAGCCATAGTCCTGATAGTTTTCACAATATGACCATTTGTTTGCAACTCACGCCTTCCATTGACATTCATTGAAACTTCACTCAAGCCAGCTCAAACGTGAAGGGCAATTTCTAAACTGCGACTGTGCCTTCATTTGTAATACTGCAGAGACATACTATGTAGGTCTGGGTCTTGTGATTCTCACAATATAAAGCTCTTCGCTGTAGGATGTATAGTTTTTAAAATACGACCGTTTGAAGATGGCAACCACCAAAATACTCTGACCTGTGCCAGGCTGCAGCAGCAAGTGATGTCATAGACAGGGCCTTTTGTACACCTGCTAATGTTTTTATAAATGTATGTTTTAATGTAACTGTGCAACAACGTTGCCATTAAATGTGCTATATAAATGATAACAGCTACTCCGCCCACTCCAGTTGTAGACTATTGGTGGAGGCAAAAACACTTCACACAATTTCCCCAGAAATTGTAGCTTTTCTAGTTAAGTGTTCTTGCATAGCAAGACCACTTAATGTTATCTCACATATATAATTAAGTGTTCTTGCATAGCAAGACCACTTAATGTTATCTCACATATATATTATTAAGTGTTCTTGCATAGCAAGACCACTTAATGTTATCTCACATATTATTATTATTATAGCCAAATTTGCCACCCTAACTCCTCCCACAGTTTTTACACTACATAGACCGAAATATACCGAAACATGCGGATTGTTCCCGATCGGATTGCTATTACTTTGTGTAGTACTGACTACAGCAAGTATATGGGGGGAGTAGATTTGACTGATCAATGTATACGGTCTTAGCTGGTGAAACAAAAAAGTAGAACCTGGTACAAGAAAATGACAATCTATTTAAGCCAGGTTGTAAAACCAAACAAGATATGACCACCAAATGGGGCATTTGTGATAAAGTGGCTAGACCAAACATCTCACGGTACAACATTTGTAATACTCTGGGTTTCCTGATTGTTAAAATGGTATGCCATAATGGTAGAAATGTTATTACCCAGGCTGCCATACTCTCTCAAAGGCGACATAGGCCCAGAAAATAACTTTGTCAAATTTACAGGTATGAAGACTAAAATGGGTAAGCCATATATTTGACCCTGTAACTTTCCAAAACACCATAAAAACTGTACATGCGGTACTGTTGGACTTGTGAGACAAATATGAGTGTTTTAAAGAAATAAAACAAATAATTATGATGACAGCATCAGCAAAAGTGCAGTTTCTGTGTGAAAAATGCAAAAAACAAATATGAGCACTAACTTTAGACAGGGTTTGTGCCTAAGTGGCTACATGCCCTATATTTTACACTGTAACTTTCCAAAACACCATACAACCTGTACATGGGGGGAATAATTTAACTCTGCCAGCAGAGGAAACCCCTTGCCGATTTCAGCAGAAGTATTCCATATTTCCCAACATGCAGGCTCTGCAATTTGGTATGGGTTAGAAAGGGGGTGGGTCTTCCTAAATAAGTCCTCCACCTGGCCGACCCCGAGCTTTCAGGACCATGCAGTAAGCGCTGCTGCTTCACAGGATGCGCTTACATTGTGCTGCCCGGTGACAGTTTCCTGGTGTCCATGAATGCGGAACACCAGGGAACTAAAGTGGTAACTAAATTGGGCTTGCGGAACGGTATGCCGTAAGCGGGACAGTTGGAAGGCATGGGGTTCCCTTACTTTCCTGGAGCCAGTTTGTGCACACTGGGATAGCCTTGTTTTTTGGTCAAAATATTTAGAAATAAAGACATGGAACGACTGGAGTCTAAAGACAAAGTGCCTTCCTGATCAGGGCATAAAAAAACAAATACATTTTAAGTATACATGTTTTGGGGAAATAGTATTCTAATAGAAAAATGCAGATCAAGACAGCTTCTGTAATATTTTCTCACTTTTGTCTCATGCATTAATGAGGACACTTTTTTAACCATATTATAATTACAAGATAAAAATGCAACTTAATGACTTCAATGCCTGCTCAATTACTTTTTATGCACTTTATATTTTATAAATATGTGGCTATAATTTTGCTGCCATTTTTCTTAGATTAGAACAGTCGTTGTCAGTATGCTGGGATGTAAATAGTGGCACAACGTCCCAGAATTGTTTTAATTGTACACATCTAACTTCTAAATGTTTTTTTTCAATTCTGAAACTTAGACTTTAAAGGATAACATAAAATTATTTTGTTCTGATTTGTGGTACATGCACAGTTTCAAGTTTGGAATGTCTTTTGTTTTGTATCACTAAAATATTGTACACAGAAACCATTGACTAAAACAGGAAGTGAAGATATGTTTTTATTTTAAAGTTGAGTCATCAAATCTTGCTTATTGTAGGACAAAGCATGGAAGATGATGAAGACAGAAGCTGTGTGGGTGCTAGTCCAACAGCGCAAAGTGATTTACCACATTCAGTGGCAAGAACACAGAATTCTGGCAAAATAAACTGCAGTACTGAGTATGAGCAGATATTAGTCGAACAGTGCAGCTCAACGGAAGAATCATCAGAGAGGGCACAGGATCCAGGTAACATCCTACTAAACCGAAGGGGTCTGCTAGAGTGTACAAGCCAAATTTCTTTATTTCATGCATAACTTATATTGTATTGCAGTTGTAAAGAACCAAGAGTTCCAATAGATAACAGTCCTCATAAAAAAATTTAATCCTGACCCATTGTCAGGATCGGGACAGGGATCCAACACGCAGAGTACAAAGAGTAGCAGATACGTATACCGGACCTTAGAATGGGCGGACTTAACGTAAAACTA
This sequence comes from Pelobates fuscus, assembly GCF_036172605.1. NCBI lineage: Eukaryota > Metazoa > Chordata > Amphibia > Anura > Pelobatidae > Pelobates > Pelobates fuscus. Next base: position 44,929,526 of record NC_086328.1, read on the forward strand.
CGTATAGAATGGTCAGGGACAAGCCGAGGTCGAGGGAACGAGAAGACAGGTAAGCGAGAGACAAGCCGGGTCAAGGATAACAGAGAAGACAGGTAAGTAATAACAAACCCGGGTCAGAACCAAAAGACAAGAGAATACAAGAGCACTGTGTGACTAGGCTGGCTAGAACCACGACAGGGCAATGAGCAAATGCTGAGAGCTCCCTTAAATACCCTGGTTCTAGAGACTAATCACGCCTCCGCCGAGACCTGATTCGTGTCCGGGATTTGACTGACAGGTTGGGCTAGAATAGCGTCATGACGTTGACTATTGAGCGTCACGTTACAAAAAGGCATAGTTCTCTCGCGGCCGGCGTTTACATGCGCGAGGGGACCGCGAGGAACGGGAGAATCATGCCGTCTGGATGGAAAAACGTCTAAGTCTCTACCCGTCTCAGGGGTAGAGACTACAGGTACCCTGACAGTACCCCCCCTCTCAGAAACGCCCACCGGGCGGAAGGAACCGGGACGAGATGGAAAGCGGGAATGAAAAGCCCTGCGAAGACGAGGAGCATGGACATCCTCCTGTGGTACCCAGGTCCTCTCTTCTGGACCATATCCCTTCCAGTCAACCAGGTATTGAATTTTCCCCCGGGAGATTCGAGAATCGATGATGGAGTTGATTTCGTACTCCTCCTGGCCCTCAACCTGAACAGAGTGAGGAGAGGAGGCCTTGGAGGAGAATCTGTTACAGACCAGGGGTTTTAGCAAGGAAACATGAAAGGAATTAGGAATACGTAAGGCAGAGGGGAGCGCTAGGCGATACGCAACAGGATTAATTCGATTCAGGATCCTATAGGGTCCAATGTAGCGAGGAGCGAATTTCATAGACGGTACTTTCAAACGAATGTTTCTAGTACTCAACCATACCCTATCACCAGGGACAAAACTAGGAGCTGGCCTTCTGCGTTTGTCAGCGTGTTTTTTATACAGTATAGAATTATGTAGGAGAATTTGTCGAGTCTGATCCCACAACTTCTTCAGATTGGCAACATGAGTATCAACCGACGGTACCCCCTGGGAAGAAGGAACCGACGGAAGAATGGAAGGATGAAAACAATAATTCATGAAAAAGGGGCTAGAGCGAGTTGAATCGCAAACAAGATTATTGTGTGCGAACTCTGCCCAAGGAATCAGACCGACCCAATCGTCCTGGTGTTCAGAAACAAAACAACGCAGATATTGTTCAATCTTTTGATTGGTACGTTCAGCGGCTCCGTTAGACTGAGGGTGATAAGCAGAAGAAAAATTCTATTTAATGCCTAGTTGAGAACAGAATGATCTCCAGAAACGTGAAACAAACTGGGAACCTCTATCAGAAGTAATCTCGGAAGGTATCCCATGTAAGCGAAAGATCTCTTTAGCAAAAATCTCCGCTAATTCAGGTGAAGTCGGAAGTTTAGGTAAAGGCACGAAATGAGCCATCTTGGTAAACCTATCCACCACTGTGAGAATAACAGTGTGCTTTTTCGAAACAGGCAAATCCACAATAAAATCCATCGCCAAACAGGACCAAGGTTTTTCTGGAACTTCCAGGGGATGTAAGAGACCACAAGGAAGCGAATGAGGTAGTTTAGTCTTAGTACAGACCTCACAGGCTCCGATAAAATCCTTAAAATCCCTCCGTAAAGAAGGCCACCAGAAATCCTTAGAGATCAAGGAATATGTTTTGCGAACGCCCGGATGACCAGCCACCTTACTCTCGTGAAGACACTGTAAGAGCTCCAGTTGGAGTTCAGGAGGAACGAAGTGTCTAGATGCAGGAGTCAGTCTAGGTGCCAGATGCTGCAAGCTCCTGATCTGATCCAGAAGCGGAGAATGGATTTTGAGAGTTGTGTTAGCGATGATATTACACTTAGGTACTATAGAGGATAAAACCGTCTCAGATATGGCAGAAGGTTCATGTTGGCGAGACAAGGCATCAGCTTTAGAATTCTTAGAACCAGGCCTATATGTGAGTATGTAATTGAAGTGAGTGAGGAATTTAGACCAACGGGCCTGTCTAGATGATAATCGTTTAGCCTCCCCAATATAGGATAAGTTTTTATGATCCGTCAAAATGGTAACAGGATGCAAAGTCCCCTCCAATAGATGTCTCCACTCCTTTAAAGCCATGATAACCGCTAGGAGTTCCCTGTCACCAATGTCATATCTGCTCTCAGTACCCGATAATTTTTTGGAAAAATACCCACATGGATGTAATGGTTTATCCACACCCAACCTTTGGGACAGGATGGCATCTATACCTGTCTCAGAAGCGTCAACTTCGAGTAGGAAAGGTAGAGTAGTATCAGGGTGAACTAAAATTGGTGCGGAAGCAAACAGCTCCTTGAGAGTCTTAAAAGCCAGAAGTGCTTCAGTAGACCAATTCTTAGTGTCTGCCCCTTGTCTGGTCATATTGGTGATAGGAGCAATAATAGAGGAGTAACCCTTAATGAAACGTCTGTAATAATTAGAGAAACCAATAAATCTCTGAATGGCCTTGAGACCCTTAGGTAAAGGCCAATCTAAAATGGACTGGAGTTTCTCCGGATCCATTTCAAACCCCTCTCCAGAAATCACGTAACCAAGAAAGGTAGTCTGGGATTGGTCAAAGCTACATTTCTCTAATTTGCAGTACAAGCCATGTTGAAGAAGTTTGTGCAAAACCCTTCTGACCTGTCCGTGGTGAGTCTCAATATCCCTGGAATGTATAAGTATATCATCGAGGTATACAATAACACAGTCATGCTGAAACTCCCTAAGAACTTCATTAATAAGATCCTGAAATACCGCCGGGGCATTACAGAGACCAAAAGGCATTACAGTATACTCATAGTGCCCATAACGAGTATTGAACGCAGTCTTCCACTCGTGTCCCTGCTGAATTCTCACCAAGTTATAAGCACCTCTGAGGTCTAACTTAGTGAAAATCTTGGAACCCTTTAATCGATCAAAAAGCTCGGTGATCAAGGGGATCGGATAGGCATTTCTAATGGTTATCTTGTTCAAACCTCGGTAGTCAATGCAAGGTCTTAAAGAACCATCCTTCCTTTTAACAAAAAAAAATCCAGCCCCAGCAGGGGAGGAGGATCTCCTAATGAACCCTTTGTCTAGGTTCTCACGAATATACTCCTCTAAGACTAAGTTCTCATTCGTAGACAAAGGGTATACATGGCCCCTGGGAGGCATAGTACCAGGAAGTAAATTAATTTTGCAATCAAAAGGCCTGTGTGGTGGTAAGGTATCAGCCTTTCCTTTGTCAAATACCGCCTTTAAATCTAGATACAAGGATGGTATCTGTACTTTAGTAGAGTCGGTAGATTTATTAAGTGTGTTAACAATACAAAGGGGTGACACTCTCTTTAAACATCTCTCTTGACAACCCTGACCCCACGAGACTATTTCCCCTGATTTCCAATCTATAATGGGGTTATGTCTCTTCAGCCATGAGTATCCCAGGACTATGGGAACAGAAGGAGATGAAATGAGTAGTAGAGATATCTCCTCCTTGTGTAGAATACCAGTAGTTAAGTTAAGATGTGTGGTCTCCCGGAAAATCACAGGCTCAACTAAAGGTCTACCATCTATGGCCTCAACAGCCAAAGGTGTCTTCCTTAACTGGGATGGGATAGCGTGTTTGGTGAGAAAAACTTGGTCGATAAAGCTCTCAGCAGCTCCGGAGTCTATCAATGCCACAGTCTCTAAAGTTCCCTTCTCCCAAGTTAAAGAGACGGGTAATAGAAGCCTGTGTTCTTTGTAGTTATGAGTAGAGGACAAAATAGAAACACCCAAGGCCTGTCCTCTAGAGAAACTTAGGTGCGAGCGTTTCCCGGGCGATTGGGACAATTCAAACGTAAGTGACCTCTGACTCCACAATACATACACAGTCCCTCCCTTCTCCTGTACTGTCTCTCCTCTTCTGAGAGGCGAGTAAGGCCTATCTGCATAGGTTCTGGAAACTGTGGAGTTTTGGTTTCAGGACTTTGAAATGAAGGAGCTAGTCTAAAGGAAGGTCTACCGGTTCTATCTCGAGTGTTCTGCCTCTCTCTTAGACGTTCGTCAATGCGGGAGATAAAGGAAATTAAGTCCTCCAAATTCTCGGGAAGCTCTCTCGTCGCTACCTCGTCAAGTATTACATCGGATAATCCGTTTAAAAATACGTCTATATAAGCCTGTTCATTCCACTTAACCTCTGCCGCCAAAGACCTGAACTCTAGTGCGTAATCCACAAGTGTTCGGTTCTCTTGTCTAAGGCGCAACAGTAATCTAGCTGCATTGACCTTTCTGCCAGGGGGGTCAAAAGTTCTTCTAAAAGCAGCTACAAAGGCATTATAGTTATAGACTAACGGATTATCATTCTCCCACAAGGGATTAGCCCATCTCAGAGCCTTCTCAATGAGTAAGGTGATAATAAATCCCACCTTTGCCCTATCAGTAGGGTAGGAACGGGGTTGTAGCTCGAAATGGATACTGATCTGGTTCAAAAAGCCACGACACCTTTCAGGAGAACCAGCATAACGTACAGGTGGGGTAACTCGGGTAGAAGCACCTATAGTGGCTACCTCTAGCCCTGAACTCACAGGAGGAATAGAAGTATTACGCATCTCCTCAGGTGGATTATTAGGACGTGATAGTAACGCCTGTAGTGCCAGTGCCATCTGATCCATTCTATGATCCATGGCGTCAAACCTAGGATCAGGAGAACCAAGCTGACAGTTTGTACCTGCAGGATCCATTGGCCCTGTCGTAATGTCAGGATCGGGACAGGGATCCAACACGCAGAGTACAAAGAGTAGCAGATACGTATACCGGACCTTAGAATGGCCGGACTTAACGTAAAACTACGTATAGAATGGTCAGGGACAAGCCGAGGTCGAGGGAACGAGAAGACAGGTAAGCGAGAGACAAGCCGGGTCAAGGATAACAGAGAAGACAGGTAAGTAATAACAAAGCCGGGTCAGAACCAAAAGACAAGAGAATACAAGAGCACTGTGTGACTAGGCTGGCTAGAACCACGACAGGGCAATGAGCAAATGCTGAGAGCTCCCTTAAATACCCTGGTTCTAGAGACTAATCACGCCTCCGCCGAGACCTGATTCGTGTCCGGGATTTGACTGACAGGTCGGGCTAGAATAGCGTCATGACGTTGACTATTGAGCGTCACGTTACAAAAAGGCATAGTTCTCTCGCTGCCGGCGTTTACATGCGCGAGGGGACCGCGAGGAACGGGAGAATCATGCCGTCTGGATGGAAAAACGTCTAAGTCTCTACCCGTCTCAGGGGTAGAGACTACAGGTACCCTGACACCCATCACATTTAGGCCTCAATTTATTATTTGTGGATAAGTTGCTCAAATTATTTAATATTGGAAATGCTGATTGAAACACTGAACATCAAGAGTTATAATCACTTTTATACCTTGGGCTAAATACACCCCCGGCATATGGGATTTAAAAAATTAGAGTGCACTCTGAGCCAACAGAACGATTCAATCAAATGCTTCTCTTTTAGAAGCATTTGATTGGACCAACTGTTGGCAGTGATGAAATTGGATGGAAGTGTCTGCACTAGGAAATTGGACGGAAGAACAGCACTGGGGGCTTAAACTGATGCTGGATTTGAGTAAAGTTTACAGCCTTTTTTTCAGGTCCCTCAGAAACGGTGGGCTTTTGGTTCAGCCGCAGGCCTTTCTGTCTGGTGAGCTGTGAGGAGCCACCAGGGCTCTGTAAGGAACCACCAGGAAGAAATCCAAAACTCTTTAGATATAAATAAATACATCACACTAAAGGTCAATGAAAGGAATTTTCTATACAGTGGGTGCAGTGTCTGATTGTCTTTTAAATAGATCAAAGGTAAAAATCAAGGCATTTAAACTTTATATTTGCCAAACAGAATAGGGACATATTCACCAACTTGTTAAATAGTTTCCCACTCGGCCTCAAAGATACATATTTAATTAGTTCCATAAACTTATATTAATCTATAAAAACAAATAAAAAATTTGAAAAAAATAAAATTAAAAAAAAAATGCGCACACAATATGACCAACCAGCTTACAAAATGAAAAATATGTAAAGAAAAAAATAACTTGATGGTAAATCCACCACATCAGATCTATGAGTATATTGGCGATGAACAAACAACTACAATATAATAATTGCTGAAACAATATAAACATAATTAATTATCTAAAAGTATAAAATTATCTAAAAGTACAGGTTGAAAGAAGTAAATCATTGCCATGAACTGGGGACAAGTGAATGTCACTCCTTAGTCTTCCCAACCAGCTCAATCCAAGAAAATGCTACTAATACAAAGTAACTTGAATAAATTTAGCAACATTTGTGTCATATCCTAGTTTACAACAATCTCTCTCTCTCCTTCCTTTTTCTTTAATTAAAGGGACACTATAGTGTCAGGAAAACTGCTTAGTTTTCTTGACACTATAGTACCCTGAGGGTGCCCCCACCCTCAGGGTCCCCCTCCCGCGGCACTGAAAAACCCCTTCAGCTACTCACCCTTTTCCCCCGCCGGGCTCCCATACCTCTCCTCAATCATTGCCGATGCGCCTCTAGTGGCTCTCCGGAAGACAGCCACTAGAGGCTGGCTTAACCCCATATGTAAACATAGCAGTTTCTCAGACAGGCAGGGTTAACCCTAGAGGGACCTGACACCCAGACCACTTCATTGAGCTGAAGTGGTCTGGGTAACTATAGTGTCCCTTTAAATCTAATATTTGTTTAAATTGACACTTTGAAGAGGTCTTGGTGCAGTGTTCCTGCCCCCTTAACCCTTCAGAGAAACTGCAATGTTTACATTGCAGGGTTAAAACAGGCTCTAGTGACTGTCTTCCAGATAGCTACTAGATGCATTTCCTGCATTTTCATGAGGTTGCATGAGGATGTCCAGCATCTTCAAAATCCCATAGGAAAACATTGATTCAATACTTTCCAAGGGCAGTTCTAATGTGCATGCACATTAGGTCCTCCCTCGGTCTGACCGCTCTGTAGGAGATGGAGCCAGGACCGAGAGACCTCTGCGCTGAATTTAAGGTAAGTGTTAAAAGGGTAAGTGTTAAGGGGGGGGAGGCGCGGAGGCAGAAGGACATTATAGCGTTATGAATACAGTTTTATATTCCTGACACTATAGTGTTCCTTTAAGTACACCCCTAATTTGTCCCCCCAACAACCAAAGACCTAAATAGAACGTGTTTCAACATGTAATACCTGCTTTGCTTTGATATATCTGCCCCTTAGACATACATTTGTAGAAAAAATCCATTATAGCTGAACAAACTGAACAAGGGGTGTGTTCCATTTGGGATGTGGAAAGACTAGAATGACTGGGTATGTTTTCGTTACAGTATATTACTCTTATCCAATACATGCCAGACCAGTATGAGGATCTATCAGGTATTCTATTTATTCACAATGGACTGTATAGGGAAAAAATGACATCCACTGAGAGCAGATAGAAAACAAAAACCGAAACACTATAGGTGCATTAAGAGTAAAAATGCTAAAAAATGTAATTCTGGCAAAGCAATAGCAGTATGCATTTTTAGACAAGGTTAAATGCAAAAGACTCACAGGATTATTCACTGCAAAATCAGGACACTGTTTACACTATTTAACAATGTCTGGAATTTGCAGTTCAGGATTTGATTTAACATGAATTTGTTTCAGATTTCAGACAGGCAGAAACCCTGACCCAAATGGTTCAACTATTGTTCCGCATTTAAAAAAAAACATTTAAACCATTTGCTCGCTAGTATCCAGTGGGCAAATAGTTGAAACATTTTGGCATTGCAAGGGTTAATGATATAATAGCTGGTCAGCACCTGCTACCCAGGCAACCACATAAAAAAAAGTCTAAAAATAAAATAACCCTATGGTGGTTGTTAAGATCTCCATATTAGTAAAGGTCAGATTTTAAACATCCCTGTGTGACTGGTTGGGGTATATCTCAAAATTGTTTTAAAATTAGTGACTTGGCAGCCATTGCTATCCTGTCGCTAGAAAGGTCCCAAATCCATATACCAGGGATAGGGGAGAATATTCCCATGGCAAGTCTCGAAAGAAGTGAGACTTGCCTGTAAGAGCTGTCTGCTAGGTTGGCTTAGAAGCCAATCAGAGTGCTCTAATAATAATTCAAAGAGTGCAAAACCCCTTATAAAGGTTTTATCTGCTTTGAAGCCTTTTCTGCATGGAACCCTTGCGCGATCATTGTTTCCATCGTTTTTTTTTTTTTGCGAATCGGGTTTTTGCCGCAGATTCGCTCAGCTGGACCAAATTCCCACCTTATTTGCCTTTAGTAAATATGAGAATTACCATTGTGGTCAGAATTTGGGCATTTTCACTAAACAAAATCCAGTGTTTAGTATATTACCCTGACCGTTTATGGTAAAATCCTTTATATGAAAGAAATAATTTAATAATTTAATAAAAACAAACTTAAAAAAAACAAAAAAAACCTGTCATGTAAATCCCAAATGTATCAAGAAAATAAAACTCACCTACAAAGTATAATAGGAAATCTTAAATATTGCACTGTATTTTATTGGCGACTTAATAGAGATAGTCAATGAAAATATTATTGCTTGAAATGTCAAAACCACAATGTCTTTAGAAAGTCTTTATATATAGTCCCAGTGGAACTAAGAAACGATGAGTTCTGAACCTTATTTGGAACTAACCAGTGAGAATAGTTCCTGGGAAGTTTTATTGAGATCATTTTTTTTTTTTTTTTGCTTAAATCAAAGTAGTTAGTGAGCCACGTTGACTCTGCAGAAAACCTGATTCTGAAAAAAGATTCGTGATTTTTTATTTTTTATTTTTTTACTTCTTCCAGGTTCCATTTCTTCCCCATGTCATCATTACCTCATGACTACAAAGGAGCTTCAGTTATATTGGTTAAAGGAGAAACATGAAAGAAAACCAGTGAAACTTCTCTTTGAAATCCCGTCCACCCGCATTGCTGAGGATTTCCTGTCCAAGTTTGTGGTACGGCAATCCAATCACATAAAAAAAAAAAGACCATGCACACACACACACGACAGAGTTACTTTGTACGAATTGAAGACACGGAGTCACCTTACCAGAATGAACTTTTAAAGTCATTATTTATTTTCAGACCTCAGATATTTATTTAACGGCAAAGGTTGTAAAAGAGCTATACATTTATATTTACTAGGACCCATAATACGTTGAGGTGCAGAGATTTATCAGAATTCAAGCAATGCATTATTTATTTGATCCACTTTTAAGAAATAATGAAGTGCTAAAGGAATAGTACTCATAAAAATCAACAGAAAAATAAGCAAGAAGCAATTTTTTTGTAAATCAGGATTTACTGATGGTCCTCTGTTCCGTATATATCAGTATGTGTTCATTATTTGTCTTTATCCCCTCTACATGGTAGAGCATTGTGGAATATGTGGTCACTATATAAATACCAAATAGTAATAATTAGTAATATAATATAGATAGAAAATGGTTTAGAGAATAAACACATTTCCAATGGCAGTAGGGAAAAGGACCCCTATATGAGTGCTACAATCCAAAAACATATAACTTCTTAAGAAGAGGAGTAATATGGCATGTCATAAAATAGAATGTGATGGCAGATAAGAACCATTCGGCCCATCTAGTCTGCCCAATTTTCTAAATACTTTCATTAGTCCCTGGTCTTATCTTATAGTTAGGATAGCCTTATGACTATCCCACGCATGCTTAAACTCCTTCACTGTGTTAACCTCTACCACTTCAGATGGAAGGCTATTCCATGCATCCACTACCCTCTCTGTAAACTTATACTTCCACTGGCTGCTCGCTGTCATTTAAAACTGGATATTTAAGTGTATCTTATATAGAAGTGATAGAGCTACGGTAAGAGTATGTGTAAAAAAGTAGCTATTTAGCTCAATAGTACAGCCTTATTGTGTTACCGATCTAAATAGCTCCTTTTTCATATTGCAACATTGTTATAGTTTTTGCTATAACTATTGGTTACACATACTCTTACCATAGCTCTCCATCACTTCTATATAAGATACTTATTTTTAAATTCAGTTTTAAATGACAGGGAGCAGCCACTGGCTGCTCGCTGTTTAGGCGACATGCCCCTACTACACAGGGGGTACCGGGCACAGGTAGGGGCATGTGGCAGGATTAAACCTGTGCCAGGTCCCCCCTTATTGCACTAGTGACTGGGCAGCAATAGCTGATTTACATCCCTTTAATCACTATGGGGATCATAGTGACCCCCATACTGATTTATATTTAGTGTTTAGGCGACATGCCCCATACTCGCAGCATGCTGCAGTATTTAACCTCCCTTTTATTAATATGGGGGTCATAGCGACTTTCATAGGTTTTAATGTGGGGGGGGGATAGGAATGGTTATTTATTACAAGGAGGGAGCTGGTAGCGCTGCCCCTGTGCCCAACCAAGAGCAAACCATAACCGTTCTCGGCTAGCTAAATCTACTAAGTGATGGCCTCCACTTTCAGTTGTCCCAAGATGGCTGCCCCTTACACAGTTTCAGGTCTAGGCCCGCCCACAGGGTCTACCAAGAGTCCACCCACAAGGGTGCAGAATGTTTGTAGTGGAGGCAGTCTGTGTGTGTGTATACAGGGCATTTTGCCACACCCACCTATAAAAAAAAAGGGTCTTCACCTGTGTGTCTTGTAACCCCCCTTTTGATTTTCTTACCCTCTTTAGCGTATTTTATCCCCCCTCTACCATGCCTTACACCCTCTTGTGTGTCTCTTTTAACCCCCTTTGTGTATGTTTCTTTCCCCAGCCCCTTTGTGTGTCTCCCCCCATTATTGTTTCATGTCTCTTTACTCCCACCCAGCCACTTTCTGTGGCTCTCCCCCCTCGGCGCATTTTGTGTCTTTTTCCATGCGATATAGCCATAGATACATAGCAACACACAACCATACAGGCACTCAGCCACAGAGATATGCAGTCACACAATCAAACAAATACAGGCACTCAGCCATACAATCTATACATACAGGTACAATGTCATACAAACACAGACATACAGACACAAACAGAGACATTTAGACACAGGCATACAAAGACATACACACACACACAGGTTTATAGTCATACAGATACAGGCATACAGAGCAGGGGCAGACCCAGAGCCTAATTTTGGGAATGGCACTGGTAGTGGGTTTTAGTGGCTGTAATTAAGAAGTTAGGGGATGTAGTAGGGGGCTAGGGGATGTAGTGGGGGAATAGGGGCTGTAGTGGAGGGTATGGGCTGTAATTGGGGGTTAGGAAATGTAGTGGGGTTATAGGGGCTGAAGTAGATTGAAAGGGGCTGTGGTGTGGGTTATATGGGTTGCAATTAAGGGAGAGGGGCTGTGGTGGGGATGTTATGGGGCTGTAGTGAGGGTATGGGGACTGTGGTGGGGGCATGGGGAAGGGGGACTGGGGGACAGGGGCTGAGGAAGAAGGACAAGGGCCAAGGAAGGGTGACGGTGGCTGAGTCGGAGGACGGGGGCTGAGGTAGGGGGACAGGGGCTGAGGAAGGGGGACAGGGGCTGAGTAGGGGGACAAGGAAGATAAGTGGACCGGGGTTGAGGAACGGGGGCAGGGGCTGAGGAATGGGGGAACTGGCTGGGGAGGGGGCTAAAAAATAAAAACTTAAAAAATAAAAAAAGTGTATTTCCCCCCTCCCTGAGGCTTGCGTTTGGCCAAGGAAGGGTAGGACAGGATCTGGAGTATGCAGTAAAGTCGGCCTCTCCTAATCATATCAAGACTAGGGGCGTGACTTCTGCACTTCTCCCAGACTCCCCAGCGGTCCTGGAAGAATTCTCAACACAAGGGGCTGGCAGACTTCCCAGGCTACAGGGAGACAGGTCATTTGAAAAATCCGAGTCCCCAGCCAGAGGCAGTGAATTCTGATTTTTGCGCCCCCCCCCCCCCCCTGCTCTTTTACTACTTTTACTCTTTTACTACTTCTAAAGATTTGGCATTTGAAGTCATTCTAAACAGATAACTGATTAAGTCAAAAAAAGTGAAAACAAAATATATACTAAGTCACTGATATCCAAAAAATATAATAATTGAAATCACGGATACCCTTTAAAACATTTATTGTAATTGTTAAAAAAGAATACTAGAATACCCAAAACATGTAGATCAGTAACACAAAGTATTCTCTGGCAATTTGTGAATTGTTATCTATATATTGTAAATATAGGTGTGTATATATAGGTCAAAATTGGTATAGCCACCCTGCCATTTTGTATTTGTAAAGCATCTGCTCATATTTTGGAGAATAAGATTATTCACTAAATGCTATTCACTAAAGTTTATCTGTCCCCATATAGAATGGGGCAATACCATTCAGCTGTGTATGGGGCTAATCGGACTCCAAAATCTGGACATTGTTCATGCTATAACAATGTCTGGATTTTGCAAACAAGACTTAAATGAGCCAGCATTAGGTATAGCTTTCCACAAGACTTTATTTTTTTTTTTTAATTCAAACTATTTGCTCACTGGCAGTGCTAACAGTCAGTTGGCAAATAGTTGAAAATCCTCTGTGCCAAAATAGTAAATTTTGTGTTGAATGGCCAGCACATGCTGGTAAAAACAAAACAGAACAAAACATAAGAGCGTTAAAAAAAACAAAAAAAACTTATGGGGGTCAATCATCCCAGCATTGCCATAAGGGAGGTTTTCAACTTACGGCAAGTGGGGGTCTACTAAAAATTTAAAACTAGCAACTGAGCAGTCTGTAAAATAACAGGGGGACCATAAGCATTGTGTAGAGGACTTTAAATTAAATTATTGGTGGTGGGTAGATCATCCATGGCCAATTACTTTGTAAAAGCATTAACATTAAATATAACAAAAAGGACAGTAGAAACTTTTCAATACACAGTGGGTACATGTTAAAACAAAAAGCAAGTATTTTTTAGCAGAAAATTATTCAAAATATAATTATTAGCAAAATTAGGGAAGAAGGACAGATTGCAGCTGTATAACATACAGTAAAGGGGTTTCCTAATATGCTCCCTACCCCCACCCATGGTCAGAAGGTTAGGGCTACTGCGCGGAACCGCTTCGGGGGCCCTAGTGTCCCTCTTCCAAGTCCCCAGCCAAGGGTGGTGAGTGGGACTCTAAGTAATTATACATTGTGGGTGGACATGCCATTGTGCGTCCCTCAATTAGTGTAATGATCCACAGCACCAAGGAAATCAAAAGCCCCTAGCCGCCCGATAACCATAACAAAAATATATATAAACTCATTATTATTAAGGTGAGTGGGGCATCAAACTAATACTTGTAAACGTAAATAAATAAATCTTACCATCAAACGTTTTCTTTTTTGTAAATCTTATCTTCAGTCCCCAAAAAAGGCCAATTAATATCCATAGTACGCAATGCAACTCTTGAAAAAAAAAAAAAAAAAACTAATTAACAAAAATCTGCTAGAAAAAAAAAATAAAAAATTGTGACAATTGCTCCAAAGTGCTCTGACAGAAAAATCTCACACATGAAACATATGCTGGTACAATGAGATGTTATGACTGATAGCTACATTTAGGGACTGTCCCTAGAAAATATGGAGAACTGGCAGAAATATCTTCTGTATTAGCAGTTTAATTATTATAAATGTCTATGGGGCTGCCTTGTTATAATTTTTTAACACCCTAAACTTTCCAAAAGTGGAAATCAACACTTTATACCTATTTACAAAATGTGCTTCTGGTCAGTGATGGCTGCTTATAAAATCTTAACTGAAATGGTTTAAGTACAAAAAAGTAAGCAACATACTGTTGATCCAATAAACTTTTTGCGCAATATTGTAAAACTGTGTGATATCTGATAGAATTTTAAACAAACCTAGCAAAACAAATCTAGTTCACTTATACTCTATGTTAATTGATGTTGTACAGTTTCTATGTCGTCTTCTTATGGAATAACAGAGCGCAATGTAACAGATGTCAGAAATATACTCAATGATAGCCCAGATACAAAAAATATAGGTGCTGCCCCATTCTTTGTTACCCACTTTACTACCAAGCACTACTCGATCTAAAAAATATTAGCATAACGTTTTTTCGAAGCAAGAAATGCATAGCTAGGCTAAGCTAGCATAGAAACATGTCATGGCACAATCATTTTGTGCATAGATTCATTTGCAGACAGACTTAAACATTTAAATTATGTAGGGGACAGAGCCTGACCCCCATGCGGAGAAGTCACATCAACCCAGAGCCCTGAGCACACAGCTGACTTAAAGCCCTTTTTCTTGTTTATTAGCCGGGTTGACCAGGTTTGATGCATACCCTGAGTTGGTGCATTGCAAAACTCCTCATAGCATCTGACATGGGTTACAATCATTGTGGCCTGGTGGTTGACGCAGCCCATCTCCCAGCCTCGAAGTCCTGTCGGGTCCTGCATATCCCTCCTCCCCTCCCCCCCCCCCCTGGACAAGTGGGAGTCATCCCGGTCCACCACCTCTTGCTTTGAGTATAGAGACACATGAAGCCTGACACCTTACCTAAAATGGTGGCAGCCTGCATTGATATGATTCCTGATTGCCCAGCCGTCCAGGCACGACCATTTAGCAGATTCCTGGTCCACTGTGACAAGCTATGTGCTGCGTTCCTGCAGCATCTGAGATAGAAACTGAAAGTTAACGCCGGAACTAGAAGATCGCAGATGCAACTTTCCTCCCATCATTATGGCGACTCAGCGAGAGTTCCTGTGGCTGGCCCATTTGTAAAGTGGGAAGAGCAATGAGACATCCTCCACACTTAGCTAGGCGAAAGCTCAGCAGTTCCTGTACCCGTCATGGCCATCAAGCCTGTGTTAACAATATGCAACAACGATTTGTTGCCTTTGAGGGCCGCCGATGGCGCTGCACCTCCACATGGGGCTGGAGGGTCTGCAGCTTGATCCTGGGCCAAACAGTACCACATGCAGTTAAAGGAACACTAACATGAATTCCTGACCTTATAGTGTTAAAAGCACAATTTATGTGGCTTGTCCCACCTTAGACCCCTTAAAAGGTAAGAAAACTTACCTTATTTCCATCTCCACCTGGGTATGCTGGCGCTGGCCCTGCCTCTGATCTGCCATAATTAAAATGCATGTTTTCTAACCTACAGCTAGAGATGCTTACCTAGACTGTTCTTTAATGAAAAAATGTGCAGTTCTATCACATGCCATGATGTTATGGTTTTTAATGGAATACCTACATCTGTTCTGGTGGCATTGTAAGCTTGTCTATCTCTTTTGCACAACTTAAATGATAAATAAATAAATAAAAAAGTACAATTATGGTTGTAATTGTGCTATAGAATGGTTACCAGGGACAATGCCACCTAGAGGCACGGTTTATCCTCTCTCTCTTAAAGAGAATATTGAAGGAATACATTAACCCCTTCAGGATACATGACATGTGTGACAAAAAGGGAGGGTGATCTCAGGCCCTGTATTGACTACAGGGGGTTTAATAAGATTACTGTACGTAATGTCTATCCTATCCCCCTGATTACAGAACTATTCGACCGGTTGAAAGGTTCCAGAATCTTCACCAAATTAGACCTATGTGGTGCATATAAATTGGTGAGGATCAAAGAAGGGGATGAATGGAAGATGGCTTTTAATACTAGAAATGGGCATTATGAATACACGGTTATGCCTTTTGGTCTATGCAATGCTCCCGCCATCTTCCAGGACCTGATAAATGACGTACTGAAAGAATACCTGCATGAATTAATTATCGTTTACTTAGACGATATACTGATTTATTCCCCAGATCTTGAAACCCATCATAGACATGTGAGAAAGGTCCTAAGTAAATTGTTGAACAATGGCTTATAGAAATGTCTATTTGATCAGGAACAGGTGAATTTCTTGGGCTATGTAATTACGGAGTCTGGTTTTGAAATGGACCCGAAGAAGCTAAAAGCCATCCGCAGCTGGCCCCTGCCCACAGACTTAAAGGCCATCCAACATTTCATAGGATTTTCTAATTATTACAGGAGGTTTATCAAGGGGTTTTCCCTCCATACTACCACCTATCACTAACATGACCAATAAGGGGAGAACTAATCAGGTACGGACTCCGGAGGCACTTGCCACCTTTGACACCCTAAAGGCTGAATTTGCGTCAGCCCCTATTCTGGTTCACCCAGACCCTTCTCTTTCGGAGGTAGATGCATCTGATACAGGTATAGGAGCAATTCTCTCCCAATGTCTATCTCCTGACCAACCCTTACATCCTTGTGGATTCTTCTCTAGGAAAGAAGAATTATGAGATAGGAGATAGGGAGCTCTTAGACATTGTATTGGCTCTTAAGGAATGGCGTCACTTGTTGGAAGGTACGACCATCCCTGTAACCAGTGGCATACTAAGGGGGGGGGGGGGGGGGGGCGGTCCGCCCTGGGTGCCACTCACTAGGGGGGTGCCCGGGGCAGACTGCAATGCCCCTCCTGCGCCCATCGCCAAGACCGGCGGTCTGCAGCTCCGCAGCTGCAGACCACGTGTCTCGCGAGCACTGCCCAATCAGAGCGTTGCCGTGGGTTACCACGGCAACGCTCTGATTGGGTCTCACGAGATCCATGGTCTGAAGCTCTGCGGAGCTGCAGACCAGAAATGAGGGCCCCTGGACCACCAGGGACCCCACCGGACCACCAGGCAGCCCCCACTGGACCACCAGGGATTTAAGGTAATTTTTTTAGTCACCCCCTCCCTCTCACAATCACCCCCCTCTCCTCATCACCCCCCTCTCACAATCACCCCCTCTCCTCATCACCCCCCCTCATCCTCATCCCCCCTCCCTGAGCTCCCTCTCACTTCACCCCCCCACACCATCACCCACCCCTCTCCCTCTCACAATCACCCCTCTCCCTCTCACAATCACCCCCCCTCACCTCATCACTCCCCCTCCCTCTCATACTCACCCCCCCTCCCTGAGCTCCCTCTCACTTCACCCCCCACACCATCACCCACCCCTCCCTCTTACAATCAATCACCCTCCCTCTCCTCATCACCCCCTCCCTCTCACAATCACCCCCCTCTTCTCACCCCCCTCCCTGAGCTCCCTCTCACTTCACACCATCACCCACCCCCTCCCTCTCACAATCACCCACCCTCCCTCTCACCATCACCCCTTCCCTCTCACAATCACCCCCTCCCTCTCACAATCACCCCTCCTCTCACAATCACCCCCCTCTCAATATGACCCCCTCCCTCTCACCCTCACCCCCCTCCCTGAGCACCCTCTCACTTCACCCCCCATCACCCACCCCTCCCTCACACAATCACCCACCCTCCCTCTCACAATCACCCCCTCCCTCTCCTCATCACCCCCTCCCTCTCCTCATCACCCCCTCCCTCTCCTCATCACCCCCCCTCCCTCTCACAATCACCCCCTCCCTCTCCTCATCACCCCCTCCCTCTCACAATCACTCTTCTCCCTCTCCTCATCACCCCCCTCTCATCACCCCATCCCTCTTACAATCACCCCCCCTCTCACTATGACCCCCTCCCTCTCATCCTCACCCCCCCTCCCTGAGCTCCCTCTCACTTCACCCCCCTACACCATCACCCATCCCCCCTCCCTCTCACAATCACCCACCCTCCCTCTCCTCATCACCCCCCTCCCTTTCACAATTACCCCCTCTCACAATCACCCCCTCCCTCTCATCCTCACCCCCCATCCTGAGCTCCCTCTCACCTAACCCCCCACCATCACCCCTTCCCTCACACCATTATCCACTATACAAGCACACACAGTGCATTCACTATACAAACACACACAGACACATGTATGTGTGTTGGTATATGTGTATCTGCATGTGTCAGTGTGTGTCTGTGTATCTGTTTGTGTGTCTGTGTTTGTATCAATGTGTCTGTATGTGTGTGTCTCTATCTGTATGTGTGTCTGTGCCTGTGTCTCTCTCTGTGTCTGTATGTGTGTGTGTTGTTATCTATGTCTATCTGTATGTGCCAGTGTTTGTCTGTGTATGACTCTTTCTATGTAACTGCATGTGTGTACCTATGTGTCTTTGTATGAGTGCCAGTGTGTGTATATGTATGTATGTATGTATGTATGTATGTATGTATGTATATGTGCATACATCTCAGCATTTCGCCTACACTACACACAAATACAACCCTGCATCCAAATGTCAACCCTACATAATACCACAACACCATATTCAAAAACCACACTAAAAAATGCACTCCTGCATTCAAATGCCAATACGTGCAAACACACCCGTACATTCACTCACACATACTTAATACAAAAACATGCTTACATTCAAACACACAAACAGTGCTTGGTGCTAAATACAGGGAGTGCAGAATTATTAGGCAAGTTGTATTTTTGAGGATTCATTTTATTATTGAACAACAACCATGTTCTCAATGAACCCAAAAAACTCATTAATATCAAAGCTGAATATTTTTGGAAGTAGTTTGTAGTTTGTTTTTAGTTATAGCTATTTTAGGGGGATATCTGTGTGTGCAGGTGACTATTACTGTGCATAATTATTAGGCAACTTAACAAAAAACAAATATATACCCATTTCAATTATTTATTTTTACCAGTGAAACCAATATAACATCTCAACATTCACAAATATACATTTCTGACATTCAAAAACATAACAAAAACAAATCAGTGACCAATATAGCCACCTTTCTTTGCAAGGACACTCAAAAGCCTGCCATCCATGGATTCTGTCAGTGTTTTGATCTGTTCACCATCAACATTGTGTGCAGCAGCAACCACAGCCTCCCAGACACTGTTCAGAGAGGTGTACTGTTTTCCTTCCTTGTAAATCTCACATTTGATGATGGACCACAGGTTCTCAATGGGGTTCAGATCAGGTGAACAAGGAGGCCATGTCATTAGATTTTCTTCTTTTATACCCTTTCTTGACAGCCACGCTGTGGAAACTTGGACGCGTGTGATGGAGCATTGTCCTGCATGAAAATCATGTTTTTCTTGAAGGATGCAGACTTCTTCCTGTACCACTGCTTGAAGAAGGTGTCTTCCAGAAACTGGGAGTTGAGCTTGACTCCATCCTCAACCCGAAAAGGCCCCACAAGCTCATCTTTGATGATACCAGCCCAAACCAGTACTCCACGTCCACCTTGCTGGCGTCTGAGTCAGACTGGAGCTCTCTGCCCTTTACCAATCCATCCATCTGCCCATCAAGACTCACTCTCATTTCATCAGTCCATAAAACCTTAGAAAAATCAGTCTTGAGATATTTCTTGGCCCAGTCTTGACGTTTCAGCTTGTGTGTCTTGTTCAGTGGTGGTCGTCTTTCAGCCTTTCTTACCTTGGCCATGTCTCTGAGTATTGCACACCTTGTGCATTTGGGCACTCCAGTGATGTTGCAGCTCTGAAATATGGCCAAACTGGTGGCAAGTGGCATCTTGGCAGCTGCACGCTTGACTTTTCTCAGTTCATGGGCAGTTATTTTGCGCCTTGGTTTCTCCACACGCTTCTTTTGACACTGTTGACTATTTTGAATGAAACGCTTGATTGTTCGATGATCACGCTTCAGAAGCTTTGCAATTTTAAGAGTGCTGCATCCCTCTGCAAGATATCTCACTATTTTTGACTTTTCTGAGCCTGTCAAGTCCTTCTTTTGACCCATTTTGCCAAAGGAAAGGAAGTTGCCTAATAATTATGCACACCTGATATAGGGTGTTGATGTCATTAGACCACACCCCTTCTCATTACAGAGATGCACATCACCTAATATGCTTAATTGGTAGTAGGCTTTCGAGCCTATATAGCTTGGAGTAAGACAACATGCATAAAGAGGATGATGTGGTCAAAATACTCATTTGCCTAATAATTCTGCACTCCCTTTACATACAAATAAAAACACTGCTCAGTGCTAATGACATAACATTTTTTTTTTTTTTAATTTTTAAGGGTAGTGGGGTAGGGGAGTGGGGAGGGGGTACAAAATATAGGATCCGCCCCGGGTGCCAAATGCTCCAGGTACGCACCTGCCTGTAACTATCCTGTCCTGACCGATCATAAAAAACTGTCCTACATGAGCAAAGCCAAGAGACTAACAGCTAGACAGCCACATTGGTCTTTGTTTTTCTCTCAGTTTAACTTTGTGCTTACATATAGACCAGGAACTAACAACACCAAAGCAGACGCCTTATTCCGTCAATTAGAACTGTGCTGAAGTCGCATCAATCATTCCTAAAGCGAAAATAGTAACTGTAACTTAATTAAACATAGCAAGTACAATGTTCTGGTATTCACAAAAGTGAGTACAGCAGAGGGAGTAGAGGGAATAAGAATAGAGAGTGTTTGAGCTCAGAAACTGGAAAATAAGTATTTCACCTGATCCTATAGGTATAGTGAAAAACCATACACTAGTAGAGTTGGAGTTTCCAGGAGCTAGAACAGAGAGAGTAGGTATTGGAATAAAACTGAAAATGGATATGACCTTAAATAATACAATATTAAAATTAAGAATATAAAATTGCACTGTCTGCTATGATAAGTAGAAAGCAGAAATGAATATGACCATAAATGGTAGAATAGATAGATACACACAAATGGATGCTGTCTGATGTTATGGGTGTTCAGACATATAATAGCAAGTCCAATAAATAGATCCAAAATAGTGGAGATACTGCAACATATATTAGACAAGTCCAGAAAATCTGTCCAATAATTCCACTTTAAATCAGAATAGTCTCAAATCCTCAAACATAGAAACAGAATTTATAGCATAAGTAATCTAGACCCTGCTTGTAAAGACAACGTACGGTTAATAGTACTTATGGCTTAATCTACTTTGGTCAACAAAAGATAGAGTAGCAGTCCAGAGAAATAAACAAGAGCAAGCTAGTATAAGGAACTAATTGCTCAATATATGATTAGTGATAATATCACAATCCTTTAAAAATAGGTCACTTGGTAAAACAATAAATTTATTGAAATCTTACAAATTAATAAACATATGAAGTATATAAAAAATATTGATGAAAATATGAGGCAGGTAAACAGTCTGTTAAGTATCAAGTGGAATAAGCAATAAAACCTGCTGTCCAGACCAGGATGGATGTAGATTGTGTTTGGAGTTTGTTGTCTCTGTCCAGATAGCCGTTGAGGACGGCTTGTGAGTTCTTGTATGCTCCGCCTCTGACCTCACATCAGGGGTGAGCTGTAGTCTCACGGAAAGGTACAGATGCTGGGTCCGAGATCTTTCAGACTGCAGGGATGATCGCAAGAATGTATCCACTTGTTACTCCTCCTCTCAGTTTCAGCTGCCTTACGCGTTTCATAGGAGAACCCGACTTCAGAGGCTTGTTTTTTTTTTTAATTAAACATAGGTTCGGATCTCATTAAGTCTCTAACATAATCACAAACAGAAGCACCCAGTCAGACCCCACGGGATAGATTGTTCGTCCCTTTGGCCTTGCTCAAAGGGATCCTAGCGTTATGCCACGATAATAAATCAGCCAGCCATCCTGGAATCAAGAAAACCAGTTTTCTCCTTGATAAACAGTTTTGGTGACCTTATTTTAGACAAGATGTTGGTGTGAGAGTGGTGCATATGTTTGTGAGAGGTGCTGTGTGTGTGGGGGTGCTGTGTGTGAGAGAGGGTGATGTGTGTGTAAAAATGTGTGGAGGTATTGTGTGTGTGTGGGGGGAGATATAATAAATGTAAATATATGTTTTTATTTTAATTAAAAAAACATTGTAAAAACATTCCTTCTTACCTTTTGACTGTGAGGGGGGGCCCTGCTGCCATCCCTGGTGATCCTAGTGACGAGTGAACTCTAGTCTGTGTTGACATGGTAACTGTGGCAACGCTCTGACCTCACGAGGGGAACCCGGCTGAGCTGCAAGCCAGAGCTTCCAGGTCCTCCCGAGCCGGTGGCCAACTTTCACTGCCTGAGGGCCAGTGAGGGAGATCTTTGATAATGCTGGTTCTGCATGGGCCGGCAGGGGAGATCTCCCCCTGTCGGCCTTGGCCATCACAGCCCACCAGGCATTTGATGGCCAATCCGGGCCTGATACCAATATCCTAAAACAAGTTAAACTATAAATAAAACATGTATATCAAAAACTCAGCATTTTGTATCCAAGCAAATCGCAAACCTCCTTCTATATATGTTCTTATTGAAAAAGCATTGTTTAACCCCTTAAATTAAGATGATTCACAATGCTGGGTTTATTTACAAAGGACTGTAAAAGTGCATATAATATCAAATTCCATCCATAAAACTCAAACAGCCTGCTAGATGATATTAACTTGTCTGACAAACTATTAAGTCAGGGGGCATTACCAAATGTTGTTGACCAGTTATCCAAATTTTATTAAAGAATGACAAAGTAGAAGTTGCTTGTTTTTACTTGTTTTTACATTGGGATTGGATGGTGAATATTTTGCAATACTTCACTATTAGATTTATTAAAGGGACCCGCAAAAATGTATTAAAGGGACCCTAAAAAAATCATGACCACCACAGGTTAGCATATTGTAGCTTTTTTAATGCAAGGGTTGTTTCAGTTGTCCAGCAAACCTTTTTTTGGCTTCATGAAAACCAGGACCCTGCCAGCACCCAAAGCCTGGCCCATTTGCTGTTGGTGAGATAATGAGCAATTCCACTTCCTTGTTATTTGTCCAAATTTGGAGGGCTGTAAAAGAGTGTGAATCCTGGCTGCAGTTTAGCCCTGTGCTCGCAATACATTGCCCAAGCCTCCGTCCGACAGAGTGTTTTAATTCCTTATATATTTAGACCAAAAGACACCCAATCCATTTTTCGAAAAAGGCCCAATCTCCTTAATAGATAAAATAACTAGACAGATGTTTTTCAAAGCCTCTGACAACCTATAAGTTGTTCCTTTACTGTAAATGTTACTGTAACTTTTGTTGAATTTGCATCATTGAATAAAACATTGAACACCAAGTACAACTTGTGTTCAAGTACAACTTGGTATTCCTATAGCATTAGGAATACCAATGTACATTCTTAAGGCTGTAGTTTCCGGGTGGGCCTTTAGGTGACCATCCACCAACCACAGAGAAAAAAGTAGTTTTATTTATCTTATCACCCTTGAACCCTGGTCTTCACACCGTCCCCACCTGCATGGCATTGAGTCATTAAGAACGATGATCTCAGTCAATCCACTGCTTTCCCATAGGCAAAGCATTGAGAGACTAGTGTGCATGCTCGACAAAACGTTGCACTGCACCAATCAGATGGTCTTGCTGGCTTTACTCTGCAGAATTGCACTGTTTTCAGCTGCAGGGCTTAAAGGACCACTATAGTGCCAGGAAAACATACTCGTTTTCCTGGCACTATAGTGCCCTGAGGGTGCCCCCACCCTTAGGGACCCCCTCCTGCCTGGCTCTGGGGAGAGGAAAGGGGTTAAAACTTACCTTTCTCCAGCGCCGGACGGGGAGCTCTCCTCCTCCGATCCTCCTCCTCTCCTCCCATTCGGCTGAATGCGCACGCGCATCTACTCGTCTATGTACATTTTCTCTATTCTGACTGCCAGGTGCACATGACAAAGCTTAGAACAATGACTGACATGGAGCTAAGACCAGGGCCGGACTGGCCCACCGGGATACCGGTAAATTTCCCGGTGGGCCGCGGCACCTGGGGCTGGGCTGACAGCCCTAATCATTGCTCAGGCTCCTTTGATCCCAGCCGGCTATGTGTGAGCTCTGCGGCCGCACAGGGCCCCATGGGAGCAGGGGAAGCCAGACGGCCAGCACAGCTCACACATGGCCGGCCGGGATCAGTAAAAAATTTTTTTTTTAAAATTGCGGTGGGGGCGGAGCTAGCATGCGGCGGGGGTGGGGCTTACCGTGTGGCGGGGCGGGGCTTATCGTGCGGCCGGGGCCCTGGTTAATACAGCATGGGAAGCAGGAAGGAGTCCCTGCTTCCCCAACAACCAGACTCCAGGAGCTCCAAGGGATGTGAATGTAAGAAGCAGGTCTGTGTGTGACTGCCTGTGCGTGTGTGACACTATCTGTGTGTGTGTGTGTGTGTGACTGTCTACCTCTGTGTGTATGTATGACTGTCTGTCTGCCTGTGTGTGTGTGTGACACTGGCTGTGTGTGTGTGTGACTGTCTGCCTTTGTGTGTATGTATGACTGTCTGTCTGCCGGTGTGTGTGACACTGTCTGTGTGTGTGTGACACTGTCTGTGTGTGTGTGTGTGACTGTCTGCCTCTGTGTGTATGTATGACTGTCTGTCTGCCTGTGTGTGTGGCACTGTCTGTGTGTGTGTGTGTGACTGTCTGCCTCTGTGTGTATGTATGACTGTCTGTTTTCCTGTGTGTGTCACACTGTCTGTGTGTGTGACTGTCTGCCTCTGTGTGTATGTATGACTGTCTGTGTTTGTGTGTGTGTGTGTGTGTGTGTGTGACTGTCTGCCTCTGTGTGTATGTATGACTGTCTGTGTTTGTGTGTGTGTGTGTGTGTGTGTGACTGTCTGCCTCTGTGTGTATGTATGGCTGTCTGCCTGCCTGTGTGTGTGTGTGTGTGTGACTGTCTGCCTCTGTGTGTATGTATGACTGTATGTCTGCCTGTGTGTGTGACACTGTCTGTGTGTGTGTGACTGTCTGCCTCTGTGTGTATGTATGACTGCCTGTCTGCCTGTGTGTGTGACACTGTCTGTGTGTGTGACTGTTTGTGTGTGTGTGTGACTGTCTGCCTCTGTGCGTATGTATGACTGTCTCCGTGTGTGTGTGTGTGACTGTCTGCCTCTGTGTGTGTGTATGACTGTCTGCCTTTGTGTGTGTGTCTGTGTGTGTGTGTGTGAATGTCTGCCTTTGTGTGTGTGTGTGTGTGTGTGTGTGTGACTGTCTGCCTCTGTGTGTATGTATGACTGTCTGCCTGTGTGTGTGTGTCTGTCTGCCTCTGTGTGTATGTATGACTGTCTTTCTGCCTGTGTGTGTGACACTGCCTGTGTGTGTGTGTGACTGTCTGCCTCTGTGTGTATGTATGACTGTCTGTCTGCCTGTGTGTGTGACTGTCTGCCTCTGTGTGTATGTATGACTGTCTGTCTGCCTGTGTGTGTGACACTGTCTGTGTGTGTGACTTTTTGTGTGTGTGTGTGACTGTCTGCCTCTGTGTGTATGTATGACTGTCTCCGTGTGTGTGTGTGTGTGACTGTCTGCCTCTGTGTGTGTGTATGACTGTCTGCCTTTGTGTGTGTGTGTGTGTGTGAATGTCTGCCTTTGTGTGTGTGTGTGTGTGACTGTCTGCCTCTGTGTGTATGTATGACTGTCTGCCTGTGTGTGTGTGTCTGTCTGCCTCTGTGTGTATGTATGACTGTCTTTCTGCCTGTGTGTGTGACACTGCCTGTGTGTGTGTGTGACTGTCTGCCTCTGTGTGTATGTATGACTGTCTGTCTGCCTGTGTGTGTGACTGTCTGCCTCTGTGTGTATGTATGACTGTCTGCCTGTGTGTGTATGACTATCTGCCTGTGTGAGTGTGTGGCTATCTGCCGGTTAGTGAGTGAGCTTGTATGTGTGTCAGTGAGCTTGTCTGTATGGATTGTGTGTGTGTTAGTGAGCTTGTCTGTAGGGAGCATGGGTGTGTCTGCTCCTGTCTGTGGTGAGCATGTGTGTGCAGTGAGCTTGTCTACAGTAAGCTTGTGTGTGTATCAGAGTTTGTCTGTACTAAATTTGTGTGTGTACCAGTAACCTTGTATGTGTGTGTCATTGAGACTGTCTGTCAATGAGCCTATTTGTGTGCATCAGTAAGATTGTCTGTGTCTGCATGTGAGTATGCTTTACTGTATAATTTAATTACCCTAAAAGGACTAATATTTTGAATTGAAAAATAAATATTCCAATAATAAATATATTACCGGTGTGTGTATATATAGATATGTGTGTGTGTGTGTATTTATGCTATGTAGTGTGTGTTATATAACACACACTACATAGTAGTGTGTGTTATATAACACACACTACATAGCACAATTACTTATGGGGCTGCCATAGATTTTTTTTCCAGGGCTGCTTCGTGTCCCCAGTCCGGCCCTGGCTAAGACAGGATAAAACAAAGAGTGGATTTCTATAGTTAATATTATTCATCGCACCTTCCACATACATATATATTACATATAGTGATAAGCATACTAATAAAAACGGGATGAGACAGTCCATTTTATATGTAGTGACATGCATAATTCAAAAACAAAACAAATTGAGATTTCTTATTCAGGAACAATGTTAAATACTAAATAATGTAGTGCAGGGGTAGGCAACCTTCAACACTCCAGATGGTGTGGACTACATGTCCCACAATGCTCTCACATCTATAATGCTGGCAAAAGCATAGTAGATGTAGTCCACAATATCTGGAGTGCCAAACGTTGCCTACACCATATTGTATTTATTTGTCACCACAGACAATGTATGTATTACAAGTGTGATTTTCAAAATTTCCGTTTTCATTCTTTATGTATTCCTATGTAATAAGAATACTATAAAAATATTCACATGCTCTCTATTTATATTGTAGGATAGTAATTATTGCTGTGGTTAACTGTAAAGCCCACCTAAGAATGACTTTTCAACAACTTATTTTACTGTCCAGGTATACAAAATTATCATTGTTTCAACTGGAAGTTTTGATGAAAATAAAGTTTTTATCGAAAGGAGATACTCGGACTTTGAGAAACTTCACCGGAACTTGCTAAAAGACTTTAAAGAAGAAATGGAAGATGTTTTGTTTCCCAAAAAAATATTGATGGGAAATTTGACAGAGGAACTTATCAGAAAGAGGATTTTGGCTCTTAAAGACTACTTGGCAGAACTCTACACCATATCCTGTGTAAGAAAATCCAAGAAATTCATGGAGTTCTTTACCAAACCAGAAGAAGAAGAAGGTTACAGCTGTCTTCGAGGAGGCGAATATGGGAGAGCAACAGAACTCTTTCATCAAGTTGTGTGTCTAAAGGAACGGTTAACCTTGCATTGCCCCGCTGTAGTAGTTCCATCGATGTGTGCGCTTGTGGTTTGCCATAAAGATATGGACAATCTAGATAAAGCTTATGAAGTGGGAATGAAAGCACTGACAATTCTAGAGAAACACACTGGGCATAGATATTATGTTCCACTGCTAGACACATTGATTTCATTGGCCTATAAGATTGGCAAGGATTTTATGTCTTTAAGGGAACGCTTGGAGAAAGAGGAAAGAAAGGTAAAAAACATTGAACATATGTCTGTTTCATTAAAGGAGTTGGCAGTACAGGAGTGCATTGAGTAATTTGAAGAGAATTGACAGAATTAAGAATAATAATATCAAGGTATTCACCCAGCAAAAGGTACATTTAGTTTGTCTCTAAGACACAAAGAGCATCAGTGAGCTCAATCCATAAGAACACTGTAAATAAATGTTAAAAATAAAGCAAACAAGAATTAAAAAGAATTGTTAATGATCATAGGGATACTTCTGTTAGTACATTCCATATTCCATTAGGTGAGTGACAAAATATGTACCAACTGCAGATCACTGTATTAAAATCACAATGCACCTGTAATTTACTTTTAAATTGTCTTCTGTATGTTCATATAAATAACAAAATAAAAAATTCCCTCAAACTAAAAAGTTATGTTGTGGTAAACATGTTTTATAAAATGTACTTTTAATTGGTCACTAGAAGTTTAAAAGTGTCATTGCTATCACACAAAAATGTCACTGCTTCCAATGAAGGCAAAGTCTGTAGAGACTCTCGCTTATAGGCAAATGTGTGCATTCGGTTTCAAACTAATTCATATTTATCCAAATTTTAGTCAATCTGCAATTGGCTGGAATCCCAAACTCCCAAATGCTATATGGATGAATTCCAAAACAGACAATGCACAAAACCATTTACTTTGAATGATTCGTAGTTCCACCTGTAGCACCAAAATGAAAAGAAAAGATGATTGACGGTAAAAGAGATGATTGATACTTAGGGGGCAACCAATAATGTTGACTATTTTCACTGATCAAGTGAGAAGTGACCAATAGAGGTAAATATAATGCGGTATATTCATTATATACTATATATATATAGATTTGTTTTTACTGCGACCCCTTTTGTTCCTTCTGTTGGTTACTTTCTTGAGCTGTGAACCAAATGGTGTGAACATGCACCTATCAGTATTCTGCAAAGTATATAACATAGAAACATAGAATGTGACGGCAGATAAGAACCATTCGGCCCATCTAGTCTGCCCAATTTTCTAAATACTTTCATTAGTCCCTGGCCTTATCTTATAGTTAGAATAGCCTTATGCCTATCCCACGCATACTTAAACTCCTTTACTGTGTTAACCTCTACCACTTCAGCTGGAAAGCTATCCCATGCATCCACTACCTTCTTTGTAAAGAAACTTCCTGATATTATTTTTAAACCTTTGTCCCTCTAATGTAAGACTATGTCCTCTTGTTGTGGTAGTTTTTCTTCTTTTAAATATAGTCTCCTTCCTTACTGTGTTGATTCCCTTTATGTATTTAAATGTTTCTATCATATACCCCTGTCTCGTCTTTCCTCCACACTATACAGTTTAGTAGCCCTTCTCTGAACTCTCTCTACCGTATCAATATCCTTCTGAAGATATGGTCTCCAGTACTGCATACAATACTCGAAGTGAGGTCTCACCAGTGTTCTGTACAATGGCATGAGCACTTCCCTCTTTCTACTGCTAATACCTCTACCTATAAATCCAAGCATTCTGCTAGCATTTCCTGCTGCTCTATTACATTGTCTGCCTACCTTTAAGTCATCAGAAATAATTACCCCTAAATCCCTTTCCTCAGATGTTCAGGTTAGGACTCTATCAAATATTCTGTACTCTGCACTTGGGTTTTTACGTCTAAGATGCATTATCTTGCACTTATCCACATTAAATGTCAGTTGCCACAACTCTGAACATTTTTCTAGTTTACCTAAATCATTAGCCATTTGGCTTATCCCTCCTGGAACATCAACCCTGTTACATATCTTAGTATCATCAGAAAAAAAGACATACCTTACCATCAAGACCTTCTGCAATATCACTAATAAAAATATTAAAGAGAATGGGTCCAAGTACAGATCCCTGAGGTACCCCACTGGCGACAAGCCCAAGCTTTGGATATACTCCATTGACTACAACCCTCTGTTGCCTGTCACTCAGCCACTGCCTTACCCATTCAATAATATTGGAATCCAAACTTAAAGATTGCAGTTTATTGATAAGCCTTCTATGTGCAACAGTGTCAAAAGCCTTACTGAAATCTAGGTAAGCAATGTCTACTGCACCAACCTGATCTATAATTTTAGCTACCCAATCAAAAAAATCAATAAGATTAGTTTGGCATGATCTCCCTGAAGTAAACCCATGTTGTCTCTGATCTTGAAATCCATGTGTTTTTAGATGTTCATCAATCCTATCCTTTAACATGGTTTCCATCACTTTCCCCACTACTGAAGTAAGGCTTACTGGCCTATAGTTGCCCGACTCCTCCCTATTACCTTTCTTGTAAATGGGCACAACATTTGTCAACTTCCAATCTTCTGGGACTACTCCTGTTATCAATGATTGGTTAAATAAATCTGTTAATGGTTTTGCTAGTACACCACTAAGCTCTTTTAATAGCTTTGGGTGTATTCCATCAGGTCCCATTGACTTATTTGTCTTTACTTTTGACAGTTGAAATATAACCTTTTCCTCTGTAAACTCACGTGTAATAAATGACTAATTTATCCTTTTTCTTAACTGAGGTCCCTTTCCTTCATTTTCATCTGTAAATACCAAACAAAAATATTCCTTGAGGCAGTCAGCTAGACCTTTATCCTCTTCTACATACCTTCCTTCTTTTTTATCTTTGTTTTACTTTTCTTTTCTCATTTATGTATCTAACAAAAATTGTGTCCCCCTTTTTTACTGACTGTGCTATTTTCTCTTCTGTGTGTGATTTGGAAGCTCTTATAACTTGCTTAGCCTCTTTCTGCCTAATCTTATAGATCATTCTGTCTTCCTCACTCTGGGCTTTTTTATAATTACTAAATGCTAACTTTTTGTTTTTGTACTATTTTGGCCACATCTGTGGAGTACAACAGTGGTTTCTTGAATTTTGTGCTTTTACTGACAAGCCTAATGCAATTTTCTGTTGCCTTCAGTAGTGCAACTTTTAAATAATCCCATTTCTCTTGGACTCCATTTAAATTGCTCCAGTCTGATAATAAATACTTTACACATATTCTAATTTTAGAAAAGTCTCTTTTTTTTAAAGTCTAAAACGTTTGTTTTTGTGTGGTGTGACTCAGTCACTGTTCTTATATTAAACCACACTGACTGATGATCACGGGATCCTAAACTTTCACCTACAGTAATATCTGATACCAAATCTCCATTTGTCAACACTTAATCTTGTATGGCTTCTTTACGAGTTGGCTTCTCAACGACTTGTTTTAGAGACAATCCCAGTAGGGAGTTTAAAATGTGTGCTCCTGCCACAAGCAGCTATTTTTGTTTTCCAATTCACATCACGAAGATCAAAGTCACCCATGATGATAACGTCCCCCTTCATTGTCATTTTAGTTATTTCCTCAACTAGTAGATTAACTAACTCTTCAATTTGTCCTGGGGACCTATAAATCACACCTACACGAGTTACTGTGTGATTACCAAATTCTAACGTAACCCAAACGGACTCTATGTTCGCCTCACTAACTTATATTAGGCTAGATTTTATGCTATCCTTCACATACAGGGCCACCCCTCCCCCTTTCCTGCCTTCCCTGTCTTTTCTATATAAAGAGTACCCTGGTATTGCTATGTCCCAGTCATTTTTCTCATTATACCATGTCTCAGTAACAGCGACTAAATCTACACTAAATCTATCAGTTGCCATTATTGCCACAAGTTCGTGTATCTTATTCCCTAAACTGCGAGCATATGTAGACATGACTCTAAGCTTATCATTTTTCAACACACTTGCTACAGGCACCTTCTGTCCTTGTTTTGGGGGACAATTGGATTGATATTTTATCACCCTTTTGCCCCCCCTATAGATAATATATTTTTCAGTACACTGATTGGCCAAAATTCACATTAATCTTAATTGTTTTTCCCAGAACGATCGCGTGAAAGAAATTAGGATGAATCAGATTTTTTTGTAGTGGAGAAGTAGAATTATAGTTTAACTAAATGGGAACTCTAAGCCCCATAAACATTTCAGCTTATTGTCCTGACGATTTTGCTATGCATCTTAGTGTCATTCCCTTATTTTCTGTTAACCATTTTTAAATGGATTAACAAAAAAACTAAACTTGCGCTAGTACCTATGTCAGATGCTTAAAGAACGCAGAGTTTACTTTCCATATCTGTATTAAGCAATCCAACCTTAGACACAAACTACTGTTGGGGCAGGTTAGACTGGCTATCAATGCCATTATTAGTTAAGGCAGCATCCCTTATGAGTAGCTCCATCCCTAGCCAGAACAGGAAAAATATTTTTTAATTATACCCTTATGGATGGCAATTGTCCAATTTCTGGAGAAAACAAAATAAAAATTTGAGCTATGTGTTTGCTCTACCATATTTTAATAGTTTCTTGTCAAGAGCCCCCATACATATTATATATTGTTTTTTAAAGAACATATAACCTATGTGTACACCAAAAACAACATTACAAGTAAAAAAAAATTATAATAATTAAAATAGGGGGAAAAATTACAATATTGTAACACATTCAGTGCAACTAAATAAAAATAATTTGAAACAGATTCACATATCAGGATCGAAATTCATTTTTGATAGGTAACACTCATCCTATAGCAATCTCCACACTAATGCTATACCTAATATACCCTTAACCAAATGCTTACATTAACCATATACCTACTCTAATCTTACCCTTAATCCTACATTATCTCTCGAAATAGAATTAACCCAAACCCAGCATTAACACTTACTATATCCAAACACTAACCCAAACCCTACACATAACCATAACCCTTCCTTAACAGTAACTCTAACGCTACCCTACTCTTACTACTAAATCTAACCCTACCAAAACCCTCACCCCAACCATAATGCTAAAGAAACCTTCTGCAAATATCTGTTCACAGATTAGAAAATGGGTTTCCTAGTTAAAACAGTAGGTAACGGTTTGTGACTGTCATCTACTGGTTGTTTTCATAATTACATTAAATGTAATTATGAATGTAGACTGCATCCCAGCCGAATACACTATGCCCAATGCCAATTAAAGTGATGTTGTCAGGGTCTACTTAGACCCTCGGGGTTTTCCTGAAGCAGCCGGCAAGCCCATCAACTGCAGTTGAGCGCAATCGCTCAGCTTTAGCTTTATGATTATATTTAAAGGGCTCTAAGCAGCACTCGCTGCTTAGAACTCATCATTCAGTCTGCAGCCATTAAAAATGGTCCCAGCTAACAGGAGAGCCCTAGGTATCTTTTGATACCTGGGTCTCCTGGTGTGAACAGAGATTTCAATACATGCATTTAAATGTAATAGAAAAGAAGTGGATCAGCGCTCTGTAGCTAAACAACTCACAATAAAAAATAGATAAATAAATGGGTGGCAGCACACCTAAAATAGGGCTCCCTCACATGCCCTATAACATAAATGGTAAAATCAGATAAAGGAAAGGTAGCACCACTAAAATATAAAGGTACATATGACAAACTGGAAAAGTAGAAAATATATGCACAATAGCTAAAAGTCCAAAAACATAAAGTCTATAAGGTGGATAAATCCAGAGTTGGTAACCAGTCCATGGAGGATGGTACAATCTTGATAGTAGGTGTATTCTTCAATGTAAAATAAATTCTTGGAGTTCATATGAAGTAGATAGAGATGACAACCAATGGTGAAGTATGTCCCAAATAGGTGGTGAATACAGTATAGAGAATCTATATGGTCCTACTCACGTTTGATAGAGCTATCTACTTAGCTCTAGTGTTGATAGCATACAGTGGTACAATCCCCACTAATGGGATACGTGATGTCTATGTAGCCTTGATTGATATAGAAACCATATAAAAAATGAAATAGAAAAGACAGCAATAGTGCTTAAAGTATAAAAACCAGAGGTGAGATGATAAAATAACAAGTGGTTTCTCACATTTGATTGAGCAGGCTAACTGCTTTAAGTCTTTAAATACATGTACAAGTGTGATGTTACACAACGGTTGTAAAACAAAGCTTATTTGTGAATATAAATGTGGTGATATTTAAGATAAGTCATTAGGACGCGGCCGCTGAGCAACAGGTTGCGTCCAATTTATGCTTACATGTACGCCTCTCCCCTTCTCCTACGTTGAAAGGACACAGACGTACTAACTACAAAGCCCATAATCCTTAGTGATAGACCACGTGGCGCGGCCCGTAATCAAATATGACCACGTGTTCTTTATATCTTAAATATCACCACATTTCATTAAAATCATTACAGGACCACTTCTTGGTAATGTCATGGACACCACTACTCCAGCGGGCATGTTACTTGATTTAGTAGGAAAGGGTCGAAATCTGAATTTATCTGCTATAGGACCAAAATAATGATAAAAAAAATCTGTC
Source organism: Pelobates fuscus (assembly GCF_036172605.1). Classification (NCBI taxonomy): domain Eukaryota; kingdom Metazoa; phylum Chordata; class Amphibia; order Anura; family Pelobatidae; genus Pelobates; species Pelobates fuscus. The sequence continues at coordinate 44,963,130 of NC_086328.1, forward strand.
TTTGCAATATCCACACATACTCTAACATAAAAGCTGCCAACACAAGACAATATATAAACAGAATGTCTTAGGTTACCCCAACCAAATTAGATTAAATGCCCACAAAACAATTTAGTAAAACTACATATGCAATAAGTCACTTTGTTAATGTAATTCTTGTATTACAAATAAAAAAAAGTCACAGTGTGTACAAATCCATGAACAGACTGTACTGACAAAGTACTAACACATTTTCTGCTCGTACCAGTATTTCTATCTCAAAGAGAGCTTTTGGTAAGAAAAATATTAATCCACTACAAATTTGAATCTTTGAATTTTTTACTATTATCTACTTGAAGAAGCCCTTGCGGCGAAACGCGTTTAGATATTAATTTTATTACTTTACAATAAAGAAAATACTTTGGCATAAAACATTTTATAGCCATTTTGATTTCTTTTTCACCTGACTATACATATACTATCTACCTGACGACAAGCCTAAAGAATCCTTAGGTGGGGATGATACCACCCAAGCGCCTACATTGAGCAGTACAAGCCTGCTCTATATTCTGTGAGTAGCATATTTATTCTCTTTTTATACCTTTTAATTACTATACAGAGAGCACTATATACTTTATTTTTCCTCCCTGGGTCGAATAATACCAACTTGGACGTTGAATCTGAGCCAGATACTCGCCAATCAATATTACTCCGCAAATCCTTGAGTGGGGATTATTCCACTTCACGTGCGTTATATCAGAGCTAGATTCTAGCTCTGAAAAGTGTGAGTAAGACTACTTTTATTTTATTTACCATTTTATTCATCTATATACTGTGCCATTGGAGTTCCTCTTGTTTTTTTCTCCACATATTACTTCACTGGATTTCAAGGACACCTTTGTGAAGACACACCACATTTTACGCCTCAGGATCCCTGTTCTTATACATGGCATCTACCATTATGGACTTATGATAAGTGTTTTGGACTATTGCCAATTATCCATTTATATTTCATTTAATATTTAATATTAAATTGTATTATTTTATATTATTTATTATATACACTCTTATATGTTTTACTGTATATTTTAGGCGCAACCTTTTTTTGTTCTATCTTACAAATTTGAATCGTCTATCAAAATGGATTACAGAGATTTAGGTTCCATCAGATATTACATAAACTTTTCTGCTCATCTCTTTCTCTAGCCCGGCATTCTTGAGGAGGCACAATTGGCAGTAAGAAATCCAGTTTTATTAGGGCAATTAATGTATTCAAAAACCTGAAATTGCACAATGTAATATATTTATGTCAGGATATACTAATATGCTCAAACACGCAGAACTTAAGTATAAAATAAAGAAAACCCTAAGACGTATTACCGGGCCTTAGAGCGGCCAGATTTAACATATAAAAAGGAAAAACACAAGACAGGCTGAGGACAAGAATACAGAATACATGAAAGCATTAAACAAGCCAAATGGTCAAGAGCCGAGCAAAAAGTCAAGGAATACAAAGATCGGATTGTCAGTAGGATAGCCAATGTCAAAATACACAAGAAACAGAACCAGAAACATGCTCTCGGATCACCAGAATATAAACCACGATGGGGCACAGAGAAATGGACAAAAAAGGTTTAAATAGCCTAATGTGCTCCCTGAATGGCTGCAGGGAAGCATGTGATAGTGAACGTGTGTGTGTGACATCACCCACACGTTCCAAATGGTTAGGCACTAGAAGGGTTAATAATAAACCTTAAAAGATTCTAACTTGCAGTGGCCGGCATCTCTAATGTTTACAGACCTGGTCGCTGTGTACGGGAGGAGTGCCTGTCAGTGAGGCCTGGGCATCGCAGGAGGAGGTAAGCGATAGGCGGCATTCCTATTACCATGTGGGAATTCCGCCACAACGATATGCGCCCGCTGGGACCCATACCGCTCTCTGGCAGGAGCGGACCAGGCGGGCAAAGTGACAAGTTATATACAAGTGTCTCATCTCATTGTGATCAAATCCATCTCATTGATTCCAGATAATTAATTTGATGTATATATTTCATATTGAATGCCCCGAGAATTAAAAACCATCTAAAATCACTTCAAAACTTTAAATGAGTGACCCTTCATTGAACTTACAATATACAATATAAGTGTTGTGTTGTCTCTCAATTCCCTCTGACAGCCTTATAAGACTTCAGGTAATAAATATCACTGCACCTCAGAATCAGAGACGAGTTGTAAACGCCTCAATGCTATTTGCTTTACAAATTGGAAAATAAAACAGGACTTAATTTCTGTACCATTTTACAGTATTTTAAGACATCAACAAGATTTAACCAATTGCTTTCCAGACACAGCTCACCTCAGAAACTTTTGAATCATGCCCACTGGGCAAGACAGGTTATACCTCAGCTGAATGTGAAAAAGTAGGGAGAACTAACGAACAGACACACAAAATACAACAAATGTATTCATTATAATTTACTGCAGATAAAACCACCTACCGAAGTAAGATGCTGAGATAGAAGACAAGTCCAATCTGTAATGTTTCATCATGGTCAATAGTGAAGACCAGGTGGTCAACCTGAAATGTCCTCTGAAGGGACTTCTGACCAGTTAGTAGTGGACAGGGATCTGGGTGAAAACAGAGGCATCCAGTTGTCTGTCATGCTGGCCTTTTACTTCTGAAGCAGTTTCCTTAAGGGGTTAATTTTCTCGGCTAGTATGCTTTGGTGATGATATTAAAAGTCATCATATTGGAAGTTAATAAAGCTTCCCATTTTTGGTTCCTGAAGGAAGGACAAATAATTTGTTGGATTTCCTGAACTCGAAATAAACTGATAAATATTTAATGAGAAAATCCCTCACGGGGGCGTGTCCTGGAAGCCGAGCGCACCGGCCGCATGTGCTAGGAGCTCCGCTCAAGCTGGCTTCAAACGAGCAATTAACCCGGCGATAACGGCAAAACCCAGCGCCCACCGAGGACATGTCACAGTCTAAAGGCAAACGGACGACGGAAAAAGCTGACAAAACTAATTTCTTTGCGGCACGAGCCGGTCACGGCAAAAATTGGCAGCCGCCGGACCAGGCCCAAGATGGCGCCAAAAGCGACCAGGAGGCTGCTACACACACCCCGGTAGGAGAACCCCCACTTACCCACAGCATGATGAAAGTCTTGCTCGAGGAAATGTCTGACAAACTCCTCCAAAAGCTAGACACTGCGCTGACAGACCTCAAGAAAGAGGTGCAAGATTTAGGACACAGAACGTCCCACACAGAAAACAAAATGGAGGACATCTCAGCAGCTCACAATGCTCTGGTAGACAAAGTGGAGGGGCTAGCTGCACAAGTACTGGCACAGGATACCAAAATAGCAGACATGGAGGATCGCGCCCGCAGGAACAATCTGAGGATCAGAGGAATTCCTGAGACGGTGGGCACTGCTGACCTTACCGCACACACCACGGGCTTACTACGACACCTAGCTCCAGATCTGCCCGCAGATGTGCTCCTCCTAGACAGGATCCACCGCACAGCAAGACCTACATTCCTACCACCAGATACCCCGAGAGATGTACTCGTGAGACTCCACTATTTCCACGCCAAGGAGGTTATCTTGGCGGCAAACAGAGCTGGAAAACCACTACCTGCTGAATACAAAAATCATAAAATTTTTGCAGACATCTCAGCCTACACTCTGAAAAGAAGGAGAGATTTCAGACCGATTACAGTGTCGCTGAGAGACCACAAACTGCCGTACAGATGGGGTTACCCCACCAAACTGCTTGTCACCAGAGGAGGGAAAACAACGGCAATTGCTACTCCAGAAGAAGGGGAGCGAATATTAAAGACATGGGACATTGTTCCAGCGACAGTTCCACCCTCAGGAGAAAGGTCCAAGGTCACCCCGGAGTGGAGAAACTCAAAAAGGATATAAGAACGAAACACCATGGACTATAGGCCGCTACGGCCTTAAACACTCAGCTTGACAGACAGACTATGTGCAACCAGTTGGGTAATGTACCGTTTTGGCAACGGGAGAAATATGTCAAATATAGTAGGATGTGGGGAGAATAGGGACCTCAAGCGAGTACAGGCTATTGTGGGAATATGCGCCTCTTTAAAGAGCTCTCCCAAATATCATAGCCGCTGTAAAGAAAGGCGCATTACGAGAGAGACACAGAGAGAGATATAGAGAGTACGATCTGCACAAGTAGGGGTAAGAAAACCAGAAAATATATAAAAAAAATATATTAAAAAAAAGTAACAGGGTTGCATGAGGATATAAACCAATTTAGAAGCACTTGAGGGAGGGAGCTCCCGCAGGACGAGAGGTTGATACCTCTACCCCCAAGGCACGACCACGCAGTGCCTAGCCATAAGTATGGCATACATAGTATTAGCTCAGGATTGTTTGTATTATATGTTTTTGGTTATTATATGTTATGTTTATTATGTTCATGTGACTGCACTCATCATGGGGCATATGGGTGGCCCCACACCACTCCTCAAGGGCAACGAATGCACGCAATATACTAAACACGACAGACACCCTCACACTTCAGTAAGGGGAAGCTCACGCAAAACTCTGAGGACTACCCAGCTCAGCTTGACTCGGCTGGGAAGAGCAGGGATCCTCGCACAAATATACACTCCAAAGAGTTACACACAACCTCGCACTCGACAACCACCGTGAGGATATGTACATTTAACGTAAGGGGACTGAATATCCCTGCAAAGAGACACCTCCTCACTCGCGACCTCCGCGCTGCCCGCACTGACATCCTTTGCCTACAAGAGACACACTATCGCACAGGCGACTTTACCAACACACTGACTATGGAATTCCCACACCAGTTCCACTCCACTACTAGTACGAAATCAAAAGGCGTTTCCATCCTGATAAGCAAGGAGGTTAAATTCGCCCTACATAGCCAGGACATTGACTCCAATGGCAGATATGCCATAGTGTCTGGGACGCTGAATGACATAGAGTATACAATCGTAAACATCTACTCGCCCAACACTAACCAAAGGAATTTTCTGCACAAAATCCTACACAAATTAGCAAACATACAACACGGCATCATGATACTGTGCGGGGACTTCAATCACGTCCTAGACCCAAAAGTAGACACTACCCTATCCATACACAGTCGCAGACACCGTCCCTTGAAAAGACAAAGCATGGCCATACAAAAACTTTTACACACACACCACTTTTACGACACCTGGAGACTCGCTCACCCTGCCGAAAGGCACTACACCCACTACTCCCCAGTACATAACTCATATTCCAGGATAGATCACCTTCTGATATCCGGCTCACATCTCAACCAAATACAGTCATGTGACATAGGCCAAATAACGTGGTCGGATCATGCACCGGTTACACTAGAGCTCAAGGATAGTTATGACTTCAGACACCGTAGCCCCTGGAAAATAAACGACTCACTACTGCGGGACAGGAGATTTACAGGGGAACTTAAAGCAGAGCTAAGGGATTACTTCGCGAATAACGACACGGGAGACATAGCTGCCACTACGGTATGGCAAGCCCATAAGGCAGTCATGAGAGGCCTATTGATAAGGAGAGCGGCGTTTGTGAAGAAATCCACACAAACACAACTTAGGGCTTGGCAGAAAGAATTATACGATCTAAACACGCAAAACCAGATCTCACCGACAGACACAGCAAAACACCGCATAACCCACATATCGCGGCTCATACATCAACAAGCTATAGACCAAGTTAACAGGCATATGAACAAGCTAAACGCAACGCACTATGTCCAAGGCAACAAGGCTAGCAAACTGCTAGCACTCCGCCTTAAAACCAGGCAGTCGAAACAAAAAATACACCACTTACTAGACCAGAACGGAAAAAAAGCCTCGACTCCGAAGGACATCAGTGATGTCTTCGCTCGATATTACTCGGACCTATACAACCTTAAAGACAACGCCTCCACTACACAACCGACCGCACAGGGCATAGCAGACTACCTAGACAGGACACAAATCCCGTCGTTAACACAATCGCAACAGGACACACTCAGTAACCCGATTCCGAGTCAGGAAATGATAGACGCAATAAACTCACTACCAAACGGGAAGTCCCCGGGCCCAGACAGCCTCAACAACGCATATTATAAAGAATTTAGAGACACATTAGCACCTCACCTAGTCAAAACCTTCAACGAGGCAATCGCTGCCAGTCCCTCCCCAGGGAAATACTACTAGCACACATAGTAACGCTGCCGAAACCAAACAAAACGCCGACAACACCACAAAACTTTCGGCCCATATCACTTTTAAACACAGACGCTAAACTACTCGCGAAAATATACGCCACGAGACTAGGATCGGTAATACCACACATCGTACACAACGACCAGGTGGGATTCGTGAAAGGGAGGCAGGGATCGGACAAATCCAGAAAGGTCATAACTCTACTGCATAAAATACACACCCAGGACAGAGGGGGGATCTTGGTCTCCCTGGATGCAGTAAAGGCCTTCGACCGTCTGCACTGGGGATTCCTCCACAGGGTTCTGGAACGGTTCGGAGTACCAGAGGAGGTAGCGGCAGTGATAAAAGCCTTGTACAGCGCGCCGTCAGCGCAAGTACTGAACTCCGGATTTCTATCGGAGCCCTTTAAGCTCACAAACGGGACCAGGCAAGGTTGCCCCTTGTCCCCGATATTGTACGTGCTTGCACTAGAACCCCTGGCAATAAACATTAGAGCAAACACTTCCATACATGGGGTGAGTGTGGGGAACAACGAATATAAGGCCAACCTATTTGCGGACGATATCCTGCTCACACTCACACAACCCCAGGTGTCACTACCAAATCTGCTGCATGAGATCCGCCTATATGGAGATCAGTCGTACTATAAGCTGAATGTCGCAAAGACGCAGGCAATGGGGGTGGGGATACCGAGCCACATCACTACACAATTAAAAGCCACGTTCCCGCTAGACTGGAGGGACGATTATCTCACTTTCCTAGGCCTCAAGATCACAAAGACGATAGCTGGACTCCACGAACACAACTACGGGAAACTCAGGAGGGACATAATAGATACCCTACAAACATGGGAAGGCAAATACCTGTCTTGGGTGGGAAGGATAGCAGCCATCAAGATGATGGTGATGCCTAAAATTCAGTATTTATTGCGCACGTTGCAGATCCCACTCCCCAAAATCTTCCTACAAAAACTACAACAAACCCTAAATAGATTTGTCTGGGCGAACCGCAAAATCAGAGTAGCAGGAAAAATATTGCGCAAACCAGTGACAGAAGGGGGTTTGGGACTACCAGATGTAGGCGCATACTACAGGGCGACCTTACTAGCCACAATGGTGCAAGCACACAAAGCAGTCGACAGGCCGCAGTGGGTAGACATCGAATCGACGGGGGCATGCCAAAAAGGGTTGCACTACTTATTCTGGATACCCCACCACATACGCCCACTACCAAAAGAGGTTCCCGAAACCACTTCACTACTATTGAGAACATGGGACACAACCAAACGCCTGGTAGGCTACGATAAACAGTGGTCACTAGCGACCCCGATTCAGAGCATACACATAGCCAACCCTACATTCAATTATAAACCATGGGAAAAAGGGGGATGCACGATAGTCAAAAACCTTTATCAAAACGACTCATTACTGCAATTCCCGGACCTACAGAGCAGGTATAACCTACCGCCCCAATCACTGTTTTCGTATCTCCAACTTAAGTCGCTCCTAGAACATGACACAGGGGTACTCACACCAAAGAAAGCACAGGGTATTGAACGGATGTGTATAGCCAGAATGACTCCAAGAAAGATAATCTCGACCATATATAAAGCATTGACTGACACGGTTGACGGAGATAGAGAGAAATTCCAGGAGGCATGGCAAATGGATATAGGCAAACCACTAACAGACGAACACTGGCAGCAAGCATTTAAAGCACACAAAGGCAGATCCAAATGCGCTTCCCACCTGGAACTGTTGCGCAAAATACACTATAGATGGTACATGGTGCCGGTCAGGCTTGCGACTATTTACCCCCATACACCTGTGCAATGCTGGAGATGCGGGAGAGAGAAAGGCACGATGTACCACATATGGTGGACGTGCCCCCGCATCACGAATTACTGGGCAGAGGTAGGCAACATACTTTCCACCGCTCTGCACCAGCCTATCACATTGGAGCCCGAGTGTGGAATACTCTTTATGACCCTAGACGACTTCCCCAAAGCCCAGGCATTTACAATGTTCCACATACTAATAGCCGCGAATTTACACTTAGCAAAGGCGTGGAAGCAAACAGACGCCCCAGATATAGGCAAAGTGGTTAAACAAACTACAATGAACATAGACTATGAAACAAGGATAAACACAGGGCAAAACCTGCAAGAGTACAGAATGAACGCAAAGAATGAGTGGGATAGGTTCCTGGAGGGATTCAATAAAGGACCAGGGAAAGGAACTAGCCAACAGCCGCCTCAGTAGGCGGAGAGAGACAGGGAAATGCGGGGAAGGCGAGATAGCAAATGGAGGTATATGAGCACACTTGAGACAGCCCACGCTAACTTTGAGGGAAAGGTCAGAGGAATGGACACCCATGATGTATATAGTTGTGTCGAAAGACACCCACATTGTAAATAGTTGTGTTGGGAGACACCCGGCGCCCACATGGAGAGATAGGAACACTACCTACTAGCCACCAAGCTAGAGAGACAAACATTAAAAACGAGATTGAGCAACATACTGAAGATGGGCAAAGCCCACAAGCTCTAGGGACAGGTCAAGAATTCTCTCTTAGGTGGGGAAAGAAGGTGCCGGGTACCCCCCCCTCCCACCCCCCCTCTGCCTATCAATCCCCCCCCTCCCCTCACCCTCTTCCCCCCCTCCCCCTACAAAAGTACACTAGTGCCAACTAAACACCTGAGGCCCTATTGGCACATCCCCAACCTGAGGGATCCCTCTAGGGGGGCCGATACAGTCAATGGACGGGGCAAAAACTGGCCGAGCCACACCAGTGTTACCGAACCAAAAGGATAACAGGGGTAACATCGCATGTGGATGGGATGAGGGATATGCAATGGGGAAGAGTTGGCAAACTAGACACACCATATAGATATACGAACGATCAGATGTTGGGTAATCTACACCCCACCCCTGTTTCTGTTCTGTACCCTTAATTATCTCTGGACATAAAACCGGTAACATTGTGAACTAAAAGGAAAAGAAAGTGTATTACAAATAAGCCGCAAGCATATGTTGGTACTATGCGGGATTGTAAATGAGATTGTCAACGCTATAAATCTGTAAATGTACTTTTACGCTCATACTCTAATGATTTATTGACATTTTCCCCTTCCCCACTTTCCTTTCTGTACCCCAAAAAGAATAAAAATTGTCAAATTGGAAAAAGAGAAAATCCCTCACATCCTACCTCCTACAGACTGTAACCTCGTTTGAGCAGGGTCCTCTTCCACCTATTGTTCCTGTAAGTTTTCTTGTAATTGTCCTATTTGTAGCTAAATACCCCCTCTTATAATATTGTAAAGTGCTACGGAATGGCGCTATATAAATGGCAATAATAATAATAATAATAATGAAGTTTGATTTCCAGAGGGACGGGGTCTGGATAATATAAGGGAAGAACCACTACCTGGAAAAGATGGACATGTGAGACCACCTTAGGTAGAAAGCCTTGCCTTGGTTTTAAAACCACTGTCATGAAACAAGAGTACGCAGTTCATCAGGTGTAAAAGCGGATATCTTCTTGCTTTTGACACCAATTGTGTAAGGTGTTTCTTAAAGGAAACAATTTCTATCCCTTATGCACTTTTTGAGGATAGACAGATTGGAGTTTTTCTATTCCTGACTAAACCTGTATACCTTCAGAAATTCTTGGCTGTAGAACCATATCCTCTTCCTCTTGATGATTCCCTTTGGAATTTCTAAAATATTGTCTGCCTGGTCTGTACATCCTTCTTTCACAAAAAGGCAGTCTCTTTTATCCTTCCAAGAAGAGGACTTGGGCTTTTTTTTCTTGGGGAAGAAAAGCCTTTTTACAATCTGTTGCCTTCTGGGTAGCTTAACCGTATAACTTGCTGAACAGGAGATCACCTTGGAACAGAAGAGCACAGAGAAAGGCTTTGGAGGAATAACTTGCTCCACAAAAATTGTGACATAATGCCCTTCTGAACAAACTTCTGAAGCTAATCTGAAGTCTTTGAGACTCTCGAACAGTGGCGTTACTAGGGAGAGGGAGGGGGGAGAGGGAGCCATGGCCCCCCCTACTTCATGCAGTGTGTGTGTGTGTGTGTGTGTCAGTCTGTGTATACACCCAAAGAGATTTCAGCACACATATGGATTTGGGCAAAATACAATTTTAAGCTATTTGTACATTACATCAAATGGATTATAATAAGCTTTTGTTATTTTCGACAATATCTGTGTATGCTCAGATCACTGTTGGAATATATATACAACCAAGGGATTGGGAGGGGGAGACATCCAAAACATATATAGGGCCCAGGTAACTTTACTACGCTACCCTAATTGTGTTAAGGCCCTGCTTTTTCAGAGTGGCTCCCTATCGGCGTTAAGGCTTTAAACACATATTACTGGGAACTGTATTGCTATATAAAACATTGTAATACATTTATAAATACCAAACATCTTGAAAAAAGGGACAACAGCATAGGAAAGAGAGACAATCCCGCCAAAAGAGGGACACTTGGGATTTGGAACTGAAACCCCCTAGGCACATTCACAGTCTGCCAGCCCAACCTGCTACAAAAGTCCTGTATCCCCCTTCTACAAAACACCTCCATACTGCTCGTCCACATGATTTAATAGTGTTGTCCAGCCACGATCTACCGGCATCGCCGATCGACTGGAAGATCATGATCAACGTATTGGGCACCACTGCCCTAAATCTTCCACAATGTCAAGGAAGTATGCAAACTCATATTTAAACAGATTTGAAACAGCACGTAATATTTCTATAGTTTGAAATCATTCACAAAATTAGTATTTTGAAATGGATACAAATGAAAATGAAAACAATTATAATCTTCTCACACACCACTAGATGGTGCCAAAGTGTTTGTTTTAAAACACTTGTCTGTCTTGTCTGCCTGCTGGCATTGTTTTTCTCCTACAAAAAAGCAGACATGCGGTCTTATGCTTTTTTGCTTTAACTAAATCCAGGTGTATTACAGAGAAACAACAGCTTTTATACATAGAAGACAGACCGGCAAGTGGAAACTCAGTTCCAGAAGTAGAATATTAACAGCTGGTGTGAATTACCTGTACTTGAAGTATAGACAACTTGAAAGTTAATATTGAATAAAATTAACCAAGTATGGGAGTTATGCAGAATAAGTGTCTGTTCTGAATAGTGGTGTAAATATAGAAAAGGATGCTTGCACCTTCCTCTGGTTTCCATGGTGACTGTCCCACCTTTAGTACTAGACCAGTTTTCAGTACACAAGGATTTCATACAAAACTCCTATATATTACTGAAACCAAATAAATGTTGCACTTGCAATGAGCAGGGTATCATTTCATAGTACGAGTATGGATTAAAGTATCACTAACTACTACAGTCCATTATAATAGTTATAGTGCAGGGGACCTTTGTATGTTGTTTGCATATAAAACGTTTATCAAAGTGATTTGACAAAAAAAGGGTTTATATAGATACCTGTAGGTCTTTAAAGGGACACTATAGGCACCCAGACCACTTCAGCTCATTGGAGTGGTCTGGGTGCATGGTCTCTGTCCCACTTAGTTCTGCAATTAAAAACATTGCAGTTTTTGAGAAACTACAATGTTTACATTGGAGTACTAAGACTGCCTCTAGTGGCTATCTACCAGAGAGCCACTTCCAAGAGTCTAGCGAACTCTGAGTTCCTTAAACAATGTTGGACGTCCTCACGCTCTGTATGAGGACATCCACCGTCAGTGAATTTCCCATAGGAAAGCATTGATTCACTAGCTGCACATGAGCTTTAGGTCCCTCCTGTCTGAGGAGGTGAAGCACTGACCCAGTGCTGAGGAGATTGTCACTGGAATCGAGTAAGGAAATAAAGAGCTTTTAGCCCTTTATGTGCCATTCCCAGGGGCCGTGGGGTACGGGGGACCAGACGGCACTATAGTGTTAAGAATACAAGTTGGTATTCCTAACAATAAGAGTTCCTTTAATTATGCTTGCGAACAGGATTCAAATAGGATTCAAACTGCTTTCTAGATTAGAGTAACAGTAACAACAAATTGTTAGTTTTAATCTGAGTCAGTTAAAGGACCACTATAAGCACCCAGACCACTTCAGCTTAATGAAGTGGTCTGGGTGCCTGCTCCATCCAGGATTAACCCTTTCTGCTGTAAGCATAGCAGTTTCAGAGGAACTGCTATGTTTACCTATGGGTTTGATACCGGAGAAACTGACGGAAGCCAAGCACAGAGAGATGGACACAGGTTTCTTCAGGAAGGAAGAGATTCTTTATTCGATTCACCGACCGGGGCTCAGAGGGACTTATGTCACCAAAATACAACAAGATCTAAGCCCAGAACTAACTGTGTAAATGCATGATATAGACATATAGCTCCTCCTATAGTTAACTCTACCCCCATATACTCTTTACACAATCAGCTGAACAAAGCCTAACTTCCCTTACTTATTAGACCACATGGCTCACCCAGAACAATGGAGGAGGGGGGAAGTGTTTTCAGTTTCTGCATTCCTGCATTTGCTCAATACGGTGTTGATTGTATCTTAGCTACGTGAAACACCATTTACACATATGCCACATGGCAATCTTGTCCTAGTAAATTTATTTTTACTGAGATTCCACCACATTCCCCCCTTTGATGCTTCTGATATTTCACAATTCCAGATGCATCACTTAACCATAGTTTGCTTACACCTCAGGTTGCCATGAATCAGAACAGACCTCGTAAGCATCTTAGCATCCTTACAAATTCCTTCAGCACTCCTCATTCTGAATATATTCTCTCTGGGCTAAGGGTTCATACTTGCAAACAGCCATTACATGCGCAGCTGGTTTCCTTTCTGTCGTGCTCTCTATGACACTCTGTATGGACCTAATTACCAATGGAACCAAACATGGTAGAAAGAGACACACTATAATCAACATGACTCCTCCTACCAATGTCTTGATCCCTCCAAGCTGCTCGTACCTACTTCCAAACCAACTACTAGAATTGTACCCGTTCCAGGCTTAAGTCGGTACATGCGTCAGTTTAGCCATGTGGCTTGTGAGATCAGCCACTGCCTGCCCTTCATCATCTATGTGCAGACAACAGTTGCTGAGATTGAACTTTCCACATACACCTCCTTCTATTTGCACTGGAAGTGAATGGAGGACTTTATCAACAGCCCAACTGGTTTACCTGGTAATAAGGCTATGTGCTTTACAGAGGAATCCATAATTGCCTAATGGTAGAATGAGGCTTGAATCCCTGTATTAGAATACAATAACACTTCATGGGCATACAGTTTGGCTGTTAACCAGTTCCCTCACATATTACATCCCTCCTATTGGCAATGAAGCGCGCTAAGGTAGCCAGTGCCACTCATTATCTTCCCAGCTACCTACATTCAAGGATGCTAGCTTCTTTTTATGATTCACATCATAAACTTTAACTCTCAAGGTCTCTGCTGTTTCAATTGGCAACAAGAAGAAGGATGGTTTGAGCATACCTAATACACATGCCCCTTCCCAGTCCTGTGGTAACTCCGAATATACTTTCTTACCACAGATCCAGTACAAATTTGCTGGGGCTCTCCAGGTAGATGTGATGGATAGGTCAAACCACACATCCTTTAAATTGGCGTATCTAGCAAACGGGTTAGATGGTTCTGAGACATTTGAAGCCGACCACCAAGTTGTATTCTTCGTATCATCATCATAAGCTTTTTGCCCTAGACAAGTTAATTCTCCTACAGAAGTATTATACATCATTCCTTTCCTCGCTATGCAAACATAACCTATGATGGAGGTCTTTAATCTCCACTCAGATTTACCTCTAACACTCATATGATAATCGGCTTGTGTAGATATTAATTGGTCAACTGCCTCAGAACCGGACATTACCTCCTTTGCTTCCCAAGGCCATTGGTCTCCCATGTTAGTACCTCCACACACATAGCAGTTGGTAACATTAAGACTACCGGCAATACTTTCGGCTAAATCTATGAACAGGTTTTTAGCATTATGGGGGATCTTATTATCTATACTCATCTCTTCATAAAAGGAATGGTATACTTGATGAGTTTGGGAGGTTACCGTATCAGTCTCTATCCCTATAAACAATACTGTCCCAGGATCTAAACCCGTCCCATATATTTGAAACCCAAATAAATTACCATATTTATCTAAGAACTTGTCGGGGTTATTTATAAGTATATGGATTGGATTGCATTCCATAGACTTACAGTATGGACTGGTAGGCAACTTAGTCACAATCATGTCCTTGTCTGCTGTCTGTCCCCAAGTTGCCCACCCCACACAAGACCAATATGGGCAAAAATTATATTCTCTATTTGGGCATCTCGGACTCATACTTATTTTTACTACTGGGACAAATATATTTATCATTAGACCCATATGTTCTCTCCCATCTAAGATCCCCACATACATTCCACGGCTTTCTACCACTTGATATTGCTTTACATGCATCAAATAGCAGAACACCCGAAGAATGTACGGTTTCTAACTCAGTTTTATTTATTAGGGTCCCCTGAGGATCTCCATTCCCGAGGGTCAACCAAATTGTACGGGGTTGATACTCTGGACTGAAGCACTTAGGTTCTCCTACTCCTAAATGGCACACACTATATTCTATATTTAAGTATCTACATCTTGATACATCTCCGTTACATTCATATTGTGAATGCCAAATTAGGGTCTGGGAAATATGGTTACCTGTTCTTGTAGTCTTAATGCATACCTCACAGCTAGGAGTGTCGGTACCTCTACCTTCCTGAATATAAAAAGACACAAAAATACATATTATCAAAAACACTTCTTTCGACGTCTTCATCCTCAGTCTTCGTCCGTGCGATGGCACCTCAGCTTCCAGGATGTAAGGGCTGCAGGGAATGGAGTTCTGCTCGTCTTCACAGGGGTCCCTTCGAGACTTTCCTGGCTTTTAATAACGTGTTGGTGAGCGGACAGGCATTATTATGGCCGTCAAAAACACTCCAAAAACACTCACTTGTAGATCTTTGTTGATGTTCCCTTTTAACAATATTATCTTCGCAAAAAAAAACACTTTTAATCCAACTCGGTCACACGCTTCAACTGGATCTTGCAAGGATTCTCTGGATCTATGGTAGCTTGTCAGGAATCTGCCGCTGTTTTTTTTTTTTTTACCCTAGAGTGATGAATCCACGGAGTCACTTCTACAACCTTTACAACTGTTGGGGTAGATAAAAGAACAACATAGGGACCTCTCCACTTGGAACCTAATGGAACAGTGTTCCATTTTTTTATCCACACTTGATCCCCTAGATGGCAAGAATGAACAGGTGGATAAATATTCACAGGTAATCTATCTTGTACCCATTTCTGTACCTCCTCCATAGTTTTACCCAACTCTACAACCTGCTGCCGGGTAATTCCTTCTCCCAACTGACTCAAATCCCCCGTTAAGTTACCAAGTATGGAAGGTGGATGCCCATACATAATTTTTCAGCAGTACCCCAGAAACAAAAGAAAGCATCTTTGAGGTCTAGGAAGGTATAGTAGGTTGCCCCACCTGGTATTAAAGCAAGATTATAGGGGATGGGTACCACTGGGTGTATATTGACTACTGCATTATTAACTGCGTTTAGATCTTGTACAGGATGATACTCATCTGATCCCGGCTTCTGAACAGGTAATAATGGAGTGTTCCAAGGGGAGGTACAGAATTTTAGGATGTCATACTTTGCACACTTATCCACATAGGTTTGTATATTTTCCTTAGCCCTCTATAATATATGGTACTAACTAAGGCTAACAGGATATGCTCCAAGCTTTGATTCAATGTGTATTGGTGGAATATTGCGAGCAAGTCCTGGAGGATTATTCTCTGTCCATATTCTTGAAATGTCAAATAAGGATTCATCACTCTTAGGGTCTGTATTTGTTATTATAGAGTAGAAGTGCCATTCTTCTTCCTTTTGCACCGATACTGATATTATGCCTGGTGATCTATTAAACTTCAGAGACGTTGATCCGTTGGGTTTAAAAGTTATCTGGGCTTGAAACTTTAATAATAGATCTCGTCCTAGAAGCTGAACTGGACACTCCAGCATATATAGGAACTGGTGCTTAACCAAATGGCCTCCTAGAATACAAGTATGACTCCTGAGAATTGGTCTAGCAGCGCTTTTCCCAGTAGCTCCTATCATAATTATAGTCTTCCTGAAGGAGGAGCAACTAGGTTAGTTACCACAGAGTACTCAGCACCAGTGTCAATCATGA
Organism: Pelobates fuscus; assembly: GCF_036172605.1. NCBI lineage: Eukaryota > Metazoa > Chordata > Amphibia > Anura > Pelobatidae > Pelobates > Pelobates fuscus. The sequence goes on from NC_086328.1 coordinate 44,979,613, forward strand.
AAAAGCTCCTCTTTCCCTCTATTGATACATCGACCATAGGCTGCACTCGGCTAAAGGGGGATGGAGCCCAGTCGGTATCAATAGTCTTCCATGACAGTGTCAGCCAGACCGACAAAATCTCTATCTTCTCTATCCCTTAATCTCTGGGTAGGGGAATAGTATCTACTTCCCTGAACACCTCCTCTGTTACTACTGTCATTCCCTCCAAGACTTTCTCTATAGCCACCTCTGTAACCATCTCGTAACCTTCTCTCTTGTCTTATCTATAACTTGCTTTATATTCCCTCTGTGGGCAGTCACTTTTCCAATATCCTTCCTCTCTACAATACACACAGTGATTCCTACTTCCTCCCTTACTCAGCCTATTCTCAACTCCTCTATTCACCTCCCTTCCCTGTCTCTCTACACTTATGATAGCTACACCAAGCATATCTGCCTTCATCCTCATTTTACGTTCTTCCTCCTGCTTTGTTTCAATCTCCCTGTTCATATACACCTGAACTGTGATATGGACATTCCTACAAATCCCTTTAACTTTAGCAATTTTCTTTTGATATCACCTTGGGTCTGGCTGACAAATGCTGAGTTGTTCATTCGAGAGTTCTCAGGGGCCTCTGGATTAAAAGGAGTATATAATCTATATGACTCCAGCAATCTCTCATAGAAAGCATTAGGTTACTCGTCTGCTTTCGTAAAGGAATTATGGGTCTTCCAATTAAACAGATCAGTCATGGTGAACGGGACATAAACAAATACAGGGTCTGCCAACTGTAATTGACCATTAATATCAATGTGTGGTGGACCAGGGGTAAGCTACAGTGGCATTTGTAAATGTCAAAGTTGGAGGGCACCGGTCATTTGTCAGGTTAGGGTGGGACTTAGATAGGGTTGTTTAGTCATAGGTTCCGGTCGGGGAGTGGTGAGGTAGGTGGAAATGGATAAATTAATTTTACTGGTCAGTAACTTGGTTAACAAAATGTTTCGGACAGGGCTAGGAGGAGCCTGACCAGTAACCAAAAATGGTAAAAGTGTATTCCAGCGTCCTATACCATTGACCATTTCATCCAGTTGTATTTCAAAACTAATTTACTGTTACTAAAGGCACACAAGGCTCAGTAATTATAGTGTTATGTCAGTGGTTATGGTGTTTTCAGTGATTATGGTATTATCAGTGGTTATGGTGTTTTCAGTGGTTATGGTATTCTCAGTGGTTATGGTATTATCAGTGGTTATGGTGTTTTCAGTAGTTATGGTGTTTTCAGTGGTTATGGTATTATCAGTGGTTATGGTATTTTCAGTGGTTATGGTATTATCAGTGGTTATGGTATTTTCAGTGGTTATGGTGTTTTGTAATTGCTGAGAATTATCTGATTTCAGTGGATTCAGTTACTGTTATTAAGAATTCTCCTCACAATTTTGACTGCTAATAATAAAACTGAATACAAAGAACCAGTTGGGGGGGTAGGTAGGCACAGAAAAAGGAGGGGACAGGCATCTGAGAGCCAGAGACAATTAGAGCACAGGGGGACATACCAGCTGCACCAGTTTTTGCTAAAGAATTTAGTTGAGGGATGGTCAGATGGGTCAGATTCCATTGGGGATGGACAGACCAGTTTTGATAACCATCTAGTAACACAAACTGTGTTAACAGTCAAAAACTGGTCATTCTCTACTACATAAGGTAGTCCCCAAAATCACACACATTATATCCCTTTTTAAAGTTATTTAGCATACATTCTAAGGGATCAACAATCTTTAAATCGGCGCTGCCATACTTAGCAATGGAGCGTCTAATTCAAAGAAACACAACAAACACACCTACAACAGTCACATTTGTTTCCCTGGCAACAGCACCATGTGGCACAGTTACTAGGTCAAACTCATACAACAAAACATACAGGGAATTCCCGTACACACACAGCTGTTACACCAGTCACTAAGTAACTAATACTGTGCCCTTTGGCGAAACTATACAGTCACCCACGCTATAATTCTCTATATATGAATTACCTGTCTATAACACACCCCAGTAACATCGTGTTTTACAAATAGCGGTTACAGTACGGTTAGCATAAGTCAAAGCACAATTTAAGGTCACAATACAATTATTAGTGGTTATGGTGTGAAACATGCATTAGACGACAATGATTAGTACTTATATACAGTGTCAGTAAATATACAGGGTTATGGTACCGTGCACTATGATACAGCAACACACTATTAACACTCTCGCTAGACGGCTGAGCTCGCGCTATCTAACAAGATATACACTTTACTAAACAATCTTTAGCACATTTACAATCCCAACTAAACTATTGGCCAGTACCTTGAATGGACTACCTAAAACTATATACATCCGTTTTGGTTAGCCACACTGCCCAAGCACCACATATAGCGAGCTAGAGGACCGAATTTACACAGACGCCTCTTAGTCGATTACTATCAAAAATCTAGTGGGTTCCAAATTTACACGCCTTCCCACTTAGCCAAGATAGGTTGAGAGCTAGCGAACCGAATTTACACAGACGCCGCTTAGTCTCCCGGTCCCTCCGACCTAGCGAACGTAATATACACCCTAGAACGCTAGTCTAGACAAGACACCGGTGTCCGGCTAGGGCTATTTACACCAGAACCCCGCCTGACTAACCAAATCAAACGGTCTTACTAAAGAGCGTTCGATTGAGCGGTGCGCCTTCGCTCCTTCCCTCCGACAGAGGGGGCAGATTCCATACACAGATTTAAACCCCTTTTGGGCCTACCGCACAATCGGTATACCCCTAGTGGGTCTGCCGTCTAAAACAGCAGTTGTCTTACCTCCTCGTTCCTGAACCTGGGTTCACACTCATCGACGGGGACACCCCAGCACTTACTACGTAGAGGCCGATGATCTCCTGGACAAAAGACCAGTGGCGCCGAGACGAAGGGAGGTCCACGCAGAAGTTCAGGGGTGCAGCCGTAGAGAACGTGGGCAAAGATAGACCGTCTCACGCCTCTGCTTCTCAGCTACCGTTGAACGATGAGCTTCCCGGCCAATGCACCAAATGATACCGGAGAAACTGACGGAAGCCAAGCACAGAGAGATGGACACAGGTTTCTTCAGGAAGGAAGAGATTCTTTATTCGATTCACCGACCGGGGCTCAGAGGGACTTATGTCACCAAAATACAACAAGATCTGAGCCCAGAACTAACTGTGTAAATGCATGATATAGACATATAGCTCCTCCTATAGTTAACTCTACCCCCATATACTCTTTACACAATCAGCTGAACAAAGCCTAACTTCCCTTACTTATTAGACCACATGGCTCACCCAGAACAATGGAGGAGGGGGGAAGTGTTTTCAGTTTCTGCATTCCTGCATTTGCTCAATACGGTGTTGATTGTATCTTAGCTACGTGAAACTAACTAACTGATACACCATTTACACATATGCCACATGGCAATCTTGTCCTAGTAAATTTATTTTTACTGAGATTCCACCACAGGTTAATCCAGCCTCTAGTGGCTGTCTCATTGACAGCCGCTAGAGGCGCTTCCGCGCTTCTCACTGTGATTTTCAAAATGAGAAGACGCCAGCGTCCATAGGAAAGCATTGAGAATGCTTTCCTATGGACTGGCTGAATGCGCCCGTGGCTCTTGCCGCGCATGCGCATGCAAACGATGACAGGGAAAGGAGGCGGAGAGTCCCCACTGCTGAGGGAGCACGGCGGTGGAGAAAAGGTATGTTTTTAACACCTTCCTCACCCTACAGCCTGGCGGGAGGGGGACCCTCAGGGTGGGTGGGGGACCTAGAGACCCTATAGTGCCAGGAAAACGAGTATGTTTTCCTGGCACTATAGTGGTCCTTTAATCATAAAGTCACAATTAAAAAGGGACAAACTGTACTTCATTATGTGAATCTCTGACAGTACTCACTGCCAGGACTGACAAACAAACATTTTATGAATGTTGCTCTTGCACAAACATAGACAACCACAGCCTGACGTGGTAGAAACTCCATTATTTGGGCTTAATGCCATTTCTGCTTAGCAAAGCAAGTTAATTGTTTTCTTACGTGGTTTAGAGAAGCCCCACTTCAGTTCAACATCAGCAGTGACTCCATCTGCAACCATTTTTCAACATAAACTGGAGCCCAGCCCTGGGCCAGAGTCATCAAGTCTTACGATATGTAAATTACAAGCAGTTTCATTCAGTATATAATGCCACTAGTCAATTACAATAATTACGTGGAACAGTTAAATGAGCAATTACAATAGGTTCTAGTTCCTTTAAGAGTGTAGCTAAATGAGAATATCAGAATAGTATGTACACACTTAAAGATTTGAATATACATTTAAAATAGATCTTAGTTTAGTAAGTGCAGCATAGAAACTCAAGATAAAGAAGAGTTTGACAGATATCTAGCTACAAAATTTGAAGCAAAAAACTAGTGTGTCGGATAGCTGTAGAGTGGAAGGTGTGCAGGGACAGACTGAAAGCAATCTAGGCCCCTGTGTGAATTAAGGCCCCTGGCCTCTTTGATGTTCAGTAAATACACACATTGATACAATTGTTTACTTAGTAAATATTAATTTTGGTAAATTGAAAAACAAATTGAAAAAAATGTGGCCAAAATCACTAGGACAAATTCTCCAAATCGACAAAAGGGACATTTTAGCAATCTTACAGGTGTAGAATACTGTAGTTTATGCTGGCAGCACCATTTAGTCTAGCTTTGTACAATGTTCAGTTTGTCCTTAACCAGCTACTGCAGGGCCTTTCCTGGGTGAGTGTAGAGTGCCCAGGCTCTCTGTAGATGGAGGCACTAGGTTCTGCCCCCTCATGTTAGTTCCCGTCCCTCAAATTAGGCTCCGCACCCTCACGATCTACACTAGGCTGTAGAGCAGGAGGGCAAAAGTTACAAGCTGACAAGGTGTTTGAGGATAACATGCCAAGTTGTCCTCAAACAGCTTGTCAACTTGTAACTTTTGCCTTCCAGCTCTGACACCAGGCGCCAATCCTGAGGGGCACAGAGCAAATCCTGCCAATCCGACTATCTACAGAGCGGTTGGGCACTTTGAACCCACTCAGGATCGGCCTTGGCTTATGCAGGACATGGTGGTATGGAAACAGATTTCCACTGTCTCTCCAGTTCATGTTTTGGTTTCAACCATGTTCAATGGATGCTACCACAGAGATATGCATATCAGGAAAATGTATTGTACATGCATAATATGTGACTTGTGAACAATAAATATTTGCTGAGTAAGAGACTGTATTCTGTTGTAACCCAGCTATTATCTAACATTACAATGTTCTTGTAGATGTGTATTAAAATGGAAGAATATATTCATTTTGTAATATCGATGCTTTACTATGCACAGATTGTGTTTGAATGTTAGGCATATTAGTGTCTATAAATGCTGGTATTGAATGTAAGCCATGTCAGTTTGTGTGTGTGAATGCAGGGGTGTGTATCTCTCCAAATCACCTCCCCAACTTGTGTATCTCACTACTAATGCAACGTAAAAGGGGAAACTAATATATGAAATAGACGCATTACATGCAAAGCAAGATAGTTCAAGCTGTGATTTGTCATAAGTGCGATGATTATGGCTTACAGCTCATGTAAACCCCAAATCCACAATCTCAGTAAATTAGCATATTACATGCAATAAATATAACAAGGAGTGTACATAGAACAATATCGGACCTCTGAAAAGTATAAGCATGCATATGGACTCAGTACTTGGTTGGGGCCCCTTTTGCAGCAATTACTGCCTCAATGCGGTGTGGCATGGAATCTATCAGCCGGTAGCACTGCTGAGGTGTTATGGAAGACCAGGATTCTTCAATAGCGGCCTCCAGCTCTTCTGCATTGTTCGGTCTCATGTCTCATCTTTCTCTTTGCAATAGATTCTCTATGGGGTTCAGGTCAGGCAAGTTTGCTGGCCAATCAAGCACTGTAAACCCACGGTCATTGAACCAGGCTTTGGTGCTTTTGGCAGTGTGGGCAGGTGCCAAGTCCTGCTGGAAAATGAAGCCAGCATCCCCATAAAGCTCGTCTGTGGAAGGAAGCATGAAGTGCTCTAAAATCTCCTGGTAGACAGCTGCGTTGACCCTGGACTTAATGAAGCACAGTGGACCAACACCAGCAGATGACATGGCTCCCCAAGTCAACACAGACTGTGGAAACTGCACACTGGACTTCAAGCATCTTGCAGTGTGTGCCTCTCCATTCTTCCTCCAGACTCTTGCTCTCATCAGAAAAGAGGACTTTGGACCACTGAGCAACAGACCAGGTCTGTTTTTCTTTAGCCCAGGTAAGACATTTCTGACGTTGTTTGTTGTTCAGGAGCGACTTGACAAGAGGAATAGGACATCTGAAGCCCATGTCCAGGATCCGTCTGTGTGTGGTGGCTCTTGATGCACTGACTCAAGCCTCAGTCCACTCCTTGTGAAAGTCCCCAACACTTTTGAATGGCCTTTTCCTGACAATCCTCTCCAGGCTCCGGTCATCCCTGCTGCTTGTGCACTTTTTTCTTCCACACTTTTCCCTTCCACATAACTTTCTATGAATGTGCTTTGATACAGCACTTTGGGAACATCCAACTTCCTTCGCAATTACCTTTTGAGGCTTTCCCTCCTTATGGAGGGTGTCAATTATGGTTTTCTGCACAACTGTCAGGTCAGCAGTCTTCCCCATGATTGTGATTCCTACTGAACCAGACTGAGAGACCATTTAAAGGCTCAGAAACCCTTTGCAGGTGTTATGGCTTACTTAGCTGATTAGAGTGGGACACTGTGAGCCAAGAACATTGCACCTTTTCACAATATTCGAATTTACTGAGATTCTGGATTTGGGGTTTTCATGAGCTGTAAGCCATAATCATCGCACTTATGACAAATCACGGCTTAAACTATCTTGCTTTGCATGTTATGCGTCTATCTCATATATTAGTTTCCCCATTTACGCTGCATTACTGAAATAAATTAACTTTTGCACGATATTCTAATTTTTCAAGTATCACCTGTATATCCCACTTCGTACATCTTTCTTCCTCCATGTCAGTCCACCTTTTTTCTCCTATCCTCTGCTTGTGCCTCCTAGATGCATGTCGTCAGTTTTATCTGCAGAACTGCTCAATTTGGAATCAACGCTGAAGTGACACACGGCATTGCAGTGAGTTCAAGTCAGACGCCGGGATTGGAACTGGTACCCAGATACTCCACCACCCACATGCGTCTATCCCACTACTTGGATAAGGTGTTGCAGTGTCTCTACTTTCTGCACTCCAGACTACTGTCAAGTTTCCACATGGGTTCTGGTGTTGGACAGGGTAGGTGTATGAAATCAGTTCTGGTATTTTGTTCCTTATGACAGAATTTTAATTCCAGTCACTGGTAATAATACACAATGTTGCAACTTCATCGTATGCTGCTCAGACAGATTCAAAATAGAAATTAAACTGCTGTTAAAAAAAACTTATTTACATATTAAATTAGGTGTTACAAGTTAAAGCAGATCTGTCACTTATGAAATACTGATCAAGACTGAGTTTGAATTTCACTGAAATTTTAACACAATCCAAAGTTCCCATAAAACAAAGTAAGGACAAAAAAAAGTAAAGTCCTATGTAAAGGGCTAAGGTTGATAAAAGTTGAAAAATCTCAGAATCCAACTATTGTCCAATCCCAGCAACCTTCACAAGTGATAGCTGTGTGATTCAGGCATTGTCTATTGAGGTTACTGCGGTCTCCATAGACTTCATTGTTGTACTCACACACGTGTGTTAAGCGTTAAGCACTAACACGGCACCTGGCAACTGAACATGCAGGCGACCACAAGGCATAGCTTAAGATAAATAAAACTTACCATCCCTTGCACCTTATGGCGACCATACTCAGTGGTGTATCTTGGTTTTGTGCTGCCCTAGGCAGGACAAAACTCAGACACCCCCCCCCCGCGCGCGCGCGCCACCCCCACCCAACCCTTCCCCCGCCTTCTAAATACACACACATTCACTGACAGATACGCATACACTAGCTAACAGACACACACAGTCAGACACACACAGTCGGACACACACACACACACACACACACTAACAAACACACACAGTCGGACACACACTAACAAACACACACAGTCGGACACACACACACACTAACAGACACACACACAGTGAGACACACACACACTAACAGACACACACTGTCGGACACACAGTCAGACACACAATAACAGACACACACAGTCAGACACACACACACACACACACACACTAACACACACAGTAACAGACACACACAAACACACAGTCAGACACACACACACACACACACACACACACACACACACTAACAGACACACACAGTCAGACACACAGTCAGACACACACTAACAGACACACACAGTCAGACACACACACTAACAGACACACACACACAAACACACAGTCAGACACACACACACTAACAGACACACACAGTCGGACACACAGTCAGACACACACTAACAGACACACACAGTCAGACACACACACTAACAGACACACACACTGACACACACACACACACACACTAACAGACACACACACTATCAGACACACACAGTCAGACACACACACACACACACACATTAACCCTTTTTTTTTTTTATTTACTCCCCCCCCCCAGTCTCCTTACCTTTGGGAATGCTGGGGGTGGGGGGGTTCTCCCATTCCCTGGTGGTCCAGTGGCTGCAGGGCGGCACTGGAGGGCAGGCTGGGTGGCCGGCGAGGGAGCTCTTCCCCTGAGCTCTCTGCTCAGCTCCCTCGCGCGCTGCCCGCAGAGTGAGGCTGGGAGGCGGAGCCGGAATATGACGTCATATTCCGGCTCCCAGTCTCACTCTGCGGGCGGCGCGCGAGGGAGCTGAGCAGAGAGCTCAGGGGAAGAGCTCCCTCGCCGGCCACCCAGCCTGCCCGCCCAGCAACCAGCCCAGCATGTCTGTTAGCCGCAAGGCTAACAAGACATTTGCCCTGGGCATTTGGGGGCGGCGTTTTTTGCCGCCCCCTGGAAAATGCCGCCCAAGGCAAATGCCTTGTTTGCCTTGCGGATAATACGCCCCTGACCATACTCACAACAGATCTGTCACTTTCAGGGATCTTTGAGAAATATGCAGAGACACCCAAAAGTGTCCACTTTAATCTTTTTTTCCTATTCACCTCTGCGTTGCAAACTTCAGTCTCTCTGTAATTACAATATTATCCCCTCTTTCTCCTCTTACACTTTAGCCCAAGCATGTCAAACTCAAAGGCTAAGACGGGCCAAATAAACAAGGTTTACGTTTATGTAGGCTGCAAAAAAAAAACAACAAAAAAAGCGTCAGTTTCCATAGAAACGTGGGTTTATTTAGAAAAGTACAGTATAAAAAAAAGTTTCGTAGGGCTAAACTAAACAAAAGATCAAACTTAATTTAATAAATGCATTTGCATATAAACAACGTTTCAGTCCAACTACCTTCACATTTTAAGAAATGTGAATGTATGCAGTTGCACAGCAGTAAACAAAAAAATTGCGTTATCTTGTTTATTTTGAAGTTCTATGAGTGTGTTCTTCACTTTGGATGAGATCATCAAACTTGATGATCTCAGCCAATCCAATGCTTTCCTATAGGAAAGCATTGGGAGGATATTGTGCATGTGTGTCAAAAAGCTGCGCGGCCAAACAGCATCTCCATGGGGCGCATTCAGCGCCTCCATGCAGACCCAATCTAACACACTGCCCCTACTCCCACTCTAATACACTGCCCACAAATCCAATACATTGCCCCAAATCCAACATACTGTCCCTCCTCCCTCCACCATACACTGCCCCCTTCACCCGATCTAATACATAGACCCTTAATCTGTATAGGTCAGTCTATGTGTGTATGGGTCAGGCTGTGTGTATGGGTGTGTGGGGGGTCAAATTGAATAGACTGCCCCCACTCCCACCACTCTTTTAATACACTGCCCTCCATCCCCCCAATTTACCACGCTACCCCCACCACTCTAATACACTGGCCTCCTCCCTCCCTCAAATACATACACTGCCCCTCCCCCTTCCCAAATTTAATACAATGGTCCCCTGACTTCCCCAAATTAATACACTGCCCCCTCCCTCCCTCCCATTAATACCCTGCCACCGCTCCCCAATTTAATACACTGGCCCTCTCCCTCCCCCAGTTTAACACACTAACACCACCACCATTCTGCACTGCCTTTCCCCAATTTAACACACTGGCCCCCACCCTTCCTCACATTAAAACACTGGCCCTCTTCCTCCCCCAAATTAATACTGTGCCCCTCCCTCAAATTAATACAGTGTCCCCTCCCTCAGATTATTAATTTGAGGGAGGGGGCCAGTGTATTAATCTGAGGAAGGGAGGGGACACTGTATTAATTTGAGGGAGGGTACTGTATTAATTTGAGGGAGGGGGCCTCCCTCAATTTAATACAGCTTCCACCCTCAAATTAATACACTGCCCCCCACCCCAAGCCCCTCTTCTCCTACCTTACGATTTGCTGTCTGTCCTCCTGCTCAGCTCTGCTGAAGCAGTCCACACACTCCTCTGACACTGCGAGCTGGAGGGAAGGGGGAGTGGCTGCTCTGGTCTGCTCAGCAGACACACAGCCACTCTGTCCTCTTTTGGCCGGGAAAGCAAGAATACGGAAATATTTTTCCTGTCTTGCTGGTTGCAGCCACAGCTGAAAGTGGCCCCATGGCAGGCGGGCCGCAAATATGTTCACTGTTGACCACATGCTCTATCTGAACCCTTACCATACAGAAGATTACAATCATGTCTGCCCTGTAAAATCTAATTTCTAAATTAATCCCACTCAGTGGAGATACATAAATAAGATCAACTGGACAAGGACTGGAAAGCGTAACCGTAGATAACTTGCAATTCTTGCAATCCATCTCGCCAACGTAGTCAATACTAGTTTGTGTGGTTTAATTTATAGACATGTGCAATTAGTTTTGGTCCGAATATGTATTCGTACGAATTTCGGGCAATTCGGACATTCGGGTACTTCCGAATGTCGAATTGCTGAAGTCCCGAATTGCTGAAGTGCCGAATTGCCGAGGTCCCGAAGTTCTGAAATTACCCAAATTCCGAAGTGCTGAAGTGCGGAAGTTCCGAAGTTGCCGAAGTTCCGAAGTGTCAAAGTGCCGAGCCGAAGTTCCGAAGCACAGTATTGCCTAAGTACTAATATACTTACTCAGTGAAAGAAGAAGAATGTTACATTGTATACAATTTTAAATAAAAAGTATACAAACATAGCCAAGATTCAGCTGTAAGCATTTGCAACACTTACAACAACAAAGTAACATGCATTCATATAAAATGTAAGTTACTTGGCCAGTCAATGTAATGACAGGAATGAATAAGTAGATAACTCCCTAATTCCCACGGTATTAGGGAGCTATCTACTAAAATGCCAAATCTTTCAGCCAAATTTACTATTACTAAGTAAAGATGACTTAGTATTAATAAATTATGCCCCTACTCGCTATACCGCGAGTAGGGGCATGTCTATTAAACAGTGAACAGCCTGTGGCTGCTCACTGTTATAAAAAAAGGTCCCTCTTCCCGAGCCCCCACCCGCGCTTTTAAACTAAAGGGACCAATTGCCCCCCCCCCGAGCGGCGGGTGGGGCCCCTAAAGTAAAATAATGGGGGGGAGCTAATGTCCTCCCCCCTGGCCCCCACTCCTGAGCGGTGGGTGGGGGCCCTAAATCAGAATAGGGGGGACCTAATGTCCTCCCCCCTGGCCCCCACCCCTGAGCGGTGGGTGGGGGCCCTAAATACTAATGGGGGGGACCTTATGTCCTCCCCCCTGCCCCCACCCCTGAGCGGTGGGTGGGGACCCTAAATACTAATGGGGGGGACCTAATGTCCTCCCCCTTGGCCCCCACCCCTGAGCGGTGGGTGGGGGCCCTAAATACTAAAAAGGGGGGGACCTAATGTCCTCCCCCTGGCCCCCACTCCTGAGCGGCGGGTGGGGGCCCTAAAAAATGTTATCCCCCACCTCCCAGGTGACTAGGGGTCCCCACACCCCTAGTCACCTCCTCCCCAAAAGAAATGAACATCCTACCTACCCCCCTCACCCTAAAAATAATGAGGGGGGACCTTTAACTAAGTACCTGTAAGAAAAAAAGAAAAAAAAAAAAACTTACCATTCAATGTTTTCTTTCTTCTAAAATCTTCTTTTTTCAGCCCCAAAAAAGCCCAAATAAGAAGCTATAATAACTGACGCACGTTAAAAAAAAAAAATCCTTCTTCACCCATGGAGGGCTCCGCGCAGACTGAGCTCTGCAGGGCGGGGCAAGGCTTATAAAGCCTTGCCCCGCCCTGCAATTAGGCTCAGATTACTCTGATTGGTGAGTTTAAGCCATCCAATCAGAGTGCTCCGACAGGTAAATGAAGAGACTGACAGGTAAGTCTCTACATTTACCTGTCACAGCACTCTGATTGGTTAGTTGAAATCCATTTTCCCACGCTGTGTAATTTGACTCATAACACTCTGATTGGTGGATTAAGTAACCAATCAGAGTGTTATGAGTCAAATTACACAGCGTGGGAAAATTCCAAAGAACTTTCCCACGCTGTGTAAAATGACACAGATCACTCTGATTGGTGGATTTCAAACCAACCAATCAGAGTGCTGTGACAGGTAAATGTAGAGACTTACCTGTCAGTCTCTTCATTTACCTGTCAGAGCACTCTGATTGGATGGCTTAAACCCACCAATCAGAGTGCTCTGAGCCTAATTGCAGGGCGGGGCAAGGCTTTATAAGCCTTCCCCCGCCCTGCAGAGCTCAGTCTGCGCGGAGTCCTCCATGGGTGAAGATGGATTATTGTTTTTTGTGCTAGTTTTTTTTTTTTTTATTGCGTCGGTTATTATGGTTTTATTATTTGGCCTTTTTTGGGGCTGAAAAAAAGAAGATTTTAGAAGAAAGAAAACATTGAATGGTAAGTTTGTTTTTCCTTTTCTTTACAGGTTCTTAGTTAAAGGTCCCTCCCTCATTATTTTTAGGGTGAAGGGGGTAGGTAGGGGGATACTTTTTTTGGGGGGGGAGGGGGTAACTAGTGGTTTGGGGACCCCTAGTCACCTGGGGGGGAACATTTTTTTTAGGGCCCCCACCCCCTGCTCAGGGGTGGGGGCCGGGGGTGAGGGCAATAGGTCCCCCCTATTGGTATTTAGGGCCCCCACCCGCCGCTCAGGGGTGGGGGCCAGGGGGGAGGACATTAGGTCCCCCCTTATTAGTATTTAGGGCCCCGACCCGCCGCTCAGGGGTGGGGGCAAGGGGGGAGGACATTAAGTCCCCCCTTATTAGTATTTAGAGCCCCACACCCACCACTCAGGGGTGGGGGCCAGGGTGGGAGGACCTTAGGTTCCCCACCCTTTTTAGTATTTAGGACCCCACCCACCGCTCAGGGGTGGGGGCCAGGGGGGAGGACATTAGGTCCCCCCCTTATTAGTATTTAAAGCCCCCCCACCCGCCGCTCAGGGGTGGGGGCCAGGGGGAAGGACCTTAGGTCCCCCCCTTTTTAGTATTTAGGGCCCCCACCCACCGCTCAGGGGTGGGGGCCAGGGGGGAGGACATTAGGTCCCCCCTTATTCCAGTTTAGGGCCCCCACCTGCTGCTCAAGGGTGGGGGCCAGGGGGGAGGACATTAGGTCCCCCCCTTATACTAATTTAGGGTCCCCACCGCCGCTCAGGAGTGGGGGCCAGGGGGGAGGACATTAGGTCCCCCCTTATTAGTATTTAGGACCCCCACCCACCGCTCAGGGGTGGGGGCCGGGCGGAGGACAATAGGTCCCCCCCATCATTTTACTTTAGGGCCCCCACCCGCTGCTCAGGGGTGGGGGCCCGGGGGGGGGGGGCAATAGTTTAACAGATGGGGGGGCTCAGGAGGGGGGAACCTATTTAAAAAAAAAATGTAAACAGTGAGCAGCCATAGGCTGCTCACTGTTTACTAGACATGCCCCTACTCGCGGTATAGCGAGTAGGGGCAAAATTTACTAATACTAAGTCATTTTTACTTAGTATTAGTAAATTTGTCTGAAAGACCAATTTAGGTCTTTCAGCCTTTTGGTAGATAACTCCCTAATACCGTGGGAATTAGGGAGTTATTTACTAAGCGGCTGCAATAGAAGTTCCGAAGTTCCTAAGTTCCGACGTTCCGACGTTCCGAAGTTCCGAAGTTCCGACGTTCCGACGTTCCGAAGTTCCGACGTTCCGAAGTTCCGACGTTCCGAAGTTCCGAAGTTCCGAAGTCTTGACGTGACGAATTGCCGAAGTCTTGACGTGACGAATTGCCGAAGTCTTGACGTGCCGAATTGCCGAAGTCTTGACGTGCCGAATTGCCGAAGTCCCGAATTGCAAAAATCCCGAATTTCGGAATGCCGAGCCGAACCGAACCGAAAGTTGTCCCCATGCACATGCCTATTAATTTATGAAAAGAGGAGCTGACCTGAACTTGAAGGCTACAAGGAAGCAATAACATCCAGTATGAGAGAAAACAGAAGGAGGAGAGGATGGTCATAGGATAATTCCAACAGATATGGAACCATGATTGACTCTGCCAAGAGGGGGGGAATGAGGAGAAGGGATATACCCTGCATGCAAACCTGATGGAGGACACTCGCCATGGTGGAAATGCATCCACTTAAACAGGCCGGACTTGGAGGAAAGCATCCACTACTTTGCATTCCGGATCTGGAAGTCAACTGAAGAATCTAGGGAGCGGATGATTGGTCTGAAAAGCAAAGAGATCCACTTGCAGTGGGCCTCTGAGCATGTGAAGCACATAAAAGATGGATTTGTTTAGCCACCAATCATTGCTATCCCTCCAAAAACTCCAATACCAATCCCAGGCCAGTTTATTCATCTAACCAAGGTCCTCTGGTGGAAGAATCCACACAATGTGCTCTACAGCTCCAAAGACTTGCATCTGATTCCACTATGAAATCTGATGAGAGACCAAATATAGCTTTTTTATTCCAGGCCTGCTTGTGAAGGATCAACCAATGTAGTCCTGTTCGTACCTTGAGAGCAAGAGCAACCAATTGGTCATAAGATTAACCCAAACACAGGTGTTTCGTCTTCAGTTGTTGCATAACCTGGTAGTTTACAGGTCCGGTGTAGAAAGCTTGTATAGAGGAAGACAGGAACCCACAATATGAGCAAGAAGTAAGAATTAGATGCAATCTAGCAGAATGATTTGACCAATTACTTTTCTGATGGACGCAATCTTGGAGAGGGGTAAGCGGAGTATGCAAAGGATCTAGTCTATCTTGAAACTAAGAAACTGAATGAGCTGGGAAGGAGATAGAACTGACTTTTCTTGGTTCACCGTAGCAAACCTAAAGACTCGAGAAAGCAGCCAAACCTGGCTTTAAATGTTTTGTGAAGAACCATGGAGCTGAGCTAAGTCCGGAGGGAAGACAGTTAAATTGGTAAAGTGTAAACACTGCACTTTGTCTCATAAGAGAGTCTTTGCCTGGAGCTGAAGGAAGCAAGGTGAATTGTTCATGTAAGACTCATCTAAGAGGTTTGCCTTGATGTGGCAGGTGAACGTACACTCAAGTGGCCACTGGAGTGATACTAAAAACCTCCAGTTATTACATGTGCATGGGGATTTGGGATAGTATACAAGTAACACTTTTCTTTGGTTTTATTGTATGTTTTGGGGTTGATGTGTACTATATTCATTGCTGTCGCTAAGGAATTAGTGGGAGTTTGAGTGCAGGACTTATTTTTGTATAGATAGATGGGCCCATTCCTTATGGCATTTGGATCCAGTTGGGTACTCCGTGACAAGGCCAGGTCTACAATATACATGATCTTTGCCAGTGGTTCGAGCAGGCCCACTGACAGTGCCTTCTCTACTGAACAGTAAATTCTCAACAGAGGCTGCCATGGTAGCGTTTATCTTGGAGTGGAAGTCCTATGTTTATGTAGGAGACTTACTCAAGGTGGATAGTAGACAAAATCCTGTCCGAAAAGAGTATCAATGGAAGACTGGAAGGTAATAAGGCCCTACTGCCAAGTACAACTGGAGTTCGCACAGGGAGAAGGCAGAAAAAAAAACCCATCAAAATAGTGGTCGTTATGTCATCCAGCTTTTTTGGCCATTGCAGCAAAAGGGCCTCAAGTGGCTGTCACTGTAAGAGCCACTGGGGGTGTATGTAATGCTTCAAGGTAAATATTGCCGTTTATGAAAAACAGCAATGTTTTACCTTGAATGGATAAATTTACAGGACCACTGCAACCAGGCCACTTTATTGAAGGGAAGTGGCCTAGGTGACTTTAGTGATCCTTTTAGGTTTCCTTTTTTTGTTGTCATATTTTCTGAAGCCTGATTTATTAACAATTGTGTTATTAATCTGGTTAGTTGCTAAATCCACCAATATAAAGAACCTCAAAATAACGTAGACACATAAAACAAACAATAAATGCATTGTGTTCTGTGGGACGTCACCCTCAACATACAATCATTGTGACATATACGCAACATATGAAATGGCAACCAATCATAAGTCGTTCTATGCACATACATATGTACCATTAACTAAAGCTGTAGTCAGAAAAGGTTATAGAATCTCATATTTAGTCAAGTCTGATTGACATAAACCCTAAGCACTGGCTTAAAAAAATAAAGAAAAATAAAATAAAAAGACATACACCGCACCTTACAAAAAGAACCCTCCTTCTGTGAACTGTTGTCGCCTATCTGATCTGATTCTGTTGCATATATTCCTTTGTCTTCCTCTCTTCCCACAGAAGGCGGTAGGTTTGATAATACTTTATGATTCTTTTTCTACAGGGTTCATGAAAGAAGCTAGAGGCATTTCTCATTAGTTTCCCTGACATCTTTTATCACTTATCAGAGGAACAAGCAAACCGAGAGCAGTTGCTTTGATCACGGCAAAAGTAGAAAGAATGCTAAAAACGCTATGAAGATTTAGAAAGTGGGATAGACTTTCTGTGGCCTCTTTCAAAGAACTAACATGATTTAAACTTGCTAGAATTGCATGTATTAAAGAATTGTTAACGACGCAGTATTTCTCATTTTTTTTTTTTTTTTTAAACACAACCTCTTAAATTTGCAGACTTTTCCATTCCATTCCGATTTCAAATATTCTACTTCTTGCTTAAAACCTTTTCATTAGAACAGGGTTCTGTCGTGGTCGGTGTACAGATGTTGAGCTGTAATTCCTGTCTAGTTTAAAGTATATAAACTATAGTATATAGCTCTCATGAACTTGGAGGTTAATTTGCTCTAGAAATTTGAGAGGTTTTAAACCAGCTGTGACATAATTAAAAAAAGAAGAATAGATAAAGAATGTATGGTCCTCTGCTGAATTAGATTAATCACTGCATCGAAATATACCTCCTGTAGGGTTTTGTACAGTTAAAGGGAAAATCAGGTCAACCTGCACTATATAAAATGGTAAGCTTACTCACCCTCATTAAGAAAACATTTGTCAAACTTCAATACAAAAGCATATTCAGAAAGAAAGTTAACTACATGTTTTATATTAAAGGTCCATTCATCTTGCCATGAAAATTGAAATGTACACAACAAATGATTCATATACTCTTCTCCCTAAAGTAATAAAATAAGAGTGCATTGTGACCCCAGGTGGTCATTTTGGCCTAGACAAGTAAATGGACAATGCGGACGTGAAACCCCTTATTTACTATGCCTAGAGAGGTATGCCAATATGTAATTAATGAGGTCCACGAATGCTGATACAATTCCCAGGGTCTTCTGCATCTCTCATTCAGAGAAAGACATCCAGCAATTTTGATCTGGACTGTCAGTTCGGGTGGGATCAGTCTGATTATTTTTATTATTATTATTATTGCCATATATATAGTGTAAATCCCATAGCGATTTACAATATTATGAGAGGTGGGATTTAACTATAAATAGGACAATTACAAGAAAACTTACAGGAACGATAGGTTGAAGAGGACCCTGCTCAAACGAGTCTTACAGTCTATAGGAGGTGGGGTATAACACACATTTGGACAGGAAATAGCAATCAAATAAGGCGTAAAGAGTAGAGTGCTGCCCGGTAGTAGAGAGAGCAAGAGACAGGTATGTAAGGTAGAGGTTACTCTGGGAGGCCATAAGCTTTCCTAAAGTAAATGGCATTCTTAAAATGGCAGTAGGTAGTAGTAGTAGAAGTCTGATGGCGGTAGGCTGGCTATTCCATAGGAAGGGAGCCGCCCTCGAGAAGTACTGCAAGCGTAAGTTAGTCGTACGGGTGCAAGCAATGGAAGGTCACAGGTAGAGCGGAGAGACCAAGAAGGGGCATACCTATGGATCTGTGAAGAGATATAAGACGGGCTAGAATTGTTCAGTGTTTTATAAGTTATGGGTTAGCATTTTGCATTGACTCCTATAGGATACAGGAAGCCAATGTAAGGACTGACAGAGGAGTGAGGTGTGAGAGGACCGACTAAACAGGAAAATCATTCTGGTGGCAGCATTCATTACAGACTGTAGCGGGGCAATACAGCTTTTGGGAAGACCAATTAGAAGAGGGTTACAATAATCCATGCAGGAAATTACTAGAGCATAGACAAGCTCCTTGGTAGCATCTTGTGTAAGAAAGACAAGGAGCTCAGTTTTAGAGAGATTGAGTTTCAGAAAGCGGGAGGACATCCAGTCAGAGATGGAAGAAAGGCAAGCAGTGACACGTTGCAGGACGGCAGGGGAGAGGTCCTGGGAGGAGAGATATATCTGGGTGTCATCAGCGTACAGGTGGTAGTGGAATCCAAAAGAGGTAATAAGTTTTCCAAGAGAGGCAGTATAAAGAGAAAATAGAAGGGGACCAAGGGCAGAGCCTTGGGGAACTCCAACTAAGACAGGACGAGGTGAGGAGGTATCATTAGAAAAGGAGACACTGGATTAGCATTGGGAGAGATACGAGGAAAACCATGAGAGGACAGAGTCACAGAGACCGAGTGATTGAAGAGTTTGAAGAAGGAGAGCATGATCAACGGTGTCAAAGGCAGCAGAGAGGTCAAGAAGACTTAGTATGGAGCAGTGGCCTTTGGATGTAGCTGTGATTAGATTGTTAGTAACTTTGAGAAGAGCAGTCTCATTAGAGTGGAGAGGGCGGAAGCTAGATTGAAGAGGGTCAAGGAGAGAGTTGGAATTGAGGAAGTAAAGACAAGTCTTTCCAGAAGCTTTGTGGAAAAAGGGAGCAGGGATATGGGACGATAGTTAGAGAGGCGTGTCAAGAGAAGTTTTTTTTCAGGATAGGTACTACAGTGGCATGTTTAAGGTCAGCAGGGACAACGCCAGAAGAGAGAGAGCAGTTGAAGATGTTAAGGAAGGCAAAAGGCAAGGGGAGAGAGATCTGATAAGGTGACATGGGACAGGATCGATCGGGCAAGTTGTGGGGAGAGAGGAAAGGAGAAGCGCAGCCACCTCATGTTTAGAGAAAGTCTGAAGGGTAGGAAAGGCATGATCTATGTGTGCTTAAGAAAGAACGGCAAGGTGGGGAGAATTCTTTCCTTATCTCTTCAATCTTGTTGGTGAAGTAGCATGCAAAGCTATAAGCTGTACGGTTAGTTTGGGGGTGGCCACAGCAGGGCGAAGAAAAGAGTTAAAAGTGTCAAAGAGACGCTTGGGATTGCGGGAGCATGAACTAATGAGAGAGGGAAAGTATGACTGTTTGGCAAGGGCAAGGGCTGCGCTGTATGAACACAATATGAATCTATAATGGAGAAAGTCTGACTGGGTGCAAGCCTTCCTACAGGAGCGTTCAGCACAATGGGAGCATCTTTGCAGGTAGCATGTTGATTTAGTATGCCATGGTTGGGGGCTTGTCCTCCTCGAAATGCATGTTTGGAGTGGGACTGCAGCGTTCAAGCAGAGGCGATGGTAGTGTTATATGTGGAGATGGCCAGTGATGGACAAGAGAGGGAATTTTTGTTTTTGTGCTGCCCTAGGAATGACAAAACCTGGGGACCCCCCTAATCTTAATGTACCCCACCCCTTCCTGTCAAGGCCGCACCTCCTCCTGATTAAGAGTCCACCACTTCCTCTTTATACTCCACCTTTTCCTACTCCTTTTAAAGACAGCTGTTTTCCTTGCACTATAGTTCCCTATACTGCCCCCTCCCTTGTGCACCCTGGCCACCCACTCAGCACTGAAGGGGTTAAAACACCTTTATCACGTCCTTCGGCGCTGGATATGGTTTCTCCTCCGCGCTTCAATTAGGCTTCCCCATAGGAAAGCATTGTATCAATTCTCTCCTATAGGGATTTAGCAGCGCAGGATGTCCTCATGCACAGCCTGAGAACGTCCAGCATCAGTTAGGCGACTTTTGCACCCAGACCACTTCAATGAGCTGAAGTGGTCTGGGTGCCTATAGTGCACACCCTTTAAGCACACACTGACAGACACAAACACATTCACTGACAGACACACACTGGTTGATACATACAGACAGTCACACACACACACACACACACACTCAATGACAAACACACAGACATCATATACAGACTCATTCACTGACTGACACACACTGGCAGACACACACTGAAAGTCAAACACACAGACATCACTGACAGAGACAAACTCACTGATTTGACACACACGCACACACTCACTGACATACACTCACTCATTAACAGACACACACATACACTCATATATACTCACACACACACACACTCATACATACACACACTCACTGATTATTACAATGATAAATTAACATTTTCCACTCAGCCTCCCTACCTGGAGAGCTGGCGTGGATCTGCCCCTGTGGTCCAGTGGGGCTGCTGGGAGGCGTGCGGCTGTGTTAGAATCAGTGGCGGAGAGGTCGTTTTTATCTCCCTGCTCTGCTCCCTCACACCTTGCGGGTGGTCTACTAAATTTACTACAGTAAATGGCGCATGAGGGAGCATAGCAGGGAGATCCCAGCTTCCTCGCCACCACTGATTCTAACACAGCCGCACGCCTCCCAGCAGCCCCACTGGACCCCAGGGACAGGGCGAACACCGGGGAAGCCGGAATGGGCGTTTGGGGCCTGGTTAGTGCCGTCCAAGGTAAATGCCTAGTTTGCCTTGGGCTAAATACACCAGTGAACCTACATATCACATTTTCATACTTTTCTTTTCTTCTGACAGTGCTTTGCATGTAATTGAAATAATTTCTTAATGAAGAAGAGTGCTTATCATCCATAGGTTATACCCCTAGTCTTCTCTACAGTTCACTTTCTTCATAAATACATATATAAAAAAAAAATCATTTTTTTTAACATCACTATATACTAATATACGAGTAATATAGGAGATTTTTTTTTTTTTTAACACAATACAAAGGAAGGAAGCATTTTACTTAGCTTCTCATTTTGCTCTGTAGTATATATTATAACAAGAACCTGGGAGGAACAGATTGGTAATGCATGAAGAACATATCCATATGTAACTATAGATGAAACACATTTAGGAGTTAAACGCATGAACAAAGAAAATCTCCTGGTGTGAGAAGACTGAGAAGCAAGAATATCAAATGTGAAAAGAAACTAAGGAAGCCTCCTAGGTACTTGAAGAACTTTAACTCGGTAGATCAGGTATAGTGCTCAAAAGTAATCATTATCTGTTCGCAAACATTATTATATCTGGGGGACTTCAAGCAAGCAATAGAAAATGCAACCATTTATTTTAAATAATTTAAACAGTTAAAAGTGCGATCCTTGTAGTGAATTATTCAAAACGCCCCCCCTTTATTTTACATAATTTAACACCGCAAACCATGTGAGCTGCTGTCATGTAATATAATAGAAAGAGGATAAAGACAAAATAAAATTTTATATAAAATAATGTATATATTAGTCACTTAAAGAGACAGTTGTGGCACCATAACAACTTTATCAAAATTAAGTTGTTATGGTGCCAGGAGGTGCCATGTGCTGACTCACCTTAAGGGGCTAAACCATTCTCGAATGGCTTCTCAGATGGTTTAACCCTAAAGTAAATAAACGCACATTTTTCAGTTTTATGAATATAGATTCACTGACTGGCTAAGAGTTTCGGCTGACAGCTCTCAATTAGCATTGCCGCTTCCCAATTCCGCTTTAGAGATTTAAAAAACAAAACAAAAGGGCAAAGAGACAAGAAGGTACGCTGCAGGAACAACGACTTCGGGGTTAAACCAGTGGTTCCCAAACTTTTTATGTTCAAGACACCCTTAATATTTCAAGGCTCCCCAAAACAAAATTTCTAGGTTGGATATCTGTACAGCGCTGTGGCATTTACTGACGCTATAGTGTTATGTACAGTGTTGGTGTTTGAAGGGGTGCTTGTATATAGTTTTAATGGTTTAATACTGGGGTGTGTTTGAATGTTATGTTTGCGTTTGATTGCAGGGATGTGTCTGAATGTAATGTTCCTTTTTAAATGCGGATGTACATTGGGTGAAGTATTTGTGTTTGAGTGAAGGGGTGTGCGTGTATATTTTTTTTAAGTCTGAATGCACAGGTGGGTTTGTATGTACTATTTGTGTGAGATTGCAGGAGTGTGCTTGTATGTTGTGCTGGTGTTTGACTGCTTGAATGTATGCACATACACTACTACATATATACATACTTACACAAATATTCATGCGCATTAACACACAAATACATATAAATACTCTGACACATACATACACACACGCACGCACCCTGAAACATACGTAGATACATACACTGACATAAAAATATATACCCTGGCTGACACACAGATGTGTGCGCACACACAGACACACACACTGACACAGAAGCACACTGAATATAGCACAGATTCCCCCCGTGACACACCCACACACACTCCTACGCACACGTGATATTTTTTATATCTCCAGCCACCCTCCTGTTGGCTTACCTTATGTGTCTAGGAGGATGGCTTGGAGTCCTACTCCTGGTGGGAGTGAGAGGTCTGGAGCAGCTCTGGAGTGCTCCTCTACCCTCATGCTGGGGCTGCCTCCGATCTCTCCCGCGCTGTCTCCCTGTATGATGCTGGGAGGAAGTGACAGGGACCTTACAGGGGGCACTCAACTGGGCCCCTGTTCAGCAGTTATGTTTCCCGGTGCTATAATCGTAGCACCGGGGAAACATTCCGCAGTTCCCCTGTGTGCCTGTCACAGAGCCCCAGGGTGCCGCGACACACAGTTTGGGAACCGCTGGGTTAAACCATACGAGCTTTTTAACCCCTTAAGGCGAGTCCTGGCACCATTACAACTTCATTTTTATTAAGTTGTTATGGGGCCCGGAGTGTTCCTTTAGTAATAAAAAAAAAACCTCTTAATTTGTTCCATTAAATAAATATATTAATAAAACATGTGCAGTTCTAACTCCATATATGAAAAGGTGTTTACACTGAAGGATGTTCTCTTTGAGAGAGAGTGGAAAATTTATCAATCTTATCCTGAAATAAAGCCCATGATGACTTTATACTAAGAGCTATTCTGAGTTGGGAGTGTAACAAATAAAATAAAAAAAAAAAAAAAAAGGGAGTTAAGAGAGGAGATAGACTCTACTATATCGAGGATCTCCTGCTGCACTGAACTAGGCTCAAGATGGCCACAATAACGATTTTTTTATTTTTTTATTTGACGATACATAGCTAGAGCCCCTTAATATATTCCCATCTAATGCAGGAGTACATAATACACATATAGTATAAATATTAGACACTTTGGACAGATCTTGGTATGTATTACAATGCATGTACAGAAAGGATTAACACAGAGGTTGATGTTACAGGGACTTGATATACTAAAAAGATAGATGTGACGGGTTGGATAATACAAGAAGAGTTGAAGAAAACATGTTTTGGTGCAAACTCATTGAAAATGTTACGTTCTCCATTTCAGTCAAGGTCCACCAAAGATCTATATAAAATTTCTTCTTGAGTTGACCAACACCATGATTAGAGAAGGATCATGTGAAATGACATTGTAAAGCAACACCAAAAGTCTGCAAATAATTCATGTTATGTGTAATTTTCCTTAACCAATTCCATTCAGTCATGTAGATATATCTATTTAGAATACGTCTTAAACATATTGCAATGAAAAAAATATGAGATATTTACAAGCCATAATTAGACTGCCAGAAAAGATGTCGATTTTGTGATTGATAAGTACATCATCAAATGTTATTAGCCAACAGTCAGAATACAAAGAAACAAGTCCTGCGCTCAAACTCCCATTACTCCTGGGCGGAAGCAACGACCATAGTACACATCAGCCCAAATACACATAGTAAAAACCAAAGAAGAAAAAAAGCTAGCTGTGCTCTATCCCTATGTATTTTTATTTGACATGTACCTTTTTTCCTTTGGTTTTTACAATAGTCAGAATAGATGGTTCAATATTTTTGTGCAAGAAATGGATAATCATATAAGACATGTCAAATAAAAGATTTACAATTAAACTAAATTTACATTACATCACTTAAATTCTATAATTTTACTCTTACAGTTGCTTACAGGTAGATATTCACAATCAAATTAAGCATAACAATTGCAAAAGTTTCATGATTTAAAAAGCACATATTTTACATATGGTAATTCTTCCAAAATGGCTTATAGCTATATATTCATTAGAACGGAATTGTGGAGCCCCTAAACATGACACTTGCTGTAAATGATCCCAAGCAGAAGTATAGGGATCAAATAGGCTAGGAGAGGTCTGATTGGGTTCAGTAAGAATTAAAGAAATACAACCACCAAAACAGATATAAATATTTAGTAAACCTCAGTGAGAGTCTCCTTCATTCCTTAAAACGATGTCTGACTATGAGGAGCACCGATATGATAAATGCCTGTTCCCCTAAATTCCTATTACAATCTAAAAAGACAGGTTTTATGCAGTGTGCCGAGGTCAGCCTCTCATTTGCTCACTCAAGCAGGCTCAGTGGCCAAGTGGTAAAGTGTTGGTCTCGTAAAACCAAGTAAGTCAGAAATGATTTGTAATGAACTAATTGTAATTAATTCAATAGCACCTCATTTATTAACACAGTAAAGGAGTTTAAGCATGTGTGGGATAGGCATAAGGCTATCCTAACTATAAGATAAGGGACTAATGAAAGTATTCGGAAAATTGGGCAGACTAGATGGTAAATGTCTGTTTCCCTAAATTACTATTACAATATAAAAAGGCAGGTTTTATGCAGTGTGCCAAGGTCAGCCTCTCTTTTGCTCACTCAAGTAGGCTCAGTGGCCTACTTGAGTGAGCAAAAAAAAAACATAGAATTTGACACATAAGAACCGGATGGTTCTTATCTGCCGTCACATTTTATGTTTCTATACCATCAGATTATTACACTGATTTTCAATGCTTTAACACAAGCGGAGGACTCAGTATGGGCAGCGTGTATATTGTTAGCGCATGACACATTCTTAGGGTAAAGCACTGCGGAATAAGATGGCACGATATAAATGCCAGTAATAATAATTTGATTTACTTGGCAATGCTTTGGCTGCGGGCTCTGAAACAAATGTGGACTAAACAAGCTACTATGCAGCTGGCTAGACTCTTGTGTACGAGTTGGAAAGACCAAAGTACATATAAGTCTTTCATTTGCTCAAAGAAGGAGACTCCAGACAATATATATATATTCCTCGATAAAAGGTTCTGTTTTGTTTTTTTTGTTGTTTCATAAATCTTCACAATCAAAGGCACTGGAGTTGAACATTAGTGGCTGTTATAGTACAGACTGTGCTGACGGACTCTAGTTTTGTGAGGATTTCGCTTTGTAGAAAGAGAAAATGTGACAACAAGCATTATATGCAATTCATCATTTTTTATGAGCTTGTTAAGGAAAAAATGCACCGAACATTTAATTTTACCTCCTGACAATTACATACTAACATGTTATGCATGCAGTGTGGATGTAACTTAAATGTTGTTACTGGATTTTTAACATATGCTTTGATGAATTTACCATTAAAGTCTTTTTGATGCTTTCACCATTGTAGAGAGTAGAGTTAAAGAATACATTCCCTTTTAGCTGTGAGGAGATTGAGTGGTTTTGTAATTAAAGCTTTTATGAAATTCTGGATAGTAAATACAAAAATAAGGCATCAACTGGCCTCCAGTGATTGAGTGGCTTTATTGGTCCTCCAATGTTTGATTGAAGCTGGATATTCTGTGCCCACACCACATGCTACTGCCTAGTAACACCTCTAGTTGAAGTCACTGAGACGGCCACTAGAGGTGCTTGCTGGGTCAGTGTTGCACAGTGTGCAGCACCTATTTTTCTGCTTCTCCACGTTTCCACCTTCGATCAGCGTCGCCACGCTGACGCTGTGCTTTAATTCAATGTATCTCTATGAAGAGACGCTGACTGGCACAGAGTGGTGTTTTGCCACACATGTGCAATTGTCCCCCGATATGTTCCTATGGGAAAGTATTGGATTGTCTGAGATTATCAAGATTGATGATCTCAGCCACGAAGGCGGAGCGAGACAGGGCTAACCACGGGGAAACCTGCGCTGTTTTGGGAAAAAATGTGAGTACCTTTGGAGTACTCTCCTCTGTCTGGGCAGTTAGGAACAGGTCCTATAAATTACAATATTGAATCATTTTAATGCATTTTGTACTCTGAGAAGTTGGCATTTTACCAGTAATTATTATGTCTGCCCTTCCCATTAGATGTGGTGGTTGGGTATTACCCATAATTCAATGCTGCCATGGCTTGATCAAGAAAATAGACATTTGTTTCCATACATAGCATCATTTTCTTTTCCTGATCAAGCAATGGCTGAATTATGCTCCCATCCTTCTTGCCTGGAGGTTGTGGAGCTATTAACACACATTGCCAGGGAGTGGGTGGTGCTATTTATACACTATTCACACTTCTTTGTTCTGACATTTCAGCTATGAGGGGAGAAGCCTACCCATAAGTCAATGCTGCCATGGCCTAATCAGAGAAAGAAAATTACAGTAAGTAATGAAACAATTTTCTATTCTTCCCCACTCACCTACTTACACTACCCCTAACACTCTCACATACAACATTGCCGCTAGTAGCATTCAGTAGAATGTTAGAATTTGTTAAAATTCCAGTAGTTAGCACTAGATTTTTTTGTGTGTGTGCAAATTGGGGCTTTCTTAAAGGAACACTCCATGGGATCAACCTGACTGTACAGGACTGATGCTCAGCTGATGATCTCAGTTAATGAAAAAAAATCCAGATCAATTAAGAGAGCTAACAAGCTTATTGCAGCAGCTCCCACAGTAGGCTGTAACCAGGGACAGGAAAGGCTGACCCCATTCCCATGTCAGTTGTCAAACCATATTCAATCAGTTTGGTTACTTACACTGGGAGGACACCAGAGCATTTCTGACACCATAACAACTGTAGAGATTATGGCACTTGGAGTATTCATTTTTAGCATTTCAGAAACAGGACACATTAGAAACAAACAGGAAACATTTATACATATACTAGGTATAAAATACCTCCTTTTAGAGCATCAGTAAATAAAATGAGTATACAAACGTTTTATTGGTATCACACTAAAAACATAAGATACCTATGAAAAAAACAACCTCATAGTTTTAAAGGGACTCTGTAGGCACCAAGACCACTTCAGCCCAACTCCCATCACCCTTAACCCTGCAAGTGTAACTATTGCAGTTTTTTAGACAACTTTTGGCCGTCTAAACGACGCTGGACGTCCTCACGCATCGCCGGAATCCCAATGCTTTCTTAGGGGAGGTATAATGTGCGCACGGCTGTCGGCAGGGTGGGAGCCTGGGCAGCGTTGGATTCAGGTAAGTTACTGAAGGGGTGCTAACCCCTAGAGCAACATGGGGTAGGGGGCGGGAGGGAGGGGGGTATTCCAGGATTCTGCAGTGCTAGGAAAACGGGTTTGTTTTCCTGGCACTATAATTATCCCTTTAACTGTAAAACATAGCAAGCAAGGGGATGGGGTGAAATATCACTCACATGCTCCAGAGCCGTGCCAGGTTCTGTATACAGGGCTCAAGGGTGCCAATTTGGCTAAAGGATCTGCTTCTCCAGATGGAATACAGGAAAATGCACTGGATTCTCAAAAAAAAAAAAATTATTTAACAAATAGACACAAAATAATAATAAGAGGATACATTTGGACTTATACAATTTTCTTTTTTTTGTGGTAACCCTGGGTCTTGTTAAATAAAAAAAATATAATTTTAAAATTGACACTTTCTCATAGATGTAAAATATTTTCTGCAATTTTATGGGAGGGGGAGGTGTGGCGGTTGTGCATAGGGCTGCCTAGTTTGTATTTGGGCTGTATCCATTTTTCTCCCAGGTCTCAGGAGCCATCTTAACAGAAAGCTTCCCTGGAACACAGGCTCCTGCTCCGCCTTGTGCACACAGGCTGTCACCAAGCTCCACCCCCACCATTAAGCAGCAGACCTTGCTGCAGTTGGAAGAGGCTAGAAAATGGCTACCTGTCCTACCAGCAACAGCCTCCAGTGCCAGGTTAGCTTGATATACTCAGCCTTGTGTGTGTTTGTGCCTGCTAGTGAGTAAGCTTGTGTGTGTGTCAGTGAGCTTGTTTGTAGTCAGCTTGTGTGTGTGTGTCAATGCGCTTGTCTGTAGTGAGTGTGTGTGTGTTAGTGACCCTATCTGTAGTGAGCTTGTGTGTGTCAGTGAGCTTGCATTTATTGAGCTTGTGTGCAGGGCAGTCTTTTCGCATGGGCACACTGAGCAGTTGCCCGGGGGCTCACCGTGATGCCCATTTGCCCAGGCCGACAGAGGAAACCTACTTTCTTACTGTTGGCCCTCTCGGGCCGGTGAGGAGATCAAAGATCTCCCTCACCAGCGCAAAGGCCCTTCGCTAGTAACAGGGAGGGCGGGAGGACCTAGGAGACAGAACACTCCTCCCGCAAGCATTGCCGCGTGTTACCATGGCAATGCCCCAACACAGCATTCTGCTTGCGGGAAGACTGAAGACAGCCTGGAGTCAGAGGAGCTGCAGACTATAGACAACTCACCACCACCGGACCACCAGTGCACAGCACCTTTGACACAAAGCACCCCTTACACACACAGCACCTCTCAAACCCACACAGCAACCCTCACACACACACACACACACACAACACCCGTCACACACTGCATCCCTCACACACTCACACAGCACCCCTCACACACACAGCACCTCACACACATTGCACCCCTGACACACATATTGCACCCCTCACACACAAACACATAAACTGCACCCCTCACTGCATTGTGTGTAGAAAAAAGCCTGTGTGTATTCAACAGTCTATGTGTGTTCAGCAGTGTACGTGTACTCAGCAGGCTGTCTCTGTGTACTCAGCAGTCGGTGTGTGTATTCAGCAGTCTGTGTGTGAATGTGTTCAGCAATCTGTGTGTATGTATATATTGCATTTATTGGAGGTACCAATAAATATAAGCTTAATTTTATTGATAATTAAAATTTATATTTCTGTGAGTTGTTTTGTAAGAAGGGCCCCAGTGCACTGCTTTGCCCGGGGGCCCATAAAGCTGTTAAGATGGCACTGCTTGTGTGGGTCAATGAGCTTGTGTGTAGTGAGCTTGTGTGGGTCAGTAAGCTTGTCTGTAATGAGCATGCGTGTGTCAGTGAGCTTGTCTGTAGTGAGCCTGTGTGCGTCAGTGAGCTTGTGTGTGTCAGTCAGCTTGTATTTAGTGAGCATGTGTGTTTGTCAGTGAGTATGTGTGATTCACTGAGCTGGTCTGTAGTGAGCCTTGTGTGTCTATACAAGTGAGTTTGTCTGTAGCTTATGTGCTTACTGTATACTATATATATATATATATATATATATATATATATATATATATATATATATATATATATATATATATATATATATATATATAAATATAACTTATAGAGCTGGCATACATTTTTTTCCAGGGCTGCTTTGTATTCACACCTGTGTGAGCTGCTGCACACTTAAGCCTGCATTGCCCAGCCCTGTTACACATGTCTGGGAGCTGTTGTTGATAGGTACTAGTAGTCTAGAGAGTGGGCACAGGGTATATGCTCAGCTATCAGTATGATACTATAGTGCTGCTTTCTGTATAATACGTCTGTGTGTATAATATCCTGGGACAGTCAGTGCTCCCTGTATAGTGATGCTCTCTGTATAATGCAGGTGTGTGTATAATATCCCGAGGCAGTCAGTGCTTCCTGTATAGTGCTGCTCTCTGTATAATACAGGTCTGTGCGTATAATATCCTGGGACGGTCAGTGCTTCCTGTATAGTGCTGCTCTCTGTATAATACAGGTGTGTGTATAATATCCCGAGGCAGTCAGTGCTTCCTGTATAGTGCTGCTCTCTGTATAATATAGGTCTGTGCGTATAATATCCCGAGGCAGTCACTGCTCCCTATATAGTGCTGCTCTGTGTATAGTACAGGTCTTTGTGTATAATATCCTGGGACAGTTAGTGCTCCCTGTATACTGCTGCTCTCTGTATAGTACAGGTCTTTGTGTATAATATCCTGGGACAGTCAGTGCTCACTGTATAATATAGGTCTGTGTTAATAATACCCCAATATACAGTGCTCCCCGTATAATGCTGCTTTTTGTATAATACCAGCAGACTCCTGGAACTGGCAGAATCAGAAGCAGTGGAGTGGTGACTGAAACCTCAATCTTATACATTACGCATGTTTAATTGGTGGCATGAAAAGGGTCTAATGGAATATGTGCATATGTTTTCCTTTTTCTCCCATTTCTCTCATTTAATTCAATTCTGTAAATTCGCCTTCTATATCTTTCATTTCCTATTTTAAGCTTTTTTTTATTACTATTTCCCTCCCCAATATAATTATTGTTGTGACTAATGTATGTTCTGTGGTAGAGATATAACTCTGTATATAAAAAATACCCCTTTCTGTCTCATTAGAGATATCTTTGCCAGAAGCTCAAGGAAGCAGGCTGAAGGGTCAGTGTTAGGACCCGCTTAGGGGGGGTCTGCCTTGACGTTGGCAGGCGGGCATCCCTCCAATGGCCATTGGAGCAACTAAATGACCTCCATTTGTCTAAATATACATAGGGATTAAGGAAAAAGCGCAAGTAACATTTTCTTTTCTTTGGTTTTTACTACATATTGGGGCTGATGTGTGTTGTAGTCCTTGCTGCTTTAGCGCAGGCCTTCTCTTTTTGTATTTGTATTTACTTTGTATCACACAGCCTGGTTACAATGCTGCTACCCATCCCATGTGTTCCCTATTAAGGGTTAATAAGTAAAGGGGTGTATATAAAAAATACCCCTTTCTGTCTCATTAGAGATATCTTTGCCAGAAGCTCAAGGAAGCAGGCTGAAGGGTCAGTGTTAGGACCCGCTTAGGGGGGGTCTGCCTTGACGTTGGCAGGCGGGCATCCCTCCAATGGCCATTGGAGCAACTAAATGACCTCCATTTGTCTAAATATACATAGGGATTAAGGAAAAAGCGCAAGTAACATTTTCTTTTCTTTGGTTTTTACTACATATTGGGGCTGATGTGTGTTGTAGTCCTTGCTGCTTTAGCGCAGGACTTCTCTTTTTGTATTTGTATTTACTTTGTATCCCACAGCCTGGTTACAATGCTGCTACCCATCCCATGTGTTCCCTATTAAGGGTTAATAAGTAAAGGGGTGTATATAAAAAATACCCCTTTCTGTCTCATTAGAGATATCTTTGCCAGAAGCTCAAGGAAGCAGGCTGAAGGGTCAGTGTTAGGACCCGCTTAGGGGGGGTCTGCCTTGACGTTGGCAGGCGGGCATCCCTCCAATGGCCATTGGAGCAACTAAATGACCTCCATTTGTCTAAATATACATAGGGATTAAGGAAAAAGCGCAAGTAACATTTTCTTTTCTTTGGTTTTTACTACATATTGGGGCTGATGTGTGTTGTAGTCCTTGCTGCTTTAGCGCAGGACTTCTCTTTTTGTATTTGTATTTACTTTGTATCACACAGCCTGGTTACAATGCTGCTACCCATCCCATGTGTTCCCTATTAAGGGTTAATAAGTAAAGGGGTGTATATAAAAAATACCCCTTTCTGTCTCATTAGAGATATCTTTGCCAGAAGCTCAAGGAAGCAGGCTGAAGGGTCAGTGTTAGGACCCGCTTAGGGGGGGTCTGCCTTGACGTTGGCAGGCGGGCATCCCTCCAATGGCCATTGGAGCAACTAAATGACCTCCATTTGTCTAAATATACATAGGGATTAAGGAAAAAGCGCAAGTAACATTTTCTTTTCTTTGGTTTTTACTACAGAGATATAACTCTGACTGAAGTACATCTACATTAGGTCTTTCTATATTTGTACTGACAGTGTCACCACTGATACCCAACTCACCTTAAAGTGATAAAATGTACCTGCCTGATATAGATGCTGTGCTGAAAATGTATCTATCGCATACCAAGGATGCATGGTACTGTTGGTGGGAACTTGGTGTTATAAAGGTCTACTCAATAAAGAGAAAATCGCAGGTAATTGAGAAGGGAATTTCAAACTTTAGGCCGAAATAGTGCAGCTAAATTAAATAATTTTTCAAACTCGGCTACTTTGGCCTTATGTTTAAAATTACTAACTGTATTCCCTGTAATTCTCTCGTTAAGTAGACCCTGTAATCTGCAAGATAAGTAGGCAGAGATTCATTTGCGGCAGTGGGTGTGGTAAATTTTCAAGGTAGGAATTGATAGCTGTGCTGGAAAGTGTCCCTGGAAATTTTTTTCAAATGTTGGCGGCCCGCATAGGCAGGGTCGGCGCTACAATAAGGCAGCACCGACGGCTGCCTTAGGGCACACCGGCCCAGGGGGTGCAAGATCTTGCTAACCGGCAGGAGGAGAGCGCACAGCATGTGCATATGTCAGTGTATATATGAATTTGTGTAGGGGTCAGTGTATTTACCGTATATGTATCTGTATTTTAATGTGTATGTATGTTGCAGTATATGTTTGTAAATGCAATGTTTGCCAGAATGATATCATTTTTATTAATTATACTATCATAATTATTATTTGATTGTAGAGCTGAAAATGGAAACAAGTTAAATATTATAAGTTATATTAGAAGATGTAGGTATAAAGGCCATTGAACATTTTTGAAAGTGTGATAAATATCCAATATGCTTTTTGAAAGGTGGCCAAACTCAATTTCCGTCTTACTGAAAAGAGTAGAAACAAAATTATATATTTACATATTGTTGCCACCCATAAAGAGAGGGTTAAGCCTTCAAAAAGATATAGAACCCAGATATGCATACAAAGCAATTTACATTAAAATATTGCTTAATACCTTTCATGCTATTCGCGAATAAAAAAATGAAACAAAAAAAAAATCAATATTGTGTTTAATAGGTTTGTGTAGCCAACATATACACAACATATTAAACACAAAATCAAATGTATATACAGGGAGTGCAGAATTATTAGGCAAATGAGTATTTTGACCACATCATCATCTTTATGCATGTTGTCTTACTCCAAGCTGTATAGGCTCGAAAGCCTACTACCAATTAAGCATATTAGGTGATGTGCATCTCTGTAATGAGAAGGGGTGTGGTCTAATGACATCAACACCCTATATCAGGTGTGCATAATTATTAGGCAACTTCCTTTCCTTTGGCAAAATGGGTCAAAAGAAGGACTTGACAGGCTCAGAAAAGTCAAAAATAGTGAGATATCTTGCAGAGGGATGCAGCACTCTTAAAATTGCAAAGCTTCTGAAGCGTGATCATCGAACAATCAAGCATTTCATTCAAAATAGTCAACAGGGTCGCAAGAAGCGTGTGGAAAAACCAATGCGCAAAATAACTGCCCATGAACTGAGAAAAGTCAAGCGTGCAGCTGCCAAGATGCCACTTGCCACCAGTTTGGCCATATTTCAGAGCTGCAACATCACTGGAGTGCCCAAAAGCACAAGGTGTGCAATACTCAGAGACATGGCCAAGGTAAGAAAGGCTGAAAGACGACCACCACTGAACAAGACACACAAGCTGAAACGTCAAGACTGGGCCAAGAAATATCTCAAGACTGATTTTTCTAAGGTTTTATGGACTGATGAAATGAGAGTGAGTCTTGATGGGCCAGATGGATGGGCCCGTGGCTGGATTGGTAAAGGGCAGAGAGCTCCAGTCCGACTCAGACGCCAGCAAGGTGGAGGTGGAGTACTGGTTTGGGCTGGTATCATCAAAGATGAGCTTGTGGGGCCTTTTCGGGTTGAGGATGGAGTCAAGATCAACTCCCAGTCCTACTGCCATTTTCTGGAAGACACCTTCTTCAAGCAGTGGTACAGGAAGAAGTCTGCATCCTTCAAGAAAAACATGATTTTCATGCAGGACAATGCTCCATCACACGCGTCCAAGTACTCCACAGCGTGGCTGGCAAGAAAGGGTATAAAAGAAGAAAATCTAATGACATGGCCTCCTTGTTCACCTGATCTGAACCCCATTGAGAACCTGTGGTCCATCATCAAATGTGAGATTTACAAGGAGGGAAAACAGTACACCTCTCTGAACAGTGTCTGGGAGGCTGTGGTTGCTGCTGCACGCAATGTTGATGGTGAAAAGATCAAAACACTGACAGAATCCATGGATGGCAGGCTTTTGAGTGTCCTTGCAAAGAAAGGTGGCTATATTGGTCACTGATTTGTTTTTGTTTTGTTTTTGAATGTCAGAAATGTATATTTGTGAATGTTGAGATGTTATATTGGTTTCACTGGTAAAAATAAATAATTGAAATGGGTATATATTTGTTTTTTGTTAAGTTGCCTAATAATTATGCACAGTAATAGTCACCTGCACACACAGATATCCCCCTAAAATAGCTAAAACTAAAAACAAACTAAAAACTACTTCCAAAAATATTCAGCTTTGATATTAATGAGTTTTTTGGGTTCATTGAGAACATGGTTGTTGTTCAATAATAAAATTAATCCTCCAAAATACAACTTGCCTAATAATTCTGCACTCCCTGTACACCATCAGGTTCCTGCTGACTTCCTATATCTAAGGAAGTCTATCTGGAGTGTAATAGGTGCATTGGCCACAAGAGGGAGACAGTAAATACCCAGTTATAATTCATAGCGCTTTAATTAAATATGTTTCTTTTAGGAGATATCCAGCAAGGGACACAGCCTTAAAGGCGAATCATTCTGAGAAGGTCGCGGCTTCCAAATATACAGACTAACAGTCCAATGCAATTCTCTCAGCCTCCCCCAGTACCACCACGGACTGAAGCACACATGCGCCGTATGCAGCAGCAGAATGGAGAGGTAACATAATGGGACATCTGCACCAGTCTCTTCACATCGAGAATGTGATCCACCTAGAAGGATAATATCAAGGATGTTTGAAAATGGTTGGGAGCTGGATTCGTCCCCTGAAATTGGAACATGTGATAACAACTCCATATATATTTATACGTGTAAAATAATATAATAAAGTTTACACGCTGGGCTAAATACAGTCAGCTGCCGAAAACTAACATACTGGCGAAGACCAAAGCTTATTTATCTGATTCAGTTACATTTGGAATAAGGGCAGACAGACATCAGTTTCCCAATGTAGAAATTTAAAAAAATTATGTATACATCACCATTGAAATCAGTACACATCCAATAGAATTCAAAAATGTCAGCGCTATATATGGTAGCCTATACAATGAGGCAACCTATAACAATGTGCAGAAAAAAATCGTCAACCAAAACTCTGTGAGTTTAGTAGTAAATAGATAGAAACAATTAAATCCCACAGTAGTCTAGATTTATGCACTAAAAATATATAAAAACTTGCTTAAGAGTCCATATAGTCTTATAAGGGAGTCTTGAAGGGGTTAATCCTGTGTTGAGATGGGAATTTAATTGTTTCTATCTATCTACTACTAAACTCACAGAGTTTTGGTTGACGATTTTTTTCTGCACATTGTTATAGGTTGCCTCATTGTATAGGCTACCATATATAGCGCTGACATTTTTGAATTCTATATACTAGGGCATGATCATTAAGGAGTTTTGCTTTATGTCTAGCTGCTAACGTCTATACCACAATTTTTATTATTTACTACTTGTATCTTGTTTGTATTTACCTTTTAAAAGGTGCGCTCTCCTGTATTTTACAAATTATTTATTACACATCCAATACTCTTTACATACACAATGTATTGCTTGTAAATTAGGGTGAGCCACTGATATCTTGTCTCTAAGGGCTCAGTGTCAAGGAATTTGTAGGTAGAGAGGAATAGAGGGAAGAGCAAAGAAGGGGAAGGGGGCATAGGGAGTAATGTCAAAGGGAAATAAGACAACAAGGTCAAGAGTGATAATGGTTTTCAAGAGAGTAAACAGAATCGCCTTGACGTGTTGCTTTAATTTGAAAGGTTTCTTCTAGGAAATATCCAGCAAGGAAAGGTGCCACAAAGTTAAATGATTCTGAGAAGATCGCTTCCAAAAATAGAGACTACAGGTTCAATGGACATTCCTCAGCCTCCCCCAGCACGACAGCAGCACAAGTGTGTTGTATGCAGCGGAGGAACAGGGGAGCTAACATAGTGGTTGGGAGTTGGATCCCTCCCCTGAGATAGGTACTTTGCGTATGGAATACCATGCCACTAAAATATCCATATATATATCTATGTGTGTAAAATTATAATAAAGATTTTTGTTCTCTTAGATAAAAGTTATGTCTCTTGGATTGTGTTCAGACTGACTGCTTTGCTGTCTGGACGCTGGAGTGAGTGTCTAGCTCTCAGCAGAGAACTTTAGGGTGTAGGGCAGGCTTCCCAAAACTCCGGCCCTCCAGATGTTGCTGAACTACAACTCCCATGATTCTCAGCCTATTTATTTCATTCATAGAATAATGGGAGTTGTAGTTCAGCAACATCTGGAGGGCCGGAGTTTGAGGAAGCCTGGTGTAGGGTGTCAGGCAGCTGGCCTTGTGTCACCTAGACATGAGACAAACAGAGGGGAATCTGGTTTCAGGTGACAACAGTCAATACATATATTATTAGGCACTAGACTGTGTTGGGTATGGTTATACCGGGATTTATTTAAATTTACAAGACTATTTCAAACAGAAAATTAACCAAAACGTATTAACTGTGTTATTTTTTTAGTTCAGAATTGAAAACTGGTTTGTTAAATAAAACTATTATAAATAGCATTTATATGGCAATAATATATTCTGCTGTGCTTTACAAGCGCTTGACAAGCAACATGTAACTAAAGAGGCGCAAGAGCTTATATTATTAGGTTTCCATACATCCCAACCTCCCAACAAAGAAGATGCTTTCATTTTAGGGGTGTGTTGCCAGGGGCAGGGCTGTTCTGAGAAATTGTGGGTGACTTACTAATAACAATTTATACAACTAAAACATAATTTAGAACATGCACAATGTATCCTATATAGACAGATTTCTAAACACATTTATTGGAAAACGCTTACATTATGGCCTCTGAGAAACTGTTCCTATATGGTGGTCCATACTAGATCAAGCAAAGACCCTCTGGGATGTGATAGCAAAGTCCTTGATTAACCCCTTAAGGACCAAACTTCTGGAATAAAAGGGAATCATGACATGTCACACATGTCATGTGTCCTTAAGGGGTTAAGAACATCCTATAATATAGAATGTTTGGGTAGTGTGCTCTTTGCTTACACCATTACACAGTTTATCTTCCATTCTTACATAATTAATCTTCTTTATTTATGTTAGCCAGTTATCCCCATGGCTGTTTACATTTTTGGGGAAGTATGTTTGCAGTACTCAACATATTTCTGGCTTGTAACCTTTTCACTGCTGCATCTTTACTGCTGCTGTAAAAAAAATAACCTCCTTGCTTTACATATACACAAAACGTTTAGTGCTTACAAGAGGCCTCGCTTTGTATACTTAGTAAAGAAAGTGTTTTAATTTGTTTACTTATTTTTTTTTTTTTTCATACAACCTCTGTCTAACACAGTATGTAAAATAAATATAAGTGTGTGGCATTATTTGAATGGCTGCATATGAGTGATTGAGTCTTAAAGGGAACTATTACTTATCTAGAAATGATATCATTGAACAATGAAAATTATCTATAAATGGAGTTCTTTTCATGTGACATTTGATCTAAAACGTATATTAAAGGAACGTTATAGCATTAGGAATGCAAACATGTATTCCTAACGCTATGGTGCTGAACTACTCTGCCATTCTTAATCATCTCAGCCAATGCATTGTTCTATGAGACTATCTGATTAAAAATAGTTTTACTGGGTTACTTCAGCAGAAGCACCTCTAATCCTGCAGTGTAAGTATTGCTGTTCCTACAGGACAGCAATGCTTTCAGTTTCAGGGTTAAAACTGCAGCGGTAGGCATCACTGAACCACCAAGAATGATGGTCGCTTTAGCCTTTTCTCCTCCGTGACCTTTTGTGCTCTAAAGCTTAGCCCCCTGTTTTCCCTGCTCCTATGTGGAAGTCCAACAAGTCATCGGGTGTACCCAAGTCGCTGCACCCAAAAAAACCTGTCTTACCCCATCACCATGCCAGTTTTTGGCAACCACACAGGACATGCTGATGTGGTCTGCGCAGTCCGACACCTGCTTGGAAATTATCAGACACCAGCGAGACCAGGTTGATGAGTCCAGCAACTGAAACATCTGCTGAATAGATCAGACTCGCGCTAATCCGGGCTTTGCCCACAAAAAACCTTTGAGAGACAGATTGATCTGTGCAGGCCACAATATCTCGGGCCTCCAGCTCCTCTGAGATTACCTGCAGGGCCTCATAGACGAAGTAGGACACACAGAGTCTGACTGTACCAACCTACTCATGGCTAGACAGCTACAAAAGACACCTTAATGTGCAAGACTGACAAACTCTGTAACATGTGGTGGATTTAGATAATAGAGGTCACAGACATAATTTATGCCTGCCGGAGGGTGAATACATCTCACCATCACATCTCCATGACTCCCTGACTGATCTTAAATGGCCTTTTGAGCAGAGATCTTGACACACATTTGGTTTGTTTGGGCAATAATATATATCTTATTCAACACTGAAGATTACTATATTGTTGGTAATATCCAATCTTAATATGACAGCAAATCTTTGAAGGCCTCTGCGTTGATTGTATCATCAAGATACCCGTTTTGCCCCTTTACTGGTCTCTTCACTGAAACTCCACCCATTCACTTACTGGTTATCTACTTTGGCAAGTTTCTCTGTACTATGCTGTGCACCTCCATGGCCTTAGAGTAGATATTAACATTATCTTAAACCCAAGTGTTAACAGGTAAAACTGTTGCATCGCTCATTCAGAAGTGCTTATATTCCCACAGATTGGTTGATTGTTGTCCTGCCACACATTGGGGTGAAAGTGATTATTCTGTACCCTCACAACACCTATCCTTGTTTAGACTATTTCATTCTCCTACATTATCACCTAACTACTCTCCAACTGGCTCACCAACACGACAACATGGTCAGACCATCCCGGATTACTTTGACCCTGAACAACCCCTATTTCAAACCCAAGGTCTTTAGCTGGAGCCTTAATGACTCCATGATTTCCTACACTGTAGTGCAATAAGAGACCGGCAATATTTCGGAGAGAATAAGACACATGAGGATTCTCCCTTAGGTCTCTGGAAGGTGTGCAAATGTGTTATACGTTGCATTCTTATTTCTAAGTGTGCAGCCATCAAGAAGGGGCTTAGGATCCAAGTCCTCACATGCAAGGTACATAATATAAATACTGTCTACAAACACTCCACTTACAATGCCCACCTCCAATCACTGTCATTATACATACCTATTATTTCAATCTATATCCGATTCTGCAACAGATAGGGAGGACTACTTTACTTAAGCAAATTGATGACTACCTACAGACCAATGTACACCAGCCACTCTCCCCTGCTAAGACCCAACTACTAAAAGAACCACTGACTGAGGAGCAGCTGGCGTGGCAGTTAAAGTCACTAAACTGGTTAAATGCTTGTAAATTAGGGTGAGCCACTGATTTCTTGTCTCTAAGGGCTCAATGTCAAGGAATGACAAAGGGAAAAAAGACAAGGTCAAGAGTAATAGTTTTCAAGAGAGGAAACAGAATCGACTTGATGTGGTGCTTTAATTTGAAAGGTTTCTTCTAGGAAATATCCAGCAAGGAAAGGTGCCACAGAGGCAAATGATTTTCAGAAGATCGCTTCCAAATATAGAGACTACCGGTTCAATGGACATTCCTCAGCCTCCCCCAGCACGACAGCAGCACAAGTGTGTCGTATGCAGCGGAGGAACAGGGGAG
Source organism: Pelobates fuscus (assembly GCF_036172605.1). NCBI lineage: Eukaryota > Metazoa > Chordata > Amphibia > Anura > Pelobatidae > Pelobates > Pelobates fuscus. The sequence goes on from NC_086328.1 coordinate 45,019,909, forward strand.
CTAACATAGTGGTTGGGAGTTGGATTCCTCCCCTGAGGTAGGTACTTTGCGAATGGAATACCATGCCACTAAAATATCCATATATATTTATGTGTGTAAAAAAATATAAAGATTTTTGTTCTCTTAGATAAAAAAGTTATGTCTCTTGGATTGTATTCTGACTGACTGCTTTGCTGTCTGGACGCTGGAGTGAGTGTCTAGCTCTCAGCAGAGAACTGTAGGGTGTAGGGTGTCAGGCAGGCCTTGTGTCACCTAGACATGAGACAAACAGAGGGGAATCTGGTTTCAGGTGACAACAATTAATACATATAATATTAAGCACTAGACTGTGTTGGGTATGGTTATACCGGGATTTATTTCAATTTACAAGACTATTTCAAACAGAAAAGTAACCAAAACTTATTAAGACATTTTATTAAATGTGTTTTTTTTTTTATTAAATGTGTTACTTTTTTAGTTCAGAATTGAAAACTGGTTTGTTAAATAAAACTATTATAATTAGCATTTATATAGCACTAATATATTCTGTTGTGCTTTACTTATGGCCTCCCCATAAGAAATTAGAAGCTGTTGGCTCCCATACTATAACCACTTCTTCTCAAGGCATTTAACTCTATCTGTAGGGGCACGGTTGTCCCACCACAGACATTGGCTGACAATAGCATCCTCATCCTGAAAGAGGCCAAGGACATTGAGCACTGGGTAAATTAATGCCCACCCTTACTGTACTTATACGATTTCAGTGCTGATCTCCCTCGGCACTGGTTCAGTGCTCCGACGTCACCTAACAGGGGGTTAATACGCATGCACGGCGAGCACCACAAGCACATCAGGCCCTCCACATAGGAAACATTGCTTCAGTGTGTTCCTATGGGATTTTCTCTGACGCTGGATGTCCTTACGCAGAGCGTGAGGACTCCCAGCGGCAGCTACCAAAATGTGTCTAGCAAGCAGGAAGTGCCTCTAGTGGCTGTCTGACAGCCACTAGAGGCAGTCTTAATCCTGCAAGGTGATAATTGAAGTTTATCTAATGCCTCGTTTCCACTGAGCGGATCGGTTCGGTTCAGTTCTGTACGGTTCGCTATTTTGGGTGTTTCCATTATGAAAGTGGTCCATACAAGCGAACCGTACCAATCCATTCAGGGTCCTGCTTCAGATGTAGGGCCATAGAAAATGGAACGGTTCGGTTAGGGCGGAACTACTATACAATCCATTGATTGGTGGACAGGAAGAGCATTTTTTCTAAACCCTGCATGGCCCTGAAGGTCTGACTTGCAGTGGAAACGCTCACCAGAATGGGCTGGTCCATTCTAAACCTTCCAAACTGTACCAACCCGAACCGATCCGCTCAGTGGAAACGAGGCATAAAACTGCAGTGATTTTCATTGCAGGACTGGGGGGGACAGGGACAGGGACAGTGCACCCAGTCGACTTCAATGAGCTGAAGTAGTCTGTGTGTCTATAATAATATCCATTTAATAGGTCATAAATAAAGTGACCCACTCCCAATTTTAGACTTGCCAAACTTGGAGTATCCCTTTAACCCCTTAAGGACACATGACATGTGTGACATGTCATGACTCCCTTTTATTCCAGAAGTTTGGTCCTTAAGGGGTTAAAGGTGGCTTATTTTTCAAAAATAAATATTAAAACAAATTGAACAGCATGATAGCCACAGAGGTCAGTTAATCCGTTCCCCAAACAATCTGGCCCCTCCAATATTACAGTGAATGGGTTAACATACTTCACACTACTGAATTAAGTACAAATGTTGTAAGAAGCTCTTGCAAGCAGGGTCCTCATCAACCTATTGTTCCTGTAACATTTTATACATAATTTTCTCTCTTTAGAATGATAAGTTGGCGCTAGATTAATGCCAATAATAACAAGAGATTCCTTTTTAGTGAAGAAGAAAGAAAACTAAATTTTTTTTTAAACAAATGAGCGGAGCAAATTCTTTTGAAAAACGAGAGCAGACTGTTAAGTTTTAGTTTAAACTAATAATAAACTTAAAGTAAAGTTGCTATGAAGTTCACACTAAGGCCACCTGAAATATATGTTCCCTGTTACTTTTGCTTACAGAAGCTAGGCCTTTTCTCCCTTTAGCACACATTCACACATTCAGATGCTGAAAAGCTTAAAGTACCAGCAGGGCGACTGCAGTGTATATTAGAGGCATGATAGTGAGATACTGATTAATAACAGGAGGGGGTTTTAATCAGGCAAAGCCATATGCTATTTAACTTAAGATGAAAGAGGAAATTATAATTATTTCAGAAAAGATGCAGTTAAAAGTACATTTGAACAGCAAGCCGCATCGTTTTATCATTTTAACGTCTTTCTGTAAAATCCTCGTTATTTTCTTCCTAAAAAATATATATATACACACACACATTCTTTCTTTCTTTATTTTTTTAAACCACCATTTGATCTATTTCATCGTTAGATGTTTTTCCAATATTTATCCATTGCATTTCCACTTTTGATGTTGATTTTTAAGCACAACTTCAGATATGCAGTTACTGGCTATTAATTACAGTTGTCCAGTCAACAAAATTATACTCCATTAAGTGCTATTAAGTAATCAATTTTGTTTTATCTTTTATTCTGAAATGGTTTCTTCCCCCTTATTTAATCCCTAATTGGAATATATATATATATTTTGTTAACTTGGTCTCTGATACTTGACAAGATGTTTACACAAGACAAATATTGGGCAAACTGTTCCCCTCCCAGTCTGAAAATTGTGAGAGGAGATATCTTCACTAAACATGCTGATTAACCCTGGCTAGTTCCGGTTTCTAGCACAGTAATGTTCTTTATGTTACAATTAAAGGGACACTCCAGGCATACTCTGAACACCAACACAATTTAAGGAAACACTAACGATAATATATGTTCCCATCCCTAGTTTCTCAAAACTGCATTTTTTATTTATTTTTTTACATTGCAAGGTTAAAAAGACAGGGACACAGCACTCAGACCACTTCATTGAGATGAAGTGGTCCGGTTGACTATAGTCTTCCTTTAAGTGCATTTGATATAGTTTTCTCCAAATTCCATCTTTTTAGTTTTGCGCAAAAAACAACAACATCCCGTTAGTCATGCCCTCTGTTTGCACAAACCAACTTCCTCATTGTACTTAGCTCAACCAATAAGAGATCAGCGGCAGCCAATCACTGTCCTCTTTTTGTTTCCTACTGTTCCCTTAGCATGGCTCTGATATAATATTTAGTGAAAGGACAGTGATTGGCTGTGGAGTCAAGTCAACATTATAATGTTTACTATTCAAAGACTTTTTGGGCCGAATGGTTCTCATCTGCCAGCACATTCTATGTTTCTATCAGTGAAGGAGTTTAAGCATGCGTGGGATAGACATAAGGCTATCTTAGATATAAGAGACTAATGAAAGTATTTTAGAAAATTGAGCAGAAGGGTTCTTATCTGCCATCACATTCTATGTTTTGTGTTTGATTTTTTTCTTTGGTTTTACTGAAACTTCTTCATCCATGTTGTAGCAGTTTGTTGGTCATCCCATTTCCAACTGTTTTTCCACTCAAAGTAGATAGAATGTATAATGCAGTATACACACTACTATGGATAGTAATTGTAGTGGAATATATACACAAATACTTAACTTAAATGTTATAATGCAGCCTCCCAAGATCGTTACCCAAAGAAGACGACCTTTTCAAATATAGATAACCACAAACAACAAAACTTCGGGATACGGCTGAGAATGATTCTAAATGGAATATAAAAAAATATACAACATAGTAAAGTACAATTGACACTAATAACTAATAAATATTCAAATTCAATATATAATAAATTTTTCATTGTGTATATTACACTTTAAATTAACATGAGATATTTTTGGGAGATTGAATTATATACTTTTACCAAAATGTGTCCCTTTACACATATTTTATCCTTCAAATACTTTTGTATTATTGTCTGATTACAATTATATAATGGTGATTTGATGTAAGTCGAATTATAGATAAAATATGCAGACAATGAGGTTACTAATACTTCTTCTCTCTTTAGTAGATAGAATATACTGCTCTTTGTTGATTTCTATGACTAAGTAAAAAGATTGAAACAGAACGGAGGTGGAACGTATATAAACCGCGGGTGGAACGCACGTGGAACGCATGTGGAACGCGGAAGTGTAGTATGATCTACACTTCCGGCTCCGGTTTTCCGAACGCGCCAAATTCGATTAATAGCGATATGAGGAGATGGAAAACAGCTGAACAACGTACCGATAGGACCAATCAAGCGACGGACACCGGGTACCACCCACGGAACCACCAATGGACATAGGGATTAGCCCTTTTTAAAGAGGACTAGGGGATGGGGGAATAGGATATGTTTTTTTCATATGTTATGATTGTACATTGATCTTATTTTTATATGCGGTCCCTGAAGAAGATCTTTGCAGAACGAAACGCGTAGGACCATACCGTCTTTTAATTTATTTTATTGATGGTGATTTCTCACCTTTTATCAATAAAAGCATTTTTCCTACCAACCTGCCTGAAGTCCTGAGCATTATTAAGGAGTCTCATGAGGAGCCAAGGGACCATCAGCCCCCACATCTATCGGGGGAGGCACCCTATGAGCGATATATTCTACTACAATCTTGTGAGTGCATTCATATATAGCGCCAAAAGATGTGTTAATTGTACTTCACTATGTTGTATATTTTTTTATGTTCCATTTAGAATCATTCTCAGCCGTATCCCGAAGTTTTGTTGTTTGTGGTTATCTAGATAGAATGTATGTATTATGAAATTAAAAATATGTAATCAATATAAGAGTACTATGTTTAACAAATTACAATAACAAATTGGGATTTTGCTCTGCCTTTCTCCAATACATCTCTAAACAATGTAAGTTTCTTTGTTTCTAACCTACATTATCTATATCTCACAATTCCAAATGTATGGTAAAGGACTCCAGATCGATTACATAAATACGGTTTACTGGCTAGTGACTGTTGCTGGAGATGCGGAGATAAACGGGGGAGTGTGGAGCATATCTGGTGGGATTGCAAGCATATTAGATGTTATTGGCACCATGTTTTAGGGGACATATACAGTTGCAAGAAAAATTATGTGAACCCTTTGGAATGATATGGATTTCTGCACAAATTGGTCATAACATGTGATCTGATCATCATCTAAGTCACAACAATAGACAATCACAGTCTGCTTAAACTAATAACACACAAAGAATGAAATGTTGCCATTTTTTTATTGAACACACCATGTAAACATCCACAGTGCAGGTGGAAAAAAGTATGTGAACCCCTAGACTAATGACATCTCCAAGAGCTAATTGGAGTGAGATGTCAGCCAACTGGAGTCCAATCAATGAGATGAGATTGGAGGTGTTGGTTACAGCTGTCCTGCCCTATAAAAAACACACACCAGTTCTGGGTTTGCTTTTCACAAGAAGCATTGCCTGATGTGAATGATGCCTCGCACAAAAGAGCTCTCAGAAGACCTACGATTAAGAATTGTTGACTTGCATAAAGCTGGAAAGGGTTATAAAAGTATCTCCAAAAGCCTTGCTGTTCATCAGTCCACGGTAAGACAAATTGTCTATAAATGGAGAAATTTCAGCACTGCTGCTACTCTCCCTGGGAGTGGCCATCCTGTAAAGATGACTGCAAGAGCACAGGGCAGACTGCTCAATGAGGTGAAGAAGAATCCTAGAGTGTCAGCTAAAGACTTACAAAAGTCACTGGCAAATGCTAACATCCCTGTTAGCGAATCTACAATACGTAAAACACTAAACAAGAATGGATTTCATGGGCCAATACCACAGAGGAAGCCACTGCTGTCCAAACAAAACATTGCTGCACGTTTACAGTTTGCACAAGAGCACCTGGATGTTCCACAGCAGTACTGGCAAAATATTCTGTGGACAGATGAAACCAAAGTTGAGTTGTTTGGAAGAAACACACAACACTATGTGTGGCGAAAAAGAGGCACAGCACACCAACATCAAAACCTCATCCCAACCGTGAAGTATGGTGGTGGGGGCATCATGGTTTGGGGCTGCTTTGCTGCGTCAGGGCCTGGACGGATTGCTATCATCGAAGGAAAAATGAATTCCCAAGTTTATCAAGACTTTTTGTCAGGAGAACTTAAGGCCATCTGTCTACCAGCTGAAGCTCAACAGAAGATGGGTGTTGCAACAGGACAATGACCCAAAGCATAGAAGTAAATCAACAACAGAATGGCTTAAAAACAGAAGAAAATACGCCTTCTGAAGTGGCCCAGTCAGAGTCCTGACCTCAACCCGATTGAGATGCTGTGGCATGACCTCAAGAAAGCGATTCACACCAGACATCCCAAGAATATTGCTGAACTGAAACAGTTCTGTAAAGAGGAATGGTCAAGAATTACTCCTGACTGTTGTGCACGTCTGATCTGCAACTACAGGAAACATTTGGTTGAAGTTATTGCTGCCAAAGGAGGTTCAACCAGTTATTAAATCCAAGGGTTCACATACTTTTTCCACCTGCACTGTGAATGTTTACATGGTGTGTTCAATAAAAACATGGCAACATTTCATTATTTGTGTGTTATTAGTTTAAGCAGACTGTGATTGTCTATTGTTGTGACTTAGATGATGATCAGATCACATTTTATGACCAATTTGTGCAGAAATCCATATCATTCCAAAGGGTTTACATACTTTTTCTTGCAACTGTATAAGATCTTACCAACACTTAAACCTTTATCCCCATCTAAGTTACAGCTGGGATGGCCAGCCTCCTTTAAAGAGAAACAAACAGATATTGCTGAATCACTTATTGAATAAAGCTAATGCTATGATCCCGGTATTTTGGCGTGAATCCACTTTCCCGACTAAAGATCAATGGGTACAGAGAGTTGAAAAAATGAGGGAAATGGAGGAAATCCACTGGGCTGCTCAGGGGAATAGAGAATACTATTCTAAGATATGAGAGCACTGACTTGTTCAATGGGAGGATTCTGTATAGACAAATAACTATTAAGTATCTTATTGTATCGAGTTTACGGTACATTGCTGGAGAAGTAAATAGGCAGAAAATGATTTTTCTTCTTTTTGCTTGTTTTGTTTTTTTTATTTTATTTTTATTAATTTTTGTTTTGTTTGTTGCTTCTTTTTATTTGTTTTATCCATACTAGAACTAATTTTGAGGACCTCCCTTCTACTTTTGCCCCCCTTTTCGTCATTTCTTTTATTTTTTTATATTAAATGTAATCATTTTGATTGAAGTAATAGAGGGGCTAAGTAACAAATGATGATTTGGGACTTGACTAAATTACCTCTCAGTTTAAGAGGCATAAATTACGCCCTATATCTGATGTGGAAAAAAAAAAAGAGAAAGAAAAAACAAAAAAAAAACATTCCAAATGTAATTCGTGAAATATGAAATATATCTATTGTCCGCTGTCGGCTATCCCCACTACCAGCTTCCCATCCCAAAAGGTGGCTAACAAACTAAGCCTTACGTTTGACACAATCAAAGACAACATGCCTCCATAGGAACCCATGCCTCTATAGAAACACACACACATATATACCAACTTCTTCACCTCTCCACAACAAAAACTATTCTGGATTGCTGTATTATAGTCACAGAATTTCGTTGTAATTGTCCTCAAATTTCAAAACTTTTCTTCTTATCCCCTCATACCTTCTCTCTATATACATTCTGCTGTGCTTAAAACGTTAACCTATCTTTTCAACATTTCTTCCAACATAAAAGCTCAATCTTCTCTCAGTCCTATGTGTAGCGGTACTTACCTTATCCGGGGGCCGGACGCGGTCCTCTCTTCAAGCCGCGCGTTGTCCTGCGGCTGCACGAGCCGCGCGCGGCTCGTCCGACTGTTCAGACAGGAAGGCGGGCAGTGACCGCGAGAAGCGGTCACGTGTCCCGCCTGCAGCTAAGAGCGCGCCGCGAATCTCGGGCGCGCTCTTAAAGAGACAGTGGGAGCCTAAATTGCAAAAAGGCTCCCATTGGCTCCTGTCATGCCAATCACCCCATACACTTACCTGTTGGGGGAGTGGAAGTGACAGGAGCCAATCACATTAGTTTGAAGGCTACTTATACTTACCCTTTTCCCTTAGTTCCTTGCCCTATCGTGGTTTCTGCTACAGTTCCCTTTAGTGCTTGTTGTGTTCAGTTGTGTTTCTCCGTATTTGACCTTGGCTTTGTATTCTGACTTCGTTTTCGCTTTATCCTATTCTGTACTGTTTGCCGGCTTGCTGATTCCTGTGTACCAGTCCCCGGCTAGTTTTCGTTTACGCTGTCTCTTTGTGCCCTTGACCTCGGATCGTTCCTGACTCTGTCTTATCCTATTACGTCGAGTCCGGCCACTCTAAGGTCCGGTAGACGCATCTCTCCTCTGTACTGTCTTCTGTTAGGCTGGATCCTGCGTGTAGGGGTATATACTCGTTACATTACGATAGGGCCATGGACCCCGCAGATTTAGCTCAACAGATGGCGACCCATGAGGCTAGATTTGTAGAGCAGGATCACCGTATGGATCAAATAGCTCAGGCTCTCCAGACGCTCTTAACTAGAACCATTCCAGCAACCGCACCTAACCCTCCTGCACCCCTGCTTCCTGAAGTATCGACTATGCCTAACGCTACAGCACATTTAACGCCTCCTCCTAGGTACGGAGGGGATTCTAAGACATGCAGAGGGTTCATTAACCAAATAGAGTTTCATTTTGAAATGTATCCACGTTCATTTCCCACAGAGAGGTCTAAAGTTGGATTCTTTATGCACCAACTTACCGACAAAGCACTTGAATGGGCAAACCCTATTTGGGAGGCTAATGGACCTATGGTGCATAACTTTCACAGTTTCCTAACAGCTTTTCGCAGAACTTTTGATACTATGAAAAGGTCTAAGAATGCCGCTAGAGCATTAATGAGGGTTAAACAGGGTTCTAGGTCTGTGGCTGATTACGCTATACAGTTTCGTACCCTTGCCTCACAGGTCGATTGGACCAATAATGGGTTAACTACGGCCTTCATGGAAGGTTTATCAGACTCTATATTGGATGAGGTAGCAGCTAAGGAGCTTCCTATTGCCTTAGAGGACCTTATTGACTACCTCATCGATATAGATAATAGGATTCGTGACAGGCTCTATACTAAGAACAGGAATAGACGTTTTGTTACACCTATTCAACCCAGAGTTAATATACCGGAGAGTGTTAAAGTACCTGAAGAGGAACCTATGCAATTAGGGGTTGCCAAACTCTCAGATACTGAGAAATTACATAGGAGAAGGGAGGGACTCTGCCTATATTGTGGTAAGAGAGACCATATGGTAAAGGAGTGTCCTCTGCTCCCGGAAAACTCTCGCACCTAAGACCTTATAGGGGACTGGCCTTGGGTGTGATTTCTAAGTCTCCTACATTGCCTCCTAACCGATTGCTTCTCCCTGTTTCTTTACATATGGGAGAGAGTTGTATAGTTGAAAACATAGACGCCCTGGTTGATTCTGGGGCAGCCGAGAACTTTATAGACTCTGGTTTTGTAAAGAGAAACAATATTCCCATCAGAGAGAAGGAGATACCCTTGGCCGTTGAGGCCATAGATGGTAGACCATTGATATCTCCTGTTGTTACTCACGAGACTGCACCGCTACACATGTACACAGGGGTTCTACACTATGAAACCATTCGGTTCCAGGTCATCACCTCTCCCTCTTCACAGTTGGTGTTAGGGTATCCATGGTTACGTGCCCACAATCCCATTTTTGACTGGGAGACAGGGCAGATAAAATCATGGAGTGAAGCCTGCCATGAGTCATGTACTATTGAAGTCACGCCTGTGAATTCTATTAACGTTCCTACTGTTCCTCCTTTATCTACGACAATACCCTCTCAGTATTTAACTTTAAAGACTGTCTTTGATAAAAGAGAAGCTGACAAATTACCGCCTCACAGACCCTACGATTGTGCTATTGATTTGTTGCCTGGTACTATACCTCCTAAGGGCAGGGTGTACCCCCTATCGGTTCAAGAAAACCGTGTCATGGAGGAATACATTAAAGAGTCATTAGACAAGGGATTTATTAGAAGATCCTCTTCTCCGGCTGGAGCGGGGTTCTTCTTTGTATCAAAGAAAGAAGGTGATTTAAGACCTTGCATTGATTATAGAGGTCTTAACAAGATCACCATCAAAAATGCTTACCCTATACCTCTAATAACAGAATTGTTTGACAGGCTCAAACATGCTACGGTATTCACCAAATTAGATCTTAGGGGAGCATACAATTTGATACGTATTAAAAAGGACCACGAATGGAAGACAGCCTTTAACACTCGGTCAGGTCATTATGAGTATACCGTCATGCCATTTGGGCTTTGCAATGCCCCAGCAGTGTTCCAAGAATTTATTAATGATGTCTTAAGGGACTTTATTCATTCATTTGTTATTGTGTACTTGGATGACATTTTAATATATTCTACAGACATTCACACTCATCACAGACATGTTACGACAGTTCTGAAGACCCTTCTTGCTAATGGTCTTTATTGCAAATTAGAAAAATGTCTATTCGACCAGTCCGAGGTCCAGTTTCTAGGGTATTTGATTTCCGCCGAGGGTTTTCGGATGGATCCCCAGAAGCTCGCTGCAGTCATAGAATGGCCTCTGCCGCAAGGTCTGAAAGCCATCCAGCGTTTTCTGGGTTTCTCTAATTATTATAGACGTTTTATCAAAGGTTTTTCGTCTATAGTAGCGCCTATTACTCGTATGACTAAAAAGGATGGCAATACACGTGTCTGGTCTACTGAGGCACTTCAGGCTTTTGACTTTCTTAAAACTACGTTCGCCTCTGCCCCTATTTTACAGCATCCTGTCCCCTCATTGCCATATATACTTGAGGTTGATGCTTCCGATATAGGGGTAGGTGCTGTCTTATCACAAAGAGAGTCTCCTGACAAGCCATTGCATCCTTGTGGCTTCTTTTCTAAACAAATGTCCAAGGCAGAGAGGAATTATGATGTGGGTAATCGCGAACTCCTTGCTATCATTTTAGCACTCAAAGAATGGAGACATTTGCTAGAAGGAACTAAGGATCCTATTCTCATATTTACAGATCATAAGAACCTATCCTACCTTAGCGAAGCTAAAAGATTGTCTTCAAGGCAGGCTAGGTGGTCACTGTTCTTGTCTCATTTTAATTATATAATCACCTATAGGCCAGGTGACCGGAACACCAAAGCGGACGCTCTGTCCAGACAATTCGAGACTATTGACAAACAGGAGATTGATGTCACTCCTGTCATTCCCCCAGACAGGATAATAGCAACTACTATATTGTCTATTTCCTCGTCCCTCTTGCAGGCCATACAAGCGAAACAAGGCATGGCACCCAGCGAGAGGCCTAATGATAAATTGTTCGTTGACATTCCCGAGAGACGGGATATTCTGTCACTTTATCACGATACTAAGACTGCTGGACATCCTGGTATTTCCAAAACAGTGTCAGCCGTTTCTCGGTATTTCTGGTGGGATACCTTACGTAAGGATGTTACTGACTATATAAGTGCTTGTACTACTTGTGCATGTATGAAAACTTCTCGTAGAGTTCCTTGTGGGCTGTTGCACCCGTTGCCCGTTCCCGAGAGACCTTGGTCTAATCTATCAATGGATTTTATTGTTGAATTACCCCCTTCGAATGGTAACACAGTCATCCTAATGATAGTAGATCGGTTTTCCAAAATGGCTCACTTTGTGTCTCTTCGCAAGTTGCCCACCTCCAAGGAATTGGCTCTTATCTTCGCTAGAGAAGTGTTTCGATTACATGGTATTCCCTTATCTATTGTATCCGATAGGGGTAGCCAATTTGTTTCCAGGTTCTGGAAAGCCTTTTGTTCGGAGATGGGTATTTCCCTCTCATTTTCTTCCGCTTACCATCCCCAGTCTAATGGAGCTGCTGAACGTGCCAACCAGTCTCTTGAGCAGTACCTCCGTTGTTTTGTGTCTCACCATCAGGACAATTGGTCTGACCTGCTTCCTTGGGCTGAATTTGCTCGGAATAATGCCACTCATGATTCTTCCGGCAAAAGCCCTTTTTACGTTGTCTATGGCCAGCATCCCGTTGTTCTTCCGGCTGCATTCTCCTCACAGGGCATGCCAGTTCTGGATGAGCATTTGGCTGGTTTGCGTAATACTTGGGAGCAGGTTCAGCGTTCTTTGGTGGACTCTGCTGCCCGCCAGAAGGCTCAGGCTGACAAGCATCGCAGAGCGGCTCCTTCCTATGTTGTGGGGGACAGGGTTTTGCTTTCCACACGGAATATTCGCCTCCGGGTGCCTTCTATGAAATTGGCTCCCCGCTTCATTGGTCCTTATCGCATTATACATAAGGTTAATCCCGTTTCTTATGCCTTGGGTCTGCCTAAGAATCTGCGTATACCCAATGTATTTCACACCTCTTTGTTGAAGCCTTACGTACGCAACCGCTATACCCGGCATACTCCCCCTCCCCCTCCTGTCTCTGTGGAGGGTCATGAGGAGTTCGAAGTATCTGCTGTTATTGACTCTCGTTTTCTCAGGGGTCGGCTTCAGTACTTGGTACATTGGAAGGGTTATGGGCCTGAGGAGCGCAGTTGGATTTCTGCGGATGCTGTTCATGCTCCCCGCCTTGTACGTTCTTTCCATTCGCGTTTTCCTGCCAGGCCTGGTCCTGCCCGCCCGGAGGGCGTGTCCTCAGGGGGGGGGTACTGTAGCGGTACTTACCTTATCCGGGGGCCGGACGCGGTCCTCTCTTCAAGCCGCGCGCGGTCCTGCGGCTCGTCCGACTGTTCAGACAGGAAGGCGGGCAGTGACCGCGAGAAGCGGTCACGTGTCCCGCCTGCAGCTAAGAGCGCGCCGCGAATCTCGGGCGCGCTCTTAAAGAGACAGTGGGAGCCTAAATTGCAAAAAGGCTCCCATTGGCTCCTGTCATGCCAATCACTCCATACACTTACCTGTTGGGGGAGTGGAAGTGACAGGAGCCAATCACATTAGTTTGAAGGCTACTTATACTTACCCTTTTCCCTTAGTTCCTTGCCCTATCGTGGTTTCTGCTACAGTTCCCTTTAGTGCTTGTTGTGTTCAGTTGTGTTTCTCCGTATTTGACCTTGGCTTTGTATTCTGACTTCGTTTTCGCTTTATCCTATTCTGTACTGTTTGCCGGCTTGCTGATTCCTGTGTACCAGTCCCCGGCTAGTTTTCGTTTACGCTGTCTCTTTGTGCCCTTGACCTCGGATCGTTCCTGACTCTGTCTTATCCTATTACGTCGAGTCCGGCCACTCTAAGGTCCGGTAGACGCATCTCTCCTCTGTACTGTCTTCTGTTAGGCTGGATCCTGCGTGTAGGGGTATATACTCGTTACACTATGATCCTGTTCAACTGTATTTATTGTCTCTCTAGTTCCCAAGGTACTTCGTCCTTTGGAATCTCTGGCTAGCTCTGGCACCCCGATCTAACCAACAGATTCTCCTAAGTTTCCATAGCATCCATAAGTTGACGACCTCTCCACCACAGACATAACACCATATCGTTTAAAGGGATTATCTATGCGAAATGTGTCTTTCCACATCATGTGCACAATTGGAGTGAAAATTACATTGTTAACCTCTTAAGGACCAAACTTCTGGAATAAAAGGGAATCATGACATGTCACACATGGCATGTGTCCTTAAGGGGTTAAACCAAACATAAGTGCTCCCTGGTGAGATGTCTAAGAATGACAGCAATCTTCACACATTTCCATTTACTATAAAAGTGTTTACTACTCAATATAATATTCAGAATTACATTTTTGAACTTGTTCTAGATTCACTATTAATACAAAATTTGCCTTCACAGATATGTACTATGCAAATGGATGCTGAAGACATCATAACATGCACTGCAAAACATGTCCAAGGTGTGACTTCTAAGAAACATATCTCATTTAGCATGGTAGTAAGGAAACTGTGTAAAAGGTTCTAATGTAAGTAATTGACTTTAGGGGGTCATAAGCATCTGTGCCATTAAACCTTGTTCAAGAATGTACACACTATGTATAATGAGTTATATATCTTTGTTCTCCAATAATAAACAACACTACCCAGTGATATGACATGTTAAGTTACATCAAAAAGCTAAAGATCCAATGTAACTAGACCATTTATTTTTCTTGCCCGGTTCTAAATCTCTTTTCTGGAATGTTCCCGCACTACACAAGCAGCACGCGTTTTCCATTCCCACACAATCTCCAACCTACGTCTAATACTGTACTTTCTATTAAATTACAACATGGGGCCAGGTCAAGGAGGCTTCTAATGCAGAGCTCCATTGTGATATAATAACCTCCAAAACCATCAAATCTTCCACCAATTTTACATATCACATAATACGTTCCTCTCTTTATCTATAATTAAATCAGAACCGTCATAATGGTTCTTTTGATAATATTTTAACTATGTATCCATGTAACTAGTGTATTGTTTGTAAGTTTGAGGATACCAATTGAAATCAATACAAATATCAAGATACATAATCTGGTAAAACAATTTCTCAACAAATAGAAATTAAATATACATTGCTTTCAAATTGGATTTTGTGTGAATATCGAACCCCCACAGCTCCTATTGTGTGAATTTTTAGAGTAGAGCCTCAGAACAACTTTTTTTCAATACAGATAAAGTAAGATGTTGATATTTTACTGAAATTCTGGGTAACATTAACTATTTGAACAGAATTTGAAGAGGAGGATGTAATTTAGAATTCAACAGCATCGTACACTTGTCATTGAAAGGGTCAATGGTGACCTAGTCTTTATACTATGCTTTAATGTAATTTTATTCAAGGCCTCTCCCAGCAAAATGAATTTATCTGCACAGATATAATCTTTGATTTCTTTGGGTTAGTTATCTTTCTAAACCTGCAGCCAGTCAGATGCCCACTGTGCCTACACAATCAAAGCCGAAATAAAGTATATAGGTCGTCCATTTTTTTTTCTTTCTGTATATCCCTTTTGCTCAAAGAAATATATGACAGGTGGAAATAACATAAAATGAGAATTCTTCTTTTTCTCTGTAGTCTTTGTTCCTAATCTCCCAGACCTGGTCTGAGTTTCAGTTTGAGGTTTGGAAAAGCGTCCTCCAGCTGCGCTCTCTCTTTTAGATATGCAAACTTCCATGTAGGACATTCGTTATCAAGGCTTCTGTTTGCCTTTTATGTAGCAACTCCGCGTCAGTGTTCAGCATAAACTACACGGACACCCGCTAGATTGACATTTCTTCATTCATGCTCTACCTTAAACAGCATGCGAGGACTTCAAAGCAGAGCAGGCGGCTTTGATGTTACAAAATGAAAAACGCCTTATGATTTGTAGACACTGAGAGGACTTTGAATCGGCTTCGTTTTCCGCTCTTAAAGGGACACTCTCACCTTCCCTGCGGTCACTGGTAGAAATAAAAATCCATGCTCATCTTAAATCCTCCATGACATATTACAAAACCTTTGTCTTTTTTTTTTTTTTTTTTTAAAGTGCCACAGGGCACAGCGTTTTATAAATTGTACAAATATTACAAAACAGAGAATAATACGGCAATGATGACAAATGTGGAAAGACAAATATAAAAACATTTTTAGACAGCAGTTTCCATACCAGACTACTTACAGTCAGCGTGTAAACAGGATGACTAATATCCTAACGAGGATAGTATGGAGCTTGTTCGCTAAACTGGGATGGCGGTGAAATGACAAAAGAAGTGCAAATATTAGACACAAAAAAAAAAAGCAAAGGTGGAAAAATCTTTCAGAGTCTGAGAATTTTGCCACTTTTGTCTAAAATGTTCAATTCTCTTGTCAGATATATACAATTCTAAATTCAGAGAATGTATCCAGACAAGTTTAGTAACAAAAATCCCATGAATTATAAATTTATAGATTCTTTTTCCGTTTTCTGAATTCTAATCCAGCAAATAAATGCACGTTTTTAGTGATAATTTGTTTCCATGCTTTTTGCTTTTTGTTGTCAAAGGACACAAACAATATTATTTAATTGTACTTTGATTAACCATTTAATTTTATGCATATCTATGGTTTTTATTTCATTTAAACTTACATTTTAAAAAATGATACATCTCAATTTCTGTGTAGGAGGAATCATTACTTGCCATATCACTGGAACTTGAATTCTTATGATTAGTACCAGTATTTATAAAATGCCAAAATATTCCACAGAGCTGTGCAATCAGGGAAGATAGGCAATACAGTACAGAGAAACCAATACAAAAGGATTAGAGGACCCTGCCCACGAGCCGAAATCTACCATTTACAAGCCCTGTTATACAAAGTACTAAGATAGATGGCTCATGAGTTTAAAATCTGACTATGTCATATTTTCTTTACATAATTGACAAGTTCTTAAAAAAACAATTTGATTACCATAATGGACTGTGTATTCCCTGGAGGTCATATTCTTGAAGGGATCAAATCTGTATTCCTAGCACTATAGTTCCTCTTATCCCCCCAGCGCTGCAACCCTTGTAACACCCGATGCAAGTGCCGATGTCCTTGATGCTGGGTCGGCACTACACCTTCTCCGATGTCATGCTCACTGCGCATTTCCTTTGGGTATTTAACAGACGCTGTCCTCATACATAGCATGTTAGGCGACTAAACATCAAACATTGCTTAGCAAGCAGGAAGTGCCTCTAGTGGCGGTTTGATTGACAGTCAGTAGAGGCAGTCTTTGTCCTGCAAATATAAGGGTGAAAATTTATAACACTTTACATATATTTAATAAGTAAATCCATTAAGCCTTAGAGCGTTGAGTAAATACTTTTATTTCAAGGAGAGATACCAGGTTTTGTCTCAATGAAAAATATTGGATTGATTTGAGAACTGTTGTCTGGCAAATATGATTTATATTTAATAAATATAAACAATTAAAAAAGGAAGGCCTACATTTAAAATATAAAATATATAATATATTTATAATTTAATGTTGTAGCCTTGTGCTACAATTGCTTCAATTATTTTTTTCACATCAACCTACACTCAATACACTACAATACACTCAACGACAAAGCAAACACCCGATTTTTAAAAAACAAATTTACTAAAAAGAAAAAAAAAATTACATATCACAGAGCTTTGCTTTGACACATGGAATTTAGCATCAAATTTCAGTTTTAATACTTACATTTTCACTTACATTCTCATCCATTTTCCAAGAATTACAATGCAAAGGGGGATACCCCAAATATAAAAATATAATATAATTTCTGCCAAATCAGTGATGTATTCTATAAGTTAATGTGCTTAAAAAACACTACATTCTGTTTCTCCTATACATGAGATTGGCTGGTACCAGCTATAGACAGAACCTGTCTAATGTGCATTTAGTATAAACAATTCTATAACTATGTACAGTAGTAGACTGGCACTAATTACAGGACTGAGTCAGAGATCAGGTTACATGGTTAGAGAGGTAAAGAGGGGAAGTTAAGGAGGAGGGTTAAGTGGGGCATGGGGAAAAGAGAAAGAGTGTAGTAAATGCACTTTAGTCAACACACAGTGATCCAGGGTGTCAAGTTGTGATTGGAAGTATATTGTTTCAAGGAGGATAGGGGGATAAAACCAGTAGATGACAAGTCTTCAATAGATTTGTGGCACATGCTGTGGCACAAAATGCTGTGGAATATGTTGGTGCTATATAAAAATTATAATATACTGACCATAATGCAAAAGCATAGTCATTCGGTCTTAAAATGTAGATGGCTAATTCTGGCGTATAAATGTTTTGGTGGGTAGCATTGCCAAAAATGTGTTTCCTGAATTCATATAATTAATGAGTAAAGTTTGTGGAAATCTCAAAGAGCTAGTCTTCACTTATGTGGCATGTCAAGGCCTTTGGTATTGAGGAATAAAATATCGATTTAATTAGCCATTACAATGGCAACCAGTGTAGAAGCTGGATATCAGAAAATATTCTAATAGTTAGCACATTCAAATGGAGAGGTGTCTTGTAGACAGGGCTTGTGCTGGAGAGTCTTCCAGTGATTTCAAAGATGTGGCATTGTGGTCAAAAGGTCAGGAGGAAAGAAAGGAGGGAAGAAAAATAAAGGAAAAAACACCAACAGCAACATTAACGGCAGAGCACACTAAACACACTGCAAACAGTCTGTGTCTGTAAGATTACCAATCAACAGCTGCCCTAGGTGAGCAAGCATCACAACTTTTAAAAACTGCACAGTAATTTAAATGTGAAACACTATAATGCTCACTCATACCCCTGGGATGGAAAGTTAATCGATGTCTGGGAATTCATGAATATTGAAAATTAAATGGTGTGCACCTTGTGCGAGACTTGTAGAGGAGCCTATCATAGTAGTATCCATAAGGTCTAATGCACAGATCCCCCTAAGTCTATATGAGGATTTGATTTGTTTTTATCAAATGTGTTTGTTTGTGTGGCGAAACCGACCTCGCCACGTGTCCTTGGAGGGGGCTGCTTGCCCGCCTCTTACCTTTGGACTATGGACCCGACTTTATGTGAATGTGTTAACCCAGATAGCTATGCCATGGAGCCCATTCGTGTAGGTTAAAGACTTCGGCTCCATGGCAATTGAACTGTGTGAATAGGATCTGAGCGTATTTGGATATGTGACATGTCTGTGTGACATGTGTGACCATTGTGTGATTGGTGTATTGTAAATCCCTCCCTTGCATGGGAGAATCCTTTATAAGACAGTGTGTGAATAAATCTGGAGTTCCTGTTTAACCCTCAAAGTGAAGTGTCGTCTCATTATTGGTGGAGGATTTATTGCATGCTGTTCCAGTTTGACTGCTAGGAGTGCAAACCTATCGTATGGTTCCTATTCAACTGTCTACAGCATTCAGAGGCTTGGGAGGATTCATATGCTTCTCCGATACGGTGATTGTGGTGTCTGCCAGAGTGCTTGGAGTCCTTAGGAAACGCTAGGAGCATCCTTCAACGGAGGTACCCAGTCAGGGTGCCAGGTGATCCGTTACAGTTTTGTTTACTTATTTAGTTCTGTTATTTCTAAACTATTTTCTGTTTTTTTTTTCTATGCTTATTTGTCTTAATTCTATTTTGGTAATCAGTGTTGTGAACTATAAACACTCAGTAAATTTCAAAACTAGTTCTGTAAAAAGAAGTAACCTGGTAGGGATGAGTGGAGGGCTAAATAACTGAAAATGCTGAAAAATGGGTAAATGCCATATCATGAAATGTGGTCACCAGATGGGACAATGAGAGAACCAATGGGAGGACAAGTATTGCCCATTGCGGCAGGATGAGGTACCATAGAGTTAAGTAAACAGCCTCTTCTAAGTAGATGTTCCTGAGAATACGGGTTGCATGGTTGGAACAGCAGTAGGCTGTTTGAGCAAAAAGGTTAATGTAACAGCCTGCACCTAAAAACATTTTTGGTATTATTTTAATATTTTTTTTCTCTTTTTTGTTTAATTTGCTTGTTGTTATAGGTTGTCATTGTGCCCATTTCTATGTATTGCAACAGTGCTTCTCACCAATTAATAGTGTTTTGTGGTACAAGGCAACCAAGCTAGGCATAGGACTAATATGGGTGAAGTCTCTCAGCTAAATGGGTAAGGTAGCTTGGGGAATTTTTCAAAGGTTAAATAAAAGAGACAGCAATAGGCATTTAAGCAAACCAACAAGGAAAGCACAAAGAACATTTATTAAATTATAAAGAGACTGAATATCCAGGTATTGACCAACTCAACAGGTAAGGTCAGGTGAGGAAACTACTACTGTAAATGGCATAGTATCAAAGGTCACCTATTAAGCTGCTAGAAGGGAAGTATGCCCAGTCACTGTGGCCTGTAGGTTTGGAAAGTTGCAAGTCAATGAGTCCCAAAGCCACAGTCAGAGGCAGAAGAGTGGGATGAAGAACCCACCATCTGCCAGTCGGTTTGAAAATTCCATAAAAGCTTTGCCCAGAGTGCAAAGTTGCACATAGTGCAATTTTAGCATAAGGCTGCAATATTAAAGATTTTATTAAGGGGCGTGGCCGGCAGAGAACTGAACCAGACGTCTTTCTGTGGAGCTGCGTTAGGGCCCCACAAACCAGAGTCAAACGCCGCAAAAAAAAAAGAGAGCGGACTAATCTTATAAGAGCCACCCCCCCCCCCCCCAGATAACCAGATGGGGCGCAGAAATAATAATAATAAAAACAAAAGTGTCCAGAGATACCTCGTATCCAAGATATCAGGCTTTCCTTTGAGAGGCCTGCACCAAGATGGCGCCCGAGACTCACGAGGACCCTGAGACCTCCGACGACTACCAGCAGGGGGAAGAATCTATTCCCTTATCAACACATGGAAGGGCTTCCCAGACCTCTGAGTCGGAAGAAGACTCATCTCCATCTACTAAAGGGGACAGAAAGAGACTACCAATGGACCTACGGAAGGTCTGGAAGGTGGACCTGTTGGAGGCCCAAACTGAGATGGCTGTCACCAAAAGGTTAAGGATGTAGAGGCGAGGGAAACGGCAAGGGACAGCCACATACAAGGAGCCAGAAACCAATTTGAGGGACTCACAGCACAGGTCCATCAGTTACAACGAGCAGTGACCTCACTAGAAACGAGGCATAGACACCGGAATATGCGAATCCGAGGCATCCCAGAGTCTGTAGAGGGGGAGCAGCTGCTGGGGTTCACAAGAAACATGATTGCCGCTGTGGCGAACTGAACCTTGTCACTGGTTCTTGGAGGAGCCAGCGGCAGTGTGCATTACAGGGAGAGGAGCATATTGCCCTCTCTCCCCTGCGTCAGCTAGAGACACATTGGGAAGGGACAGTCGGTCCCCCTCCTCAACCACAGGGAAAGATACAGGGAGTGGAGACGGTTGGTCCCGCCCACCAGCAGCTGGGGCTGTCGTCCAGAGACAAGCCTCCTGACATCTTCCCAGCAGAAGAGCTGGCACCCTGGCAAAGAGCAGTTGGCCCCTGCCTGCCCCTTTTTCTTTGTCCAGGGCCTGAATACCTGCAGGCCAACTCAGCAGCGGAGCAGGCATCGGGGCAGAGCGCAGCTGTCCTTTGCCTTACAGCAGCCTGGGACATACAGGACAGAGCCAGACACCAGAAGCCACCTGGTCAAGTGTTTGTGTATGGGTGGGCTGCTCGAGAAGGTTTGGAACCTGGTCTTGGGTCCAGGGTGGGTGGAGAACGGCGAGACTCCAGCCAAGCTGCGGTGGTTCGTGGGGTCTACGGTGGTTATGATGTTCCAGTACAGTGCTTATGGTGCTTGCAAGTACTAGTAGGCAGCAATTGATGGAGGTACCCGGTCGGGCTGCCAGGCGGTCCTTCACAGCCGCTATGGGAGTTAAGGGCTGCACAGACTCACCACAAATCACATCAGTATCTGCTGCAGCACCCAGCGGTGTCCCCAGAGACACTATTGCACTTACGAGAGACATCACGGCACGAACCGCGATCATGACTTGATCCAGGGCTCTGAGGACCATTCATTTCGAAGGCAACATAGTTACATAGTTACATAGTTAGATAGCTGAAAAGAGACTTGCGTCCATCAAGTTCAGCCTTCCTCACACCTGTTTTTTGCTGTTGATCCAAAAGAAAAAAAAAACAAAAAAACAAAAACCCCAGTTTGAAGCACAATTTTGCAACAAGCTAGGACAAAAAATTCCTTCTTGACCCCAGAATGGCAGTCAGATTTATCCTTGAATCAAGCAGTTATTACCCTACATTGAAAGATTATATCCTTGAATATTCTGTCTTTGCAAGTATGCATCTAGTAGCTGTTTGAACATCTGTATGGACTCTGATAAAACCACTTCTTCAGGCAGAGAATTCCACATCCTGATTGTTCTTACAGTAAAAAAACCTTTCCTTTGCCTTAGACGAAATCTTCTTTCTTCCAGTCTAAACGCATGGCCTCGTGTCCTATGTAAAGTCCGGTTTGTGAATAGATTTCCACACAATGGTTTGTATTGGCCCCGAATATATTTGTATAATGTTATCATATCCCCTCTCAGGCGACGTTTTTCTAAACTAAATAGGTTTAAATTTGTTAACCTTTCTTCATAGCTGATATGTTCCATTCCTTTTATTAATTTTGTAGCCCGCCTCTGCACTTTTTCTAGTGCCATGATATCCTTCTTTAGAACAGGTGCCCAAAATTGCACAGCATATGCAATATGTGGTCTTACCAGTGATTTATAGAGAGGCAAAATGATATTCTCGTCCCGAGAATGAATGCCCTTTTTCATGCATGACAATACCTTACTGGCCTTGGCCACTGCTGATTGACATTGCACATTGTTGCATAGTTTGTTGTCTATGCTGACATGCTGGCAATATACAGTAATCTCCCATATGCAGTACTGACAGAAAGGAGGATGCTATCACTTATAGCAAGGAGACTGAGAGACAGCTCCATAAAATATCAATGGGGAATCAACATAGGCGTGCGCACGGGGTGTGCCGGGTGTGCCTGGGCACACCCTAATCCCCGCGGCACGCGCTATGTATTGAGACCGGCAGGGGAGATCTCAGGATCTCCCCTGCCGGCTCATGCAGAGCCGGCGCTCGGATAGCGCCGGCTCTGCTCTCAGCCTCCCCTCCCCGGCTCACATGCAGGGAGGGAGGCAGGAGAGGACCGGCGGAGCTCTTGCCAGCAGCTCCGCCAGGTTCCTCTCGCGAGATCTGAGCGTTGCCGCGGCAACGCTCAGATCTCGCGTGAGTGAACTCTAGCCCTGCGGGGCTAGAGTTCACTCTCCACTGGACCACCAGGGATGGATGGCAGCCGCAGGATCCCCCCTCCCAGGCATAAGGTAAGAAGGGAGGGGGGATAACTGATCTGCCCCCACCTCCACTGGACCACCAGGGAAAGCAGCAAGGAAAGTAAGAAGGGAGGGGGGATATTAAGTAATGTACCCCCACCTCCACCCCCCACAATCACCCACACACACACATATACACAGCACCAACACACATACAGCACACACACACATACACAGCACCCATAGACATACACAGCACCCACAGACATACACAGCACCCACAGACATACACAGCACCCACAGACATACACAGCACCCACAGACATACACAGCACCCACAGACATACACAGCACCCACAGACATACACAGCACCCACAGACATACACAGCACCCACAGACATACACTGCACCCACAGACATACACTGCACCCACAGACATACACTGCACCCACAGACATACACAGCACTCACAGACATACACAGCACTCACAGACATACACAGCACTCACACACATACACAGCACTCACACTCACACACATACACAGCACCCACACACATACACAGCACCCACACACATACACAGCACCCACACACATACACAGCACCCACACACATACACAGCACCCACACACATACACAGCACCTATACAAATACACAGCACCAAAACACATACACAGCACCCACACACATACACAGCACCTATACAAATACACAGCACCAAAACACATACACAGCACCCACACACATACACAGCACCTACACACATACAGCACATACAGCACCTACACACATACAGCACCCACACACATACAGCACCCACACACATACAGCACCCACAGACATACACATCACCCACACACATACACAGCACCAACACACATACACAGCACCAACACACACAGCAGCCTCACAAACACAAAGCACTCTCACACTCATTACACAAACAGCACCCTCACAAACAGGACCCTAACAAACACACACACAGCACACTACCAGTACCCTCACACACAAACAGCACCCTCACACACAGTACATTTACAGCACCCTCACAAGTGCACACACACACACAAACAGCACCCTGACACACAGTACATTCACAGCACCCTCACAAGCACGCACACACAAACATCCTCACCCACATAGTACACTACCAGCACCCTCACACACACATCGCACTAACAGCACCCTCACACAGCACACACACAGCTTTGTGTGTGTGTGTGTGTGTGTATATATATATATATATATATATATATATATATATATATATACACGCCACGTGTGCTTGTGCTTTAGGGTGCACACCCTAATGCAATGGGCTGCGCACGCCTATGGGAGTCAATGGTTACATTTCGGCAACATCTGGAGCTAGACCCATTGTTTTCACCTCATCTGAGGATCCAGAGTCCTTTCTGCGAAGTCTATGCATATTAGCCGAACCGCAAGCGACCACACTATCCCCAACCAGAAGGCACATTACCACTGAGGTGCCTTTCAAACCGACACTGACTACTTTGACGCTGATCTGGACCAGGGAACACCGAGACAGAGATCCCTCTCCAGCTGACACCTCGGAATCCGGGGTTCAACTACTAGACAGAGAACAGAGAAATTGAAGCCACATATTACATAATACCTGATCTCTCCTCAGGGACATTATAATGCAGGAAAAGATACGACGATCTCAACAACATTTAATTCTTAATATCATTTTTCACTGTTTCATGTAATGTCTCAGGCGCATACCCATGCACAGCATTAGTTGATATCTTATATCTATTTAACCATATAATGGTCCTGATGTATACTTTATGTGCAAATGGAAATAAAATACAAATTATTAAAAAAATATATATATTACTAAAAAAAATGTAGATTATGCTAGCTTTAGTGTACCTATAATCTTAATTTTATTAATGACAGGAGGTGAATATTTGCTTAAGTCTCTCTTTACTAGAACTCCACAGCAGCAAAACATTAGAGAGTAAACAACCAATCAGAAAACAGTAAGGAGACCATATAACTCCCTTCCCAACATTCCATTTCCTCTTTCAAGCTGCGATAACAGAACACAGTCATAAAGGAAGAAAACATAACATAACAAAAACAATCCATCTCTGACAGAAACAACGACTCTAACAGGAATCTTCAACCGAATCGAAAACTTGAACGTGATCTCATTCTGGGAACTTTACACTCAAACGAGATAAACAGAATTGAAAATTGTGATTAGCCAATGAAAGGTACGTATAAAAGCATGCAGCCACCCAGTGCAAAAAATTCATAATGACCACCACCAAGTGTTCAGATCCCGGCCCAGGCAGAAATGAAAACCAATCGAAAGAAATAACCACAACGAACACTGACCACAGACATATTTCTTTAATAATATAAAAACCTAACAGATAATGAAAGACACACAAGGGTGGGAAATATTCGCCTCCTGTCATTAATAAAATTAAGATTATAGGTACACTAAAGCTAGCATAATCTACAATTTTATAACACGACAGGAGGCTTCATATTTGCTGTTTCAACGTTCAGCCAGTAAGGCAAAAGCTGCATGTTTCGTAGGTCTGAAATAAAACTGTCGAAAAGTGTCTTCTCGAGACCAGTCTGCTGAACGTAGAATATCGGCCAGGGAAGCACCTGCTACCAGGGCTCCCAATGCCGCTGCGCCTCTCACCAAATGAGCACCAAAAGAGGAATCCACGCTGGCCAACGACAAAAGCCATCTGATCCAACGAGCCAAGGTAATGGTAGAAACCGGTTTATGCGGCCGTACATAAGAAATCAACAGCTGTCTCGATTGGGAATTTTGAAGCGGGGTAGTAACCGCCACATAACGAGATAGAGCAGAAACCACACAGAGCTTAGGAGCGTCTCGGACTTGGTACGTCTCGACACCGAAAAAGTCACCCCATCTGGAGAAAAGGTGAATGCGTTAATATCAAAAGCCCGGACGTCGGAGACCCGACGGAACGATACCAGGCATAAGAGAAGTGTGAACTTGGCTGATAACTGTCGTAGAGAAAGTTCCTGATTCTCCGGCCACGTCTGAATGAAATCCAAAACCCGGTGCACATCCCAGAGTGACGTATACTTAGGAGCCGGTGGGCGTGACAGTCTGATTCCTCTCAATAGTCTACAAACCAATGGATCTTGACCAATGGGCGTCCCGTGAAGGGGAACGTGAGCCGCTGAAATGGCCGATCTGGCAACATTAACAGAGCGATATGACCTCCCCTGGTTGAAGAGGTGAGAAAGGAAATTCAGTACACTGGATACAGGTGCTGTAAAGGGATCGATACTCCGTTCCATGCACCAACGACACCATATGTTCCAGGCGGACAGATAACATCTCCTCGTTCCCGGGGCCCAGGAGTCCCAGAGTAGGCTTCTAGCCAATCCCGATAGCTCATCGACAATCCAGGTACCCCGGAAAGAGTTCAAGCCACCAAGTGAAGATGGCCTTCCAGTACGAGGGGGTGATGGTTGCCTCTAGAATCCGACAGGAGCAGGTGCGGAGACGGGAGAAGAAGCGGGTCCTGATATGACAGCTCTAGCAATTCTGGGAACCAAGCCTGGCCTTGCCAAAGAGGTGTCAGTAACACCAACGAGATCTGTTGACGTCATACTTGGAGAAGGGTCCTGGAGATCATAGTGAATGGTGGAAATGCATAAGCTCCCTGTGCCGGCCAGTCCTGAAGGAAAGCATCCACTGCCGTGCACATCGGATCCGGGAGCCAGCTGAAGTAATTTGAGATCTGGAAATTTGTCCTGGAAGCAAACAGATCCACCGTAAATGGACCCCTCTGTCGTGCCACGTCGAGGAAGAATGGTCGGTGTAGACGCCAATCGCTGGCGTCCCTCCAGTGTCTGGAAAACCAGTCTGCCGTCAGGTTCGACACACCTGGAAGATACTCCGCCTGAGTGATATTGCGTTGAAGGCAGAAGTTGTAAATCTCCTTTGTCACCTCCGTCAGTGCCCGTGAGCGTGCTCCTCCCAGGCAGTTGATATACTGCACTGCTGACACGTTGTCCATTCTCAGCAGGATGCAGCAATCCGACAGATGACCCGCAAGGCTCCGTATAGCGAATGAGCCCGCAATCATTTCCAGGCAGTTGATGTGATACCCTGTTTCCGTGCTCGACCAGGGACCTCCCGTGGAGGCGTTCGCGCAGGCTGACATATGTAACAGCCACCAACGAAGTTCTGTCTTGACTTCCTGCGTGATGGGAATCAGTTGGTCGTAGGAGGGTTTCCTGCGCAGGAAGCGTGCCTTCAGGCGTTGCATGGCCCTGTAGTGGAGGGGACCTGGGTATATGGCTTGTATCGATGCGGACAAGAGGCCTACCACTCGTGCTAGGATCCTGAGTGGTATCCTCTCTTGACGCAAGATCCGTCGTATCTCTTTTCGAATGGCTGTGATCTTGGCCTGAGGGAGGCGTAGGATGCACTGAGTCGCATCTATTTCGAACCCCAAAAATTGAACCACCTGCGTCGGTGTGAGGGCCGACTTCTCTCGGTTGACTACAAACCCCAGGGATTCGAACAGGGAGACCGTGTAAAGCGTCTGAGATTTCAACCTGGAGGGTCCTCGCAGAAGAGAAGCAAATCGTCCAGGTATATCGGGCACCGAATGCCTCTGGAGCGCAGGTATGTTGTTATTGGTTTCAACAGTTTGGTGAAACACCAAGGTGCCGAGCTGAGGCCGAAAGGTAGGCAGTGTCATGGAGTAACACTTCCGGGTTTGGCACTCAGCGGTGAGGAGCCGGACCCCGCCCCCCTCTTACACAGCTCTGACGGTATTTAGGGAGACTGGGCCAGAGAGAGGGTGCTTGGTGATTGATTGTGTGAGCTAACGTGTGAGCTGCTTCCGCGAGACCGCGGGCTCCACAGGCTCAGCCACTGGGAGCTACTTCCACCAGACTTACCTCTCCGCAAGCTCAGACAAGCCGTTCCAGCCTTTGAGCAAATGCAAGGATTGCTGCATGCCATAAAGGATTACTGGAGAACGGATACTTTGCTACTTTACAAGTGGACCATATCTCTGAACTATTGGAGGACTACCCATATTAACATTAAGTATATCTTTCAGCTATTAATGAACTAATGCTTGCTTACTCAAATCTTCATTGCTACAAGTTACTAATCTTATGAAGGACAACTCCCATCATGCTTATTCACTATGAACTGTTTCTTGCTTTGCAATTACATTCAGTGCTTTAAGTTACTAATCTCATGAAGGACAACTCCCATCATGCGTATTCACTATGAACTGTTTCTTGCTTTGCAATTACATTCAGTGCTACAAGTTACTAATCTCATGAAGGGCAACTCCCATCATGCTTATTCACTATGAACTGTTTCTTGCTTTGCAAATATCCTTAGCTACTTGATTATTGTTCCTATTGAAGATTATTCTCATGAACTAATGTTACTTAATGCATCTCTGAAGAAATACTTAATAATGAACTTTGTGTTGTAAATTACTTGCACTTCTTCTTATTGGATTATTGCCTAAATGCAATTCATTTAAGTTTAACACTTATTAAAACTTCGGTTGAATCAAGTTACCAGTGATTCTCTCTTTTCTTAAAGCTACAGTATTGATACTTAAGGATTCTCCATTTCTTTACTTTTGTAATTAGGGAGATTACAAGCTGTAGTTGAGTTCCAATCCAAATCCAAACCCATTCCAATCCAAACCCATTTTTGATTTACTGATTTAGAATTGTTTTACTAATGTGTGATTTGCTTATATTTTATTTCAAGAGGCAGATTTGATTTGCAGTGTGCTTCTGTGCCACTGCTTATGATTAGGAAATTGCAAGCTTCTTCCATTGTAATACACAGTATGTGACTGTAGTTTATTGCACAAGTTAAACCTGCCTACAATGAGTGTGGCAGGTCCTTGTAAAAAAAAAAAAAAAAAAAAAAAAAAGGAAACAAAAAAAAAAACGGAATTAGGAGAACTCTGAGAATGGGCAAAACCTTAGAGAAACTTAATATCTTGCCCTTCGGTTTATCCCCACTCAGGTCTCAAAAGAGTTTTAGCTCCCTTGTGCCAAACGGAGAGAACCATTTGTGTATCCAGATTGCATACTGCAGTCCAAATCCAAAATATCAGCAAGTTCCCTCTGCAAAAGATATAGGGTAACTCCAGACGATCACTTTGGCTTTTATTTGAGCCTCGTCAGCAAAGTAATATTCCTCTAGACATAGTGAGCACAAGCTCCACGTGTGGATTACCCTTTTGACTTAGGAAGACTAGGCAAATGCACTGAAGCATAAACAGAGAATATGAGTACCTGAGAATGGGTAGAAGCTCAAGAAATGCAATCGCTTGTCTTTAGGTTAATAACTGCTCAGGTCTAAAAATACTTTTTGCTCAGTTGTGCCCTTTCAAAGAAAACATATAACTTTCACATATCAGACTGAGCAACCCATAAGGGCAATCCAGATCCACAATACTGGCAGGGTCCCTCTGCACAAGATAGATAGCAACGCTGGACCATCAGTTTTTGGCCTGATATGCAAATGGTATAGGCACTCTCTGTAATTAGATTTTGCTCATATTTTCTGTTTTTGCTTTTCTTTGTAGAACTCTTTGTAGGAAAATAAATGTATTCTAAAATATAGTGGTTTGTGGTGGTGGCCATCCCATAAAAAAAAAAGGTTAAATATTAAAATTTTTAAAATACCTGCTGTCAAATGCCTTTCATTGTGCTTTGGCCCCGCCTGAATTAGTGCCGGTTACCTACTTTATTTTTGCACACTGAAGGATGGTCACTTTCTGAGGAAAAGGTGAGTGGGCATGGGCAATTGACAAGCCACTATTCCTTTCCACCCTGATTAAAACAAAGCGTTCCTACAGATCCAGTATGTAGTTTATTTGACCAGCTTTCGGAGTGAAAAAAAAAATGAAAAAATACAGTGCCCTTTCATGGGCTTCTATCGACTGCATCTCTGGAGGTAGCAGATACCGACAGATTTAACCAGGCAGGGTGGAACCACTACAATTTAAGATACTTGAAAAAATGGAGAGCAGCATCTGGAGTCATTTAATTTGAAAACAGGAAATTTATTATTATTTTTTTTTTTTTTTAAAGTAAAGGAAAAAGTGAGTGGGCAATTGATTCCACCCATCAATCTAGTCCTCTCTTTCTCCAATTAAGTTACTTGTTTTTGTTTTTTTAAATTAAACCTGAAAGGATAGTCACTGACACTACTACTAAATGTGTGGAAAATGGATGAGTGGGTGGTCACTCTCCCACTCACTTTTTCCTAAATGTTGTGTATAAATCCCTCATAAAATTCATCCCGTTCCTATTTTTCATTAATACAAGAATGACGATAGCAAAAGTAAATACATTGCAATCAATCACTTCCTTTTTTTTAATGCAAAATATAATAATAAAAATTAATTTTGGCATTGCAAAAACGTGTTATTGTGTATCCATAATGTTGTAGCCATTTTTGCATGTCAGTGAAATCATAGCTAGCATTTATCGTGCTGTTTTTGCTGTTCAAACGTCATCCTCAAATTGTTTTTTCGGTACCAAAATTCTGCTATGCCCATCATCTAAAAAAATTCAGCCAAAGACTTTTGGAAGAACCTACATTTTTCGCCATTCGGAAGGCTAGTCTGAATCTGGATTAATTGCATACATGAGAACAATTGGTTAAACTGTAATATTGCAGAAATACTGTGTATTTGTGGATTAGCTACCCATCGTAGAGCCTTACAAAGAGAAAAGAATCTGAATGTAAAAGGATCAAATGATGTTAGAGGTTTTACAAACAGGCAAAAAAGGTTATGAATGATGGTGCAAGCTGTTCGAATTTGGCACAAAACTCTGTTTTGTTCAATTGAACTTATTATTCTAGATCTGACAATTTCAATAACCTAATGCGTTCACCCATTCAATTTAAAAATGACACAAAGTTTTCTGTTCCTTGAATCAAGAGCTTGAAAGACTGATACATTACCACTCTGACTGATGTTCTCGTTTAAAGTACAATTTGCCTTTTGCTAAAAAGAGCGATAAATATATCATTTAACGAACACTGCAGCCAAAGCAAAGTTCTCGCAAAATAGGATACAAGACCACATTTCATTAAAAAGGAAAGAAAAAAATCAATTTTTGTAACATTCTTTTGCACGGCACATTAAAGGCTGTTGCATCAATTAGGCCTAATTCCTCTTTTTTCAGAACCTCTTTGTAGAAAAATCTTATATTTCAGCAATTTGCATTATCCACAAAATCTGCTTTGAAGTTCTACGTTATGGCAAGAGAAGGATCCACTTATCTGCACATAAAAATGTTCAAAGCTTATAAATTCCCTGAAACAGATGTACATTATCATTGGATTTTCTTGTGTGTCTTTTGGGCTGCATGGCTAATATTCTATCCCATCTCCTTTCACTACCCCCCCTCCCCCCCATTTACAATCTTCTCTTTACTGAAAGATTTTCCCTGCTGTGCCAATCCACACTTCAAAGATTTCTTCCTATCTTTTAGAAACAAAGCACAAAGTGAGAACATATGCCCTCTTTTAAATTTCCCACATTTAAGTCAATATAATTTCTTTTCTTCTTTAGAAAAAAAAAAAGACATAAAAAAGGTTTATCTCTTCCTACTCTAAACCTACTGTCTGTGGCTTGCGTCAGTATACCAAATGTTTCATTTGACAATACTTGAAAAAAGTTAAATATTTACTACTTTGGCTTTAGACCCTGCTGCACCTTCAGCAGTTACAGCAAAGTTCAGGTAAAGGAAAAGAGAAAATTACGCAAAGTGTTCTAGATCAGAAACCGGGTTTGCTCGATTGCAGCTTAGGGCTTCTTATCTGGAATCTATTGTGATCATAAGCTTCCCAGAGTTTTAGATTATTTGTGGATGAACTGGTTGATCAATAAATATAGTAAATATAGCATATCACCCTTTAGCATCTGACAACTTCTAGAAGTCTGTGAAAATTGGAACAGAAGACTTTTCAATTTCAGGTTTATGGTACTTCAGAATGAGGGCTGTACTATGGACCATGGATTTGAAGACACAGAAAAATATATTAGTACTATAGTAAACTGATATGCTCATAAATGCGGAAGATGAATAAAGTGTACGCATTGGGGATCTATGTATAAACTCTGGTGAGTGTACCTAATATTTGTTGAATTTATTGCCAGGATGCCTAAAAAGCCTTTCATCGGATCAATTGGGACTATGCAACTATTTTTTATATATCGCGAACATTATCCCCAGGGATTTACATTTATACAACAGGGTTATTTGACAACTAATTATCATGCAAAATACCCATCAATGCTTTAATTTTTAGGAGAGCCTTCATGCATGTTCACTTTATGATTTGTGTGATCTTCCTTCCGCTGGGATTGGCACCGCAGGATATCAGTCTGTGACAATCCCATGAGGAACAGAACACAACAAATAATGACCGCTTCTATTTAACATATTTTGAAATGATCTTAAATTAAGCATTGAATAGTGATGTCGTGAACACAAAATTTTCAGTTCACGAACGGCGAACGGGAACTTCCGCAAACGTTCGCGAACCGGGCGAACCGCCATTGACTTCAATGGGCATGCAAATTTTAAAACCCACAGGGACTCTTTCTGGCCACAAAAGTGATGGAAAAGTTGTTTCAAGGGGACTAACACCTGGACTGTGGCATGCCGGAGGGGGATCCATGGCAAAACTCCCATGGAAAATTACACAGTTGATGCAGAGTCTGGTTTTAATCCATAAAGGGCATAAATCACCTAACATTCCTAAATCACAATGGATATGAATTGACACCTGACATATGACATATTGACACCTTGACATATGGATTGACACCTGTCCTCAGAGACCCTGATACACACTGACACAGAGCAGAATAGGGACTATTCCCCCTATATAAGGTCACTTGGCAGATATGGATTGACACCTATCCTAAGGATCCCTGATACACACTGACACAGAGCAGAATAGGGACTGTTCCCCCTACATAGGGTCACTTGGCAGATATGGATTGACACCAATCCTAAGGATCCCTGATACACACTGACAGAGCAGAATAGGGACTGTTCCTCCTACATAGGGTCACTTGGCAGATATGGATTGACACCTATCCTAAGGATCCCTGATACACACTGACACAGAGCAGAATAGAGACTGTTCCCCCTACATAGGGTCACTTGGCAGATATGGATTGACACCTGTCCTCAGAGACCATGATACACATTGACACAGAGCAGAATAGAGACTGTTCCCCCTACATAGGGTCACTTGGCAGATATTGATTTAAACCTGTCCTCAGGGACCTGATACATACTGGGTGGGGACCTACTGTCCTCCACCCGCCCCCACCCCTGCGTGGTGGGTGGGGGCCATAAAAATAATGAGGGGGTACCTGCTGTCCTCCCCCCGGCCCCCACCCCTGCGCGGTGGCAAAAAAATTGCGCCATGGGTGGGAGCCATAAAAATAATGAGGGGGGAACCTACTGTCCTCCGCCCCCGGCCCCCACCCCTGCGCGTTGGGTGGGGGCCATAAAAATAATGAGGGGTGGGACCTACTGTCCTCCCCCACTGGACCCCACCCCTGAGCGGTGGATGGGGGCCCTAAAAAAAAACAATAAGGGGGGACCTACTGTCCCCCCCCAGCCCCCACCCCTGAGTGCTGGGTGGGGGCCCTAAATAAAAATCCCCCCCCAATCAAAGGTCACCCACCCCCCACCCCAAAAAAGTTAACCCCTACCTACCCCCCTCTCCCTAAAAAATAGTGAAGGGGGAATAAAATAACTAACCTGTAAAGAAAAATTCAGCTTACCGTTTGACGTCTTCTTTTTTCTAAAATCTTCCTTTTTCAGCCCCAAAAAAGGGCAAATAAAAAACCATAAGAACCGACGCAATAAAAAAAAATTAAGAAAAAAAATAAACAAGCGCAAAAATAATAATCCATCTTCACCCATGAGCTATGCAGGGTGGGGGAAGGCTTATAAAGCCTTGCCACGCCCTGCAATTAGGCTAAGAACACTCTGATTGGCTGATTTAAGCCAATCAGAGTGCTCTTTGTCATTTTACACAGTGTGGGAAAAGTCCAAAGAACTTTCCCACTCTGTGTAAAATGACACATAGCACTCGGATTGGTGGATTTCAAACCAATCAGAGTGCTGTTACAGGTAAATGTAGAGACTTACCTGTCAGTCTCTTAATTTACCTGTCAGAGCACTCTGATTGGATGGCTTAAACTCAGTCATTGGTTAGATTCCAAGCCCACCAATCAGAGTGCTCTTTGTCATTTTACACAGCGTGGGAAAATTCCAAAGAACTTTCCCACGCTGTGTAAAATGACACAAAGCACTGTGATTGGTGGGCTTGGAATCTAACCAATCAGAGTGATCTGTGTCATTTTACACAGCGTGGGAAAGTTCTTTGGAACGCCGGGGTCCCAGACCTTGAGCTGTGTCAGGGGCTCCAAAATTTCTGATGGCAGCCCTGAGTGTGTGTACCAGGGATCCTTAGGATAGGTGTCAATCCATATCTGCCAAGTGACCCTATGTAGGGGGAACAGTCCCTATTCTGCTCTGTGTCAGTGTCTGGGGGGAGTATCTGCAGTAATACAGAGTGTCTGGAGGGAGTATCTGCAGTAACACAGGGTGTCTGGAGGGAGTATCTGCAGTAACACAGGGTGTCTGGAGGGAGTATCTGCAGTAACACAGGGTGTCTGTAGGGAGTATCTGCAGTAACACAGGGTGTCTGTAGGGAGTATCTGCAGTAACACAGGGTGTCTGGAGGGAGTATCTGCAGTAACACAGAGTGTCTGGAGGGAGTACCGGCAGTAATACAGAGTGTCTGGAGGGAGTACCGGCAGTAATACAGAGTGTCTGGAGGGAGTATCTGCAGTAACACAGGGTGTCTGGAGGGAGTATCTGCAGTAATACAGAGTGTCTGGAGGGAGTATCTGCAGTAACACAGAGTGTCTGGATGGAGTATCTGCAGTAACACAGAGTGTCTGGAGGGAGTATCTGCAGTAACACAGAGTGTCTGGGGGAGTATCTGCAGTAATACGGAGTTTCTGGGGGGAG
Organism: Pelobates fuscus; assembly: GCF_036172605.1. NCBI lineage: Eukaryota > Metazoa > Chordata > Amphibia > Anura > Pelobatidae > Pelobates > Pelobates fuscus. Next base: position 45,054,818 of record NC_086328.1, read on the forward strand.
TATCTGCTTGTAACATTTATATGCACTGAAAAAAATAAAATAAAAAATAAATTGAAAAAATAAAATAAAATGGTTGCAGCTTCCAAATGAATCTAAAATGGATGCTGTCCAGTAGGTGGGGGGGTCTGCTAGGGAGGGTGTGCTGCTGATTGGCTGGAATGTGTCTGCTGACTGTGAGGTGCAGGGTCAACGTTTACTCAATGATAAAGAATAGGGGGCGGACCGAACATCGCATGTGTTCGCCCGCGGAGCCGAACGCGAACATGCTATGTTCGCCAGGAACTATTCGCCTGCGAACTAGCATTGAAAGTCATGTTTCAGTGTTTTCATATGACACAAAACTTTGTAACATGAGCAAGAGGTTACTTTGCCGCAGAGGGATTTAGAGAGATTGGGGGACTGGGCACTCAAAAACGGCAGATTAAATTTAATGTAGAAAAATGGGCACATGTCTCTTTTCAGCCTATGTAACTAAGCAGCTCTAACTGGCTGATAGTGTCAGCTGACTTTATTCAACCTATCCCAGTGCCATTGCAGGTGCAAATCAGAATGCCTACAAGGAAGTGTGTAATCTCTGCCTTAGCCAGGGCCAGCGCGTCCATAAGGAGGCACAGGCGGCCACCTTAGGGTGCAAGATTCTAGTGACTGGTAGGAGTCCACGTTATGGCTCTCTCATACCAGGCCACATTATGGACCCGGCATGCGGCTGTGTTAGAATCAGAGGTGGCGAGGAAGCTCTGATCTCCCTACTCTGCTCCCTCGTGCAACGTTTGCTGATGCCGGGGAAGACCGGAATATGACTTCATTCCAGCTCCTGGCATCAGTAGACGGCCCGCGAGTCGCGAGGGAGCGCAGTAGAGCAGGGAGATCAGAGCTCCCTCGACGTCTCTGATTCTAACACTGCTGCATGCCTCCCAGCAGCCCCACTGGACCCCAGGGACAGATCCATGCCATCTCTGGGTGGAACATTTTTAATTATAATAATATTAATAATTAAGTCTGTGTGTGTATGTCTGTGAGTGCGCATTTGGGTGCGCATGTGTGTATGTATCTGTCAGTGTATGAGTGTGTCTGTCAGTGTGTGTCAAATCAGTGAGAGTATGTTTGTCATTGAGTCTGTGTGTGACTATCAGTGTGTCTGTCAATGTGTGTATATCAGTGTGTGTCTGTCAGTGTGAGTGTGTGTGTCCATTAATGAGTGTGTGTCAGATCAGTGAGTGTTTCAGTGACGTCTGTTTGTTTGTCATTGAGTGTGTGTGACTGTCAGAGCATATCTGCCAGTGTGTGTCAAATCAGTGGGTTTGTGTCTGTCAGTGACATATGTGTGTTTTTTCATTGAGTGTGTGTGACTGTGTAGCGTGGCGGAGTGCAGTACAGGAGCTTCTGTTTCCTGTACCCGGCCGGACTGACACGAGGTGCTCACTGAGATAACTTCCTGTCGGTCCAGCCGAGTACAGAAATCTGAAGCTCCTGTACGGGATATGCTCCGCTCGACCATGCTACAAGAGAGGTATGAGGCACACCAGGAAGGGGAGGAGACCACTAAGTGGTTGGGGGTGCACCAAGGGACAGGGAGGCGAAGGGAAAGAAAACTTAAAGGACAGGGAAAGGAGTGAGGAAGGAAGGGAGAGGAATATTAAGGGACAGGGAAGGGAGGGGACCACTAAAGTACAGGGGAGGGGAGAGGGGCTGGATGTGAACAAATTACACAGCAGAGACAAACAAGGGGGGTTGTAAGAGATACACAAGGGAGTTGTAAGTCACACAATGGGAAAAAAATAAAAGAGATAAGATACACTAAATGGGGTAAAACATTTAAAAGAGGGGATAAGAAACAAAAAGGGAGGTTAAGAGGCCCACAGGTGAAGATGTTATTTTTTGGGGGATTGGGATGGAAAAATGCATCTTCATCTGTGTACCCAAAAATCCTTGCACCGGCCCTGGCCTTAGACACACCTTCAGTGGGGGTGGGGCTATGGAAAGTAAGAGAGCCAGAGTCCCTTGTTCAGTGTTAAACTGCTCAAAATTGGTTTAACATTAAATGGAGGGACAGTGCCAGGGTAATACAGGCACTGTAATCTATTCAATGAGATTAAATGGTTATAGTACTTGCAGTGTCCCTTTAAGGATATAATTTATTTTATGGATATCATTCATTAAATTAGAATGAGGGTTATGAAAGAATTAAAATGTCTAATTTTAGTATATGATGCTACTTTGACTCAGAATCCTCCCTTTAAATGTAACAAATATACCCACATACCAGGGTATCAGCTTAACAGAAACCATTGGGAGACTCTCAGTATCTTCATATCGGAGACTATATTTTTATTTTCCTCCTCTCATAATTCCTTAATTCCAAAGTACATAAAAGTAGATGAAAATATGAATTTTCCTTTTTCTCTAACATCATAATTGTACCCTGCTACTGAGATGAAATAATAGATTTAAAGACATAGCATACAATGACATATCTGATTGGAGAGGAATAAGATGCAAATGCCCTCAAAATTGATAAATCCACTTTCTTGGTCCACATAGCACGGGGTAATCTATGTGCTCTAGCCTACTTCAATAATTTAAGACATCAAGGTCTGCAATATTACTCTATAACTCTAGGAAACAGATATTGTAATCAGAGCAGGCGCTACCATAAGGCGGCACAGCGGCCACCTTAGAGTGGACCGGACGTGCAAATGTCCAGGTAACCAGCAGGAGGGAAGTGCAAAGTACTCCACTCCTGCTTGTCACTTATTGTAGCCTGGTCTGGTGCTAGCAACTTCCTCCGGCCCAGGCTTCTACTCCCGGAAGCAAATAGCATGACCAGACCTCTTCTTATATGCAGCATGGGAGGATGTGACAGCCAGTCACTTCCTCCCAAAGAGCCTGAAGCCATGTTGGAGGGAGGAGAAGAAAGCAGAGAGGAGGGGGGCTTGGCCAGGAGAGCCAGGCTCTAATTCCCAACTACCTTAGCCAGTGCAATGGACCCCAGGGAAGCCATCCTATTGCACCCAAAAGGTAGGAAGCTGGAGAGTGGCTATAAAAGTGGAAATTTTGACCAGCATATGTGTCTGTGTGCCTGTTAGTGTTAGGTGAAGATGCTTTTTTTGGTGGGGGGGCACCAAAATGCATCTTTACCTTTTTAGCCAAAAATCCTTGCATTAGCCCAGATTGTAATGTGCTTATAGATATGAGAGAAGAACTGTAGCTTCTTCAATATGACAGACAACTAAACTAAAGACCAGATGATCTTTTTTAGCCATATTCACTGTAGTGTCCCAGGACACTGGGGCTGTAGTGGTTGTGGTGTTTGCACTGTTCATTTAAATTATGCTTGCGAAAAGGATTTGGACAGGTTAGAGTAACATTAACAACAAATTGTTATAATTAGAGAGTATGTTAATCATAAAATCATGAGGAAACTAGGACCACCTGTACTTCATTCTAGTTATGTAAATTTCAAACAGAGACATCCTCTGCCAGGTCTGACAAATATCATTTTATGATGATGATTAATGTTCTTGCTCCAAAATAGACAACCACAGTCTGATGTGGTGGAACTTAGATTTCAATCGGCATTTAAAAAGGTCTTCTTATCTTTTGGAAACTGGAGACCAAATGTATAAAATTTGCTTAGTAAAGCAATTTAATTATTTTATCCCTTGGTTTCGAAAAAGCCCCATTTCAGTTTTCAGTGTCAGAAATTACTCCATCTGTAACCATTTTTCACCACAAACTGGAGGCCCTGAGCCAGAATCATTAAGTCCTTCGATATGTAATTTACAAGCAATTTCACATATAGTGGCTTCATGCATATTTAAAACGGAGTCGGTTTTTAATTATGCAACTAGGTAATTGGAATAATTACATGGCACAATTAAATGAGCAATTAGATTCAACTTAAAGACTTTCAAGTAATTGGATACAATAGGTTCTAGTCCCTATAAGAAATTAGTTAAACAAGAATATCATAATTTGCGTAGAGAATGCGCTAATTCAAATTATTTGAATTGAGATTTAATATATCACAATCTCAAAGGAAGTGGAATGTAAAAACTCAAGATAAATAAGATTTGACAGGTAAAACATACATCTCATAACTTTTTTTTTGGGGGGGGAAATGGTGCGTGGGTGAGCTGTAGAGTGAAAGGTGCACAGAGACCGAATGTGCAATTAAAGGCCCAGAGCCTCCTTGATGTTTAAAAAAGTGTATTGCTGCAATTTCCTACATACGTGAACCCTACCCACACATGTGGCAGGTTTTTGGGATTTTTTTTTTTTACTTTTTGTAGAATAAAGGATTCTAAAATGTGGTGGTGATGGACATCGCCTTGTTCATTCACCTAAAAAAATTCATATAGATCAATAAAAATAAGATTAAAATAACATTTATCCTGCTGCTGTTGCTCCCATTTTGTAAAATGTATTTAATTGTAGCGGTTTTGCCCTGCCTGACTGAATCTAACGGCTCCTGCTACCTTTGCAGACACATTTGGGTGAAGCTGATAAAGCACTGCGTTTTTCCTACTCTTTTTTTCCCCCCACACTTCCTTCTCCTACAATATAAAGGAAGTAGGAGGCATACAAAATTCTTAGTTATATAGAGCAAGAGATCAACTTCAGACAGCAGAGGATAGGATGTCACATGGGGTGGACTAGCACAGCTTGGAGTTTCCAGAATGGAGGAATAGCTGAGAGCTGTGTATGCTATTCGGTGAACTGTGGAGGCAGTATAGAGCTTTGTGAGTCAACTGTCTTTGAACAGTGGAAAGAATAATAAAGCAATGTTGACATTTACTGAGGTGTTAGCACTTGAGAGAAAGTCCATATGAACTTTGGTGAGTACAGAGTCTATGGAACAGTGGAAAAAGGAAGGAGACAATGAGAAGGATTAGTGTGTGTTGAGTACTTGAGTAAAAGTCTATATGAATGAGTCAGCAGTACCATGAATGATCCAAGGACATGGTTATGACTAATTAGCGGAGGCCTGTTACTGCTATTGTAGGATGGCACCAGGATAATCCATGACAGATTAAGTGAATGACCATACATCATAACAATGACACCCGGAAAGGGGTAGGATATATAAGGCATTAAGCTAACAGTCAGATTTTGAGTTTCATATGTTGGAAGCAGGAAAAATGGGCAAGCGAAAAGATCTTATAGTGATGGCTAAATGACTGGGTCAGAACATAAATAGCAATTCTTTTAGGGCATTCCCGGTATGCAGTGGTTAGTCCCTACTAAAAGTAGTGCATAGAAGGACAACTGATGAACTGGGTCATGGATGCAAAAGGCTCATTGATGCACATGGGGAGTGAAGGCTAGCCCATCTGATTCGATCACACAAAAGAGATACTGTAGCTCAAATTGCTGAAAAACATAACGCTGGCCATGACAGAAAGGTGTCAGAACACAGAGTGCATCGCAGTTTGCTGCGTATGGGGTTGCTATTTTTTTTCGTTGTTGAAAAATGGAGATATGAACATTAACACAACAAATAAAGATATAAATGCTACAATCATCCGCCACAATGAGGAAAGATGCCGAAGTCTTATGGGCTATGGAGGACGAATATGAAGAAAATCCTTTTGCTGTGTGAGATGAAACCGGACTAAGAATAATATAAAGATGAATATACACCTCCCAAATTCCCGGAAGTGACGTCACGCGCACGCTTGTGCGTGCGCGATGACGTCACATATGCGGGATAGATTATTGGTAAACTGAAGACACACACCCCTCTTTCACAGGAGCACTCGTGATTGGCTGTATCACGATCTCCTGCAACCAATCCATGCACAGACAGGGAAATATATTTGTAAAGGAGCAGGAAGTACACTACCAATTGAAAAAGCTGAACGGAATCGGCGAAACGCGTTTTGGACTCATCACCACTATGTATGTATTGTGACTTATTTTATAGAAGTTTTGTTGATAGAATAAATATAATTTTTTTTAATATACATACTGGTGGACTATTCATCCTGCTCTAAGAAGAGTAGAGTAACCCTAGAATTGGACTCATACAGTTACACACTTAGAGCCAAGTGACAGGCTCTTTTCAAGGTGAGAAGCAACCTGTTTATATTTACATTATACCTCACTGGATTAAGGATTTCTGCACCAGGGCAAGTTTCCCTGTCTCCCTCCCCACCTTTTTCTGTTTTACATGTCTCTGAGGAACATCCTACACGTGGATTCATAGGGTGTGTGCCACCTTAAGTGCACAACGGCGCAAGTGATTAGAGCCAATCCATAATAGGCTCTAGACCACGTGAGTGCTTCCAATTGAAGTATATGTTTTTACTTCAAGTCTAATAGTGTTACACTATATATTCTTCCCTTTGTTTCTGCAGTTATTTGCACAATTTCCATATCCCCATAACAGTTTGGGAGTAAGTAATCTATCTCTAGCGCTATACACTTCCACTAATTTGACACTTGTTTGTTAAAATAGTGCCTTTCTTTTGTATTTGAAATACGCTGATTAATAATATGTGACTTTTATTAATCTTGGATGTATAGTTTTAGAGTTATGAAAGTTGGGTAAAACGTATGTTTTAAACTGTACGGCTAATTGGGTTACCTCTCAGGCTAAGGGGAGGAGATGTGTGAGATGTAACCAGTGTGTGATTGGGTAATTCCTAATTGTCTGTGGGCGTCTCTCTTGCATGGGAGAATTGCATAAAAGCAGAGTGTGTGTCATTAAAAGTCATTCTTGTTCCAGCATTAAGCTTTCGCTCAGGTGTGGATTATTTGGTTATACCAGCTATATTTATTCCTGTGGATTATTATTATTCTGCTATTGGGAAAAAGGGAATACTGAACGGTGATACAGTTTACTACCATCACAGAAACGTCCCGGAGAACGCATTAAATTCGTAAACCGAGGTCCCACTGTACTTTGCTTTTTTTTAAATTTGTATAATAACATTAATTTATATTTTACTTTTGGACCTTCATTGAATATCCCTTTTCCCTGGAGGAGCTGTACTTCGCATTCCCAGGTGGGGGACAAACCAGCTATGCTGTTAAGGATTGAACAATTCCTATCTCCTTTTTCATTTTATTTGTTTTATTTAAACAGAGAGCACTATCTTTATGTTTTTATATTCTCTGCATATCACTCGATACACCAGGTAGCTTATTGGCATAAATATACGACACCAGATGGGACCAGGACCATTTATATATCCAGAGACGGGGATTATACGGTGCATACGCTGTGATTCGGAGCTGTAGATCAGCTCCGAATCACAGCGAAGTGTGAGTGCAATATTTTACTTTATGTTTTGCCTTCACCTTTTTTTTTAGATATACTACACTATATACGTATTCCTGTCCCATTCTGTTTTCTTTTATATTTGCTCCATTAAATTCCACACAAGGATTTTATCTGTAAAGCGCTGCTTCCCTACATTCCCCGTTCTAGCTGTATCTACGACCAAATAGAAGAGACTCTGGTCTGGGAAGGTTTAGCTGCAGCATACTAAGAACAAGTGCCAGAAATCTCACCTGCTGTTTAACTTTAGTATCCTCCCTGCACACAGGGAAGACCTATTGCCCTCCCAGATCCCACCCATTCGCTGCAGTCAGGGGCTATAATTATAATAAATAATTCCTTTTTTCTAGTCTTCTGGGACTCAAGCTATAAGGTGCAAAATGGGATATATTAATGTCTTTCTTGAAGGATATGGATCCTCAAATAGAATGTTTGTTCAGAATATAGGATAAAAGACAGGAGCAATATATAGAGTGGTGTGTAATATATATATACACATATACACACATACACACACACACACACACACACACACACACACTTAAATATAATAAAGATACTCACATGGTCAAGAGCCCCACACATCTTCAGTAAAAAAGCATGAAGTTGTATAATCCCCACTCTAATATAGTATTCAGGCAGATGTTTTCAGCGTTATCATGTAAAAGAAAAACACAGAAAATAGTGCTCTATGTGGATATCCGTGTTGGGGATATAATATCCACCTAAGCCTTATGGATTGAGCAACACCACATTACTCATGGATATGTAAGTAGGATTCATCCTTTTTACTACACAGTCTTATATTATTATTATTTATATAGCGCCATCAGATTTCATAGCGCTGTACAATGGGTGGACTAACAGACATGCTTAATGAGCTTACATGCTAGAGGGAGTGGGGTAAAGGGATATAAAGGGTAAGGGAAGAGGTAGAAAAGTACAACCCAGCAAGAAATGAATGGAACAATATGATTGATGAAATATACAAAATTATGGTTCATTCAAGTATGGTAAAGAGCATAGTACATAATAAAAGACGGTCTCCCTGAATTGAATACATAAAGAAAAACATTAATAGAAAATAATTTGCAACATTTAGTAGGTTATGGGAAATGTCCTTAATTTAGAACTGGGAAAAGGAAAAAAGTGAGAGGGGGAGGAAGTAATGTTTATTAAAGGGATGATGGGAGAAGGAGAGGAGGAGGAGGAGGAGGAGAGCGGGGATAATGCACAATATTTATTTTTTATTTTTTTGTAATACTGAAATTCTTATTTCATTTATAAATGTTTATTTGTATTATTGTTTGTGTGTAAAATGTAAAAAAAATATTAAAATTAAAGAAGAAGAAAAAAAAAAAAGAAAAGTAGGTTGGTAAAATGGTATTCACATGACACCCTCCACGATCTGCTGATCATATGAAAGCCAACTCCAGACAGATTCAGAAGTTCAAAGAGAGTAAATGAAAGAAAAACAAAACAAAAAAACATAGGTAGACATTGTTTTAATTTAATTTTTATTGTTTTTATAAGGGAAATCTTTAAGATCTTTTTTTATCTCCATTTTTATTTTCACTTTATTTTCGTTATCTTATTTGGGTTATTAAATTTCACCATGTTAAAACTTTACCAATCTCTATTAGACAAAAGTTGCTATAAAATGTGTTCAACTTGTATGCAGACAATAAACAGAGAAGCATTGGACATGAATTGCTTGTTGTTCAAAATGCATGCACGTTATCCTGGTTATGAGATTTTGAGTTCTGTTGATTATAGTAGCTTATTTCATTATTATATACATTTTTTAATATACAGAATATTTGATTGTTCTGTATCCACACAGGGAGACAGCTGAGGACCTTTGAAATTTAAAAGAAAGAGCAGTAGAGAATTTCCTCTGATCGGCATGACCAGCAGGAGATACAACAGTCAAGAAACAAATCCTAGATATTTATAACTTAATAACTCAATTATACAAAATAAATGACTGGATCCTAGAAATGTCTCCACAGAGAGTGTATTGAAGTCCAAACTATGGAGAGGCATGATGTGAAGAAAACATGCCTCATCATGATCCAGCTACCATCATCTTGCTATAAGCAGTCAATGTAGGGGAAAGTTATTCTACCTTAGTAGAGATAACAGCATTTCCTTTTATAATGTCCACAATTTTACCTGCTTAACCCTATCATCTAAGTCCATCTTCCGTATGCATAACAGTAACAGGTCCCTTGACATTTGTTTTAGAATGGTACAGAAAAGTGGGGTCTGTAGAATTTCATGTAATTATGTAAGTCATACAATGGATTTTGGTTGTGCGTTTTTTGCACTTTCTGTTGAACTTTTTTGTCTCACGTGTTTGGAACACTTATTTTAGATGATGCCAAAATAACTAAGAGGAGCTGATACATTTTAAGATTTACGACATTGTTGCAGATCAAGAAGTATATGAGTCAATGTGATACAAGGATAAAAATTGCAAAGTGAAAACTGGATACATTATTTCAAGGAATTATACTATTGCAATATTTGTAACAACTCCTTAGGTTGAGTAAAAGTATTCAACAGAACCAAAATGCTGAGAATATAAAAATGTTAATGGACAAATACAAAGAGAATTCCAGGAAGTTTCCCGAGTCCTGCAACTAGGAAACCCATCTGGTGAAACAATATCACTAGAGCGGTTAAAGAAAGTCCAGGGTCTGATCAAAGTTTGGCAAGCAGTTAATCAGTCCGTCATACTGGCTTACAGAGAAGGAGCTGAAGTAATACATGGTCAGTAGAACAAGGCAGGTTCTTAACTTATAGGTTAACAGAGTTCTGCAATGTCTATGTCAAATGTGTTGGGTTGCAACTTGCCCCCAGCACACAATTAACAATAACATTTGATGTGCATTGTTGGATGGTATTGGATATCATATTGCCTAGTGATAGCACTGTGACCACCTACACACTGTTCCATTGCTAGCCTCAGTCTTTCTGAGGTAAATTGATCATGGCTCATGCACGCCTGGTCCATAATGCTTCTCTATGAAGCATTTTTGGGAACTCTAAAGTATGGAGGGTGGATGTCACTGCAGTTGGATAAAGCTGAGGGAGAACTTGGATTGAAAGTCAGTTATGAAATTTTGTTTATGGAAAAAAAGAAATAAGGGATGGACAGTAACGGCAAAGGTTACTCAAACCGAAAAACGGTATTTTAATAAAGCATCGTTTTCGTAATGTTATAAAGTAGTGGAGACCAAGAGAAAATCTTATTGGATATGGTAAGCCATTTCATAGAAATAGTGTTGTTCCCGAGGAGTCTTCTATATTGGAATTAGCAAAGTGAATGCGGTCACAGTTCTTAATCAGAGCTGAGAAGTTCTTGGAAATTACAAAGGAAATGTAATGGGTGGGTGGGTTGTAAGTTAGCTTCAGATCTTATTAGGATGTCCAATTTCCAATCCTTCATAAACAACATAACCCCCCACCTCCCAAAATACACTACACGAGGATGAAAATATAAATTGTATGTATCCAGCAGTGATTCACAAATACAGAAAGAGCTCTTAGAAACGTAAAATATACAATTTTATTAATATTTATAAAAAGCCAACAAATTTTGCAACTCTGTACAATGGGTGGACTAACATACAAGTAATTGTTACAAGACGAGGTTGGATGCACAGGAAGAGATGGGATTGTGGGCCCTGCTCAAACAAACTTACACTAGAGAGTGCATAGATTACTGGCAACCCCCATGTAATCAATGAAAGAGTTAAGAATCTAATTTAAAAATATACCATTATGACAACGATGGGTGAGTAAAATCTCTGCAGTTCCAATACCCTTCTTCTTGTCTAGCAGGTGCTTTGAATACATGGTGCATGCACAGCAGTCATTGCAATCCGCCAATAATACTTCTCATAGAGAGTGATAAGCATTTACTTCCGAAGTACAGACACTCCTCACTTACTGACCAGTTTTGGTTCCTACGACATGGTCATAGAACGAATTGGTCGGTGTCATGCCTTAACTATGGTATCCTCTTACTTCCTGGTTCCACAGAGCCTAGCCACACCCCTTTATGACACGGTGTAGCGGAGAGCTGATTTCTCGCAGCTATTCTCCACTTTAGATCCAAGGAAGGCTCAGGAACAAGTCATTAGTAAATCCACAGCAGAGTTTCCAGCAGGTAAAAAGGTACAGCAATATCCCCACAGCACTCCCAATAACTGGACGACACACAGTTTCAGGAGTAGAACTGACAATTGTTTATTCCAAGGTTTCTTATAAAGCCTGCTCCCATGCAAGGGAGGGAACTACAATAATTATGACAGTAACCAATGCAGTGCTTGTTACCTCCCACACATCTCCTCCCCTCAGTGTGAGTCATAATCCCCTTAACTTGTACAGTACTTTACCCCAAACTTGGATGTACCCCTAAACCATCACATATCCTTAATATTAGGGTACCGCTAGGTAGCCCTGATCTGAGTGAATATAATATCCAAAATTCACCCAGATCGGACCGGTGGTTCGGCAGTTACCGGAAGGTGAAGTTTGACCGACCGCACACGAGTTGGTATCCGAAAAGGGTTCCACGAGAATGGGCCCTGCGGTCGGTCTCCGTTCGGCAGTTAAAACAGACATTTATAACTGCCATCCATACTTTAATTCACCTAGATAGTGATTCCCTCATTCGGTACTTTGTAACTACCGAATGGGGATTTGTTAGGTCTCTCCGTTCGGTAGTTACGGAGCTCTGGAGGTCTCAGCGGTGTTTGGTTGTTTGAGTGTCCGATTTGGGTTCCAGACACTCGACGACAAAACACCGCTGAGATTTTCATGCGTAAGATGGCCGCCGCCACGTGTACGCATGCCGAATGGCGGCCACCCCGATACAATGTTAACTTGCGGTTTGGAGAGAATGTGAACCTTAATTGCTGGCACACTTCTCTCCGGGGTGGTCCCTCCGTTCGGTAGTTTTCATAAGTATATAGTACGGATGGAAACTACCGAATAACATACAATTCACACTTTACATAAACGAATAGCAATTCAACACAGGCAAAATTATAATGAATATAGTCACACAGGCAGTTTGCAGGACAGGCTTACTGCGTTCCGCTACACACGGTCTCCTTATTTAATCCGACCGCACCAGCTGATCGACGCTGGATTATTGAACTACGTTCCGTACTCACGAACCGGCTACAACATCGTTGTGAAAGCCCTCTGTTACCGGACCGGACTGGAAGACTTCAGGTTCCCTTCACCTCTCCTCATCCACGACTAAAGCTGAACTCTCTTCACTCCTGATAACCGCCTCTGAGGAGATCTCGGGATCCAGTGTTCTATGTGCCGGAAGCTAAGTAAAACCTCTGTGATAAGCGTTGCATCTCAAAGCTGTTATTTCCTGTCTCCAAAGTCCTTCGATAAAACAAACCAGTTACAGCTAACTTCAACTCATACTCTATATCAGTTAGCTGCATCTGTCTTGCTTCAGTTTCCTATGGAACAGCTATTGCAACCTCTTATCACCTAATACTACTAAGAGACTATTTCTGATTCAGTGTCTGCTAATTACTACCGTTTACTACTTAAAGCTACAGTGCCTGTAATTGTGGACTTCAGTTATCGTTTACTACTTAAAGCTACAGTGCCTGTAATTGTGGACTTCAGTTATCGTTTACTACTTAAAGCTACAGTGCCTGTAATTGTGGACTTCAGTTATCGTTTACTACTTAAAGCTACAGTGCCTGTAATTGTGGACTTCAGTTATCGTTTACTACTTAAAGCTACAGTGCCTGTAATTGTGAACTTCAGTTATCGTTTACTACTTAAAGCTACAGTGCCTGTAATTGTGAACTTCAGTTATCGTTTACTAATTAAAGCTACAGTACCTGTAAATTGGACTTCAAGTCAATACCTTTTACTTTTTATAATAAATATTCAAACTATAAGAAATCTGCAGTTGTGTTCCTTCATAACAAATGTTTAGACGTGACAGTCGGTAAGCGAGAAGTTAAGGGATTCCCTGCTCTGCTGTGTTCTATGTTTGGGGAATTGTCCCTGAACATAGACGAACACAACAGAGCAGGGAATCCCTCTAATCTATGTTAAGGGATTCCCCGCTCTAGTGTGCATGTCTGTGTTCAGGGACACTACCCCAAACATAGATTAGAAGAATTCCCTGCTCTGTTGCGTTCGTCTATGTTCGGGGAAATATCCCTGAACATAGAAGAACACAGCAGAGCAGAAAATCACTCTAATTCCCATGACGGCTCGCACTTACCATCCCGCGAGAGAGCTAGTCGTAAGTGCGAGCCGTCGTAAAACAGGTAGGTTGCAAAACGGGGACCACCTGTAAAGTTCAAAGCGAGTGAGGCAGGAAACCTCCCCAGCTTTCTGCTTGACAGCCAGGAGGTGTTAATAAGGGGATTTATAAAAGTGCCGATTTTCTTGACTTAAAACAAGACATGCAGTTAACCCCTAAAGCACTTCAACAAGGTAAAGTGTCCCTTTAAAGTGAAAAATTAAGAAACAGCCATGTATCAAAATTAAGAATGCTACATTACATACTACAGCAGGAAATACAGCAGGGTATAAGGAAATAAAAAGTTTCAAACATATGTTCAGATAAAAATGTTATACTAATCTTCCAAGATATAAAAGTTCTGTGTTGCCTTTTTATAGGTTGCAGAGTTAAAAGCCCTTTATAAAGTCATGGACAAATGCCAAGGTAACAGAGGTCTTTGGCAGAAAGCATAACCATAGACCACTTTTTATTGCCGCTTCAAAGGAGGTCAAGCATTGGCAAGGTCTGTAGTATAAATATTAAATTACAGTTATAAAGTTATAGGGGGAGTATTTGCAAAAAGAAAAAAAAATACATTTACTTCTTTCTGAGGTTAAAAGTGGCTTAAGGACAGTGACATATTTAGCAGCTTAAAGGTACAACAAGCATAATCCATGCGATACTGCATTAAAGTGCACTTTTTTAAGTTTATTGCAGTATCTGAATTCCACTTAACTGCCATTTAAGGACATTTAGCATTTAAAACAACAACAACAAAATGTTACTAAATACAATTAAAAGTGAAGTATAATTCGTGGTAGACCAGAATTCGACCAATAAAACAAACAGTAGTAAAAAGGTTAATTTTGTCTGTACATTTCATAATATTTCAATAGTAAAATATACTTTATAAAAAATAAAAAATAAAAAAAACCTGTGCCTTTGGCTATATTTATCATAATACGCATACTCTTTACTTACAGGTGCTGTGATGACGACATCAGTGGGCATTGCCATCAGAATCCATCCTTCTTACTTCAACATAGTTTGCTCATCTCTATTGAATAGATCTTGGCTGTGGGTTGACTTGCCTTTTTGGCCACAGCCATGCATGCCTGTTGAGTGTTGCTCCTTTTCCACTATATCAAATGGCTATTGTCTGCATATGATTAGCATGTTTTTTTTTCCCTATCAGACATCAGGTGTTTTAACAAGATTCAACATGTTTGAATAATACAGCCACCTAATTAGTTCTAAATCAGGTTAATTGTTCACTGCTAATGGTGTTAAAAGTCCTTGATTGGAGTAAGTAGTGAATCAACAAATGTTGTTGAAAAGTCCAGAACAAGTGTATTAATAACTATTTGATGGGTGGAAAAATTCTCTACATGCCATTGCTCCAGTTTGTGTGAAAACATTCCTCTTGTGTTTCCTGGGGTGGACCCAGTTGGCTCTGGTTGGTCGGATGTATGTGTTTTAGAAAAAACTGAAATCTCCTGCATTTAAAGCCTGGCTGCTCGCAGTGGCTGAGACAATGCAGAAGTTATCATTATTAACTGAACATTAAACTTCAATGAGGCTCTGGTAATTTATTCCATTTTATTCAACCAATCTTAGACTTCAGTTATAAGTTAGTAAGCTCAGGGCTAATGTAGCTATGGTGCTCACAACCAGACACTGAAGTCCAAGGTTGAGTTGTAGTGGTTATAGTGCCCTTTTAACTGGTCAGTGTTTGTAAGAGTACTAGGTAGATATATTAGCTACCAAAACCTACCTCAGTCTCACAAAAGAGGCTTAAGGGAACAATCTTAATATAAAAATGAAAAAAAATTAAAGGGACACTATAGTCACCAGAACAACATTACAGCTTAATGCAGTTGTTCAATTGTCTATACCATGCTCCTGCAGACTTTTTTACATTACAATCTATGGACATGTCCAGGTGCCACTCCTCAGATCGCCACTAGAGGTGCTTCCTGGATCAGTGCAGCACTGACATTCAGTGTCTCCACCCTCTACATGGAGACACTGAACATTCCTCACAGAGATGCATTGATTCAATGTATATCTATGAGGGGATACTGTTTGGCCTAAGCGGCATTTGACACCACCCCTGGAAAGCATTGTGATTGGCTGCAATCAAAACTTCTGATAATGTCAGCCAAGGGGGCAGATCAGGAGCAGAGCCAGCACCTGGAGACAGGTATAAAGGTAAGATTTTACTATAATTAGTGGTGCTAAATGAAGCAGAGGGGCGCGATAGTGTTCTAAACTCTATAGGGTCAGCAATACATGTTTGTGTTCCTGACCCTATAGTGTTCCTTTAAATTAAAAAAGCTTGATTCACACACATGTTTATAACACATAAATAGCATCTCTCTCACAGCATGTAAACCATGTAATGTGTATGAAATGTTAGAATGTCACACTGTACTCCCAATTGAATGTATGGGATATTTTTTGCTAATATCAGGCCATCGACCAGAGGACAGAACATATATAGAGTTTTAGTATATCAATACATTTCACCAGATTTTAGAATAGCCAGGGTTAACATAATTACCTCAAGTAAGGTGAAATTAAAGTAATTCCCAAAGGGAAGCACCTCGTCTTAAATGGTTCAAGCATCAGGGTACCAACCTAAATTAGTCAGGTTCAGATAGACCCACACCAAGTCAGCAAGTCAGACAACCTAGGTCAGAATCAACACAGAGAAACTAAAACAAATGCACTAATAGATATTAGAAACAACAATAGAAAGGGGCTAAAAACTCTATTTTGAGTTCGAAATTTAGCAGTCATAGTACAAAAATTCACTACTGTTCATGCGCAGTACCCAGCTGTGGAGGTTCTAAATATAAGAGCAGTAATTCAACTGCTGTTTCAGATAAGTTCTCAAATGTAACTAAATAGGAAAATAAAATTATTTATGCCTTTAAAAAAAAATCTTCGGGGGGCGGGGCCGGACCGCCTTTCGGAATGGCCGCATGGAAGATCAGCTCCAGTTAACACTATAAAGATTGGTGATCAATCTACCCCACCGATGCCTAAAATCAGCGGCCCTGCGTGCCCAGAGATGCTGGCACTGAAGCTGTGGCAATGCTGCACATTCTGGTCAATCTGAGGACAAACTGGCATCTCGGAGGCTGAGGCCTTTGTGGGGGGTGAGTGTGGTGGACGGGCGCCACTGTGCTATTCTGCCTAGTGGTTATCAGCGAAACCTCCGGAGCTAAGTGGGGCAGGTCCTGTTCCCCCCTCCCCCTTTGGACTGTGGGGGGATCCGGTCCTTGCCTCAAGGACCCACTGCAACGCAGAGAAGCAGTTATTCATCGAAGCAGAGCGGAAACCCTTTCTAAGATAGCAGCAGGGACCAAGATGAACTTTCCTGCAAAATCAACCAATGCTTTGTGGACTTCTGGATCAAATTGGATCAGTGTCTGCAACAGTCTGTCAAGCAAGAGACAACCAAAGACAATGCCCAACCAGCGGCGTACATACCACGGTCTCAGAGGTCACAGCTGCGACCGGGCCCGGCACTTCAGGGGGCCCGGCCGCCCTGCGGACCCCTGCGACCGGGTTCCAAGCCTGCTGCCACATTTTGCATACCCCGGCCCGCGAAGCAAACTGCCGGGGCCGCATATGGAGGGGTACATCGAGTGGCCCATGCTGTCAGGGCCACCCGATTGATATGGATTGTGAGGGGGCCCGGTCTGTGCTGGGCGCTTTAAGAGCGCGACCGGGCCCCCTGTGATTACATCAGAGCTGGGAGGAAGTGATTCCCCGGTTACTCCTCCCAGCATACTGAGAGCCCGCGCGGGAGGAAGAAGGAGGAGGAGGGAGTCAGAGTGGGAAGTATGTATGTGTGTGTATGTATGTTTGTCTCTGTATGTGTATGTGTGTGTGTGTGTGTGTGTCTGTACATATGTGTGTCTGTGTCTCTGTGTGTGTCTGTGTCTCTCTGTGTGTGTGTCTCTGTATGTGTATGTGTGTGTGTCTGTGTCTCTGTATGTATGTGTGTGTGTGTCTCTGTATGTGTGTGTCTGTGTCTCTCTGTGTGTGTCTCTGTATGTATGTGTGTCTGTGTCTCTGTATGTATGTGTGTGTGTCTCTGTATGTGTGTGTGTGTCTCTCTGTATGTGTGTGTGTCTGTGTCTCTGTATGTGTGTGTGTCTACGTCTCTGTATGTGTGTGTGTGTGTGCGTCTCTGTATTTGTGTGTGTCTTTGTCTCTGTGTGTGTGTGTGTCTGTGTCTCTGTATGTATGTATGTGTGTGTGTCTGTGTCTCTGTATGTGTGTCTGGCTGTATGTGTGTCTGTGTCTCTCTTTATGTGTGTGTGTCTCTGTATGTATGTGTGTGTCTCTTTATGTATGTGTGTGTGTCTCTGTACGTGTGTGTGTCTATGTATGCAGTGGCGTACACACAATCCATGGGGCCCCGTATGTATGTGTCTGTGTCTCTGTATGCAGTGGCGTAAACACAATCCATGGGGCCCCTTATGTGTGTGTCTGTGTCTCTGTATGTGTGTCTGTGTGTACATATGTGTGTGTGTGTGTCTGTATGTATGTGTCTATCGAGGGATGTATGTGTGTGTCTGTGTGTATGTTTGTGTGTGTGTGTGTGTGTCTGTATGTATGTATGTGTCAGGGGAGAAGGGGGGGCACGGATCGGGGGAGAGAGGGGAGCACGGATATATTGTCCATGCGTAACAGAATGGAGCAGGTGGTCGATATACTTAAAAGACTCCGTAGGGCAAACGATCCTGCTAACAGTTTGAGGCAGTTGATATTTAGTCCCTGTTCCTCTAGGGACCATTTTCCTCCGGTGGAGGTAGATCCGCAGCATGCACCCCAGCCTAGCATACTTGCATCGGATTCCACTATGATGTCTGGGGTGGTTTCGAAGATCGCTCGGCCGTTCCATGCATTGTAGCCACCACCTGAGTTCTTCTTTGGTGGTGCAGTCGAAAGGAACAGAGTCTGAGTATGAGTGCCCCAAGCGAAGGTATTTGGCCTTCAGTCGTTGAAGTGCTCTGTAATGCAGAGGGCCAGGGAATATGGCTTGGATTGATGCTGAGAGGAGGCCGACAATCCTGGCCAGTTGTCTCAAGGTAAGAACCGGACGTGCTAACTTCCACCTGATTTCCTTTTTTATGGATTTGACTTTGGCTGTTGGGAGTAGGAGTGCTCTGTTCACAGCATCTATGTTGAATCCTAGGAATTCTATTGATTGAGAGGGTTTGGTGACCGACTTCTCCCAGTTGATTAGAAAACCCAGGTTTTCTAGTAGAGTCCTCGTCCAGGAAAAATGTTCATGGAGCAGATGAGGGTCCTGCGCCATTATGAGGATATCGTCCAAGTATATAATGAGTCGAACTCCTCTGCTGCGTAGGAGGGCGACCACTGGTTTCATGAGCTTTGTGAAGCACCATATGCCAACGAGAGGCCGAACGGTAGGCATTTGAATCGCCATATGGTCTCTTTCCATTGGAATTGTAGGAACTTTTGGCAGTCTTCAGCCATTGGAACCGTAAGGTTCGCGTCCTTCAAGTCGAGCTTGACCATCCAGTCCCCTGTAAGCAGGAGATCTCGTGTATACCTTCCATCTTGAAGTAATGGTATGTGACAAACATGTTTGGGGTCGTAGGCTGATGACTGGATGAACGCCTCCGCCTTTTCTGGGAACCAGGAAGAGGTTACTTAAGAAACCTGATGTGAGAGGGTGAACTGCGGAAATTGCACCTTTGGAGGCTGAACTTCTTGCGATATCAGATATATATATAGTGGGGAACACTACGCGGTTGGGGGGGCTGCATTTGAACAGGGTAGCGTACAAAATCTATAGAGTGACCCTCGACAGTGTGAAGGATCCAGGCATCTGCAGTGAGCATGCGCCATGCATTGACAAAGTGACACAGTCTGCCCCCCACCATAGTTAATGAGGCCAGATGCAGAGGCATTGAACTTACCATAAGGTCGTCGGCCATAGGAAGAACCTCTGGGTCCCCGAGACTGCCATGGTCTGCCCCAGACTGGGAAGAACGGTGTGGTAGTTCTGGACTCAGGTGTTGTAAGCCTGGACTGTATGGGGTCTGGATAGCCCCGGTATGAACCCCGGGGTGAGCGGCCGGGCAGACGGCCCCGATATCTGCCGGCCCCGCTAAAAACTCTCTGGTGGAACACTCGTTTCATGCTGGCTTGAGCTTTATCAAGTGCTGTAAAGGTGCCCTAGGACATCCAATTCCGCCAGGCAAAATCCAGGCCCTTCTTTGCCTTCCAACCTGATTTCCCCAAGAATTGGGTGATCTTTGGGTCTACGTCAGAGGTGGCGCATGCCATATCAGGAATAGTGGCGCGTGGGAATTCTGCCCGGAGTTTGCTTCGTGCCACCGTCTGTTCCCGTTCCTGTCAAGGAGCTGTGTTCTGAAAAATAAATGTTGGGATCATAAGAGTCTTCCTCATCGGACTCGCTCTGTGCCTCCTCTTGCTCCGACTCAGATTCGGAGGATTCAATGAGGGCTTAAGCCCTTTTCCAGTTCCTCACCGATTTTGCCCAGTGGGGGGCTCTTAGTTGTGGTGCAACCACATGATCTGTGACAGGACGTACCCTGTCCGTCTGTAATGTTTTGGAGGCATCCTCGTCCAGGTGGCGAGACTTTTTTGAGGCTTTACGCCCACTAGGGGTCACCGGTTTATTCTCTGGGGGTTAGTAGTGGGAGTTGGTGGCAGCTGAGTGGATTTCAGTGCATTGGTAATTGAATTGGAGATATTGTCCGACATGGCCCCCATAGCGGTAAATATGGCCTGTGTCACGGACTTCGTCATAGCAGCGTCCAGGAGGGAATGTAACTCTTCAGAGTCCATTTGCTCCTGTGACACTACAGTAACCGTAGGTGTTTTGGACTCTGGAACGGGATTAGGGGTTATGGTGGCACTGGTGGCTGAGCCAGAAATGTCCATCATTTTATCTGATTGCATGGCCAGAATAAGTGGGATTAAAATGACAGGCAGAAAAAAATATCCTCAAGTTGGGCACTACTAGCTGTAGTAGGGAGCTTAACAGTATTAGCAGGCTGATAGACAATGTAAGAAAAGATCTAACAGGCACCAATCTATGTATCAAACTAGGCACAAATAACTCAATAAAGCAAGCTCACCGAGTGTTCCCTCAGGAATAAGGTCCTGGGGAGCACCGGTAGCTTGCCTAGTAACACAGTCTTATTCCCGCCCCCAGGCGAGCGTTATTGACCCTGCTAGAAAAAGCGTGGCAAAACCGCCAATCGCAATATGGCCGCTGCGATGCGCACTCACACTGGAGCCGCAATCCGCCAGGGACCACGGAAAAGAACGGTACCCGGCATGAGAGGGAAGCCTCAGGTGTGAGGCAATCAAATAATGCAGGGAAGAAGAACGGTCGGAAAATAAACAAACCAACCTGACAGAGGGGGGGAGAGGAGGGGAGGGAGAGAAATACAAAGGCAGAAACAGTTTGAAACACAAATAAGGTAAACAAGGATAAATATAAAATAAAATGAAATAACAATGAAATAAAATGGATCAACTAAAAGGTAACCTGGCAATAAAGGGTAATTAACCCAAACAGAGAAAAATACACATACAATTTCCCAAACTGTGACAGAGAAGAAAATGTGTACTTAGCTGAGGAGGCAGCAGCAAAAGAAAGAGGAGTGGCATAAGGTCACATGAGACATTATTATGCAAGGAACACTCTCATTGGTTAATATGTGGTTAACACTTTGGGGTAAATTATGTTATTTAAATTTTTGTTGCATATCTACAATATCTTCTCTTTTGCTGCCGAGGAATAAAGAAAGAGAATAAGCATAATAGGAGCCTCCGTGTTAATTAAATTAGAGATTATTCTAGCTTTAGTAACCGAATAATCAAAATTTTATTAACGACAGGAGGCGAATATTTGTTCTTTCTGCTTATCTTTCTTTACTGAAACCTCCCAGCAGCAAAGAAACAGTTAACAGTAGTGAGAAAAAAACATTAACCAATCAGAGTGTACAGTCATGGCATATAGTGTCATCAAGCTCCTCCCAATCCCTCAGTCTTGCTGTAGCCGATTATGGTAGATATCAACCGTGTAAACCGTAGAACCATGTAAACAGGAAACCAACTTGCAGATTCCGTGTTGTAGTCAACCATGCAAACTGAGGGTCGGGTTGTCGACTCCCTTATGTAGTGACAGCCTTAGGTCTTCACACTAGAAGGAAACAGAGAGATTTCCATGAGAGTATAGGTTCTCTTACTAGAGGTACAAGGTTATGAAACACATATGGTGAGTAGTCATTCTCAGTAGTGGACATCAAGTATAAATGGTGATATGTTGTATGTTTATTCAGAAATACTAATTATAAACCTATGGCAGATGATGTGAAATGACACGTTGGAAAAGAGAAGCGTTAACTAACCTAATAACCTTCCTCCAAGGGTGGGAGAAATAACAGGGAGGGAAAATATTTGCCTCCTGTCGTTAATAAAATTTAGATTATTCGGTTACTAAAGCTAGAATGAGCTCTAATTTTATGGCAAGACAGGAGGCTTCATATTTACTGTTTTAACGCTCTTATATAATAGCGGACACAGCATGTGTCATAGGTTTAAAATAAAAGGTACGAAAGGTCGATTCTCTGGACCAATCTGGACCAACCTGCAGACGATAGCACAAAAGGCTTGAGGATGCGGCTGCTCCTCTGACTGAATGTGCTTCAAAGGCGGGGTCGATCCCTGCTTGTGCGAGTATCCACCTGATCCATCGTGCAATGGTGGGAGTGGAGACCGGCTTGTGCGGTCTGATGTAGGAATCCAGAAGGGGTCCCGTAGAGGGACGTAGAGTAGCGTTGGTATCTAAGTAGTGTCTGACACAACGCGCCACGCAGAGCCAGAGTCTGTCCGGAAAGTAAGGGTAGAAGATTGAAGAGGAATTAGTCTTCGTACGTCTGGTGATATGGAACCTAACTCCCTCAGGCGTGAAGACTTTGGCATGATAGTGAAACGCTCGAATATCCGATACCCTACGGAAGGATACCAAAGAAAGGAGTAGTGCCATTTTAGCCGAAAGTTGGCGTAGTGTCAAGGTCTCGTTAGAAGGCCAAATACTCTAAACAGGAAAAAACCTGGTTTTCATCCCAGAAGTTGGAGTATCTAGGTTTACGGGGTCTGGCTAAGCGAATTCCCCGTAAAAGTCGGCAAACCGAAGGGTGTTTCCCTACTGATAAGTTGTCAATAGGCCCTCCACAAAGGTGTTACTATGACTATTGTCACTGCTAGAGCTTTGACTCGATAGAGGGTGCGTTGGATCATGGAAAATGGTGGGAACGCGTAGGCTTCCGTCTGTGGCCAAGGATGTAGAGATGCATCGACCGCCACTGACAGGGCATCTTGGAGCCAGGTGAAAAAGTCCTCAAAGAGGTCCAGCGTAACTGGCCCGCAAAGACAGTGGATCTGATGAAACAGGACTGGGTCCAGCTGTCAGTCGCTGACGTCCCTCCAATGTTGGGAGAACCAATCTGCGACAAGATTGTCCGTGCCCGGCAGGTATTCTGCTTGTATGGAGAGATTTCTCTCGAGGCAGTATTGGTAAAGGTCCTTCGTGAGGTCAGATCCTCCCAATCGATTTACATAACGCACTGCAGAGACAATGTCCATGCGTAGGACCAGTGAACAATTGAAGAAATCTTTTGCAAAGCTGTGGATTTCAAAAGATCCTATGATTAATTCCAGGCAGTTGATATGGAGAGCCCGTTACCCGGTGGAATTTCCCGAGCACGTTGCGCCCCACCCGAGAAGGCTGGCAATGGACTCCAGAACGAAGTCTGGTTGCGAGCCGAATATGGCATTGCCATTCCAGGCCTCCATGTTGTGTAGCCACCAGTGGAGTTCTATATGGACTTGTCCATCAGAGAAATCAACTGGTCGTAGGAGGTTGACTGGTGTAAGTAGAATGTCTTGAGATGTTGTATGGCCCGATAGTGTAAGGGTCTCAGATAGATGGCCTGGATAGGGGCTGAAAGGAGACCTATCGTATGTGCCAAGTCGCGTAAGCGAATCTCTTGGGCTAAGAATAACTTTAGAATGTCTCTCTTTATGGATTTGTTTTTTGTGGGGGGTAATTGCAAAATTGCCTGTATCGAATCTATTAAAAAAATGAGAAATTGAACCATCTGGGAAGGCTCTAGTTCCGTCTAGTATGACAAACCCTAGGTTTTGTAATAGGGAGGCTGTCATGTCGGTGTGTTGTCCCTGTAGGTCTGGAGACTGGGCCATATTCAGGATATCATCCAAAAAAATGATGGAACGAATCCCGTGTGAACGAAGTAGAGCCATCACTGGCTGAGCAAAGACCGAAAGGGATGCATGTGAACTGCCAAAATCTCCTCTTGCCAGAGGAACTGAAGGAACGCGCGATGGGTGCGAGCAATGGGAACTGTGAGATAGGCATATCTGAGGTCAAATCTGGAGAACCAGTCTTCCTGAGAAGATGGATACCCTCCATCTTGAAGTGGCGATATGTGATCTGTTCATTCACATCTTTTAGATTGATGATCGGACGAAGATCTCCGGTCTTCTTGCGAACCAAGAAGATGTTGCTGAGAAAGGTTTGTGGGAATGGTGATTTTTCGATCGCACCCTTTTCTACTAGTTTGTGTAATTCAGTTTGTAGTGTGAGGTCGTCTGTCATAGACATGCATAGTGGTGTAGGTGGTGTGTTTTGGAAAGGGGTGGAGATGAAGTCTATCTTGAAACCCTGACTGTGTTTAGGATCCATAGATCCTGTGAAAGTAGTGTGCGTATACACAAAATAAATATATATGTGGGGTTACCACTAAATTACCAGTGAAGTAATTTAATAGATAATATGAAGAAATTGTGGGGTTCAACCACAGTAAGTGTAAATACACTGTAAGGTACTTGAATGCACAGAATAAGGTGGGGGTCACCCACAATATTATTATACTCAATAGAGTGGTATAAGGTGGGGGTCACCCACAATAATACACAGAGTTAATCAATAAGTGGGGGTCACCCACAAAAGCTCTCCTTTATTATACAAAAAAATGCAAGCAGAAGTATTGAAGTGTTAATTGATATCTGTTGGTAAGAAAAAAATGAAAATCTTTAGCAAATGGTGAGGGGAAAATATCCCTTTAATTGGAATAAAGCACTAAATTTGTGCTTAGGAAAAAAATGAACCACTTACCTTTAAAACTGGTTGGGGAGCAGATTCCAACCGTTGCGCCGAAGTTCCGAAAGGGCGGGAAATTCGTAATAAAATGGCCGCCGTCACTCTGGGGGGCGGAGAGGAGCACGTCATAGGAGACGCGAGAAAGGGTGGGAAACTGCTTGCCGGCGAGACGTGAAAGGGCTGCTACCTAAAATAGCCGCAGACTCTTGGGAAATAGAGTCCGCAGCTGAGGAGCAAGTGGGTCGCGGTCTCTGTATAAACAGATAGCCGCGATCAAGATTACCCGAAAGGGATCCCCTGATGTGAGGGGAGAAACACAGAGCCTAATAGGACCGTCAAATTACAGGGGAAGTGGATAAAAATAGTGACAAAATCATTTAGGTAGAAATTAAGGTGAATTATAAAGAGTTGTAAAATAAAGTAAATCACAACAAAATGTGAAAACTAGCTATATATACAGTTTAATATACACATTAATAAACATTTGTCAAATTAATGTAATTGGAATAGACTCACCTGGGAGGCAAGCAGCAAAGAAAGAGGAATTGGGAGGAGCTTCCATGACTGTACACTCTGATTGGTTAATGTTTTTTTCTCACTGCTATTAACTGTTTCTTTGCTGCTGGGAGGTTTCAGCAAAGAAAGATAAGCAGAAAGAACAAATATGAAGCCTCCTGTCTTGCCATAAAATCATGTTTTATGCAGCACATAGCCATACACCCTGGCTACATACTGCTCTACTCAAGTGGTATAGCTAAACACAAAGTGGAGCTCTTTTTCTAAATTAGCGATTACGATACTCCCAAAGAAAACGATGTATGTGTGTGTGTGTGTGTGTGTGTGTGTAAAAAAACAAACAATAAAAGCACATAAAGCATGAAGGTTTGAGATAGCTTTGGAATTGTTGTATAATGTATACATGTAGTCTTGTAGTGTATCAAAAGAAACCCTAAATGCCTTTTTAAAAATAATAAACAATGTATATGGATAAATGTATAAAGACAAATTATGTGGACAACATATACACAGTAAAAATTCCAAATCTACTTCAGTCGTTACTGGCAAGAAATGCCGAAGAAAACTAATAAGGACTAAAATATCTGCAGATGTGACGTTTTCTCGTTTTGTTCCACAGTTGTATAGCTCTTTACATGATGACTACTTGACCTGCATCCTTGTTGTAACAAAGAATTTAAATAGAAGTGGGCCTTAAAGGGAAACTTTAGTACCAGGAAAACAAACTCGTTTTGTTGGCACTATAGCTTCCCCCTCTGTCAAGGCCCTCCATCCTGTGGTGCACAAGGGGCTAAAAACGCGTTCGCATTAGGATTTCCTTATAGGAAAGCATTATTCAATGCTTTCCTATGGGGTTTCTGGTGACGCTGGAAGCCCTCATGCATAGCGAGAGGACGTCCAGCATCATTTAGACAACCAAACATCGCCTATGCACCTGGAAGTCCCTCTAGTGACTGTCTGGTAGACAGCCATCAGAGGAGGAGTTAACCCTAGCAGGTAATTATTGCAGTTTATAAAAATTGTGATGGGAGTTTGCATCAAGACAACTTTAAAGAGCTGAAGTGGTCCGGGTGCCTACAGTGTCCCTTTAAGTTATGTGCGTAATCTTTTGTAAGACAACTACCAAAAAGTGTTTATTCACTCCTGTACCTGGTAATCTTTCCACATGCAGTTCTCCCTATCCAAACTTCTACCTCAATAAAATGCTTGATTTATTGCTGAAATTCACTACATAAGCTGTGACAGATAATCTTGTGTTTTCATACTGCATGTGACCAGGGCCGCCACCAGAAATGTTGGGGCCCCTAACTCAGCTCAGGGTCTGGGCCCCCTGGTTCCCGCCTCCAAATACCGCCCACAGGAATACACACACAGACACAAACACACACACTGATACAAAAGGACACAGATACATACTAACACACACACGCATACAGGCATACATACTGACACACACATACTGAGACATACACACATATAGAGACACAGGCATACATAGTGACAGACAGACACATACTAACATACATACAGACACACATGCATGAGGACATAAAGACACATACATACATACACACTGACATACTGACAGACATACAGACATACATTGATACTGGCATACATACATACATACATACATACATACATACATACATACAGACATATATACATACATACTGACATGCATATATACATTCAGACTGACATACATGCATATATACAGACATACTGACAGACATACACACAGACATACGCTCATAATGATATGCAGACATACATTCATACTGACATACATATATACATACATAATGACAAACAGACATACATTGATACTGGCATACATACATACATTCATATATACATACATACATACAGACATACATACTGACAGACATACAGACATGCATTGATACTGGCATACATACATACAGACAGACAGACATACAGACATACAGACATATATACATACATACTGACATACATATATACATACATACTGACAGACATACAGACATATATATATGCATACATACTGACAGACATACAGACATATATACATACAGACAGACATACAGTTGCAAGAAAAAGTATGTGAACCCTTTGGAATGATATGGATTTCTGCACAAATTGGTCATAAAATGTGATCTGATCATCATCTAAGTCACAACAATAGACAATCACAGTCTGCCTAAACTAATAACACACAAAGAATAAAATGTTGCCATGTTTTTATTGAACACACCATGTAAACATTCACAGGGCAGGTGGGAAAAGTATGTGAGCCCCTAGACTAATGACATCTCCAAGAGATAATTAGAGTGAGATGTCAGCCAACTGGAGTCCAATCAATGAGATGAGATTGGAGGTGTTGGTTACAGCTGCCCTGCCCTATAAAAAACACACACCAGTTCTGGGTTTGCTTTTCACAAGAAGCATTGCCTGATGTGAATGATGCCTCGCACAAAAGAGCTCTCAGAAGACCTGCGATTAAGAATTGTTGACTTGCATAAAGCTGGAAAGGGTTATAAAAGTATCTCCAAAAGCCTTGCTGTTCATCAGTCCACAGTAAGACAAATTGTCTATAAATGGAGAAAGTTCAGCACTGCTGCTACTCTCGCTAGGAGTGGCCGTCCTGTAAAGATGACTGCAAGAGCTCAGCGCAGACTGCTCAATGAGGTGAAGAAGAATCCTAGAGTGTCAGCTAAAGACTTACTAAAGTCACTGGCAAATGCTAACATCTCTGTTAGCAAATCTACAATATGTAAACCACTAAACAAGAATGGATTTCATGGGAGGATACCACAGAGGTAGCCACTGCTGTCCAAACAAAACATTGCTGCACATTTACAGTTTGCACAAGAGCACCTGGATGTTCCACAGCAGTACTGGCAAAATATTCTGTGGACAGATGAAACCAAAGTTGAGTTGTTTGTAAGAAACACACAACACTATGTGTGGCGAAAAAGAGGCACAGCACACCAACATCAAAACCTCATCCCAACTGTGAAGTATGGTGGTGGGGTCATCATGATTTGGGGCTGCTTTGCTGCATCAGGGCCTGGACGGATTTCTATCATCGAAGGAAAAATGAATTCCCAAGTTTATCAAGACTTTTTGCAGGAGAACTTAAGGCCATCTGTCTACCAGCTGAAGCTCAACAGAAGATGGGTGTTGCAAAAGGACAATGACACAAAGCATAGAAGTAAATCAACAACAGAATGGCTTAAACAGAAGAAAATATGCCTTCTGAAGTGGCCCAGTCAGAGTCCTGACCTCAACCCGATTGAGATGCTGTGGCATGACTTCAAGAAAGCGATTCACACCAGACATCCCAAGAATATTGCTGAACTGAAACAGTTCTGTAAAGAGGAATGGTCAAGAATTACTCCTGACTGTTGTGCACGTCTGATCTGCAACTACAGGAAACGTTAGGTTGAAGTTATTGCTGCCAAAGGAGGTTCAACCAGTTATTAAATCCAGGGGTTCAGATACTTTTTCCACCTGCACTGTGAATGTTTACATGGTGTGTTCAATAAAAACATGGCAACATTTCATTCTTTGTGTGTTATTTAAGCATACTGTGATTGTCTATTGTTGTGACTTAGATGATGATCAGATCACATTTTATGACCAATTTGTGCAGAAATCCATATTTCACATACTTTTTCTTGCAACTGTACATGCATACATACAGACATACATGCATACATACATACATACATACATACAGACAGACATACATGCATACATACATACATAGACATACATACAGACAGACATGCATAGACATACAGACACACACACAGCTCATTTTCCAGCCACCCTCCTGTTTCTTACTTTTTCGTTGCAGGAGGGTGGCTGGAGCTGATGGGAGTCAGCGCAGCTCTCCCTCACTGCCAGGCACGCGCTCCTCCTGCGCGTAGTGAGCTGGGAGGAAGTGACCACTTCCTCCAGGCAGCACTTGCTGCGGCTGCTTTTTTATTTTTTTAAAGGGGCTCGGTCGCGCTATACCACGGCCACAGCACTGACCGGGCCCCTGAAGATATAGGGCTATAGGGCCCATCGGAATTGTTTTAATTCCGCCGATATATAGGGCCCATCAGAATTGTTTTAATTCCGCCGCTACACGTGGGGCCCAGACGGCCGGGCCCCCAAGGGCCGCCGGGCCCGTGACAACAGTTATGGTTGTCACCCCCTGATGGCGGCCCTGCATGTGACATAATGTTAATTCAAATTTCCAGAATTGATGGCCAAGTCTTTACTCAGATAATACTGAAACTCTGTTCACCTATGAGTATCTGTAGCACACATCACTGGAAAAAAGGGCTGTAGGTTGGCAGCTGAACATGCTGCTCAGGATAATGTGGGAGTCCACCAGAGGAGAAACTATAAACCATGCAAGATAAAAAGGTTATATGTTCAAGTGTGAAAGTAAACGGTAATTTCTCAGGAATTTATACCTTTTAATATTAAAAAAATCAGCTACAGATTGTAGTAATTTGAAAAGCCTATCCAAATTAATAAACCCCTTGTAACAGATCCACTATACTCCTGGTGAGTATATCCGTGTAAAATCTCCCGACATCCAAGCATAGAAGAAGTTGTAGTGATTATAACTCCCAATCCCCCAAACATGAGCCAATAGTTCATGAAGGGGTAAAGTATTCTGTTTAATGGAAGCCACAGCTGGCCTTTTATGCAAGTCCCCAAGCAAGGTATTCTCTTGAGAAAGGGAGGTTCTCCCGAAAGCTTGTCATTAAAAAATTCTGTTAGTCCAATAAAAAAGGTATTACAAGATACGAATTTTATCCGTTTTTTACATCTACATCACTGGACTAATACGGCTACAATCTCTCTCTCTCTCTCTCTACATATATATATATATATATATATATATATATATATATATATATATATATATATATATAATCCAAGAGTGCCAGCAAGTTCTTCTATTTTTGTTGTCTAATAGTTTGGCTAGGAGGTAGGAGTGCAAAGGCTAGGATTATTTTATATTGTATATAAATATAGATATATATATATATATATATATATATATAGATAAATTTGAAAAGGATAGCACTCTCAGGACTCCAATGTAAAATTTAACTTTTAATTATTAAAGTAAAAAATTGACGTTTCAGTCTGCTATTCACAGACTTTCATCAGGACTAATACATACACAGCCAAATACACACATATATACAGATATGAGAACAATTAACTTACCCACCACCGGAATAAACTCCTACTCTCTGTCTGCCCGGTCCGAAAAACGCGCGGGTTCCGCCGTCAGTCACGTGTGCGTGCGTAACGTCATCACGTGGCGTCGGCGTCATTACCGCGTCACGTGATCGGCCGGAATGAAGCTTGATGAGGAGAATGTTGCTATGCGACCAAAGCGTCCATAGCAACTAAAACCACATAAAATAAAAGTAAACACAGCTCAAGGGACATCTATATAATGTATACAATGGGTATAACCCAAAAAAAAGAAGAATATGCCCAGTCTAATGCACTATCAAAATATAATACATATATAGCCATTGATGGAATATAGAAAAATGCAGAGGCAGAGCAGGCATATAAATCAATCTGACAGAGAAGCAGAACAGGCATATAAATCAAAACAAAATATATATATTTGTGTTAGGTGCTTATGATAGTACAGTGTGAAATAGTCGGTTGTGGTGTGCCGGAACCGACGATGAGGTAGGCCTGAGAAAGAAGAGGGCATACCCAGGAAAAGAAAGATAGAAAGAAATAAATGTTAAAATGTGGTGTGGTGGGGGCATGGCCTGACCGTTCAAGGCGATGGACGTGTGAACGATCAGCTCCGTGAGAGATCCCTGTAATACAGCGATTATTCTAGCGTATATTGAGAAACTAAACCCAACAAACGAATCTATATCTACATCGGACATTATGGCACAACGTATGTCCAAAAAAAACAAACCTAGAGAGGCACCCTCACTGCAAATCTCGGCTATGACTTTGCCGCCACGCCGTGCGCAAGATGGCGCCAAGAGGCCTACATCCCCGGCCTCGAGCTCTGAACGGAGCGACATCACTTCTATTTCACGCAGGGAAATACCGGCCACAGAATCTGCGATACAGAGAATGTTGGACAGCCTCCAAACATCGCTGAGAGCCGACTTTGCAATAATAGCCAAGGAAATTAGGGATGATGTCAAGGCGCTAGGTGAGCGAATGGACTACATAGAAAATAAAACAGAAGAAATCATATCCGCACACAATAATGTGGTGACCGCATACGACAGCATGGAAGCCAAAATAAATTCCATCTTCACTAAACTAGCTGACCATGAAGATAGGGACAGGCGGAACAATGTACGCATCCGTGGCATACCGGATGGTGTAGGCCCTAACGACCTGGGTGACTATGTACGTCGACTTTTCCACCTGTTGGCACCGGAGCTCCCAATCACCGCATTACTACTTGATAGAACACACAGATTACCCCGGCCAAAGCACCTTCCACAGTCCGCCCCGAGGGATACCATCACGCGGATGCACTACTACTCTACCAAGGAAATTATAATGGCGGCTGCCAGAAAAAACCCTACCTTGCCGGAGGAATATAATAAAATCCAGATTTATACAGATCTTTCTGCACATACACTGAGTGCAAGAAGAAGCTTTGCCCAGATAACCAGCGCATTAAGAGCAGCAACTATACCCTACAAATGGGGCTTCCCAGCACGCCTTATCATCAGGAGAAATGGCGTCGAGAGGCACATCACTGAACCAGAAGATGGGAAACGCGCCCTGGCGGAGTGGAACATACCGATAGCTGAAGTTGAGGAGCACAACCCTTCATCATCCAATGTACGCACGGCTACCGCTGCAGCAACATCACCGTTGAAAGTACCGCATGCCTGGGAATCACAAGCAAAGATTAAATGACTCTCTCCGAAATCGCTTTACGGGACTTTGTATAACGACGATACCGGCACTCCACCACGACACGAGGGTGACTAGTACCGGTAACAAGCACCTTGACAAATGTTAACTTTTTTCTTGCTTTCTTTCATCTCTATGTTTATACCTGCTTCGACCTGCTCTTTCTGTATTTAGCAGGTGGGATATACACTGTTATATGTAAAAACATTGAGCTGGGATCGGTCTGGGTGCACCTACCAAAGCTACACGACACTGTACCGACCTCTTCCCCTACACCTAAGGGTTTCTGCTGTTGTGCAATGTCCCTATAGACAGCAAGAAGCAGACCATAATCTGCATAGGCTGCTTGCTTAACATCAGGGGGGCTAACACAAACTTAGAATTGACCGAGCTTAACATCTCTGCCTCCTGCCCACAGCAGCAACCCACACAAATAAACCCACTGCCACCGGATACCCACTCATGTCCCAAACTAATTCATGTGAACATAATGATTTGATCTGCAAGGTTTTTGCCACTACTACACGCACTCTGGTGCGCCTTTTGCAACTTAGGCTACTTTACGCCCTCCCATAGAGGAAGGTATATGACGCACAAAGATAATATAGAAACTCCCGCGAACATATCAGATACTACAGGCAACGGAGGCATACACCAGAGAGGCGATCTGGAAAATAAAATAAAATAAAAAATAAAAAAAGGAAAGGAAAAAAAAAGGGAAAGGTACATTGTATAATATGATACGTTAAGACAACAGGGTTCCGAATTCATACTAGCGATTCTTTATGTGTTTCAAGCCAGCTGCCTGAATATTAGAGTATCTAGGCTTAACCATGTAAAGTAGACGGAACTTTCTAAAAAGGGTCAATGTACAAGAAATGACTTTCTCGATGCATCATATTACGCACCCCTAACTAGGATACGGGACATGCGGTGTCCTCTTGGCCTACGAAAGTGAAATCTCTCCCCTGCACTAATGGGTTCTCTCAACCCCCATGTAAGGGCTTCAGTGCCCAACACAATAGGAAAATCAGGCTCCACTCAGTGGACCTTCATTTTGTATATAGTTGGTTAAATCCCCTTTCGTTGTTTTCCCCCCCCACACCCCCCTCCTCTTCCAAGGTGAATACATCCTACCACACTACAGTGACCGTCATGACATGTTTTGGCTTACTGACAGCAAAGGCCTATAGCTTGCAGAGTTGCCAGAGTGAGCTTCGGTTGCTGCATCCGGAGTTACATGGACCTAATACTATAGCATACCCTAACCTTCATTTCCCAGGTACCTTTGCAATATATGGCCGGATACATATAGCAACCCTCTATTGGATACCTAATGACTCTTAACCTGCTTTCAATAAATGCCAGAGGGCTCAACTCACCACATAAGCGCCGATTGGCACTATTAGAAGCTAAAAAACAATGCACTCACATAGCATTCTACCAAGAAACACATTTCCAAACACTTAAAACGCCCAAATTTTACTCTAGACATTTTCCGATAGGTTACCATTGCACTTATAAAAAAAAAGAAAAGAGGTGTGTCTATCCTGATCAGTAAAGATGTGTCTTTTCAACTGATAAAAAAAGTCAGTGATAGGAAAGGTCGATACCTCTTGCTACAATGTATAATCAATAACGCGCAATATACTTTAGTTAACATTTATGGCCCACACAATAATCACCATGTTTTCCTGGACAACATCTTCGCCCTGTCAACTGCTCACAAATTTGGAACAGTTCTAATGGGGGGGGATACGAACTTCATTCTGGATCAAAATTTAGACACGACCTCCACCTCCAAGATCTCACTTAAAACTACAAAACAAAGGTCCCATTCCATCTCCCGTCTTGAAAACTCTTTACAAACACATGGCTATATCGATATATGGAGAGCCTTACATCCCTTACATAAAGATTACACACACCAATCCCTAGTTCATGGCACGTATTCCAGGATTGATCGCTTCCTCATACCATCCTCACTAGCATCACAAATAGCCAAAACTGACATAGGCACCATCACATGGACTGATCACGCTCCTATCACACTGGAAATCACAACGCAACACCCCACGACTGGGAACCGTACCTGGAGGCTGAATGACGCTCTCCTGGCCGACCACAACCTGGTGGCACAAATCTCAATGGACTTAAACACATACTTTAACTTGAACGATACAGGCGAGGTAGGAATTGAGACCTTGTGGCAAGCTCACAAAGCGGTCTTACGAGGCCAATTTATTAAACATGCTAGCCACCTTAAAAAACAACGGACCAAGGCTTATGTTGACACACACAAAGCACTAGCCACTCTTACTAAAACGAACAAGCAAGCCCCTTCACTTGACATCACGAACCAAATACGAGTCCTACAATCGAAACTGAAAGAAATGGAAATGGCCAAAACAACGTATTTACTGTCAAAATCGAAACACAAATTCTTTAGAGACGGGAATAGAGCAGGGAAAACATTAGCAGCACAACTTAAAGCTAAATCGCTATCTTCTAAAATCGCATTCCTCACCACGGGACAAGGGGACAAAATTACCGACCCACAAGCAATTGTGGAAGAATTTAACCGCTACTATAGCGGCCTATATAACTTAGCGAACTCACCCGACTGCCCCGCTCCCACACAAACCGACATAGATAATTATCTGAACGACATCCACTTTCCCGCACTCACCTTAGAAGAAAAGCAAGCACTACTCCAGCCCTTTACGGACCAGGAAATATCGCATACCCTCAAACAACTGCCAAAACATAAATCTCCCGGCCCCGACGGGTTTACCAACATGTATTACTACACCTTTCACGATATCTTAGTACCACACTTGACAAAAATGTATAATCACTGCTTTCAATCAGGGACCATGCCTAAAGCTATGTTGCAAGCCTACATTTCGACCTTACCCAAACCGGGGAAATCTCCAACCCAATGCTCTAACTTTCGACCAATATCGTTATTAAATTGCGACACAAAAATCTACGCCAAATTGATAGCGAATAGGATTAACCCCATTTTGACACGAATAATTCACAATGATCAGGCAGGCTTCGTCAGAGGCAGGCAAGGCACTGACAACACCAGGAAAATTCTCAACATATTATCCCACATTACCACGGCCAAATCGGAGAGCCTATTGTTAGCTTTGGACGCGGAAAAAGCATTTGATAGGCTTAATTGGAAGTATATGATATCAGTCCTTCTCAAATATGGCTTTCCGCAAGAGATAACTAGAGGTATTATGGCACTATATAGCGAACCGCAAGCTCAAGTATCCAACTCTGGATTCACTTCCCGACCGTTTGCTCTGTCAAATGGCACAAGGCAGGGTTGTCCACTGTCTCCCCTCCTGTTCATCCTAGCGTTAGAACCCCTAGCACTGAAAATCCGAAATGACCCTCTTGTCTCAGGGATAACCATTGGGAGCTCACATTTCAAGCTCTCAATGTTTGCCGATGACATTCTTATTACCATCAGCAACCCAGAAACCTCTATCCCACGCCTTCTGCACCTCCTAAAGGTATACGGCGAGATATCCTATTATAAGCTGAATCAAAATAAAACACAAGCTTTGCCACTCCACATACCTGCAACAACAGTTGAAAAGTTACGCCAGTCATACCGTTTCGACTGGAGACAGAAATATATCACTTATCTTGGGGTGAAACTCGCACTACATTCCCACACTACTATATCCTTGAATTACGGACCATTACCACAAATATGCACTTCATTCTTCCAATCCTGGAAACACGTCCACCTATCTTGGTTAGGACGTATCAATGTAATAAAAATGATCTTATTACCAAAAATTATCTATATCTTTCGCATGCTACCGCTTCAAGTAAAGCCACGTACTCTAAAAACCCTCCAGTCCATATTATCTAGTTATATTTGGAACAAGAAAAAACCACGCCTACCCGTGGCTTTGCTCCAACAGATCCCATCTGAGGGAGGACTAGGGGCACCTAAAATATCAGCTTATTACGAAGCCGCTATACTGGAATCAGCTATCCGCATTCATGCCAATAGGCACACATTCCAATGGGCGGATATGGAATCAGACAAATCCAAACCGCACTCATTACTGCACATCATGTGGTCCCCTAGGACACACCGTCCCCCAAAACTGTCGCTATACCCGACCTCAGAATTAACGCTGAAATACTGGGATAAACTATTACTTTCTGCAGCAGAAAAAGGGAAATATTGCATTGAGGCCCCTATCGAGGCACTACTGCACCTAACGCCATGGTTGTCGTTGAAACCCTGGGCATCATATGGCATTAGATACATTAAAGATCTTTGTTCAGCAAGGTCTATCAAACCGTTCCCTGACTTGCAGGAACAATTTAACCTCCCGAACTCCCTCATATTCCAATACCTCCAATTGAAAAGTATCATAGCATCCCAAGTTTCCAGGCATCACTCGTTATTACCTCAAAGAGTAAACGGCACACTCGCGGTTCTGTCTCGCTGTCATAACGCACCACTTAAACCCAAATCCCTTTCATTGTGTTATAAGACTATTCTAGATTATCATACCCCCCATTCCTTCAGCTTCATACAACAATGGGAAAAAGAAGGAATCCCTACCTTATCGAACGAAACATGGCTTCTAGCTATAAATGCACTAAAAGGCCTTACGTCTTGTTACTCCCACGTAGAAGCACATAAAAAAGTTATTTACAGATGGTATCTTACCCCCCAAAGGCTCCATCAAATCTACCCTAGCACAAATCCCACTTGCTGGCGATGCCTGTCTACTACAGGCACTATGTTACATATTTGGTGGGAATGTCCAGAAATCAAACCGCTTTGGGCGAAAGTCCAGCGAATACTGCACCAAATACTACAACACTCAACACCCCTCGCACCTGACCTAGCACTTCTGCTCCTTTTCCCCGCTCAGTGGACTAAGGCAGACAAAAAAATAGCCTCTATTATAATTTTAGCGGCCCGCCATTTACTGGCTCAACATTGGAAAAGTACTGTTTGCCCCCCGAGACGGGAACTCATAGACAGGGTAAATATGTTCTACAAATATGAGATCCTCTCAGCGGACTCTTATACTGAAAGGAACCAGATAGAGCGACTGTGGAACCCCTGGGTAGACTTCCTGGACAGTCATTAGGCTCATAACTTGTCCTAAGATCCTGTTAAGATCAGAGGAACAGTACTCCACACACTTGGCACGTACGCCCCCACGTTACTGACATACGGAATGACTGCTAATCAGAAGTCTTAAAAGTCAATGAAACTTGATACAGTGGATAAAATGTCTACTTAACCTGTAAATATCTGTTGAATAGGTACGAAAATGGGTCATTGCCTAATTGCTTTATTGCCTAAATGCCTCACTGCACTTAACTTTAGATGTCCACCCAAAGGATATCGTTAACTGAGATGTATATCATATAATACGTTATATATGGTTTATTATATAAAACACTGTAAACATATGTGAGTTGTTGTCAAAGATGTATTCCTCACCCCCCCCACCCCACCCCTTTTTTTTATTCTGTATCCCTACCCTTTATAACTTTGTGAAAATAAAAATCTTAAATTTTAAAAATGTGGTGTGGTGGGAGGGTCATTCAACGCTGACCTCGAACGGTAAGGAGCAAGGTAAGGGGAGTGCCTTAAGCAGGCTAGGAGTAGCAAACCAGCACCTCCCACAAATCCAGACAAAACTGCCTTAATACTTGTGTTAGGTGTTTATGACAGTGCAGTGTGAAATACCATAAATAAATGTAGGATAATAAAAAGAGCAAGTCGGTTGTGGTGTGCCGGAACCGATGATGAGGTAGGCCTGAGAAAGAAGAGGGCAAAAATTAAGTAATCAGATTTATTACAGACAACCAATACAGATACATTTAACAACCAGACATGTTTTTTGAAATCATCCCTTAATTCTTGTACTGGGTTCGGTATGTACCGTGAGTAAGCGGATGACTTCCAGCGCCCCAGTGTTTTTATAACATGAGTTGGGATGTTGACACTGGAGGCTGTGGACGCTGCTCCTATACAAAAGGAGTGCCCTGAGTAGTTGGCTGCGTTGAGGCCCAGTTGTGTGAGCAAGGACCTGACGTAGGTCATGAAGGTTGTAAGGGTGAGTACTGAACCTTGTAGCTGTAGTAATGGTTGTGAGGGCAGTAAGTTATGATGCTGTATGTATGCATCAAGAACCCTGACGGGACACCATCTGTTGTGCGTGGGATAGTACGGAATGTTTACGGGTATGTGCTGACTGGTTTTGGAGTGAGGTAAAGTCAGGATGTAATGATCCATATGTTTTGTTAAGTGGGAATAGAGGAGGAAAGTAGTAGTTTGGGTCGTGGTGTTTGTAGTGAACTCTCTAGGTCTTAGAAATCCATAGAAAGCTATGTATATTGCTGTTTTGATTATAGAATTTGTATTGGTGTCAAACGGTTTTAAGTCAAGCAGGTTAGACAATGCTTTGAAGATATGGTTATCTATGGGTAGCCTCTGGGCTGTATGTGTGGGTTCTGATTTCTGAATACCTCTGAGTATGGTCTTAATCTGGTGAGAGGCCATGCAACTGTTGTTATTTGGCTGTAAGATTAGCATATGGTGTTGAATGCCAGTGAGATAGAGTTTGATTGTGTTATATGACATTTTAAGTTTAAGGTGGCAAAAAGAAGCAAAACCCCAAAAAGATGTCATAGTAAATGGTTGTATGATGTTATGTTCCAGAATGAATCTTTTGAATAGTGTGAAAGCCCTGTTGTATGTTTTATGTGTATTGTTTGATAGTGTCAATTGGGACAATGCCCTGCTATGCTGCATGATGGTTTCTAGTCCAGTATGAGTTGTTGAAATGTTGGAGTGATGGTGGCTGTGGGCGCAGCTGACGGAAGTGCTTGATGAAACGTCTGAAATTTAAAGCGAGACAAATTGTCAGCAGCTGTGTTACATACACCTGGAACATGGAAACAACATAGGAAAAAATTATGACAAGCTGCTAACCAAGTGAGTTTCCTCAGAAATCTCATGATCGTAAGGGATTTGGACCGACCTTTGTTGATGATGTGACAGGTTGCCTGGTTGTCTGAGTAACAACGCACTGGCATATTAATAGAAAGATACAAAATAGGTGTGGCTAGAATGAAGGCGCTTAACAATTATTTGGTGCAAGTTATTTGGTGTAGCTGCTACATGCACTTTTAGTGGATACTCCAAAACCACTTTAATTGTGAAACCAAAAGAAAACAAAATACCAAGCAGTGAATCAGAATGCAACACACTTCAAACCAACTTGATATAGGTGCAGCGCTAAAAGTGTAATACTAGTATTCCTTATGCACTTACCCCTTACAATGGGCACAGGGTATGCTTGCAAAGTGAACAAGAAAAAGAGATATATAGAGTAGTACTGTCAAGTAATTTTTTAGTAGAAAATATATAAATAAAAAGGGAAACTCACATTGTAAAGAGCCTTTTATAAGGGTATAGGCTCTAAACACATCAGCCAGCATGCCTTTTAAGGTAGGCAGTAACACCTAGGGGTAGAGGATGTTTCTTTCTTCCCTCTGTCTGTGGATTGTATCTTTTATAGAGCCTTTTGGAAACTGGCTCTAAGTACTGCAGGCATCAGTGTCAAATTAGAGGTGACACTTCCCTCAACCGGATACCAAATATAGGGAGGAGATGGAATGTAAATAACTTAAAATTCAAATTGTAATTGTTCACTTTGCATGCATACCCCGTGCCCATTGTAAGGGGTAAGTGCATAAGGCATAAGGAATACTAGTATTACACTTTTAGCACTGGCATATTAGCCCATAAATGACCCCATGCTACAGCAGCCGCCACAATGGCATAGATCTCAAAAAGAGCTGAGGTAGTGAAAAAACCTTCCAAATCCTGAACTGCTGAAGGCCAGCTGCCCCAAAGCCATTCGTTCCCAAAAATTGCTGCAAAACCTGTGGTAGATGCCGCATCTGACCAAATGGTAGGAGATGAGTCAGTCAATTGAGGGAGGAACATACTTTTACCATTCCAAGTGGTTAAAAATCTCTTCCACATGTTTAGATCTGCCGTAGCTTGGGTATCTAAGGACAACATGTGCGTGTCATGTAGGAAAAGTGGGAAAAGATGCAATAGCCATGATATAAAGGAGCGGCCTTGAGGTATGATGCGCATAGCAAAATTTAGTGATCGCAGCAGGGACTGTAGCTCTTTGCGGTTGCAAGTACCGAGCTGAAGGTAGCTGTTTATGTAAGTGAGAATATTCTCTATTTTGTCGTGTGGTAGGCTCGCTTGCATTGAGTCTAATTGGATACCAAGAAAAGTGATAACCGTGTCTGGCCCCTCTGTTTTCTTAGGGGAGATAGGTACACCTAGTTGCTCAAATAGCTTAGTGGTAGCTTTGAGACTAGTAGGAGGGGAAGTATTCTCCTTGACCAGTAGGAAATCATCCAGGTAATGTAATACCGTAGGGCATCTGGCTATGTTCAATAGTAACCAGCACAATGCTTTGGCAAATGTGTCAAAAATAGCTGGGCTACTTTTGGACCCAAAAGTTAAACGGGAGAAAAAAATAGTAGTTCCCGGACCATTTGATGCCATGCAGGTGCCACAGTGTGGGGTGGATTGGTAGTAACTTAAAGGCGTTAGTAATGCCGGTCTTACTAAGCCAGGCTCCAACCCCTGCTTGTATGATAGTGGTAATGGCGTGATCTATGGTGGTGTATTGCAGGGAGAATTCCTCAAAGGTTATGAGGGAGTTAAGCCTAGGGTTGGCCGATGAGTGGGGTGCCGATAAATCAATGATGAGTCTCTGTTTTAGGGAAGATTTCCCTGTGACAATACCAATGGGGTTAGTGCGTCATTCTATGAATGGAGGAGTTTTGAAAGGCCCCAATACGAAGCCCTCAGCCATATCTTGGGCTATGAGGGTGGCAACCGCTGTGGGGTTGTGTTGTGCAGATTGTAGATTAGGGCATTCCAGAGTTCCGGCTGGTATATGTAGGATACCTGTGTGGAAGCCTTCTGTTAAACCAGAGATAAGAAAGTCTACTAGGTGTCTAGATGGGTGCTGAGACATAAATGCAGTAAATACTGGCATATTAATGGACGTTAGGTAAGGCTTGGAATACATTTTATTTGGACACATGGTCTTTGCATGTGCCCTAAAACATTTTGAACAGATATGCAATAGTTTACATCCACTATAATTACAAGACCCAACATTGAAATTATTACATATCTGGGACTTGCCCAGAAACTTGATTGGGCGTCCCAGTTTGTCTTTTGACAACTTCTCTGGAACACCAGAGGAACTAGCTTCTTGCGTGGAGGCATGTTCATCCACCGTGTTGGGACAAAAAATTATAGTATGGGCTGTGGAGGAGCAGTATACACAAGCCGGTGTTCTCAGACCTGCAAAGTGTCTGCAAAAAATGACGGTATCAATCCTTCCCCAGTTGGACTGTGTTCCGTACTGGGAGAAGGCTCCAGACACTTTTGCAGAAAAAGACCTATGGTAGTCATAGAAGGCTGAACCACCATATTTGTTGCCCAGGTTTACCAGCTTGTGCATGTAGAGATCAAACTCCTCTCTTCTGTTGGGATAGACCGCACAGATGACATCCCTGTAAATACCTTATTTTCAACAATATCCTGGGAGGCAATAAACAGGGAAGCCAGGTTGACATCTTTACCTTCCAGGATATCTCTTTTAATGTGCTCAGGTATCATATGAGCCGGGCTAACTTCCTGGTCATCCAGGGTGATGGCTGGAGCAACTAATGGCAAGTTGGCTGGTGCTTGTGAAGCAGCAGCGTGTGGCCCTGCTAGAGTAAGGG
Source organism: Pelobates fuscus (assembly GCF_036172605.1). NCBI lineage: Eukaryota > Metazoa > Chordata > Amphibia > Anura > Pelobatidae > Pelobates > Pelobates fuscus. The sequence goes on from NC_086328.1 coordinate 45,096,872, forward strand.
CCGTGGTGACTGACTTAAGTTTCTCCAGCCTGGAGTTGACCTTGCTCATGGACGCCATGAGTGAAGACAACATGGCATGAATGTCTCCTGGGTTGGACTGGCTAGGTCCTTCCCCGGCATCCATGTTGTTTGAAGATGTACGTATCAGTTTGAAAAGTTCTGCTTTCCTTGCTGTAGCGGGGTAGAGGATTTGTCATCTCCTCAATTCCGTGGTTATACGAGGGATCGTCCAGGATCTGATCGATGCTGGACTAGCTAGCTCTCCTCCTTGTGTGAGAGTGACAGCTCTAGCTGGGGTGCTAGGCAGGGAGAAATCCTCTACCCCTTCCTGAGACATACTTTAAACAAAACAATTAATTAGTGTATGAAACCACCAAATTGTACTGGCAGGCTAGCTAGGCCGGATGGCGAAACATTATACTTGTTTGGTGACAGATGAGGCCCTACTAATTGCCAAGCGGCTTGAGAGGCCACTCGTCGTAGTGGCAGGAGTTTTAGGCCTCTCGGTGACTGTAAGACAGAAAAACAGGGGAAAGGAGTGACAGGTGAGGCCCTCTCTATGCAACATGTGAGGCGGCTAGCTAACGTGTGGCCCGATGGGTGTTTGCCTCTGAAACGTTGAGGCGGGGTGTTGGCCTCGCGGGACCACTAACTGATGGCGACTGCCAAGACGGGGTAAATACCTATTGGGAAGCCTGTGACCCTATTGCCAGTACTCTAACCTAAGGGGAAGAAATGAAATGTATGGTAGAATACCATATGAGCAGGTGTACGTACCTGGTAGTATGACTAATTTTACAGGAAAAACCACGTGGAGCAAATATATATAAGCTTGACAGCCTGAAATGGGTAAAATAGAGTAGTATGGTGAGTGTGGATTGTCGGAAAGAAAACAGACTTGTAGCCTGTAGCAGCAATGTTTTTATGGTTTGCTGGCGTATGATTGAAAAATAAAATGTTGTGATATACCATGGGAATAGAAATGTGTTACCCTGAAAAAATGATGTCATGGCTTTAATAAGACATCTGAGGGAGGCCGTGGCCTATGTATAAACAATATATGTGTTTATATAATAATAGTGTGTAAGGGAAACATAACATGTAAGTTATATATATATATATATATATATATATATGTATATTACTGTGCAGAAAAGACGTATGAATGGTTGGATCAGTACGTGTGATTCAACCCGAGTATGCATGAAACGGAATTATCGCCTTATGTGTCATAGTTAACAACAGAGAAATGAGGCCTGTAACGTAGGCTGAGTCAATTTTTCTTTTTTTTTTTTTAATTCTTTCTTTGTGAGTGCTTGAGTTAACATAAGTATCTCACAATGCCACAACAGCATATGCAAGATTGGTATTATTACAGCATTGTACAGTTATGACATTTAGGTTTAGCACATTTTTTGGTATAAAGTTAGTCAAGTAATACATATACGTCTTATGGTTGTACACAGAAATGAAAGTAAAGCGTATAAACTAGATGTGGTGAGTAACCGATAGAAAATAGAGATAAAATAATAAGGTCAACAATTATACTGTGTTAGCAAACTATTAACAGGAGTCAACATCCACTAGGCGCGAGTACAAACGAGGAGGCACAGGCGGGCGGTCTGCTTCCCTACCCACATTAAGCTATGTACTTTAAGCTTGATATCGCTCTCATCGGGGTTAATCTGTACCCCTCATGGTTTATGCCATGGGGGTTCGGAACATGTTTAATAACAAATAGGAGGTACAGTAAGCTACCATGGTTCCAATATCAAAATTATCCTAAACTGTTAGGCCTCTCTGTAACCCTAATAAACATTAAATGTTAACTACACATTGATCTATGGGAGTGAGACAAGTGAAACATTGCAGTTTTATAGTGCGAGCATGAAAACATCAGGCTTTACAACTTCAGTGGAATCTATTAGCTTGTTATAGTTTGATCTGCAAGGATAGCGTATCAAAGATTTTTTTTTAAGCATGCATGCAATTAGATCAACCGATTTAGTCCTTCGTAGGTAAGATTGTTAGTCCTGGACACTTGGTTTAACAGGCTTAAACTAAGGGAGTATGGGCTTGGCGCTGACTTGTCTTGGGACTTTACGCAGAGAGTCTCTATCAGCCGATGCCGTCTCTTGTGGGACAGTGAGCATTGGTCGGAGTGGTGTTGAAGGCTGCAGTAGCAGTGAGCAGTGTGAAGACATCCTTCCAGCCCCAGGCTGTTTTGTAGGCCTGCATCTCGGTGCCACGAACTCTAAAACTACTGGAGCTTGAGTTGTTTCCCCTCTCGGGGGCAATGGAGGGCCTGCTGGACTTTGGCCGCTTGCGGCGATAAAGCCTCATTGCGTGTGGACGATGCGTCCGGGTCTTCGCCCTTTTTGCCTTCAGCCCGGGTGGGCTCTGTGGTTTGTGGGTGTGTGGGTTGCCTGTCGCTGTGCCCGAGGGTACCTTTCCCTGCCCCTGCCGCCAGCTGCCTCTCTTACCCGCCGTCCGTGCAGGCTCCTGAGTGCTTTGTGCTGCTCTCATGCGGTCATTGAGTTGTGCCCAGAAGCGGCTGAATATCGCGTTCAGGCGCCTAGCGGTGTCTCGTCGGATCATCTTTAGCTGTAGCTGATTGTTTGCAAACAGCATGTCTGCCGCCGCCATCTTGGGGGAGCTGTGTGGGTGTCGGCGCTGCTCTATCTCCGCTTCGCATCCCCGTGTAGCTGGTGGCTCCGGACACACCTTGCGGACCGGGATGACCCCCGCCGGTCCAAAGGGGGGGGGGGGTAGGAGGTGAGTAGCGTGGAGGTTCCATGTGCAGGGTCGCCCGCGAGGAGAGCGGCCGCCTCTCCCCTACAGGGTCTCAAGTAGGCCTCAAGTTGCTGGTGCCGGTTCCCGGTAAGTAGTGGGTTAACAATTGGTATCCATCGCTTTGTCCGGGTGTCCCCCACGTTTCTGTCACCCTCCAGGTGCTGTGCGTGCATATTTTTGGGGGTTTTTGCCCCGAATTGTGCCATTGTGCTCAGGAGCTCTGTTGCAGCACTTCCATGCAGCCTGGAAGCCAGGCTCCGCCCCGGCTGAGTAAATTTTTAAAAGAAATGGATAATTTAGGAAAACTCCTGGAAGCGTGGGAGTCCAATGATCCATACAGAAATGTTAGCTGGTTTCATGCACTTATAATAAGTAATACCTTTAAATAGAAATGAAAATGGTCTGTCTATTAAAACAAGCAACTATTTAACCGAATGTATATACATGAAATGATGAAATGTAACTCACGAACCAGATCTATGTGAATACAAAGCAGAATAAACGAATCTAGTATGAAGGGAACCAGAAGTTAGCACGAATAGCTTAAACGTATGCATTTTAATGCGAACAGCAAGCGTGCATGATTATAACATGAATAAGTGCTGAACGGAAAACACAACCGAAATGATAATCGTTTAAATGAAGCAAGGGAAATAGTTGTGCGAAATGATCGCTTCTCTTAATACGCGTGATTTAGCCGAACAAATTGTACGAAATGAAGCCGCGAAAAAGGCTGTGTAATTGCGACTGTGCAGAGAAAACCGTAAATTGAGGACCCGTGCTGTACCGTGCGCCATGGGAACCGATCCTGGCGTGACAGGTAGGTCTAACTTACGGTTTAGGAGTCCCTGGGACGCGATTTACGACGAAGACCTGGGTAAGAAGCTGGACGGACGGAAAAGGCCTGCAAGAGGATTCCTGGACACAGCTTGCTGCGGAGAAACTCTTGGGTAAGAAAACCAAGATGGCGTCTGAGAGAACTCGGAAGTGGATCCTCATTCAACGCTGACCTCGAACAGTAAGGAGCAAGGTAAGGGGAGTGCCTTAACCCCTTAAGGACCAAACTTCTGGAATAAAAGGGAATCATGACATGTCACACGTCATGTGTCCTTAAGGGGTTAAGTATGCTAGGAGTAGCAAACCAGCACCTCCCACAAATCCTGGCAAAACTGCCTTAATATATATATGTATTAAGGCAGTTTTGCCAGGATTTGTGGGAGGTGCTGGTTTGCTACTAGGAATATGTATTAAGGCAGTTTTGCCAGGATTTGTGGGAGGTGCTGATTTGCTACTCCTAGCCTACTTAAGGCACTCCCCTTACCTTGCTCCTTACCGTTCGAGGTCAGCGTTGAATGAGGATCAACTTCCGGGTTCTCTCAGACACCATCTTGGTTTTCTTACTCATAAGAAAAGTGGGAAAATTTGTTTTATAAAAAACAAATAAAAACGCTAACTTTGACCAGCGTTTGTGACTAAGTGGCTACTACAAAAGACTGGAAATACCCCATTTGGGATACCCTGGGTTGTCTTCATTTGAAAATGGTATGCCATGATGGGGTTATTTCACCATATTACCATATGGTCTCAAAAGGCAACACAGACACAGCAAACCAATCTGGCATACTGAATTGGGCAAGCCCTATATTGACCCTTTAACTTTCTAAAACAACATAAAACCTGTACATGGGTATTGTTATACTTGGGAGACTTTGCTGAACACAAATATAAGTGTTTAAGACAGTACAACTTATCATGACGATGAAATCACCAGTAAAAGTGCAGTTTTTGTGTAAAAAAAATGCAAAAAACAAATATGAACGATAACTTTGGCAAGCGTTTGTAGCTAAGTGGCTACTACAAAAGACTGGACATACCCCATTTTGTATACCGTCGGTTGTCTACTTTTACAAACGGTATACCATGATAGGGTTAATTTTCATTCCTGGGCTGCTATATGGTCTCAAAGACAACAAACCAATCTGGCAAATTTCATGTGCAAACATGGAAAAGGGGAAAGCCCTACATTTGACCCATGTAAGTTTGCAAAAACCCATAAAACCTGTACATTGGGGGCACTATTGTACTCAGGAGATGTTGCTGAATACATATTGGGGTGTTCTTTGTCAGTAACACATAACAGGAACTGAAAATCCATGCCTAAAGTACAATGTGAGAGAAAAATAACACCAAAAAATGACTACCTAAAAGTTTGACAAAGACTGGTGGTAGAATTCGTGCATGGAAAGTGTTAAAATACCACCATTTGAAATACCCTAGGGTGTCTACTTTTCAAAAATATATGGTTTGATTGGGGTAAATTACATTGGCCGGCTTCAAAAATGTCCTAAATAGTACATGGGTGCATGATGACCATCTGTGAAAATTCCAAGTTGGAAAGCTGGAATGCACACCTTCCAAATAAGATCTTTTAGCCCCCAGGGAATCCGACACACCTATACATGCGGGGTATCACTGTATTCAAGAGATGTTGGTGAACACATATTGGGGTGATCTTTGGCAGTAACCCTTAAAGTTCTCTGTACATGTATTCTTAAATTGCTATATGTGTAAAAAAAAATCACCAATTCTTATAATTTTGTTTCAAATTTGGCATAGATTTGTGGTAAAATGGTTGCATGAAAAGAGTCAAAATACCCCAAGTTTAATTCCTTAGGTTGTCTTCTTTTAAAAAATATATACATGTGAAGTGTTATTTACGGATTCCAGTGTTACAATGTAACTTGCGTTAATTTTGGAAAAAAAAAGTTATTTGGAAATAGCAAAATGCTACTTGTATTTATAGCCCTATAACTTTCCAAAAGGAGCAAAAGAACATGTTAACATTGGGAATTTCTAAACTCAGGACAAAATTTATAAACTATTTAGCACGGGTGTTTTTTGGCGGTTGCAGATGCGTAACAGATTTTGGGGATCAAAGTTATAAAAATGTATTTTTTTAATTTTTTCATCATATTTTATCATTGTTTTTATAGTAAATTATATGATATTATGAAAATAATGATATCTTTAGAAAAACCATTTAATGGCAAGAAAAACGGTATATAATATGTATGGGTACAGTAAATGAGTAAGAGGAAAATTACAGCTAAACACAAACACCGCAGAAATGTAAAAAGAGCCCTGGTCCCAAACGGTCACTAAGGGGTTAAATAGAGGCCACTGTTGTTTTGTAGGTCATATTGCAAGACACATTGGCAAAAATAATTATGTAGAGTGTTTACTGGGGTGTATCAGAAGTCCAGGTGTAAAAAAAGCAGCTTAAGACGACAGGTAAATATGTGACAAAGAATTGAGGTAGAAAATTGTTAAATATAGACTTTCCAGTGTTCCTCAAATAGACTAAAACTTGTTTTGTAGTTTGTGTAGTGACAAGTCCACTTTTAAGATATTGACTGTAACTGCCAACACAATCTCACTTGGTAAATAATTCAGTTGACTCAGTGTCCTATCAGTAAATAATCTATTTCTTTGTTGAAAGTGAATTCTCCTTTCCACTAATCTCAGAAGGATAATCTTGTGTTGTCTATACAGCCATTTGAAAGAAATGTCTCCAGAGTGTTCTTTTTATTCATTGCAAATATGGGTATATGAGTCCGTCTTCATTTAACGTTCCCGTTTTCCACTAATTTTTACATGCTACTAAAAGTTTCAATTTAATACACTAAAAACGAGTAAATATTCTTTGAAAATTAATCATGCTCAATGCATCTTTTATGTGAAGCCTGCCACATGTTATGGAGCCTGCCTGCCATATTCCTTACATGTAATATTGGACACAAAATACATACGTTTGGATGGTTGATGAGCAAGACTTGTTGAAGACATTCTGTAGCCTGGAACAATTGTTATCCCTGCCATACCTCACAAAAACTGACTTTTTGAAGCCATGTGAACTCAAAGCACTTACCATTTACATTACAACCTATTGGGGAGCCTGCACATGTACAGGGAGTGCAGAATTATTAGGCAAGTTGTATTTTTGAGGATTAATTTTATTATTGAACAACAACCATGTTCTCAATGAACCCAAAAAACTCATTAATATCAAAGCTGAATATTTTTGGAAGTAGTTTTTAGTTTGTTTTTAGTTATAGCTATTTTAGGGGGATATATGTGTGTGCAGGTGACTATTACTATGCATAATTATTAGGCAACTTAACAAAAAACAAATATATACCCATTTCAATTATTTATTTTTACCAGTGAAACCAATATAACATCTCAACATTCACAAATATACATTTCTGACATTCAAAAACATAACAAAAACAAATCAGTGACCAATATAGCCACCTTTCTTTGCAAGGACACTCAAAAGCCTGCCATCCATGGATTCTGTTAGTGTTTTGATCTGTTCACCATCAACATTGCGTGCAGCAGCAACCACAGCCTCCCAGACACTGTTCAGAGAGGTGTACTGTTTTCCCTCCTTGTAAATCTCACATTTGATGATGGACCACAGGTTCTCAATGGGGTTCAGATCAGGTGAACAAGGAGGCCATGTCATTAGATTTTCTTCTTTTATACCCTTTCTTGCCAGCCACGCTGTGGAGTACTTGGACGCGTGTGATGGAGCATTGTCCTGCATGAAAATCGTGTTTTTCTTGAAGGATGCAGACTTCTTCCTGTACCACTGCTTGAAGAAGGTGTCTTCCAGAAACTGGGAGTTGAGCTTGACTCCATCCTCAACCCGAAAAGGCCCCACAAGCTCATCTTTGATGATACCAGCCCAAACCAGTACTCCACCTCCACCTTGCTGGCGTCTGAGTCGGACTGGAGCTCTCTGCCCTTTACCAATCCATCCATCTGGCCCATCAAGACTCACTCTCATTTCATCAGTCCATAAAACCTTAGAAAAATCAGTCTTGAGATATTTCTTCGCCCAGTCTTGACGTTTCAGCTTGTGTGTCTTGTTCAGTGGTGGTCGTCTTTCAGCCTTTCTTACCTTGGCCATGTCTCTGAGTATTGCACACCTTGTGCTTTCGGGCACTCCAGTGATGTTGCAGCTCTGAAATATGGCCAAACTGGTGGCAAGTGGCATCTTGGCAGCTGCACGCTTGACTTTTCTCAGTTCATGGGCAGTTATTTTGCGCCTTGGTTTCTCCACACGCTTCTTGCAACCCTGTTGACTATTTTGAATGAAACGCTTGATTGTTCGATGATCACGCTTCAGAAGCTTTGCAATTTTAAGAGTGCTGCATCCCTCTGCAAGATATCTCACTATTTTTAACTTTTCTGAGCCTGTCAAGTCCTTCTTTTGACCCATTTTGCCAAAGGAAAGGAGGTCGCCTAATAATTATGCACACCTGATATAGGGAGTTGATGTCATTAGACCACACCCCTTCTCATTACAGAGATGCACATCACCTAATATGCTTAATTGGTAGTAGGCTTTCGAGCCTATACAGCTTGGAGTAAGACAACATGCATATTGAGGATGATGTGGTCAAAATACTCATTTGCCTAATAATTCTGCACGCAGTGTATATCTCACTATAATAACCTCACCCTACAGTTCATATACTTAATCTACTGTCCCTCAATCATCCACCTCATCATATATATCTCAGTCCTTGCTCTCTATATCCCCCGTAGCACCAAAGGAGACGATGTACAAACTAGGGTTCCCAACTTGAAGGGGAAAGAAATTGGTACTCAATGCAATCATGATCAAGTTTTGCACTTTTTAAATGTTTGGCATCATCAGGAGTGGTATTACAAAAGTTTATTTATATATTAAGCTCTATTACTGATGGCTATACACAGGTAATCTTTATTGATGTGGCCCATCTCTTAAATCTTTTCACATACAAATGATTTTTTTAGATATATAAAGAGGTGTATTTCATAGCACAATAATAACAAATATACAACACATTGCTTTCTTGTAGATATCTACTACATTCTTCCAGAGAAGTGTATGTCACTTTGGCCAGATTTAAAAGTGGCCACTGGGCTAAATGCACAGTTTGGTGACTCAACCGAGCAATCATGCATCTGGGGGTATAAACATTTGCTAATCTCATAAAAAGAGCTAAATAAGAAGCATTCACCATGGAAATCAATAGAATATGTCTCAATAATGAGAACATTGTGAAGTATATGTGGTGGTTTAGCTCTTGAGCTGTATTGGTTGGATGGGGGGAGGCAACACAAATACTAAATCCGGAGTCTCTCTTTTTTCTGGGCAGATGTGAGATGCTTGTACAGGAAGGGGGAAGTGAAAAAACTGTTTTTTGGTAGTATACATAAGAATTGAGAGATGGAGAAGTATATAGTGTAGTATGATTTACACAATGGGAGAGTGAACTGAATAAGAAATGAACATAGTATGTTTAGGTAGATAAATACATATGATACATATGATAAAATGAAATTGCACTCACATATTATGTAGCCTATAAGTTGGCTCCTAAAATGTAGAATGCTGTATCTCTCGTGCAGAAGGAGCTCTTCAGCTCTGCACTACTCTTTAGAGTAAGAGCAGTCTTACATAAAAAAAAGGTTCAGGTTCTCTCCATAATGGCATGAGTTTAGCTAAAACCAAGCTCAGGAATGAATTTGGACTCATCGAAGGGTAAGTTACTTCAGTTGCTGTCCTTACTCCGTATTCTCTGCTCTCTTTTGGTTTGATGTTACAACTAAACACAGTTCACTGCGCATTTCTAAAATGAACAGCAAACATATTTTCTGAGCTAATAAAATGTTAATTAAAAAGGAGTTCCATGCACAGTTCTGCTATTAAATAAGTAAAGCATTTAGTCAGAACTATCTATATTAAGTTTACAAAATACAAAAAAATCTAATATTTTCACATATGACCACGAGAGAGGTATTTGTTTAATTCAATTACCAACACAAGATGCATGAAACAAATAATAATATTACATAAAACTTAAGCTCATGTTTGATATACAACGATATAGAGTTGTGGTTAATAATTTATAAGAGGGGATGTCTGGCAGTTAATAACATCCATCCAAATATTCACCGATTTCTATGCAGCTAAGAACTTCAGATCTTAATGGGTTGTAGATCAAAGGTAGAGCCTTTTTAAAAACAGTCTTGGTTGCTTTGAACTGACTTTAAACCTTGTGTTGCCAGAGGGACTTTGCAACGGATTTTTGATCCCTCCAGCAGAGAAAGGGGTCAAATGGTACTTGCCAGCTATTCTACACCTGTAGATTGCCAGACTAATGGAAAATGAAAATGCCCACATTTATTTTTGCATTCTGATGAGTTACATTCACTGGGAATTCCGAGTTTCGCACTGCTGGTTAAAGTATATGTTTTATTTAGCTATTGGGCAACAACATTGCAAAACGCTTTCTACAGTTAGGTATAAAAACCTTATACACAGTGGAATCAGATCTCTTTTGATAGTATTCCCTCTGTAATTTTTAGTCAATTGAGAAAAAAATGTCTGAACTTTACCATTTAGAAATAAATTAGTACGATTTTGTGTTTATGCTTATCCAGTCCCGAAAGGATAAAAATTCTGAGTTTAAACATAAAAAAAATCATTAAATCCATATAAAGGGACCAAAAAGACTACAATTCTAACGACCTTTTAACAAATTCTCTGTATATAAGTTAGCCTTTAAAAGTGGCTCAGTAAGAACTTGCTTTTCTGAATGTGTAGAAATGTATGTTATAGCTTCATATTACAAACAGGTTCCTAGATAGGCACTGGAAAGATGATTGGTGAATCATGTTAAATAGTAATCATGCGATAAAACATAACCTTGCTACTTTAATCTAGCTAACGGACAAAGATATAAAGTGCCTAGTAAGCAGTTCAAAACCAACTCAAGGTTGCTTAGTAATATGAAAATTGTCCGTGGTACGTCAGTCAAACTTCAGGCTAAAAAATACAAACTCAAAATAGATCTGAAGTAGACAATGTTTCTAGTTCAGTTATTTTGGCCTTACATTTGAAATGTACTTTAAATTTCCACAAAGTCACACTTTAGTGAATAACCCTAGTGTTTATTTAGTTAGAAAATAATTTTGTTAAGACACGAAGAATCCTACTATGTTGCACTCTTTCTTTATTTCCATATTGTTACTTCCTTCCTTAATTGTTTCTTTTTAGGATTTGATTTGAAAAATTACTAATTGTATTAGGTTATTGTTTATTTCATTATTTTACATTATTATTATTATTATTGCCATTTATTTAGCGCCAACAGATTCCGTAGCGCTTTACAATATTATGAGAGGGGATTTAACTATAAATAGGACAATTACAAATAAACTTACGGGAACAATAGGTTGAAGAGGACCCTGCTCAATCAAGCTTACATTCTATAGGAGGTGGGGTGTAAAACACAGGACAGGAATTTGCAGTCAAATAAGGTGGGCTGCCCTTAAGGAGAGGGCAAGAGACAGGAATGTGAGGTAGGGGTTAGTCTTGGAGGCCATAAGCTTTCCTAAAGAGATGGGTTTTAAGGCACTTCTTAAAAGATGCAAGACTAGGGGAGAGTCTGATGGCGGTAGGCAGGCTATTCCATAAGAAGGGAGCCGCCCGCGAGAAGTCCTGCAAGTGTGAGTTGGCCGTACGGGTGCGGACAACGGACAGGAGGTGGTCACGGGCAGAGCGGAGAGACCAAGAAGGGACATACCTATGGATCTGTGAGGAGATATAAGAGGGGCTATAGTTGTTCAGTGCTTTATAGGTGTGAGTTAGTACCTTGAATTGACTCTTATAGCATATAGGAAGCCAATGTAAGGACTGGCAGAGGGGTGAGGTGTGAGAGAAATGACTATAGAGGAAAATCAGTCTAGCAGCAGCGTTCATTACGGACTGTAGGGGTGCAGTACGGCTTTTGGGAAGACCAATCAGGAGAGGGTTACAATAATCCATGCAGGAAATTACTAGAGCATGGACAAGCTCCTTGGTAGTATCTGGTGCAAGAAAGGGGCGGATGCGGGCTATGTTTTTTATGATGGAATCTACAGGATTTGGCAACATGCTGGATGTGAGGCTCAAAGGTGAGACCAGAGTCAAGTATGACGCCAAGACAGCGCGCTTGCAAGGATGGACTGATGTGGGTAGCACAAACTTGAAGGGAGAGCAAAAGAGGAGGATCAGTATTAGGAGGAGGAAAGACAAGGAGCTCAGTTTTAGAGAGATTGAGTTTCAGAAAGCGGGAGGACATCCAATCAGAGATGGAAGAAAGGCAAGCAGCGACACGTTGCAGGACGGCGGGGGAGAGGTCCGGGGAGGAGAGATATAACTGGGTGTCATCAGCGTACAGGTGGTAGCGCAATCCAAAAGAGGTAATACGTTTGCCAAGAGAGGCAGTATAAAGAGAAAATAGAAGGGGACCAAGGACAGAGCCTTGGGGGACTCCAACCGAGACAGGACCAGGGGAGGAGGTATCATTAGAAAAAGAAACACTGAATAAACATTGGGAGAGATAAGAGGAAAACCACGAGAGGATAGAGTCACAGAGACCAAGCGATTGAAGAGTTTGAAGAAGGAGCGAATGATCAACGGTGTCAAAGGCTGATGTGAGGCTCAAAATAAAAAAAAAATAGGACTACATTAGACGTTTGTTTCTCTCACTTTATGGGATGCGCGTTCGTTCTTTCCATCTCCTCAATACATTTGTGATGCTGACTTTTGTGCCTTTATACGTATTTTCTACAATTGACATTATGTCGAAACCTGTCTTGCAAAACCTGGATGCCTCAAGCAACCAGTCCGAACGGGAGTACAAGTGTTCTAGTAGAAAGCCAACCATCTTCTCTCATGGCATGCTTGTGGTGACAATTTCTGGGACTCGGGTAAGTTTGTCGGGGTCTGGTGGTTATTCCAAATATTTTGGATCCACAGGCTTTTCCCCTGTTTCCCCACCCTCTGTGGAATGGTGCCCTTCTGATCATGTGGCCATATATAGAGCTGTGCTAAGAGTTCTTTTTTACTGTTACAGGTAAGATTCATCTGTAGGAAAAGGTTACTGACTGCACAAGGTTTGATTTCCTGTTGGTAATTATAAGGCATTTGATTGGATTAGGTAGCTACTTGCTATTGATTGCTATTTAAATTAGCTATTGTTTGCTAATAAGCAGAGGCCTACCCAGGTGTTAAACATTCCTAGTGGGAGGTGATTTTAGGAGTATATAAGGGTAGTTGTCATTAGCTTGGCTAATAGAGCTTGGTTGCTTCATCTAAGTGTTGCTTCTAAGTGTGTTTACACTTTACAGAGGAAGAGTTTACAGAGGAAGAGGTTCTATTTCAACTGTCAAAAGTAAAGACAAATAAGTCAATGGGACCTGATGGAATACACCCAAAGCTATTAAAAGAGCTTAGTGGTGTACTAGCAAAACCATTAACAGATTTATTTAACCAATCATTGATAACAGGAGTAGTCCCAGAAGATTGGAAGTTAGCGAATGTTGTGCCCATTCACAAGAAAGGTAATAGGGAGGAGTCGGGCAACTATAGGCCAGTAAGCCTAACTTCAGTAGTGGGGAAAGTGATGGAAACCATGTTAAAGGATAGGATTGTTGAACATCTAAAAACACATGTATTTCAAGATCAGAGACAACATGGGTTTACTTCAGGGAGATCATGCCAAACTAATCTTATTGATTTTTTTGATTGGGTAACTAAAATGATAGATCAGGGTGGTGCAGTAGACATTGCTTACCTCGATTTCAGTAAGGCTTTTGACACTGTTGCACATAGAAGGCTTATCAACAAACTACAATCTTTGAGTTTGGATTCCAATATTGTTGAATGGGTAAGGCAGTGGCTGAGTGACAGGCAACAGAGGGTTGTAGTCAATGGAGTATATTCGAAGCTTGGGCTTGTCACCAGTGGGGTACCTCAGGGATCTGTACTTGGACCCATTCTCTTTAATATTTTTATTAGTGATATTGCAGAAGGTCTTGATGGTAAGGTGTGTCTTTTTGCGGATGATACTAAGATATGTAACAGGGTTGATGTTCCAGGAGGGATAAGCCAAATGGAAAATGATTTAGGTAGACTAGAAAAATGGTCAGAGTTGTGGCAACTGACATTTAATGTGGATAAGTGCAAGATAATGCATCTTGGACGTAAAAACCCAAGGGCAGAGTACAGAATATTTGATAGAGTCCTAACCTCAACATCTGAGGAAAGGGATTTAGGGGTGATTATTTCTGATGACTTAAAGGTAGGCAGACAATGTAATAGAGCAGCAGGAAATGCTAGCAGAATGCTTGGTTGTATAGGGAGAGGTATTAGCAGTAGAAAGAGGGAAGTGCTCATGCCATTGTACAGAACACTGGTGAGACCTCACTTGGAGTACTGTACACAGTACTGGAGACCCTATCTTCAGAAGGATATTGATACCTTAGAGAGAGTTCAAAGAAGGGCTACTAAACTGGTTCATGGATTGCAGGATAAAACTTACCAGGAAAGGTTAAAGGATCTTAACATGTATAGCATGGAGGAAAGACGAGACAGGGGGGATATGATAGAAACATTTAAATACATAAAGGGAATCAACACAGTAAAGGAGGAGACTATATTTAAAAGAAGAAAAACTACCACAACAAGAGGACATAGTCTTAAATTAGAGGGACAAAGGTTTAAAAATAATATCAGGAAGTATTACTTTACTGAGAGGGTAGTGGATGCATGGAATAGCCTTCCAGCTGAAGTGGTAGAGGTTAACACAGTAAAGGAGTTTAAGCATGCGTGGGATAGGCATAAGGCTATCCTAACTATAAGATAAGGCCAGGGACTAATGAAAGTATTTAGAAAACTGGGCAGACTAGATGGGCCGAATGGTTCTTATCTGCCGTCACATTCTATGTTTCTATGTTTCTATATCGCCTCACGAGTACGTAAGCCCTTGTAAAAGGTAACCCATAATAAATTGCTGGCTAAATGCCCTTGCCCCACGATCCCTGACAATGTCTGTAATTCCCAGACGGTCGATTCTAAGATCAGCCGCTTTATGGGGAAGACAGGATAGAAGCCCAAGAAGGGATTAGATTTTACTCTGTCAGGATAAGGTTCAGGACATCTTGGGTCCTGCAGTCAAGATATTTAAACTGACGAAAACTACCATGAACTGGATCATGATACTATCAGGGGGTGGATCCAGAGAATAATTAGCTTAGTGTCAATGCCAACACTGCACTTGCTACTGTAAATCGATTTTGTTAAAAATTGAGCTTAAATTGGTGAATTTAGCTCTCAACGAAGAGAGGACAACACCAACCATGTTCCCGCAATGAGGCAGACCCTGGGTCACTAGAGGCACACAGGGTGCTTCTTCAAGACGATGACCTTACGATAAGTGTTTACAATCCCCATTCTTTCCTACTCATAGTAGGTCGTCAGACTCACCCATTTTTCTCATGTTTGGTCCCAACTGACATCAGAAGCTTGGATTCTGCAAGCGGTGACAGGTTATTACATAGATTTCACTTCTCTACCTGTACAATGTTCCCCTCTCAGGGAGATTATTTTTTCCCAACAAGATGCATTCCTTGTCTCCAAGAAAATTCAATAGTTGATACACAAACAAGCCATAATCAAAATTCCTACCCATATTCCGGGTTATGTCAGCAATTTATTCCTAGTCCCCCAAATAAGTGGAGGTGTGATAAATCTGAAACCGTGAAAATGTTATGTGACATACACATCACAAGATAGAAGGTGTACATTGTTTACGCAATTTGCTCCAACCATCAGATTGGATGGCCAAATTGGACTTACAGGATGCTAACCTCACAGACCCCATCGCGGATCAACATTAAGACTTCCTTCAGTTCACATAGCAAGGACAGAAATGGAGGTTCGGGTGTCACTGGATGGGGAAGTGAAAGACAATCTTTTCTGGTGGCTCCTTCACATGGAAGCATGGAATGGACACGCTATATTCAGCACAGCTCTGGATATGATCATAGAGTCAGATGCCAGCTTGTATTGTTAGGACGAGTGCTGCAGAGATATCACCACAGGAGGCAGATGGTCAGATCTAGAATCAACTATTCACAACAATTGCCTAGCACTTCTGACCGGATCCTTTGTGGTCCGCAGTTTGTCCCCAACTCACTCCCAATTTATGATTCTACTGAAGATGGACAACGTTTCAGCTGTCAATACATCTTGGTGGCATGAAGTCCAAAGTTTTGGTGAACATGGCACAAGATTTTTGTCACTTTTGCCACATTCACAGGAATACATCCTACGGCAGATTGGTATTTTGTCACCTCAAAGATTTCAGCAATTAGCGTCTGGATTCTGTGGTTTTCCAAGGAATCTGTGACCTTTGGGGTCCCTTGGAAGTGGATCTTTTCACTTCTCAATTGAGTACTAAACTTCCTTACTTTTTCTGTTGGAGACCAGATCAGACAGCACAATGTACTCACAAGATTGGTCTTCAGCAAGGAATTATGCTTTCCCTACTATTGCACTCATCCCTCATTGCCTTCTTCATTTATGATGCCATCCGGCACCCTAGTAATAGTGACACCTCTGTGGCCATCCCAAACCATGGTTTTTGCCACTCTTAGAAATTGTGATATATTTTCTCCACCTCCTGCCCTTGTCCAATTATCTCCTCCCCTTGTCCAATTGTCTCCTCCAAGATCTGGATGGGCAGTTCCACTGGTCCTTCAAGGCCTCCTACGATTTATGGTCTGGCTGATTTCTGGGGACCTTGGTCTCTCACTGGAGTTTCACAGTTGACTTTCAGCATGGAATGGTTGGTACCTAGAACTAAATCTGGATCCCATATTGGCTTCTTTAACTTCTATTATTCAATTTCTGACTTCTATCTTTGAAGAAGAGAAAACTTATCACAGTGTAAACCTTTTTCGTTCCACACTTTCTGCCAGACACCCAGGTATCAATTCTGTCGACTCCTGTCGACTCCTCAGCAGAGGTCTGTTTTCTCGACCTTCATTACCTCATTATTCTTTCCATTGGAACATATCCTCAACTTTTTCTGAGTCTTGGCCAAATAACGCTTCTGTATCTCCTAAGCAACTTTCTGCCAAATTGGTCATGTTTTTTGCCTTATCTCCTGCAAGAGAGTTTCAGACGTTCAAGCTGTTGACACAGCCGCTCATTCTTTTGTGCTGAAATGTGTTCTCTTTGACATCTCTCGAAGAACCAAAATTTCCTCCAAGTCCATTCTTTATCCAGCTTTTCCTTGCCTCTCATTTCACCTCTTCCGCAAACCACATCTGCCTGTATCTTCTCCATCCTTGGTCCGGTGGGTCAAATGGTCTATGTCCCTGGCAGGTATCAACACTTCCATTTTCTTAACTCTTTTTGCTTGTGGTGCAATGGCCTCTAAAGTCTTCTATGGTTGGCTGTGGTTTAGAAGATTTTTTGCATGCTACTGATTGGTCTTCAGAATCCACGTTTTGTGATTTTTACTTTAGACCTATTCAACACTTTGCAGGGAACATAATTTCTCAGCTTTAAACCAATACCATAATTGATGTCATGTTAATAGTAAAATCTGGGAATTATGGTGATGTTAAAAACAAAACTGCCAAATATGGGCTATAAAACTGAACTTGGAATGTTGTCCCACTTAGCTATAGACGATTCATTGTTTTTTAGACATGTGCAATTCGTTTCATTCCGAATGTACATTCTGACAAATTCTGTGCAATCCGGACATTCTAATGTCCGAAGTTCGAATTGCCGAAGTGCCGAATTTCTGCAGTGCCGAACAGAACTGAATTGTCGAAGTTCCGAATTTCCAAAGTTGTGAATTGGTTTCAGGGTAGGGTTAGGATTTAGAGTTTAGGTGTTAGGGTTAGGGTCCGAATTGCCAAAGTGCTGAATTTCGGAAGTGCCCAAACAAATGCCGTTGGTCCGAACTGCCGAAGCAGACAAATCTTTTTTCTTACCCGAATTTCCGAATCGAACCTAATTTTTTGCCCATGCACATCCCTGTTTCTTTTGTCTATTTTGCAATTTAAATATAATTTCACTGCATTTTCGTATTTACTGAATAACCCCCCTACCTCCCAATGTTAGTATTTCACAATCTGTGACTACTGTGTTTACAAATGAAACATTTAGTGGTAAAAGTGTTCTTTGCATCAGGAGAATATATATGATAAAACTGTTGAATTATTGGAAATATTTGAGTTCAGTACGTATCACAGAAAATATATTTTAACAAAATGTGCAGAAAATCCATTAAAATTGCTCTGTAAAGATTGCTGCAGGGAGCTGCAGAACAGTGTAAAGTATGTGATGCAGCCGTTAATTGCAAGCTATATATGCCATATGTTTATATACCCTCTTTATATCTTCTGCATGTTTCTATCCTTGGTTACACAGCTTGCCCAGTAATATCATTCATTTTCAGCCTCAAGGCCCTGTGAATAAACACTCTAGGTACATTTGTGAGAACTTAATTTATGGCTGTCAAGAAAGCGTTTACAGGCAGATGCAAGCTATTGAGTACTTAATATGTTAAGAGCCACATGAATCAAAGAATTTGGATTCCAAACTAGGCAATATAACCTATACATCGACCTACAAGAACACAAGGGCCTCATGTGGAATGTGCACACAAAATTTAAAACGGCAAACACGCATCCTCGCAATAGTGGGCTCTATGGAGTCGGGTCCTTTATCCTCATTCATTTTGACTGATTCAGTTTGTCCCTATTGTCATAAATTTGGCATGACTATATGTTTTATACCGCACACCTTATAACAAATAGTTATAATTAACATTTAACTAAAATGTCCTGTTGCTAGCAAAGGACATTATTTTTAGAGGAGCATCCAGTGTTATTAATGGGTTTAACCAATTAACTTTTTTCTTCTTACAACACATTGAAAAGGGTCTTTTTTTAAGTGCTCTGTCACCTTCAGGGGTCTTTGCATATTTTGTCAAGACCAAAGGTGACATCCCCACTTGGGATTCAGACGTCTGGAGGTGCAGTAGAAAGTATACTCCCTGAGCTGTTCTTGTTTTTTCTGCTACTGGTGCTTCACCTGTGTCAGTGCATGCTCTAGAGTACAATCAATGCATGTCAGGTCCCCTGCCCCCGCCCCGCTCGCGGTGACTTTGCTTACCTCATCACAGCAAGCAGCGTCATCTGGTCCCTGTCTCCAGACTGGCAGTGTGTCCGACGCTGCACGCTCCAGAGCAGCTTCCTTATATGTGTGCTGCACCCGGTCATGTGACCCGGCACATAGTGATGACCTCAAAGACCACAAGGGAGGGTGGTTAACACTAATTGGAGATTAGCCAATCAGACACACCCGGTGTGTATATAGGCTAATCTCACCCTTGCCTCAGTACCCTGTTTTGGTCTTTGGTTTACCATTGAGTGTTGCACTTGTAATTTGGATTTCCTGGTTACTGATATTTGGCATTGTCTCTCGTTATTCCATCTCTCTGTTTCCCTTGACTAAGGATCGGTATTACAATTCTCTCTACTCTGTCCTGTCTGCGTGTTAGGGTTTCCTAGTGAAAATTACAGTGCATGACCTAGAGCAGTGGTTCCCAACCCAGTACTCAAATACCCCCTAATATTCCAGGATTTAGGGATTACCCAGTTGTGTCTAAGGTGTTTTTAGAAATAAAATTAAAAACACTTTTACATGTACTGAGAGCTGAACCATAAAGGCGCATACAGAGTAGAGGAAGGAGATTTCGTGACTTTTCAGAATTCAGAAAATGGTTCGTTACTCTGGCTAAAGAGGGAAAAAAGATATTCAAAGTTTAATTTTCACAGGTTCAAAAATGTTCTCATCAAGCCCTGGAATGCAGGTCACTTAGCGGTTGTCCCCTCCCTAACTTAAAATAACATCTCCAACATCCATCTCACCAGTTACATTTAGCTCTGAGAACTGTCGTAATTGGAGCTTGGCCTAGACTGCCCTCACTTTTAGGTGTCTCCTCTCATCTTTGCTTCAGCAACAGCTGCAAATCTATTTCAGACATAACAAATACAAAAGTATGAGTCGTCCCATGACTTGCATATACGCGAACAACCTTCTTTTTTATCATATTCGTATCAAATTACAGTTTAGAAGAATAGCCACTGCTTTGTTGTAATTATTTTTTTTACTGAGGTAAGAAAAATGGCAAGCAAAATTATGGTTGAGATTAGAAAATAATGCATATACATTTAGCTGAATGCACTTCTACTGATGAAAACATACAGTTGTGCTAAAATGCTTAACAGCACTACACCAAGATAACAGAGTCCATTTTAATACAGTCACAAAAAATAAAAAAAATCGGAGCAGAACCTAACACTTTTTTAAGTGTTTGCTGTAAGGAATCTGGTTCCGCCTAAACCAATACACAATAAAAGAAATTAGACAATACATTCCAGCATGTCCTTATGAAGCAGTGTCCCTTTATTTAGGTGCCCAAAGCGCATAAAAAGCAACGTTTTGACCACAGCCACATGTTTTTATCAAGCTACTGCAAAACACTCTCAATAACTACCTATACACAGGAAATTGAAAGGAGGCTTACATAATTAACTCCAAATCATGTGATTAATCACATGACCAGTCAAAAACAAAGCAACCATAGTAAATCACATAACCATAGAGTAACCATGCCAATTAAATATAAAATGCTAATCCAACAGTTTATAATTGTATCAAAATATACCAGCAATATAGTAAAAAAAATCCTTATTATTAAAAGTGCTGTGGTGTTCATTAATAGACTTCATTCATTTATCCAATAATACAAAGTGCCTACTAGTATATTGTAACTCATCTCGCATATTGGCAATCCACATTATATAGAAGTAGGGGGAAGGAATCAATAAAGTGCAATAGTGGTACAAGTGCACAGACATTCATATAAAATACATTTAAAATTAATATTAACATATTCGAAAGTAAACAACAATCCAAGATGCAAAAACATTAAACAACACCCCGAATCCTTAAAGTACTTTAGCTTGCTGAAATTGTTTATGTTTGATGAGTGTTTGTTCTTTTTTTATTTTACAAAAAGTGCAGATATCAATAGAAATTGGCACTTTTAGAAATTAACCTGGTTACACCCTCTAGTTCTCAAGCAGGAAACATGTCATGTTATTTTCTGGATTGGTTAGCTCAATGACAGTCAATGTCTGAGAGTAACTGCCTTGCAAAGACTTCTCATTGAGCT
Source organism: Pelobates fuscus (assembly GCF_036172605.1). Classification (NCBI taxonomy): domain Eukaryota; kingdom Metazoa; phylum Chordata; class Amphibia; order Anura; family Pelobatidae; genus Pelobates; species Pelobates fuscus. Next base: position 45,117,814 of record NC_086328.1, read on the forward strand.
GCTTATGGAAGTCTATATTTGAGCAGCCACAAAAAGTCTGGAGGTTAGAAGGGGAGGGGTTGGAAAGTCCGCAAACAAGAGAACTGCTGCTTTTGACAACTGTTATTCTATATCCCTTCAATGAAAAATGCATAATTAAATGCGTGCATGTTTTGATTTTTTGGTATATCTACTGAACAGTAGTTTGTATGTTTTTGGTATTTGGGCAGTGGAGTGTCCTTTTAAATAAATTCTGATATTATTGCTGACTTCATGGACCTACGAAGGACACATGTCAAGGCCACCAGTTCTTCATATTTGGTTCTTATGCATGACCTGTTAAAAATTTAAATAACTATAATTACCTGGTAAAGTAAGAAATAGATGCTCATAACTGGAAAGCTTATAAAACTTCTAAACTTATAAAATGGATACTATAAGAATGGTCATAATGTCTAATTATAGAAATCAGTTGCAAACAACAAAAAACTCATTTTGTTTCAATAACCTTTGTCTATCTTTCCCTCTCCTGAGCTCCGGGACATGGTCAGTGACTCAAAATGTAAACTGAGATATCCCATGTCGCACCTCTGAAAAGTGTTTGGGTACTGGGAGATATAATTTATTCATATATATAGTAGACTGGTGCTTCAAGATCCTATCCTTAGCACTCTGGGTAGTTTCACCCACATATATCTTTCCACATAGGTACTTCAGAATATGTATGAGGAAGCACAGAGGATTCTCAATGGCAAAGGATGCAGTCAAGAGATAGAATAAGATATACAGGATACGATATACAAAATATACTGATAAATTGTATTATGTTAACCGTAGTTACCTAACTCACAAAAAAGAAAAAAAAAATTCACATCCTATATTTGATAGCTAAGTCAGGAACTTGTAGTTCCTTGTGGAAGGATCTTCTACTTTACTGAGCAAGATGACGTGTACCAGGGCTGAATATTCTACTACTATATGTAGGAGTCACAACATTAAATTCACCAGCCTAAGATCATGTAGGTCTCCCTCATGCTGCTAATACAACTCTGATGCGTTGAGGCATGGATTTTACAACTTCAAATGACCTCTAAATGTGGTCCTTGGATCCTGTGGTATCTGGCACTAAGACATTAGCAACAGATCCTTTAGGCCCTGCAAGTTAAAAGGTAGAGTCTCCAATGATCAGATTTGTTGTTCCACCACACCCCACAGTTGCTCAAATATATTGAGATATAGGGAATTTGGGGGCCAATAGAACACCGTGAATGCTTTTCAATCCATTCCAGAACAATTTTTGCAGTGTGGCAGGGTGCATTATCCTGCTAAAAGAGACCACTGCCATCAGAGAATACCATTGCCATGGAGGGGTGTAGAGGTTTGCAACACTCTCTAGGTAGCTGGTACATGTCAAAGTAACATTCACATGAATGCCAGGATCCAAGGTTTCCAAGCAGAACATTATCCAAAGCACAACAGTGCCTCCATCAGCCTGCCTTCTTCCCATAGTGCATCCTGCTGCTATCTCTTTCCCAGGTAAATGACACACACTTGACCAACCTACCTTACCTAAAAGAAAACATGATTTATCAGGCCAGGCAACCTTCTACCATTGTACCATAGTATAGTTCTGATGCTCATACCCCCACTGAAAGTGTTTTCGGCCATGGACAATGGTCATCATGGTGATGCACTGTGTGTTCTGATTAGTGATGTACCGAACTGTTCGCTGGCGAATAGTTCCCGGCGAACATAGCGTGTTCGCGTTCGCCGCGGCGGGCGGACACATGCGCGGTTCGATCCGCCCCCTATTCATCATCATTGAGCAAACTTTGACCCTGTGCCTCTCGGTCAGCAGACACATTCCAGCCAATCAGCAGCACACCCTCCCTTCCACACCCTCCCACCTCCCTCCCAGCATCCATTTTCGATTCATTCTGAAGCTGCATGCTTACTGAGAGGAGGGAAAGGGTAGCTGCTGCTGATTAGATAGGGAAATTGATAGCTAGGCTAGGGTATTCAGTGTCCACTACAGTCCTGAAGGACTCATCTGATCTCTGCTGTTTTTTTAGGGCTAGAACATCAGTCTGCTTTTTTTTTTTCTGTGTAATGTAATTGCAGTTGCCTGTCTGCCACAGTCAGTGCCACCACTCATATCTGTTGTCACAATAGCTTAAGCTTTACATTTAAAAAAAATAAAAAAAATTTCACTGTAATAGAAGAGCAGTTGCCTGCCTGCCAGCTTCTGTGTCAGGCTGGATGCTGTGCCCATTTGCACAGTCAGTGCCACCACTCATATCTGTTGTCACAATAGCTTAAGCTTTAAATTTAAAAAACATTTTTTTTTCACTGTAATAGAAGAGCAGTTGCCTGCCTGCCAGCTTCTGTGTCAGGCTGGATGCTGTGCCCATTTGCAGAGTCAGTGCCACCATATCTGTTGTCACAATAGCTTACGTTTTACATTTAAAAATAAATAAAAATGTCACTGTAATAGAAGAGCAGTTAGTTGTCTGCAAGCGTCTGGGTGTCAGGCCTCCTTCATCGTGTGCTCTGCAGAACTGTGCCAGCGTACTTTGACAGTTGCCACTCATATCTGGTGTTTCTGTAGCGTGCTTTTACAAAGAAAAAAGGTTTCCAGTGTAAGCTAATAGCAGCCAGTCAGTGTCCTTCAAGCGGCTGTGTCAGGCCTTCCTTCAGCGTGTGCCCTGCACAACCCTGCCAGCGTACTTTGACAGTTGCCACTCATATCTGGTGTCTCTGTAGCGTGCTTTTACAAAGAAAAAAGGTTTCCAGTGTAAGCTAATAGCAGCCAGTCAGTGTCCTTCAAGCGGCTGTGTCAGGCCTTCCTTCAGCGTGTGCCCTGCACAACACTGCCAGCGTACTTTGACAGTTGCCACTCATATCTGGTGTCTCTGTAGTGTGCTTTTACAAAGAAAAAAGGTTTCCAGTGTAAGCTAATAGCAGCCAGTCAGTGTCCTTCAAGCGGCTGTGTCAGGCCTACAGCCTGTGCTCTGCAGACCGGTGCCAGTGCACATTGCCACTCATATCTGGTGTCTCTGTAGCGTGCTTTTACAAAGAAAAAAGGTTTCCAGTGTAAGCTAATAGCAGCCAGTCAGTGTCCTTCAAGCGGCTGTGTCAGGCCTACAGCCTGTGCTCTGCAGACCGGTGCCAGTGCACATTGCCACTCATATCTGGTGTCTCTGTAGCGTGCTTTTACAAAGAAAAAAGGTTTCCAGTGTAAGCTAATAGCAGCCAGTCAGTGTCCTTCAAGCGGCTGTGTCAGGCCTACTGCCTGTGCTCTGCAGACCGGTGCCAGTGCACATTGCCACTCATATCTGGTGTCTCTGTAGCGTGCTTTTACAAAGAAAAAAGGTTTCCAGTGTAAGCTAATAGCAGCCAGTCAGTGTCCTTCAAGCGGCTGTGTCAGGCCTACAGCCTGTGCTCTGCAAACCGTTGCCAGTGCACATTGCCACTCATATCTGGTGTCTCTGTAGCGTGCTTTTACAAAGAAAAAAGGTTTCCAGTGTAAGCTAATAGCAGCCAGTCAGTGTCCATCAAGCGGCAGTGTCAGGCCTTCAGCGTGTGCTCTGCAGAACTGTGCCAGTGCACATTGCCACTCATATCTGGTGTCTCTATAGCGTGCATTTAAAACCAAAAATTGTTTTTCACTGTTATAGATTGAATAGCAGTTACTTGTCTTCAAGCGGGTGTGTCAAGCTACAGTGTGTGCTCTGCAGAACTGTTCCAGTGCACATTGCCACTCATATCTGGTGTCTCTGTAGCGTGCTTTTACAAAGAAAAGAAGGTTTCCAGTGTAAGCTAATAGCAGCCAGTCAGTGTCCTTCAAGCGGCTGTGTCAGGCCTTCCTTCAGCGTGTGCCCTGCACAACCCTGCCAGCGTACTTTGATAGTTGCCACTCATATCTGGTGTCTCTGTAGCGTGCTTTTACAAAGAAAAAAAGTTTCCAGTGTAAGCTAAAGCAGCCAGTCAGTGTCCTTCAAGCGGCTGTGTCAGGCCTACAGCCTGTGCTCTGCAGACCGGTGCCAGTGCACATTGCCACTCATATCTGGTGTCTCTGTAGCGTGCTTTTACAAAGAAAAAAGGTTTCCAGTGTAAGCTAATAGCAGCCAGTCAGTGTCCTTCAAGCGGTTGTGTCAGGCCTACAGCCTGTGCTCTGCAGACCGGTGCCAGTGCACATTGCCACTCATATCTGGTGTCTCTGTAGCGTGCTTTTACAAAGAAAAAAAGTTTCCAGTGTAAGCTAAAGCAGCCAGTCAGTGTCCTTCAAGCGGCTGTGTCAGGCCTACAGCCTGTGCTCTGCAGACCGGTGCCAGTGCACATTGGCACTCATATCTGTTGTCTCTGTAGTGTGCTTTTACAAAGAAAAAATGTTTCCAGTGTAAGCTAATAGCAGCCAGTCAGTGTCCTTTAAGCGGCTGTGTCAGGCCTTCCTTCAGCGTGTGCCCTGCACAACCCTGCCAGCGTACTTTGACAGTTGCCACTCATATCTGGTGTCTCTGTAGCGTGCTTTTACAAAGAAAAAAGGTTTCCAGTGTAAGCTAATAGCAGCCAGTCAGTGTCCTTCAAGCGGCTGTGTCAGGCCTTCAGCGTGTGTTCTGCAGAACTGTGCCAGTGCACATTGCCACTCATATCTGGTGTCTCTATAGCGTGCATTTAAAACCCCAAAAAGTTTTTCACTGTTATAGATTGAATAGCAGTTACTTGTCTTCAAGCGGGTGTGTCAGGCCTACAGTGTGCGCTCTGCAGAACTGTTCCAGTGCACATTGCCACTCATATCTGGTGTCTCTGTAGCGTGCTTTTACAAAGAAAAAAAGGTTTCCAGTGTAAGCTAATAGCAGCCAGTCAGTGTCCTTCAAGCGGCTGTGTCTGGCCTTCCTTCAGCGTGTGCCCTGCACAACCCTGCCAGTGTACTTTGACAGTTGCCACTCATATCTGGTGTCTCTGTAGCGTGCTTTTACAAAGAAAAAAGGTTTCCAGTGTAAGCTAATAGCAGCCAGTCAGTGTCCTTCAAGCGGCTGTGTCAGGCCTACAGCCTGTGCTCTGCAGACCGGTGCCAGTGCACATTGCCACTCATATCTGCTGTCTCTGTAGCGTGCTTTTACAAAGAAAAAAGGTTTCCAGTGTAAGCTAATAGCAGCCAGTCAGTGTCCTTCAAGCGACTGTGTCAGGCCTACAGCCTGTGCTCTGCAGACCGGTGCCAGTGCACATTGCCACTCATATCTGGTGTCTCTGTAGCGTGCTTTTACAAAGAAAAATGGTTTCCAGTGTAAGCTAATAGCAGCCAGTCAGTGTCCTTCAAGCGGCTGTGTCAGGCCTACAGCCTGTGCTCTGCAGACCGGTGCCAGTGCACATTGCCACTCATATCTGGTGTCTCTGTAGCGTGCTTTTACAAAGAAAAAAGGTTTCCAGTGTAAGCTAATAGCAGCCAGTCAGTGTCCTTCAAGCGGCTGTGTAAGGCCTACAGCCTGTGCTCTGCAGACCGGTGCCAGTGCACATTGCCACTCATATCTGGTGTCTCTGTAGCATGCTTTTACAAAGAAAAAAAGGTTTCCGTGTAAGCTAATAGCAGCCAGTCAGTGTCCTTCAAGCGGCTGTGTCAGGCCTTCCTTCAGCGTGTGCCCTGCACAACCCTGCCAGTGTACTTTGACAGTTGCCACTCATATCTTGTGTCTCTGTAGCGTGCTTTTACAAAGAAAAAAGGTTTCCAGTGTAAGCTAATAGCAGCCAGTCAGTGTCCTTCAAGCGGCTGTGTCAGGCCTACAGCCAGTGCTCTGCAGACCGGTGCCAATGCACATTGCCACTCATATCTGCTGTCTCTGTAGCGTGCTTTTACAAAGAAAAAAGGTTTCCAGTGTAAGCTAATAGCAGCCAGTCAGTGTCCTTCAAGCGACTGTGTCAGGCCTACAGCCTGTGCTCTGCAGACCGGTGCCAGTGCACATTGCCACTCATATCTGGTGTCTCTGTAGCGTGCTTTTACAAAGAAAAATGGTTTCCAGTGTAAGCTAATAGCAGCCAGTCAGTGTCCTTCAAGCGGCTGTGTCAGGCCTACAGCCTGTGCTCTGCAGACCGGTGCCAGTGCACATTGCCACTCATATCTGGTGTCTCTGTAGCGTGCTTTTACAAAGAAAAAAGGTTTCCAGTGTAAGCTAATAGCAGCCAGTCAGTGTCCTTCAAGCGGCTGTGTAAGGCCTACAGCCTGTGCTCTGCAGACCGGTGCCAGTGCACATTGCCACTCATATCTGGTGTCTCTGTAGCATGCTTTTACAAAGAAAAAAAGGTTTCCGTGTAAGCTAATAGCAGCCAGTCAGTGTCCTTCAAGCGGCTGTGTCAGGCCTTCCTTCAGCGTGTGCCCTGCACAACCCTGCCAGTGTACTTTGACAGTTGCCACTCATATCTTGTGTCTCTGTAGCGTGCTTTTACAAAGAAAAAAGGTTTCCAGTGTAAGCTAATAGCAGCCAGTCAGTGTCCTTCAAGCGGCTGTGTCAGGCCTACAGCCAGTGCTCTGCAGACCGGTGCCAATGCACATTGCCACTCATATCTGGTGTCTCTGTAGCGTGCTTTTACAAAGAAAAAAGGTTTCCAGTGTAAGCTAATAGCAGACAGTCAGTGTCCTTCAAGCGACTGTGTCAGGCCTACAGCCTGTTCTCTGCAGACCGGTGCCAGTGCACATTGCCACTCATATCTGGTGTCTCTGTAGCGTGCTTTTACAAGGAAAAAAGGTTTCCAGTGTAAGCTAATAGCAGCCAGTCAGTGTCCTTCAAGCGGCTGTGTCAGGCCTACAGCCTGTGCTTTGCTGACCGGTGCCAGTGCACATTGCCACTCATATCTTGTGTCTCTGTAGCGTGCTTTTACAAAGAAAAATGGTTTCCAGTGTAAGCTAATAGCAGCCAGTCAGTGTCCTTCAAGCGGCTGTGTCAGGCCTACAGCCTGTGCTCTGCAGACCGTTGCCAGTGCACATTGCCACTCATATCTGGTGTCTCTGTAGTGTGCTTTTACAAAGAAAAAATGTTTCCAGTGTAAGCTAATAGCAGCCAGTCAGTGTCCTTCAAGCGGCTGTGTCAGGCCTACAGCCTGTGCTCTGCAGACCGGTGCCAGTGCACATTGCCACTCATATCTGGTGTCTCTGTAGCGTGCTTTTACAAAGAAAAAAGGTTTCTAGTGTAAGCTAATAGCAGCCAGTCAGTGTCCTTCAAGCGGCTGTGTCAGGCCTACAGCCTGTGCTCTGCAGACCGGTGCCAGTGCACATTGCCACTCATATCTGGTGTCTCTGTAGCGTGCTTTTACAAAGAAAAAAGGTTTCTAGTGTAAGCTAATAGCAGCCAGTCAGTGTCCTTAAAGCATGTGTGTCAGGCCTACAGCCTGTGCTCTGCACACCTGTGCCAGTGCACATTGCCAGTTTGCCACTCATATCTGGTCTCACAGTAGCTTGCACGCATAGTACCACTAATCCCCCAAAAAATGACAGGCAGAGGCAGGCCACCCCGCAGGGGCCATCGTGGTCGTGGTGCAGTGATTCCTTTGGCCCTAGAATAATGCCCAGTTTTAAGAGGCCACGTACCCTGAACTTGAAAAGTTCTGAGGACATAGTTGACTGGCTAACACAGGACACCCAATCTTCTACAGCCTCCGCTCGGAACCTTGACGCACCATCCTCCTCCAGCTTAGCTTCAGGCACCTCTCAAGATACCACTCACCCGCCTGCCGCCACCACCAAAACTAGCACCACAGCCGCTTTACTTGGTATGTCAGAGGAGTTATTCACACAGCCGTTTGAAGAAATTAGTGATGCGCAACCATTATTGCCAGAGGATGTAGATAACAGGGATATGTCTCAGGCAGGCAGCATTACACACATGGACGTACGGTGTGATGATGATGATGTTGTACCCGCTGCTGCTTCCTTTTCTGAGTTGTCAGATACAAGTGAAGCGGTTGATGATGACGATGCGTCCATGGATGTCACGTGGGTGCCCGCTCGGCAAGAAGAAGAACAGGGCAAAAGTTCAGATGGGGAGACAGAGAGGAGGAGGAGGAGATGTGTTGGAAGCAGGGGGAGGTCGTCGTAAGGAGCTAGTGGCACAGTCAGACAGCATGCATCGGCACCCGGGGTCAGCCCGACAGCACGCCAATCAACGCATGCTGTGTCCACCACCAGAATGCTGTCATTGCAGAGCTCAGCAGTGTGGAATTTTTTTTGTGTGTCTGCCTCTGACAACAGCGATGCCATTTGCAACCTGTGCCAAAGGAAACTGAGTCGTGGGAAGTCCAACACCCACCTAGGTACAACTGCTTTGCGTAGGCACATGATCTCACATCACAAACGCCTATGGGATCAACACATGAGTACAAGCAGCACGCCTACTCTAAGCCGCCATCCTCCTCCTGGTCCAGCATCTTCAGCCACGTCAACTACTGCTGTCCTCCTTGCCCCCTCTCAACCATCTGCCACTCCGTCTCCCGCCTTGAGCAGTTCCCGCTCATCTGCCCACAGTCATGTGTCTGTCAAGGACATGTTTGAGCGTAAGAAGCCAATGTCACAAAGTCACCGCCTTGCCCAGCGTCTGACAGCTGGCTTGTCCGAACTTTTAGCCCGCCAGCTTTTACCATACAAGCTGGTGGAGTCTGAGGCGTTCAAAAAATTTGTAGCTATTGGGACACCGCAGTGGAAGGTACCCGGCCGAAATTTCTTTTCACAAAAGGCAATCCCCAACCTGTACTCGATTGTGCAAAAGGAAGTAATGGCATGTCTGGCACACAGTGTTGGGGCAAGGGTCCATCTGACCACTGATACCTGGTCTGCAAAGCATGATCAGGGCAGGTATATCACCTACACTGCGCATTGGGTAAACCTGCTAACGGCTGACAAGCATGGAATGCGTGGCATTGCAGAGGAGTTGGTGACACCGCCATGACTTGCAGGCAGTCCTGCTGCCACCTCCTCTACTCCTCCTACTCCATCCTCTTCCATAACCTCCTCGGCTGAGTCCTCTTCTGCTGCTGCGTCTTGCTCCACATCAACGGCACCCCCCCAGCTCCCCAGGTACTATTCCACATCCCGGATACGGCAGTGTCATGCCGTCTTGGGTTTGACTTGCTTGAAAGCAGAGAGTCACACCGGACAAGCACTCCTGTCCGCCCTGAATGCACAGGTGGAAAAGTGGCTGACTCCGCAGCAACTGGATATCGGCAAAGTGGTTTGTGACAACGGAACAAATTTGTTAGCGGCATTGAAGTTGGGCAAGTTGACACATGTGCCGTGCATGGCACATGTGTGTAATCTGATCGTACAACGCTTTGTGGATAAGTACACAGGCTTACAGGACATCCTGAAGCAGGACAGGAAGCTGTGTGGCCATTTCAGGCGTTCCTACACGGCCATGGCTCACTTTGCCGATATCCAGCGGCGAAACAACATGCCAGTGAGGCGCTTGATTTGCGACAGCCCGACACGTTGGAATTCAACACTCCTAATGTTCGACCGCCTGCTCCAACAAGAAAAAGCTGTTAATGAATATTTGTATGACCGGGGTGCTAGGACAGCCTCTGGGGAGCTGGGAATTTTTTTGCCACGTTACTGGACGCTCATGCGCAATGCCTGTAGGCTCATGCGTCCTTTTGAGGAGGTGACAAACCTAGTCAGTCGCACCGAAGGCACCATCAGCGACATCATACCATTTGTTTTCTTCCTGGAGCGTGCCCTGCGAAGAGTGCTGGATCAGGCCGTAGATGAGCGTGACGAGGAAGAGGAAGAGTTGTGGTCACCATCACCACCAGAAACAGCCTTATCAGCATCGCTTGCTGGACCTGCGGCAAAGCTGGAAGAGGATTATGAGGAAGAGGAGTCAGAGGAGGAATATGGCTTTGAGGAGGAGGAGGAGGAGCAAGACCAACCTCAACAGGCATCCCAGGGTGCTCGTTGTCACCTATCTGGTACCCGTGGTGTTGTACGTGGCTGGGGGGAAGAACATACCTTCATTGACATCAGTGAGGACGAGGAACGGGAAATGAGTAGCTCGGCATCCAACCTTGTGCAAATGGGGTCTTTCATGCTGTCGTGCCTGTTGAGGGACCCTCGTTTAAAAAGGCTGAAGGAGAACGACCTGTACTGGGTGTCCACGCTACTAGACCCCCGGTATAAGCAGAAAGTGGCGGAAATGTTACCGAATTACAACAAGTCGGAAAGGATGCAGCATTTGCAAAATAAATTAAAAAGTATGCTTTACACAGCGTATAAGGGTGATGTCACAGCACAACGGGAATCTAACAGGGGGAGAGGTGGAAGTCATCCTCCTCCTCCCACGACCACGCCGGCAAGGACAGGGCGCTTTAAAGACGTGTTGTTGATGGATGACATGCAGACCTTTTTAAGTCTTACGCATCGTCACAGCCCTTTGGGATCCACCCTCAGAGAGCGACTCGACCAACAGGTAGCAGACTACCTCGCCTTAACTGCAGATATCGACACTCTGAGGAGCGATGAACCCCTTGACTACTGGGTGTGCAGGCTTGACCTGTGGCCTGAGCTATCCCAATTTGCGATAGAACTTCTGGCCTGCCCCGCTTCAAGTGTCCTGTCAGAAAGGACCTTCAGTGCAGCAGGAGGTATTGTCACTGAGAAGAGAAGTCGCCTAGGTCAAAAAAGTCTAGATTACCTCACCTTTATTAAGATGAATGAGGGATGGATCCCGAAGGGACTGACACTGGGCGATACATTCGATTAAAAAAGGCCTGATGAGATGACCTGCCTTGGGCTAAAAATGGTCCACACGCTGCTGTATTTTAGCTCTGAATGCCGGTTGACTTGCGTGACTTATCCGCCACCAACTAGGATTCAAGCCACCATGTTTTAGGGCACTTTCTGCCTGTGAAACAAACATCAATTTTTCTGGCCGCTGCTACAGCAGCGGCTGCAACAATACCAAATTCAGGCATGTGTACATGCCTAATTTTTAGGCCCACTGGTGCTGCACTGTGGCTTCAAAAACCAAACCAAAAAAAAGGCACATAGTGACCCTATGTAGGGGGAACAGTCCCTATTCTGCTCTGTGTCAGTGTGTATCATGGTCTCTGAGGACGGGGAAGAGTCTCTATTCTGCTCTTGCATTTCTATTTCTTCTTAGATAACAAAAAAATTCTGAGACGACGTTGGCAGGGCTATTCACTTGTGTGATCTGTCATGAATTGTCATTTGAATGTTAATTTGAACTGTGGGGCACAAGAACTTGAATCTGACAATTTTTATTTTATCAGAGAACTTGTTCGGGATACAGAAAGGAAAAAAGGGAGGGTAAGCGGTTAAGGTACATCGATCTTATTCACATCTTATACATTCAAGAGCAAACTGGTTATTCATTCTCGTGGGAGTTTTTCCGCTGCCCTTGTGCCTTCGGTCTAGTACCATGTCAGGGTTGTCTTTCTCTCCTAAACCTGGGTTTGGTCCGGGGTATGGGAAGGGGGAAACCTGGGGACAGGCTACGGTAGGGGAAGAAGAACGGGGGAAATAGACGTCGGACGCTCCTCATTTCCCTTTGTCTTCTTCTTAGTTAGCACGCTGTGTGCGGTCACCGGGTCTATTCCCTTATCTAACTACTTAACTATGTACAATGTGGGTGTTTGTTCCGTTATGCCCTGTAGATTGTTTAACCTCAGCTTGGTATACCTCAATGTTGGCTGTTGTACCATGGTGTTTGGAGTCGTTGTCTCTCTGCGTCAGAGCAGTTAGGTCTTAGGAGTGGTACTATTCATCCTTCGTGTATATATATATATATATATATATATATATATATATATATATATATATATATATATATATGTGATATGTTATTGTTCTAATATGACCCCCTCCTCCTCCTTCCTCAGATACGCCTCCCATATGTTCCTGGCTTCCACTATGTGGTGTGGGGGGTGTAGCCGCTGGCAGGTTTTTGTTTCATATGCTAGGTTTAGGGAGATCTGTTGGAGAAGGCTAGATCTCTCCGGTGGCTGTTGTTGTTTCCACCCTCTTGCTATTAATAAGTTGGCAGCAATCAAAATATGATATGTTAGGTCGGCATGTGCTTTTGGGAATGGGTCAATCGAGATGAAGAGTAGGGCATTTTCTGGTCTCAGGTCCCAGGTCCCAGGTCCCATCTTATTTGGTGCTTCAACTACATTAGTTCTGATGCCAACCAACATTCTAGGTCCCCAAGGTTACTGAGCCTGTACATCGGTCATTAAACCGGATCCCTAATATCAAGTGTCCATTGAGTTAACCATCAGTCCTGGAATGTACATGACTTCATTTCTGCACACCATGTCTACAACAATCCATGCTTGCAACATTGTTTGGAGAGTCTCTGGTTCTGCCCATGATTGGTTGTCTCTCTAATATTATCCATAGCCCTTGTTCTGTCCAACTCTATGGTTCTGCTCGTGGCCATGGTACCACTAGTGTGAGATGGGGGAAAACTCTAGTTCTCAACCCACTCCAAGTGCTGTTATTTATTTAAATTTTTTTTGGTGAGGCTTTACAGGACAGAGTGCTTCTCCACGGGACATGTTAACTCACGGGCAGCTGGCTCATCAAGGAACCAGAGCAGCTTGAACGAGGTGACCTTGCTCGGGTCCCAGGTGTGCGGTTCCTAAAATGGCTGCCATATACACGTCCACTGATAGGAGACGCGGAAGGTATTAAACTGATCAGAACAATACTAAACACACCACTCCTATCTGGTGGCACATTAGCTTGACCGCGCAGTGCCCCAAATTTGAAGTAAGAGGGCCGACCAAGCATCTTCTTCCATCTCCCTGTTACAGAAATCACTGCCATATCCATACAAATTGTACAGAATATCCAGGCTAGGTTTCCAGGGACAAATGTTGTCGCCTGTTGAACGAGGTGACCTTGCTCGGGTCCCAGGTGTGCAGTTCCTAAAATGGCTGCCATATACACGTCCACTGATAGGAGACGCGAAAGGTATTGAACTGATAAGAATAGTACACCACTCCTATCAGTAGGTCCCCCCCATTGTGATTTATGCCCCCCACCCACCACGCAGGGGTAGGGGCCGGGGGGGAGGACAGTAGGTCCCCACATTGTGATTTATGGCCCCCACCCACCGCGCAGGGGTGGGGGCCGGGGGGGAGGACAGTAGGTCCCCCCCCAGTGTGTATCAGGGTCCCTGAGGACAGGTGTCAATCCATATCTGCCAAGTGACCCTATGTAGGGGGAACAGTCCCTATTCTGCTCTGTGTGAGTGTGTTTCATGGATCCTTAGGATAGGTGTCAATCCATACCTGCCAAGTGACCCTATGTAGGGGGAACAGTCTCTATTCTGCTCTGTGTCAGTGTGTATCAGGGGCTTTGAGGACAGGTGTCAATCCATACCTGCCAAGTGACACTATGTAAGGGGAACAGTCCCTATTCTGCTCTGTGTCCGTGTGCATCAGGGGCTCTGAGGACAGGTGTCAATCCATATGTCAAGGTGCCAATATGTCATATGTCAGGTGTCAATCCATATCCATTGCGATTTAGGAATGTTAGGTGATTTCTGCCCTTTATGGATTAAAACCAGACTCTGCATCAACTGTGTAATTTTCCATGGGAGTTTTGCCATGGATCCCCCTCCGGCATGCCACAGTCAAGGTGTTAGTCCCCTTGAAACAACTTTTCCAACTTTTCCATCACTTTTGTGGCCAGAAAGAGTCCCTGTGGGTTTTAAAATTCGCCTGCCCATTGAAGTCAAGGGCGGTTCGCCCGGTTCGCCGGTTCGCGAACGTTTGCGGAAGTTCCCGTTCGCCGTTCGCGAACCGAAAATTTCGGGTTCGCGACATCACTAGTTCTGATACCTTTTTATAATGGTCAGCAGTTTTTCAGCAACCTTTTCTCCCTACATGCATCAGTGAACGTTGGGTGCCCAAGACCCTACGACAGGGTTTAAAGGTTGTTCTCTTTTGTACCACTTTTGATAGGTACTAACCACTGCATACTGGAACACCCCACAAGACATGCTGTTTTGGAGACCACTATTTGGCACTGGTCAAAGTCACTTGCCCACCCATTTCTCCTGCTTACAATATATTCAATTCAGCAACTGATTGTACATTTGCTGCCCAATATATCACACCCCTTGGCAGGTGCCATTGTAACTATATAATCAATGTTATTCACTTAACCTGTTAGTAGTTTTAATGTTGCTGCTGCTGGTCATTGTAATATATTGGAAGGCATGGCCTGAAGTTGTGGGAGTGGCGATAGACCTACTTAAGGGACTCCCCCTTCCCTTACTTACCTTCGTTGGTCTAGACGAACAGCATGATACTCGCCGGCTTCTTCCCTTCCGGCTTCCTGCTGCGCTACGTCACTTCCGGTGAGACGCAGCGCTTTTTCGATGTCACATCGTGAGTACCTGGCACCTACAAGCCGGCTCCCAGGCCCTACCAGTTCCCCAACACGACCGGCTCAACAGGCCGTCCGCTCCCCCAGCTCGACAGGGCTGTGAGCCAAGGGGAACATTACTCGCTGGGCAGCATGGCACGGACCGTAAGGAGTCCCTGTTCCCGCCGGCCGTCAGCATTACATACATTGAGGGGGATGGTGGGCTGGTTTTGTCAGGGGTAAAACTACAAGGCACGGGCGGTAACAGACTTCAGAGACTCCTTTACCATAAGGAGTCCCTGTTTCCTGCCGGCATTACACAGGAAAGAGGGGAGGTGGGCTGGTTGTCTGGGTAAATCCGGTCTGCTATTTTCACAGGTTAAAAGGGGAAGGAGGGTGTTGTGCTCAGGGCCGGCCTTAGGCCTTTAGACGCCTTGTGCGAAAAATCTTCACAGCGCCCCCCCCCCCCCGTCATCCATGTATGATGTAATGTTTATGTTGTCTGTGTATGTGATAGTAGGTGTGATGACTGTGTGTGATATGTATGCTATGTGTTGACTGTGTGTGATATTTGTAATGGGTGTATTAACAGTGTGTGATATGCGTGTATTGGTTGTATGTGATGCACACACACACAGAGTCAGACGGCCATACACACACAGGAAGACATCCACACACACAGAGGCAGACAGTCACACACACAGAGGCAGACAGTCACGCACACAGGCAGACAGTCACGCACGCACACACACACACACACAAACAGACAGTCATACACACACATACACACACAGGCAGTCATGCACACACAGACACACACACAGGCATACAGACACACACACAGACACACACAGGCAGACAGTCATACACACACAGGCAGACAGTCATACACACAGACACACACATGCAGACAGTCACACACAGACACACACACACAGGCAGACAGACACACACAGACACACACACAGACACACAAAGGCAGGCAGTCATACACACAGACACACAGACAGAGGCAGACAGTCACACACACAGACACACAGACAGAGGCAGACAGTCACACACAGACACACACACACAGGTAGACAGTCACACACACACACACAAACACACAGACAGAGGCAGACAGTCACACACAGACACACACACACAGGTAGACAGTCACACACACACACAAACACACAGACAGAGGCAGACAGTCACACACACAGCCACACACACACAGGCAGACAGTCACACACACACACACAGACACACACAGGCAGACAGTCACACACACACACACCGCAAATTATTATTATTATTTTTTTTATATTCCGGCCATGTGTGAGCTGTGCAGCCGCAGGGCGCCCCCTGCTCCATGGCGCCCTGTGCGGCCGCACAGCTCGCACACCCCTAAGGCCGGCCCTGGTTGTGCTGGTCTGGTGCTGGCTGACTCCTAGTTCAGCAATTAAGAGACTAATACAATATATCTCAGTTACAATGCCTTAATTCGGTTATAATGCTGTGCTGGTTCTGTTTATAAATTACTGCAAGTAGAACTCGTGTTAAATACATATATAGGTACTTCATGCTTTACAGATATAGCAGTTATAATAGTATATGCATTACTTACTGGTGTTTAGATAATATCATACGATATCTGCATTGTTAGTTGCAAACTTTAAAGTTTAAGATAAGTAATCCCTGTTAATGTTAAAGAAACATGGCTACTGGGAGCATTGTGTCTGTAGGGAGGTCAGTACTCTCTGCAGTCACCCCCTAAGCGCTTACTACTTTCAGTTATACAGTCTTATGTGTATTGTCTTACAAGAGTACCTTATCTAAATTCTCATACCTCCGGAACCCGAATACCCCTGGATGTGTCATCTAATCTAGGCCCCCCTACTTAAGAGACCTCTGTTTTCTCTCATACAGAAGCCAGGGCTCACTTTTCTGCAGGTAAATTGGGTCACGTTATTGTCAACACGGCCTTTTAGATATTTTTCCCTGCTTCTTAGTCCTAGCGGTCCGCGAGGCCAACTCCCATCCTCCACTTCGAGGTACTATTTCCCCCTCGGGCCAAATCATAGTTAGTCGCCTCGCAAATTATATAGAGAGGGCGACACCAGTCACTGCCAAATACCCCTCTTGTCTACTCATGGAGAGGCCACTGTTGAAGGTTACCACGCCCCTCGCACCAACTCATAGATAGAGCCTCTCTAGCCACTTGGCACTAGCAGGGCCTCACCTGCCACAAATCCTAGAATAATCTTTCGCCATCTGGCACTAGCTAGCCACCTGTTATTTCCCACCCCTGGTTACCAACAATGTCTATTATATATTTTCAGTATGTCCCTACTCCCAGATGATGGTGAGGATATGTCAATCCCTAGCACCCCTGCTAGGTCACTTACCCTGACTCGCAAGGGCGACATGGGAAGTCCCTTGTCCTGGACTATCCCCCGCATCACTGCAGAATTATGCAAATGCAGTATCCCATTCCCAGCTACTGCCAGGGAAGCAGAACTATTCAAATTACTAAGAACCAATACCCTTAATACAGACGCAGGGGAAGGCACAAGCGGCTTTCAAGATCCGACTCTCCACGCTATGGTTGCCTCCCTAATCTCTTCTATGGGGAAGGTCAACGACAGGCTGGAGAGACTGGAAGCCCGTAGCTTCACAGTGCGGCCTCCTGTCCCTCTCACCGAAGTAATCCCGGTCATACCCACAGAAATAGCGGGTAATTCCATATCCACCAAGGCAGCCGCCCATGTTATTAATCCTGCCCACATGGTTCCGGCTAATCTTAAAAAGGACATCCTGGAAGGCAAGGACGTTAACTTAGTCTCACTGCTCATTGCCTCCCAGGATGTTGTGGAAAACCGTTCTTACGACTAAGGGGACATCTCGTGGTTTTAAAAGCCAGTTACCCCAGACTCAGTAAGAAACTGGTCATTCCTGATTTTGTTCTGGCCTTCGGTATCTTTAGGGATATTCTATGCACGGTTCATCCCCATAGGAGGGAGGAACTGGATCTATATATGCATAAGCTGGTGGACCTAGGTAATAAGTATGGTGGCTATACTTTTTACGACTACCACAAGTCCTTTTCATCAAAAGTGTCGGCCACGTTGTCCCAGTACGGCATCCAGATGGATTGGAGCCAACTGGACAATGAACTGTTCCTCAGACATTTCGCGGGGCTTAGGACACCAGCTTGTGCCATATGTACGTCACCCGCTCACGCAGCTAATCTTTGCCCCCTCTGTCCGGACAGCGTTCCCAGCTCATCCTTACAACATCCCCCAAGGGCTGAGAAACAGACCAGAGACAAACTGGGTCGTCCAGTAGTGTACCTAGGCAAATCTCAGATTTGCAACAACTTCAATGAGGGCTCCTGCGGTTACAGCGCCTGCCGCTTATTACACGTATGCTCGCATTGTTTCAGGGCACATGCGAAATCCATGTGCCCAAATAAAATGTACCAGAAACCTTATTTGTCCCTGGTGAATGTTCCTGTACTTTCATGTATGCTGTCCACTCACCCCTTCAAACACCTTGTGGAATTTTTATGCACAGGTCTCACCCAGGGTTTTCACACGGGGCTCATTCACATACCAACAGGGGTACTAGAGTGTCACAATTTGCAGTCTGCTACTAATGACCCTACTTCAGCCACTACCTTGTTACAACTTGAAGTGGATCAGGGGTTTGTCATGGGGCCTTTTTGTAACCCCCCCTTTTCCAGCTGGAGAACTAACCCTATTGGGCTGGTTTCCATTAAAAATTCGGAGAAACTAGACACGATCATAAACTTTCTCAGTATTTTGCTGGATTCATCAACAATGATGGCCAGCCTCCCTAGAGGTAAGATCGATCACATCCTACATGATATTAGTCAATACATGCAAAACTCCCATGGAAAATTACATAGTTGATGCCATAAAGGGCATAAATCACCTAACATTGGTGCCATAAAGGGCATAAATCACCTAACATTCCTAAATTGTTTGGAATAACGTGCTTTAAAACATCAGGTATGATGTTGTATCGATCAGGTAGTGTAAGGGTTACGCTAAATTTCGCCATGCGCATAATCCCCCAGGGCAGGGCTTTCATTTCTAGGCTCCTCACCCTGTTCCCCACTTTCTCCAACGACTATGTCCGCATATCCTTGGACGGTCTTGCGACCGCTGACCTCCAGATGTGGTACAAATTCCTCTCAGACTGGAATGGGAGCAGCATGTTCCTCCCGCGGATTGATTCTCAGTCACCTGTTGTTTGGACAGACGCAACATCATCCGTGGGATATGCAGCCATTTTCAGCACCGAATGGCTCTGGGGGACTTGGCCAGCAGAAACACAGGTCATTGAGGGGTTTCACACTAACTCAACCCTATTTGAAGTATACCCGATAGTTGCTGCAGCTGTCACTTGGTGTAAGTTGTGGAAAGGGCAGTCCGTGCGCTGCTTTTCTGACTACCTGGCAATATGCCACATTATCAATAAGGGCCGCTCTTCTGCCTTGGCGATTATGAGTTTCTTTAGGCAGCTACCCATCAGTTCCACATTATATGTTCCCACGTTCCCGGTATATACAACACAGCAGCTGACCAGCTATCTCGTTTTCAATTTCAGGCTTTCAGACTGTCCCTACCCTCTGCAGCTCATTTGGCAACCCCAGCTCCAACATTCCAAGACCTTGGAGTAGAGGAACTACTTCAACACAGCCATGCTCTCACCAAGTTAGCCTTATCCACCAGCACTCAACACGCGTATCACAGAGCTTTTCACTTGTACAAACAATTTATGTCTGACCATCACCTAGCCAACTGGTTTGAGGTTTCTTCACTGATAGCTTGTGGCTTTCATCTCCTTTTATAGCTATAATTCTGGCAAAGTTTCTTAACATTGTTGACATTGTTGCCTCTTTTCTTGGAAAAACTGTTAGCTTTGCTAATATGCATGATAAATTATAAATGTGTGCATTCTCACACTGCGGTGTTCAGTCTGACGGGGCCAGGCCATGCAGAGATCAGGCTCCCGCTTTCCATTGACATTATTTTTACAATGCCACCACTGGCCAGAGAGACAAAAATACCAGCTGTGCCAGAAAATACTGGCACGGTGGCAACCCTACTATACATGCGTTTCATCTCAAATATTTGCATCCATTCATGATAATTTCACCTGGCTGTTTATCCACATTTCTTGGAAGTGATGAGAATAACTATGTAGTAATTAAAGCAATCAGTCTAGGAGTAGATAAGAGTTGGTGAAAAGGAATTGTAGTCTTGGTGCGATTATCAGTTCTAGGTTTTCTTTATTAGCTTTTTATTTTAAATACATTTGATAAGCAAATCTGGCTGCTAATTACTACATACACATTTATAAAAGAGGACATTTATAAAAAAAGATGCTGGTGTTTGAAAAGAGAGTAAAGAGACTTAGACTTTATTCCTCATTAGTTTTCTAAAAATAAAAATGCTCCTAAAAGAGCAAAACCCACAAGACCCAGGGAAATGATATTAACAGTAGGCGTTTTGGAAACAGAAATATGCATGAGCTCTTTAAATTTTTAAGTCATACTGCTTTTATGTGGAGCACATTTCTCTGATCCATACGGGAGCCACATTGCGTAGAACACAGCATTTTGGTAATTGTCATCCTGGAGTTGCCTATACAGCAGAGCCTTTAATCCAAAATCAATCTATATACAAGTATCCTTACTGCTCAACCCATTAATTAGTTTAGAGAACGTACAATTACGATATTACGATTGAGAGCAATCAATCTTAATCTTTAATTTTTCGAGATAAAAGACCAACAAAGTTATTAACTAAAGTGAGAATTTAAAGTAAATTTCAAATTTCAAATTCTCATTTTAGTTTAGAACTCTGTGAAGTGAAAATTGTGGGGAATTAATAATCGAAAACAAATAAACACCTTACCTTTAAAATTTGCAGCAATTCTCACATAGTAAATACAGGGAGTGCAGAATTATTAGGCAAGTTGTATTTTTGAGGATTAATTTTATTATTGAACAACAACCATGTTCTCAATGAACCCAAAAAACTCATTAATATCAAAGCTGAATATTTTTGGAAGTAGTTTTTAGTTTGTTTTTAGTTATAGCTATTTTAGGGGGATATCTGTGTGTGCAGGTGACTATTACTGTGCATAATTATTAGGCAACTTAACAAAAAACAAATATATACCCATTTCAATTATTTATTTTTACCAGTGAAACCAATATAACATCTCAACATTCACAAATATACATTTCTGACATTCAAAAACATAACAAAAACAAATCAGTGACCAATATAGCCACCTTTCTTTGCAAGGACACTCAAAAGCCTACCATCCATGGATTCTGTCAGTGTTTTGATCTGTTCACCATCAACATTGCGTGCAGCAGCAACCACAGCCTCCCAGACACTGTTCAGAGAGGTGTACTGTTTTCCCTCCTTGTAAATCTCACATTTGATGATGGACCACAGGTTCTCAATGGGGTTCAGATCAGGTGAACAAGGAGGCCATGTCATTAGATTTTCTTCTTTTATACCCTTTCTTGCCAGCCACGCTGTGGAGTACTTGGACGCGTGTGATGGAGCATTGTCCTGCAGGAAAATCATGTTTTTCTTGAAGGATGCAGACTTCTTCCTGTACCACTGCTTGAAGAAGGTGTCTTCCAGAAACTGGGAGTTGAGCTTGACTCCATCCTCAACCCGAAAAGGCCCCACAAGCTCATCTTTGATGATACCAGCCCAAACCAGTACTCCACCTCCACCTTGCTGGCGTCTGAGTCGGACTGGAGCTCTCTGCCCTTTACCAATCCATCCATCTGGCCCATCAAGACTCACTCTCATTTCATCAGTCCATAAAACCTTAGAAAAATCAGTCTTGAGATATTTCTTGGCCCAGTCTTGACGTTTCAGCTTGTGTGTCTTGTTCAGTGGTGGTCGTCTTTCAGCCTTTCTTACCTTGGCCATGTCTCTGAGTATTGCACACCTTGTGCTTTCGGGCACTCCAGTGATGTTGCAGCTCTGAAATATGGCCAAACTGGTGGCAAGTGGCATCTTGGCAGCTGCACGCTTGACTTTTCTCAGTTCATGGGCAGTTATTTTGCGCCTTGGTTTCTCCACACGCTTCTTGCGACCCTGTTGACTATTTTGAATGAAATGCTTGATTGTTCGATGATCACGCTTCAGAAGCTTTGCAATTTTAAGAGTGCTGCATCCCTCTGCAAGATATCTCACTATTTTTGACTTTTCTGAGCCTGTCAAGTCCTTCTTTTGACCCATTTTGCCAAAGGAAAGGAAGTTGCCTAATAATTATGCACACCTGATATAGGGTGTTGATGTCATTAGACCACACCCCTTCTCATTACAGAGATGCACATCACCTAATATGCTTAATTGGTAGTAGGCTTTCGAGCCTATACAGCTTGGAGTAAGACAACATGCATAAAGAGGATGATGTGGTCAAAATACTCATTTGCCTAATAATTCTGCACACAGTGTAAAGTGAATATGGGACATCATCCTGGATATAAATCAGTTCTAAATGTTGATGGGAGGCACACAAATAGTCACGCCCTGTAGTATGTAATATTTAGATGCTGTAAAATCAATTTGTTAAGTAGAAGTAACTACTTTTATCAGTTAAAGGACCACTATAGGTACCCAGACCACTTCAGCTCAATGAAGTGGTCTGGGTGCCAGGTCCATCTAGTGTTAACCCTGCAGCTGTAAACATAGCAGTTTCAGAGAAACTGTTATGTTTACAATAGGGTTAATCCAGCCTCTAGTGGCTGTCTCATTGAACATCACAGTGAGAAGATGCTGACGTCCATAGGAAAGCATTGAGTAATGCTTTCCTATGGACTGATTGAATGCACGTGCGGCTCTTGCCGCGTATGTGCATTCAGCGCCGACGTCAGAAGAGAGAGGAGAGTTCCCCGGCGCCGATGGAGCCCGGCGCTGGAGAAAGGTAAGTGATTAACCCCTTACTCCCCCTTCAGCCCGGCAGGAGTGGGACCCTAAAGGTGGGGATCTAAAGACCCTGTAGTGCCAGGAAAATGAGTTTGTTTTCCTGGCACTATTGTGGTCCTTTAATGATTTTCCTTCCAGCAGTGTATTAATGATAAATACAACTAAAGAACATTTCAATGTGTTTTCCATCAGTGTAGGTATAAAAAAGGCATTGTGGATCTCGTAACGCAACACATTACTAACTAAGGTTATACACAAAAGTAATAATTGTTGAGAATTCAAAGTATAATAGAAATGTCTTTCAAATGTAAGTCCAACTCAGGGTGGCATCACCACTGACACAATTCACAACACTGCCCACAGCCCTAATAGGCTGGTCAACCCAGAAAACAGATGGGCCTGACCACCGAAGGAATATGACAGCCTGTCTGGCTGGCCCCTTACTTCTAGGACATGCAGGGAGTGCTGCAGAATCCTAGTTTAGTGATGCACTTGTGCACCAGCTCCCTGGTGTTTCCAGATGAGGGACAAGACCATTAAATCAGGACTGTCCTGCCAAAAGCAGGATTATTGGGAGGCATGGCCAAACTGGAAGCATAACTGATTTGGAGAAAATTTCCAGGTTCGGTTATGCAGTCCTTAAAATTTGAAAATCACTTTGAATTAATAATCGTTCTTACTTTATTGAATAAGCCTGTAAGAGATGAAAATATGAGTGTTTGATCCACTAAACGGTGAATTGTCATAAACTGAAACCAAATTGCAAAATCAGGTCAAGATGAACAAGAAGATGATTTGGAGACTTTGTTTCCAATGCAGCTATTTTGCATTTAAAGGGACTCTCCAGTGCCAGGAAAACAAACGCTTTCAATGCTTTCCTTTGGGTATTTCAGCGACGCTGGAGGTCCTCACATAGCGTGAGGAAGTCCAGCGACGCTATAGCACAGAAAACCCGGAAGTGCCCTCTAGTGGCTGTCTAATGCACTTCTACAAAATAAAACATCTTCAGTCTGTGCCAAGGAATACACCAGTCAGAGGTTACTCATTGAGGGGAGAGTGGAAGAGGCATGCAGCGACACTATAACACATAAAATCTGTGCTTTAAACCTGGAAGTGCCACTAGAGGAGGAGTTAACCCTGCAATATTTACAGTTGCAGGGTTCAAGGTAGTGGGAGTTGGCACCCAGACCACTCCAATGGGCAGAAGTGGTCTTGGTGTCTGTAGTGTCCCTTTAAGTTTACAAATGTGTTTTCAATTTATCGTTTAATGAATAAAATCTGTGTTATTTCATTGGCCCCCATGGAACATCAGATACATATTCTTCACCAGATCTTGCTTAACTAAATCTACCAATTTAAATAAGATCAATGAATATTTCTAAATATACTTTTGCATAAATGTTAACACACACTACATTTAAAAAAAAAAAAAAGTAAACCTGCTCGTAAAAATTTAGAAATTCAAATCCTGGCATTTATATATTCCATAAAATAAGAATACATAGAATTAAAATACATGCAGCATTATAAATTTGAATTTAATTCAGAATAGTTTTAAAGCATAGTAAGGATTTACATTCACAGATGCAGTAGTTGGGAAGCATTTTTCATACTCTGTCCAACGAATGTGGGTTATATGTCTTTGCTTAATAACAGCATTGTGAGACACACTCCAGACAAATAAAGCACTTCAATTTGCAAAACTTCATGTGTCTTGAATCTGAAATATTTGTGACAGTTTCTAAAAGTGCTGATTTCTTCCTTAAACTAACGGAAGTAGCAGGGACGCTGGCTAGCACACCCTTGGCTTCAGTGGTGGGACTAATAAAGAGAGGTCTCTGGTGCAATATTTTGCCTAGGGGTGGACAAAAAACTAGATCTTCAACTACTGTACAACTCTCATGAAATTGTGCCAGTTGTATGTGTGTGAAGTTTGTGTCAGTGTGTGAATATAGGTGTATGTGTGTGAATGTTTGTGTATTTGTATATAATGTTTGGATACAGGGGTATGCTTTTGTGTAGAGTTTACGTTTGAATGTATGAGTTTGTGTGTAGTATTAGTGTTTGAGTGCATGGCTGATTCTATATACATTGTTTATGTTTGAATGCAGAGGTGTGTTTTGTGTAAACTGTTGCTGTTTGCATGAAGGTGCGTATTCATATACAGTTGCAAGAAAAAGTATATGATCCCTTTGAAATCATATGGATTTCTGCACAAATTGGTCATAAAATGTGATCTGATCATCATCTAAGTCACAACAATAGACAATCACAATCTGCTTAAACTAATAACACACAAACAATGAAATGTTGCCATGTTTTTATTGAACACACCATGTAAACATTCACGGTGCAGGTGGAAAAAGTATGTGAACTCCTAGACTAATGACATCTCCAAGAGCTAATTGGAGTGAGATGTCAGCCAACTGGAGTCCAATCAATGAGATGAGATTGGAGGTGTTGGTTACAGCTGCCCTGCCCTATAAAAAACACACACCAGTTCTGGGTTTGCTTTTCACAAGAAGCATTGCCTGATGTGAATGATGCCTCGCACAAAAGAGCTCTCAGAAGACCTACGATTAAGAATTGATGACTTGCATAATTCTGGAAAGGGTTATAAAAGTATCTCCAAAAGCCTTGCTGTTCATCAGTCCACGGTAAGACAAATTGTCTATAAATGGAGAAAGTTCAGCACTGCTGCTACTCTCCCTAGGAGTGGCCGTCCTGTAAAGATGACTGCAAGAGCACAACGCAGACTGTTCAATGAGGTGAAGAAGAATCCTAAAGTGTCAGCTAAAGACTTACAAAAGTCACTGGCAAATGCTAACATCCCTGTTAATGAATCTACAATACGTAAAACACTAAACAAGAATGGATTTCATGGGAGGATACCACAGAGGAAGCCACTGCTGTCCAAACAAAACATTGCTGCACGTTTACAGTTTGCACAAGAGCACCTGGATGTTCCACAGCAGTACTGACAAAATATTCTGTGGACAGATGAAACCAAAGTTGAGTTGTTTAGAAGAAACACACAACACTATGTGTGGCAAAAAAGATGCACAGCACACCAACATCAAAACCTCATCCCAACTGTGAAGTATGGTGGTGGGGGCATCATGGTTTGGGGCTGCTTTGTTTCGTCAGGGCCTGGACGGATTGCTATAATCGAAGGAAAAATGAATTCCCAAGTTTATCAAGACATTTTGCAGGAGAACTTAAGGCCAGCTGAAGCTCAACAGAAGATGGGTGTTGCAACAGGACAATGGCCCAAAGCATAGAAGTAAATCAACAACAGAATGGCTTAAACAGAAGAAAATACGCCTTCTGAAGTGGCCCAGTCAGAGTCCTGACCTCAACCCGATTGAGATGCTGTGGCATGACCTCAAGAAAGCGATTCACACCAGACATCCCAAGAATATTGCTGAACTGAAACAGTTCTGTAAAGAGGAATGGTCAAGAATTACTCCTGACTGTTGTGCACGTCTGATCTGCAACTACAGGAAACGTTTGGTTGTTATTGCTGCCAAAGGATGTTCAACCAGTTTTTAAATCCAAGGGTTCACATACTTTTTCCACCTGCACTGTGAATGTTTACATGGTGTGTTCAATAAAAAACATGGCAACATTTCATTCTTTGTGTGTTATTAGTTTAAGCAGACTGTGATTGTCTATTGTTGTGACTTAGATGATGATCAGATCACATTTTATGACCAATTTGTGCAGAAATCCATATCATTCCAAAGGGTTCACATACTTTTTCTTGCAACTGTATACCGATACATTAGCACACACATATACATATGCACATTTTCACACATATAAACACACAAACACACCCAGAGAAACACTCCAACAGATACACACAGATGCACACACTTATACTTTGTCACAAACTGATGCACTCCACAAGGCATGCACAGATTGACACACATGTGCATATACACACATATATTCATACATGCAGATCCACAAATGCTGACACACACACACATAGACACAATCACCCTCCCCAAGTCCATCTCTCTTTCCTGCTGTGCCTCTCCCCTGTGCCTCCCTGTCTAGCTGCCTCAAGAGGCAAAATTACTAGCAATGCCAGTACTGACCCCCTGGCTGCTGTGCCTGTATTTAACAATGGCTTGTGACAACAGGCATACTTATTGGCTGAGGCCCTGGTGCATTTACACCTGCTGCACTGCCAGTATTTCCTTATCTGCCTTTCCCCTTCCACTCTCCCCTCAATGAGTAACCTCTGACTGGTGTATTCCTTGGCACAGACTGAAGATGTTTTATTGTGTAGAAGTGCATTTTATCTCTTAAAAATGGAAATGAACATTCTTTGCAAATTTGCTCCATAATAAGTCAGGAAGGGAAGGTTTGAGGCTGTAGTGGATGGCATGCCAAGGACAGTACCTGCTACTAACATGTATCATTGACATGCAAGGGGTGATACCTGCACATATACACATTCGGCAGCCACATTCAGAGTGCCAGCCTTGCCAACTAGCCACCCAGGCATGTCTAGAACCTTGCAGAATGGGTCCCCATGCAAGTTTGCCCAATTATGTTCTTGTGTTGTGCCTTTGAGGGATTTTCTCTGAGGTTCCCAAAGAACCCGGTCATTAGAGCTTTAATCTGGGACAGAGGGACAGGGGTTCCAAATTATGACTAAATCACTGGATGCTTGGAGTTTAGGAATATAGAATCTTATGTTATTTTATCTTATCTTTATCTTAAGAACACCAAGACAGTCTGGAGCATTGTTCAATTAAAAAAAAAATAAAAAAATTCTGGCAAGAATTTTTTAAAGGATGTCTGGTTAAAGCAACTTCATGGGAACCATGTTATAATTTATTTTTGTATATAAACAGATACATCATCTGAGTCAACACATATTCTTATCCTCTTAGCGCCGTGTGGAGCGCTGCAAATCACTTAAGACTTGTTTCATCAATTGTGGCCACTGAAAAACCATGCTTAGAAAAAGATGAAAAGAGAACAGCTACAGAACAGCTACATTGTTAAATAAAATGCCACACATTCCTAAATTAGCTATTCAGTTTTCATTTAACCGCCGCTAACTTTTTAGTGAATACACCTTGCAGCACAGCTCTCAGCTCAGACAATTAAATTGGTAAAATACTTTCCATAATGTTATTTTAATCAGGAAAGCTTATAAAAAAAAAAAGGAAACCAAATTAGAGGCTGGTTTTGGTTAAAACATATTCTGCAGTGAGTAATTATTAACTGAAGGCCGCCACATCACCATGTTTTTACGAGCTACCTTACGCTGTGGGGCTGTGCAGGAAAAGTACCTCAGGCTGTATGTAGAATCCATTTTGAATACTGCCGGTTACTTTTTATACATAATGGCACAACATTCATATGTGTTCTCCCAAAAAATGATCTGCCGGTATCGTGATAAGGTAGCAGAACTTTAATTTTTTTTTCCAACTTCAGATATTTTTTCCATTTAAAGTTTAGCTTGCTAAATTTGGTGCTGTGCTTTGTTAGGAGCACACAGTTTCCACGCCCTCAAAGCAACACTTTCAAGCAATGCATGATAGAATTCTGATTTCCTAATCCCAAAAAATGGACATCTAGGAAACCTAAAACGAAAGAAAAAAAATGGATGTTTTGGCACCCTATTCTGCATAGTTGAATTTTCCTTGAAGGACAATCTCAATGAAGACGTGGCCTTGTAGTTTTAACCCTGCAATTTAAAGCGTGTCAGATTTGTAGAAACTGCGATATTTCCATTGCAGGGTTACCATGCCTGTAATGACTGTCTTCTAGACAACCACTAGGGGCGCTTTCTCACTGAGAACTGAGTCAAACTCAGATCTCAATCAAATACTGCCCTAGAGCGATTTGCCTCACATGCGCAGTAGCCTCTGAATGCTTGCCAATGGTGAAGCATTGGATTACCTGATCATCAAGGAGGCGGGTTGCCATTGACAAAGCTGTGAGCAGAGGTAGATAAGATACCCAAACATCTACAATACACTATAGTGTTAGGAAAACATGTAGTAACACTATAGTGTTCCTCTAAATCCAGTCAACATTGGCAGTCATTATAACTTTCTAGGACAGGTAGAACAAACATACACTGCTAATAGGCTTCTTTTACATTGGTGGCAAAGGCTTCCACTACCTATTATTAATCTAATAGGTTACGTTGAATTTACAATGAACTTTAGTGAAGCCAGTTATGCTGCAAGTTTTGCACTGTCTGTAGATGATGGATGTTCGGTCATTTAGGAGTTTATTCACTTAAGGCAAAAATAGATCTAGCTACAATTATATGAATAAAGTGGAGGGCAATTGAATTCTTCTTAGACAATAAGAGATCGCATAAATCAATGGATTGAATGCTCATATTAGAAAATAATAAGACATAAGCTATAATTACAAAAAGCTGTCATTAGCACCATTTCGATAGCTAACTGTATTGGAGAAAGGTTAACTCGATAGAGAGGTCCAATAAACTCTAAAAAAATAAAACATATTTAAGGAAGGACATTTCATATATTTTTTTAAATAAATTTATTTTAGTCAACAGTAGTTGGCAATTATTGAAGATATATGTAACCTGCAAATATGAGATAAATGTATTTAGCAAATTGTATCAAAGTGTATCTAGTTGAAATTTAGCACTTGCTAAATATGTGAATCCTATGATTTTTGCGATTGGTTTATTTTAAAACAGACAATGGATGTTACCAAGTGATATGTGATGATTCAGTCGGCATTGTGAAATACGGACCAAATAACAAATAGGAAAATTATGTGATTTCCGCCCCTCTTCCACCCCCCAAATTGGTCATCATTACAGAGTCAGGAAAAAATGTGTTATACCTCCAAGTCAGCTATTTCAGACAAATGCTTGCAAATGTGTGTTTCAGTGCATTGCTTAGTTAACAAACCACATATTCTTTCCAAATGACATTTTAATTGCATCTCTGCTTAATAAAAATGTATCTGTAAAAAAATATACCAGTTATACATGACAGCCACAGGACAATATATTGTAAAGCACACACGATTTTAAATGCACTGCTTCTGTAAATTTAAAAAAAAATCCTCAAATTTGTACATACCCACATCAGATATATTTCTGTGTAAATCAAACCTGGTTGTCTACCCAGTTTAGTAAAACACATGAGAAATGCTAGTCCTTTTTAATCAAAGTAAATGTGACTTTTAAAAATTATGACACAATTAAAATTTGATTACATATGATTTAATTATATAACAATTAAAATTAATTCTAAGGGGTCTAGCCTTGGGTTACCATAGTCACCATGTTTTTTTGTTGATATTTATCACTTCCTTTTACTGATGGGAAGCACATAAAAAC
The DNA here is from genome assembly GCF_036172605.1 of Pelobates fuscus. Classification (NCBI taxonomy): domain Eukaryota; kingdom Metazoa; phylum Chordata; class Amphibia; order Anura; family Pelobatidae; genus Pelobates; species Pelobates fuscus. Next base: position 45,147,509 of record NC_086328.1, read on the forward strand.
ATATACCAAAGAAGATCACAGTTCACTAATTTTATTTTTTATTTTTTTATTCACTGAATTTTAGTGCATGGAGTCCCTTGGCATAGTCCCTCCTTCCAATGTTTTGGCAGTCTAAGCATGAATGATGATCCCTGGCTGCCAAAAGCCTGACCACCAATGGAGGTCTTGCTGACACGCTAAGCCAACCAGTAGCTTCCCATTCACAAAACAGCTTGAGAAAAATATGTATCTTTCTCAAGCAGTTTTTTTTTTTTTTTATAAAAGGGGAGCTACAGATTGGCTTAGAGTTTCACGCAGCAGCCTGTGAATGAGTGCCATGTGAATGAGGTTGAGATACAGGATAGGGTCTTAAAGATGTAAAAGTAGAGTTGTCACCAATGGATTGTGCCTGCTGCTTTCACTGATTTACATGGTGATTGCCCCACTTTTAGCACTTAGTACAACTTTTCAGAACACGACCGATAAATCTTACCAATTATATCAAAATACACGCAGTGCCCCTTAGGTTTGCTGGAATACCACAGGTAGAGCAGGCTGTGTTGGCAACAGCCAATACGTGCAAAACACACTATCTAAACACAAAACACTGCTCACAGGTAGCTCCACGCTACAGGGTAGGAGAGGAGAAATAAAAGGGGTTCTGTTTCTATTAGCTAATTTGTGTAATGAGGCCTAAGGAACGTGAATAGAGATAGAATGTCTTATCAGATTTTTTTTTATTTAAAAAAACAGAATATTCAAGGATATAAATAATTGCTATGCTAGTTATCAATTCAAGGAGAAATATGATTGCCATGAATTCAAGAAGATTTAAAAAAAAATTTAAAAAAATTAAATATATATATATATATATATATATATATATATGAAATTGGCCATCGCTTCAATTGTTATTTTGCCCTTTTTTGGATCAACAACCTTAAAAGGTTCAATGGAGCTGTCTTTTTTATCAACCTAAATTACTATGCAACTATGTAATAATCATGACTGAGAAGAGAGACACATACAAAAGGGCTTGAGAGAAAAATCCACACTTTGGGGGCTTGGAACATGTTATTAACCAGACAATGGGGACGATATGAGGCACATATGGTGGGATAATATGGAGAAAGATACATAAGAGGGTATTATGTGAGAAGCATAAGAGGGGGCTTGGGGTGAAGTAAAAACACATTCAGAATCACACACTTGCAACAACTAAAAATACCTACATTTGCACATAGAGGCTTGCAAAACCCATAAATACTACTTTGTAATTGCAATATCCATGATTATGAAGCTAAATGTGCACACAATTGCAATACAGAGACACACACACTCATTTACACATACTGACACTCTCCATAAAAACATTCCTGCATTCACACTTGCAACAAACAGAAACCGCACCCTATATTTACATACTTAAACAAAACCATACAACCCTGCAGTCCTGCACAGTTGCACTACACAAACATATCACCTGCTGACACTACATCAAAAAAAACCGCTGCAATCATAACCTATGACACAATACTCAGATAAACGTCTGAATTCATACACACCGATATTTTATCCAATTACACATCCAATTACACATACATTCACAGTGGCACTTGATAAGAAATAAGCACTTGTATTTACAACTGCACACATGCATTCACACCGACTCTACACACAAAAATATAAATACACATTGATATATAGCAATATGTAATATTTACTTAAAAAGGACACACTACACTCCTCTTCTCTCGTCGCCTACACGCTGTTGCTTATAACAGGAGCCATTTGAAAAATACCTTTGCAGCTAAAAGCCCACCAACACAAATGGATCCTTCGAATAATGCAGTAAAAGCTACACTGTAACTTCTATTAGTTTGCTTAACAGTTTTTCATATACAAATCTGCTGTTGAGTGCGGAACTACATCACGGATGGCCCAAGAACATTGTGCTACATTGATCCAAGAATTAAATACTGCCCCGACTAAAACATCCGAACACCCAGTGCACTTACCACACCCTTTTCAAATAAACTGAAGATTTCCTCCTACCCTATTTGATTTTTCTCTTCCTTTGCTTCCCTTTGTCATCACCTCTAAAAACACTCCTAAGTTGATATATAGAATAAAGTCCCTCTATAACTACAATATCATTCTTCCGATTTGTTCCCTCCAAAGCCATATTCCTCTAATTCACTGCTAAATATATATTCACCTAATTTATTGCTCATAGCCATAATTCCCCAACAAATTGTCCTCCCAGCTATATTCCTACAATCCAATGCCCTAGTCACGTGCCTCCTATTCATTCCCCACCAACCATTTACTCCACAATTCCTTTCTCCAAGCTACATTCCGTCTAGCCATCTCACCCTAAGCTCTTCCTCTCTTTCCCCAAATGCTTTCTCTGTCCACCCACATCTTCTATATCCCCATTGCATACTTAATTTACCTTCCCTTTTACCTACTTTTAAAAACGTGTCTTCCCTGATCTCTTTTGAGTAGCCTCTGCCTTCTCCAGTGCCTGAGACAGGTCTCACAGCCCCCTGCAGAACAGTCTGAAAGAGGGAGAATGTAATATCTCATTTTGCAAGGAGCTACCTGGGCCTGAGAGCGAGATTGGATGCAGTCTCTTTCAATTGCCTCAGTAACAGCTGAGCTGATAGCTGTACCAACACTGAACTAAATTTATAAACGCAACACTTTTGTTTTTGCCCCCATTTTTCATGAGCTGAACTCAAAGATCTAAGACTTTTTCTATGTACACCAAAGGCCTATTTCTATCAAATGGTATTCACAAATCTGTCTAAATCTGTGTTTTTGTATTTTATTGTACCCTATTGGATCAATGCAATGTTTTGTGGACCCAGGGCATACTTGAAAATGAGAGAAATCTCAGTGTATCTTGCCTGGTAAAATATTTTATAAATAAATAAATGGCCACTCTAAAATGTGCAGTTTTATCACACAGCACAATGCCACACATGTAGCAAGTTTTAAGGGAGCGTGCAATTGGCATGCTGACTGCAGGAATGTCCACCAGAGCTGTTGCCAGTGAATTGAATGTTCATTTCTCTAAGCCGTCTCCAAAGGCGTTTCAGAGAATTTGGCAGTACATCCAACCGGCCTCACAACTGCAAAACATGTGTAACCACACCAGCCCAGGACCTCCGCATCCAGCATCTTCACCTCCAAGATCATTTGAGACAAGCCACCCGGACAGCTGCTGCAACAATCGGTTTGCATACCCAAAGTATTTCTGCTCAAACTGTCAGAAACGTTGTCCTCATCGGGGTCTTGACTTGACTGCAATTTGTCATCGTGAGTGGGCAAATGCTCACATTCGATGGCATCTGGCACTTTGGAGAGTTGTTCTCTTCATGGATGAATACTGGTTTTCACTGTACAGGGCAGATGACAGACATCGTGTATGGCATTGTGGATCGAGTGGCCCATGGTGGTGGTGGGGTTATGGTATGGGCAGGCATATGTTATGGACAACGAACACAGGTGCGTTTCATTGATGGCATTTTGAATGCACAGAGATACCGTGACGAGATCCTGAGGCCCATTGTTGTGCCATTCATCCACGACCATCACCTCATGTTGCAGCATGATAATGCAAGGCCCCCTGTTGCAAGGATCTGTACACAATTCCTGGAAGCTGAAAACATCCCTGTTCTTGCATGGCTAGCATACTCAGCAGACATGTCACCCATCGAACATGTTTAGGATGCTCTGGATCGGCATATACGACAGTGTGTTCCAGGTCCTGCCAATATCCAGCAACTTCGCACAGCCATTGAAGAGAAGTGGACAAACATTCCACAGGCCACAATCAACAACCTGATCAACTCTATGCGAAGGAGATGTGTTGCCCTGTGTGAGGCAAATGGTGGTCACACCAGGTTCTGACTGGTTTTCGGACCCCCCCAATACAGTAAAACTGCACATTTTAGAGTGGCCTTTTATTGTGGCCAGCCTAAGGCACATCCTGTGCGGTGGATGGATTAAAGGAGAAGTGTTCACCGACACAGATTTAGACAGATTTGTGAACAATATTTGAAAGAAATAGGCCTTTTGTGTACATAGAAAAAGTCTTAGATCTTTGAGTTCAGCTCATGAAAAATGTGGGCAAAAACAAAAGTGTTGCATATATAATTTTGTTCAGTATAGAAGCACTACTTCTATGGGGCAGCATTACACCTTCTACCTTGGGACAATAGTGTTCAATAAGGTAGGGCAAATGTCAGTCCCCAAGTATTGCCTAGGACCAAGAAACCATTGGGTGCCCTTATGGGCCAAGCTTGATCCACAAATCTCTAATCCCTGCTGGTCAAGGATTTATGGGATATGCTAAGCACTTCTTTTGAAAGTAATGGAAGTGACAGAATTGGATGAGATGTTTAGCCACCGCCTGCTTTGGCAAGATCTCACTGCAAAGGCGGCGCATCTTTAGCCAATAAGGCCAAAGTTTTAAAATGTTTGGAGGGATTTATCAAGACGAAACAGGTGCTATTCTGGGGCAAAGAACAAAATGAGCTGTAATCACCATGGAAACCATTAAAATGGCTTTCGACACGTTTGCGCCCAAAAGGTTTTGCCTTGGTAAATCTATATGCAGTGGGTATGTAACTACTCAATAAGGGTAATCAGTGGAAAGTTGCATATCTGCATACCTTCCAAGATTTGGAGGTATACAAATTAGAACATGGGGTTGGCAGTTATATGTGGAATGCCAGTGATGCCAATTGTGTCACCCATAATAGACAGTTCCACTTACCTTTTTTGAAGAAAAACTACCACAGCAAGAGGACATAGTCTTAAATTAGAGGGGCAAAGGTTTCAAAATAATATCAGGAAGTATTACTTTAAAGAGAGGGTAGTGGATGCATGGAATGGCATTCCAGTTGAAGTGGTAGAGGTTAACACAGTGAGGGAGTTTAAGTATGCACGAATAAAGCTATCCTAGATATAAAATAAGGCCAGGGACTGATGAAAGTATTTAGAAACTTGGGCAGACTAGATATCCCGAATGGTTCTTATCTGCCGTCACATTCTATGTGTCTATGGAAAGAGACAGGGCCACCCATAGAAGATGCTGTCAGCCTTGTGAATGCAGGCCTACCTTGCTGGCCACACTCAAGGCAGACTGTCAACAAGTTGGTGATGGAGCACTCTGTGCATGGTCCTACTGCCCGGACAACATTCAGCACCGCACAATCAAATCTAATAATTACTGTGCTTGTTTGGGATTGTCTCTTGCTATCCTTGAATAGGGAAACAAACCTAGGACAGCGAAAGAAGGCTCCCATCGGATACAGGACAAGGCATGGACTCACCTAGGAGGATTGTCTTAACAGGACAGGTGAACTTACACTTAATCGTCCTTTGCATTGATACTAAAAATCATCTGTTATTTAAATGTGCACAGGGATTAGGAAAAGTGCAAAGGTAACTTGTGTTTTTTTGGGAGGGAGAGTTGTACTATTTATTTGGACTGATGACTACAACATCTATTAATACTGCCCAATAATAGTGGGGTTTGAGCTCAGAGCTTAATTGTGTGTATCTATATGAAATAAGCCATTAACCCCAATGTGAATTGTTTTAAAGGGAATCTGTAATTATTATTTTCAAACCTTTCCACTTTTATTAACTTTGAGAATAAATGTTAGTCCTGAAGACCTGCGAAAGAACAGCTGATCACTGGGGGAAAACAATCCACTTTGTTTTCTAGACTAAAAAAAAACATGAGATGGCTGTTGCTCTTTAGAATTTAAAATCCCTATGCACTATGGAGGCCAATCAAGGCTGTCCCACCGGGATCCTCTTTCTGCCCAGAAGGAATTCCACATACTACTGAGCAGCATACTAATGGAATGGCTATGTGAATGCAAAAATTATGAGAGTCGACCCTCAAGCCTGTCCATTACAATAACCAAGCCTGCAAAATTTGCTGTGACTGACTGGAGTGATGTGTTTATCACAATTCTAGTAAAAAGTGGGAGTCAAATTACATAATATTATACCGGAATTTGCCAAGTCTCAATTGAGCCAGGAATTTCATCTACTTTTCTTTTTTACTGTGATTTCATAGTTAAAGGAACTATGTAGTATTTTTTTTTTTTTAAACTAGCTTAATCCCTTCCTGTTAACAAAATATAAACATTATAAACCGTGCACTGATACTTGCTATAACACTGGAGCCATTACACACCAATACATTACATTTAAAGGTGCATAACAAAAAGCATAATCTCAAAAAATATCACATCTTACGAGGGAAGTATAACCTTTACGTAAATTTAGATTTCAAAATCCTCCTTTTCCTAAATAAACAGTGGTAGTATCTCCTTGGGAGTACTTAAATTCTAAAATAACTATTACCCCCATGGCTGTTCCAGCTTCCATGTTGCTCTTTCTCATTACTGATGCAGAAACATTCGCTATTGGTTAAGGTGCAATGCACTGTCCAATAAGATTGCACGGTGGTCCATTGCCGTGGGAATGTGAGGTGCTTCAAAAACAAATTCCATTATGAATGATTCTGCTAATTTTGTTCTTCACTAAAGCAAATGGGTGCTTTAATCAACGATTTCCAGGCGACCAACTATGCATTGAAAATTTAATACATTTCACATAAATAATTATACTTCCCCTTTAACACTCAGTTACTCCATATGCCATTGAACAACCTGTAAAATAAGAACTGATCCTATCATCTGTTATATTTTTATTGTATTAAACATAAAATAATAATAATAAAAAAAAACAATAAAAAATGAAACTAGCTCCTTCACAATTAAGTTTATAAAGGGATTACGCCTTAAGGAAAAATAATAATCCAAATGGCGTTTTAACACAAGAATCCATCTGTTATAATACATTAAGTAGAAACTCTTTAAAATAAAATAATAATGAAAAATGCTACAAATAACCAAACCACAGATTTCTTTAACACAAAAAATGTACCTGAGTGTATAGATAATATATTTATATATAATTATATATGTGTTTGCCAACTTTTAAAGTGAATATTAAACAAAATAGATTTCTCCCTGATGAATCAGGAAGAAAAACAAAAAAAAAAAACACAACAAGAGATGCCTTCCAATCCAATCTTGGTAACTATGATGTGTATTTAAAGTAATGTGAAATCCTTTTTCATTAAGTTTAAAGGGTTGTGGGTTTTAATCAGAAGGATTTGTTTGGCTGCCATAATGGATTGCAACATGTTTTAGCTCAATATGCTGCAGACCCCAGTCTTCGTATACAGTTAAACAATGGATCTAAAAAAATTTCATAAGGATAACGAGTTAACCCTTTAAATGCCAGAGCAGCGAGCCTCTGGCATTCAAAGGGTTAAGTGCCAACTTCAAAAGCACTTTGTATCCTCTCAAGTAGTATCCATGTTAAACAAAACAAACAACAACAAAAAAAGATCTGACAGCTTAAATTGCCTTGTATATAAATATTAACTGAAAGATTAACATATTGACTTTAGTAACTTGAATACGTTGGCAATTACACAGTTTTTCTTGTGTTCATTAATATAGCCTTTAGATTATCAATGTACACCACAGTATTGTATGAAAATTGTAAAACTAACCCTCCCCGTAGCTCATCACAATAGTAAAAGAAAAAGTCTTAATAATACTAGAGGTAGCGCGCTGTTTGTGGGATTTTTGTTATTGTTAGTAAAAGTAATATTTTTCCGGGAGTCCAAAGTGTTCGGAATTGTTTTCTCCTGGTAAAAGGTTTCTGTGCAATAGCTCTGTTTGTCAAATATATAAAGAACACTTGATGCAAAACTCCATCTGTAGGTCTTGGTTAAAAGAAGTGCTCGTGACTTTTATAGGAGTACAAATTTATAACTGTATCCAAAAAATGATGCCCTTGGTTCCATTCTTTAGATCCAACTCGTATATATCAGCTGTCAACAGGTTTCTGAAATACAGCTATTATAACATCCTTTTTACATTAGACTTTCATCACTCAGACTGTTCATCAAGATGTGGGATAGATGTTTCTCATTTATGTCTGGTAAAAATGATGATAGTGGTGGTGATGTTCATGATGGTGATGATGTTCATGTCTTTGGACCATGTGTCCTGGGTGACCTTCATACAATACCATGCTGGGTAGATCTCTGACATGTTCTTTCTCTACCACGTTCACTGGAGACTGGAAGGCTTTGCACATCTGATGACCTTCCTTAGTCTTCTGTTTGCTCTTCCTATGAGGTTGTGGAGGTGGCATAGGGTGGTAAGGATAGCTCTGGCCCATATGTGCAGTTGGGGAAGTAACCGGAATGGAAACAGCATGATTGGGTTTGACTCTTGTTCTTCCAGGCTGGTTAGTGGAGACTGTTGCATTCTTGGTTGAGATCTTCGGAGACCTAACAGAGTGCTTGTTGGATTCTTGACCTCGTTGTCGTTGTTGAATGTCCCCCACCTTGGGGTGAGAAAAATCTGCCATATTGAAATGCCCTGGATCTATAGCCTGGGATCTCCTGTGGTGTATGTGGATGGTCTCTGGTTCATGTGAACGCGATCTCATTTGATTAGAAGCCCTTGTCTGTGTTTCTTCTTTTTCAACTGTTGTAGGGGATCCTGGAAAATTCCAACACAATATATTAAACTTTATTTCGCAAACAAGATAAATACAACAATGTATGGAAAGCATAAAAATAAATGAACAAAACATTAAAAACACATTTTTAGAATATACTGTCCATTTGTAATATTCCAAGTTACAGATAATTAACAATACATTTAAACATTACACTGCCAAGTCTTATTTTAACTATTTAAACAGAGAAACTCATATTGTCCTTGAAAACACACCTGGCCCAAATCTCGAAGTGTAGTTTTCAATTCCAGCAAGATCCAAATAGTGGTTTCTTCGCTCAATGTTCTCGTCCACACATTGTCGGAGACATTCTGTCTGTTCAGTTTCATTCTCTACTGAGTAATGTCTGCAAAAAGAACAGAGAGAATAAGATATGTCTGGGAACCACATACAAAAACAGATTACATTATCTTCAATGTTTTATATCCTAAAGGATTTCTTCTCCATCTTGTACAATAGGTTGTCTGACAAATGCCTATCTTATGGCTGATTTTTAAACTTTGGAGTTTCACCCAGGCTTGACAAATATAATTTGCAATATCAAAGAGCCTTATCGAAGAGGCTCAGGATATGACAGTCTCACTGATAAGTGTCTTTGAAGTTAGCTTATAAAACAGCTTCACATTGCCCAGAATAGAGTGCAGAAAAATGTTCCGTTTTTTGTAACTTATATACAATCTATTTTGGTTATATCCCTATTTTTCTCTTTTCAAAACCCCCTCGCCCTCCCCTTTATGTGGCTAGTAGACAAAAACATATGTGTAACATAACACAAAATATAAAAAAATATAGTAAATTTAAAAGATCAGCTAATTATGAAGAAGCAGTTAACAATAAGTAGAAGATAAACTACAATTCCATTCTTCCTTCAAATGAAATGTCTTCCTAAAATACCGAAGCCAATTTCAAGAGCTATGGGTAATGTTATTTAAAAAATAAATGTTACTACTTGCTTAACTAGAACTCTTGTTCATTCTCCCTATAGTTATATTTGAGCACTTCTTAAATTACGTTTGGGTCTTTTGGGGGAAAAAATTATCGAGGAATTATGGTAAACTGACCCTCACAAGATGTTCCTAATGTCTCTCTTGGCACCAATATCTCTCCAAGCATGACATTTTTAATCCTGAGACATAAAACTCCCTTTTATCTTTTCATCTGTCTGTCTTCACCTTCCAAATATCCCCTGCACTGCAGACCTCAGAACTGCAAGCAGACTGACTGTTCAAGGCCAAAAGAGTCTCTGATTCTCCCAACCAGAGCACTAATCCAGCACGGATAATCTCTTTTCGAACTGAGAGTTAGTGCGGAGACTAGCTGCAGCCATTCTTGGAATGCAGAGGGGTGAGGCTACAGGAGGGAAAATAGAGATCAGCTGCCAACAAAAATAATCTTAGAGAACCATTGCTGATCTCTAGGACTTGAGATTGTTCCTTTCTAATCTAATATATATATATATATATATATATAACAAAGTATAGAAAGTCCTTGCACTCACGCTTTGGTAAAATGTTTGCCGGGTGCTTGAAATCCAGGAAAAATTGAAATATTTGTAGATAGTGATCAGCACTCTCGGTCTTTAAACTTTAAAACATGAAGTTTATTGGTTATCCATTAAAAATATATACGATCGACGTTTCAGTCCCAGCAGGGACTTTTATCAGGATCAGGATGATGCCTGATGCCTGATCCTGATGAAAGTCCCTGCTGGGACTGAAACGTCGATCGTATGTATTTTTAATGGATAACCAATAAACTTCATGTTTTAAACTTTAAAGACCGAGAGTGCTGATCACTATCTACAAATATATATATATATATATATATATATACACACACACACACACACGTATACACCTAGGGATATATAGGTGATGTACAATAGTGAATATGGTCAGCTCAATGCAGATGCATTTACACCACAATATCACAACATTCTCAACCATCACCACATGTAAACATGATTAGAACACCAGATCTCTGATTCCTCAAAATGTAAAACTGTTCTGCCTAGAAGCTCAGTTTTTTGTTTTTTTATCTTATTCGTGTCTATGTGAGTCAATAATAATAATTCCAAATTGGTAAAAAGATTAATGTTTTTGTTCACAGGATAAATATACCTACACAGACAAGTAAAAAAAAATAATAAATATATGAACACCAAGTGCCATTACTATCATTGTAGAGCCCTGGTACTGTCCCAGTTTAATATGTCAAATACTTTTAGTACCAGTGACAAGTGCACTGTAGTGGTTATTGTGCTCTGGCGCTGTCCCAGCTTTGAAACTTTGCCTGACTCTCCTAAGGCACCGGCATGAGAAGCAGGATGTTCCTATTCAGCCAACACTCTCGGTCAAGAGCGCTGTAATACATAGCCCTACTTAACTCAGAAGAGTGAATCAGATTCTTGTAAAGCAGAAGTCCAGAAGTAGGGTGTTCTGGCAGGCAGGTCAAATCATACCAGTGTTGTAGTGGTTGTGGTGCCTGGAGTGTCCCTTTAAGATCCACAGTTAATATTTTAAGGAATTGCCAGGTGGCCTTACTTGCTTGTCTAGAATATATTATATTATATTGCCAAGTGAGGAAGCCAGAAATTGCACTCCAAAGGACAACAAGGCTTGCTAGTTTAAGTATAATATGATGTTATGCTTAAAATAAAAAGTGTCATTAGAAGCTTCGATAAAATGTAACATACAGGAATTGCTAACGAAATTGCATTTATAAATTAAAATCTACACATTACTTATAACATTTAAAAGACAGCAAAAGCTTTCAAATTCAACAAGGGTGATAAGGTGATAAATTATTATTTTTTTTTAAAAAGACAAAAAGGTATCAAGTCTCATAAATCCTTCTGGACAAATCTGCCCTGAAACGCGTTGACATTTAGTTTTCTTTTAAACACAGACTTTGTTGTCAAAGAGCCAGGCCTTTTTTTTAATCACACCACATCAAATCCTTTTTGATGTTCCTTGCACATAATGACTTTTTCTCTTCCCAGCTTTATTTAAATGTTGAACTTTTTATCTTTCTATACCATCTGACACACCGTTTATGTTGAAATAGTTACAGAAATCAATCACTTTCTGTGAACTTTTTTGTTACGGAGATAATATCTGTGCTATTCACAAATTTGGTTAAGAGACTGGCCTCGCCCACAATTCAGGTATTTATAATCCTTAAGACAGGTGCATCATTCATCTTGAAAGAACCACCTGTGCTAATGAAAGAGACACCTTATTTCATGTAAACAAAAGATTTACCATCTGGACATTATGCAAAGTATGCAATAGTGACTGGAGGGTCTCTCTAACTAGATATGTACACAGACAAGTAAATGTAACCATGAATAAAGCCTTTCATTTGACCCAAGATCGTTGGGAGTTTTAGAGAGTAGGTTAGTGTTGTAATGTTCACTTCAGTATATCTGCTACAAATTTCATACAAGTGAAGACACTTTAAAGCAAAGAACTTAATGCTAAAGGCAATATGTTATTTTAGCCTGACATTTGCAATTTCTCTCCAAATTCTCCAAATTATATATATATTTAAAGGGACACTATAGTTACGAGAACAACTACAGCTTACTGTATTTGTTCTGGTGAGTATAATCATCCCCTTCAGGCTTTTTGCAGTAAACACTTTTTTTTTTTTAGAGAAAATGCAGTGTTTACAATGCAGCCTAGGGATACCTCCACTGGCCACTCCTCCGATGGCTACTAGAGGTGCTTCCCGGGGGAGTGCTGCACAGTGTGCAGCACTGACATTCAATGTCTACACCCTCTGCATGGAGATACTGAACTTTCCTCATAGAGATGCATTAATTCAATGAATCTCCTATGAGGAGATGCTGATTGGCAAAGGTTGTGTTTGGCTTGTGCTGGCTCTGCCCCTGATCTGCCTCCTTGACAGAAACAGCCAATCCAATGCTTTCCTATGTAAAATTGTGATTGGCTTAGAACACCAATTCTGATGATGTCAACCAAGTAGGCAGATCGGGGGAAGAGCGAGCAGCAGCAGACTTGACTAGAAGTAAGATTTTAATATAATAAGGGGGGCAAAGGGAGGCTGTGGAGGGGGGTGGGGGTGGTAGATTGTGGTTTAAACACTATAGGGTAAGGAATACATATTTGTTTTCCTGACCCTATAGTGTTCCTTTAAACACTTTACAAACCATTTACATCTGTAAGTTACTGTACCTGAACCATACAAAATAAACTAATCATCACATAAATGTGGTAATGTGTCAGACTGAAAGCTCTGTTCCAAAAATAAATGACATTTGTTGTTTACCTTCCATTCCCCTTCTGCTTCTTTTCTGAACTCCGTAAATCTTCGTTGACTTTGCTCTCACTCCTGTGTCTTCCACTTTGCATGTCTAAAAAAAATTATAAGAAATTAGCTAAAACTTTAAATAAATTGTGTGCCACTCAAGAAACATTAAATACAAATATCACTGTGTATTTATTTAAAAAAAAAAAAAACTAATTATTTCTACACTTCACACATGAGAACATATTTGTGTTTTGAATTAAGATTATAAAAATCTAGACTTGGTACAATGTTTTAGGGTGGATGAAGCTACAGAGTTTATTTTTATATGTATGAAAGTTAAGCAGACTGAAGGGACTATGTGCAGCCACTGTGAGACATAATATTTAGCCTTGCTGCCTTCCTGTGGTTTCACACAGAGTTCTTATTTAGAACACTAAAACCGTGACAGCGTCTATTGATCTAATTTAGAACACTGTCAAATAACGACTCTTCTTTTTTTCTTTTTACTGTTTAGTAACTCTGCTTTTTTTTTTTCAGCATCCCTATTACAGTTTCATGGAATACTGAATAAGAAACTTCATACAGGACGAAATGCCCTCTAATTTAAAGATAGGATGCAGATGTTCTTCTATACTCATTACTCCACCAGCAACATTATGGGGGACTGGGTAGACTAAGAAAATAACCTGTAGTTGTTGGACTAACACCATTTAACACTTGTGTTCCTAAATGTTCTCGTCCTCCACATGTAGCTGAATGACCAGTTATCCACATATCCATCTTTATCTATGACATATATATATAAAAAAAAACACTTTTCTATAAATAATGCATCCACCAACACCCGTCCAAATAGTAATTCAGCATCTTCCAAGTTCTAAACTCTAGTTTAGTTAATGGCCTCTAAGATGCAGGTCAAGACAATTTAAAGTTTTTTCAATGATGGTCACCTAATACAATTTTCAGTATTAAATCTCCACTTCTCTAAATCTGATCAATGGTCATATTCACCCAGCAACATATGTCTACAGATAGCTATGTAGCATTACAACACTATAAAAGGCATGTAGTGACGTCAATGATAGACAATGCTTTCCGGCATGGACATTTGGTAGATGTCTTCATGCCACCTTAACACTCGAGTTTGGAGAACAGCTTGTTAACAGAACTTATAAATGAAGTAAGCTTGAAAATATGGCTGATTCATCCCTCTTCTTCTTAAATTTTAAATACTTTTAATAGTTTAATAGGATTCCAGAGCGTATTCACCTGCTTGGTTAAGTACCATTGTCCTCTTCTTCAAAGTAGCATCTGGGGCCACAGACAACTTAACCCGTAAGGTTTTACTGGAGCTAGAGGAATGATTAACGGATGCATCAAATACTTCATAAATGGTGTGCAGCAAACTCGTAATATCCTGAAGAAATAAAATACAAAGCAACAGATCAGAAAAATAGATTCAAAAATAAAAGAAACATGCAAGTATATTTCCTAGACAGCCCTTTAATATTGTAGGACACATCGCTCAGGTATCGTCAATGGAGAAGAACATTACAATTAAACCAAAATTGAAATGGACATTCTGGAATTCAGTGTAAGAACAAAAAATAAACATATAATTCTTTAAAATGCAAGAAGTTAGATGAGCCTAAGTATGAACTGCATAGAGTTAAAGAATTATGTTAGAGGAGAAATGGATGATCTAGGTCTTTTAAACCTCAATCATGCTCAGAAACACTTCACGGATCACAAAACATTAGTTCAATTATACGAGTCTGAAGTCCGATTAGCAGTTTTCCCTATGAAGATAATTACAGGGCAGGCTGTCAGTTGTAGAAAAGACCTCGAGAGCAAAATAAATTGGACTGTCAATTGAGAAAAACACTCTATTAGCTAATTCTTTTCAACATGAGTATTAAAGCCATGCCGTTATCTTAACACACGCACAAAGAAAGCGATGAACGGCTCATCAAAGACATTGAAAGCGGAATGTTTTCTACACTGACTTGGCAAGAAAGTCACGAAACGTGTCACACCTGTAATGAGGCATTTGAAATGCAAAGACTAACAATATTCAGAGGTAATGACATAAAAGGGTCAATCAAAATCATAGGGCAGTGAAAATGCATGAGGGATACATGAGGGATGCATGAGGGATACAATCAAGGGAAAACTTACTTAAGAGGACAATCCATGTTTGGCTTAAATGGACACTACAGACCTCTAAAGCACCTCAGCTTGTGGAATTGCTCAACATGTGGATAGTGTGTCCTCTTTTTTCATATTTCATAAAATGTGTGGAATTCAATAGAAATTTGCACTTTTATAAATAAACCTTGTAACAGGAAGTAACAGAATCAGTTGTCTGATTGACAGCTTGGGGGTCAATCAGATAACGGGTCTTGTTACTTCCTGGTTTGCTTAGCTCAGTGTAGAGGCAGTCAGATGCCCAGAGCACCTGCCTTGCAAAGACTTCTCATTGAGCTGCATCGGAAAGTCTAGGATGGGGAAGAAGGGGGGGCTTGCAAACACAGCAGACACGAGATATGTAGCTTTTGCAAGCTGTTTTCAGATATACCCCAATGAAAAAAATGGATGATTAAAGGCATGCTTTCATTGATGATATATTTACTAAGCAGCGATTACTTTTTTGTTTGGTTATGTGGGCAGTGGAGTGTCTCTTTAACTTCTAGTTTTAAAGGCATTATAATAATAATTAATTTACAAAGAAGAAAAATGTAAACATTTTTGCTAATGCACAGACAAGTAACAACAAGAACCCTATTCAGACCAGAAAGGGGGTTTGCTTACATTGAACCTCACACTTGGGTCTGCAGGGTCAGATCTTATCTTATAAAACCCTTTTCTGGCAGTCTGGACAGACTGAGAAAACAACTCGATGACCTTGGACTAACCCCATTGAACATTTGGTTTCCTAAATGCTCTATCCTTTTTACTTGTCACAGATTGCCCAGGTATCCATAATTCCATCTATAGCAGGTGTATAAGGTATATATGCTGCAGTTTATATGATATATGCAGCAGTTCCACACTAAGGCTGCATATATCACCCTACTAGCAGATGTGTTCAGTTTTTTGTAGGGCTATGCATGTCATTCGTTCGGGGCCACAAACTGTGCATGCACATCTATAGCTCAGCCAGAAGGGAAGGTGGAGACAGATAAGGAAGCACAGATTCCTTCTTTGATATTACAATGAGAAGGGAAAAAGCTTATAGCTGCATAGAATTGTGTAAGTTGCTGCGGGTATAAAAAGTTCTGTGCAAGGAAACAGGGATAGAACTTAACCTATGCAAAACTGGTATAATGTTTGGAGATTAAATGTATATTTAATTATGAGTCTTATAAAACTTAAATGACAAAGTTCTTATAAAACAAAATGAAAAAGTTGGAATCCATGGGAGTCTATGCAAAGGCCACCAATTATAGCTATGGCTTAACATGCATTGCACATTATTGCCAATACCATGAAGACGTTCGCTTTTCTCGAATTGCTGAGTGAGCTGTTGGCTTTTCTCTATTCAGAAATGTCAAGCAATGTTATGAATTCAAGCATAGCTTCCAAAAAACAAACAACAAACAAAGACTTTTTTAGTGGTGCTTGAAGACATGGCTAAATTACTATAAAGAGTATTAGGTGCCTTTTGAAGGTACCTATATTCAACGTAAGTGAACAGAAGCTGATCGGACAAAACAAACAGAAAAAAACAAACAAACAGAAAAAAACTAAACACTTTGACTTTACTTATGAACATTTCAAACAGCCTGAAGGAATGTACAAATCATTAGTAGTATTATACAAAATAAAAAAGTGATGTTGAGTAGACAATCGACTGTCCCAGCTAGCACACCACTGATTATAGATCGTGGCATGCAAACATGCTTGCCATTCACTGCAGGTAAACACTAACAGCATCAATGACCATAACTGTCATTATCAGCCATTTACCTGTATTTCTTGACATGGGTTTCTTCTCAGCAAGCGACGGCATTTATGAAAATGCTCACCGGCACACACTGTATTAGAAACTATCAGGATTATTAACTAAAGTGAGATTTGTCAGAATTCAATTACATTTCAAATTTAAGGTCAAAATAGCCAAACTAGAAAAATTCTCCACATCTCCAATGTTTCAATTTCTTCTACTCTGTCCTAAAATTTTAAAATTCACTTTGAAATTTCCGCAGTTCTCACTTTAGTGAATAACCCTGTAAGTGAGTAAGAGAACAATTATTGCTGAATCGAAACATTATAAAAATTGATCTCATTCAAAGTACTAAAGAGCCCTTGTCATGAATGGGTTAATACCAAACAAATAAAAAAGAACCCTTGATGAAATATAGAACACAGTGAATAGGTAAAAAAAAATGTATGTGGTGCAGTAAAAAAAGAAAATATATAGATAAAGCACTGCTTTGTCCAATATTTCTTTAAAAACGCTTTTTAAACATCACACTGAGATCTGCTTCATGCATGAAAGGAGATAGAAAGGATACGGAAACCTGTCATTGATATAAAAATACATAATTCTTCTGAAAGATAATTTATTTTGATAAAGGATCCTTTTACAGACATGTTAACACAGCCTATTTCTTCAACAACAACCAAAAAAAAAAAAAAATGAACTTCCTTTATTATCCTAATTATAAAACAGTCACCTTTACCCCCGGCAATACCCACATCCTTTGTAATTGACTTTGTCAAAGAACACCTGCCAGGAGTGCTCTCGGCACTCTTGGCAGCTGGAAAAAGACAAAAACAAAAACAAAACAAAAAATCTCACATCCTGAGAAGAACTGAGAATTAAAAGGTATCATTCATGAACAATTACGTATTATTCATTGTGGTTTTAAATATGTTGTAATGTCTGCAGTGCAGCGTTCATGGAAATTAAGAATGGTAGGATTCATTACTTTACACGTTCTATTGATCTTGGATCATTGCAAGTAGGAAAGCATTTTGTGTGTGCAAGAGCCCTGTTCCTTCTTCCCGTTTGCTGTAGATCAACACACTTCCTGATGCGCTTTTCCAAAAAATAATTAACCCCTTCATATATATAATATTTTAAACAATCTTATTGAGCTGGTAGTGTATGCTATAGTTTCGCACTCCCTTCACATACGTAATAATTCCTCAAAGAAATGGCACAGATCATTTTTGCCCAATGCAACATCTCGACAAGGTGACATGTCATATTTTTCTCATGCATATTGCCAAATTTGTAACCACTTTGCGCCCATAAGTTAATATTATCATTATTTATATAGTGCCAAAAAAATTCCCACAGTGCTGTACAAACTAACACGTATTTTTGTAAAGTTATCCCAATGCATCCTCACATTGTCCCCAAATGTTATTACAATACAAACACTTTAAGCTTACAAGAGAGGACATTTCGTACAATTTTATAGCCATCTGTATGTTATGGCAAATGTTATGCAATAATTTCAAGCTTCAGTTTTTCTATAACCCTGGTTTTATTGTTTAGCACTGTGGTAATTTCTGGCACTAGATATGATAAATAATAATTTCATATTGCCACAGTGCCCACATATGTTCTTACATTTTTGTGTTTATTGCTTGCCTAACTTGTTACACTATCCTCATATGTTATCACAGTGCATGCCTACATTAGGCGAGTATATTGTCAAACTGATCCCAATATCACAACAGAGCAGCCACAATGCTCCACTATTCTACGTTGCCCCCATATGAAAAACACAGGGAGAGTGACACATGGAAAAAGCACGCAAACACACACACACAAAAAGGTGTTGCAGAATTGTAAACAAGATATCAAGCAGCTGCCCGACTGCTGCAGACACAGGGAGACAGACAGCAGCTGCACCAGATCCTGATCATAGCTATGCTTGAACGTCTCTTTGCACCTCACTGTCTCCTGAGCGAGCTGACCATAAGTAGTATGGGTATATTTAGCACATTAATTTTGTTTATAAAATAATAAATAAAATAAAAATGTGCAAATGTGTCAGTTTTGTTTAAAGGGGTGGGATTTATGAAGGCACCCCTTGCTAGTATATACAAGTTACTGGCAGCGAAGGTCAGAATAAAGGTCAGAAACACATTAATTCCACACTTAGGGGCATGTTTTTAGGTTGGTTTCCAAACAGCTCTACAGATTGACTGGATTGCATTCTTTTTCTTTGGTAGATCACCAGAATTCAAGTCTCTCATTTAGGCATCAGTGCACTACAATCAGTGGAGAGTTGCAACTATGACAGATACATAGATTAGATAGATAGATAGACAGACAGACAGATAACGTAGACAGACAGATAGATAACATAGACAGACAGATAACATAGACAGAAAGACATATAGATATATAGATGACAGACAGATAGATAGATAGATAGATAACATAGACAGACAGAGAGGAGTATAAGAGAAAATTATGTTTCTTGTACTTGCCTCTCGTGTAACTCTTCCACTGTTGTCAAAATCATACAATGTGAATGTCCATTCTTGTCTATTATCTTCTTCTACCGAGACGTCACACTGCAATTCCTAAAAATATGAATGTTGAGTATTAACAAAAACAGAACAAGTTAAAACCACTGCCTAATCTGACATTTGATTTGAAATGTATTAAGAAAATAATAAATTTATCATTACAATCAGAGCATGGGTTATCATTTATATTTATGGTCTGCTTGGCTAACTGTAGTGGTTAAACTCAACACTTGCAGTCGCTTAATAATTCATTACATGGTTATGTACCTTGTGCCAAACCTTCCAAGAATGGGCTTTTAGGCCACAAGATGATTCTACAGGAAACAGAACCAGAAGCCAGCATGAGATAAACCACTCACTTTAAATACAGAAACAACATCCAACTAGGTCACGAACACTCATCCTAGGTAGCAATATGATTGTACAGAACTCCTTGTGGATCAAATTTGTTTGCTTTACATAATATTTTTTTGAAAATTCACAAACGCAACATTTATAAAAATAAAAACATATATATTCCATTAAATAAGCATGGGGAGACAACCCGAAGTTAAAAATCTGATCTTGTAGGATGGCTTTTAGTGCCTCCTGGGGCTTCCTCAACAGCCCTAAAGTCATTGCCATGAGTCACCTTTAGCTAGCAATTTTATGGAAATCAACTCATCATAACAGAACTACTATATCAGGTGAAGTTACATGAGATGACACAAGGTGACAGAAAAGGTATCTAATTCCATTGCAATTATAGTTCCTATTAAGAAACATTTATTACTTCTATACAATTTTTCGCAATCACCGTGGGAAATCTACCATAAGTTTAGCTTTCGTTACAAATTTTGAGGTAAGGGAACTGAATTGTTTAATATTTTGGTAGTTTTTGTAAAGACTGCCCAGGTGACATAGTCAGGGACAAGAGTATGACCAGCTTGTGTCAGCGTGAGGCTCCATCTTTGGTGACAAGTTGCAGTGTAAACTGCTCAAAATAACCCAGGGCTGTGTGTAGCCCAGTTACCTTTTAGATTTGCTGACTAGAAATCTTTTCCCTCTGGCTGTTAAAGAACCTGTGTTCCCCTACTGTGTTCAAAGCCTCCCGTCTTTAATAAGCTAGTCTGAGATATTGCAAACAGTACCAGTCTCACATTACATGGTGCTCACTATGGAAACAGCTTCGCTTTAGTGAAACCTTAACTGGGAGGAGATGGGGGTGGCCTGGGCCAGAGATAAAACATTTCTTAAAAGTACAATAAACAGTGTTCGAAATTTGTAGAAAAATTAATCATTTGAATTTAAACATTAATGTCCAATACAGACACATACGCTTTTCCTTCACGCACTTTATTAAGTACACATATTCGGTACTTCAAGTAAAGAAACTGAGAACACAACAGTATCTTTTGGATCCAAACATAGCCAAGAGATTTAGTTTTCTGTATAGCAGAAACTTAAAATGGAGATGGTGAGTTGACTATGTGATTTTAAAGTGACTTTTATTGTAGTATGATTTTTGGAGACCGATGTAGTAGTTTCAGCATCACAGTAACAGCTGATCTCACAAGACTTCCATACAATACAGTCCAAAGAGTTTATAAAGAAACTCACATTCTGTGAGTGGCAAAAGCTCTTAATGTGAGAAGGTCAGGGGGAAATGGCTTAGACTGGGTCCAGCTGGCAGGTCTCAAATACACAAATGACCACTTTTCCAACAGTAGTGAGCAAAAGGGCACATCTGAATGTACAAAGCATTGAACTTTGAAATGTAAAGGCTACGGAGTGAGAAGAGCCCATTTCCACACCTGTCAGCAAAGAACAAGTTAAGGCGGTGGCATATGAGCATCAAAACTAGTCAAATGAGGACTGGAAAAAGTGTCAGACGCTTTAAGGAATCTCAATTTGTGCTGTGATTTTAAAGATAGTAGGGTCAGAATATGGAGTAAACTTCATAAATTATTTAGTCCATCCAGCCTTGTTTCTGTGATGAAGGATGACGATGGTGGTGCATTGATGATGTGACATTTTCTTGAAACATGTTAGGCCCCTTAACACTTATTGGACTTAATTTAAATGGTACGGTACACCTAAGAGATGATTCTAACCATATATATCCCTTTATGGCTACAGTATTTCCATTTTACATGGGAATAATGGCCTCAATTTAATATTTTTTGGCTAAACTTTTAAAATTATATAAAAAAAAAATTCAAATATAAAAAAATATGTATCTAAACAAATGTATCTGTGTATATATATATATATATATATATATATATGTATATATATATATATATATATATATAAACAAAATATTAAATCATTTAAAGAATGTTTACTACAAAAATATTAAATCATTTGAAAGGCTAATGTGAAAATATTAAATTAAGGCCAGTATCGTAAAAGTGTCATCACAAACCTGTTCCACAAATATGAGTTATGCCACTTTACTTCAATGAACTTCTTAGACAAGTTCCAATCCACCAATCCAATAAATAACTATGTGAATGAGGCTAACGGATAGGTATTTCTTATAAAAAGGCCACTAAGATAGTGGTTGGGGTTGGGGGATTATCAAGGTGTTCTGTCCAAAATATTTTAATGTTATTAACTGACAAAAACAAAACAAAACAAATGTAATAAATATTCCTTAGCATTTGAAAATATATTAGCATTTCAAAATATATTACCATTCATAATTCTCACTGGATATCATGTATATGAACAAGAGATATATTTGTATTATCACTATAAAGGATCTAAATTCGGAAGATTTATTTCCTGGAGACTCAACTAATATTTTAAAATGGGTGTAATATTTATAAATCTCAACCAATCATCTTAGACAATCTTCTTACAGATCAGGACAAAAACATTCCACTCCTTCTGATTACAGTTTCCCTCAACATTCCAAAACCAGCAGGAGGTAAAGCCTAAATATAAACTTGTTGCTCGGTATTCTCAATGATCTCCTTACACTTCTGTCAGCCAGACATTTCAAGTTATGCTGTTTGTTTCTTCCAATGTATAAAGGCAAACTTTTAAGAGGTGCAATTACTACTACTGAAAGTGTTTATATGTTTTTTGGGGGGAACCCAGTAGATCTTGACAGGAAGTACCAACATTCAACTATTGTGATTATTATTGGATGCTGAAAAAAGTCAGTTATCAAATGATAAAATACATCGTTATTACTGATTTAATGAAATCAGGCATACAGGTGTATTTTATCTTACAAGGGAACTGTCCTTTCCCAAGATTTTTGAAAGTATGTTTAATTATCAATATGGGTAACACATAAGTATTTGTGAGTTGTTATTAAAATTAAATGTAGACATCTACACCTCCTTATCCTACAACTGGATGCCTCCATCTTAGCTCCATGTCAGCCATCATTACAAACAGAGAAGAGGCATGAAACAATGTTTCTATTTCTCTTCATTTGTAAAATCTCTTGTGCAGAGGGAACTTGCTGGCATTTCGGATCTGAACTGCCCGTATGGGTGGGACCAGTCTGATATGCTTCAGATATGTTCTCTCTGTAATGGCACAACTTGAGCTAAAACTAGCTTGAGATCTGAGCAGGGACCCACCAAAGGGCAGGCTAATTGAGCTGTTGTCCATTCTCACCTCTCTTGCTATTTGTTTTTCTCTCCTTAAGTTTAAAGGGCAATCCAGACGTGGATCCCTTGCTCACGGTGCCTAGAGGGATATTGGCTATACCTCACTGATGATACCTTACAAGGTTGAAACGATTGTCTGGGGTTACCGTATCTCTCGTGCAGAGGGAACTTACTGGCATTTCGGATCTGGACTGCCCATACGGGTGGGACCAGTCTGATAGGCTACAGATATGTTCTCTCTGTAATGGCACAAGTTGAGCTAAAACCAGCTTGAAATCTCAGCGGGGACCCACCGAAGGGCAGGCTAATTGAGCTGTTGTCCATTCTCACCTCTCTTGCTACTTCTTTTTCTCTCTTCATTTGTAATGTTTGCTGTGACTTTGCCTTGTCTGAACTGGATTATGATGTAATTTTCTAAAGCTTTAATATAAATTTAAAAGTCAGAACATCTAACTTTAAGTTAAATGTAATTTTCAAATTGTTTAATTCAATGGTGTAAATTCCAAGAAGTGAAAGTTTTCCTTTAAAGGAATACTATAGAATTAGGAATACAAACGTGTAACGCTGTAGTGTCCTAGTCATCGTTTAAGTATCCGCCACCCCTGCAAGGGTTTAAAAGGTATTATTTTCAATGATCATGAAAATGGTGAGGAATCAGCCCAGAACTACACAGGAGGATGTTGTTAATGATCTCAAGGCAGATGGGACCATAGTCACCAAGAAAACAATTGAAATCCTGCAGCGCCTGCAAGGTCCCCCATCTCAAGAAAGCACATGTACAGACTCGTCTGAAGTTTGCCAATGAACATCTGAATGATTCAGAGGAGAACTGGTTGAAAGTGATGTGGTCAGATGAGACCAAAATCAAGCTCTTTGGCATCAACTCAACTTGCCATGTTTGGAGGAGGAGGAATGCTACCTATAACCCCAAGAACACTATCCCCACCATCAAACGTGGAGGTGGAAACATTATGCATTGGGGGTGTTTTTCTGCTAAGGGGATAGATCAACTGCACCGCATCAAAGGGACAATGGATGAGGCCATGTACTGTCAAATCTTGGGTGAGAACCTTCTTCCCTCAGCCAGGGCATTGAAAATGGGTCATGGATGGGTATTCCAGCATGACAATGACCCAAAACACACAGCAAAGGCAAAAAAGGAGTGGCTCATGAAGAAGCACATTAACCCCTTAAGGACACATGACATGTCTGACACGTCATGATTCCCTTTTATTCCAGAAGTTTGGTCCTTAAGGGGTTAAGGTCCTGGAGTGGTCTAGCCAGTCTCCAGACCTTAATCCCATAGAAAATCTGTGGAGGGGGCTGAAGATTCGAGTTGCCAACCGTCAGCCTTGAAACCTTAATGACTTGGAGAGGATCTGCAAAGAGGAGTGGGACAAAATCCCTCCTGAGATTTGTGCAAACCTGGTGGCCAACTACAAGAAACGTCTGTCCTCTGTGATTGCCAACAAGGGTTTTGCCACCAAGTACTAAGTCAAAGGGGTCAAATACTTATTTTACTCATTGACATGCAAATTAATTTATAACTTTTTTGACAAGCGGTTTTCTGGATTTTTTTTTTTGTTATTCTGTCTCTCACTGTTAAAATACACCTACCATTAAAATTATAGACTGATAATTTCTTTGTCAGTGGGCAAAAGGTCAAAATCAGCAGAGGATCAAATACTTTTTTCCCTCGCTGTGTATGGTGTTTTGTCTGTATTTTATAAAAGAAATAAAATGAAACCAGTTATTTTTATTTTTTGGGGATTTGATTTTCCTGCTGTTCCTTCTTAGCTCGCGACATACATTTGCTGAATGGAAAAATACATGTAACAATCAGAAGCAAGGGTGAAATAAAAAAGTAAGATAAAAAAGTACTAGACTGATTTAACTTCAGGGTCTACGGCCAACGTAATTGTTTTCCTGATTCCAACAGAGCATTCCCCACAGTAAGTCTGCAATACTGATTTCTCCTTTAAAGTTCAAGTCCTAAGTAAGTGCTTGGTTTGCGCTACATGATCAAAGTGAACAGAGATCAGAGAGTGTTGAAGTTAGGATTTGGAGATAAAAGGGACAGAAGAAGAATAGGAAAAACCTAAAAACATAAACAATAGAAGTGACTGCAGTTATAGCAAGGTGAGCATGACTTCATCTTTGGTGAAACTATTGGCGGCGAGGAGCTGGGGTCTGGAAGGGATAAGACAAAAGTGCTCATTCTTGCTATATGAAAAGAATCACATGTCTGAACTGATTGTTCATTCATACCAGCCAGAATGTGAGTGAATCAAGCTCACACTTCTCATAAATGTATACATACACTGCCTGTTAATGAAAAGATCATGTTTTCTCTTCCCAAACATGCAAGGATGGTGACGCCATTCATACAATTATTTCCCTAATAATGGAGGAATAATACAGGGTTCACCTCAGTGCAGTCTGATTCCCTAATCTTGTTACATGTCCAGGTCTGCCACAGACTAGTTAGAGTTACAGTCCCAATTGGCAATTGTCACCATTTTTATGGTGGGGCAGCTAAAAAGCTACCACCCGTGACAATAAATGTATGCCCCAGTGCCGACCTACTAATCCATATAAGGATATATTGCAAGACATTTAATGTATAGTAATATGCAATATAAAAGATATTCTCTTGCACCACGTTTTTTGCTCTCCATAAGTTTAAAGGGTAATCCAGACATCGACCCCTTGCTCACGGTGCCTAGAGAGATATCAGCTATGACTCACTGATAATGCCTAACAAGGCTGAAACGATCGTCTGGGGTTGCTGTGTCTCTCGTGCAGAGGGAACTTGCTGGCATTTCGGATTTGGACTGCCCGTATGGGTGGGACCAGTCTGATATGTTTCAGAGATGTCTCTCTGTAATGGCACAACATCAGCTAAAACCAGCTTGAGATCTGAGAGGGGAACCAACCAAAGGGCAGGCTATTTCAGCTGCTGCCCGTTCTCAGTATTCTCTTGCGCCCTGTTTTTTGCTCTCAATATAAAAGATACATTACAGCAAAGCACATGTTAATGTAATTTATATACCATTAAATACAGTTGATCCTAATTGAAAAGAAGCGACCAAGCATTAAAGATTCTCTTAACACATCGGCCTATGGGCACCCTATAAGACTTCAGAATTTAATAAATGTGATGACTTAAGGATCTACCGATAACCATTTACATCATTAAAAAAATTATTTAGAATAAGATCAGTGCAATTTATTGGCACTACACTATTTACTTTAGCCTAAAGCAGGCCATTGTTGTTTTATTTGTTGGATTCATATTTTTGATGTGATGCATTCCTACACATTAAATATTCTTGACTCTAAGGAATAAGGCTAGAAAGAGGGGCAGGAGGATATAGGTCCTAATGAGGGAGATTTAGATAGTATGTTTTTGCTCAAATTCAAAAACTGAATGGAATGCAACCCAGATGGCGTCAAGATGCCTTACATAAGTAGTCCGACATAAGACAGTTTGTTGGACGGATCACTTTGATGTCTTCGTAGAACACAGTTCTGTGCTGTCTGGTGCAGTGTAGGAAATAAAACAAGACTGACTATTTGATTACAGCTTGGAAAAACTTTAAGGTCACTTAACCACCCTTCAAATGCAGCAAGCTTAGTGAAAACATTTCTATACAGCTCTGTAGAATAATATTTTTATAAGTGTTTCTTGTTTTATGCGAGGATTGTGTACCTTACATTAAATACACATAAGCAAACACATTCATAGAAAGTCTTTAAAAAAATAATGAAAAAAAGAAAAACCTACTTCAAATTTCAGCTGTTTCTTAACACGTCCCTCCAAGTCTTTGTCTGCTTTCTTCTCATCGGCAGAAAAGAAACCCTCACCTTTCTCATCGGGCAGAGCAACTGAAATCACAAGGAATAAGAGGTTTAACGTAAAACGGAGCAGCCAAGATTACTATTTAACACATAAAAACAAGCAATCAATTGTTTATAAACAACATATTCACTCACATGTATAGATAGTCAAACAAACCCCACAAAATTAAAGGGACTGTCCAGTGCCAGAAAAACATATCCGTTTTTCTGGCACTGCAGTGCCCTTCTCCCTCCCACCCCCATCCCATGTTGCTAAAACCCCTTCAGTGACTTACCTGAATACAGCGCAGATGTCTCTCGGCGCTGGGTCAGGCTCCGCCTACGCTCCTCCCCAGCAGACGTCAGCCGGTGGGGGAGACCTGCCGCACTCGCATTAGACCTCCCCATAGGAAAGCATTATTCAATGCTTTCCTATGGGGATTCCGGTGACGCTGGAGGTTCTAATGCATAGCGTTAGGACGTCCAGCGTTGTTTAAAACACTTTTCATGTTCTGAGAACACGGAAGTCCCTCTGGTGGCGGTCTGATATTAATAGACAGCCACTAGAGAAGGACTTAACCCTGCAAGGTAATTATAGCAGTTTATAAAAACTGCAATAATTACACTTGCAGGGTTAAGGGTGGTAGGAGTTTGCACCTAGACCACTCCAATGGGCAGAAGTGGTCTGGGTGCCTGGAGTGTCCCTTTAAAGGGCTTATCTGCTCAGCTGTGAATTGACAAACAGATTGATAACTATACGTTATTTTTAATCGTTCTATAACTGTGCAGCTTGTGCAGTTCAGCTTTTTTAAAATATGTTTAATGATTCACCATAATAAATATAAAAATAATAAAAACCTTTAAAATAATGAATTTTATGTCGTCATCAATACCATGTCTATACTGCAACTGTCATAATATGTAATGATTATTTAGCTCAGACAGTTAAAAATAATTGGGACATTCAATCTCACTTTAATGTCTTTAAGGACCAAATGACAACATAGACAGCAGCTGGTCCTTATCACTGTCAGTGTTATATTACTGCTGCTTGGGGCAATACCGAGTGGAGGTGTATATACAGAACAAATCAACAACATATACACATTGATCTATACAGAGATGGATAATTTTATATTATGCACATAGATAAAATCTTGGGTCAGCAGAAAATTAGGTAAGTGCATTATTTTGAATTAAACAACAATAAATTATATCTTCTACATAAAGAAAGGCTACACACTATTCCAATACACAAGTATGTCCCGTCCAGGCTCCTACGCTCTGCTGTGCGTCTATACCCTGGTTTTACTCGCCCCTCTGATGCTCACCTGCAAGACTTCTTTAAGGACGCACCATTCCTATGGATCTCCGTTCTCTACTCTGTTAGACTCTAACCCAGTCTCCGTTCCTTCAAAAAATCTTTGAAAATGTACTTCTATAAATAGTTATTAGCTTTACCTCTCCGAATCTTGGTAACCCATCCTGCTTCCTCTCCTGCAACTATGTCATCCAAAACACAAATCCTTCATTATAAGCTATTCTAGTAACCCAATTTCCCCATATATGAAAGATATCCTGCTCTTACCTCTTGTGTCACCAACGTTGGGAGGTATGCATTAGATCCAGATTCTCTTTGTTATAATAATTTTGTTTTGCCGCCAGCAAGCAAATTAATTCACTAAACTGAGAAATCAAGGTACATTTCCAAATTAAGATCAAAATAGCTTAACTGGAAAAGTGATCTAAATCAGCTATGGTTTCGGTTTGGATACTCTGGCCCAATTCTCTTTTGAATTTACTTTGAATTCTCACTTTCGTGAACAACCCTGTAAATCTCGAGTGCACTTGTAATAGTCAGACTAGCTTTTGTAAGATACATTGAAATGATAACAACAAAAGTGTTTTCTGCCGTATTATATAAAAGTGCTCTGTAATGTAATAATTTAATCCATACAGTACATCAAACTAATAAAAATAGTTGATCTAAAAAAAATCAACATTAAAGTACAAAAACAATGCATTATAGCTGCTCACAGGTGAATTGTAAAAGGGTGTGATCAGTTTCATGATACACAAATCACATTCACACCGCAAAGCAAATTTGATCTGTCATCTCTGAGATTGTTACAATAGTCCCAGGGCAGTTTAGGAAATGCTCTTGGGCAATGAGATTCTGCACAGATTTCATAGAGGCTTGATCGTTAACAAGATACGTTTCTTGGAAAAGCTTGACAAACAGGTAAATGCAGATTAATCAGGAGTTGTCCATTTGATAAATATACCCACAATCTGTAATATCAGCAGTCCTCACACAGCCTGATCAATAAAGCAGATTCTATCAGGGAATGATTGACTGGAATGCAGGTGGGTAGGTGCTTTGCTCAGAAGCTAAATAAACTGAATTGTATGGTAGGTGAAAAGAATGTAGGTATCTGTGTTGTATCTGCCAAGGTTACTCCTAATTATAAGGGTTGAACTTAAAAGTGATAAAAGATTCAAATCCTTTATTGAAACTTTAGAAACATGAGATAGTTCAAAGAAAGGGGTTTCTAGTGTAAGTGACTGTGGGTAATAGCTAAGGGTATACATACGTAGAGATCCATATAAGTAGATTTCTTGCAGTATGTATAAAAGAATTGTAAGACATAGCAGGGTGGTATATATTTCCCACTCTCGGGTCCTCTACCAGAGGCCTGGGAGTCTGAAGGTTCTGTATGGTATCTTAGCTGTTCCTAGAACTGCCCTCTTCTAGACAGTGATCTCAGATGTCCTACCTGGAATCTGTTGAAGCCACTCCCCCAATTTGGGAGTCACAGCCCAGATTGCTCCTATCACAACTGGGATTACTACGGTCTTCTATATATATATATATATATATATATATATATATATATATATATATATATATAATTATCCACAGACTTCAGGTGGAAGGGGTTTTGTTACGCTACTAGGGGTGATTTGGATTGGAACTCAACTGCAGCTTGTAAACTCCCTAATTACAATAGTGAAGAAATGGAGAATCCTTAAGTATCAATACTGTAGCTTTAAGAAAAGAGAGAATCACTGGTAACTTGATTCAACCGAAGTTTTAATAAGTGTTAAACTTAAATGAATTGCATTAAGGCAATAATCCAATAAGAAGAAGTGCAAGTAATCAACAACAAAGTTCATTATTAAGTATTTCTTCAGAGATGCATTAAGTAACATTAGTTCATGAGAATAATCTTCAATAGGAACAATAATCAAGTAGCTAAGGATATTTGCAAAGCAAGAAACAGTTCATAGTGAATAAGCATGATGGGAGTTGCCCTTCATGAGATTAGTAACTTGTAGCACTGAATGTAATTGCAAAGCAAGAAACAGTTCATAGTGAATAAGCATGATGGGAGTTGCCCTTCATGAGATTAGTAACTTGAAGCACTGAATGTAATTGCAAAGCAAGAAACAGTTCATAGTGAATAAGCATGATGGGAGTTGTCCTTCATGAGATTAGTAACTTGTAGCAATGAAGATTTGAGTAAGCAAGCATTAGCTCATTAATAAATGATTTGCAGACAAATAGTTGAAAGATATACTTAAGGATTAATATGGGTAGTCCTCCAATAGTTCAGAGGTATGGTCCACTTGTAAAGTAGCAAAGTATCCGTTCTCCAGTAATCCTTTATGGCATGCAGCAATCCTTGCATTTGCTCAAAGGCTGGAACGGCTTGTCTGAGCTTGTGGAGAGGTAAGTCTGGTGGAAGTAGCTCCCAGTAGCTGAGCCTGTGGAGCCTGCGATCTCGCGGAGGCAGCTCACACGTTAGCTCACACAATCAATCACCAAGCACCCTCTCTCTGGCCCAGTCTCCCTAAATACCGTCAGAGCTGTGTCAGAGGGGGGCGGGGTCCGGCTCCTCACAGCTGAGTGCCGAACCCGGAAGTGTTACTCCATGACAGGTTTTCAATCACAATTTTTCCCCACCATAACCTATTTGGATTTTTCTTCCCAAGCACTACCAAGCCTCACTAAGCAAACCAGTAACCAACCTCATGCTGAAGAGTTGCATTAACAACGAAACAGCTGTCCATGAGTGGTTTACTGGCTTTGCATCTTTTCCTATATTGTGTTTCAAGCTGTTGTATACAGCAAACACAGACTCAAAGAAAATCCATGTTTAAAATGGAATGAGGCAAAAATGTAATTCTTTGTTAAACTAATTTGCATATGCCAACCCTGAATCGTTTGCGGTAGTAACATTGCTGCAGTTATGGGATTTCTGTGGGAAAAGCAAGTCTTATGGCTTGACTGGTGTGCAGATTTTTGTTTAACATTGTATATATACACATTTTATATAAATATATTATTATTTTAAATTAGCACTAGCATTTGATATTATTTGAGTGGGGATGGAGTGTGTGAAAGGGATGACTTCCTGACACTCTTGTACATCTTCCTAATAATGCAGCGTGTGACAAAGTACTGGGGAGGGTGAGGGTGACTGCTTCCAAGCACCTGACATGTAAATCCTGCACTGTATTCGAACAGTGAGACATGCAATACTCAGAGGAAGCAGCCGTTCAGGTATAATCAGTAATGCCAGCCGGGATAAGAAAACAAGAGCTCGAATTCAGTCACTCCTCCTTGTACCTATACAAGGGTAATGTGACACACTGTAAAGACATAAGACCAATACAAAGACACAGTCAACCTGATCTTTATAATTAAAGGATAACATTGAATGGCTCTGATTAGCTGCCAACAGTCAGGCCCGATTACAAGAACCTCACCGCAGTGAAGCATGTGTGTATAAAGAAATCTCCACTAATCCACGAAGGTAGAGAAAGCATGGACAGATGCTAGATTCCAAAGTTCTATAATGGACTACTAGTCAAGTTTGGCCAAGAAGTTTGTTTCTGAGCATTTATACCAAAATCCATGGAGGGCAATAGATCCCCTTTGATGTGTCTAAAACAAAACATGCACCTGTCAGGATACCTGAAACCCCACCACGATGCAGATTGGGGATTCTTTCTTTCCTCTAACTGCAACTCTGTGTGCTTTGGTGATCTTCAAGTACTGACATCGACGCTTGTGATGTCATTCATAACCCCAAAAATAATTGACTTAGCATCAATTTCTTATATATATCTGAGATGCAAAGAAACATGTAACCAGTATCGAGTCAGGACTGACATGCTCATATACGGTCACAGAGCAAGTCTAAGGGAAAATTTCAAAGTGATTCATTTGAAATTAAAACTTTTTCTACCATTCTTCTCTAATTTAATTTTATATTTACCATATGGAAAAAACTTCGAAGTCACTTTATTTTGTACTTTTTCCCATATGGGGAATATTACATTGTGCAGACAAAACTAGAGTCTCTGGGTTTTTTCTTTCTCTAATTTAAGTATATTTTTTTGCATGACTGAAATTGATTAATGTTCACAAATTCACATATTTTGTTGATTTATCACTTTCTATCTATTAGGCTCAATTGTGCACAAGCATACACTGAGAATGAAGTGATTGCTTCACTTAGTGTACTAGTTCTTTTGTCAAGTCTATATCTTACAGGTCTTTTTTCTTGGGGACCTGCTTCCGTGGGTCCCAAGGAATTGTCTTTTATAAACACAGACCAAGCAAAGGTCAAAGAGTAGAGAAGTCAGGATAATCGATAAACAGAGCCACATCAGAAACCAGAATAACCAAATGAGTAGAATGAACGCACTCTTGGGTAACAGAGACCACGATTGGGCACTGAACAGTCTGTGGAGTGGTTTTAAGATAGCCCAGAACATGTCCTATTGGACAGCATAAAAAATGTGATGCCAGAACGTCTACAAACAAACAATCAGAAATGACGTAACATGCTGTAGCTCCAAAATATTGATACAAGTCACGGTACCTATAAGAAGCAGCCAGAGTGTAGTGTCCTGCGTCCTAAAGGACACCAGAATGATGCACAATAGCAATACATGTCCTACAGCAGCAGATGTTGTAACATATTGGTAGTTATGATGTTTGGAATTTCCCTATGCAATCATTGCTACTCCTGGGCCCCGTCTATTTATATAAATTGCAAAATCAAGGATTCACACTCTATAGCATGGGTGCAGTTAAACCTCAGTCAGAAACATATAAGAAGCATTGAAGATGTAAGGTGCAGAGCCCAGTTAGCTGTTGTATTGGGTCTACAGACAGTAATCCTCTTTCCTCACCGTGGTACGGATTAGAAAAAGGTTGCAAACTGCTGACCTATAAGTTTCGTTTAATGATACACGGCTCCATGTTAATAGGTTAATTGACTGTTAAATAGAGAAGTCTCAACGCTAAGACCTATCGTTGACCCTCGAGAATGAAGGCATGCGCTAAAGAATTACAGGTTTCCTATGTGATAATATTCAGGTTATTTTTAAATAAATTACAATTGTAACTATTTAGGTTGTTATGAACGAATGCACAGGCCACATATACATTAAAATAGAAAGTGCGTAGCCTAGAACTTAAATTCTATTATATGTAGAATGTCTGAAGCACCAATAATTCATTCCCCAGAGAGCTTATTTTCTAATTGTGTTTGCCTGGGAAGATTTTAGTCATATTTCAGCAGAGAAGAGGTTAACCCCCCCCCCCACCCATTCTGACCATCTTAACCGTGACTTTGAAGATCCTTTTCTCAAGGCTCAAAATACCTTGTTGGACGCAGATCAGACAAGCATTAAACAGAATCACTAATTAATTAAGCAAAGTTACATTTTTAAACAGTGTTTGTTGTGTTAGCCAAACACCCATACGGAAAATCATACCCCCCTCCATCGCTCCCTGCAAACATCAAAGAACTCTCTCCTCCACCAGCTATAAAAAGATGTGGGATCTTATCAGCTTTAGCCAGGATTCTATGTACAAATAGCAGTAAAATTCGCTTTTGATCAGCGAGGATGTGAATTTTTTTCAGTAGAATAGTAGAATATGCCAGGATTGCATTTTCTATTTAAGGTGCAGCTCTTGGTAGATTGCTCTTGATATGCATATTATCCCTGGATAAACAAAACAAAACATACTACGCAAACCACAAAGGTCTTGTTTAAGCAAAAACAAAAAAGAAAACCCCAAACATTTATAGTTGTCCTCGATACATATATTCTTATTGTCAGTGGGAAGAATTGCAAACTTCTTTCCTGCAGTTTATAGAATTCAGATGCTGCTGGAGAGGAATCCGTTAAAGGAACACTCCAAATACATAAAGCACTCGAGTGCGCTAAAGAGTTTTTTGTGTCTGAATCGGTCATTTAGTTTTTTTTTAATTTATAAAATTACCCATTTTAAACTAAATCTGCTCTTTTGTAACTTGGTACCACAACACCAACCTAGCTATCAATCAGACAGCTGGGAGTTTGTTTCCACAGAAATTGCGGATGGAGAAGGCACGCCAGGCTAGAGCACACCTAATAATGTTCCTCAATGAGATGTACTACAGTTCACTGGTCCCTCTTTGAATAGAAAGTCGCATGTGCATGTGTCTCATTGAGAAGCCCGATTGATCAAACCATCGCTAGAGGCTGAAAATTTGATCTACAGCTTTTGCAGGCAGAAAAAAAAAAATACAAACATTCTTAAAAGTTATAGCTACTAAATAGTGGGAAACAAATTTCAGTGGAGTGTTCCTTTAATCAAGGAAGGGTTTTTAGAAAAACTAGCTGCAGAAAATGCCAAGGCACTGTGCCCCAGATTAATGTCAAACAGTTTTGGAACGGTGTGACATTATCTGGGGCTCTTCCAAATGCCCAGAAACCACCACTCGTGAAGAATGTCCATGAAAACAAGAGCAGGCAATAAATCACTGAGGAGTAGGGGCAATTAAAGCATGATCAATATTGCAATCATACAACATATGTTCATATCAGAATTTACATGAAACCTTATTGCTCTGTGGCTACTGTACAATAATTAAGACAGTGTTTAAAAATAAACAGTATAATAGAAAGATAAACAGTATAATAGGGAAAACATCCATTTAAAATCGAAACCATGGTTTATTGTTAAAGTTACGTATAGTTTAGCTATTTACCTTCTAGACGATAATGCTCCTCTCCAATATTATCTTTGCATATTTCACCTGAAGGGTCCTGCAAATAAATTTAAAAAAAAGAACATGTTATTTATTCGTTTAATTATTCTCATGTATACAGCTATTAAAATGAAATTAAAATACATTGGTACAAGGTTACAAATTACAACCAAGCCAAGGATACATTTAAAGTAGCATTCTAACTTGAACATATATTAAAATGTTTAACTTCAGAGTGTCACTAGTCAATTTTAGATTGTTGGGTCCCATTTATAGATTAAATAAAAGGAAACTCACTTTTTATCCTGGTCTCACCACTGCCTCTGCTTCTCTTTCATGTGAGATCACCCAGACGGATGATGTCTGTCAATCAAATGCTTCTCCACAGAGAAGCACTGAGGACTATACTGCTCACATGCGCCACAATGCACCAATACAAAGATTTTTATGGAGAAGCATTACAATTACAATGCTTCTCTAAGGGGAGGCCTAAATGTATTTAGTTTCATCATGACTTTGAAATTGAAGACTGTACATGCTTTGCAGTTTTCAGTATTAAGTAACTCTAGTGGCTAACTGACTGACAGATGTCACACTGACTGATAAATGTCAACATTGCCATCTCTGACCTTGCTACGTAATGGAACGCTGCAAACACCTAAAGCACTCAAGCAGGCTGAAGTGCTCTACGTGTGAAGAGTATGTCCTCTTGTTTAATTTTACAAAAAGTGCAGAGTAGAATAGAAATTGCCACTTTTATAAATTAACCTTATTATGCTGCTTTCCTGTCAATCAGAA
The DNA here is from genome assembly GCF_036172605.1 of Pelobates fuscus. NCBI lineage: Eukaryota > Metazoa > Chordata > Amphibia > Anura > Pelobatidae > Pelobates > Pelobates fuscus. Next base: position 45,183,201 of record NC_086328.1, read on the forward strand.
AACTGGACCTATCACATCCTAGTAGTTTAGCTCAGTGGAGCTAAACTCTGGGCAGGCAATTGTCCAGAGTAACTGCCTTGCAAAGACTTCTCACTGGGCTGCATTGAAAAGTCTGTGATTGACAGCCACAGAAAATATTGGCCCATCAGTGGCAGATGATGAAGTTTGTAAGTGGTGTGTGGTGCTGCCCCCCCCCCCCCCCACCACCAACTTATTTAACCCCATAAGATGTCATGTCATGTTCAAAACCAGCTGCATCTTCAGTCATCAATAAAAGGGAGAATGGAAACTGCAGGTATTATCATGACAGACACCTTTTTTCTAACACACTTATCAGTAATCTTTAAACGGATATTAAATGTTATTTATTTTTTTATTTTTTTGCAGCAAAAACAGGAGGGGGGGGGGGCTGCAACAAAAATTGTGGGGGTTGGGGGTAGTGTCATCACCCAACCTGACCCTGTGGACCAGCCTCCACTGGCCCAAATGACAAAGCACATATTTAAATGCATGCATGTTTACATTGGGGGTAGGCTAAATAGTGTTTTGTTTTGTGTTTCTTATGCATTTGTTGACTCATTTTGTAATATTTTCATAGTTTAATAATTCATTATTAAGACATTGGAATCATTGTTTAATGTCCTTAAGATCATCTGTGTCACGTGCAAAGTGAAACATGTATACATGTTTATTTTATGGGTATTTCAAGTAGGATATTCACCTCTAATAACAGCATAAAACACTGGAAATCACATATGACTTGTAGAAAAAAGTTTTTTGTTTCTTCATTTTATTATTCTGTACTCCAGGTCACTTGTTGACCTGTCAGTTATAATGTAGTATTGTGGGAAAACGTTAACATGGAACCACAGTGCCATACAGCCACTAAGTCTGCTCATTTTGATTTTTTTTTTTTTATTCAAACAGATTGCCCTTTTCACCTTTTTTGAAAATGATCACTCCAAGTACCATCGCCACCACAACCCACTGTATAACAACATGACTCTGGTCCACCTGGGCTTCCGTGCCACATCTTTCCCTTGAGCTAAGCACAACCCAATACAAGGCTGCAGTAATAGGCTGAGAGCGCTTAGTTGATGCTGTATGACCCTGACAATTTACTCTGGAAGGACACCAGGGTACTCCTGGCACCATAACCACTACAGTGGGTTTTAGTGGTAAAGTACTTGGTGTTTTTTGTGATTTTCATAATTTTGAGACGTGACGAGTGTAAATAGTTACACTACTGTTATTATTTGTTTTTATAAAGAACATTCCAATTCTACAGCAGTGTACAAAAGAAGAGAGTAACAAACAAGTTGACATAATAAAAAAATAAAATGCAACATAAGAAACACACACTTTATGGCCAAACATATGTGGACACCCCTACCAATTATTGAGTTCAGGTGTTTCAGATTTACCCATTCCTAAAAAGTGCATAAAAGTGAAAATGTGTTCTCTGGATGACAGCTGAAGAATCTAGTGGACTTCTGGTTGTAAGGGGCAATGAAAACAATGTAGTTCAATGTTTGGGATGTTGTCAAGATTGTAGCAAATACACAAGATCCAGCGCACTCACTTATCCACTAAACAGAACTTCGATGTTCTTCGATTTTATTCGATTTTTTAAAAACACCTAATCTAGGCAAAAATAATGGGAGTTTAGTTACATTATATTATCATACATTGCATAAGCCTGACACAACGTCAATGTACCCCATGTTTGGCAGGTCCTACTCTAACATACAAATTTGCTCTGACTACCCCAATGTCCCTAATGACACACTTTCTTAGAAACATGGATTTCCCCCCGGGTTTGACTCCACACAGCTTTGGGGGCCTGAGGATGCCGATCTTCAGAGAAACTGCTATGTTTACATTAAGGTTAATCCAGTCTCTAGTGGCTGTCTCATTGACAGCCGCTTGAGGCGCTTCCGCGCTTCTCACTGTGATTTTCACAGTGAGAAGATGCTGCCGTCGATAGGAAAGCATTGAGACATGCTTTCCTATGGACTGATTGAATGCGCGCACGGCTCATGCCACGCATGCGCATTCGGCGGATGGCGTCAGAAGAGGGAGGAGAGTCCCCAACGCCAAGGGAGCCCGGCGCTGGAGAAAGGTGAGTGTTTAACCCCTTAAACCCTCTTGAGCCCAGTGGGAGGGGGACCATGAGGGTGGGAGGGACCTATTAACACTACAGTGCCAGGAAAACTAGTTTATTTTCCTGGCACTACAGTGGTCCTTTAATGAATTAAAAGAATAGTCATGCTGTAACAATATATTATAAAGAGTGAGGAAGTTAACAAATTAGTATTATATAATTGTATATAGATTTACTTTGATTGATAGGTTTGCTTTTGAGTCTGCCAGTACAATGCACAGATTGTTGTGTTGTGTTCTGAGGTGAAGTCAAAAGGGCTAGAAAGACAACTTTGCTGCAGATAATGTATCTTTGAAGAAATTAGTTATCTGTATCGTTAGCCTTGTGGCATGAGATATGAAGTGTTTTTTTCAACTAAACCCAAAACTTGTAGCAAATTGAAAATCAAACTTCAAAATATTCTCCAAACCTGCTCTACGCATAACTTGGCTACTTTAGCCTAAATTCAGTGTTCCCGGATAAATACCGTATATACTCGAGTATAAGCCGAGTTTTTCAGCCCATTTTTTGGGCTGAAAAACCCCAACTCGGCTTATACTCGAGTCAAGGTCTGTATTATGGCAATTTGCATTGCCATAATACAGACTGGGGGGAGAGGGGGGCTGGCAGAGCTGTACTTACCTGTTCTGCAGCTCCTGTCAGCTCTCTCCTCCTCCGCGCCGTCCGTTCAGCACCTCGGTCAGCTCCCAGTGTAAGTCTCTCGCGAGAGCCGCGGCTCTCGCGAGACTTACACTGTGAGCTGACAGAAGGAGCTGCACGGACGGCGCAGAGGAGGAGAGAGCTGACAGGAGCTGCAGAACAGGTAAGTACAGCTCTGCCAGCCCCCCTCTCCCCCCACTGAACTGCCACTGGACCACCAGGGAAGGAGAGCCCCCCTCCCTGCCATATATCAAGCAGGGAGGGGGGACGAAAAAAAATAAAATAAAATAATAAAAAAAATAATAATAATAAAAAAAAAGGGGTATAAGGACCACTATGGGAGGGGGGGGGGGGTATAAGGACCACTATGGGAGGGGGGGGGTATAAGGACCACTATGGGAGGGGGGGGTATAAGGACTACTATGGGAGGGGGGGGGTATAAGGACCACTATGGGAGGGGGGGTATAAGGACCACTATGGGAGGGGGGGGGTATAAGGACCACTATGGGAGGGGGGGGGTATAAGGCCCACTATGGGAGGGGGGGGGGTATAAGGACCACTATGGGAGGGAGGGGGGGTATAAGGACCACTATGGGAGGGGGGGGGTATAAGGACCACTATGGGAGGGGGGGGGGTATAAGGACCACTATGGGAGGGAGGGGGTGGGTTAAGGACCACTATGGGAGGGAGGGGGGTATAAGGACCGCTATGGGAGGGAGGGGGGGTATAAGGACCACTATGGGAGGGAGGGGGGGGTAATGACCACTATGGGAGGGAGGGGGGGGATAAGGACCACTATGGGAGGGAGGGGGGGGATAAGGACCACTATGGGAGGGAGGGGGGGTATAAGGACCACTATGGGGTGGAGGGGGGTATAAGGACCACTATGGGAGGGAGGGGGGGTATAAGGACCACTATGGGAGGGAGGGGGGGTATAAGGACCACTATGGGAGGGAGGGGGGTATAAGGACCACTATGGGAGGGAGGGGGGGTATAAGGACCACTATGGGAGGGAGGGGGGGTATAAGGACCACTATTGGAGGGAGGGGGGTATAAGGACCACTATGGGAGGGAGGGGGGGGTATAAGGACCACTATGGGAGGGGGTGGGATAAGGACCACTATGGGAGGGAGGGGGGTATAAGGACCATTATGGGAGGGAGGGGGGGGTATATGGACCACTATGGGAGGGATGGGGGGGATAAGGAACACTATGGGAGGGAGAAGGGGGATAAGGACCACTATGAGAGGGAGGGGGTGGGATAAGGACCACTATGGGAGGGGAGGGGGAAGTAAGGACCACTAGGGGAGGGGAGGGTAAGGACCACTGGGGGAGGGGTGAGTCAGGACCACTGGGGGGGGGAGTGAAGGAACACGGGGGTGGGGAGGTAAGGACCACTGAGGGAGGAGGAGGGGAAGTCAGGACATATGGGGGGGGGAGGGGGCGGCAAAAATTTTTTTGCCTACGGCGGCAAATATCCTTGCACCGGCCCTGCACACACTGCATTCATGCACACACACTGCATTCATGCACACACACACTGCATTCATGCACACACACACTGCACTCATACACACACGCTGCACTCATACACACACACATACGCACACACTGCATTCATTATACACACACTGTAAATAAATATTCAATTAATAAATTTTTTTTAGGATCTAATTTTATTTAGAAATTTACCAGTAGCTGCTGCATTTCCCACCCTAGTCTTATACTCGAGTCAATAAGTTTTCCCAGTTTTTTGGGATAAAATTAGGGGCCTCGGCTTATATTCGGGTCGGCTTATACTCGAGTATATACGGTAATTGTAATGTTGCATTTGTTCTCGTTCTTGCCTTTTTTGGTGCACAGTATTTTGTATTTAAGTTTTTTTGCATTTTGAACAACATGTTGTCTGATGTCCTATGTTTGGTTGTAACCATGTTTACCATAGATTGTAAACTTGTTTGAGCAGGGCCTTCCTTACCCCTTTCTGTAATTGCAAAGAGCTGCGGAATATAAATACTAATTATTATTATTTTTGCAGTTCTTTGTAACTCATAATGGGAACATCTGGTTAGAATTGTAGCCTTTTAGAAAAACATTGGGACAAAAGTATTGCAGGATATAGAATATCGGTATTTATGATCAAGGCGGTCAGTGACATATTTATCACTAGACTGACTAGGCCCAGGTGGTAGAATATTTGTTTTCTGTAATCCCAATATCTTGGGCAACCCTGAAGAAGTTGCCTTCCTTTTTATTAGTATTTCTGCTCACTCTGAACCTCAACACGGTGCTCCTTTCTTAAAATTTTCTTTTGTAATTAGTTTTGCTGTAATTGTACTGCTTGAAAGCCCATGGGACCACGTCCCACCTTCGATCCGACAACCTCTGAGCACCTAGTACACAGGGAAGTGGCAGCTTGTCCACCCCCAACTGGTCTTCTTTGATTTTCTTTGCTTGGGGACACTTCCTCAAACAGGGCAAACCACCTAAGTGATGCTGACACACTGGCTTCACTGCTGGCATTGGAACGTAGTGACATCAGTCACTAAGGAGTTTACATAGCAACCGCAGTGCATGCTTGGAAGAGAAAAGGACCACCCATGGGAGGTCTTTTCTACGTTCCCTTGTCAGTCAAATCATCGGCATTGAGTCTGTGCTGAAGATTTGACTGAAAAGTGGGAGAAAGACCTATTTTTAAACATTTTTTTCCCTCCCATCTATACTTTAGCTAGCATATATGAAATGTAATGCTATTTTAAAAGAGTTTGAGTAGTTTGGGGTGACAGTTATCTTTTAAGCATCCGCTATGTATATTATTTATTTGTATTTAATGTTTAAGCGTAAGTATGATACTGTGTCTATTGGGAAGGTGGGGTGTCTAGACTTGGATGGACTTAGGACACCTAAATACACACTAAATACACCACTGTAGGTAGTTCTTTTACACTCTTGCTTTATCACACGTTATCAATACCACTGGCCAGTCACTAGCCACACACTTCAAAAGAAAGTCTGTCAATCAGATAAACACTGTTTATATCCCCTTTAACATAATGACTCAAGCTCTAATGTACAGTCATTTTCTTTATTCTTGTGATGGAGACAAGGTTCCTGACCATCTCATCCTCCCACTCTGCTATTTGCCCTCTTGACCTTATTTCTTAAAGGGGCATTATCATGGAGACAAAATAATGTTTATACCTTTATATTCTGTGCAGTATAGAGTAGAGTGCTGTTGTACTGCTGTACTCATATTTCTCTAAAATAACTTCTAAAAGTTATTTGACGCTTGTACAGAAGAACAAAACAAGGAAAACACTGAAAAAAATATTTACGAAAAAAAATAAAACACTAAACAGTATTAATTAACGTTTTATAAGGTGAAATAAAGCAGGAAAGATGATAAAACATATACATAATAAATACCACCCTTCAACGAAAATACTGTTTTTTGTTGTTGTTTTTTTTAACGTTACATACCTTGAAAGCTAAAATTTGTTTCTACTCCATAATTATGTCAATAAAGTGACACACTAAGCACCATAATCCACCACAACCTTTTTTTTGTGTGCAATGAACCTTTGGGTGCTACAAGTTTAATTCTACAAGCTCTTATTAGTATAACATCATATTGTTGTACAATACAGTGGCAGGTGAAGGAGGAGGGATTAAAGTTTTTACTAAAACCTTCTATCCCACGATCCCCAAATGTCTCTGCTACAACCCCACTTCCTATGAAATCCAATTCGACTTTGCTTTAGTTTTCATAAATCCTAATTTTGCACATTCTTCCTCTTCGCTGTTCACATAACACACCATGAAAAAGGATTTTGTCCGCTTTCTGATGTCCTTTTATTTTTGCATATTTATCACACTGAATGGATTTAGATCTTCATATAAAAGTCACATGAAACAAATCACAGTAAATAAATCTCAGATGTTAAATGAAATGTTATGCATTTAAGGAAAAAAGTTATTCAACACTAACTATCCTTGTCTGAAAAAGTAATTGCCTCATGGACTTAGTAACTGCTTCCATCACATTGGCATCAAAAAATGTAACCAAGCACTTCCTACAACTGGATATTGGTCTTTTGTATCAATGTGGAGGAACATTTGCCCAATATTCTATGTGGAATAGCAACATTGAAGGGGTGTCTCTCATGATCTGCTCGTTTAAGGACCTGACACACCATTGTGTTTAAGTTAGGACTTTGACGAGGCCACTACAAAACCTTACTTTTGTTTCTTCTCAGTCATCCTGAGGTAGACTAATCTTTTGTTCTGAATCACTGCTCTGCTACATAACCCAATTACTTTTCAGCTTTAGATCACTGATGGATGAACAGCTATTCTTCTTCAGAATGATCTTATATAGGGGCAGAATGCATAGTTCCTTCAACGATGACATGTTTTGGAAGCCCTTAAGCAACTTAAAATTGCCACACCATCACAACACCACCAACCATTATGTCTGACTGCTGGTATGATCTTATTGGCTCTATGGCACACATAAGAGGACTTGTGTCTTCAAAAAGGGTCCAGTTTGTACTTCATGTCCATACAACATAACACAAAAGGATTGAAGGTCATCAATGTTTTCTTTTTTTGTGTGCAAATTTGAGACTGAGGTTTGCACTCTGCAATTCTTCTTCAATCATTTTCACATCAGTTCCCAAGATGTTTTCCTAGGTTTTCTTCCTAGGGACTACTTGGATTATTTCCCGTGGAACAATTTTGGTAGGCAGACCACTCTTCACACAAATTCACCAATGTTTCACGATTTCTCAATTTTCACAGAGTTTTGCTGGAATTCCATGATTGTAGAAATCACTTTGTAAACTTTTCCAGACTTCTATAGTTCAACATTTTTTTTCCCCGTTATCTCTATCAGAATGTTGTTTTATTCATGCATAATGTCCTTTTTGTTTAGACATTGTACCGTACTTCACATTGATGCTCTATATAAGTCATGTTAAATTCATCTGGGCAGACAGTAAATCAAGTCTGGGTGTGTCTGTTCTTTTTGAATCCACTGATAAATTAAATCTGGCTAATGGGTTGAGTAATATTTTTTCACAGAGGGACAGTCTGTGTTGGTTAACCTCTTTTTTCCCCAAACACGATACAAAATACAATTTTAAAACAGAGTTTTGTGTTTAATCAAGCTCTCTTACAGTCTTAAATTACATTTTTCAATCTGTAACAATTCTAAATGAAAAATATGCATAAACAGAGTGAATCAGAAAGGGGCAAATACTTTTTGTCGGCACTGCATATTTCTTCTTTTCCAGTTTCCATGTCTCGATTTTTCCTCAACCTTCATATCAAATGCACATGAATTCACAAAATCACACTCTCTCTCTCCCATGGCATTCTTGAATTCTTACTGTCTTTTTTTCAAGCATCCAAGAATATAATAGTACATTTTTTCACTCCCTCTCTGTCATACTCCCTCGAACCTCAGAATGTGTCCTCTTGTTCAACTATTTATTTGTCTGAAAAATGATGCATTGCTGAACTTTATTAAATCCTTTTGACATATCTGAAAATGTTTATCATATCATGCCTTCACCTCTCTTCTTAGAACTATAAATATTATTCTTTTGAAGTTTTTTTTTCTTTTCTTTTTCGATGAATTGAATAAATGCTACATCTGTTTTTGTGACTATACTTTATTTTTATGGGTGTAGCAAAAAAAAAATATTTTTCTTGGGATAAGTTGTATTAGAGATACGAATGTTCTACTTACATCACGGGATGACATCAACAGGAATGCTTGGGTTCTAATGAAATAATGATTCCACTGTGTGAACTAATTGCAATAAGAAAGGTAGATGGAAATACAGAAGCCCAGAAAAAAAATATCTAAACTAAGTGGCCCTTATAAATAAACATATTTTAAAATAACAATATCACAGGTATTAACGTAGTTGTCAGATTATTTAAAAAAAAATTGTGTGTGTGTGTCGGATTCTTGAGCGTTTACATGATTTGTCATTTGCTAGGCTAAACAAGATAACTTTTTGTGATCTTGCCTATAATTAAAAGGCTATCTCTCCAAAAGTATGGATCCCTGGATCTCCCGAATGGGGTATTTCTGATTAAAAAAAAGATAATTTACTATAAAATGTGTTAATTTCTAAAGGCTAGCATTCCTGTTAGCTACACATTCCTTTAATGACACACACATATAATAGCTCTCTCATTTGTAGTTGTATTTGAAGATTATTCTTAAGCAAGCAAAATTACATTTACTGGTATGTAGTAAGTGATATATTTATATAATGCATGATATGCATTTCTTGGAGGCCAATATTTAACTTTTTATAGTCAAAGGCTCTATGAAACCATCTGGTGCAAGCCACATTGACAAAGGCTAACGTTTTTAGTAGCAGCCCAATCCGAGACTGTTCTTGTTTTCGTTTTCCTTCAATCTACCAAAGGAAAGTTTAAAAGGAATTAACATTCTTTAGATTCTTCTTAAATTAAAGAAAAGAGAGAATCTACAGCATGGATTTATCACCTATTTTTAAAGCATTTCTTTTTTGTAAAAAAAAATTGTTGCAGATAAAATGTGTTAAAAAGAAAAAATATGCTCAACTCTGAAAATCGTACTTTTGATGAAAATGAGATCTGATCTTCCAATTCCTCATCCAGGAGATCTTTTAGTCAATCATTGTCTTCCTATTATATCTATTTGACAATAGCATGTGTACATTTGAGAATTCACATATTTTTTTTAATTTATTTATTTATAAAGCGCCAGCAGATTCCGCAGCTCTGTACAATTAGTGGAGAACGTACAATATACACAGACAAATACAAGACGTAGAGAGAGCCCTGCCCGTAAGGTAATACCTAGCCATTGGAGCTCTTTATAATTTTGCACGTAAGTGAATAATACATGTATACATATATCATATAATGTTGTTGTAAGCAGTATCACATTTGCTAAAAAAAAAAAAAAACATCAATATTGCACATTTTATACTAATTTGGTTTTAAGCAAATAGATTACTGATCTAATTTCTGTGGATTGATGGGTGGGCAGACTCACATTGCTCCATAAGATTCTACACTTTAGATATCTGGAGTGTTTCTCAAATTATTTTTATACGGCACTAATAACTCACCAGCAACACTTTAATCTACAGCACTCCCCTGCTTTCTGGCAGTCCTGCTGCAGTCCAAGCTTTTAACACACTTCCTGACATTAAAGAATTTCTTAATTGGTTTAGAAGGCAGTGTGGGGGAGGGAAAATGAAATGCAGCAGATGTAGGGACCTCTGCTAAAGAGATAAACACAACTGGGGTTGCTTGAGGAATTAAAGCTAGCATAGTAATGGAGAGAAAACTTTTTAAAACGTTTGAGCTTTTAAATGTTGTGCATAATGGTGCAACAAAATAGTAAAACCTTGTTTTTAGATTTGTTGTAACACTATTGTTGTATTCTTCTTCTTAATCAATTTCTAAGTGGTTGCTTACTATTATGTAAAAAACATGAAAAAAAAATGAATGTTTAAATGATGGGGTGGGTGATTTTCTAACAGTGAATTTTTTTATTTATTTTATTTTATTTATAAAATATTTTACCAGGAAAGATACATTGAGATTTCTCTCGTTTTCAAGTATTTCCTGGGTCCACAAAACATTGCATTGATACAATAGGGTACAATAAAATACAAAAACAATATTAATACACAATATATACAAAATGTGACATAGAACAGGTAGGAAATATATAATCAACCATGACAGGTGCATTCTTTTTTGAGGTATGTAGAGAGGGATCTCTTAAAGGACTTTAGGCCCAGGAGGTCGTTACATAATTGCGGTGCTCTGTAGGAAAAGGAGGATTGGGCTGCTCTCTTTTTTTATTGAGATAGACCAAATAAAGTGCTGGTACTGGATCGGAGGTTATAGGAGGTGGGAAGAGTTGGGGAGAGCATTCTTCTCAGGTAGGGTGGGAGCTTCCCAAAAAGCTCTTAAACACAAGGATGGAAAGATGAAGGGTGCGTCTGGATTCCAGCGACAGCCAGTTTAGTTCTTTTAGCATGTCACAATGGTGGGTCCTGTAATTACATTGTAGCACAAGTCGGCAGAACGAGTTATACAATGTATTAATTTTATTAAGGTGTGTTTGCTGTGCAGGTGCATATACTACATCCCCATAATCAATGATTGGCATCAGCATTTGCTGTACAATCTTTTCCTTTACTGTAGGGCTTAGGCAGGATTTGTTTCTGTACAGGGCACCTAGTTTTGGATAAAGCTTAGATGCAAGTTTTTCTATGTAAAGGCCAAAAGATAGATTGGGGTCTAACAACATACCCAATTATTTGAGTGGACTGCGGTCAGTGTGCCATTTGAATTTGTTTTGATGGGTAGGTGGGAATTGTGTAATTTGTGTAATTTGGTACTGTTCCAAAGATCATTGTGACATTATTGTCAGTGTTTAGGAAGAGTTTGTTTTTTTGTGATCCACTTTTCTACCTCTGTAAACTGGTCTTGGATTTGCTTGCATAGATTACTGTGTCGTCTGCGTACATGTGTACATTTGAGGATTTGCAGACATTAGGCAGACCATTTATAAATAATGTGAATAGTAGGGTGCCGAGAATGGAATCTTGGGGAACACCACACGTGACTGGGAGAGGGAGGGAGTCGCTGTCAGAAATGGACACGTATTGTGAGCGACCTGAAACATATGATTGAAACCAGGTTAGCGGACAATCACCAAGACCTCTGCCCCTGATCTGCCTCTTCTACAGTCTCAGCCAATCCTATGGGGAAGCACTGAGATTGGATCGGGTCATCACTTCTGCTGATGTCAACAGGGGTGGGCAGGTCTAAAGGAAACAGGGACAAAGTAAGCAGCTGCAGACTTAAATACAAGTAAGATTTTAGGGAGGCATGAGGGGACCAGGGTGGCTAGATGGTGGTTTTAACCCTATAGGGTCAGGAATACATGTTTGTGTTCCGGACCCTGTAGTGCTCCTTTAAGGTGCTTCTTAATGACAGTAATAGGTACAGGTCTAAAATTGTACTTGTCTATATTTGGTCTTTGCAAATTTACTGGGGCCTGATCCACATTTGTAGTTTCAGGATGTGTGTCATTTATTAGCTTGGCAATCAGGGTAGTGGAGCATCCGACAAAATAATTGTTAAAGGCATTTGCTACATCTAAGGGAAGTTGCAGGGTTTGGTTATTCACTTTGGCAGTGGAATGTACAATTGCATTAAATTGTCCGAAAAATTTCAAACTGTCTATGTTTGAAAAATAGTTGAATGAAAAAACATATGCCAAATTCAGCAGTTTGGGCCTATAATTGGCAGTCTAGCTGCTAGTTTCCCAAAATAAGCTGTTTAGTGAATAAACCACATTATAATCACATATTTCGTGAAAATGATTCACATGCTAACAACTTTCAGACAGAAAAATGTACAATATAAATAATGCTGATTTTTTTTTAATAATGCGTCAGATTTATTTGGTAATGGTTTTGCACTGTGTATATTTGGTAGGTGTAAAGATTCCTAAATTGGCTATAAACATAATGAACAATAAAAATCACACTTTTCTTCTCATATTGTGATTTTTTTGTGTAGTACAGATGACACCAGACAGGTCAACAGCTTACTGTAGGTAAAGCCATGTAAAATTGATGGATATTTATTTATAAAATATTTTACCACTTTATACACTTTTTTTTTTATATATAGACTACAGTAATATTTTCTAGGTCAAGGAGGTAATTATGTTATTTAATGTTAGGAGTAGAAGCTAACAATGTTGCAGTTTTACCCAGAATCCCTTCCTACATGCCTTCCATCAAAGTTTCTCTATATAATCACATTTATAACTTACAAAAGCCAAGATACACTTAAAATGTTTTCTTAACTGAAAGAGATAAGAGTTCTGAAACACAATCTATAAAACTATTTTATCTGCAGAATAATGTCCACTAAGTTAGACAGAGTTTAAAGTAAACAGAGCATTTAAAGTGATTCTGTCATCAAATTCCCTTCACCTCTCAGGGCCCCAGCCTATGAATACCTCCCTCTTGCTCTCCCCCCAACGCCCTTTATTTTTTGGCACAGGGAACAGTGCAATTTAAGGTATTTTTTCACTGCACCCCCATCCTAGCTGACAACCTGCCTAATGAGCATGAGTAAATTTCACATACGTGTGGAAGATTTCTGGTGGCTTTCTTAGACTTGGTGTAGCGAGAACAAACAGAATATATATACATGATGCGATACTGGAGGGAGATAAGTAGTGAGAAAGATGACTAAAGATAAGGCTTAAGTAATGCTCCACCCTTTGTCGACTTTTATCAACCTGCCAGTTATACAAAGAAAGTTGTCCCTACTTTTCCATATGCATAACTTTAAAAATAAGCATACCTCTAACAAAAATGGGACTGCCCGGGGGGTGAAGGTATTTTGGACATACCAAAAAAAAAAAGAAAAAGAGTAAAGACATCCGGTAAAGACACTTCCTCTACAAGAACACAGTTAAACTCTGTTATAGATCACATGGTGTTCCTAGAACAGCATTTGATTGGAGCAGTGAGGCATGTGCATTAGCCTACCAGTGTTTTCCTATAGAGAAGCATTGAATTGGCAGAGATCATCTGTCTTGATGGTATTAGCCCGGATGGTAGAACTGCATCATGCTGAAAGGTAACTAAATCTCACCTTTCAAACGACATCTAGGCAGGTGAAATGAAACTATAGCATTAGTAATACAGGTTTCCTGCTGGAAACTCCAAGAAGGAGCTTCCAGTTTTTCAAACAGGAAGAAGGGGGGGTAGGGGGGGGGGGGCAGTTAAGAAGTCACATCATTAGTAAACGGACTGAAAACTTACATGGGGGGCACCTGGGAAATCCTGGCAACATAAACATAACAGCACACCTGGTGCTTGGAATGCTCATTTAAGTACCAAGAACTGAGCAAATTTTACCAAACAAAAACAGGACTGCATTCAAATGATTGTTGTGCTGGATGGAGTGTTAATTACCCTTTCTCCTTTCAACCAGTAAAGAGGAAATCTGGCAACTGTAATGTTATGTTAGAGGGCAAAATTGCTTCGTTCATGCAGAAATTAGGTTGTTTACCAATTAAATACTGTATATGAAACGCAGACACAGCACAGACACCACATTTAGCCTCATTAAATGTTTATTTACATATTATATATATATGTTAAATGTTTATTTATATTATATATATAACTTATATATTATAAGTTACACATCAACTTTATTTTTTGTCAGTGTAATATATATATATATTTTTTTATAGATATATTTTAAATCTTAGGAATTATTTTTCCATGGGCAATCTCAGTGGCATTGTGGGAAATCCTAAAGAATTTCCTGTCTAGAACTTTAGAACGTATTCAGTCTTCCAGCAAGGGGAAATACAATAATGGTGCAAAATGATCACGGAAATGTTGTGACTAGCACTTAGATTATTTATTTATATACTGCAGGCAAATTCTGTAGCACAGGACACAGTGAGTAAAGAAAATAATTTAAAAAAATGGCCTCTAAGAAGACAGACAAAAAGATCAATACACTCAATTTGAAGGTCAGTTATCAAGTAAAATAGGTGCAATTCTGGGGCAAACCACTAAAGGCTGAAAGACATTCTGATGGTTTCCATAGTGATAGCTCCCTATTAAAGGGAGACTATAGTGCCAGGAAAACACACTCTTTTTCTTAGCACTATAGCACCCTTGGTGCAGAAGGGGTTAATAACTCCTTCAGGCACTTAGTTGGGTACACTGCCGATATCCCTCGGCGCTGGCTCAGCTCCGCCCAGGCTCCTCCCCAACCAACGTCAGCCAGCGGGGGAGACCCAATGCGGATGCGCGGCAAGGGCCGCACTTGTATTAGGATTTCTCAATAGGAAACAATTATTCAATGCTTCCCTATGGGGATTCCGGTGACGCTGGAAGTCCTCATGCATAGCGTGAGGACGTCCAGTGTTGTTTAGGTGACCAATAGTCGCCTATGCACCCTGAAGTCCCTTTAGTGGTTGCCTGGTAGGCAGCCACTAGAGGAGGATTTAACCCTAGCTGGTAATTATTGAAGTTTATAAAAACTGCAGTATTTACATACTCAAGGTTAAGGGTGATGGGCGTTTGAACCCAGACCACTTCAATGAGCTGAAATGGTCTGGGTGCTTACAGTGTCCCTTTAACCCCTTAAGGACACATGACATGTATGACATGTCATGATTCCCTTTTATTCCAGAAGTTTGGTCCTTAAGGGGTTAAGCAAGTTGCCCAAATATCCCCTGATGAGTGTATTGGGTGACAAAAACAGAAGAAATTTATTGGTTAGATTTTTGGATGTCCTCTTAGATTGTGATTTCATTTAAGCAAGGCCTTCTAAATCTTTTGTCTTTAACAGTAATGTTAACATGACTTGGTATGTTAATATTTGTTGTTTTAATTCCACAATGTATTATTGTAAAGCGCTGTGGAATATGCTGGCGCTAAATAAATGATGATAATAATAATAATAATAATGTATGAGTATTTGGATTAGCAGATTTAAAAGGAAGACTACAGAATTTATGTAGGTTACATGGGTGCCCTCAATAGCCTATCGATTAGCTTGAGCAGGTGGATTTATGACACACAAATACACATGAACACACACATACAATTTTCTTGCATAAACATATTTTTATATAAAGCATCCCACAGAGCTTTACATTTATAGAAAATACATAATTAAAGGTTAAAGCAGACCTGCCATTTTCTTATTTTTGTTTTTTCTCTCCATATGTCTCTTGCATCTTAATGATTAAACTCTTGCTAGTTACCTTTGTTTATATTATCTTGTGCTGGATCTCAATATATGCGTGCAGTCATTTTAAACTATACATTAGGGGGTGGAGCAACGGAAGGCATTCTTCATTATACTTATAAAATTCTGAGTTTTATAGATATTTGTGTCTTCAGAAAGTTCCATGGAAATATTAAAAATATCGGAGACCTATTTCTCTACTCAAGCTTTTGAAACCGATCATTCACTTTTAAATTCTTTTGTGAAAGTAATATTTGAAGCATTTTGAGTTTGACTATAAGAAAATTATGTAACACAATGTTGTTATTATTAAAACAAGGGATTTTATAATACACTCAAGTGTCTACTTGTTTAGACAATTCCCTACTGATGGACTGTCTCCTGAAGGCAGTCCTGTATCACGCGCATGAATATCCGATGGCATTAACAACATCGTATGCATGCATTCTTGTCTTAGAATGTTAGATGTTCAGTAACGTATAAACACAACTCATGTAGACAATATTGTTGACCTAAAATACAAGTTAATGGTTAAAAGCACATTGAGAAAAAGTAGTATGTTTTGCAAAAAAAAATGTGCCTTCTCTTCTCTAATAAAACAGTCTTAAAGATTAAAGTATTTGGCATTAAGTAACCAATTAATAATCTGTAACTAATTAAATTCCTCAACACCGATCATCTGTTCCGGATTGATGTATTTTCAAACATCTGCAGCAATCGCATTAAAGTCAGGTGTGAAATATCTATGTTCGTTAATCTGCACAACCTTATCCATTAAAATAAACTTTAAAGGGACCACAAAACCTTTAAACTCTCAAGTGATTGTGAAAATAATTCAATGGGAGAACATAACAAGGTACTTCAATGGGTTTGCGCAGAGAACCAGCTTTTGTTTTTTTTCTCTGCTTGCCAAATGAAGTGACTCCTAGAGATTTATTTGTAACAGGATTGCTTTTAGTCACAGTGTGATGTCTTTACATGAAATCTGTTCTGTATACTCATTCGGAATAGGTAAAACGTTAGGGAATGTAGTGGATATGAAAAGCAGGCTCTCCGCTGTGTTTTCATAATGAGCATTCCAGGCCTGGCCAACTTCAGTTTTCAGGGGGGGGGGGGGGGGGGGAATATTAAAGGTCCTGTTTGCGTGGCAACAACTACAGTGCCTTTAAGCAACACTTCATGCAGCAGATGCCCCCGCTCCCCCCCCCCACACCACCACCACCACCACAATATTTTTTAAGGTTAATGCATAAAAAATTGTGTAAACAGTTTTTTTTTTTTTGTTTTTTTTAAACATAACCTTCAAAAGTTGTAGCCTGACATTTTGCAGACTTTTTTTTCTTGTCCACGGAAACATTTGGAAAAAGTATTACAGCACGGGTTGTAGTACTTCAACTTTCATGATGCTTTGCCAGCCATTAGAATGGTAGAGAATCGTGGTAGTTGTAGTTTTAAAACATCAGGTGATCTTTGGTCAACCTTGTGTGATGTGGCTGTGGTTTTAGGACGCTACTGGTGCAATCCCTGAATTTTTGTCCAAATAATTTTAGATATTTCCAAATCATATTTGACCATTTGCATAGCACCAAATTAATACAGGTTTTCAATTTTGTGTCACGGAATGATACACAGTAACTTGTTATGACCAAATCTTGCTTAACCAGTACATGTATCTTGGGTAAGTAATGATATGTATTAATTTGGTTTACTTGAAAACGGTCTTACAAAAGCCATAAGGACTTCACAAACAGACTCCAAGCACATACTTGCTACCATAACCTGTGGGCATGAAGCTTGAGGCGTAAGTACGTTTTAGAATAGCTACAGCAATGTACACAAAATTGTTGGCGCTATGAGCACGGTGCACTCCCACTGGGTGAAATAACTGCACGAAGTGTCACTTCCTCATTTCCTTACAAGATCGTATGACCGAAAATATTTATTCAGGGAGCTTTATAGAATACTGATCATTCCCAGATTCATTCATGTTTTGTTTTATGAATAAAACTACTTATGAATTCTGAATTACACCTCCCATAGCATAAGAATGACTTATCAGCTGCAAACAATAACAACAGAATTATCTGTGAATTCGGCATTTTAAACAGAATAAATTAAAATATACATATCTCTGTTTGTGTTTTAGTTTTGTTTGTTTTTTGCAAAATATAATATATATATTTTTTTTAGTTTAACAAAGTAGCATTGGCTGCAGCTTAAAGTGTCTCGTCAGCCACTTGTGCTAAACGGCAATTAACTTCCCAAACTCAGCCACGTACATGTATTATTCTGAGAAAACAAGAGCCATGATATAAAATATGTAAATTCACACCTACGTGGAATTAAGTCTATAAGGGTGTACCTCGAAACAGAAATATGATTCTATGAAATATTTCCTAAAACAGAATAAGTCTGCTTCCAATGTAAACAAGTCTTCAAAGGCTCTTTTCAGTGAGAAGGCGAAGCCTCATTCCAAGTAAATAGGGCTGCCTTGCAAATTGGTGAAACCGATACTCAGTTTTGTACCAGTTCATGAGTATCAAAACATGGCAAACTAAATGGAACTGTACCTTTAACTCTGCCCCTCCCCCTTCCCTCTTGTGCAAAATTCCTTTGTCCTCCCACTCTCTCCCCTACCTCCTCCACACTGGCATCTGTGTTTGTAATCAGCAGGGCAGCACTGAGCCAAACAGATGAAAGAGAGAATTGTCTCTGGCTTCCCAGCTTCCTGGATGGGCTACTCTACTGATCAAAGGCAGAAGGCACTTCTGTTTGCTTTGTGTTGCCTTAATAAACCCCTATTAAGTGTTCTGTGCAGCTAAAAAACACAACACCAATTGAAAATCCCCACAAAAGAGGCACCCTTCTCTGCGTTCTTTAAATGTCCGAGCCCTAAAACTCACCCTCTGCCACTTTTTGTCAGCTAGAAATGAGATAATGTACAAGAATAAAAGCACCTTCAAGCGTCTCTGCAAATTTCTTTTTAGAACGAAAAATGCAAACATTGTTTTCTACAACATAAGTGCACGTTATGGTGTATAAATCGATTGCAAAGTAATTTTTTTTTTTTTAAAGCGTACAATGATAATGAAAAAAAATAAAAGTTTTTTCTTGGTTGAGAATTTCTTTATTCAGCTTATTTCAATATTTTTAGAGGCTTATTTCCTATGATGTATAGTAAATTGACCACCAAAATGCATAGTTAAGATCAGATTATTTTACCATCTCAGCTATTTTGACTTGAAATTTTGAAAGCAGTTTTTCTATTTACTATTTAGTTAAAAAAACTATGTGTTTTGCTTAACCCTTTGAGCGCTAGAGGTATGCATAACAAATTGTAACGCCTCTGACACTTCAAAGGGTTCCGTCAGTAATTTAGTACATGACCCCAAGCCCAGCAATGCGTATCTATAGCCCACCTCAACCCCTACCCACAACAACTTTAGGCCTCGGGACCAGTGCAACTTGCTTTTTCCAAAGTTGTGTTAGTCCTGCCTGGTCTTGTTTCACGGCACCCCATTTTTGTTTTTCTCAAATGGCGTCAGCCAGGAATTCCATGTTCTACCCTTATTTGTGTGTGTGTGTCAAATGAATCGCACACCCAAGGGTTCCCATGGACCTGTGTTGACTACTGCGATCACACGAGAGTCAATGCAGAGCGTCAGTGATCCATCGCTCCCGAATGTTATGCATCGCTGGACGGAACTGAGTACGGCCAATGACAAAGTTGAGAAAGGCCATCTAGCTTGACAAAAGTTCCACCCATTTTCACCCTGAATTTATACATAAGGAAATAAGGAAAAAGTAGTAGACCTTATAAATAACTTTTGAAAATAAAAATACAAACTAACAAAAACAAAAAAACAAAAAAAAACAGAGCAGAGCAGCAAAAGGGGTGGGGGGCAGAGTTGGGAAATCCCTATGGGGAGAAGTGACAGAACCAATTTTAATAGGTCCATCCATATCTGGATCCATTTTTCACTGTGATCAGATAAATAACATATAAACAGATGAACCTCATACCAAATTAGATAAAATTATCACACTTTATTACACACTTTATAAGTAAAGTGAGTAATACATTCCAAAAATGGAGAAACATTTTTTATATTCTCTTTTTTTTTAATACATCTTCTTCCGTATGAGAAGTTGGATGTCTCTAAAAGAGCCAAGCACAGCCATTCCAGGACCGCTTATAGGGTGAGAGCATTCAGCAGTACTAAAACTGTTTGGCTACTTACTGAGGGACAAAAGCACAGGGCACTCCTGGCACCGTAACCACTACAGGGGATGTAGTGGTTATGGTGCTTGGACTGTTGCTTTAAGGCTTTATGACATCGCCACAGATAATCAGATACTGTAAATCAACTGGCATTTAAGTTTGATCACATTTTGTCTGTAACAAGGTATATTCCTGCAAAGATAGTAGCACTGCTTTATTTATAAATGAACTGGATAACATTTGACATTAAATAAATACTTCATACATAAGACCTTGAACTGTAAACAGGAGAAGATGTGTATCAAGCTAAAAAGGTCTGTCAGGTTACAATCAAAATGGAAGCTGTTATGTTTCGTAATCGCACCTTTAAATCCTCTCCGTAATACGCAATAAAAGTGCACAAGAAAAAAGAAAAACAAAAAACAAAAGAGCTGATGACATATTGATAGAGCATTAATCTCTAAATCTGGGTGTCAGTAACGGGACAAGGTATAAAGATCTAACTCTGCATACCAGCAATCCAAAAACACAACGACAGATTTCATTGATCTAGGGCCAACAAATTACTGGCCCTTGGCCCAAAGGCTATTTCAGTATCAGACTCTGGCTCGTTATCAGAACAGAGCTCTACAAATGTGCATCCGGTATCCAGCCAGAATGAAGCCACGTTGCTTCTACAGGTGTCTGTCTGTGAAATAAATGTTTCTTCCACCACGTTAGGGAAAAATGTTAACTTTTTCTCCCTGTACATATCTGAATATATTTAAAATTTAAAATGAAAAAAACATGTTTAGTTTTGGTTTGTTTAGAGTTTAATACAATTTTAAAACTTTAATACCGCAATTGTTTTAACAGGTCACTAGGAACAAAAGGATGGCAAGATGGATAAATTGTAAATATAAATCAGCTCCCCTAGTGTAAATAGGCTCAAACAATTGATATCAACTAAAACAAAAATATAAATGAAAACAAGGCCCCTAAAATCATACATACAAAACAATCCAGTATGCAAATGGTCAGGTCACAGATTTTAAATACAGTCCCTCATTTACATGTAAACCCAGAATACCTTCAATGTTGAAGGTCGTTGATACAGTCCATAATTTGTATGTAGACACTGGATATCTGCTCTTTTATTACATCCTTAGTATATAAAGGCAAAATATTTTAGGAACTAGCTATTTGCTTATGGGTGCTAGATTGCATATAAAATAAGCCTAACACATTTTTTCTGTTATCAATGAAATCTCCTATATTCAGTGTTTTAAAGTGATCATGGTGCTTGGAATATGTACGCGCAGCATTTCACTTTCAAACACTACAGATCCACATCCACTAAGATCCCTTCTGCTGCAGGATGTGTCGTCCACCAAGAGTTCTGAGCTGACTAAAATAATTTCTGTGCATATCCCTGATTTTCAGGTTCTGCAATTCTGCAGAGCCAAATGTCATCACTTCCCCCTAGAAGACCTTCGTTGCCTGGCATGGTCCCAGGTAAGAGGGCAAAACATTTGTAACAAAAAACAAAATGTACACCTGCATCACAACCACTACAGTGGGACCGTCTAAGAGAGAATGGCCACAATATTATTTTTTTTATTTATTTAACATTGGCAATATGTTTGCTTCTTTCCAAACTAGAAATATTTATTGTAAGATATACTGAAAGTCTCTTTATTCAGACCTCTGGAAATGTGCTGGTTCTTCCGTAAACTACCCCTTTGCTCTTCAGTAGAGAGCCTCTGTCCATGTGCATATGAAATGACAATTAGCATGAACCTTTGCTTGACATTTATTCTTCAAGTGATGTGTTGCTACATTTGTCCTTAGTTGGCACCTCATATGGAAGCTGACCTTCTACCGTTAAGAAGCAAAGTGAATAATAACAAGATAGATGCTTCTGATAATGATTTTTTTTTACCATTTATGATTGAGATTTAACATTAACGAGATGCACAATGAAAACTCAGATTAAAACATTCAATATATAGTAGCGAGCATCATAATTACACTGTTTGTTGTTAACCCATACAAACGTGAAACGTATTTCTGATTGGAATATTGCCGGCCGTAGCTTTGAATATGCGGACCTTCAAATGGGCAGAAGATAGAACATAATGCATGTAATAACTGCAAACAAATGTTTGTCAAAGAAACTGGTGCCAGCTACAAATATCAACAGAATTCAAATAAATATGAACAGGCTTTGCTGCCCAGGACACAGGAAACGGACTCAATGATCCTTTTATTATACAAAAAAATGCTACCGGCTAAAACAATGTTTCATCTCATTTCAGTGTGGACTTCTAAAACTGAGCTGCGCAAGTGACTTCCACAACTAAAGATTGTTTATTTGAGTTTGTGTCTGGAACATTTCTGAGGATTATAATACCATGTATTTCTCTCACTCTAACTTCTATAAATTCTCCCCAGGCAATGTGATGGAAATATTCCAATAAAATGAAAATGCTTTGAAGATCAGAGTAACTATTTTGCCTCCGGAGAGGCCAATATTACATTTAGAGAAATGGAAAGAACATGACTTTTCACTGAGTCGTTTTACCCCGAAACCTGTATCACAGAAACACTATGCTTTCAGAGATGGACATTACTGAACAAAAGAAAAGAATCAGGACATATCAAATATATTATATACATATACTGTATAATTTTTACCAAATTATTGCCATTCAACCCAAATTCACAAACGTAACATGAATAGTAGTCATTCAATGGGCAGATTATCACAAAAAATCCTGGAGAAAAAGTTTGCTAAGTACAAGCATTCCATAATGTGCCAAAACTGGTGGATTATCGACACAAAGTATTCTAAATGTTATCATTATTTGTTTGGATATAATTACATGATCATACTGGGCAACATGATGGACAGATGGGGAAGAGACAGGATTTGTTTAGAGAAAATTGTGAGGCAAAAGGGCCGAGATGCCATAAAAGTTTCTAGAAATTAGTATTAGTAACGGGCTAAGGAGTAGGGGAAGAAAAAACTTTCAAGGGTAATGGTTTCTTAAAATCACAGCTGGCAAACAAAACCCAGTGATGATATACTCAATACCGAGACCATCGCGTACACAAATGGCTATCAACAGAAAGGAAACCTAGACCAAGGAGGCTATGCAAGAAAATGATTAAGCCAAATATATCCACAATTGATATAACTTCAAGGAAATCAAATTCTGAGGAAGAAACCCCACAGTCACAAAGATTAAGCGACAGAGACAACTCCGTCACTAGGGACGGGCACCCGAAGCAAAATAAATAACAGAAGAGACATATTACCAGGAGCGGCCAGAGGGGACACTTAAATTGGTCCAAAAGGGAGGCCACCTCTCAGAAAACAGTTCCCATATATACATTTATCAGACCATAATTGACTGACCCAGAAATACACCTTTTAAGTAAAGGGTTCTTACTCTCCTTTTTACCTACAGCTTCACCAAATAAATTTTCAATGGCATGCGGAACTTTTTAAAATCGGATGTACCTTGAGGCTCGATGATTACTCCAAAAAGGAGTATAAGCAAAAAGAAAAAAAACTGTAATAGAAAAGACCAACTTTGGGATGAGGAGTACCTTTGTTCCTCCACTAATCAAGCAAATGTAAGTCAATTTCTTAATTAAAAATGAATCTGAAGACGTTCTCTCTTCTCCTCACACACTGAACATACAAACATTACTAAAGAATAAAGAAATCTGATCCAAAACTTGGTTAATGATCCCTCCATAGTCATAAGACTGGCAGACAAGGGGGAGGTATCGTACTGCTTAACTACAGAGTTTACTCGCAAGAATTATGTAACCAATTACAAAATGTTACAACATATGTACCCTTTCAAGTGGATCCTACACCATCAGTCATGAGGAGTGTTTACTTATGGGTTTATAAACAGGACATATGCATATGAGTTATACCAATATCTTCTGAAAAAACACACATCACTTATACTGTGACAAAAATACATAAGAATCAATTGAGTCCATCTGCGTGTCTTATTGTTTCAGTAATAATGGGACCCATTGCTAAATATTTGGATTATCTCTTTAAGAAAGCGGTGGAAAACATCTCTAATTGCATACGAGACAGAATAAAAACTACTCTGGATGATATACAACAAATTTTTGATATGAGGATATTGATACAGCAATGGACAAGGCAAGGAACCAACAAAGCAAGAGAGTCTCAAGACATGAAAAAGGACACTAACCAGGCCAGACTGACATTCCTCATGACTGCTAATCAAAAGGTTGATGAGGACAATTCTCCAAAAGCTTAAAGTCAAGAGAAGGTGGGGTGTAAAAACAAAATAGAAAGACCAGCATTTAACTGTTTAATTGTTTTTCATTTCTGAATTCTAAGGATACGCTTAGGAGTAATATTTTTTTATTTACATTTATTTTAATGAGTTTATGTCATAGAACATGTATAGAGGATCCATAACATGTACAGATGGCACAAATGTGGGCTTTTATTTACAAAGTGCATTTGAAAACAGAAATAAAAACACATATCTGGCCCAGACATTAAAATCTACTGAGTGTATAAAGAGATCAAAGACAAAGGATTCTCTAAAGTTCACATGGATGACTTTGTCACTTTGAATCCAGAGCAAAGTAAAATATTGCTTCTTGTAAAAGCTACAAATGTTTGCACATTGACCACTCGCAGTGAGGGACAACTTTAGTTAGGACACCAATGATGCCTGGGTATGCCACGTTCAAAATGTCATTACAAAAATCACTTCTCAGCTAACACCAAACACTGTCAGGAGAACATACAAACCTGTGATATCTTGCCCACAACAGTACTATACATCTTGGTGTGATATTTGATTTACCTCTGTTAATCCACATTGGTTTGAGTGTTACAGCAATACTTTGCTGTCAAAACAAAGTCATTCACATTAACATTTCCATAAATGTCTTTGAAATGGTTATCATCACATGAGTCTTTTTTTCCTTTGACATACAGTATACGATGAGATCAAATATAAAAATAATTAGGCACATTTTAATATGCTACGAATATTTTTTAACAAAGCATATTACTCCAAACAGATCATTCAATTCAATCAATTTTAAACAGGGTTATTAAAGAAACTCCAAATTGTAGCAAATTACAATCCAAATGGAAAAAATTAGCTAATCTAGAAAATTTGTCTAATCAGCTATAGTCACAGCTTCAAAATTTTAGTCTACATTTTGCAATCCAGTCTTTATTTTGCTACAATTCAGAGTTAAGTGAAAAACTCAGAAGAAGGGGAGGCCATGTAAAAACATTTTGTTTTGGGGTAAAAACTAACAAATCACCTATTTTTAATAGGAATCTAACATTATGTTTAAAAGCACATTCTGCACACCATATCCATTTTATTTTACTTAAGTAGCTATGGTGTATGGAGTGCCTGGCTGCCTGCTCTCTGGCCCCTCTGTTCAGTCTAATGAGGAAATGATGAGCAGCTATGGGTAGCATTGATAAGCTAATAGCCTCCATAGGTAAGCACTCTCTGCCAATCACTGGAAAAAATTTGATTGGCCAATTGGAATATAACCCCTACATTAGCTAAATCCTCCAATAGGGTGAAAAGACACTGGCACCCAGAACCTATATTCAGTGTCAAACTGATCAAGTATGTTTTAGCACTGAAAAGTGGAAGGGCATCAGTATAATTAGTATAATGTGGTTATGGTGCCTACAGTGTCCCTTTAAAAAAATTATTAAGGAATTTCTCCATTTATGAGTCTCTATTGATACCCCACTGTTTCTGAACCAAAAAGGCATTAGCATTGGATATATCCAAGTCCAGATCTATTGCTCTCTATATTACGCTTTTCGAAAACAATAAAAAAAAATCTCAACAGAAAAAAAATAGCAATTATTCTTTCGAATTGCAGAAGCTCTCCAGTTAAAGACATATGAAGCAGACCTGTGAAAAAAAAAAAAAATAACCCTTCAGTTTACAGGCCAATTCAATCCTGTGTGCTAAAGCCATTTAGGCTTTTGTCATATACTACATTTAAACACTAATATTGGTGTCTTTTTTTCCCCTGTTAATTACTGTAAAAAATGAAATGTTTTATGTGTTATTTTTTTCCCCAGCAAATTAAGCACTTTATGGAATAGCTTTAATGAAGTAAAAAAAAAATCGATAAAAAAAAAACGAACATTTAAAAAAATTAAGCACTTTATGGAATAGCTTTAATGAAGTAAAAAAAAAAAAATCGATAAAAAAACGAACATTTAAAAAAAAAAATAACTACATTTTGGTGAAATTTTGCATAATAATCATGGTAAGCAACAGACAGACAGATGATATCTCAACATGAGCCATTTGCTACGGATAAATATATAGGCTCGTCACCATCAGCTAAAAGGTTTATAATGTTTTCCATCAAAATCCCAGCACCTACTGTGTGCTTTTGCTTTGGAAAAAGGGTAAGATAACCAGCCTGGGTGACCAAGGAAACTGGTAAAAGTTGAGCAATCACAAATGGTCCAATTGATGCTGTCAAATCCCACAGTAATTGCTCCCCATAATGCTATCTCAGTTATGTTCTACTGATATATTTAGACAATTTAGGAAAAGAATAGACTAAATAACTAAGGAAACATTATTGGGATTAACCCCTATAGCAGACACTGTCTATTTCAATACATTCTAAGAGCTGTCACAAATAATAGACAAAGCAGTAAATATATAAGGAACAGGGACACATTACCTCAGTGGTGATCCCACTCCCTTCCTCCTCATTTTTTTTGTTTAATTTTGGGCTGTTTGTAAAGTTCTTGTGAATTATGCCCTGCATTGGGAGAGGGGGGTGTAATATCGTAGCTCATTTCAGTTAATACATACTGCTACTTCCCCCCTGCACCCTGCAACCCACACAGTTACACACACAACCACACACCCTACACCCCACACTGTACTGATATACACACACTGTAGACAACACACATTGACACACATACACAGAAATACATATACATACACGCAGACATGCACTCAGACATTTACAGACACTGCTACACCTGCATATACACTACATATATATATATGCATACACACACTCATTATGTGTGCATATGTAACAATTTTCTCATATTTAAACTCGTTTTTTTTTTTGTTGGGTGGGGTGTGTTTAGGGGCATTTATGAATTCTGTGTCTATAGGCGCTCGTGATGCAAATCCAGCCCCGTTTGTGTACTGTAAAGTTTTGCATGCTTTTCCCTGAAACGATCATTACCATAAATGGGTTTTACCGGTCAACCCAGCTTTTCACAGTAAATTATATTACTATTTAATGAATATAGTCAAAAGGATGCAACTAACCTCTAAGCCAACTTTTGCAGGTGAACTAGGAAAGTATATTTATAACGCCACTACATTCATAATTACATTTTATAGACAAATGAGTATTCTAAGTTATGCAACATTTGATATTTTTGGGGAAGATGGGGTGGAGAAACTTTAGCTCCAACAGCATTTATGAAGTGTCATAATGGGTTCAGTATGCCTTGAAAGTAAAGGCCAGTCTGTTTAGTCACCACTCATTGAATTGCTTCTCTTTATTCTGTCTGTCTTTTATATGGATACACCCACCTTAAAGGCATACTCTAAGCACCATAACTATTCAGCGTAAGTACTGTTTATCCTATGTTGAGCTGTCAAATTGTTTACAATAACTCTGACACTTACCTGGCTCTGTCCTTGAAGTCTTTGCAGTCTGCACGGATATGCTAGAGGAAAAAATACTACTTTTGCTTTAGCGATATCAGTTTTGTGCAACTTTGAACTTACTGGCGGACAAGTTGACAATCTCTGACAATCAATAATGTCTAAAGTTTCAGAAAAGTTGATATTACCAACGTGGAAGTATGAACTTCTGTTTTTTCATATCGGTGTAGACTGACCGTAGTTAGTTGTGGTGCTTAGTTGGTTATGGCGCTAGAGAGTCACTTTAAGTGCAATGACAATTACATCTTTTCAGAGGCAATAGCGCATAGATTGATCGGATTCTTGCATAGAGAAGCTTACAATTGCAACAGTTTGTAAAAAACCACTAGAACTAGTAGACTGTCCCTATATCACAGACATAAGAAGGGGAATTATGCTTTCACCTTTGCTGCGCAAGATCCATCCAACTTTTGGGTGCAGCATGCACATACCTCCTCCCTACATCTCTCGAAAAAACCTAAGCCACGGTAAAAAATTCAAACATTTTCTTTTTTCATGAAACCGAAGCTAAAAACCGAAGCATCTGGTGCAGTGAAGTAAAATTTTGCAATAAATTCAAAGAGGAAGTGTGAACTTGGGTGTTCTCTGCGTGTCCCATTCCACCAGGGACCCACAGAGATTGCACATTCCACCCATATTAATTCCAGACTCTCTCGTAATCAAAGCATTCAGTATATGTAAAACCATTCACATATGTGTGTAATGCATGTATTTGTAAAATGCATCTCCATTTAGAAAACAAAACAGAGACAAAATGCAGTTACAGATGTTAGTAACAATGCAAAACAATGGTCATATTTATATATATCACTTGTACATGGGCATACACGAAACATCTCTGGATTAGACTCTTGTTAATCACAATTAAAAATTAAGTGCAAAGCATGGTATGACACAGGGCATCATATAAGAAATGTCAAATATAATCATGTTGCATTTATTTTTGCACATGTATGACTGATTCTGCACAAATGTAGTCCACTTGTTTTATGGCATGTCACTAAGATATAGCAAATAACTGCATGACAAGTATGCTACGAATGTGCAAAGAACTTATTGTCATTGAAAAAATGTAAACCACTGTAAATAAAGTAGAACAAAAATATTTAAAATAACACGCTTGTCAACAATTTATAAACATACTTATGCCGTACTACAGTGAATTTTCTAATATTACAAAAAATACCGTGAAAATGTCATACATTGATGCTTCTGTATTTAAAGAGCTTGAAAAACATAAGATGGTCATTATTTTTTTAATCTAAACACGAATGCAACAAAGATAAAGTGTGAATAATTTATTTGTTCAACGTTCAGCGGTTTGATCAGCAAATGCATTTGAAGCTGCTCAAAAAAGCATTGGGTTAAAAACCGCCTTTTGCTGTACACATATTAATTAAATAAGCATTAATTAGAGCCCCTCCAAAATTGCAACATCCTTCTCTATTGTCAGTTCTATGTCTGGGACTCACGCCACAAGCCGGAAAAAAATGAAAGACAAAATCCTTCGTAATTAAATTCTTTGTTGAATTGCCAATGGAAAATAAGACGATTTTAGTGTATTACAATAGCACCATTCATTCAACTAAAGATGAGGTGTTTGGGGAAGGGGAGAGACTAACTGCTCCCAGGGCATAAAGGATGTAATGTATAATGGTGTAAAATATCCTGGACACACACCTAGCTGTTGTTGCGTCTTGCGTTTCTTAGAAAGAAATAATGGTTCAAAGTGGTGAAGAGAAGACAATGATACATTAGGTACAAAGGAACACACACAAAATAGAAGAATGAGGTCCTAGAGTGGGAGAAGGAATTGAAGAGAAGAGAAATAGACACTTTCAGCAAACTACAGGAGAGACCATACAGGGGAACTTTGAAGACAACTTTGGATCCATTCCATTTCATGACATTTGTATGTCTACATTTCGAGCAACATACATTTCAAGAAACTTTAGTTTTCTTCCACAGCTTACTTTTCTACTGCTATTTGATTTGCCCTTGAATGACTTATTGTACATGACATGCTATTTATAAATTATTTTATAACCTCTTAACTTCTTAGCATGCAGATATTGCATGGTTATAGTCATAGTTATCTATTCACTTGTGACAACCACACTTACATATATAATGAATCTAATATCAAGTTACATAATCCTCCTAAATAATCTTTTCAACATGTGCCAGATATAGTCACAGCAACGATCTTTGAGGTGTTAAAATGTATATGTATACATGTTTTTTTACAGTTAAAGGTTCCTAAAAGATATAAAATGGTTTATTTGTGTATTTAAAGGGGGGAGGGATGTGCCAAGCACCATAATCACAATCGTCCATTGTAGTGGTTCTGTGGATACAGTCTCCCCGGTTTGTGTCAAATTGTTTTTGAGTAGTTGAACAAAAAAAAGACCCCTTCTGGATGCCTACCACCCAGTCCTTTTGCAATGACCAATCTAGTTATCTCCATGACTATTGTCAATGTTGTCTTCTTCTATACTCAGCTTCCTCTGACTTTGCTTCACTTCCTGAAGCAGAGTGTCCTTGATGCCTATTGTTGACTCTCGAAAGTTCGCTGAAAATTGCAAATCCAAGCAAGCGCGTGATTTCATGTGCACACCCAGGAAAAAGCAGACCACAGCTAGGAAGTCAAACTGTTAGCAAACAGTTTACTAACATGGGGATGATGTCAAAGCATTTCTGGCACTATAATCACTACAGTGCACTGTAGTGGTTATGGTTCTTGGAATGTTCCTTTAATGCTACGGAAATGTTGTAATCAATACTCTTTATCGATAGGTAATTAGGTCATTTGTGTAAGTATAATCCTACAATAGCGTCTTAATTTCTTCAGTGTTCAGCCGAATAAAGGAACAAGGGATAGGTGTCCTTAAAAGGTTAAAGTGCTCTTAAAAATTGGGAGAGTAAGAGCTGCCTATGCGGCAAGAAAAAGAAAAATTGCTATTAGCATTAAAGAAACGATCCTACAAGTTGTGATAAAATCTGAATGCTTAAAAAATAACTTTGTGTTCAAAATCGCTTTGTTCTTGTCTGCCAAAAACCTTTCAATCCCATCAAACTTAACATTTAAAAGATGTTTAACAGAGCAGCCTTTGTGTGGAGTTTGTCTGTGTAAGAGTGGCCTGGATGTTTTCCTTAAAATACAATGGACGTCAAAGCGAGACCAAAAAAAAAAAAAGAAAAAAAAAGATTAACTTTCTCACATCTGAATGAAGGAAATAAAGAGGATCTCCTTCCAGGACGCTGCATTTTTTGACGTCTGTGTAATGAGACGGGCTAAGAAAACAAGTATTTTATATGGCTAGGACTCACGGCGGAGTTCAGAAGAATTTGGCAGAGCTGAACGCCAGGATTTCAAAAGACTTTCCACATTTCTAGAAGAGATCTAAGGAACAACAAGTTCAAATCCTTCTGGACTCTCTGTGACTATAAAGAGATTGCACAAATGTGCATTTCCCTAGGACACACATCTTGACAAAGTTAAAGTGAGCTAAAATGAGTTGGTACAGAATCCACAGAATGCATTTCATTCTTTCAGTTAAAATGTTACTTATTACAGACATTACTAAAAATGGTTGTCTTTTAGATGGGCTTAACTGAGCAGTAATGGTATGTTTATTTTTTTTATTCATAGCATCATTCATTGACTGATGTCTATATTTGTCTGTAAATCTCAAAGCAGAATGTGCAATTATCACAAATATATCTAATCAGGCACATGGACAATACCTTAAACTGGCGAGGAAATTATGGAGATGAAAATGGAACATACTCAATGTATAAAAATCCACTGTCGTTGCAATGGAGAATGTTGTATAAAGCCTGTCTTAAACAATTACATATACAATATAGTTCTATGTATTGTTGAATAACACAAACTATACAATGCTCCACACTTATTAAAACAAAGGATGTGCTTTCCTGGGGCAAAGTTCTAAATGTATACTGGTTTCCATAGTGATTGCTCCTTATTTAGCACCCTCTCCCTTAACAACATCTGTTTTTGCCTTGAATTATGCAATATAAATGGTTAAAGCATACACGACATAGCTTAATTTACTCTAAGGGAGAATTCTACATAAGATTTCAATCAACGTGACACAGAGCCATACACAAGTTTAAGGCTGCTAGCTGGGTCACTTCAAACTCATCAGCACCTTTGGCTTCAAATATCACTTTTATGTAGATGACACGCAACTCTGTCCTCCCTTGATCTCTCCCCGTTCCCCTCTTGACTAGTGTCTCTGACTGCCTCTCTGCTATTTCTAATTGGATGGCTGCCCACATTCTTAAGTTCAACTTGTCCAAAACAGAACTTCTGGTCTTTCGTTCCTCAAGTGTTGCTACTCCCGTTTCTGTCTCCCTCCATGTTAATGGTGCTACCATCAGCTCCACCATGCAGGCTTGCTGCCTAGGTGTTCTCTTTGACTCCAACCTCTTCTTCACCCCTCATGTCCATTCGATCGCCAAATCCATCTCAAAAACATTGCGTGCACCCGCCCATACCTAATGCCAGATGTGGCTAAGGTGCTGGTCCATACCACTGTCCTCTCTCGCCTTGACTACTGCAATCCGCTTCTAAGTGGTCTTATGTGCTCCCAACTCACCCCATTGCAGTCTGTAAGGAATGCGGCGGAGAGGCTCATCTTCCTGTCCGTCCGCACCTCCCACGCTTCACCCCTCTGTCAGTGACTGTGATTGGCTTCCCATAAGATATATGGCTCAATATAAAATTCTGGTTCTTCTATTTCAAATCTCTGCATAATGCTATTCCCACCTATCTATCCTCCCTAATACACACGTATGTCCCGTCTAGGCCCCAACGCTCTGTTGAAGACCTTCGTCTATCCTCTGTTCGTACTCCCACCTCTGATGCTCGCCTTCAAGACTTCTCTAGGGCTTCACCGTTCCTGTGGAACTGCCTTCCCTTTTCCGTTAGATGCTCACCCAGTCTCCACTCCTTTAAAAAATCATTGAAAACTCAATTGAAATTGAAAATTTTTTCACAAAAGCATATCAATTACACTGTTGCCTCTAAAAAAAAAAAAAACACATTACATCTTCAATGAATACTATTCTACCAATCTACTTCCCTTACCTTTTGTGTCACTTTACCCCATTCCCTCTAGCATGCAAGCTCATTGTTTTTTCAAATGCATGCTCAGTCTCCAATCTCTGTAATACTCCATTTCCTCTATCAGACAGCCCCCACACCCAATATCTTCAACCTAATCCCCCTCAACTCAGGAGGAATTTGAATTATCTTGATCTCCAACAGCTATCAACTGTAATCCATTCTGAATTCACATCCATCCCTAACCTCTCCTGTCCCTCTCTGGCTATCTCCTCATATAACGCTACCCTCACCTCTGCCCTAGACGCTGCAGTCCCACTCCAAGTACGTACTTCAAGTAGGGAGCACCTCAAATGCCACAAAAGTCAATACGCTATCTGCAGAGATGGTCCCGTTCAGCTGAACGCTGCTAAAGGAATTCCCGCATCTTCTCAGACTTCCTCCATTATAAATACATTTTGTCGACATATAGCACATCCCTCACCCTTGCTTACTTTTCATCTCTTGTTAGTTCATGCTCACGCAATCCCAGGCATCTTTTTAATACCTTCAACTCTCTCCTTTGCCCACCTCAAGCCACCCTTCAAACTGACCTTTCGGCAGATAGCCTTGCATGCTACTTTACCGACAAGTTAAGGAAAGAATTCTCCCCTCCTTTGCTCCTCCCTTTCTCAACCACACATCGACCATACCTTCCCTACCCTACAGGCCTTCTCCCCAGCTACAGAACAGGAGGTGGCTTCGCTTCTCCTCTTGTCCCACCACCGGTCCGCTTCATCCAGTACCTTCCCACCTTATCAGATCTCTCTCCCCTTGTCTTGTACCATCCTTAACACACATCCTAAACTGCTCTCTTTCATCTGGTGTTGTCCCTGTTCCCATTAAGCATGCTACTGTCATACCCATCCTAAAAAAGCCATCCCTAAACCCGTCTTCCCCTACCAACTATCGTCCGATGTCCCTGCTTCCTTTTTCCTCAAAACTTCTAGAAAGACTTGTTTTGAACTTTCAACTCCCTCCCAGACCCTCTTCAATCTAGCTTCTGCCCCGTCCACTCTACTGCTCTTATTAAAGTTACAAATGACCTAATCACAGCTAAATCCAAAGGCCACTACTCCATACTAATTCTTCTTGTTGCCTTTGACACTGTTGATCATGGCCTTCTTCTCCTAACTCTTCAATCTCTTGTTCTCTGTGACACAGCCCTTTCATGGTTCTCCCCTATCTCTCCCAATGCTCCTTCAGTGTCTCTTCTTCCAACGACACCTCCTCTCCTCGTCCTGTGTCAGTCAGAGTCCCTCAATGTTCAGTTCTTGGTCCACCTTTTGTTCTCTCTCTATACTGCCTCTCTTGGCAAACTCATTAATTCATATGGATTCCACTACCACCTGTATGCCGATGACACCCAGATACACCTCTCCTCCCCTGACCTGTCCCCTGCTGTCCGACAACGTGTCACCAATTGCCTCTCTTCTATCTCTGATTGGATGTCCTCCCGCTTTCTGAAACTCAATCTCTCTAGAATGGAGTTTCTTATTTTTCATAACACTGATCCTCCTCCTTCACTCTCCCTGCAGGCTGACGGTACCTGCCTCACCCCATCCTTTCAAGCTCGCTGTCTTGGTGTCATTTTTGATCCTGGCCTCAATTTTGCGCCTTATGTCCAGTCTGTTGTTAAAACCTGTCGATTCAAGCTTAAAAACATTGCCTGCATATGCCCCTAATTCATGCCTGCAAGACTTCTCACAGGCTGCTCCTTTCCTTTGGAACAGCCTGCCTACCCCTGTCAGACTCTCCCCTAGTCCTCAATCCATGCTTCAAACCCATCTTTTCAGGATTGCTTATGGCCTCCAAGAGTAACTTCTATCTCTCAAATCTTCACTTAACTCTCACCTCCAGTTCTGCTACTTTCCCACCATGTCTATTTGCTGTCTCCCTCAATACCCTTCCTATTGTGTTTTTATACCCCACCTCCTCTAGATTGTAAGCTTGTTTGAGCAGGGGCCTCAACTACCTATTGTTCCCGTTACATTTTGTTATTTTCTCATTTGGTAAATCCCCCTCTTATTGTAAAGCGCTGCGGAATAAGCTTGCACTATATAAATAATAACCAATGATAATAATAATAATTGAGCAGGGCCCTCAACCCCTCTGTTTCTGTGCGTCAAACTTGTCTGGTTACAATTACATGTTTGTTAGTTCACCCATTGTAAAGCGCTACGTAATTTGTTGGCGCTATATAAATATAATTATAATATAAATAATATGGGTGTTATAGTGACAGTAATATGACATATACCAGGAAAAATGCAAAAAAAAAACTATTAAAAAACAGATATAATTTCCAAGTGATAAAAAAAATGTCTGCATTAGCAAAGTTTATATGTTTGGGTTTTTCTTGCAAAGAATAAAACTATATTTTATAAAATGTATTTAAGTGAGATTTTTCACATTCAAAACTAATAAAATAGCTATTTTCTCTCATAAATTCCTTTTAGTGATGTCTCTTTTCTGTCAAAAAGGATTGATCTCTGAGGACAATGTGAAAATGCTTCAAGTGTAAACGTAAAACAAACATTCTGTAGCTTACATGTTGTTATATGGGGTAGTGTCTGTGTATGTATTAAATAAAAGGTCTTGTTCTCCCTGAAGTAGCTGCAAAGATTTCAAAAAAAATTCAGTGTTCTATGACAGGGCCTGTATAGGTCTGCAACTAATTTTATACTACTTAAAAAATCTAAATTATTAGTGCACAATTCGTTAAAGCAATAGTGCCCTGTAGTGGTATCAGGAGTGGTCTTGCTCCTCTCCTATGCTATATCTGCTTGGAAGCCAGAAGCTCCTGCTCTTCTGGTAGCTGGATGTAGGTAGCTGCATGCTGTAGTGTTTATGGTGCTTGGAGTGTCCCTTTAATTGTGTAGCAGCAGATTTGCTATAAATGAAGGAATGTTTTCATTAACATTTTTACTTATTTTAAAATAACATCTCAATGCATCAAACAGGGCCAATTCCAAACTGTAGACTCCACACATTCAATAAGCGGAAATAACTGTAGTCATGGTCCTTTGAACCAGAGTGTTAACAATTGTTATTTTTCCTATAGTCGCTCCCAGAATCCTCTCTAATATAGAAGCAAAAACTCACTGTACCATAGGTGTTTGCACATGCAATTTTCCATTTTTTTTTATTTTTTATTGCAGAGCTTTTCAGAAGGGGAACAGGATAATTAAGGAGGAGTGATAGAAATACCCTTTAAAGAAAAAAAAAAAAAAGAAACAACAAACAAAAAGTGTGGTGTTATTTATTTTTACAGCGTAGAAATTTCACCAGGAGCTCCTGATGTTATTTTTCTAACATGAAGGGGACCACAGAGGTGAAGTCCGACCCCTCCAAAACTACTAACAACTTCACATGAAAGCCTGGGCCTAGAAGAGAGGATTGATTGTCCGCTACACTTCAGTCCTCCTCCAAAGCTTTATTGGCTACTACCTCAAAGCACCCTGGGAGTCTGTATTTATTCAGCTATTTCCTTCCAGGCCTGTTTATGTGTTTGAGCTGAAAGATTAACTCATTGACTGCCAGAAGCTAACCACTCTAACCACTACAAGTGATGCCTGCACTCCCATGTGAATTTAAAAAAATATGCAAATAAATATACACACACACATACAAAACAAAAAAGAGCATTCACCTGAGCAAGCAGCTATTAAACAACACGCGCACAAAGACAAGCACATGCAGGACCGTCTTAAAAATGACAATAAAGCTTTATTAGGTTTTCTAATCAAGCTTTATTGTAATTAGTATATAAAACAAAGTTATGCTAAAGTAATGGCAACTATGAAAATACAAACAAGAATAATATAAAGATAAAAAAAAAACTGAAGCCGTTGTTTGAAAAGCTATTAAACCTAAAAGAGGGGGTGACTCACTAAATAATTAAAAACTTTTTTAACATTATTATTTTTACTTGTTTATTCAGTTTTATTTTGTCTGTTCAGATCCAATCTCTCAAGTTCTGTGGGGCTTTTGTGTATTTTTAATAAGATTTTAATAAGATGTTAATTATTTAAACTGCATAGATTGTTAGTGCCAAATTGACTTGTTTATGTATTTGGTTTTGTATTTATTGTACAGTTAACGTTTAGTATTTTTCTCATGAATCGTACAAATTGCAAACATTATATATATATTGTGGAAAACAAGAAAAGATACAGCGCTAGCACGGGGGCAGCAAACACTTATGATTGAACAATTCTTAATCTCAAGACAAAAAATGTTTAAAAAAAAAACCACGAAACCATTATATTACGTTTGTTGCTATATTCATTAGCAAATATGCTTTTGTGAGCTTTGAAAAAAAGAATAATATTTTTTTTAAATCCATAAATCTATCCTGGAACTAGCTGCCTCCATCTTGACTCTTTGTCAATCATCATCATCATCATAAATGTTGTCTTTTATGCCACTTAAAGGGATTCTATAGTGCCAGGAAAACTATAGATTTCCCATTTGTAAAGGCCCCTTCCCGTAGCACTGAAATGGTTAGTAACCCCTTCAGTCATTTAACTGGGTCCAGCGCCGATGTCCCTCGGTGCTGGCTGCTGGCTCACGGTCTTCCCCCGCCAATGTCGGCCGGTGGGTGGGGGGGTCCTAATGCGCATGCGCAGCAATGGACGCTCTTGCATTAGGATCTCCCCATAGGAAAGCATTATTCAATGCTTTCCTATGGGGAAAATCTGATGCTGGAAGTCCTTATGCAAAGCGTGAGGACATCCAGCGTCAGATAACAGATCAAAAGTTTGTTTGAATTCAGGAAGTCCCTCTAGTGGCTGTCTGGTAGACAGCCACTAGAGGAGGAGTTAACCGCCAGAGGTAATTATTGCAGTTTATAAAAACTGCAATAATTACCACTGCAGGGTTAAGGGTGATGGTAGTTTGCACCCAGACCACTTCAATGAGCTGAAGTGGTCAGGGTGCCTACAGTGTCCCTTTAAAAAAATTAGAGTAGAGGAGAACTGAAACACTTTACATAGATCACTAGCATGCAGAAAGTTGATAAAAAAAATTTAACAAGGATCTAAGATAAATTTTCATGCTAGTAAATGTGTAAAAGGAGTGGAAACATTCTCGCTGCCCTCCTTTCCATAGCTTTTATATTGCACATGGGCAAAGAATTCCTTTAAGAGTTAATGAGAACAACTAAAATGATATCATTAGACTTTAGCTGAAAAAGATTAGATGGCGGAACCCCATATGTGTGTGACTCATTTCAAAGAGGGAGTCATACTACTTGTGCATGCACAGTACAGGCACCATTTACTTTAAGTAAGGTAAAGGGATACGTTTATGATTGTAATTTGTACTAGGCATGCAAGTGTGGTTCACATTAATTCCAATAGGGCACATTTCACAAATGCATTACAATGACGAACATATAACCAACTGGAATGAATAGGATCAGAGAATGCGAGGAACATCTCCTGCACTTTATAACGTGCTAATACATCTACTGCAAGAGGCCAGGACTACTGAAATTTATAAAGAATACTGTAATTAATTGGGTAGCATAAAATGCATAATTCCGTAGCAATATATGCACACGTGTAATGTAAATCATATATGCATAAAAAAGGGGGTTAAAGCTAATAAAATAAATCTAGGAAAGATAATAAAAATAATTATAAAAGCAATTTGTTATTTTACTAAACAGTTTAATTTCAGATTGTTATAGTGTTTATCCAATATGTAAATATTGCCATAAAAATGCAATTTGTGACACCTTATATCTTTCTATACAGTTAACAAGCACCAAGTGTTCCGGAAGCCAAAAAAGTATTGTTTCTTTAATGCCCAGCCACGCAGTCTAATGATGTCCATAGTTACCCACTCTGGCTGTAACACATAAAGGTAGGTGTATTTAATGCTTAGCACACTGTACAAAGCAGAACCAGCACCCTGCTTTGAGGCTGCTGAACTTCCGTTTTGCTAGTTCCACCAGCTGGAAATCCAGATGGTTCTTTAATAAACTGTCAGCCAACGCATCTGTTTCACGTCAGGGCCCGAAATAATGAATTTATGGGGAGGGGGCTCAGCATCCAAAAATCTCTGTACGTGGGGCTGAACTGAGCTTATAGGAGCAACTGGTATCACTCAGAAATAATTCCTTGGAATCCGGCTTTGTTACATCGCTGGCAATGAAGCTAATCCTTTCATTATGTCACAAGAGCATTTAGCCCCTTTTAAAGGGACATTCCCACCAAGGACAAAAGTGGGCAAACAGCAGTGACATGTTTATCCACTTTGCACTTAGTAAGATAAAGGTTCCATAGGTAAATAAAGATCAACACAACTGCTGGCCTAGAAGTGTACTGACTGGAACCTAAAGTAAAATTACATCTAATCTATACATTTGCTGGAACCTGGCATGGCAAAACAAGACTCATGGTTGTCCCCAGAAAGTTCCTTCACCTGTTTTTGATTTATTTATTTTTTTATAACTCTCAACCATGTATTTTTGTAACGTATGGTAAAGTGATTGGATACGCAAATCCTTGTTCCTTAATTCTAGAGATGGTTCAATCACTTAATTAAATAGGCATACACTTTTGTTGACATTTCTTGAGGCCCAACGTTCCTTAAGGCTTGCCCATATTCTAATTAAATGTCTGTTTAATTTACATTCTGCAAAGTCTTTGCCAAGTAAACTTTCTCATCACTGTTACTACACGGACTCAACCTTGCTATGGATACCAGCAAAAACTCAATCCCATTGAGAACTCTCGGAGCAAAGCCTTAGTGTGCAAGCATTGATGTATATAGAAAACTTTACCAGTATCAAGGTTTTCATGCACATATTCTGCATGATCAAAAATAGAGAAACTAAAAATATACACTTTCCACCATGGTGAAATGCATCCAATTTGGGACAATCATAATACATATAAATAGATATTATTACTACTCTTTAATTAAGGTTTAATGAAAGGGCTAAAAGTGCAGCAGTTACCATAGAAT
Source organism: Pelobates fuscus (assembly GCF_036172605.1). Taxonomy (NCBI): domain Eukaryota; kingdom Metazoa; phylum Chordata; class Amphibia; order Anura; family Pelobatidae; genus Pelobates; species Pelobates fuscus. The sequence continues at coordinate 45,222,917 of NC_086328.1, forward strand.
CTAATGGAGTTCATTTTTTTTTAGAAACAATGAGTCAACAATCAACACTCTATCATGGTTATTCACAAAAGTGAGAAGAGTTGGGAATTTCAAATTTAGGGCCAAAGTAGTTTAACTGAAAGTTTGGGGAATTTTATTGAAATTCACTTTGAATTCACTTTGTATTATTGATTCTCACTTTAGTGGATAAACCTGTATATGTTGTTTTCTAATGAACCCTTATCCTTCATGTCCCCGTTAACACAATTTGTGCAGATGGTCATGGTAAAGCAAAGTCAATGCAGAACATAAACAAACAAGACCATTTTAAACAACCCAACATATAATTATAGTTTGACACCTTTTACAAAAAAAAGGAAAACGAAAACACAGCACAGATTGTTTTCAAACATCACTTAGTTGTGGGTAGAAAAAAAAGACGCTTTCAAAGGTTTTACAATCTTCCTGTGAAATCTTGTGTTAATCACTTGATCTACTTTCCAGCCCTCATATAGAGGTATCTTGCTCTTTCCAAAGTATTTAGAAAACAATCATTAATCAAAAGATAGAAGAAACACAAGTGTTGAAATGAACTATCCTGCTGGAGAGTGACACATATTTGTGCAAAGTACAGATTCAAAGCCGTAAAACAGGATTTAATCTTCCTTTGAAAGCCTATAGGTGTAAGGGGGGTGGTATTAATATTAAGTCAATTCATTTGCCTTGAAGGAACTGATCTTACACCAAGCCTAGTTGTAAATGGGTTAACTGAAGGTACAGTGCTTCCAGAAAATCAGAAGTTATGCCAAAACCCACAACTTGTGAGGCACGCTGTCTCAAAACAGTACTAACACATATGAGAAATATTAGAACTTCCTGTGTAGAGGGGCGACACTTGTGAATTAGTAAAAAAGTAAAAAAAAAAATGCATTTGAAAGCAGGAAAGCAAGCCATTATTTAGTTATAGTCAACAAAACTTCATGAAACTAAAAACAAAACAAAAAAAGATGTCAAACAAAAGTGGCACATTATCAAAATTGATGCCAATAGCGTGACCACTAACTCAGGTCAGAAGGCCACTTGTACATTCCAAAGCTAACCTAGATAACAATATTTACATCTTTGAACCACTGAATAAGGTTCTTAAGATATGTAATAAATTGTATAGGTGCTACACACGTATCAGGAAAAAATACAAGACATATTCATAATCACCCATGTTCTTTGAAAGGGTTCTTTCCGAGTAATAGACAAGTGCAGCAAGAAGGTGGTCACTTACCCTCTGTGTGAACCTGCACCCACTTTTATGATTGGGAGCATTCGGAGACTTTTGCTTTGCAATCCATTCTTCAATGCCCTTTCGAGCCAAGCAGGCATTTACTGCAAAGCTGTCACCTATAGGAAGAGATAGAAAGGCTGTGAAGTATCCCATGGGATATCCAAGGAGGTCACGCAATCCAATGGAAAACCTGTCTGATCTCACATTAGTTATGTGTAGTGTCCCTCAAACCATGTCAGAAACAGAGACCACACAATTAACTACACTAATGGTTACTAAAGAAAACAAACTGTACCTACACAAATATACATGAATAGACTTAATTTGATAACGTATTAGACATATCACAGTACTTTATCAACAGCTTTCTATAGACAATTCCAGGTTTGACATTTAGAAGATCCCAATGGATTTTCAACATCATCATTGAGATTCTTACTTATCATACCGTGGCGGGGCCTCAGACAAAGTTAACTTTACATTTTATTGTATACAGAGAAACGTTTGTTTTTCTTTTGCCTTTGTTTGGATTAACAGCAAAAACAAAAGTGAGAAAGTGAATCTCTTTTCAGCCTGTTTACCTTTATCGGTCAGACTAGATCGGCCAAATGGTTTTTATCTTATTTTTAGCATTCTATGGTTCTATGTTACCTATGTAAGTTAACAGATTAGCTGTATTTCCTTTAAAAGATCATGGGCAGTCACAAAGTAACACTGGTTACCAAACTAGTATACATCACGCAACCATCTTTATGGCTCATTCAACATCACTTGTTCCGAGGACTCCACTAAGAACTGTACTAGAATTTATATTTTGTTTACAGACACAGAAATGCTTTATGTTTACTTAAAGGAAAACATTCACAGGTGTTCAAAAACATAATTAATTTGTAGTAAGACTGTTTTTATGATTTGTTAAATTAATTTTGCATTTTACAGCACAATATAGTCTACCACTACTTCATCCTCAACAAAGTCTATCCTAGCCACCAAACACAATTTTAATTCCAGTTATATTAGGATAGGTTGAAACAAAAGAAGAGGACAGACGGAATCACGATTTTATGTCAAATGGGCTATTAGTGTTTCCCCCTAGTCTACAGCCTCTCCCGTCAATATTCCTTTAAAACTCGTGAATATCAATGTAGCTTGATATGCTAATGCCAAACCTTTTATACCTATATTAACTGGCATCATTTTCCTACTTATGCTTTAGTATTATTATTATTTTATTTATATAGCGCCATCAGATTCCGTAGCGCTGTACAATGTATATTTTCTGTATATTTTCATATCATTAAACACTTTTGATGTGTTTTACTATCTTAAAAAGCAAACACCTGTGTATCTAAATAACCTATCTTCACTGATTAAATGCTGGCATACTTTACAATTGATATTCTTGTTTTCTGCAAATTATGTAAATCGATTCACTTATCCTACATTTTCTCTGTTTATGCCAAACTCTGCCGTGGACACAAAACAGGCTTCTGTGGCAAGAGAGTTTAGCCCACATTGACTTCATTTGGCGTCATTAGTATTTTGTTCTGAAAAGTTCCCTAGGATTATAATGAAATCGAAGAAACAAAAAAAAAAGTACAAAACAAAAACCAAATGAAAAGCTACTTATCAAACTTAAATAGCCTAAGTACATTATTAAAACAATAAAACAAGGAAGAGCTGGATTATACCCACGAGAATGGCTCCTAAATATATACTAACTGGTATGTTATTTTTTTGGATGTTCCTGTCTGTCTCATTAAAAATCAGACTGGCTCCTAAGTATGTGTAAAAACACATAAGAAAGTATGTTTGTACTAAGTATATTTGTCTGGATCCTAGATTCAACACATACGTGTAAATCCCTTAATGGGGCAGTGAAGCCTTCGTTTTCTTAGCTATTGTCTGCCTTGTGTTTGAGGAACCTCTGGAAATGATGTCTGGTACCTGGAGGCACCATTAATGTCCAAAACAATTTTACTTCCTGTATTTAACAAAAAAAAAAACTTAATTTTGACCCTCTCTCTAGGTTCCAACTTAAATTAGCTTGAAATTCTTTAGACCTGAGTTTGGCTATAGAGAAAATAAATCTTTTTTACTGTTCCTTTAAGTTTCTGCTGTTGAAATTGCCAAATAGGAACCAACTTTACTCCCCTAGGGACAATTTGGCCCATGGGAGATATTGATTCATTCTATACCCACTGTGTTATTATATAGGAATAAAGTTGGCTCTAGATCCATGTTGACTCTAGATGGCTTTAAGAGAATGTGAGAGATGGGGAAAAACTGAGGATGCAATTTAATATTGATAATTATTACTCTATGAATCTAGTGCTAGAAGATTTAGCAAATATGTGATAGAGCAGGACTGGGGCCACAAGTTGTTGACAAACTACAATGCTCTCCTCAAAAGTCTGAACTAAGTATTATTTATTACACTCCAAAAATATTATTTGATCACACAAAAAAAGATTATTGTATGTATATTAAGAGCAATATATACAGCTTTGGACACTAGATAAAAAAAAGTATTCTAGAATGTAGGAGACAAGGGCAACACAATATACACAAGCTTCCCTTTAATAAGGAAAATACAACCACATTAAAAAGAGAGGACCCTGAAAATGATAAAATTTTTCTTTCAAATGGTGTGTTCGGAACATTAACTTTTCAACAGCAAATTGTACCTCACAAGCATTGGACAATACATTGTGTAAAAGCAGTAAGAGCAGAAAAGATGGGGTAGTCCACCCAAGTGACAGTTACATTTGGTGATACTTTTTTTTTTTTGGTAAACAGTTGCAAATAAATTTGAGAAATGTGTGAAAAGTGAGTAATTTCAGAGATCTATCCAATCTAGACGTACAACGAAAATGCTTCAATTTACAAGTAAATATTAGCAATGCATTTGATGAGGAGTTTGACCTTCATCTTTATCAACCAAAAAGAGAACAGGAAAAGACCAAACTTGATCTAAATACACATGGAACACATGCACGCAAAACTAATCCTATCATAAACAGTTTTCTTTTTAAGGCAATGGAAAATGAACTGTCATTTTCCATTTCTGCAAAGAAAAAACACAAAACGGTATGTATGTAAAGCCAGGATTTTCAACTCCAATCCCCAAACCCTTTATTACCAACTGCCAAGAGTGTTGGATAGATTTCATTCAGCGCAGGTGATTTAACCGGTTCCCTCTGTCTTTAACAAGATAAGTTTTTGATGAGATAAAAATCATGATTGTGTGGAGCAGAGGACTGAGTTTTAAACAAAAAACAACAAACTAGATCAAAGCGCATGGGCTCTGCTTTGTACAACAGACATGACACCAAGAGATTCTAAAAGAATGAATCTTAAGATAAGTGTCCACATGCATCACACCACAGAATACCAAGACTCCATTCCACCCTTACACCAAGAAACTCCACATTCCACATCTGTTACATAAAACTAAACCAGATCTCAATTCCATTACAGCACAGGAGATCAAATACCACATACATAAGGTTTCAAAAAAATCTTATTAAAAACAAAAGAAACAGCAATTTTGAAAGCCAAGGCAGGAATGGTGAACAGATCACCAAGTTATTCAAAGTTCTCATTTCCTAACCAATGCCAGCATAAAGCAACTTTGATGTGGAACCTAACTTTTATGTGACATAAAATATATATAGTTTTTTTTTTTTTTATCACATAATATAAAGAAGTAGTCTCTTGTCACACAATATATCCGCTCTGTCAATACAGTTTTCAAAACACAATGTGATCAGATCTGGCAAAGCAGAGAATACATGTGGTGACACTGGACACAATTGCCATTAAAACTAGTTAAACAGAGAGGTGACAATGTACAATTACAGCTTTAGAACACACCAGCAAACAACATTTCATGTTACATCTTCTGCTCAGTAGTGAAGTAACAAACTGTGTCCAGAGCTTTAGGAACAAAAGTGAGAAAACTCAAAGTGTGTTTCATAAAACAATAAAAGTGAGTATATGTGCTTATAGATTGTCACACATGAGAAACAATGAACAAAGCTTTTTAACATACAAGGAAAGCGATCAATCAGAGCACTATAACACAGAGGTGACAATGTGTGTCTACAATCCCATAACACACCCATGTAATAGTATGTCACCAACTCATTAAACATAAACAGAGCAAACTAATGTTTAGACTAGGGGATCAGAGTTTTAAAACATAAAAAGGAGATAGAAACAAAGTGGCCCAAACTTTTATCAGACACATCAGCTAATGTCAGAACTCACATGGCACACAACACACAACGGAACACAGGGAAAGCCATTAACACAGATCAATAGCACACACAGGGAATGATGTGACTAGGACTTCATGAGGCTCCGGGCAACATGTAACCAGATATTTTTAACACAGAAAGAAATGTTGCAAAGCTTAGAACATACAGGGGGGGACAGACAGACTGGGACCAGGACTTCTTTCTCTCAAGAGAGGAGTCCTGCAAAAATAAAGTTGTAGGTCACTGGTGGACATTTAAATGTCTTACCTTCAGGACTTTCTCTGGGTTTGCAAACAGCAGCTGCCAGACAGGAGCGATATGTATATAAAAAAGAAAGTACAGAAAAGAAAAACAAAATATGATTAGATCATTGCCATCCCTGAACACAAATAGGACATAGAGAATCAGAGGTTACAGAGCACTTACCGTGCTTGGAGTAAAGTTTGCCCATGTCTCTGTAGGAAATCCCAGATCCTGGACATCAGAAACACAGTACAATCCCAGTGCTAATTAAGAATCCAATGTGTGTTTCCCACATTGAATGTGCTTCATGCACACACACACACACACAAAAAAAAGGAGAAAACAAAAAAACATAAATCCTCGATCCTGGGTGATATGTTCAATCTCCCTCCTAAAAAATCCAAAAAGTAAGGAAGATGACGAGTGAATCCTGGGGAAAGTGGCACCTCATGGACAGAGAGGAGCCCGTCGTGGTATCCAGTACAGAGAGGCGAGAGGCTCATAGTGTTGGAACCAGACACACAGGCTGCTGAGAGTGAGGAGGAGCCAGAGATAGGGCTGAGGGAGGGGAGAGAGGGGGGGAAGAATAAGAGGGGGGCAGTGGAACAGGAGTGTGCGTGTGTGCAGTAAGCAAAAAAGGGTCTGTAGAACCAGAACAAAATACATACACACACACACATACATGTATTTGTATGTGTTCTTCAGGATATACTTGAAAAAAGAAAAAAAAAACTCAAATGTATCATTCATTTTTGTTGAAATTCTGTTCTTTTTTTGTTTGTCTGGATTTTGTTGTTGTTGTTGTTTTTTTAAAATAAATTAATGAGATAGAAGTTCTAGAGACATCATAATAAACCACAAGAAGAAGGGTCTAATGGTTTATGAGTATCTCCAGAACCCTGAGCTGAAATTATTTTACCCTAATTATTTTCCCTAATATTTTCGACACCGTTATGTATCTTTTATAATATATATATTATATATTTTTTTTTTTTATTTTTTTTTTTATTAGGTTAGAGGTAGAAAGGACATACAGGTCCTGGTAAGCTTGAGATCGGTGGGAGTGGGAAATTAGTGGGCAGTAAACATAAAGGCATCGCCATAAATTTAGCCCCACTTGGAAAGTGATATATGGTGGGAAAAAAAGTTAGACATAGTTTCTCAACTTCACTACAATAATATTTTGTGGAAAGAGGCTGAATTACAATAGGAAAAGAATACATAGAAGCTTCAAATATATCACTGCAAACAAATGGGATGTATGTATTATGGCAAAATAATATAATGGAATTGATATTTGATTATTAAACCAGGCCAGTTATTGTTGTAACATACTTTAATATTATAATGTTTTGTTTTGAGAAAGTTTTCTCTATGCTAGATTATACGCAGTATGGTATTTATTTAACTTTTATATACATTTTTATACATCATTTTTCTCATAGATCAGTAAGACACACTGTTCTAATAATTCATAGTGGATTTCCATCTGACATCTGGCTGCAAATGTTTTTATTTGCATTAGTGTTTTTATTTCATCAGGATATAAAAGACATTTGGGCAAATTGCCCTCAACAAAAATGGCTAACGCGCCCTAAAGATAGGAGGGACGTCCTGCCAACATTACCACCTCTGCCTATATAGGCACCGTTGGGCACATTACACAGAGCCTGGCACGGCTCTGTAATCCATGAGTGTAAACATATCCAGTTGGTTCTACAGTATACACTATGTGTTGCCTTTTCTTTTCTTTTTTTTTACCTGTGATATTTATCAACCAGCATTACCTTGTGTATAAGTATCAATATTATTTTATATTATTTTAGACACATTTCTTAAGGGTGTATTATACATTGTGGTTTCTCACCTTGTGTTTGGTTTGGTTTAACTTACACTGTTTAGGTGTTGGGGAAACACCTATTTACAACCTTATTATAGACTTTGTTTTTTAACAAGCGCCACACTTGCTCAGACTCTAGAAAACATATATTGAGACAAAGTAGGGACTACTTTGTCTCTTTTTTTCCCTCTGATTGACAAAAGGATGAGTTACTTTTTGTCAAACTTGTCCTTTCCCCTAGTCGTCACCAGTGATAACTGAAAGGAATAAAGCTCTTTCTACGAAGGATCTCACAGTCTCACAGAATCCTCTATTGACCTCAATGATGCACTATCGCACATGCGGTGACACCACAATCATAGAAACATAGAATGTGACAACAGATAAGAACCATTCGGCCCATCTAGTCTGCCCAATTTTCTAAATACTTTCATTAGTCCCTGGCCTTATCTTATATCTAGGATAGCCTTTTGACTATTCAACGCATGCTTAAACTCCTTCACTGTGTTATCCTCTGCCACTTCCGCTGGAAGGCTATTCCATGCATCCACTCCCCTCTCAGCAGTGGCGTCGTTGGGGGGGGGGGCAGAGGGGGCCATGGCCCCCCCTACATCATGCTGTGCCCCACCTTGGGCCCCCCCAAATGCCAGCAACCTGTGTAACAGTCTGTGACAGCCCGAGGGAATGCAGGAGACAGGCTCCCCGGCACAGGCCCTGCCCCCAAACGAAGCCCCGCCTCCCGCTCATAAGCCCCGCCCCTGCCGTTAAGCAGCAGCCCATGCTGCTGCTGCAAAGGCCAGAAGATGGCTGACCCCCAGCAACAGGTAGGCTTGATGTGTGTGTGTGTCTGGACTCAGCAGTCTGTGTGTGTGCGTGTGTGTGTATGCAGTGGCGTACACATGACCCATGGGGCCCCGGTGCGAAAATTGATCCGTGGGCCCCCCCCTCGCGCTTACTCTGCGGGGGCCGGGGCAGCAACACATGGCGGCGGGCACCTGGTCGCAGGGGTTGCGACCGTGGTATGTACGCCACTGCATGCAGATGCACACACACTTAAAGGACCACGACAGACACCCAGATCACATCAGCTCAATGAAGTGGTCTGGGTGTCAGGTCCCTCTAGTTTTAACCCTGCAGCTGAAAGCATAGCAGTTTCAGAGAAACTGTTATGTTTCACTGAGGGTTAATCCAGCCTCTAGTGGCTGTCTCACTGACAGCCGCTAGAGGCGCTTCCGCCATTTTAAGACACTGAACGTCCACAGGAAAGCATTGAGTAATGCTTTCCTATGGGTGGTTTGAATGCGTGTGCGGCTCTTGCCGTGCATGCGCATTCGGAGCTGAGAGGCGGAGGGATCCCCAGCGCCATGGGAGTCCGGCGCTGGAGAAAGGTAAGTGCTGAAGACACACACACACACACTCTCACGAACAAATGCATACACACTAGCTAACAGACACACACATTTACTGACAAAGACACACTCAGCGGCAGACATACATACACACTCACTTACAAAACATACACTCTCACTGACAAACACACACTCACTAACAGACATCAAACAGACTCACTAACACACACACACACACACACACACTCAGTAACAGACACACGCAGTAACACACTCACTAGCAGACACACACTCTAACACAAACACCAACACTCACACTAACACACACACACACACACACACTAACGCTCACACACACACACACACTAATGCTCACACACACTAACACACACACACGCTCACACACACACACGCTCACACACACACTAACACACACACACACACTAACACTCACTCACACACACACACACTAACACTCACACACACACACACACACACACACTAACGCTCACACACACTAACACACACACTAACACACACACACACACTAACACTCACTCACACACACACACACACACACACTAACACACACACACTAACACTCACACACACTAACACTCACACACACACACACACTAAAACACACACACACACACTAACACACACACACACACTAACACTCACACTCGCGCACACACACACACACACACACACACACACACACACACTTACACTTACACATGTTTTTTTTTTATTTAATCCCCCCAGCCTCCTTACCTTTTGCTGTGCTGAGGGGATTCCCTGGGGTCCAGTGGTGCTGCTGGGCTCCTGGGGGGGCCGGTCACCCGGCGGGCTGGCTGGTCCTGCGGGCGCGCGAGGGAGCACTCTCCCCTGAGTGCTTCCTCTTCAGCTCCCTCGCGCTCCGCGTACTGATACCGGCGCCGGAAGATGACGTCATCTTCCGGCTCCGGTATCAGTGCGGTGCGCGAGGGAGCTGAAGAGGAAGCACTCAGGGGAGAGTGCTCCCTCGCGCACCAGCCGGCCGCCGGGTTTAAGGAGGGCCAGCCTCGGGGGGCCCGGAGGTGGCCGGCTCCTGGGCCCCCCAGGAGAAGAGGCTGGCCCAGAGCGTACATACCGGGTCGCAGGGGCGGCCGGGCCCCCTGGTGGGCCGGGCCCGGTCGCAGCCGCGACCCCTGCGACCCTGGTATGTACGCCACTGTGTGTATGTGTGTGTGTGTATGGACTCAGCAGTCTGTGTGTGTGTGTGTGTCTGGACTCAACAGTCTGTGTGGTTGTGTGTGTATGGACTCAGCAGTCTGTGTGTGTGTCTGGACTTAACAGTCTGTGTGTGTATGGACTCAGCAGTCTGTGTGTGTGTGTGTGTGTGTGTGTGTGTGTGTTTGGACTCAGCAGTCTGTGTGTGTGTGTATGGACTCAGCAGTCTGTGTGTGTGTGTGTGTGTGTGTGTCTGGACTCAACAGTCTGTGTGTGTATGTGTGTGTGTGTGTCTGGACTCAGCAGTCTGTGTGTGTATGTGTGTGTGTGTCTGGGCTCAGCAGTCTGTGTGTGTGTGTGTGTGTGTGTGTGTGTATGGACTCAGCAGTCTGTGTGTGTGTGTGTGTGTCTGGACTCAACAGTCTGTGTGTGTGTGTATGTGTGTGTGTCTGGACTCAGCAGTCTGTGTGTGTATGTGTGTGTTTGTGTGTCTGTACTCAGCAGCAGGGCCGCATCAGGGCATAACAACCATAACGGTTGTCATGGGCCTGGCGGTCCTGGGGGGCCCCGAGCCCCACATTCATTATGTGCACATATATATATATATATATATATATATATATATATATAGCGATTTTCGCTATATATATGTGCACAGAGATCCCCCTGCTACCTGTACAATGAAGAGGGGGCCCAGCAGCACACTCTGTCCTCCTTTCCAGCTGCTCTCTGTCTAACTTTCCTGCACCCTGCAGCCGCCAGAGCGTTGCCACGGGTTACTATGGCAACGCTCCGCACAGCACGCAGGCCTGTCTCGTGAGAGTTAGTCAGAGAGGAGCTGGAAAGGAAGACAATGTGTGCTGCTGGGCCCCCTCTTCAATGTACCGCGGCTGGCTCCCTCCACCATGCCACTGGATCAACAGGAAATGCGATCTCCCCCCCTCCCTGGCACAGTAAGAACCAGGGAGGGGGGAATAAAATTTAAATATACACAAATAAATAAATATAAAATACTCCCCTCCCCCTATTTTACACACACACTGAATCCTTACAAGCACACTCTGCACTACACACACACACACACACACTACATTCACTAAACACACTCTGCACTACACACACACACTACATTCACTAAACACACTCTGCACTACATTCACTAAACACACTCTGCACTACAGAGTGTGTTTAGTGAATGTAGTGTGTGTGTGTGTGTGTGTAGTGCAGAGTAGGCTTGATGTGTGTGTGTGTGTGTCTGGACTCAGCAGTCTGTGTGTGTGCGTGTGTGTGTATGCAGTGGCGTACACATGACCCATGGGGCCCCGGTGCGAAAATTGATCCGTGGGCCCCCCCCTCGCGCTTACTCTGCGGGGGCCGGGGCAGCAACACATGGCGGCGGGCACCTGGTCGCAGGGGTTGCGACCGTGGTATGTACGCCACTGCATGCAGATGCACACACACTTAAAGGACCACGACAGACACCCAGATCACATCAGCTCAATGAAGTGGTCTGGGTGTCAGGTCCCTCTAGTTTTAACCCTGCAGCTGAAAGCATAGCAGTTTCAGAGAAACTGTTATGTTTCACTGAGGGTTAATCCAGCCTCTAGTGGCTGTCTCACTGACAGCCGCTAGAGGCGCTTCCGCCATTTTAAGACACTGAACGTCCACAGGAAAGCATTGAGTAATGCTTTCCTATGGGTGGTTTGAATGCGTGTGCGGCTCTTGCCGTGCATGCGCATTCGGAGCTGAGAGGCGGAGGGATCCCCAGCGCCATGGGAGTCCGGCGCTGGAGAAAGGTAAGTGCTGAAGAAACACACACACACACACACTCTCACGAACAAATGCATACACACTAGCTAACAGACACACACATTTACTGACAAAGACACACTCAGCGGCAGACATACATACACACTCACTTACAAAACATACACTCTCACTGACAAACACACACTCACTAACAGACATCAAACAGACTCACTAACACACACACACACTCAGTAACAGACACACGCAGTAACACACTCACTAGCAGACACACACTCTAACACAAACACCAACACTCACACTAACACACACACACACACACACACTAACGCTCACACACACACACACACTAACGCTCACACACACTAACACACACACACGCTCACACACACACACGCTCACACACACACTAACACACACACACACACTAACACTCACTCACACACACACACACTAACACTCACACACACACACACACACACTAACGCTCACACACACTAACACACACACTAACACACACACACACTAACACTCACTCACACACACACACACTAACACACACACACTAACACTCACACACACTATTACTCACACACACACACACACTAACACACACACACACTAACACACACACACACACTAACACACACACACACACTAACACTCACACTCGCGCACACACACACACACACACACACACACACACACACACTTACACTTACACATGTTTTTTTTTTATTTAATCCCCCCAGCCTCCTTACCTTTTGGAGTGCTGAGGGGATTCCCTGGGGTCCAGTGGTGCTGCTGGGCTCCTGGGGGGGCCGGTCACCCGGCGGGCTGGCTGGTCCTGCAGGCGCGCGAGGGAGCACTCTCCCCTGAGTGCTTCCTCTTCAGCTCCCTCGCGCGCCGCGTACTGATAGGGAGAGTGCTCCCTCGCGCACCAGCCGGCCGCCGGGTTTAAGGAGGGCCAGCCTCGGGGGGCCCGGAGGTGGCCGGCTCCTGGGCCCCCCAGGAGAAGAGGCTGGCCCAGAGCGTACATACCGGGTCGCAGGGGCGGCCGGGCCCCCTGGTGGGCCGGGCCCGGTCGCAGCCGCGACCCCTGCGACCCTGGTATGTACGCCACTGTGTGTATGTGTGTGTGTGTATGGACTCAGCAGTCTGTGTGTGTGTGTGTGTCTGGACTCAACAGTCTGTGTGGTTGTGTGTGTATGGACTCAGCAGTCTGTGTGTGTGTCTGGACTTAACAGTCTGTGTGTGTATGGACTCAGCAGTCTGTGTGTGTGTGTGTGTGTGTGTGTTTGGACTCAGCAGTCTGTGTGTGTGTGTATGGACTCAGCAGTCTGTGTGTGTGTGTGTGTGTGTGTGTGTCTGGACTCAACAGTCTGTGTGTGTGTGTATGTGTGTGTGTGTGTCTGGACTCAGCAGTCTGTGTGTGTATGTGTGTGTGTGTCTGGACTCAGCAGTCTGTGTGTGTGTGTGTGTGTGTGTGTGTATGGACTCAGCAGTCTGTGTGTGTGTGTGTGTGTCTGGACTCAACAGTCTGTGTGTGTGTGTATGTGTGTGTGTCTGGACTCAGCAGTCTGTGTGTGTATGTGTGTGTTTGTGTGTCTGTACTCAGCAGCAGGGCCGCATCAGGGCATAACAACCATAACAGTTGTCATGGGCCCGGCGGTCCTGGGGGGCCCCGAGCCCCACATTCATTATGTGCACATATATATATATATATATATATATATATAGCGATTTTCGCTATATATATGTGCACAGAGATCCCCCTGCTACCTGTACAATGAAGAGGGGGCCCAGCAGCACACTCTGTCCTCCTTTCCAGCTGCTCTCTGTCTAACTTTCCTGCACCCTGCAGCCGCCAGAGCGTTGCCACGGGTTACTATGGCAACGCTCCGCACAGCACGCAGGCCTGTCTCGTGAGAGTTAGTCAGAGAGGAGCTGGAAAGGAAGACAATGTGTGCTGCTGGGCCCCCTCTTCAATGTACCGCGGCTGGCTCCCTCCACCATGCCACTGGATCAACAGGAAATGCGATCTCCCCCCCTCCCTGGCACAGTAAGAACCAGGGAGGGGGGAATAAAATTTAAATATACACAAATAAATAAATATAAAATACTCCCCTCCCCCTATTTTACACACACACTGAATCCTTACAAGCACACTCTGCACTACACACACACACACACACACTACATTCACTAAACACACTCTGCACTACACACACACACACTACATTCACTAAACACACTCTGCACTACATTCACTAAACACACTCTGCACTACACATACACTACATTCCCTAAACACACTCTGCACTCACTACAAACACTACATTTACTAAACACACTCTGCACTACACACACACACACACTACATTCACTAAACACACTCTGCACTACACACACACACACTACATTCACTAAACACACTCTGCACTACATTCACTAAACACACTCTGCACTACACATACACTACATTCACTAAACACACTCTGCACTCACTACAAACACTACATTTACTAAACACACTCTGCACTACACACACACACTACATTCACTAAACACACTATGCACTACACACACACACACACACTACATTCACTAAACACACTCTGCACTACATTCACTAAACACACTCTGCACTACACATACACTACATTCACTAAACACACTCTGCACTCACTACAAACACTACATTTACTAAACACACTCTGCACTACACACACACACTACATTCACTAAACACACTCTGCACTACACACACACTACATTCACTAAACACACTTTGCACTACACACACACTACATTCACTAAACACACTTTGCACTACACACACACACTATACACGCGTTTAACTCACTACACACTACATTTACTAAACACACACGGCACTACACACACACACACTACATTCACTAAACACACTTTGCACTCACTACAAACACACTACATTCACTATACATACTACATTCACTATACACACTACATCCACTACAAAAACACACACTCTGCATTCATTATACACACACCTACATTCACTACACACACACTCTGCATCTAATGCATGCATACAAACATTACATATTACACAAAACGTACAATCTGCATCCACTATACACACTGCATCCATGAGCCACATACTGCATCCACTATACACACTGCATCCATGACACACATACCGCATCCACTATACACATTCTACATCCACTATACACACTGCATCCATGACACACACTCTACATCCACTATACACACACACACACTTTATCCTTGTGGGCGGACTCGGGGCTGGCCCCGGGGGCCCAGATCTTGAGTTGTGGCAGGGGCCTTAAAATTTCTGATGGCAACCCTGCTCAGCAGTCTGTGTGTGTGTAAGGACTCAGCAGTCTGTGTGTGTGTGTATGGACTCAGCAGTCTGTGTGTGTGTGTGTGTATGGACTCAGCAGTGTGTATGGACTCAGCAGTCTGTGTGTGTGTGTATGGACTCAGCAGTCTCTGTGTGTGTATGTAATCAGCAGTATGTGTGTGTGTGTGTGTATGGACTCAGCAGTCTGTGTGTGTGTGTGTGTGTATGGATTCAGCAGTCTGCGTGTGTGTATGGACTCAGCAGTCTTTGTGTGTGTATGGACTCAGCAGTCTGTATGTCTGTGTGTGTGTATGGACTCAGCAGTCTGTGTGTGTGTGTGTGTGGACTCAGCAGTCTGTGTGTATATATGGACTCAGCAGTCTCTGTGTGTCTGTGTGTGTGTATGGAGCAGTCTGTATGTTTGTGTGTGTGTGTGTATGGACTCAGTAGTCTGTGTGTACGCGTATGAATCAGCCTGTGTGCATTCAGCAACACCTGTTTGCATTCAGTAGTCTGTGGGCATTCAGAAATCTCTGTGTGTGTGTGTTTATGTATTCAGTGTACTGTGTGTTCTCAGCAGTCTATCAATTATTAACATTTGTATTCCTGTGAGTTGTTGTGTAGGAAGGGTCCCAGTGCACTGCTTTGCCCGGGGGCCCTTAACGCTGTTAAGATGGTACTGCTTGTGTGTGTCAGTGAGCTTCTATTTAGTGAGCATGTGTGTGTCAGTGAGCTTGTCTTTAGTGAGCTTGTGTGTGTCCCTGAACTTATTTGTAGTGAGCCTTGTGTTAATACAAGTGAGTTTGTCTGTGGTAAGCTTGTGTGAGTCAGAGAGTTTTGTCTGTCAGTAAGCCTATTTGCACATGTCAGTGAACTTGTGTGCTTACTGTACAATATATACATATTGACTTGTAGAAATGGCATACATTTTTTTCCAGGGCTGCTTTGGATTCTCAGTTTGGCTCTGCCAGCGAGTGCGCTTCACAGCTGAATCATCTGTGTGAGCTGCCGCACACTTTAGCCCTGTTACACACATCTGGGAGCTGCTGTTGACAGGTACTAGTAGTCTAGAGATTGGGACATGGGGTATATGCTAAGCTATCTGTATAATACTATAGTGCTGTTCTCTGTATAATACAGATCTGTGTGTGTATAATATCCCGGGATAGTCAGTGTTCCTGTATAGTGCTGCTCTCTGTCTTGGGATATTATACACAAACAGAACTGTATTATACAGAGAGCAGCACTATACAGGTGACTGTCCTGGGATATTATACACACAGCCATGTATTATACAGAGAGCAGAACTATACAGGGAGCACTGACTGTCCCAGGATATTATACACAAACAGAACTGTATTATACAGATAGCAGCACTATACAGGAAGCACTGACTGTCCTGGGATATTATACACACAGCCATGCAGTGGCGTACACACAACCCATGGGGCCCCGGTGCGAAAACTGATCTGTGGGCCCCCCCCCCCCCCGCTTACTCTGCGCGGGCTGGGGCCGCAACACATGGCAGGCGGGCACCTGGTCGCAGGGCTGCGACCCGTGCGACCGCGGTATGTACGCCAGTGCATGCATAAACACATACACTTAAAGGACCACTACAGACACCCAGATCAAATCAGCTCAATGAAGTGGTCTGGGTGCCAGGTCTCTCTAGTTTTAACCCTGCAGCTGAAAACAGCAGTTTCAGAGAAACTGCTATGTTTCACTGAGGGTTAATCCATCTCTAGTGGCTGTCTCATTGACAGCCGCTAGAGGATTTTCTGCGATTCTCACTGTGAAAATCACAGTGAGAAGACGCTGAACGTCCATAGGAAAGCATTGAGTAATGCTTTCCTATATGGGCGGTTTGAATGCGCGCGTGGCTCTTGCCACGCATGTGCATTCGGAGCTGAGAGGCGGATCGGGACGGAGAGATCCCCAGCGCCAAGGGAGAAAGGTAAGTGCTTTAGACACACACACACACACTCTCATGAACAGACGCACACATTTACTGACAGACACACACTCAGTGACAGACGCACACAAACATACTCAGTAACAGACACACACACTAACACCAACACACTCTAAAACTAACACACTCACTAACACTAACACACTCACTAACACTAACACACACTCACTAACACACACTCACTAACACACACTCACTCACACTCACTCACTCACACACACACAAACTAACACAAACTAACACTAACACACTCACGAACACACTCACTAACACTAACACACTCACTAACACACTCACTCACACTAACACACTCACTAACACACTCACTAACACACTCACTCACACTCTCACTAACACACTCACTAACACTAACACACTCACATTAACACACTCACACTCACTCACTAACACTCTCACTAACACACTCACTAACACACTCACTCACTACCACTCTCACTAACACACTCACTAACACACACACACACACACACACACACACTCACTAACACACTCACTAACACTAACACACACTCACACACACTCACACACGTTTTTTCTGTTTTTTTTTTTTTATTTAATCCCCCCAGCCTCCTTACCTGTGTGAGAGCTGGGGGGATTCCCTGGGGTCCAGTGGTGTTGCTGGTCACCCGGCTGGCGGGCGCGCGAGGGAGCTTCCGGCTCCGGTTTCAGTGCGGCGCGCGAGGGAGCTGAAGAGGGAGCACCCAGGGGACAGTGCTCCCTCGCGCGCCCGCCAGCCGGGTGACAGCAGGGCCAGCCTCGGGGGGCCCGGAGGTGGCCGGCTCCTGGGCCCCCCAGCAGAAGAGGCTGGCCCTGTGGGTACATACCGGGTCGCAGGGGCGGCCGGGCCCCCTGGTGGGCCGGGCCCTGTCGCAGCCGCGACCCCTGCGACCCTGGTATGTACGCCACTGCAGCCATGTATTATACAGAGAGCAGCACTATACAGGGAGCACTGACTGTCACAATTTATTATACACACAACCCTGTATTATACAGAGAGCACAGACTGTCCTGGGATATTATACACAGACAGTAATTGATAGCTGTGCTGCAAAATGTCCTTGGAAATTTTTTTCAAATGTTGGCAACTATGGCACTGTATCAAAGGAAATGTGTTTTTTTTTTTTTAATAATCTCTGGTGGAAAATAATGAATCCTCCACCAGGGATTATAAAAAAAAAGAAAAAACCAACACATTTTGTCGGGGGCGGGGTCAAACTGCGGCGAGGGCGGGGTTGAATGTGCCCCCCTACTTTTGTCCCTGGCCCACCCTGTGCCCCCCCTAAAAATGAATCCCAGAGACGCCACTGCCTCTCAGTAAAGTAATACTTCTTGATATTATTTTTAAACCTTTTCCCCTCTAATTTAAGACTATGTCCTCTTGTTGTGGCAGTTTTTCTTCTTTTAAATATAGTCTCCTCCTTTACAGTGTTAATTCCCTTTATGTATTTAAATGTTTCTATCATATCCCCCCTGTCTCGTCTTTCCTCCAAGCTATACATGTTAAGATCCTTTAACCTTTCCTGGTAAGTTTTATCCTGCAATACATGAACCAGTTTAGTAGCCTTTCTCTGAACTCTATCCAAAGTGTCAATATCCTTCTGGAGATACGGTTTCCAGTACTGCGTACAATACTCCAAGTGAGGTCTCACCAGTGTTCTGTACCGTGGCATGAGCACTTTCCTCTTTCTACTGCGAATACCTGCTAATACAACCAAGCATTCTGCTAGCATTTCCTGATGCTCTATTACATTGTCTGCCTACCTTTAAGTCATCTGAAATAATTACCCCTAAATCAGTTTCCTTAGATGTTGAGGTTAGGACTCTATCAAATATTCTGTACTCTGTCCTTGGGTTTTTACATCCAAGGTGCATTATCTTGCACTTATCCACATTAAATGTCAGCTGCCACAACTCTGACCATTTTTCTAGTTTACCTAAATCATTTGCAATTGTTCTTATCCCTCCTGGAACATCAACACTGTTACATATATTAGTATCATCAGCAATCCCATCAAATGACCCAGATCAGCTGGATTGAATGCAGAGGACAACCTGAGTTGTCAGGCAGGTCCTCCAATATATCATATTGCTTCTGTGTGGATGATCTACAAATCTATCTGTCCTCTTCTGATCTCATGCCATCCCTCTTGATTTGGTGTATCTGACTGCTTCACCTGCTATTTCTATCTGGGTGACTGCTAACTTCCTTAAACTTAACCTGCGCAAAACAGAACTTCTCGTCTTTCATCCCTCAAGTGTTGCTACTCCCATGTCTATCTCCCTCCACGTCAATGGCACAACCATTAGCACTACCTTGTAGGATCATTGCCTAGGTGTTTTCTGTGACTCCACCCTCTCCTTTACCCCTAATGTCCAGCCGCTCACCGAATCTTGCTGCTATCTAATGCCGGATATGTTGTTTACCGCTGCTATCATCTCTCGCCTTGACTACTGCAATCCTCTTTTCAGTGGTCTTACGTGTTCCCAGCTTGCCTCATTACAGTCTATAATGAATCCAGCAGCAAGGCTCTTCTTCTTGTCTGCCTACACCTCCCATGCCTACCCCCTCTGTCAGTCCTTACAATAGCTTCACATATGATTTAAGGCTCAATTTAAAATTCTAGTGCTTGCCTACAAATCTCTGCTTAACGCTGCTCCTACCTACTTATCCTCACTAATATACAAGTATGTCCCGGCCAGGTCCCTATGCACTGTGTAAGATCTGTGCCTATCCTATGTTTGAACTCAAACCTCTGATGCCCACCTTCAAGACTTAGCTAGGACTGCGCCATTCCTATGGAACTCTCTTTCACTGCTCTGTTAGACTCTCAGCGGACAACCCTGAACTCTGTTCCTTCAAAAGAAAATTAAAAACTCAATTAGGAAAGTGAGTTTATTCCTTAAAATTTTTTCATATTAATATAACAAAAATATAAATATAATATATTCATAACAGCCACAGAAAATACCAGAGAATTTAATTTGCAAGTCCTCTATTTGACCCTGTAACATTCCAAAACCCCATAAAACCTGCACATGTGGGACATCACAGCATACAAATATATGTGTCTTATTGCAGTAAAAGCCAACAGTATTGTGAAATTCACTGTAAAATGCTAAAGGGGGCAGATTTCAGTCGGAATCTTTGAACCTCCATCTATTCATTAATTTATTCATGGAATCTCTGGATATTCTTCCATGTGGCATTGGTAGTTTTTTAAACAGAACATTAAATATGTGAGAGCTCTACTGCAACACCTTAGATTTCCCTAATGGATGATACCTTATCTATTACTGTAAACAAAAACAGGTAATTTTATTATCTTCTCTGTTGACAGATACAAACCAACCTTGTAATTCCAGTCTAGCATCTATGTCACTGATAGATTTCCGGTATATGACAGTAGCCTAGTTGTTCATGAATAAGTAGAAAAATGTTTCAAAATGTTGACACCCCTTTAGTGTTTTAATTTTAACTTATTTCTCCTAAGAATTGTGGAAACATGACTTTTTGGAATTATTATGGCCAAAGTGGACTTTTCCCAACATCCTACTTGAGATATGCAGATGATGGACAACTGTAGTTTTCGAAGTTGTATAAATATATGTAGAGTTATGTCATGACTGGTCTTAATATATGTCATTGGTATCAAAAGCACTTGATGTGCCTCAATATTGCACCTTTATTCCATCACCAACTATTCAACCATGTAGTCCAATTCAAAGTGATTTTTGGCAATCTGTATACCCTTTTAGATGTAGCATCTTTAGGTTACAGTGAGATATGTCAGGGTACTTTTCAATCTTTTGTATTTTAATTTTTTTTAAAATAAGGTTTACTTTTGCTCTTTAAGCCCATTATTTCTGCCCTACATATCTACAAGCGAAGGAAGCAAGTAATCTCCAACTAGGGAGATCGTGAGCGCTGGTAAATTGTGAGTAAAAAACACACATGGAATGATAAACAATTATAATGCTGAATGTGGTTGTGGTAGGTATATACAAGAGGGAAAAAAACTAGAACCAATTGTTCTAATTCCTATCACATGTACCCTTTGTCAAGAATGTATATATATGTAACTTTATTTAACTTTTCATCATAAAGGGTACAATGTGAAAAAAGAAAATGAAATAAATCTTAGATGATTGATAGCGAACTGACAATATGACTGCTCGTCATCATGTTGCCTGGGGTCAAGATGCAGCCAGTAATGTCATTAATTGTCCGCTTGTCTATAGCTTTAATAACCGGGTGCAGGAACCCTCTATGCTTTCGAGCAGATGACTGTCCGCTAAGTAGTAATCTCAAAATTACCCTCTAACCTACAGGGATATATGAGAGACAAATACCTTGATGCTGAGGTATATTAGCTGTATACCGTGGTGATATGGTAGTAGATTCTAATTATACAAATAAAAATAAATATAAAAGAGTACATACGGTACAAAAAAATGAAAGAATCATACACTGAAGATTTGGTATGAATGGAGTTGAATTAATACTCCTATATGTGCTCAATAGGGGTATTTGAATAGAGTAAACAGATGGATTCCAAACTCCTATATATTTCCAAAGACCACTGTAGCTAATAACCCTTAACTTGCCATAGTTAGATCTGCCCAAAGGAATGGAACTACACGGAACCCTATATTCATTCTTCAGATTTTGCTCAGAAATCCTCAATGCTAGTCCCTGAGTCTCCTAGTTAACACCTTCATGGGTGTTCTAAACTTCGGCTCATTCAAATAAAGCATCTGACGGTCTCTCTAAATCCCAATTGACATATCTAGCTATCGACAAACAAGTAATATGAAAAGAAGAGAGGGGTCTAATAACCCATTTTGTGCTAAAAAAAAAAGTGCTCAGTGAATAAATAAGTGTAAGAGCAAAAAAAAACAGACGCGCGTTTCGGTGTAATGTTACACCTTCGTCAGGGGCTAAGCTTGCCTCCTAAAAGCCCGGGACTTGAATCACTCCAACTTGTGCCTGCTCCTTCTTCATCTGATACCAAAGGTCCAAATGTCCTCGAAATCCATCCAGCGTGGGCTCACACCATGCTAGTTCCTACCGTCCCTCTATTGATATATAAACGGAATTGCCTCATTGCAATAGAGAATATGCTGTCCCTGTATGATAATAATACTTAAAATAATAGCACTGTAAAAATTGTTAGTACTGTAAAAATATCAAGACGAGAAAATGAAAGGCAATTTTTTAAAATAACAGATTTTTTTTAAATTCTTTATTTTATTTGTGGATGTGCACATGCAATAAAATGTACAGTAATCTCGTTATCCACTTTTTGTTTAAAAGGTATATAAGGTAGCAAAACATGCACATAAAACTATACATTAACAAAATAACTTAGTTGCGGAATTTGTGCGTAAGCTGTTCATTGCTTAGGTATTGTGGTATATGTGAGCTTATCCCTCTGGGGCTTTGGTAAGTAGCTCGGGAGGTTATCTCGTGGTGCGTCAAGGTAAGCCCTCGGCATAGGGAGCTTGCTGGAGTGCATGCTGGTATCTGCTGGTGCTCTGGGTTGGTGTGTAAGCGGTGGGAGCCAGGTTTACAAGGCTCGCAGTTATGTGTAGTGCGTGGTTGGGCTTATGGAGACCTACGCTCTCGTAAGGGGGGCCGCAGTTGGCCCTTGCCCTATACTGGTAATGCTTGAGCTAAGCTTGGTTGGCGAAATAGCCTACACATTAATACATGTAAAAAAGGCAATAGGTTAAGGTAGGGTAGTCCAAGCTGGGATTTTGATCTATCCGTGGTAAGGGAGGGTGTGAACTTGGATGAGTGTCCCGTGCCTCGGCGAGGCCAGGTAGTGACAGTCTCTTTATTTTAGTCCCCATGGTCTGCTGTGGATGGGTAGGGGCCTCTTCTCAGCTCAAACGGGGTGATGTTGTCTACATCCCATTGTTGTCTTCGAGGGCTGCCCTTCTTTGATTCTGTCTGTGTAGTGATGCCCTGCTGGGTCAGGAACAGTTGGCCCTCCGCTGGTGAGTGTAGCTTATGGACTGTTCCCTCCATGGTGACCTGAAGGGAGCGTGGTGTGCTCCAGTGGTACAAAATTCTCTTCTGCCTCAGCACACTGGTGACTGGGCGCATTGTTTGCCTCCAGAGCATGGTAGGCCTTGATAGATCATTGTAGAAAGTCAGGATGTGTTGCTCGAAGGACAGGGAGGGTGAGTCCCTGACCGCTGTCATGATTGCCGCTTTGTCCAGGTATGTGACAAACTGTATGATGACATCGCTATGTGTTTGCTGGGGCAGTCTGCCCTGCCTGCGGGTTCTGTAAAAATTATCCACCAGGATGCTTCTAGCCTGCTTGTAAGGAAGTATATGCTGAAGCAGGCGTCTCAAGTGTTGTGGCAGTTCCGTGCCTCTAATTAGTGATGTCGCGAACGCGAACTTCTGCAAATGTTCGCGAACGGGCGAACCGCCATAGACTTCAAAAGGCAGGCGAATTTTAAAACCCACAGGGACTCTTTCTGGCCACAATAGTGATGGAAAAGTTGTTTCAAGGGGACTAACACCTGGACTGTGGCATGCCGGAGGGGGATCCATGGCAAAACTCCCATGGAAAATTGCACAGTTGATGCAGAGTCTGCTTTTAATCCATAAAGGGCAGAAATCACCTAACATTCCTAAATTGTTTGGAATAACGTGCTTTAAAACATCAGGTATGATGTTGTATCGATCAGGTAGTGTAAGGTTTACGCCCGCTTCACAGTGACAGACCAAACTCCCCGTTTAACACACCGCAAACAGTCCATTTGCACAACCGCAAACTCCCCATTTGCACAAGGTTGGATACCAAGCTAGCTATGTCCTATTCCTTGTCCTCACTGATGTCATTGAAGGTCTCTTCCTCCACCCAGCCACATACAACACCAAGGGTCCCCGAAAGGTGACAACAAGCCCCCTCTATTTTTTTTTTTAAATGTACACTACTGTTACACCAGATATGAGTTGCACTGGTGTGACACTGTGCCCTGGCAGGCCCTGAAACGCACACGTGTGAAGGAAACTGACTGCTATTATATTACAGTCAAAAAAGTTTCTTTTTTTTTTTAAATGCAAGCTATTGTGACACCAGATATGAGTGGTGGCACTGGGACCACCTTAAAAATATTGGATATCGCTAGAACTAGTGCCCTCTTAAACGAACCAAACTACTCATCCATCCGCTATACCACTTTATCCCACCTAGAACTAGTGCCCAGTTAAAATACTTGACTCTTACTTACCCACACTCAGTCATGCCACACACATTTCACCACTACTCTCACTGAATCCCTCTGACTACGGCTAAATTCATCTTCTACATCAGAACACTACTCCTAAGATTGGGTTGTATCCATGTCTCAGGTCTTTCATTTAGAGTAGGGGCGGCTTCGAGCTCCTTCAACACTGACACTCCAGTGCATATTATTAAAAGATTGGTCAGATGGAAATCCTCAGTCTACAACTGATATATTCCTCATCCCGAGAAAGAAATGAGGAAAGCTTTGAAAAGTTTGGCTTTGTAAATTTGATGCAATAAGTGTGTTTTTCTTTAATACCTTTTCACCCTCTTTGCATGAATCCGATTTACATATATTACTAATATGTTTCTGAACATATATATTATATTATTCACTCACTCACTCACTCTCTGGGCCGGCCTAAGACATCATGCTGCCTAGGTCCAACGATAAATGACTATGGGGGATAGTGTATAATAAACACAGGTTACTGGCTATGTGGGGGGGGGGGGGGGGGTAATGCATAATAAACATAGGTTACTGCCTATGGGAGGATAATGTATAATAAACACAGGTTACTGGCTATGGGGGGATAATGTATAATAAACACAGGTTACTGGCTATGGAGGGATAATGTATAATAAACACAGGTTACTGGCTATGGGGGGATAATGTATAATAAACACAGGTTACTGTTTGTGGGGGGATAATGTATAATAAACACAGGTTACTGGTTGTGGGGGGATAATGTATAATAAACACAGGTTACTGGCTATGGGGGAGATAATGTATAATAAACACAGGTTACTGGCTATGGGAGGATAATGTATAATAAACACAGGTTACTGGCTATGGGAGGATAATGTATAATAAACACAGGCAGGGCTGGATTAAGAGCCCAGTGGGCCTGGTGCTGATAATTATGATGGACCTAATTACAAAATCTTATTGACCAAAAACACTAAAACAGTCCTACCTCCTAAGCGTCATGTATCTGATGGAGATGGTGCTGGAGGGAAACTCATAGGATGCAACTATGAGAAAACACTACCCTTTGCTAATCTCACGCTTTCATCTTTCAAGTAAACCCATACCCCCTAACAGCAGTGTCCAGTAAAGCAGGAAGTCTATGGAAGCGGTAAAAAGGTGGGCCACTGACACAAATCACATAACCAGAACGTCCGAAAGGGTGAACATACACAAAAAGGGGGCATGTCTGTGTCCCCACGTCTCCCAGCCCCTTAGTGTCTGTGTCCCCATGTCTCCCAGTGTCCCCATGTCACTAGGACACTGGGAGACATGGGGACACAGATACTAGGGAACAGTGGGAGACCTGGGGACACTGAGACTCATGGGGACACTGGGAGACAGACACGAGGGGACACTGGGAGATATGGGGCACTGAGACACTGTGATATATAGGGGACACTGGAGACTTGATAAAGACCTGGGTACAGGTCAAAATGTTGTGGTGTCCAATAAACATGCTTAAAGCTATCACAGTGAGTGCCTGAGATTTTTTTATTTTATACGAGACACTACGGTCACAGTGACACTACGGTCACTGAAAGACATGGAGCACTGAGAGACATGGAGCACTGAGACACTCTGATACATAGGGGAAACTGATACATAGGGGACACTGATACATAGGGGGCATTGGAGACTTGATAAAGACCTGGGCACAGGTCGAAACGTTGCGGTGTCCAATAAACCTGCCTATATCTATCACAGTGAGTGCCTCAGATTTTCTTTTATACTAGGGGACACTGAGACACTAGGAGCCATTGGGAGACTAGGGGACTTTGGGGACTAGGAAACAGAGACACTTGTGACACTGGCACACTACAGACACTAAGAGACATCAGGGACACATGGGGATACTGAGATACTAGGGACACTGGCTGGGAGACATGGGGAGTGCCCCATGTCTCCTAGGTCTCAAAGTCGCCCAGTGTCTCCCTGTGTCCCCCAGTGTCTCCATGTCTCTGTGTCCGCTAGTGTCTCAGTGTCCCCATGTCACCCAGTGTCCCTTAGTGTTTGTATCCTCATGTCTCCCAGTGTCCCTTAGAGTCTGTGTCCCCATGTGTCCCGATGTCATGAAAGACATGGGGACACATGAGACACTAGGGACAGTGGCTGGGAGACATGGGGACACACACTAGGGGCCACTGGGAGACATGGGGCCACTGTGTCCCTAGTGTCTCAGGGTCCCCATGTTCCCCAGTATCCCAATGTCTCAGCGTCCCCATGTCTTGGAACTGCTGTCTAGACTCTCTGTGCAGAGCTGCTCCCTTGCGGATCAGTGAGTAGAGAGAGGCAGTGAGGGAGATGCCGTAACTTCTTATCACTGCCTCTCTCCACACAAACAGCAACCCCTACTGTCCAGCGCTGGTATTGCAGAATAATCTGTTTATACTGAGACAGACATTTGTATTGTCGGTATTACTGCAATACCGGCACCGGCTAGGCAGCCTCAAATACCTGAGAAATACCTGGCAACCCTAAGAAATACATGAGAAATACCTGGCAATCCTAAGAGTAGTGTCTAAAAAAAAAAAAAAAATATTTAAAAAAAAAATGTTTTTATTTTTTTAAATCAATGGGCCTATTCCATGGGCCTGGAGCTTCAGCTCCATCAGCCCCTATGTTAATCCGGCCCTGAACACAGGTTACTGGCTATAGGGGGGATAATGTATAATAAACACAGGTTACTGGCTATGGGGGGGATAATGTATAATAAACAAAACAAAAAGAAAAAAAAAAGAATGCAGCTTTAATGCAGAATTAATCTAAATTGTATGCTGTCTAGGAGGTGGGAGGATCTGTGAGGGAGGGTCTGCTGCTGATTGGCTGGAATGTGTCTGCTGACTGTGAGGTACAGGGTCAAAGTTTACTCAATGATGATGAATAGGAGGCGGACTGAACATCGCATATGTTCGCCATCCGTGGCGAACGCGAACATGCGATGTTCGCCAGGAACTATTCGCCAGCGAACCATTCGGAACATCACTACCTCTAATCTTGATGTTTTTGCTGCGGCTGCAGTCTTCATACTCAGCCATTTTTTTTGTCATGGTGGCTTGGGAGTCTGTTACCTGTTTTTGTTCTACGGCAAGGTGGATGTCTCCTCTGTGGCCTTAATTCGCCATGTAAGCGAGAGCATGTCTTCTCTTAGTATAGATAGGTCCGCCTGGAACATCTTGCGGATGTCACAAAGTAATGTTTTAATATCTCCCTTTGTGACTTGGGTATTGTTCTCCTCATCCGAGGATTCAATTTGCAGGCCACCAGCTTGGGGGATCTCATCTAATGCGTCCAGAGAGGGTTCCTCCTCGGACAACGAGATCTCAGCTCTTTGGTCCGCCATTTTGGGCGCCATGTGCGAGAGGCCTTCCTGCATGTATTCTCCGATATTTTGGGATCCTGAGGTCAGGGCTGCTTTATTCTTCTTGGACCGCCTTCCCATTGCGTTATGGGGGTGCGTGGTCGGTGTATCGCCCGATTCGCTGCGTTTTTTGAGGCTTATTGGTACGGAGCTACAGCTCTGCACGTCTGCTCGGTTTGCTGGTCGGTTTCCCCCCCAAATAACAGATTTTTATGTAAAACAAAATAAATAAAAAAGGAACTGTTACTTCTCTGGTAAGTGTTTTTTCCATGTGTTGCTCAGTGTTCTATTAAATGTAGATTAAAGATATAATAACTGACATCACAATTCTGCTGATTCTGTATCTCCTGATTGATAATGCACCAACATGAAGTCCCAGGATAGAGGTAAATACATGAACATTGATTTATAGATTTAATTTTGTGTTAGATCTCACAAATATGTATTTCTTAAATATAGTAGATAAACAAAATAAGAAGAGAAGGCTTCCCTTTAAATTTAATGTATGTCACTTATGGCTAGTATACAGAGTGTGTGTTTTGGTGTGTCTGAATACACAAGGTTCTTTGCAAATGTAAAAAAATTAGCAATTTTGGTTCCATAAAAAAAGCGGTGATTTTGTTACTCTGAGTTAGAGGGAAAATTTATAATACATGTATTACAGAACATTGAGATGAAACAAAGAAAAATGAAAGAGAGAAAAAAAAAAGATTTAAAAAAGCAATACATACAATACAATCAATTCTGATGAATTTTTTTTTCGGGGTGAATGTCTCGCACCCCCACCTTATTCAACAGATGCGCTCAGCCTCGTTCACTCTACTTCCTGCCCCCTCTCGGTGTGTCTTTGAACAGAGTATTTTTCTTTTCCAGCAGATTTTTCTGCACAGAAACACAATGGAGTCTTTGACAGCAAGACTGTGGGACATCAGCTTTGATGTTGAGTTATAATAAGTTGTGTATGTCTGCATCTAAAAACAATGCTCGCAGGCGATCTACCAAGGAGGGTGAAGCAGAAAAGAGGGAGGGAGCGAAGAATCTGTTAAACTGCATTCAGTTGTGTAAACTGTGGCTAGCACACGGGAGGGACAAAATAAAATCTTTGATGCTGAAGATTAGACCTACAATGGAGAGAATAATAAAAAAAACAAAAAAAAAACTGCTAATAATGTGTTTAAATTATGGATTTAAATTAGTAGGGAAAATATATTTACTCTAGGACAGCAAACACTCACAGAATCATTTTTACCAGCACATTAACTACGCCATTGCAATTTTCAAAATCTTATCCACATATCCCCCGTGGAATTAGTTGATCTCAGTAGTAAAGAAGTGGCTGAGGATGATTGGTGTTGATTGCACAGGTAATGTATGTAAGAATTTAAAGGGACACTCCGGGCATAATGCAAGTTTAATGTTGCACCATAGGTTTGCCAACGCCCCTAAAGCCAGAAATACTTCCTTATCAAAGGTATGCTCACAGTCTCACCACTGACAGTACTGAGTGAGCTTCTTTTAATTCACCACCTAGCTGCAGACAGTCAGAGAAACTGCAATCAGGTCATGATATCATTACTATATGTCTCCTTGGGTGTTCTTCCCTTCTAATGCAGGTTGTTTTGTTGTTCAGATCATTCAGTACTGTCAGTAACTGAGCTGTGTGCATACATTTGATAAGGAAGTATTTCTGGCATGAGGTGCCATGGGAAAGGAGGCAGGCTTAAAGTGTAGTATTCTGCAAAACATTTGTTTCTTTTCTGCAAAAACTATAAAGACTTGAGCATGCAAAAAAAAATACAGCATATTAAAGGGGCCAACACGTATCAAATGCATTAAAGCTGTATTTATGCCCAGAGTGTCCCTTTAAGGGACTTCAGACATTTTGAATAATCAGTGATAACAAACAAATTTGAACCTGACAATTGGAAATATGTTTTGGAAACCAGATACCTTTTGGACTGTAGCTTTGCCTGTGAGGATGATAAGAATTGCAGACCTCAACATCTTAAGTTGTAGTATAAGGAGATACAGAACTAGGTCCACTTCAACTGTAGATTTTCATCACAAAGCTTACAATTCTCTCTGTATAATATGCATGTCCTGGTTCTGCCCTAGGTTGATGGTAGTAACACTGTTCTTAAAGGGTTACCCCAACCACAATGGCCACTTCTGCATTCAGGAGTGGTCAATGGATAGTAGTAATCAGTATATGCAATGTTTCTGATTGAAAAACTGCACATCCAGATATATTTGCACTTTTGTGCCGTGGGGCTAGTTACACTCTGTTCGAGGCTGCCTAAAATAAATTATGTGAAAAAATGTGCTTTGAGTGGTGAAATGGTCCAGTCAAATATGTTTCTATGAGATGCATTTGATTGACCATTAGAGGTCATCAATGACGTTGGATGGAAAAATGGAATCCAGCAAAGAGAGCTTCTCCCAGCTCTGGATTCCAGGCAAGTTTACAGCTTTTTTTTTTTTTTAAATAAAAAATAAAAAGAAGGTGGACATACACAATATAACTCAACAGGGCCTTAAAAGTAAAGTAGAGTAACCCTTTATTGTGGCCCCTCTCCTCAGGGGAGGGCTGGCAGCCTTTGGCCTGGGGGGCAAATCCAGTCAAGTGGCCCATTGCACCAAGAGGAGAGTAAAAACACCTTTCCCATGTGATTGAAAGGGGGGGGGGGGGGTGGGGGGAGCAGTCACCTAAACAGACACTCAATGACCACCACACACATACTTGCTGATTTGGCGCACACTAAAAAACACAAACTCACTGACAGGCACACGCACACACTCACTGACAGGCACACAGACACACACAGAAAGACACACTGTTACAGGCATACTGACTCAGACAGACAGACATACTGACACACACACACACACACACACACACAGGCATACTGGCTGACATACACACACACAAACTGGCACACACAGAGACATACTTGCACGCACACACAGACATACTGGCGCACACACACACAGACATACTGACACACACATACACCCAAACTTTACACTTTTAAAAGCAGAAGACAGTGGCTGAGTAAAGGTGATGTAGAATTATTAAAAATCTTTATTGAACCTGTATTGAATTATTGTACTAACTCCATTTTAACCTCACACTGTGACAGACCCTCCATTTTGTCCACATTACCTGACAGATCCTCCATTTTAAACTACATTACATGACAGAATTTCCCAGCAACATTTAGTACAATGAACAGAGACTGTATTTTCTATAAAGACATGACTAACCCCGGAATTGCTGAATCTCCTGTAATTTGCAACATAGTATAATCTGAAGGCCATGAGAACACTGTACTAATGAAATGTTCTATTCATAAAAGAACCTTGCACCTGATCACAAGACTGACATCACTAACTACGTAAAATGACGCCCAAGCCCCCCTTTCCACCGAGTAAACCTCATGTTGGGAAAGATGGCGCTTGAGCCATCCGTCCACACCCGTGTCCAGAACAATACCACCTCTCGGTGGGAGGACACTTAGCTAACCACTTAATTTTTGAGCCAATTAATCATATTGATGGGTGGACACTGACACAGACACTTAACAATTAATCCAATTAATGATGTTTATTTACTGATATCTCGATAATCAACGATGATGCAAAATCCCCCTTAAAAGGGCCTGCGAGCCCGCTCTTTCCTCAGATGCCAATAAATTTCCTCGAAGTTATTTTAACCTGAACTCCGTGTGTCAGTCTGAATTACTTCTGCGTATATACGCAATTCAATCCTCTCAAATTTGGACAGGAACAGATAGACATTTAAACATCTTTGTTTATTTCTAAATTATACTATAACAAAGGGACAGGGGTGTAGTGGAGGGTATAAACTGTAATGGGGGGGGTTAGGAAATGTAGGGGGGGATAGGGACTTAAGTAGGTTGATGGCTACAATTTGGGAAAGGGGTTGTGGTGTGGGTGATATGGGTTGCAATTGGGGTAAGAGGAGCTGTAGTGGGGATGTTATGGGGCTGTAGTGGGAGGCATGGTGCTGTGAAAGGGGGCAGGAGCTGAGAGGGGGAAAAAAGGAGGGGTGGGACAGAGCCTTACTAAGGGACCAGAGCCTGACTAAGGGACAGGGGATGGCTGAGGAGGGGGACAGGGATTGAGGAGGGGGGGAAGGGGCTGAGGAGGGGGACTGGGGCTGAGGACGGGGGGCAGGGCTGAGGAGGGGACAGGGGCTGAGGAGGGGGGCAGGGCTGAGGAGGGGACAGGGGCTGAGGAGGGGACAGGGGCTGAGGAGGGGGGGAGAGAGGGGGCAGAGCTGAGGAGGGGGGCAAGGCTGAGGAGGGGGGAAGAGAGGGGGCAGGGCTGAAGAGGGGACAGGCGCTGAGGAGGGGGGAGGTAGGGCTGAGGGGGGGAATAAAAAAAAACTAAAGTGTATTTCCCCTTCCCTGAGTCTTACCTTAGGCCAGGGAGGGGTGGGCAGCAGCCAGCATACAGCAGCAGTCAGTGAAGTCTGGAGCCTGCAGTCAGTGGAGTCGGCCGGCCTCACCTGATGATGTCAGGAGGAGAGGGCATGGCTTCCTCTGCTCTTCTCCCAGACTCCCCAGCGGTCCTGGGAGAAGAGCAGTGAAAGTCACGCCCCCTCCTCCTGACATCATCAGGAGAGGCCGGCCGACTCCACTGACTGCAGGCTACGGGAAGAGTGAGGTAAGTTGAAAAATCTGAGTCCTCAGCCAGAGGCAGGGCTGGAGCCAGAGGATTCAGATTTTCCTTTTTTTTGCCCCCCTTCCCAGCCCGTCCCTGCCTCTCCTTTTAGTGATATGCTTGGAGGTGAGCTGGGGAGAAAGAATCATTATGTCTCTGTTGTGATAGGTCCTCTTCCAAAATTTCCGTTATGAGAGCAAAACAGAGTAGTTGCTGTCAGCTACAAGTGACAGGAGCAAACTTTCAATAAATCTCAAGCAGGTTATGTCTGTTCATGTTTTAGCGGATCCACTTAGCTAATAGCTATACTGAAATTAAAGGAACCCAAACTCTAACCCTAAACAAAATCGTGTAATATATGATACATAATCGTGAATCATGTATTAAAAGAAAATGATGTCATTGTGTATGTGTATACACACATGTGCATACCACAAATATATAGCATTTTACGGCATTCAAATTATACGCACAAAGTTAGTCTCACTTTATCCACTACACTAGGCCTCCAACAGCTGCTCCTTGTGCAAAGAATCTAATCAAGAAATCTTTACCAGATAAAAACTCTTTAAGGTTTGCTAAAGCAGCTATGTGAAAGAGCATTAACAGTCATGGTAATTTAAGTTTTGATTTTAATAAAAAATAAAACAAATAGAAAAATCCTATTTTTCTTCCAGTGAGGTCCTCAAAGAAACTCTCGTATGAAAACAGAGTGGGGGAAAAAGTTGTGGAAAAAAATAATGAATAGACACAACTTCTTTAACATAGATAAATGTCTGTAACTGATAATCTTCTCCTTGCATTATCCTAAGAATGTTCCTGTATATGATTGTTATGGTACTTTTTCAGTAAACCAAAATGTTTAAGTGTCTATCTGTTCCTGTCCAAATTAAAGAGAATTGAATTGCGTATATACGCTGAAGTAATTCAGTCTGACACACGGAGTTCAGGTTAAAATAACTTCGAGGAAATTTATTGGCAAGTGCAGAATCAGCGGGCGCGCAGGCCCTTTTAAGAGACATTTTCGTCATCATTGATTATCAAGATATCAGTGAATAAACATCATTAATTGGATTAATTGTTAAGTGTCTGGGTTAGTGTCCACCTATCAATATAATTAATTGGATCAAAAGCTAAGTGGTTAGTTCCGTGTCCACCCACCAAGAGGTGGTACTTTTTCGGACACGGGTGGGGGACAAGGGGTCTTGAGCGTCATTTTACTCGGTCGGTGATGTCAAATCTCGTGGTTAGGTGCAAGGTCTCTTATGAATAGAACATTTCATTACTACTGTGTTCTCATGGCCTTTAAATTATATTATGTTGCGAGTTAGAGGAAATTCAACAGTTCCTGGGTTAGTCATATCCTTATGGAGAATACTGTCCTTGTCTATTGTATTAGATGTGCTGAGAAATTCTGTCATGTAATGTAGTTTTCATATGAAGAAGTCAGGTTATGAGGACAAAATGGAGGATTTGTCACAGTATCAGGTTAATACAGAGTTAGAGCAGCAATTCAATATAAATACAATAAGATTTTTTAATAATTCTACATCAGTCCCCCCTATGAAATGTTAGATTCTAAGAGATAAAAACTTTATTTGTTAATACCAGAAGACGTGTTAGCCCAAAGGCACAGAAACCCCGTGGCCGCTAGCTAGGTGTTAATGCAAAGTGCAAGTCTGTCCCTATTTTCTGACCCTACTAGGCTAGCTCATCTGTCAGTATGGCTCTCGAACACTTCACACCCAAGGGTATCCCATGGCAGCTAACCCACCACTTCTCCACATGGGGCCTTTACCATTCACCGACAGATGCTGTCCCTAATCTAGTCCCTTCCTAGAACTCTCGCACTTTATCATCAAAAGGGATGGATTGCAGCGGCAAACAGGGTGAGTTGAGATCCTGGAAATCTTGGTCATCAACATCAAGTAGTGTGAAAGTGGGTGCCGCTTGGTCAATAGTCTTCGTGAGAGCTTTCCTCAGGCAGGGGAAGACACAACAAAAGAGAAGAGCAAAGATAAAAAGAGAAATTAGTATTGCCATACCAATATGCATTAAAGCCTTTTTCCAACCCGTCATCCAACCAAACCATCTGTCCCAGGGATCTTTTATCCCAGAATTCCTTTTTAATTCTTCTGAGAGGTCATTTAATTTTGCTATGGCTAATGTAACTTTACCATTAGGACCTGTGTTTTCTGGGATGTAGGTACAACATGTCATGGTGTCGGGCAAAATTTTACATACCCCTCCTTTTTCGGCTAGGATCATATCCAGGGCTATTCTATTTTGGAAGGCCATTTGGGATGTTGCCTGCAACTGTTCGGCTAATCCCTGGAGGGCATCTCTGGTGTAATTAACAAAACGCTGTTGATTGTAATAAATGTAGTTTATCCAATTTAAGTTCTTGTTTGCAGTAACTATGGTAAAAATTGATTCAAATCCTGCAGCAACTTCATCTCTTGCTTTAAATTCATTGGGTACCCCCCTAGGCACCCCAATGGCATCAATGTAAATGTGAGGGTCAAAACTTCCTTTTACTGGGGCTTCACGCTTAGCCTTAGTGTGGCTGGACTCATGGGTGTTGGTGTGTGTGTCAGAAATAATGTGTATAGGCATAATGGCCTTGGCCAATGTACACTCCCCCCACCACTCTGTGTCCATTCTGGATCTTAACTGTAAATCCCCACACAACCAGTAAATATCTCCCAGTGACCTAGTGTGCTGCTGCAGCAAACGTACAGGAACAGTTCTATATGTAGTACAATAACCTGCGGGAAAGTTACCCACAAATTTACCAATCCCATCATGTTTGACATAGCAAGTGTAATTACCTTTATATACGGTAACACCATGAGGAGGTCTTACATTTTTGGCTATAAGTGGATACTCCGCTGTCCATGCTTGACATTGAGACCTGTTGAAATTATATTGGTAGGCAAAAAGACTTAAAATGCATTTTTCTTCATCTACTGGCAGGGTTAAAGGTACAGTGCCCAGATGAGGCCGGGCACCACCACACACATAGCATGCGGTTCGGTTATGTTTGTTGGCATTATATTTCATCCATTCTAACCATAGATTAACATCATTAAAACCTGTTTCAGCGGCCATAGTATCTTCAAAGGTGGGGTTAGCAATGGCCATCATGTCCTTAAAGGACTGGATGTGTGGTTTTAATGGGTTTGTGACCATATGAGTAGCTCCTTGCCACTCAGGGGAATTACACATATCTTTAAGGTAGAAATGCCCTAATTTAGTATAGGAACCCTTTTTCCAGTACATTCCCAATACATACTGGTCTGCATCTGTTGGGCTTGGATGCTCAACATTAAGAATTAATTTCATTGGTGTGCCTCCTCCAGGCTTTCTCAGAGTCATTCTTTGAAGGAGGGACCTACCATGATCATCTACTTTAGATAAGGCACTTTTTGGCTTGTAGCCCCAGGAAGGCCCGGCATTCCATCCCGCCGCCCCCCAATGGCCACAATCATGCCCCCATTGTTTGTCAACTACACAAACATATGGATCTTTTACATGAGGGATATCTCTATAGATATTCTGGATTTGTGTTGTAGTGAATGGGCATTCTACGATGTCACAATAATCAAAGGTATAGGTAGCCACACGGGTACATGATGAATTATACCAGAAGGTGTACCCACTAGCATCTTTAGTGATGGCTACTTGCTGGGCCTTAATTAAACTAATTAAGGAGACAATGTACCAGAGGTACATGGTTGTGCGGTATCTGCTTCCTCTGGGGCAGGAGACTTCTTGCAGTGGGAAGCGTGGATCCAATGTGGCCTGCCGGCCAATTTGACGGAAGTTGCGGTGATCAGGAGAACTTGGAATGGCCCGTCAAATCTTGGTTCCAGGGAGCTTTTCCGCACGAACTTCTTAACCAGAACCCAATCTCCGGGAAGCAGGTTATGGGTACCTGTGTTCAGATCAGGATCTGGAATTGAAGAGAAAACTTGGGCATGTATTTTGTTCAAGGCACTTGCAAGTTCAGTTACATAGTCTACTAAAACATCTGATTGAAGCTGTAACTGCTGTGGATAATAACAACCTAGCCTGGGTGCTGTCCCAAATAGAATTTCATATGGGGATAACGAGTGTTTCCCTCTAGGTGTGTGCCTAACGCTGAACAAAGCTATTGACAGACTTTCTGGCCAGGGCATTTTTGTTTCTTGTGACATTTTTAACATTCTGGCTTTTAGAGTGCCATTCATGCGCTCTACTTTACCACTACTTTGTGGGTGGTAAGGGGTGTGGAAGGCTAGGGTCACTCCCAGAGCAGTCCAAATTTCTTTAGTCACTGTTGCTGTAAAGGCTGGGCCTTGATCACTTTCAATGACTTCTGGAAGTCCAAATCTACATACAATGTCTGTAAGTAGGCGTCTTGCGGTTGTTTTTGCAGTGATATTGGCTACAGGGTAGGCTTCTGGCCAGCCTGAGAACATATCCACCATTACTAGTGCATATTCATGAGACCCACTCTTGGGCATTTGGATATGATCAATTTGAATTCTCTGGAATGGGTACATGGGTTTTGCTAGGTGCTTTGCAGGCACCTTGATTGGTCTTCCTGGATTACATTTTGCACAAATGACACAGGCCCTGCAGAAGCTGTTGATCAGGGTTGTGATTCCAGGTGCTTCATAATATTTTTGAATGAGGGCGGCCATCAGGTCTTTTGACAGATGTGCAGGCCCATGGGCCCATTGGACAACTGCTGGGTATAAGCTTCTTGGAAGGCAAAATTTAGAATTGTTGTAGTAAATTCCGTCCTTTAGGACAGCTCCTTTCTTCTTCCATTTCTGGATTTCTTCAGGGGTAATTATAGCTTGTTGTTCTCGTAGAATTCTTAGGTCAGTAGGAAGAGTTTGTAAGGTAAAGATAGGAACTTCTTCTTCTTGACCGGACACTTCTTCGTCCACTTCCTGCAAATCTCTGGCTGCTTGCTTAGCAGCCTGATCAGCCAAATGGTTGCCCTTTGCTTCATCTGAATCCAATTTCCCATGTGCCTTTACTTTCAAAACGGCCACTTCTTCAGGGAGTAGGAGGGCATCCATTAGTTCCTTGATTGCAGAGCTGTGTTTGACTGGTGTACCGGCAGTGGTAAGAAATCCTCTTGTCTTCCAAATGAGGCCGAAGTCATGTGCCACACCCAGAGCATATCTTGAATCTGTATAGATGTTGGCACGTTTTCCCTTGGAAATCTTGCATGCTGAAGTCAGGGCTTGCAATTCAGCTTCTTGCGCAGACATTGCTGGCGGTAGAGGTGATGACTTGAGAACTTCCCCTGTTGTGGTTACGGCATATCCTGTATGGTATTTTCCTTCTTCATCAGCATACCTTGAACCGTCCACAAACAGAGTAAAATCCGGATCCGGTAATGGATTCTCATGCACAGTTGGTAAGTGTACTGTTTCCATTTTCATCTGTTCGAAACAGTCATGAGGAGTTTCAGGGTCATAGTCATTTGTTATAACTAGGTCTTTAAATTCTTTTTCTAGGAAGTGGCGTGGCCATGCTTCCAGAAGGTCAGTTGTTGGGTATTTGACAATACCATTTTCCTGTAGCTGTTCTTCATCCATGGTGGCCCATAACTTTGCCATGGGCCCAAGATCATTCCATGACTTTGTCTTCAATTTGGTAACAGGAATATGTGGGATAGCAGTATCCCAATGGCGGTAAAGGTAGTTAAGTTGTTGAGGTAATTGGACCAAGACCATGCTATTGCCTTCAGAGTCACAATAGAAGTTTTGAGCAGTGAGCTTAACATCAGTCCAATGGTAGAGCTCATCTTCATAGCAAGGCTCGGGAGTAATGTCTGGTTTGTACCACATGGTACAGAAGGCGTAATCTGGGCCTTCACAGAGAGGCTTTTCATCTTCATAAAATGTCAAATGTGGATGCATGACTTTCTTGATACATCCACAAAGCAGGTAAATGTAGGTTTCATCTGTGATAAATCCATAATAGATACCCCCCTCAGGGAGTGGAAGAAGAGTGGATGGGTTAAGAACTTGACATCTTTGGATGGAAATGTTGTCAGGTAGAAGAAGATGGCACTGCAGGCGTAGGTGTCTGGCTGGAGACACGTGCTTGAGCTGGACTTGGTTGATGATGGCAGAAATGTCATGAGGGGCCAAAACAACCAGGGGGTGGCCAAGGACCAGGTCTGAGGTTCTTTCTATGAGCTCTCTTGCAGCAAAAACAGCCCTGAGACAGGAAGGGGTCCCTCTGGCCACAATGTCCAGTTGACATGAGAAATATCCAATAGGCCTCTGGCGGCCTCTTAAGTCATTAGTTTGGGTGAGAACTCCTGTTGCGTGGCCTTGTCTTTCAGAGACAAATAATTTGAAAGGTTTGGAGTAATCAGGTAGGCCCAAGGCAGGAGCAGAAGCAATGGCACGCTTAAGAGATTTGAAATTGTCCAGAGCTTCGTTGGTCAGGCCGAATGGATCTGACTTGAGTGCATCGTAGAGAGGTTGCATAAGCAGAGAGGCCTCTGGGATCCATGCTCTGCAGTAGGAAATGAGGCCTAAGAAGGCATGAAGAGATTTTGAAGTCCTTGGGGGTTGAATGTCCAGAATTGTTCTGACTCGGTCCCGAGTGAGATGTCTGGTACCTTGAGATAGGCAATGTCCAAGGAAAATCACAGAAGGTTGACAGAATTGCAGCTTGAGAAGCGAAGCTTTACATCCTTGTTCTGCCAAATAGCAAAGCAGACTAATTGAACATTCTTCAGTAGTGGGTATATCATCTCCACAGAGCAACAAATCATCCACATACTGGAGTAAAACAACTTCTGGGTGTTCAGCTTGCCATGGGTCAAGAATAGTACACATGGCTTTGGCAAATTGACTTGGAGAATTTTGTGCCCCTTGGGGCATGACAGTCCATGTATATTGTTGCATTTCATGGGTGAAAGCGAACAGGTATTGACAGGATGGATCTAATGGAACACTGAAAAAGGCATTAGCTAGATCAATGACTGTGAAATACTTTGCAGAAGGTGGGACGCCAGAGAGCAGGGTATGGGGGTTTGGTACAAGAGGGGTGTCCAGGACAGTGGCTTCATTGACTGCACGGAGATCCTGAACCATCCTGTACTTTACTGGCTCACCTTTTAGAGTCTTCTTCTTCACAGGAAATAATGGAGTATTACATTCTGATTTACACTCCACTAAAGCACCCTTTTCCAGGAGCGCTTTGATGTGAATAGAAATGGCTGCAGCCTGTGCTGGTTTTAGAGGATATTGTGGTTTCCTTGGTAACTTAGCTCCTGGGATAAGCTTAACCACCACAGGTGGGACATTTAGATGACCTATATCCTCTGGGCCTGAGGACCATAACTTAGCAGGCACCTGAGTTTTTAACTCATCTGGGAAATTGGACCTAGGTTCTGCTGCTTGCTCATTGGATATATCTAATTGCAGCATCAAAGGTATGGAGCACAGGGCTGAAGTGTCAGAAACAGATAGAGGTGTAGACATTTCTACCTGTCCATCTGGAGTGAAGGTTATAGACGCCTGCAGGCGTGAAAGGACATCAGCGCCTAACAGGTTAATTGGGCATGTGGAGGAAACTACAAAACGAGCAAGTAAGCTTGTGCCAACCCGCAGAGGGGTTGTTAGAGGACTGTGTCTCGGTTGGCCATCCACTCCAACACAGGATACATCAATACTTGACAAGAAAGATGGGTCTGGCAGGTCTTGTTCTCTGAGAACACTTCGGGCTGCGCCTGTGTCAATAAGAAATGTGGTAGGTTGGCCTTCAATGGGTAAAGTTACTGTGGCAAGTGGCCCCCCTCCCTTATCCCCTGTAAACACTGCCATGACAGGGGTTAATGACACAGGTTTGCCAATTTCCTAATCATCATCTGGTTCCTCAACAATTGGAACCGTTTTCATGGTCTTAGGGGCCGGGGCAGGCTTGGGAAACTTTTTGGGCTCCCCTGTAGGAAACTTTTTGGGCTCCCCCGGTTCCCTTTTGGGTTCTGGACAGTCACTTCTGTAGTGTCCCTTAGCCCCACAATTAAAACATGTTACGTCCTCTAACTTGACACCCTTGGTGCCAGGGGTGATGGGGGTGGCACGGGCCACCATGAGAGGAGCTGAATTGGGTCTTCTGGGGGTTTGGGCAGATTCCAAACCTCTAGCAACTAGGAGTAACGTATCTAGGGGAACAACCTTGTATTCAGGGCGTGCAGCAATGATTCCCTTGCGTATGGAATCTTTAACACCTTGGACAAACGCACCTGATAGCATTTGTGAATGAATTTTGTCAGTGAGATCAAATCCCAAATCTGTAAACATTTGATATAATCTTGCATGAAACCTTTCCACTGATTCTCCTTTGTCTTGCACAACATCAGTAAGGCCAGCAGCTTGATCTGCAAGTTTATCCTTAGCCCAATCTCTCAATTGATTGCAAAAGGTTACTCCGGAGGGATAATCAACATCACTTGTAAGCAGATCTGTACTGAGGTGGCGGGCCATGCTGGGCCAATATGCATCCCCTGCTTTAATAGCACAAATGCTCAGTAGGTCACGCCAGGCGGCGGAATAAGTCTTTTGTATCTGAACTATCCCTCGGTAAAAAGGCATAGGCTGTTTCTCTGGGTCAGGGAGAGATTTCATTAAAGCACTAGCTTGTGTGGGGTTAAAAGCGACATATTTAGGAGGGGCCTGTTCTCCCCGACCCTGATGGCCGAAGGGATCTTCAATAGAACGGTGGGCTCTCGCAGCCTCCATTGAAACCTGGGACAGCCTGTCATCCTCTCCCTCATCTAGCTCTATTATCTGGGACCTTCTGCGTGAGGGGATCACCTGAGGAGACAGGGCCGGGGGATAGGAGGGAGCTCCGGAGGCGGGAGTTGCCATTGGGTCATAATCTTGGGACCGGTAATCACCGGGAAGCACCGGCATCAGGGGTGCTGAATGGCTGGGGGCCGCCATATTGGAGGCGGGGAAGGAAGTTGCATTGGGGTTAAGGGAAGTTGTGGCGGCCATGTTGGATGTGGGCACATCCGGGGCAGACTGAACCGGACTGGGCATGACCGGAACCTGGGGAGTGGCTTGGGGAAAGGGGTATGGCCAGTGAGGATAGGGGTATGGGAAGGGGTATGGCCAGGCCATTTGGGTGGGAGTTGGGGCGGAACCTGGAGTGGGCAGTGAGGTTGGGGAGGGATTAGCAGAGGGGGTGGGAAACTGGGCTGTGGTCGGGGCGGGCGAGGGAGAGGGTGGGGAAGAGTCAGTAAAGGTGCCTGAAGGAGGAGGAGCCGGAGTGGGATCAGCAAGATTGACAGTGGCAGGAGAGGAGGGGTTAGTGAACTGGGCAGATGCAGATGGGAGGGTAGGATTATCTACGGAGACAAAGTGTGAGGAAGGAATGGCAGATGAGATGTTAGCATTAGACACAGAAGGTGGCTTGGGGATGGATGAGGATGATGGGAATGTTAGGGAAGGAGAAGGGGAAAAGTAGGATCCATCAGAATTTAGGACCGGGCAAACGGGAGAGGTGACGGGATGGGGATTGGGAGGATTGGGAGTGGGATACATAGTCAGCTGGCAATCTCCCATTGCTGACTGGACCTTTGGGATAGACATCCCCCGGGCGCCATTTTGGGGCGCTGGCTGAGGAAGAGCCCCAGCAACACAATTATTATGGTACACAAACAATTTCACACCCTTGTGAATTATTTCTTCCTCAACCCAACCTTCTTGCTGAATAGCCTTTGCTACTCTGTACCATGCTTCAGCTGTTTTTAATAAATCATAATTTGCAAGCTTGCCTTTCTTTTCCATCAACAATCTACGCCAACTTTCTGGTTGTAATCTACCACATGTCGGCACAGCTATTTTACAAACTTTTGCAATCTTTTCAACACCTTTAACCATCTCCTCACCCTCTCTGTCATCAACTAAATCACATGCTAACCAGCCCTTACTGGGCTTACTTAAATCCTGCCCCATGATCCCTTCTCCCCTACACCAGCGTCCCAGATATAGGGAAAGATAAGGAAAATTGAACCGGAACGTCTACAATGCTCGACTGCCACCTGAGAATCGTGGGTCTTTCTCAAGTGCGTCTTCCCAAAACGTAGACTAGTCACTGAATCCACCTACCCGGGGTGGTAGACACGGATTGGAGCGAGGTGAGAAGTGTGTGACCAATCACTTCTCTATTAAGAGGAATGGGAGTGGATAGTACAATAGTACAGGAAGTGTAGAAAAGGTAAAGAGTAAGGGAAGGAAAATCCTTAGAGACAGATACAGGAGTCTAAATGACTCCACATTAAACAAACAAGACAACAGTACAGTTGAAATACAGTGCATGCATCACAGTTCAAATGAAATCAACAGTAATCCCTTTCCTTCTACATGTGCTTACTCCAAAGTCACCTTTCTCAACCTCGTAGTGTCCCCGCTCGGGGAATGACTTCCTCAAGTCTCACTACCAGCGGCCAAGGATAACAGCTAACACCGGTCCGAAATCCTTTCTAGCCTCCCTCGTTACAGCAGTCCACTTAAAGTGGCCACGCCACCCTCACTCCCGTAGTGCCCTTATAAAACCCACTCTATAAGTCTCACTACCACGTGATGCGGAAAACAAGCAGTGCCTGCCTGAATCCCCCCAGGAAACTGAGTCCCCTGCCACAAGGCTAAGTCTCCTACCACAGTTAAAATAATCAGTGGACCTTCAACTCAACTAGAGCCGAAGGGTCCGGGTCAGGACGTCCCCAACTCAACTAGAGCTGGATGGTCCGGGTCAGGACGTCCCCAACTCAACTAGAGCTGGATGGTCCGAAAGCGCACAGTGAAGCTAGCTAGGCTATCAAAGTGACACAAAATTGGATCACAGGAAACTATGATTCTACACAGATCCCACAATTCCACAAACTTCTTTTTCCTTACAGCCACAGCCACGAGGCTCCTAAAAGAAGTAAACAGGCAAAGAAGACCCCCAGGAACACATCCACAGGTCAACCCCCCTTTTTCCCTA
Source organism: Pelobates fuscus (assembly GCF_036172605.1). NCBI lineage: Eukaryota > Metazoa > Chordata > Amphibia > Anura > Pelobatidae > Pelobates > Pelobates fuscus. The sequence goes on from NC_086328.1 coordinate 45,266,534, forward strand.
CAGCCACAAACACGTGGCTCCTAAAAGGAGTAAAACAGGCAACAGGATTCCAGGCAAATCCCCCGGGTCCACCCCCCCTTTATCCCAAAAAGGGGAAAACAGACAAACACAGGACCCTCAAGCAAACTACCACTGGTCCACCACCCCCCTTTATCCCAAAAAGGGGAAACAAATAAACATTCAGCCCGGGCAACCAAACTAGACACACCCAGGCAACAGATAGACTAAATGCAGGTAACAAATGGGTAATAAGACTCCGGGCAAGATATTACCTGTCTTTGATGTCCTCCCGGGAAGCAGTCACAGACACGTGGACGGGTCAATCAAAGGGGCCGGAACGTACCGGTGGCTCTGCAGAAGTCTCTACCGTGTAACTGGAGGTGATCAGTCTCCCTTTCCTTCCCCCTGGATTCCTCCGTCCACCCTTGTCTTCCTTAGGACGGCTCACCGGCCAGACATAGCCCGGAGTCCCTGTTCGGGCGCCAAAGTTGTTATGGTACTTTTTCAGTAAACCAAAATGTTTAAGTGTCTATCTGTTCCTGTCCAAATTAAAGAGAATTGAATTGCGTATATACGCTGAAGTAATTCAGTCTGACACACGGAGTTCAGGTTAAAATAACTTCGAGGAAATTTATTGGCAAGTGCAGAATCAGCGGGCGCGCAGGCCCTTTTAAGAGACATTTTCGTCATCATTGATTATCAAGATATCAGTGAATAAACATCATTAATTGGATTAATTGTTAAGTGTCTGGGTTAGTGTCCACCTATCAATATAATTAATTGGATCAAAAGCTAAGTGGTTAGTTCCGTGTCCACCCACCAAGAGGTGGTACTTTTTCGGACACGGGTGGGGGACAAGGGGTCTTGAGCGTCATTTTACTCGGTCGGTGATGTCAAATCTCGTGGTTAGGTGCAAGGTCTCTTATGAATAGAACATTTCATTACTACTGTGTTCTCATGGCCTTTAAATTATATTATGTTGCGAGTTAGAGGAAATTCAACAGTTCCTGGGTTAGTCATATCCTTATGGAGAATACTGTCCTTGTCTATTGTATTAGATGTGCTGAGAAATTCTGTCATGTAATGTAGTTTTCATATGAAGAAGTCAGGTTATGAGGACAAAATGGAGGATTTGTCACAGTATCAGGTTAATACAGAGTTAGAGCAGCAATTCAATATAAATACAATAAGATTTTTTAATAATTCTACATCATGATAACGGGTAATGATTTCAAGTATGTGCTCTCACACATTGACCTTTTCCAAAACGTAGTTTGAAATTCTAGGCAACGAGAAGGTAAATCCTTGTTGCGCTCTGTGAGAACGCAGCCGTTCAGCTGAGGGTGAGGCTTGTTCTAACATCATATGTGACATCAGAACTTTCAAACTATTTCTGTACAAAGCAGAACGAAGGAAAAAAAAAAAACCCTCTTTTGTACGAAATGTTGAAAGAAATTAGGTAGCTGGAATTTAAAAGTCCAGATGTGGTAGGAATGAAAGGGAGTTAGATTTTTTCTCTCCTTTTGTAGGATTGTTTGAGTATATATATATATATATACAGACACACACTCAATAAGTGCTATATTATATATATTCAATAAGTCCATATATACATAATAAAAATTAAAAGAGACAATGTAGCTTGTAGTGCCATCTGTTTTTAATCAGTTCTAATTGTGCCTTGTAGCTCCTGGATTCACAAACAGCAAAATCAAAATGGATACAACTTTTCCTCGCTTATCCCCAAGCATAGTAACACTGTGCTGGGAAAGTTATTGAAAGGGCTGTCAGCTAGTACCGTTACTGGCGAAGTTAAATGAACATATAATGCTTTCTAAGGGACATATTTAATGAATACTCTGCCTCTTCCTAAGTACCTTTAATAGTGCCCTAAAGGAACAACTGTCTGAATGCCATGGTATTTTAGTGTTGTAAGAAACAAGCCTTAGGTTTTAAAGGTTTTTGAAACCTTTTAAAAGGTGAGTATTATAGCAGAGGTAAGTAAAAATACATTTAACTCTGCGAAATTCTCATGTCCAAGGTGACATTCTTACGCAGTGATGCTACAGTCATGATAACGCACAATTAACCATGAAGCTGCAGACTCCCATACAGGAAATAACACAACGAATTCACAAAAGTAGTGTAATTAAAAATAAATATACAAATAATTCATTCATAAATAAATGAAATTACAAGGTGCAGAGAGGGCATACCATATGGAAAACGCTAATACGTTTCATGCCTCTTGGGTACTTCATCAGATCTGGCCTAAATAGGTACTCTTACTGTTTCTTTACACTACTGAGCTCATGGACTCATCAACCTCATCATCCTGCGGTATCCTTTTAGATTGTAAGCTCACGGGCTATCTAGCTAAGCACTTTGTGTAAAAGAGCTTCAATGGCTAGATCTAAGGTTGCGGGCAGGACCCTCTCTACCTCTTGTATTTGTCTGTGTATATTGTACGTTCTCCACTAATTGTACAGCGCAGCGGATCTGTTGGCGCTTTATAAATACCAGTAATAAATAAATAAACAAAAGGATTTTTTTAATGTATTATGAGTTGGCTTGAATTAAAAGTAAAGCAGATCTCCAACCAGTCCCACATTTGGCGAGACAGTCATGATTTTGAGATCTCGTCCCGCTGTCCCACTTCAATCTGCTGATATCCTTCATCATTAGATGTGCTTGCACTGTGCAATGGGGACTAGGACCATGCAGGGAGCACTTTTGAAGCACCAGGTACTGAAGGCTGGGGTCCAGCCAGACAGCCTGTCAGTGGGTGGGTTTTCCCCTTTTCTGCATGCTTTTCTGGGCATCACCAGTGACCTGGAATGTTTCCCTGACAAAGCCCTTTCAGGGTACCACCCACTCCATCCTGATTCCTTACCTCCCATTGTTGGGAGGTATGTAAAAGTAATAACGTTTTGGAGACATGACAGACTTTCACTTACTAAGTGGGACACCTGTCCTTACCATACTCTACTTAGTGGCTAATTTGATTATTTTTAGAGAAAATAAACACCAAAACAAAGCCCTACCAATAATTGATCTTTTGGTTAGAATGTGTTAAAAACCATATTTGATGAAATGGAAGGCCCAGAAACGCAATGTTCATTCATGTCATTCGGGTAGCCATTAAGAAGGTACACAAGCAATGTCATTGTGGACATTTGGAAGTAATTCACTTTATTATTTCCGACACGCATATGTTTAAATCGTCGATGTAGTGCAAGTCTTTTCAGGAAATCATATTTTTATTGTTGAAACAGGCTGAAAGTGTTGAACATTTTTAGAGACAGTTGTCTCAAACCATTTAAGAGCTAATTTGCCTGAGGCAAACAGGTTAAAAGAAAATGACAAGAGAGGATAGTTGAAAGAGTTATCCTTCTTGGAATTTAGAAGTCTATCTACTAACAGCCAAAGATAAAGTTTATCAAAGTGCCGCACTTTCACTCGGGTGATCTTCTGTAAGCTCTAATTTGCTGGAATCAGCCATCATCTACACTGAAAGTTGATCCAAAGTGAAAAGAAGGTACTTCAATATGAAATATGATGATGTGTCAATTGCTGCAGCAAATAATTATGTATGCAGTCAGGTTTTAACCAAAGATCTCCCTTACAATGCTAGAGCACTCTATTGCTGGAGAGAATCTAGTCTGCATTTTTGTCGGGTACTCATATTCGTGCATTGCTTTGCATTACCGTAGCAGTGCTCTGAGATTATTTCAGTGACTGACAAGAACAACACACTAGGCAAACACCAAACACCTTAAAGTCCACCCCACATATTCACACACACACATTAATGCCATTGTACACAAACACTATCTTCCTCACACACGCTGCATCTCACACACACACACACACACACACACACACACACTGCATCCTTTATACTACATCGCCTATACAAGCAGTACTTCCCATGCACACACACTGCCTTATATACACTACAGCCCTTACACATACACAAACTCACTCAAACTCACTCTCTACATCCCCTTCACCAGGGGCATTGTTCGCATAAAAAAACACCCAGAGCTTGAGCCTTAAAATTGTTTGGTGACACCTTTCTAAAGCCCCTTCCCAATTCCACTACTTAACATGCCTCTTTGCACACTAACAGTTAATCATATGAGTAAGACCTGTGCATTTGAAAGGCATAATAAATTGTTTTCGACTCTCCGCCCGTGCTATTAATTGTTGGTGTTGAGAATAAAACGTTTTTTACCCCATCATGGTGAGCACTTGTTTTTAGCGTGTTGTACAGTGTTGCCCTATCTAACAGTTACTTACAGACACACAAACAGAGACACACAGACACAGACAGGCAGATGTGCTTGCTGTTGGTGATGACACTGCACACACAATCCATCTGAACGCATCCCATCCAACTGGGACGCTATGATTTAAAATGCCCACGCATTTTTTACCACATTTTGTCTTCGAAATAGTATCAATTATTTTAGGCACTTTCCACACAGTTTTGAAAGGAACTCAGCAGGTTGATTGTTCAACAACAGTTCTTCTGTGGATTTAGGCCACCTCAGTTACTTTTGTCTCTTCATAATCACTTTAAACATTTTTTTAACTGCTAAATATCAAGCAGGAACACTCTTATAATTCTCCTCTCTTGTCATTAACTTTTAATCTGTTTACCCTATGCTAATTTGACTATACTTGTCTTGTGTAGGCGTTTGCTATTCTGCCAATGTAGTTAAGCCCGGCCACCGGTAATAAGCTTCAGACTTTTATTACTAGTTATATAGTACATATCTCTGCAAATGTAATTTTTAATGTACAGTATATTTATGTCTCGATTCTTACATAATGGATGCTATTAGCACAGTGCCATGAGGGTCTGAGACTAGAATTGTAAATTATTCAATTGCAGAATTGCAATTTGTCTCAAATTAGGCGATCGGCAGGTCGTCCAAATTCCGTAACTCCGAAGTGCCATAGTACGTATAACCGAACAAGCATGCCCATTTGATTTGGAGTTTTGTCTGTGGCAAGAAAAAAAAAAACAAGAGATGACTGATTGGAAAAAAGGTAATTCATGGTTAGAAGACAGCCAATAAATGTTGGTTTTATTCACAGATCAAAAGACTAAAACAGGAAGAGCACCAAAAAATAAATGTAAAATTCTATATTTATATATCATATACATTTAATAAATATATTGTATATAAATATATAATTGTATCACATTAAGTTTAGGCTGCACCACAGGAGATACTAGGATATAAAAATTGGAAATATTTAAATATAAATATAAAAAGAAAGTCCATAAATATATATAGAAAAAACCTTTATGTTCACACCAATGGTGTCTTTGGGATGTTCAGGGTAGAGTATGGGTTCTTAGGGTCTGGAAATAGTGTCCGTGATCAGTCATATATATATATATATATATATATATATATATATATATATATATATATATATATATATACATATATATACTTCCAATGTATCACGGCACTCCCCCTTAAATTGTTTTGCCTTGGCGCTGCCACCATATAAAATATATAAATAATAAATAGAGAGGTGCACTCACAGGTCTTCTTCCAAATGTGAAGTTTATTCTGTTATTTCAAGATTGTCTCAACGTTTCGACCACTAAGGGTCTTTTTCAAGGTCAAATATATGCATGGCCCAATGGTGCAATATGTATCGTATAACGTACTCACAATTTACCGAGCTATAGTTAGCTCTAGCATCAAGCGCTTGTTGTGATACAATCCCCACTTCTGGATATAACGTGAGTGTCCTCAGTCTTGGTAGCTCAGCGACAACTGGGGCTCGAAATGAATATATAATTATAGCTTTTTTAACTGGTCTTCCTCTTTTTCCCTTTATTGATCACTTTTTTCATACTCTGTGCCTAAATTGTAGGAAAATGGGCATAAATAATAATATAGCCATGCCTATTCAAGTGTCATGCAGACAGATGTATTAATAAAATAATAGGAGGAAACCTACTGCTGCCCCCAATCCCACCAGCCATGTGTGTTGTGGGGGGTTTCTGTTATGAATCAGATTGAGGTTCTTAAAAGGTTATTGGGAAGGACTGCCCATGTAGGTCAAGCGGTAAATGAATGGGTAGATCTGTTAGCTATAGGTGGAGGGGTAAATTAATGAGTTGGTATCTATCCACCTGTGTCTTCCACCATCCTATTGTAGAAGGATAGCAAATGTGAAATTTTGTCATTTGTCCTTCCCTATTCGCTCATTCATGTTCAATTGGTTAATGAATCCAGTAACCCCGGAATACACATAAAAGGGAAGCACAGGCTCCCTCCATTAACATGAGACAAGTAAATAATACATTGAAATTAAAATAATCGGAGGGCAGAGCCTGGTGCCATGGTACATTGTTGTATTTTACTGAAGTTTCTTACTCTTTGGCAAAAGATTGTTCTTTAGTGGTGGCGGCAACTAAAAGCAGATAATTGATTGTAATCAGCTTAAGATACTGTTTAACTGAGAGTAGGCCTAGATGTTAGTGGCATTTTGGAGACATAGCTAATCTTTTTAACTAGTGCTTTCAAATCTCATCTGATAACACTTTCATGTCTCTGACCCTTAGGTCTGTGGTGGAGTTTACCAACCTCAAAAGAATGCTTGAATCTAAACAGGTCGATGCCTGCTTGAGCAATATGTACCACATACTTACTACTATTCAAGATGATTGCCTGCAACTATCATTATTATTATTATTATTGCCATTTATATAGCGCCAACAGATTCCATAGCGCTTTACAGTATAACTATGCTATTTGACAACTTCCTATTGCACATTTACTCAAAACCAACTTTGAATTCCCCTATACATTACGGGATGTCAAAGAAAGTGCCAAAGGCAATTAAATTATTTTTACACTAGGGTTACTCAAACACCATGACCACTTCTGCTTTTTGGTTATGGTGATGGGAATCTGGATGTGCAGTTTTTTTTAGCTTGAAACACTGCACATCCAAAGTTATTGGCAATTGGGTGCTGGAGGTTAGTAGCTCTTGTTTCCCCTCCCTCCCACACGTATTGTAGCCCTCCCACCTTTCTATCCCTTCTGCTATATGTTTTAATTCTTCACCCTCTCTCCTCCTACATGCCATCCTTCCGCTGGGTCAGAGCAGGCGAATGCACTGAGCCAGTATTATGGTCAAAGCAAAGGCTTCTCTATGATGTTAATTGAAATAGTCTAAAATATGTTGGTATATGTAAATCATTTTTAATGTAATTTATAAAGCTTTTTTGAATTTGGTATAAGCAAGATATGAAAATCTACTAAAACATTATCGGATTCTTTATAATTCTTGTTGTTATTAATATGCCTTATGGGACTTACCCCGTTTGGGGCCAAGAGGTCATCTCCTGACCCTCTTATGCATTTAGGGGCCAGGAGACTAGGCATTCTCTGCTTCTCTTATTATAATTCATCTCTTTATCACATCCCATGGTGTGAAGACAGAGGTGAGGACACTATAAGAGCCTGTCCTGGAACTATTATATATTTTTCTTCTAGAATTTTATTTATTTATGCAAGATCAAGACGCTGATCATGTTATCAACATCAAGACTATATATGCTAAATGTTCTTGTTGTGTTACAAACTGATAAGGATCATATTAAATATCAATATAATACATTTTTTTCTTTCATTAGTTTAAATGTAGCTATTTCAACCAAAAAAGGTGTGCAAAACAAACATATACAAACTTCATGATACTTATATAAGGCATGTTTCTATAATTCCTTGTGTTGAATCTTTAAGACAAAAATATAAGAACGTCTAGTGCAGGACGTCCCATAGGCGTTGCTGGGTTGCTGGGTTCCAGCCCAAAAGAAAACTTGATGACCTTTCTATATTATGTCCTGCAAATTTGGGAAGCATTTTTAGTTATATTTATAATATTATATGGTGTCTGTCGTTTATTTATTTTTCATGTATATCAATGAAGTCTACCTTTGTATGATTTAAAGAAACATATGATCTTCCAATTATTGTCTGAATTAAAGGGATACAATAGGCATCAAAACAACTTCACATTAATGAAGCAGTTTTTGTGTATTTGCCCCATGCAGTCTCACTGCTATACTATACTATAGCTTGGTGGGAATTCTCTCTGAAAGCTAGAACTTGCAAAATGTTTGTTATTTTCATATGAATATGCGTATGACTTTACATAATGAAAATACTATTTAACTGTGTTATTGCTGGGACTATACTCAACCCATTTTACCGTGAGTTGCTCCAAATGCAATTGGCAAAGAATGGGTTAACCAAGATTGTACAAACCAAATTTCTGGAACATTTGTATTAATTGAAGGGTTAAAATTATATGGATACCCGCTAGTTAATTACCTTATCAGTTCCTAAAAAGATCAAGAGTTTCCTACTAAAAATGATTTTAACATCATTGCTAAATGCAAACTCAATTAGGGCAGTGAGGATGAGTCAGATAGAGAACTCTCTTTCATGTAGGAATATAAAAGGATATGCATGGTTTTGTCTGAAATGACAAGAAGAGCAGGTTTACTAATGGGTATCTAATAGAAAAAGAGAATTTTATGATGCTCATTAATTACCAACGTGTCATGTGCTTCTGGCAGAGGGATTTAATCCTTCCCTGTAGATTAGGAGACTTCCACAAAGGACTTCAAAGGGTTTTCCAGTCAATCCCCAGGGAGAATCTGCCTGCAAAACCACACAGTATTTACAGACAAAATTACAAGAAGGCAGTCGTTGTGACCCTGCCCTAAGTTCAAATGACAGAAAAAATATATATAGACTGGGTCAGTCCTACCTAGCACTAAATTTGACCATGATTTAAAAAAGTCATTTTCACCTTGTTATAAGCATGACCTGCAGATGGGGGTTAATTCACTTTACATTTATTTTCTTGTATATTCATTTATATGTATTATACTTTTGTGTTACCTGTCAGTCATAACAAAAATTGTTTGTTTGTTTTTTTATAAACACTAATCTTTAGTTAGTTAATTAGTTAGAACTATATTTTGTAATATAATGGAGAAGCAATTCTCATTTGAAAGATACATTTGGAATAATCACTACAGAAACGAATGAGTCTTCCTAACAATTTCTTGAAGTGTATAACTTTGTTACATAGTGTAAGATTATAGTTTGAGTATTCAGCTTTAATTTAATGCCCAAAAGTCTCTCTGAGATTGAAAAATACAACAAAAAGTCCCCTTTTTCCTATTTTTATGTCTTTCTTTTGAGGAGCTTAGAATGATTGATCTGTGAAGTATTTCAAACAGTTCCTCCATAATAAAACTCAAAATAATGTGTGTTAAAGCAAATATGTTAATTAATTTGTTTGTGCAAATAAAGAACAGCTAAAAGATGTACTGCATGCATAAACACTTGCAAAACTGTGATGTATGTAAAACATGCAGAAACACCAGCAAAACCATTGTCTGCTTATGCTCATTCAATATATCGGAAGGTTTATTGCATAAATCAATAATCATATTTAATTTTTAATAATTTATTAAACACAGAATAAACTAGAACCCTTAACTTAGAACCCTATCTGGAATGTTGTCATACATTTCTGTCGTGTCTCCAATAATTCCCTTAAAAATAGAACTGTAGATACAGGCAATTCAAGTTATTCACGGAAGTAAGAATTGTTAGGATTTCAAAGTCAATGCAACATGGATTTTACATTTAAAGGGATCCTATAGTCACCAGAACAACTACAGCTTAATGTAGTTGTTCTGGTGAGTATAATCATTGTCTTCAGAAATTTCAGGGAAAATGCAGTGTTTACATTGCCTCTAGGGACACCTCCTTAGATTATTATTATTATTTTATTATTTATATAGCTCCATCAGACTCCGTATCGCTGTACAATGGGGCTTCCTGGCTCAGGGTTCAGCGTCTCCATGCAGAGCGTTTTAATTTTTTTTCAATTCAATGCATCTCTATGAGGAGGTCCTGATTGGCCAAAACAGCATTTGGCCCTGCCCCCGTGCCAATTTTAGCCAATCGGGAAAGCATTGGATTGGCTAAAAATTGGCAGTTTCGATGATGTCACAAAGGTGGCGGAGCGAGCACGGCGGACCCGCGCGGCGCTGGAAATAAGGTGAATTTTAAACTTTTATAGGGGGACTAAAGGGGGACAAGCCACCTAAATGGTGGGTTTAGCACTACAGGGTCAAGAATACATGTTTGTGTTCCTGACCTTATAGTGTTCCTTTAAGGAAAAGCTTGAGAAACTTACTTGGATATTTTCTTTATTTCAGCTATTTAGACTTTGAGTTTTGAAATCTACTTTCAATTTACTTTGAATTCCAACAATTCACAATTACTTGAATAATCCAGACAGTTTTACATTTTATTTAGTTTTGATAGAATTGGACCTCTTGTAGCCACTTTCTATGTAAATGCAGGGCATGGTATGTATATAGTGGAGTTGACTAATTTTGTGATGATATTTACATGTCTTTAGTCCTCCAAAAAGCTTGGATAGCTTTAATACCCCCAAAACCACATATGTGAGATTATAAGAAATGTCATGTGCTTTAGCGTCTTGAAAATTTGGGCACAATTTGAAAGCTGTAAAACATTGCACACTGTTCCAATCCTTTGAAAACTAACACATGTTTCCAATCTCATGAAGAGGGACACAACTGTTCCCAAGATTTTAATCCAATGTGAAAAACTGTTTTATGCAAAAACACAATATCCAGACACATGGCTTTTATTAAATGTGGTTATTTTGTTAAGGGGTTTGAAACTGTAAAATTTTTAAAGACAATGCCATATTGTCTGAGGCACAATCTTTCCACCGAGCATATTAGGAAACAGACAAAGGAGGGTTGTAAAATGTAATATCCCCAAACTCTTTGAAATCCTCCTGCCCTCACCATCTAAAGAGCTTGCTTAAAAAACACTCAGTAACATCAGTCAGAAGTCTTCGTTCCACATATATTCCAAGAAGATACTGCATTAGCATAAACTAGTTCCTAGAATGTGTCATTTAACTATTTTAATGAAAGTAACATATTTAATGACAGTGACCCTTATTTAAATAAGAATAGTCCTGGAGTTAAATTTCCTTCATCATTAGAACTGTGAATAAACTTCATATTTTATCATTTTGCTTTTTCTGCCTTAGGGATAGGGATTCAGCACCAAGAGCATGGATTAATTCTGATCACAAGAACTGATCCCAGAAAAACCAAGACAGTGTTACTGTTTTATTTTTTGTTTTTCTCATTAGTCATTTTTGGATATGGATGATTTGGATAATTTTTCTATTTCAACTCTTTATAGAATTTGAGTTTTGAAATTCACTTTGAATTTACATTGAATTGCCAGCAATGATCACTTAACTGAACAATCTTGACAGTTTTACATTTTTCTTTTGATGAAATTGGCCTTCTTGTAGCCACTTTCAGTGTAAATGCAGTTATTATTATTACTGGTATTTATATAGCGCCAGCATATTCCGTAGTGCTTTACAATAGTATCAAAGGGGGAGATTTAACAATAAATGAGACAATTACAAAAATTTACAGGAACAATAGGTTGAAGGGGGCCCTGCTCAAACGAGCTTACAGTCTATAGGAGGTGGGGCGTAAAACCCATCAGGACAGGAGGTAGCAATCAAACAAGGTGGAGTGAAGCAGAGCTGGAGAGAGACTAGAGTGCTGCCCTTTAGGAGAGGGCAAGGGACAGGTGTGTTCTTGGTATGTATACAGGGGAGGTTTGTGAGTTTTGTGATGAAATTAAGAGGACTTTAGTCCTGTGAAAAGTTTGGCATAGCTTTAAAAGATTATTTATTTTAGGATCCAGAAGTGTGGCTAGCAGGTAGGGTTATATCACAAGAATAATGAATGTAAATGAGCTGTAACTGGAAGCCTGGTTCTTATGAGAAGAGGAGGCGAAACTCAAGCAACAAAAACATCAATTATCAGCGGTGTGTAATAAAAGTGAAAATATGTTCAAATAAACGGACACTTATTATCCACTGTATGGCAAATAGAAAATTGTGCTCACATAGAAAACATTAAATATTTTTTTTAAATTAAGTAAAGTCTTGTAAAATATAAATATAAATAAAGATAAAAAATACCCTCACCAGTGGAATCAAGCACTTGTTAGTTAATGTGTTGTAGATTATATGATCCAAGTAGTAAAAGCAGTGAAGCCTGCATAGGAACGTGTACAGACAACAGTGCTACAATTTTAAATACCTTTTAAAAACATTGAAAAACTGTTTAAAACTCACAGTATGTGCTTTAGGGAGTTTTCATGCAAAAGAAAAAAGAATCAGTCCAATAAATTCTAACTTCGTGAAGTCCCTTGTCTCTATAGAATGATGTCTCTGTTCCATGTAAAACCACACTCTATGGGTTTTACTACACACAGTGTCTTCCAAAGGGACCAATCAAATAGGTAAATACCAAGTATGCAAGTAAGAAGAACATAGCAACAAGAGACTTTCCTGGCTATATATGGCAGCATTATATTTCGGTATCTCCTCCACTTTTATTATATAGGATATAGAATAGAAAGAAAGCTAAAGACCACAATATGACCTTCTTACACAAGGACGCCAAGCTTTTTCTTTTTTTGACATTCTTTATTTGTTGTTTTTCAGTACACAAATATATTGAAAAAATTAACATCGTTAATATAGTGGATAATACAGTAGTACTTCACTCCATTCTCCAAACAGGCGTACATATTCACGACAGTAGATAATAACAATCGCATACAGGGACATTGGTTCAGATAAGGTTAACAGTTACCGCAGTGAGATACATACGTATGACAGTAATAAAATATTGTGACATGAATAGGCTCACGTAGGGACCCCCTAGCCCAAGGGCCGGGCAGTCTGGTACCTGGGCGGATATACAGTATCCCGACTGTTACTGTTTAGTTAAGTAAGGCAACATTTCGCATTGTAAGAGTTTCATTACCCAACAGCCCGATTAAACATCACTACACGCTATGTGTGGGTGCTTGTTAAAACTCTAGGCGGAGACAATAACAGGTACTTCGGTAAGCAGGTGGGTTTTGCCTGATTTTGTGCATCCTCGTACTCGCGAGTTTAGTTTGCGGGCGGAGACAGTGGGGAGTATCATACCTGGGTGGGTGTCATAATGTCTCCCATCCCGCGTGGGCGTATTTTCTACAGATCTCTACTTTCATGTGGTGTATCAGATAACCTTAATATCTGCTTCCCTTGTCGGGTGTATTTCAAGTTGTGTCTGTTCACGACTATTCCCCTGCTGTACTGTCCTAGTAGTCGCTAGCGTTAGGTATTTACTACTAATCCTCCTTCTATCCCCTTCCGTGTCTTTAAACGCTAAAGGCGGTGGCAGTGTGAGTGTGGTTGACTATTTGAATTTATGAGAGAAGTTAGGATCAAAGGTTTGGTGAGGTGCTATTGCGGTCTACGTGCGTGTTCTCTTCTACCTATTCTCATTCAGTTTTAAGTCAGGCGGTTGCCAGCTCCCGTCCTGTTCCGTGAGAGTTCTGTCGGGGTGGCATGAGCGGTGCGGGTCTGCGTATGCTTGCTAAAAGGTGTCTGGGTTATGGTGGGGTGGGGCGTGTTTGGTGGTGTGTAGCAGTATCACGCAGCGAATGCGAGAGTGTGTCTGACATTTGCCTATGTCTCATTGTTCTGCCATTGTCCATCATCCTATCATGGTGTGGGTGCTAGTAGCCCTTGCCAGTCTCCGTTAGTTGTAATCGAACCAGGGCAGTCCCTTCGTCGGGGGTCCCCGCTTGCGCCAGTGCGTGGTCGTGTTATCTAAGGGTGTCCTATGTATCCCATCTAGCCTCACTTGTCGTTGAAGTCGCCTTGTGATGTCTATACAGTGTCCGTTCCACTTTTCACCTGTCGTGCACCTGGCCATAGTCATGGTCCGTCTAACGTCAAACCGTCCTGAGTAGGGAAAAAGGAATAAGGAGGAGCGTGGGGGAGTTCTGTCACAGGAGAGGTCAGTCGGGTGTAGTAGAGTCAGTGGGTGCAAGTCATCCCGTCGGGTTCTCCCGTGCAGCGGCAATGGTGTCCCCGTACCCTTCCGTGTTGGCCTCCGCTGCTCTCCTAGAAATATAATCCATCCACGGGAACCACGTCCGGGCGCAATTGTCCGAGCGGCCTTGCAGGGATGCCGTCATCATTTCCATATCGTATATAGATTCCACTCTGGCTACGTGGCACTGCCGGGCTCTTCCACATCGTTGGTATGAGTGTTACGTGGGCACTGCCGGGCTCTTCCACATCGTTGGTATGAGTGTTTTCGCCGCCGTCAGCAGGTGTATAACAAGACCTTTCTTGTATATTTTCGTCGGCGTGGTCGTGTGATTTAGCAGCATAGGTAACGGCTGAAAGGGGACCTCCGTTCCCGTGATGTCTTTGATTGTCCTTTGCACCATTCGCCAGTATGGTATGATGTGCGTGCACTTCCACCATATGTGTATCCCTGTCCCTTCCTCTGCGCCACATCTCCAACACACACCTGAGATCGAATCATGTACATGCCGAAGAACGTCCGGTGTTCTGTACCAATGCGTCAAGATTTTGTAGTTACATTCTTGGTATTTGGTGCAGATAGTCCCTTTGTGCGTTAGTTGGAAAATTTTTCCCCAGTCTTCTTCCGTAAGTTCTACCTCCGTATCTCTTTCCCACTTTTCCGTGAATCCTAGGGGTGTTTTGCCACCGTTGTTTTGGAGCAATGTGTATAGGGTCGAGACCCCATGTGAAAGGTGGTGCCTTGCCGCACAAAGTTTCTCCAGGTGGAACAGTGGGCGATGTAGGTGGTTTTTGCCCGCCACTGAAGTAACATAGTGTTTAACCTGATGGTATCGGAATTCATCCAGTCTGCTAGGTCTACGGTCAGTTAGCAATTCCGCTATCGTTTTCAGAGTCCGTCCAACACACCACTGGTTAATATATACCCAGTCTTGTGCACCTAGGTTCCGCAGGTTATTTTCGGGTTATTGGTGATGGGCGTGAGCGGATTGGGGGATGTCGTTAGGTTTCTGTTATAGCGCACACTGCACCAGACCCGCAGCGTAGCATCTATCATTGGGTTACCCGTGCGCAGCTCCCCAAGTGAAGCGTCGCCAAGCCATAACTGTGCAGGGATCTTGCCTCGGGCCTGCTGTATTTCAATGTGAACCCATTGCTTTGTGCACGGGCTGGCATGCCAGTCGACTATGGAGGTGGGTAGCCTGATAGTACATAAGGATTGACGGCAGTCCCGCGCCACCCTCGGTCTTTGGGCGTTCTAGTGTGGACCTTTTCACACGCGAAGGCTTGTGGTTCCAGACAAACTGCCGTATGGTGGTCGACACCGATTGAAAAAAGCTCCTTGGGATAGCTGTTGGCAATGTCTGGAAAAGATACAGAATGCGAGGCAAGACATTCATTTTTACGGCATTTATCCTCCCAAACCACGAGATATAAAGGGCCGTCCACCTTTTTATATCTTGCTGTATGACTGCTAAAAGGGGCGCGAAGTTAAGTTGGTATATGTCCTTTGTGTCCTTTGGCAACCAGATGCAGAGGTAGCGCAGTTTGGTAGTGCATATTTTGAAGGGGAATTGCGTTTGGAGGTGATGTCTGAGCGCCTGGTCCCTGGTGAGTGGCATAGCCTCGGATTTGTCCAGGTTGAGCTTCAAATTGGATATTTCACCGTAAGTACGAAATGCTTCCAGGAGATTCGGCGTCGAGATTCTCGGCTGTTCTAGGAAGAAGAGCATATCGGCGGCGTACGCCGCCACTCTATGCTCCTTCCCTCCTATGCGGTGTCCCATGATCCCTCCGTGTTGCCGGACTGCTTCCAGAAAGGGTTTGAGTGTAAGGGCGAACAGTAGAGGGGACAGGGGGCATCCCTGTCTCGTGCCGTTGCTGATGTCAAATGAGTCTGTCAACACTCCGTTGACCCTTATGCGTGCTGAGGGTGCGGTGTATAGCGCCGCCACCCAAGTTCGCAGGCGCGGCCCAAATCCCATGTGGTCCAGGGTAGCGGTCATATAATGCCAGTTCACTCTATCGAACACCTTTTCGGCGTCGGTAGAGAGGAGCACCATGTCTCGTTTGCCAGCTGCCACGGTGTGTATGATGTTAAGCGCCCGGATGGTATTGTCCCTTGCTTCTCTCCCGGTTATGAACCCTACTTGATCCGTGTGGACCAAGTCCGGAAGCGTCTGTGCCACCCTGGCAGCCATGGCCTTGGCGAAAAGTTTTACGTCCGCGTTAAGCAATGAGATCGGCCGGTAGCTGGAACAGTTGGTCGGGTCTTTACCCTCCTTCGGTAGGATCGCGATCGTTGCCCTCAGGGAGTCTTTAGGAAAGCATCCCCCATCTTGAATGGAATTAAGTCCCGTTAGGAGTCTGGGCAAGAGGATGTCTTTAAACGTTCGAAGGTAGGCAACTGGAAGACCATCGGGTCCAGGGGCTTTGTGCGGTTTGGTTGTCTTCAGTGCTCCCGCCAATTCCTCAACTGACATGGGCTGCTCCAGGACGGCCGTTTGTTCTGGGGTCAGTTTGCGTGTGACATGTTCCTCTAAGTATGCCGCAATCCGAACCTGTTGGAGTCTTTCCCCATACCCCTTTTTAGTCTGCGTTTGGGCATATAATGCTGCGTAGTATTCGCGGAAGGCCGATAGGATGCCCTCAGGGAGCTGTGTAATGTCCCCCGTTTTTGTGTGTATCTTGTGGACGTGCCGAGATCTCCGTTTTTCTTGTAGCACCTTCGCTAGTAGTCTCCCACTTTTATTCGAATGCTCGTAGAAATACCTCGATGATTTCCTTGCTGTGTGGATCAGGCCCTGGGATAAAATATCCCTGAGCTCTCTACGGGCCTCCGTGAGGCGGAGGTAGGTGCAATCGTCCAGGGAGACTTTATGGGTCTGTTCCAGATCGGCAATTCTACTCGTTAGATCGGCAATTTGCGCCATCCTCTGCTGCTTTCGTCTAGTGCTCGCAATTATGAGGTGTCCCCGTATTACACACTTATGGGCTTCCCATAGTGTCAGAGGTTGCATATCTGGGCTTTCGTTTGTCTCAAAATAATCGGTCAAAGTTTGGATCATCACGGTGGTGAACTCCAAGTCTTCCAGCAAAGATTCATTCAGCTTCCACTGCCTCTCTCGCGGTTTAAAGAGTGGCGAGCGTGTGCGAATCTGCACCGGCGCATGGTCCGAGTGGTCCATGATGCCTATGTCCGCGCCGGTCAACAAGTTGAGGTACTCTTGAGCTATAAAGAAATAATCTATGCGACTATAATGCGAGTGTACAGAGGAATAATGGGTGTAGTCTCGGCCCTCTGGGTGAAACGCCCTCCAGCAGTCCACTAATCCCAGCTTACGTAGGGAACGTTGTGCTGCTCTCAGGCAGTGCGAGGGGATCGAGCTTTGGTCCCTGGATGTGTCCCGCAACGGGTCCAGTGGCATGTTCAGATCACCCGCCATGATCAGTAAGCCTTCCCTGAACCTCTCCAGCTTGGACAGCGTTCGGCTAAGGAAAGAGTGTTGTTTCCTGTTTGGGCCATAGAGGCAAGCGAAGGTGTATACATGTTCAGCAATAGTGCCTTTCAGGAAGAGATATCTCCCATTCGGGTCTGCCTGAGATTGTGTACATTGGAATGGGACAGTGTGCGAGAACAGAATCGCGACTCCGGCCCTTTTGGCTTCGGCGTGATTCGCGTAGTATCCCAATGGGAAGCGCTGATTTTCTAGTTTTGGTGCGTTCCCACCTTTCAGGTGGGTTTCCTGGATGAAGGCTACAGATGCCCTGGCGTTCCAAAGTCGGCGGTGCAGATGAGTCCCTGGACATTATTGGACCAATATTTCAACTGAGCCGGGATAAACCCCCGTGCGGCGGTCATTCCACTGGAGAAGCAGGGGGCGGGGAACGACCCACGCGCCGCTGCACCGGAAAGTTACTGGGATAAGATTTGTTGGGGAAGAGGGTTCTAGGGGGGTGGGACGGTCCGGTGTCCAGTCAGTCCCGTGGGTGGGGTACTCGTTAGTGTGACAACGACCCTGCACCGGTTTTCGTGGATCCTATAGGTCGGCGGTCAGCCCTACCCGGAGCCCCGGTGATATTTACAAATGGGTCAGTCTCAGTGAGGTCGAGTCCATCGTAACCAGTGGAGTGATTCGGTCTATATGTCCTTCTATATCTACCGTCTCCCACAGCTCCCAACCTGATGAAGGCTTCTATGCGTGTAGCGTAGTGCAGTGTTTGATCTGGGGTGCGGGGCAAGTTCGTGACCCTCCGGTCTCCCGTGTAGCCATAAAGTCCTCCGTGTGCCCTGCACTGTGTGTGTGGGGGGATACTCCCCTCCTCCCTTAAATCAAGATCACTCCCTTCGTGTGTTATCTGCGGGGTCGTGAGTTGTTCATTATGTGAGTGCAATTCGTAATCCCAGTGCTCCCTTTGTGAGTATCCCGTGGGATGTTGTAAGGTGTCACAATTCGGGTCCTACGCATCATGGCCAAGGGGCCTTTCTATTAGCGTACCTACGCGGATTTCTCCGGCTTGCGTATTAGATTGGGGAGGTGCGTTATCGTATCAGTAGCGTAGTGCGTGTGTACGGCAGTCATGTGTGCTGTAAGGTGCAACGTTTACCACTGGCACGTGTGTGCGGACTGGCATCCGTGCGAAGATAACTACCCCTAATGCGTGTACAATGTGGCTGTGTAACAAACATGGGGGCCCACAAACATAACGATCAACTTTAACATGTCTAAACAGGGAAAAAACATTGTGCTGCACAGTAGCCCCCCGAATCAGATCCATACCCCAACAAACAGCCCAGTATCCTCCCTCCCTTAAGCCCCCGGCCTCCCATGCCCCCCTAACACCCCCCACACCGCCCCCCCATGAATCAGGCTGTGGTCCATCGGGTGTCCATGGATAGTGGTCATGTACAGGGGACCACCATTCGTAATGTGTCCATTTACCATTAGATGAGTCCATCCACTGCTTCCCATCATACCCCCAGAAAGGGCCCAACCCCCCCAACCTGGCTGGGATCCCCCATGTCGGGAAACGGCATCGGAGGTTACCTGGGAGTACTTTGCCCCAATATTCAATTCCCCGGGCTGGCCCCACTCCCCACCTAAGTAGTTCCCACCCTTTATCCCAAGCTAATACTAGTGTGCAGAGCGTAAAGAGAGTACATACCCCTGGTAAGTCGTCGTGCGGTGGGGGCCGGTGCAAGGGGACCCCGAGGAAGGCATCTGGGGCAAGATGTTAATCAGCTGGATCATTCGGAATGGAGGTCCAGGCCATCTGCCGAGGTCTGTATCCGATTATTCTTCTGGAGTCTCTGGGCCTCCTCTGCGTTGTGTCGGGGTAGGGCCCGCTCTGAGGTTGTGCGCCACTTCCAACGGGCCCGAGGCCCTGGCTGGAGGTCCCTTCAGGATCCAGTTCGGGATCTGTGTTGCTGGCAGGCCCGCCGCCTGAAGAAAGCGGGGAACGTCGTTCGGCCAGCGGATGATGTGTCATACATTGCCAACTCTCGCCTGGAGGCTAAAGGGGAACCCCCATTTGTAGGCTATCCTCCGCTCCTGCAAAAGCCTGGTTAGCGGTCGGAGCGCTCTACGGGCATCCAAAGTTATCGTGGATAGGTCTTGGTAGAGGGAGATCTGTGAGTCCATGTAGGTTATCCGTTGTTGCGCCCTTGCAGCCTGCATTATTGCCTCCTTTAGTGGGAAGGAGTCAAGGGAGCAAATTATGTCTCACGGGAGGCCATCTCTTCTAGGGGCCCGCAAGGCCCTATGCGCCCTTTCCATGCCAAAATCATTAGGAGGTGAAGAGCCTGTTAGAACCTCGTGCAGATTTTCTCCCTCAGCTTCCGGGAGGCCTCTAATCCTGATGTTCTTGCGGCGTCCCCTATTATCCAGATCCTCAACTTGGCGGCGGATGTCCAGGAGGATGTTTCCTTGCCTCCCGGTCGCCAGCTCTGCAGCCTGCATCGTTTGGTTGTTTTGCAGGCGATCTACCTCCATTGTCCACACGCTGCTCCAGGGCCGTAAGGTCCCTTCGGACTGCCGTGATCTCTTCCCGGATGACTGCTTTCAGTTCCGCGACCATGTCGGCTTTGTCTCTACGGGTAAGCATGTTAGCGGTGATATTAGCAAGCTCGGCTGATATCTGGGACAGCGTGGGGGCCGTCGGCGAGGTCCTGCCCGAGAGTGCTATGCTGGAGGCCGGGGAAGACGGTGCCGGCGTGGCAGTGCCGTCTAGGCCCCGCGGGCCCTGAGAGGTCAGTAAAAATCCGTCCATCGGGCCAGGGTTATGTTTCGCCGGTGTCATCCCGGAGGTGTCAGCATTGTGGGATTTCCTCGTTTTCCCCATTTTTACCGTTTTGTAGCGCTATTGTGCTGGGTTTAACAGGTTGGGGCCTAGGAGCTGTGCAGAGATGCGTCTCACTCTATCGGCAGTCAGGCCACGCCCCTCGCCAAGCTTTTTCTTGTCTACTCAGCTGGCCAGGCCAGAAGCAAATTTAGAAATTTTTATTTATTTATCCAGGGCTCAGTTTGCATAGCTTATTTAACCCCTTAAGGACACATGACATGTGTGACATGTCATGACTCCCTTTTATTCCAGAAGTTTTGTCCTTAAGGGGTTAAACAAAACTATATATATTTTAACATTGTTTCCTGGTACGTTCATCCCCTCATACTGGAAACTCATGAACACAGCTCCATGCAGGTGATCCCCGGTGACTCTCATTTAAAGGACATTATAGTCATCAGAACAACTACAGCTTAATTTAGTTATTCTGGTGAGTATAGTATGTCCCTGCAGGCATTTAATGTAAACACTTGCCTTTCAGAGAAAATGCAGTGATTACATAGAAATAGTGATGTACCGAACTGTCCGCCGGCGAACAGTTCCTGGCGAAATTAGCGTGTTCGCGTTCGCCGCGGCGGGCGGACACATGCGCAGTTCGATCCGCCCCCTATTCATCATCATTGGGCAAACTTTGACCCTGTGCCTCTCGGTCAGCAGACACATTACAGCCAATCAGCAGCACTCCCTCCCTTCCACACCCTCCAACCTCCCTCCCAGCATCCATTTTCGATTCATTCGGAAGATGCATGCTTAGTGAGAGGAGGGAAAGTTTAGCTGCTGCTGATTACATAGGGAAATTGATAGCTAGGCTAGGGTATTCAGTGTCCACTACAATCCTGAAGGACTCATCTGATCTCTGCTGTAAGGACAGCACCCCAAAAAGCCCTTTTTAGGGCTATAACATCAGGCTGCTTTTTTTTTTTTTTTTCCTGTGTAAAAAAGTTTGGTCCTTAAGGGGTTAAACAAAACTATATATATTTTAACATTGTTTCCTGGTACGTTCATCCCCTCATACTGGAAACTCATGAACACAGCTCCATGCAGGTGATCCCCGGTGACTCTCATTTAAAGGACATTACAGTCATCAGAACAACTACAGCTTAATTTAGTTATTCTGGTGAGTATAGTATGTCCCTGCAGGCATTTAATGTAAACACTTGCCTTTCAGAGAAAATGCAGTGATTACATAGAAATAGTGATGTACCGAACTGTCCGCTGGCGAACAGTTCCCGGCGAAATTAGCGTGTTCGCGTTCGGCGCGGCGGGCGGACACATGCGCAGTTCGATCCGCCCCCTATTCGTCATCATTGGGCAAACTTTGACCCTGTGCCTCTCGGTCAGCAGACACATTACAGCCAATCAGCAGCACTCCCTCCCTTCCACACCCTCCAACCTCCCTCCCAGCATCCATTTTCGATTCATTCGGAAGATGCATGCTTAGTGAGAGGAGGGAAAGTTTAGCTGCTGCTGATTACATAGGGAAATTGATAGCTAGGCTAGGGTATTCAGTGTCCACTACAATCCTGAAGGACTCATCTGATCTCTGCTGTAAGGACAGCACCCCAAAAAGCCCTTTTTAGGGCTATAACATCAGGCTGCTTTTTTTTTTTTTTTTTTCCTGTGTAATGTAATTGCAGGTGCCTGCCTGCCAGCTTCTGTGTGAGGTTCACATTGGATACTGTGCCTATTTGCCCAGTGCCACCATTCATATCTGTTTTAACAATAGGTTAAGCTTTACATTTACAATAAATATTTTTTTTTCACTGTAATAGAAGAGCAGTTGCCTGCCTGCCAGCTTCTGTGTGAGGTTCACATTGGATACTGTGCCTATTTGCCCAGTGCCACCACTCATATCTGTTTTAACAATAGGTTAAGCTTTACATTTAAAATAAATATTTTTTTTCACTGTAATAGAAGAGCAGTTGCCTGCCTGCCAGCTTCTGTGTGAGGTTCACATTGGATACTGTGCCTATTTGCCCAGTGCCACCACTCATATCTGTTTTAACAATAGGTTAAGCTTTACATTTAAAATAAATATTTTTTTTTCACTGTAATAGAAGAGCAGTTGCCTGCCTGCCAGCTTCTGTGTGAGGTTCACATTGGATACTGTGCCTATTTGCCCAGTGCCACCACTCATATCTGTTTTAACAATAGGTTAAGCTTTACATTTAAAATAAATATTTTTTTTTCACTGTAATAGAAGAGCAGTTAGTTGTCTGCAAGCGTCTGTGTTTCAGGCCTACTTCAGCGTGTGTTCTGCAGACCTGTGCCAGCGTGCTTTGACAGTTGCCAATCATATCTGGTGTCTCTATAGCGTGCTTTTACAACCAAAATTTTGTTTCCACTGTAATAGAAGAGCAGTTGCCTGCCTGCCAGCTTCTGTGTGAGGTTCAGATTGGATACTGTGCCTATTTGCTGTTGCGGTCACCGGCCCGCCGAGCCTCACGGTCGTGCCCGACCGGCACGACCGCTCCGACTACACGAGCTTACCTGCTCGTCGGCAAGCCGTGAACCGCGCACGTAGTTCTTCCGGGCATCACGCCCGAATCCAATATGGCGCCGACCACGTGGTCGCGTCTATGGATAGCCCCGCCCCCGAGAATTATACTAACGTGTGCGTGACGTCACGACGTCAACGCACACGCACGTTCTGGGGTCAGAGGTCGCCCTCTGACCAATCATAGCTTAGAGAGGGGTATTTAAACCCCTAATTCACCCTAGTACTTTGCCATGTCGTGGTTTCAGTTTCCTGGTTCCCTGAAAGTGCTATTCTCGTGTTTCTGATTTCCTGGTATCCTGATCCTTGGCGTTTCCCTGGTTATTCTGATCTCTGGTTTCCCTGACTTGGCTTGTCTTATCGGTATTGAGTATTTTCTGGCTTCCTTGACCTCGGCTTTCCCTTTGACCATTCTCTGTCTCTAGCGTATTAGTCCGGCCATTCTAAGGTCCGGTTTACGCTCTATCCTGTTATTTTCCTTTTCTTTCTTATGTATATATTTACATAGTTTCTGCGTGCTGGACCACATTACTAGTCGTGACATTACGACATGGCCATGGATCCTGCAGAACTATGCAAACATATGATCGCCTGTGAAAATAGGGTGGAGGATATGGACCACAGGTTAGACCAATTTGCCCAGGCATTTCAGACCTTGCTCCAGAGGACTGCCTATTTAGAGGTCCCTCCTGTACCACCTGTGGTTCCGCCACCTGTAGTGGTTCCCGTACCACATAAACCACCGTCCATAACCTTGTCACCGCCCCCTCGTTATGGAGGTGATTCTAAGGAATTCAGAGGTTTTTTAAACCAAATAGAATACCACTTTGAGGCCTCCCCAGGTTCATTCCCAACAGATAGATCTAAAATAGGCTATCTGATGAACCAATTAACTGGAAAAGCCTTGACTTGGGCTAACCCCTTATGGGAAAGTGGTGACGCAGTAGCCCGTGATTACAGTACCTTTCTTACGGCCTTTAAGGCTACATTTGAACCTAAAGGCAGGGAGAGGAACGCTGCCAAAGCCCTTATGAGAATCAAGCAAGGCAGTCGTTCTGTAGCCGATTATGCAATAGAGTTCAGGACATTAGCGTCTGAGGTTGATTGGACCAATAGCGGTCTGGTGGCTGCTTTCTCTGAAGGTTTAGCTGAGAATATACAAGATGAGACTGCAGCTAGAGACCTTCCGGTTAATCTTAATGAGTTTATTGCCTACATGATAGACATTGATAACCGGCTCAGAGAGAGAGAGCGTAACAGACGTTCTAATTTGTCCATAGCTCCTCGTTTCTCTAACCCAGTGGTGAGTAGCCAAACGCCTCTTCCAGAACCTGAACCCATGCAATTGGGTAGTGCTAAACTCACTGAGGCAGAGAGACAACACAGACGTAACGAGGGGTTATGTATGTATTGTGGCAAGAAGGGACATCTAAGATCGTCATGCCCGGTTCGGTCGGAAAACTTGCACACCTAAGGCACGTACGGGGACCGACCTTAGGTGTGATGTATATGTCCCCTAAATTGACTAAGAACCGTTTCCTTATCAAAGTAACCTTATCTTTCGAGAACACTGCTGTTCAGTGTGAGGCTATGATTGACTCTGGGGCAGCGGAGAATTTCCTAGACAAAGAATTCTCTGCAAAACATCTCCTGCCTTTAAGACATAAAGAGAAACCTATAGCAGTCGAGGCCATTGATGGAAGGCCTCTTACCCAGCCTTTCATCACACACGAAACTCTGCCAATCACTGTTTCAGTGGGTATTCTCCACTCTGAAGAAATGACCTTTCAAATCATATCTTCACCTACAGTTCCGATAATACTCGGTTTCCCTTGGCTCCTGAAACACAATCCACGTTTGGATTGGATTGAAGGAGAGATTGTGAGTTGGGGTGAGAGATGCAAAGGTGTTTGCTTTAAGCAAATCCCACAACCTATTGGCACCATTAATGTTCCTGTTACACCTCCCTTGACCACACAAATTCCACAGCAGTATATGGATTTGAAAGAGGTATTTAACAAGGTCCAGTCAGAAGGGTTACCTCCTCATAGACCTTATGACTGTACTATAAACTTATTACCAGGGACTATGCCTCCCAAGGGAGGAGTCTATGCCTTGTCCCCCCAGGAAAATCTTTGTTTGGAGGAATATATTAAGGATGCTCTCAGAAAGGGTCATATCCGTAGGTCCTCCTCACCAGCCGGGGCTGGATTCTTCTTTGTCTCTAAAAAAGAAGGAGACCTACGCCCTTGTATTGATTATAGGGGTTTGAATAGGATTACCATAAAAAATGCCTACCCTATTCCCCTTATATCAGAGCTATTTGACAGATTGAAGGGAGCTCGAGTCTTTACCAAGCTCGATCTCCGAAGTGCATACAATCTAGTCAGGATTAAGGACGGTCACGAATGGAAGACCGCATTTAACACCAGAATGGGACATTACGAATACCTGGTTATGCCGTTTGGATTATGCAACGCTCCAGCGGTATTCCAGGATTTTATTAACGATGTCCTAAGAGAGTACCTTCACATGTTCGTTCTAGTGTATTTGGACGACATTCTCATCTATTCCCCAGACCTAGAGACACATCACGAACATGTGAGAATTGTACTGAAAACCCTGTTACAGAACGGCCTTTACTGTAAACTAGAGAAATGCCAGTTTGACCAAACGTAGATACAATTCCTTGGATACGTTATATCTCCGTCTGGTTTCCAGATGGATCCCCGCAAACTGGAGGCAGTCTTACAGTGGCCATTACCCAAGGGCCTTAAAGCTACTCAACGCTTTATAGGTTTTGCGAATTACTACCGCAAATTCATAAAGGGTTTTTCCTCCGTGATTTCCCCTATAACCAATTTAACCAAAAAAGGAGCAAATTGTATATCTTGGCCCAAAGAAGCAAGAGAGGCATTTGAACGATTAAAATCTTTATTTTCCTCAGCACCTGTCCTGACCCATCCTGATCCATCCAAACCATTTATCCTAGAGGTGGATGCATCAGAGACAGGAGTTGGAGCCATTCTGTCTCAAAGAGAAAGTCCTGATACGCCTTTACATCCCTGTGGATTTTACTCTCGCAAACTCACACCTGCAGAGAGGAATTACGACATAGGGAATAGGGAACTTTTGGCCATTGTACTTGCCCTTAAGGAATGGAGGCATCTCTTGGAAGGTTCCAAAGAGCCACTTTTGATCTTTACTGATCATAAGAATTTGGCTTATATTGGGGACGCTAAGAGACTGTCCTCTCGTCAGGCTAGGTGGTCATTGTTCTTCTCCCGATTCAATTTCGTAATTACATACAGACCTGGTACTAAAAACACCAAGGCAGATGCACTTTCTCGGCAGTTTGAGACAGATGAAGTTCCGGAACAGGTGATATATCCTATTGTACCTCCTGAATGCCTCATTGCCACTACAGTTTCCGAAGTGTCTTCTCCACTCTTCTGTGCCATAATAGCAGATCAAACTCAGGCACCTGTGGGAAAACCTCCGGACAAACTGTATGTGTCACCTCAGTTTCGAAAGAAGGTACTAGATTTGTTCCATGACAACCTCACAGCGGGCCATCCTGGAGTCCATAAAACTCTCTCTGCCGTCTCCAGGAGATTTTGGTGGCCTGCTCTTAGAAACAATATCAAAGATTATGTTGGGGCATGTCAAATATGTGCCGTTTCTAAAGTTCCTCCTAGGTCACCTCCTGGACTGTTACAACCACTGCCCATACCTAGTGCTCCATGGACCCACTTGGCCATGGATTTCATTGTGGATCTACCCAGTTCAAACGGGTTTAATACAGTCCTTATGGTTATTGATAGATTCACGAAGATGGCACATTTCGTCCCACTTAAAAAATTACCATCTGCTCAAGATCTAGTTCAAATATTCTTGAGAGAGATCTTTCGGTTGCACGGTGTACCCAAAAGCATAGTATCTGACAGAGGTACCCAGTTTGTTTCTAGGTTTTGGCGTTCCTTTTGCAAACAATTGGGCGTCGAACTCTCCTTTTCGTCAGCATATCACCCTCAAACAAATGGAGCAGCAGAGAGGGCGAATCAGTCTTTAGAAGCCTATTTACGTTGCTTTATAAATGCCAATCAATCTAACTGGTATGAGCTCTTACCCATGGCTGAGTTCGCCAGAAACAACGCCACTCATGAATCTTCTAATCACAGTCCATTCTTTGTTAATCAGGGTTATCACCCCACTGTTTTACCTTCTGCATTCTCAGACACAGAAATCCCCGCTTTGAACACCCGTTTAGAATCGATTCATGATACATGGGATTCCGTCCATTCAGCTCTGCAAAAAGCCTCATTACGAGCAAAGGTCCAAGCTGACAAGAAACGGGGCGCTAATCCTGTCTATCTTCCAGGTGACAGGGTGTGGCTCTCCACAAGACATATCAAGCTTAAGGTCCCGTCCATGAAATTTGCCCCTCGGTACATTGGTCCCTTTCGAGTTACCCAACGTATTAATCCAGTGACCTATACTTTAGCACTACCGGCTCATATGAGAATAGCGAATACTTTCCATGTGTCTCTGCTCAAGCCCCTTACTTGCAATCGCTACACCAGGGTATCCACTCCTCCTCCGCCCTTGGTAGTGGGTGATCAAGAAGAATACGAAGTCCGTTCTATCATGGACTCCAAATTATCCAGAGGTGTCTTGTCCTATCTCGTTGACTGGAAGGGTTATGGTCCCGAGGAACGTTGTTGGGTTCCTGCTGACCGGGTCCATGCGCCCCGTCTTATCCGGTCATTTCACAACCGCTTTCCTCTTAAGCCGGGTCCTTCCCGCCCGGTGCGCGGTCTTCGAGTGGGGGGTACTGTTGCGGTCACCGGCCCGCCGAGCCTCACGGTCGTGCCCGACCGGCACGACCGCTCCGACTACACGAGCTTACCTGCTCGTCGGCGAGCCGGGAACCGCGCACGTAGTTCTTCCGGGCATCACGCCCGAATCCAATATGGCGCCGACCACGTGGTCGCGTCTATGGATAGCCCCGCCCCCGAGAATTATACTAACGTGTGCGTGACGTCACGACGTCAACGCACACGCACGTTCTGGGGTCAGAGGTCGCCCTCTGACCAATCATAGCTTAGAGAGGGGTATTTAAACCCCTAATTCACCCTAGTACTTTGCCATGTCGTGGTTTCAGTTTCCTGGTTCCCTGAAAGTGCTATTCTCGTGTTTCTGATTTCCTGGTATCCTGATCCTTGGCGTTTCCCTGGTTATTCTGATCTCTGGTTTCCCTGACTTGGCTTGTCTTATCGGTATTAAGTATTTTCTGGCTTCCTTGACCTCGGCTTTCCCTTTGACCATTCTCTGTCTCTAGCGTATTAGTCCGGCCATTCTAAGGTCCGGTTTACGCTCTATCCTGTTATTTTCCTTTTCTTTCTTATGTATATATTTACATAGTTTCTGCGTGCTGGACCACATTACTAGTCGTGACATTTGCCCAGTGCCACCACTCATATCTGTTTTAACAATTGGTTAAGCTTTCGATTTAAAAGAAATATTTTTTTTTCACTGTAATAGAAGAGCAGTTAGTTGTCTGCAAGCGTCTGTGTTTCAGGCCTACTTCAGCGTGTGCTCTGCAGACCTGTGCCAGCGTGCTTTGACAGTTGCCAATCATATCTGGTGTCTCTTTAGCGTGTTTTTACAACCAAAATTTTGTTTCCACTGTAATAGAAGAGCAGTTGCCTGCCTGCCAGCTTCTGTGTGAGGTTCACATTGGATACTGTGCCTATTTGCCCAGTGCCACCACTCATATCTGTTTTAACAATTGGTTAAGCTTTCGATTTAAAAGAAATAATTTTTTTTCACTGTAATAGAAGAGCAGTTAGTTGTCTGCAAGCGTCTGTGTTTCAAGCCTACTTCAGCGTGTGCTCTGCAGACCTGTGCCAGCGTGCTTTGACAGTTGCCAATCATATCTGGTGTCTCTTTAGCGTGCTTTTACAACCAAAATTTTGTTTCCACTGTAATAGAAGAGCAGTTGCCTGCCTGCCAGCTTCTGTGTGAGGTTCACATTGGATACTGTGCCTATTTGCCCAGTGCCACCACTCATATCTGTTTTAACAATAGGTTAAGCTTTACATTTAAAATAAATATTTTTTTTTCACTGTAATAGAAGAGCAGTTGCCTGCCTGCCAGCTTCTGTGTGAGGTTCACATTGGATACTGTGCCTACAAATGCTCGCAGTTTAGGGAATAAGATCCATGAACTTGTGGCAATAATGGCAACTGATAGTGTAGATTTAGTCGCTGTTACTGAGACATGGTATAATGAGAAAAATGACTGGGACATAGCAATACCAGGGTACTCTTTATATAGAAAAGACAGGGAAGGCAAGAAAGGGGGAGGGGTGGCCCTGTATGTAAAGAATAGCATAAAATCTAGCCTAATAAAGGTTAGTGAGGCGAACATAGAGTCAGTTTGGGTTACGTTAGAATTTGGTAATCACACAGTAACTCGTGTAGGTGTGATTTATAGGCCCCCAGGACAAATTGAAGAGTTAGATAATCTACTAGTTGAAGAAATAGCTAAAATGACAATGAAGGGGGAAGTTATCATCATGGGTGACTTTAATCTTCCTGATATAAATTGGAAAACAAAAATAGCTACTTGTGCCAGGAGCACACATATTCTAAACTCCCTACTGGGATTGTCTCTAAAACAAGTCGTTGAGGAGCCAACTCGTAAAGAGGCCATACTAGATTTAGTGTTAACAAATGGAGATTTGGTATCAGATATTACTGTAGGTGAAAGTTTAGGATCCAGTGATCATCAGTCAGTGTGGTTTAATATAAGAACAGTGACTGAGTCACACCACACAAAAACAAAAGTTTTAGACTTTAGAAAAACAGACTTTTCCAAAATTAGAATATGTGTAAAGGAGTCATTATCAGACTGGAGCAATTTAAATGGAGTCCAAAAGAAATGGGATTATTTAAAAGTTGCACTACTGAAGGCAACAGAAAATTGCATTAGGCTTGTCAGTAAAAGCAAAAAATTCAAGAAACCACTGTGGTACTCCACAGATGTAGCCAAAATAGTAAAAAACAAAAAGTTAGCATTTAGTAATTATAAAAAAACCCAGAGTGAGGAAGACAGAATGACCTATAAGATTAGGCAGAAAGAGGCTAAGCAAGTTATAAGAGCTTCCAAATCACACACAGAAGAGAAAATAGCACAGTCAGTAAAAAAGGGGGACAAAACCTTTTTTAGATACATAAATGAGAAAAGAAAAGTAAAACAAGGATTAGTTAGATTAAAAACAAAAGAAGGAAGGTATGTAGATGAGGATAAAGGTCTAGCTGACTGCCTCAATGAATATTTTTGTTCGGTATTTACAGATGAAAATGAAGGAAAGGGACCTCAGTTAAGAAAAAGGATAAATGAGTCATTTATTACACGTGAGTTTACAGAGGAAGAGGTTCTATTTCAACTGTCAAAAGTAAAGACAAATAAGTCAATGGGACCTGATGGAATACACCCAAAGCTATTAAAAGAGCTTAGTGGTGTACTAGCAAAACCATTAACAGATTTATTTAACCAATCATTGATAACAGGAGTAGTCCCAGAAGATTGGAAGTTAGCGAATGTTGTGCCCATTCACAAGAAAGGTAATAGGGAGGAGTCGGGCAACTATAGGCCAGTAAGCCTAACTTCAGTAGTGGGGAAAGTGATGGAAACCATGTTAAAGGATAGGATTGTTGAACATCTAAAAACACATGGATTTCAAGACCAGAGACAACATGGGTTTACTTCAGGGAGATCATGCCAAACTAATCTTATTGATTTTTTTGATTGGGTAACTAAAATTATAGATCAGGGTGGTGCAGTAGACATTGCTTACCTCGATTTCAGTAAGGCTTTTGACACTGTTGCACATAGAAGGCTTATCAACAAACTACAATCTTTGAGTTTGGATTCCAATATTGTTGAATGGGTAAGGCAGTGGCTGAGTGACAGGCAACAGAGGGTTGTAGTCAATGGAGTATATTCGAAGCTTGGGCTTGTCACCAGTGGGGTACCTCAGGGATCTGTACTTGGACCCATTCTCTTTAATATTTTTATTAGTGAAATTGCAGAAGGTCTTGATGGTAAGGTGTGTCTTTTTGCGGATGATACTAAGATATGTAACAGGGTTGATGTTCCAGGAGGGATAAGCCAAATGGAAAATGATTTAGGTAGACTAGAAAAATGGTCAGAGTTGTGGCAACTGACATTTAATGTGGATAAGTGCAAGATAATGCATCTTGGACGTAAAAACCCAAGGGCAGAGTACAGAATATTTGATAGAGTCCTAACCTCAACATCTGAGGAAAGGGATTTAGGGGTGATTATTTCTGATGACTTAAAGGTAGGCAGACAATGTAATAGAGCAGCAGGAAATGCTAGCAGAATGCTTGGTTGTATAGGGAGAGGTATTAGCAGTAGAAAGAGGGAAGTGCTCATGCCATTGTACAGAACACTGGTGAGACCTCACTTGGAGTACTGTACACAGTACTGGAGACCCTATCTTCAGAAGGATATTGATACCTTAGAGAGAGTTCAAAGAAGGGCTACTAAACTGGTTCATGGATTGCAGGATAAAACTTACCAGGAAAGGTTAAAGGATCTTAACATGTATAGCATGGAGGAAAGACGAGACAGGGGGGATATGATAGAAACATTTAAATACATAAAGGGAATCAACACAGTAAAGGAGGAGACTATATTTAAAAGAAGAAAAACTACCACAACAAGAGGACATAGTCTTAAATTAGAGGGACAAAGGTTTAAAAATAATATCAGGAAGTATTACTTTACTGAGAGGGTAGTGGATGCATGGAATAGCCTTCCAGCTGAAGTGGTAGAGGTTAACACAGTAAAGGAGTTTAAGCATGCGTGGGATAGGCATAAGGCTATCCTAACTATAAGATAAGGCCAGGGACTAATGAAAGTATTTAGAAAACTGGGCAGACTAGATGGGCCGAATGGTTCTTATCTGCCGTCACATTCTATGTTTCTATGTTTCTATGTTTCTATGTTTCTATTTGCCCAGTGCCACCACTCATATCTGTTTTAACAATTGGTTAAGCTTTCGATTTAAAATAAATATTTTTTTTTCACTGTAATAGAAGAGCAGTTAGTTGTCTGCAAGCGTCTGTGTTTCAGGCCTACTTCAGCGTGTGCTCTGCAGACCTGTGCCAGCGTGCTTTGACAGTTGCCACTCATATCTTGTGTCTCTATAGCGTGCTTTTACAACCAAAATTTGTTTTTCACTGTTATAGATTGAATAGCAGTTACTTGTCTTCAAGCGGCTCTGTCAGTCCTTCCTTCAGCGTGTGCTCTGCAGAACTGTTCCAGTGCACATTGCCAATCATATCTGGTCTCACAGTAGCTTGCACGCATAGTACCACTAATCCCCAAAAAAATGACAGGCAGAGGCAGGCCACCCCGCAGGGGCCATCGTAGTCGTGGTGCTGTGATTCCCTTTTGCCCTAGAATAATGCCCAGTTTTCAGAAGCCACGTACCCTGAACTTGAAAAGTTCTGAGGACTTAGTTGACTGGCTAACACAGGACACCCAATCTTGTACAGCCTCCGCTCGGAACCTTGACGCACCATCGTCCTCCAGCTTAGCTTCAGGCACCTCTCAAGATAGCACTCACCCGCCTGCCGCCACCACCAAAACTAGCACCACAGCCGCTTTACTTGGTATGTCAGAGGAGTTATTCACACACCCGTTTGAAGAAATGAGTGATGCGCAACCATTATTGCTAGAGGATGTAGATAACAGGGATATGTCTCAGGCAGGCAGCATTAAACACATGGAGGTACGGTGTGATGATGATGATGATGTACCCGCTGCTGCTTCCTTTTCTGAGTTGTCAGATACAAGCGAAGCGTTTGATGATGACAATGCGTCCATGGATGTCACGTGGGTGCCCGCTAGAAGAGAAGAAGAACAGGGCGAAAGTTCAGATGGGGAGACAGAGAGGAGGAGGAGGAGACCAGTTGGAAGCAGGGGGGGGTCGTCGCAAGGAGCTAGTGGCACAGTCAGACAGCATGCATCGGCACCCGGCGTCAGCCCGACAGCACGCCAATCAACGCATGCTGTGTCCACCACCAGAATGCCGTCATTGCAGAGCTCAGCAGTGGGGCATTTTTTTTGTGTGTCTGCCTCTGACAACAGCGATGCCATTTGCAACCTGTGCCAAAGGAAACTGAGTCGTGGGAAGTCCAACACCCACCTAGGTACAACTGCTTTGCGTAGGCACATGATCTCACATCACAAACGCCTATGGGATCAACACATGAGTACAAGCAGCACGCCTACTCTAAGCCGCCATCCTCCTCCTGGTCCAGCATCTTCAGCCACGTCAACCACTGCTGTCCTTCTTGCCCCCTCTCAACCATCCGCCACTCCGTCTCCCACCTTGAGCAGTTCCGGCTCATCTGCCCACAGTCATGTGTTTCTGTCAAGGACATGTTTGAGCGTAAGAAGCCAATGTCACCAAGTCACCCCCTTGCCCAGCGTCTGACAGCTGGCTTGTCCGAACTATTAGCCCGCCAGCTTTTACCATACAATCTGGTTGAGTCTGAGGCGTTCAAAAAATTTGCAGCTATTGGGACACCGCAGTGGAAGGTACCCGGCCGGAATTTCTTTTCACAAAAGGCAATCCCCAACTTGTACTCGATTGTGCAAAAGAAAGTCATGGCATGTCTGGCACACAGTGTTGGGGCAAGGGTCCATCTGACCACTGATACCTGGTCTGCAAAGCATGGTCAGGGCAGGTATATCACCTACACTGCGCATTGGGTAAACCTGCTGACGGCTGACAAGCAAGGAATGCGTGGCATTGCAGAGGAGTTGGTGACACCGCCACGAATTGCAGGCAGTCCTGCTGCCACCTCCTCTACTCCTCCTACTCCATCCTCTTCCATAACCTCCTCGGCTGAGTCCTCTTGTGCCGCTGCTTCTTGCACCACATCAACGGCACCCCCCCAGCTCCCCAGGTACTATTCCACATCCCGGATACGGCAGTGTCACGCCGTCTTGGGTTTGACTTGCTTGAAAGCAGAGAGTCACACCGGACAAGCACTCCTGTCCGCCCTGAACGCACAGGTGGAAAAGTGGCTGACTCCGCAGCAACTGGATATCGGCAAAGTGGTGTGTGACAACGGAAAAAATTTGATAGCGGCATTGAAGTTGGGCAAGTTGACACATGTGCCGTGCATGGCACATGTGTGTAATCTGATCATACAACGCTTTGTGCATAAGTACACAGGCTTACAGGACGTCCTGAAGCAGGCCAGGAAGGTGTGTGGCCATTTCAGGCGTTCCTACACGGCCAAGGCTCACTTTGCCGATATCCAGCGGCGAAACAACATGCCAGTGAGGCGCTTGATTTGCGACAGCCCTACACGTTGGAATTCAACACTCCTAATGTTCGACCGCCTGCTCCAACAAGAAAAAGCTGTTAATGATAATGAATATTTGTATGACCGGGGTGCTAGGACAGCCTCTGGGGAGCTGGGAATTTTTTTTCCACGTTACTGGACGCTCATGCGCAATGCCTGTAGGCTCATGCGTCCTTTTGAGGAGGTGACAAACCTAGTCAGTCGCAGTTGTGTGTGTGCGTGTGTATGGCTATCTGCCTGTGTGTGTGTGTGTGACAGGGTGAAGATTTCTTGCACATGGGTGTGACAGGGTGAAGATTTCTTGCACAGGGCGCCCAAAGGCCTAAGGCTGGCCCTGCGCATGGGTCAGTGGCTCTGCACCAGACTTCCCTCCAATTGATCAAAGTTAAAGGATTTCAAGTGGACTGATTACAATTACAGGGCCTCTAAAGAGTCCTGTATTGTTATTTGTCGTCACTACCTTCCCGCGTCGGGAAGATTTCTTGCACAGGGCGCCCAAAGGCCTAAGGCTGGCCCTGCGCATGGGTCAGTGGCTCTGCACCAGACTTCCCTCCAATTAATCAAAGTTAAAGGATTTCAAGTGGACTGATTACAATTACAGGGCCTCTAAAGAGTCCTGTATTGTTATTTGTCATCACTACCTTCCCGCGTCGGGAAGATTTCTTGCACAGGGCGCCCAAAGGCCTAAGGCTGGCCCTGCGCATGGGTCAGTGGCTCTGCACCAGACTTCCCTCCAATTGATCAAAGTTAAAGGATTTCAAGTGGACTGATTACAATTACAGAGCCTCTAAAGAGTCCTGTATTGTTATTTGTCGTCACTACCTTCCCGCGTCGGGAGTGGGTCATTTGCGCCCCTGCTGCCTTCCTTGCATGTGGTAGCTGTTTGTCAGGGATTTGTCAATCCATATCTGCCAAGTGACCCTATGACAGGGTGAAGATTTCTTGCACATGGGTGTGACAGGGTGAAGATTTCTTGCACAGGGCGCCCAAAGGCCTAAGGCTGGCCCTGCGCATGGGTCAGTGGCTCTGCACCAGACTTCCCTCCAATTGATCAAAGTTAAAGGATTTCAAGTGGACTGATTACAATTACAGGGCCTCTAAAGAGTCCTGTATTGTTATTTGTCGTCACTACCTTCCCGCGTCGGGAGTGGGTCATTTGCGCCCCTGCTGCCTTCCTTGCATGTGGTAGCTGTTTGTCAGGGATTTGTCAATCCATATCTGCCAAGTGACCCTATGTAGGGGGAACAGTCTCTATTCTGCTCTGTGTCAGTGTGTATCAGGGATCATTAGGATAGGTGTCAATCCATATCTGCCAAGTGACCCTATGTAGGAGGAACAGTCCCTATTCTGCTCTGTGTCACTGTGTATCAGGGATCATTAGGATAGGTGTCAATCCATATCTGCCAAGTGACCCTATGTAGGAGGAACAGTCCCTATTCTGCTCTGTGTCACTGTGTATCAGGGATCATTAGGATAGGTGTCAATCCATATCTGCCAAGTGACCCTATGTAGGGGGAACAGTCCCTATTCTGCTCTGTGTCAGTGTGTATCAGGGGTTTTGAGGACAGGTGTCAATCCATATCTGCCAAGTGACCCTATGTAGGGGGAACAGTCTCTATTCTGCTCTGTGTCAGTGTGTATCAGGGCTGGGCTTTGAGGACAGGTGTCAATGTTAGGTGATTTCTGCCCTTTATGGATTAAAAGCAGACTCTGCATCAACTGTGCAATTTTCCATGGGAGTTTTGCCATGGATCCCCCTCTGGCATGCCACAGTCCAGGTGTTAGTCCCCTTGAAACAACTTTTCCATCACTATTGTGGCCAGAAAGAGTCCCTGTTGTTTTTAAAATTCGCCTGCCCATTGAAGTCAATGGCGGTTCGCCGGTTCGCGAACATTTGCGGAAGTTCGCGTTCGCCGTTCGCGAACCGAAAATTCCGGGTTCGCAACAACACTACATAGAAACATTACTGCCTAGAGACTCCTCCAGTGGCAATCACTCAAACGGCTAGAGGTGCTTCCTGGTTTAGAGCTGAAGTTCAGTGTCTCCATACTGAACTGTGAGCTGAGCAGTTCCTATTAGTCTGGCTTTGCAGTCCCCATAGATGTAAATTTGTGCCTAATGTGCTGGCACTGGGGTGGCACTGGCTGTGTACAGTAAAGCAATATAAAGACTAAAGGTCACATGATCATCGCTGCACTGTATAGCTCAGGGGACATGGCCGCCAGTCAGATGAATACAGTAATATTTACCTGTGAGTGGCTCCAGTGTAAGCTCAATGTCATATAACTTTAAGCAGTTCATCTATGCAAACAAACAGATAAACAACAAAGAAATGCATGACCTATACTGCTGTATTCCAATTTTTCTTTAGCTGTTTTACAGTTGGGATTCATGCAATGTTTACAACACACAGGAGCTGAAATAAAATAGATAGAATAGGATTGTAAGTTAAAGGGATACTATAGTGCCAGGAATACAATAATAATGAATTATGGTGTATGCAGGTTTAAAAAAAAAAAAAAATACATATACACAGTTGCAAGTCAGGTCTTTAGAAACTCAATAGGTATATTCACTACACAGGGAATTTTAGTAAAGTAAACAGAAAACCTAATTCTAAAATTTAGACCAAAATAATTGAACTATAACTTTGTTTGGGGATTGATACAGATCTGCAAATTTCCTCAAATTTTGTAATTCTATTTTCAATTTACTTTTCTTTACAGTTTGCTGAATAAACCCTACTGCAGATAAACTCTATGTGCACTAAACATACATGTTATACCATCTTGGTGACGTAGCTGTGGTAATTAAATTAGAAACCCTGTGGGTTTGTTTACAATGTTTCCAACATTTTACTGACACTCTAAAATGCTCAAATGATGTTAGCAAATAGCAGCCGTTTCTATACTAGAAAATCTTGCCAAAAGTGACTCGAAACAGCTAACAAGGCTTTTACTAGCACCCATAGAGTATAATGGGAGATGTTTGCCTCTGCTGTTCAAATTTAAAACACAAATTGATAGAAGCAGACAAAATCAGGTTCAAGGAACACTGAAGGCACTGTATTTGCTACAGCTCATTAAACTGTTTAAAGTATTTGGAGTCCACATGTGCCATGATTTAATTCAGCATTAAACAGTTTTTTAATATTTTAATGTTTCAATGCTAAATGGGAGTCTCCAGCAGCACTTCCCTCTGTGCTGCTCTGACTAATGAAGAAGTATTGGCCTAAGCAGCAAAGGGCAGCTGTATTTGGTTGAGAGTGTCAGCTGACTGCTTTTAACCTTTTACAGCTCTAACTGATGGAATAATTGGTATAAATACAAGGAAGTGTGTAATCTTAGCCTTAGCTACACCTCGAGAAGGGGTTGGACTGTGGGTGGACAGAGAACCTTATTTAACCCCTTAAGGACACATGACATGTGTGACATGTCATGATTCCCTTTTATTCCAGAAGTTTGGTCCTTAAGGGGTTAAAGTTAAACTGCTCTAAAATGGTTTAACACTGAATGAAGGGCTAGTGCCAGGCAACTCCAGGCATTATAACCAATTCAAAGTGATTACAAGGTAGGGATGTGCATGGGGGAAAATTTCGGTTCGGTTCGGCAATCCGAAATTCGGGACTTTGGCCATTCGGGACTTCGGTTGAGATCGGCACTTCAGTACTTCGACACTTTGCCTGTGGCTGCTCACTGTAAAAAAAAAAAAAAATTATTGTCCTCCTTCCGGCCCCCACCCCTGAGCAGCGGGTGAGGGCCCTAAATATCAATAAGGGGGGACCTATTGTCCTCCCCCGGCCCCCACCTCTGAGCGGTGGGTGGGGCCATGAATTTAGAATAGGGGGGGACCAATTGTCCTCCCCCCGGTGTACCCTGAGTGGTGGGTGGGGGCCCTTAATTTAGAATAAGGGGGGGGACCTATTGTCCTCCCCCCGGCCCTCACCTCTGAGCGGTGGGTGGGGGCCCTATGTTAGAATAAGGGTGGGGGACCTATTGTCCTCCCCACGGCCCCCACCCCTAAAAATAATGAGGGAGGACCATTATCTAGATACCTGTAAAAAAAAAAAAAAAAAACTTACTATTTGATGTCTTCTTTCTTCTAAAATCTTATTTTTTCAGCCCCAAAAAGGGCCAAATAAAAATCCATAATAACCGACACACTTTAAAAAAAATAAAAATACATGTTCACCCATGGAGGGCTCCATGCAGACTGAGCTCTGCAGGGCGGGGCAAGGCTTATAAAGCCTTGCCCCGCCCTGCAATTAGGCTCAGAGCACTCTGATTGGTGGGTTTAAGCCATCCAATCAGAGTGCTCTGACAGGTAAACGAAGAGACTGACAGGTAAGTCTCTACATTTACCTGTCACAGCACTCTGATTGGTTAGCTTGAAATCTACCAATCAGAGTGCTCTGTGTCATTTTACACAGTGTGGGAAAGTTCTTTGGAATTTTCCCACGCTGTGTATTTTGACTCATAACTCTCTGATTGGTTACTTTCAATCCACCAGGGTGTTGTTATGAGTCAAATTACTCACTGTTTACTTTACTCACTGTTTACTAGACATGCACCTACTCGCAGTATAGCGAGTAGGGGCATAATTTACTAATACTAAGTAATCTTTACTTAGTATTAGTAAATTTGTCTGAAAGACCAATTTAGGTCTTTCAGCATTCTAGTCGATAGCTCCCTAATACCGTGGGAATTAGGGAGTTATCTACTTATTCATGCATGTCATTCCATTGACTGGCTAAGTAACTTACATTTTATATGAATGTGTGTTACTTGATTGTTGTAAGTGTTGCAAATGCTTACAGCTGAATCCTGGCTATGTTTGTATACTTTTTATTTAAAATTGTATACAGTGTAACTTTCTTCATTCTTTCACTGGGTAAGTATATTAGTACTTAGGCAATACTGTGCTTTGGAACTTCGACACTTCGGAACTTCGGCACTTTGGAAATTCGGGACTTTGGCAATTCAACACTTCGGCATTTCAGCTATTCGGACATTCGAAAGTACCCAAATGTTCGAATTGCCCAAAATTCGTCCGAATTCAAATTCGGACCGAAACGAATTGCACATATCTATTACATGGTCATAATGAGCACAGTGTCCCTTTAACAACTGCAAACTCTTAGCCCATCATATAGCAAAACATAAATCTGTGCAATATACACATGCAGTGAAGCACCAAAGTCCACATATAACCTGTGTATACATATATAGAATTATAAAAATATATCAATTTCATTAATGTGAAATGTTTTGAAAAGTTATAAAAACAAACATGTACTTCAAAAATTAGAGGCTCTTGCAACTAATTAGGAAGCCCCACTTTAGAAGTAAAACAAATGTACTAATCTTTTCTGGCTCGCTATACTCGTCTCACTGCCCTGCCCCTTGCTGAGATTATCAGTAATAATCTCAGCCAATCCAATAATTCTAGACATGGAAGCACTGGGGGCAGTATTGCACATGTGCAGCAATCTTCATGCTGCGCTATCTTTGTGCAAGGTGGAAAATTTTGTTTCAGCCAAACCATTTTTCCCAAAATATTTTTCGGGATACCCAAATTACGGCTGAATGTTGATTCAGCCTCGCAGAATTTCATTACCGAGATTCCAATTCGGAAATCGAATCAGACGCTCAAAAACTGAACAAAAATAAGCCAATCACTGTGCTGCTAAATATATGTATAATAATGTACAATGTATCTTTTTGCAGTACACTGATAGGAGCATTTGCTCACCCTTTGGTTCACCAATCAAGTAAATAAAAAAATAAACAATAAAGAGATGAACAGGATGAGAGGTAAAAAGCCAAACTATATTTATATAGTGTATACTATATAATATATATTTATATAGTGTATACTTTATAATATGTAAATAAAGCTATATTTTTTTTTACAGCTCCTCCGTTTTTCCTCTCTCTTGTTCACTTCTCACTTGGTCTGTAAATGAGATCAATGACTGTCAATTAAAAATAGCAAAACAATTTGAAAATAGCACTATTTCTACAATTACAGAACTTGTAGAACCTGTATAACTTCACTAGAAGTCTGG
Organism: Pelobates fuscus; assembly: GCF_036172605.1. Taxonomy (NCBI): domain Eukaryota; kingdom Metazoa; phylum Chordata; class Amphibia; order Anura; family Pelobatidae; genus Pelobates; species Pelobates fuscus. Next base: position 45,306,891 of record NC_086328.1, read on the forward strand.
ATATCTTTATCCGGTTTAAAACTATAAGCTTGTACATCAAAGAGGAGAACCATCCTTTTTGCCACATTGCTGGTATTACCAGGATCCAGGATCTTAAGGTGAGCATGCTTTCCTTATGTATATATGTATATACTTCATATGTTGTGAAAGCACTATACTATTTTTGGCGTATTTCTGTTTCTCATTTCATGAAGTTTACACACAAAGGAGTCTTTGGAGCAAGTAGTGCATTGCTTTAATGGTGCAAAAGTTAAAATCTTACAGCCATCATAGCAGGCTCCATCTAATGTGAGTGGTTTGACTCACGTTTTTGAAGGTGTGAAAGTAATAATATATTATTTTAATTGTTTAATAATAATATAGCTGCTTGCATTTACCCTGCTCTAGAGTGTATCTTGCTGTTTCAATCAAAAGAGTTATAAAAAAAAAAAAACACTTTCGTACTATCTAGTTGGGCTCATGATTAACCACATTGAATATTTTAGTACGGTACATATATTTAATTAAAATATAGTCAAGCAGCTCAGGGAGAAATATTGTGTCTATATATGTATATATTTATAGATACATACATAGTTATAGTTAACTATATACAGTATATATAGTTAATACATTGCTAAACACAAATACACACACCAGGCAAGCCATAAGACTTTCTTTTCCCACAGAAATCTCACTTTAACAGTGCTCTCACTACTGCAAGGGATTCTGGGTAGGCATATGCAAATGATCTCAACAAAGAACCACATTTTTAAACCACACTTTATACCCACCACAACTCAACAAATAACCACATTTTTAAACCACACTTTTTCACCAACATAACTACATTAACTTAAATAAATAGATTTTTTTTTTTTTACCAGTTTCCTCTTCAGTCGCATTAAAATAACCCAAATCCCCTTTACAATGCAGCATAACTGCAACATGATCTTTTTCACAATAAAACACTTTTTTTTGGTTTTACCTCTAACTGGAAAGGCCACTATTCCTGGAATATGAATTCCATATTATTCACTGTAATTCACTGTAGGATCTTACTAATGTAAACAACTCTGAGTGGTTAAATCACTAGTTAGTCTGATTGTGGTAAGAATAAAATATTTTTAATATGAATCTCTCAGTAAAACAAGAAGAAACTGTGTGCAATTCCATTCATCAACAGAAATAAAAAATATTGGCAGCTGGAAAATTCTTCAAACTTCATTAATCAAGCTAAACATTACATGTAATAGCAAAGCAACAAGATACAGAAGGACCAGAACTATGCACAATGTGTGCCTGATGCATTTTGAGTGGATGAGCCATGTCATATTGCTTAGCATACTATTTCAACTCTGTTCTACTCAAGAAACATCTTGATAAAGTGTTGAAAAGCCACTGTATGTTAAGTGTGTTTTTTTTCTTTTATACAAATAAGGGCATCGAGAAATGTCTGCAATTGACTTGTAATGTCTATTCTAAGTGCACGTTATTCTGATTAATCTGGTTAATTTGAACATAGCGTTACTAGCATAGAAAGTGCAGGACTGAATTTCCCATAAGAAAACTTAAGAAGATAGAATGACAATTTTTGAGTCACAATGTGAAGCAAGAGGATGTGGCTTAGTTATGGTTCCTTACAGTTTAAGCTGCACAAGATATTGAGGCTTCTCTGAGCGTTTGCCTGTTCTCAGAGTCCTCATATTCTTTGTTTTTGTTCAAAACAGTTTAAGCCAATAAGTACTCTGCTTACGTTTTGTCCACCTTATTACCTTTTTCAGGTGTGATCATCTAGAATGTAACTCTGACTTTCTATAAATGAGATCTGCTCATTATCTTAGAGATTCCCTGAATGAAGATTAGGTTTGAAATTTCAGGATCAATAATTTGGGTAATCTAAAGGCTTGATTTATACTTGATATTGACTAGCTGGCATAAAAAGTATTTCAACCAGAGCATAACCCCTTAAAACTCACAATGCCATTTCTGGTTTACTTGTGAAGCCCACTTTTTGCTGTAAATGTTATACCTGTGGGCAGGGGAGGGGTGACAAGGGAATCAGAGGGCAATTGCCTCCAGGCCTGGACTGGTCATCTGAGATATTTCATTGTAGAGTGTGCTATCTGTCCCCCTACTCACTGCATTGCTTCCTTCCAATTTGCACTTTGCTATTCTCCATTCGAGGCTCTCAAAATGACCCCAAACTTTGCTTTAGTGTGTCACATTAGTCACCATCCTTTGCCTTATGACTGATGAAGATTCAGGTAGATTATCATTGGTGACAGTGGAAACAACAATAGCCTCTAAACTTGCACTTGGTTGACTAATGCTAATGGGAGGGGGAAGATGGGATTAGTAACCTTAATCTCAGTGCGTGAGCTACTTCTAGCACTAGTAGGAGGTGATGCTCCAAGTGTTTCCATGAAATGAGGAAAGTGAACTGCAGCTAGAGAATGTCTTAGACAAGGTGGCTTAGAAAGAGTAGGAGAGAGTACAGTAGATGCAGAAAACATTGGATTGTTGCCTCTCCTTTTTCATTTGAGTTCCTCCTGGGACAGACTTAAATAAATATCTGCAGTTGTGGGGGAAGAGAGATAGCATCACCAGATTCATTACCACAACTACCAACAAACATTTGGGACACTACTTTGCTCTACTTCTTCGGTAAAGGTAAAGGTTTGAACTAGTTATGGTAGATGGAGCTGAAGTGCCAGTAAAAGCAGAAGTTATTTTTGAGCTGGTGGTCTTCTTCGTACGCCTAGCAGACTCTGCTGCTGCAACTACAAACTTTTCTTCTACTTTTAAGTCACCAGTTAGAGTATTAAAAGGGTATTAAAAAAAAACTTTTGTCTTCTGGGTGGTGAATTGAATGTAACGGACAAGCTAGACCTACTTTCCTTATCCTAAGGTTGATGCACTCATGGTGGTAGTGGTTGTGGTAACTGTGGTGGTGTCAGCAGTCCTCATGGTAGAGGCAGTTGTGATGATGGTAGGTTTGTTTTAATTTATTAAATAAATATAGGATATGATGTGTAATATTAAACATGATATAAAATTATCACACTGCCATTGGCCATTATTACACTGCCATTGGCAGAGGCTAGGCACTACTGTAACCTAACCAGTCTCACACTAGGAACATTGACCCAGGCATGACACATTTTTCATTCATGCTATATAGTAGAGGCATCGCAAGCCACCTAGCCCATTAATAAACAGATTGGGGATGCCCAACCCTAAGCACAGAACTTCACAAGAATTTGCAGGACTATTTAGTCTTAAAGCGGAGTAAGAGATCAGCAGGAAGACATTCAAAGCACCAGAGACACTGTTTCAGGAGCAGAGAGAACATGTAAATATAGTCTTCCCAAAAAGAATGCTAAATATGGCCTCAATTTAATATTGTTGGATAAACTTTTCAAATTATTAAATATTTTGGATACATTTCAAAATGATTTAATATATTATTTATAATATTTATAGTTTATATAAAATAAAAATCTTGTAATATGTTGATATTTACAATTAAAATATATTTTATGAATATAACTTTAAAAGTTTCAACAAAAAATATAAAATAATTTGAAAAGCTTATCCAACAAAATTAGGCCTATGTTAGAAACATTGTTTAGCTATAATGTTGTTTATCTTATCTGAAATATTAACCTAGGACTACAGTACAAGTCAATAGTAAGAGTAATAGGTCCTATAAAAAAGTGGTGGTTTGGGTATATGAATGGCTGTCCAAAGCACGCTTGATTCCAGAAGTGTGGTCACTTTAGCTTTAAAAATATTTGGTACCAAGTGTAGAAATAAACCATGTATATAAATGATGTGTGTTTATGGTGATTGCAAAATTATTGTATATAGTACTGAAATGTAATATGGTACTTTATATGTCCAGTGGTTGTAGTACCAAATAAGTCCATTAGGTGGCGGTAGGGAATATTTGTTAATTTCGAGAATCGTGGGCAGAATTACCCTCCTTTAGTTGATATGAGAAATAATGTTATTGTTATAGATGGTGTTGCTGCACAGCAATGAAATCCTTTGGGTTTCCTTATATTGATATATAACGACGAAAATAAAGGACACAAATATTGATAAATACCCATTGATAGTCCATACCTTTTAAAATACTTTATTACATTTTGCAGATAGCTACAGACTGGGAGGTCCTAGAAAATGTTGCTGTCCAGGTGGTTTCACTGCAATAAAGAATTATTGTTCCTCATGCCTTAAGTCTCAAGTCACAGCTCCCACTAAAAATGTCTGTAGTCCATTGATGCCCTTGCTTATAGATGTTCATGTCAAAGGAATTACCATAGAACATAGTAGGAATTTACTGAAATTAGCTATAATCAGTATATTTATGAATTATGCAACTTGCTCTCTAGAAGCATTTCCCCCATGCAAGAGCTCTTCACATCCATGGCAAAAGAGTGTATATTCACAGACAAGGGGGGTCTTGTCTCACGTCAAGTTCACAAAAATATTTATACAGGTTTCTCCAAATAAAACACACAAACAAAAAACAATCTCAATTCACAAAACACACGTATGTTAATTGAGTTATCCTTTAGTAGAGTAGGGTACATTTTCTACTGGACTTTTTAAAAGCAAAAATAAAAGAGCAAAGGTTGGACCAAAGATTATAAATAAATAAATACATTTCTATATGTTAAACATAACAAAACATGGAAAATTTGGATCCACTGCACACTGTTTTAAAAACTAAAAGTGGGGCGCGGGTTTAATTCCAGACAGGTATAACTCAGCCCTTCATCCTTCAGAGGTAGATAAAATGAGAACCATTAAATTGGGTAATAGTAACATCCCCTGGATGTTGGGCAGACGTAACATGCCCAGGATGTACTTGGAATCCAAAGGTATAACTCAGCCCTTCATCCTTCAGAGGTAGATAAAATGAGAACCATTAAATTGGGTAATAGTAACATCCCCTGGATGTTGGGCAGACGTAACATGCCCAGGATGTACTTGGAATCCAAAGAATATCTGAATGTACATTTCTTCCCGGGTAAACACTTTGTTATTAATGAAAGTGAATGAATTTAACGATAAATTAATTTCCTAAATTATGTGCATAGAAATAAAACAACTCAGAACTGGTTGCAGACAAGTGCATATGTCCATGATATTGCATAATAATACCCCATAAGGAGATGCAATGGTACCCTGGGGAACAGTCTGCTAAAAACCCCTCTGGCTACAATAAAACCAAAAATGATAAGTCAGAGAAAAACCCAAAGGAAAAACAAACAAGGACATGTGTGAAAGGTACCTAAGTTGAGAAAGTCAAATCAATTATTTATTTTAATCCATGTTTTTTTCGTCATTTATTGAAACTATTGGGTATTTGATTTGTGCTGAGCTAATCAGGGAAGCTGTACAAGGTCCATGCTGGAGTTGGTGGGATTCCACAGATTCACTTGGAGGTGGCATGACTGTAGAGTCTCTCCTGACCTTTATGTTTGAAGTTTTTACTATCAATAGCATCGTGTTTACTTATCACTTAAACATTTGCTTGAATTTTGAATAGAACAATCTATATATTAAATGCCATCTGTAAAGTGACAACTTGTTATGTTTGGCAAGACAAGTGTGCTTTAAATATTATCATTTGCTATTACAATATAGACAAAGTGCTGTAATTATGGTATAGGTTTTATGTTTAAATAACTTTACTTCTCCCACAATCTTTTTTTTATTCACAGAACGCATTTACGATGTGCTGTAAATATATGCATGTACTATGTAAATGCATGTAATGTGTGAATATATTTCATAATAGGAATGAGGGGTGGCATTCAATTACAAAGTGTTTACTTTCTAATTTAAACACAATCTCGATGTTTAACTGTTTTAGCATTAACTAGATTCTGTATATAGCAAGGCAAGAGGTATTTTCTACCACCAATGGGGCTATATGATATATTTACTGCCCCCTTTACTTGCCAACAATTCAAGCCGATGAATGCACGCATATTTTTGCAACAATTTTCAGCTATCCTTTACTAAACGTGTCTCTTTGAAATTCCTCTGGTAAATAAAGATTTAATCCTGAATTCTTTGTCCCTGTCCAGGCTCATTGTGTGTATGTTCCATAAATAATTACTCATAGACGCTTTGATCGTAAAAGCTTTTGAAAATCAGGGAGAAAAAAAAAAACACAACATGTTGTGTTAGATAAACAATTTGTGCCTCAGGTAGGCAAGTGTGGCTCACTGGTGTTCAGAGAATTATTGAAAGCAATACTGATTAATGTTTAGTACATATGGCTACAGTGTGCTAAAACCTGCTTAATTTCCAGATTTTAGCTAAAAGGTTTTCTTTAAGGTGCATTTTCTTTATAAGGATTTATTGCCTTTATATTAAATAGGAGAATCACATTTCACACATTAACGTCTTTTGAGCAGTCCAAGTACTCTGAGAATGTTAACAGCATAAAAAAATAACACAAAGCCAACATAATCTAGAGTTAATTAACTCAGATATAACTCTATTGTGGGTACAATAAAGTCAGAATATTTTATACTTTTATATTATGAGATTAGGGTATAAAAAGGCCAAAATAGCCGAAACTGGTAGCATAGCTGACTGTTTCCAGTTTAGCTATTTCGCCCCAAATTTTGAAAAACACTTTTTTCCCAATTTTAACTTTTTTGAATAACCCTGTTATTTAACTAGACTTGTGTATTCAGTTTTGTCCGACTTGCAGATCGTCCGTATTTAGGTGGATCGGTGGTTCAGCTGAATTCCGCATCTCTGAAGCACCATACAGACATATAACTGAGCAAACAACTAACACAATGGTCATTTTGACCAATTATTTTTAGTAACACTTTTTTTCCATCTTACAGGTAATCACTATGAAAACAACAATTATTTGAGAATTCACTGGGGTGCGTTTTAAAGAGACACTCCCGACCCCATAAGCAATTTAGCTTGCTAAAATGTTTAATGTGTGCAGAGTGTGTGCCTTTTATTATTTAAAAAAAATATATATTTTACATTAAGATTTCAATTGAAATTGTCATTTTTATAAATTACACCCCCTGGGTTTCAAACAGACCAAAGGATCTCTGACTTCCTGGTTTGTTCAATAATCATCAATTGCATTGGGAAGTCTGTGATTGGACAGTCAGTCACAGTAAGTCTGGGCAGGTTAGAAACGGCAGCAGACAAGTGAACAGCATCTTTTGCAAGCTCTTTTTAGATACAACCCCAATAAAAAAAAAATGTAGGAATAAAGTGATCTCTTTGTTTGTTTGTTTGTTTGGGCAGTGGTGTGTCACTTTAATCCTGACTCTCTGCCAAAAACAAGAATCATGAGACCATATTTAAGTTTCTATGGAGCAACTAGTATTGAAATGTACACATCACGCAAAAGTAGTGTGCAAGATCTTTGCGTCAAAAATATATTTATGTCCAGTTATTATTGTAATGCAAGGCAATGTCTGTGAATGCAGAACAACATAAGGATGCATGCTACTGTTAACATAAATGTAAAATGACAGAGTACAAGTTCCACCTGCACTCCTCTGGGTACAAAACAAATCTCTTGTTAAAGTATTGTGGATCTGCACAACAAAGTACTAATTGATCATTATTGTAACATTATTGTAACATAATGTAAACATACACACAAAAGGCTACATCATCAAATTAAAGCGGCACTGTCATGCCGAATTTATCTTTCCCCAATCGATTCCTCTTCTCTCCCTCTGTCCGGATCTGTTCTTCCTTTCTTCCGGTCTGCTCTAGTTTTTTTTAAAACATAAGAGAAAGTAGGGACAATTTTGTCTTATGGAGTTTCCTACACCTGATCATCTCTGACCAGCGGAGGAACAAAGTGTGCTCCGTTTCCTATAATTCTTACCTTTCCTCTGTGATCTTGAGATGCTTCCTGACAGTATTCCTGAACGTCTTGTCATTTAGGCAGAACGCCAGCGAAACTACAGAATTTCGTCCTAATAGAATGAGAACAGTTTATCCATTCGTGTTAGGATGCAATTCAGGACTTTATTCGGATCGGAGTTTCATTAGAATGAATGAAACTCCAATCCTATTCGTGCCGCGGCTGCATCTTGGTATCAGGGAGCTATCTACTAAAAGGCTGAAAGACCCAAATTGGTCTTTCAGACAAATTTACTAAGCCTGTGGCTGCTCAGTGTTGTAAAAAAAAAAAAAATAACCCTAGTGTCCCCCTTCTCGAGCCCCCACCCGTGCCACACGAGTTGGGGCTATTAAATTGAAGGGGGGACCTATTGCCTGCCCCTGGCCCCCACCCATGAGCGGCGGGTGGGGGCCCTAAATGACAATGGGGGGACCTATCATCCCCTTCCACCAATGAGCATCGGGTGTGGGTCCTAAGTGACAATGGGGGGGACCTATTGTCCTCCCCCTGGCCCCCACCCATGAGCGGCGGGTGTGGGCCCTAAATGAAAATGGGGGGTACCTATTATCTTCCCTCCATCCCCATCACCCCCGAGTGGCGGGTGGGGGCCCTAAATTACAATAAGGGGGGGCCTATTGTCCTCCCCCTGCCCCCACCCATGGGCAACAGGTGGGGACTAAGTGTAAAAATACCCCCCCCCCCCACCGTGACTAGGGGTCCTCAAGCCCCTAGTCATCCCACCACCCAAATAAAATTAAATTAATCCCTACCTATTCCCCTCACCCTAAAAATAGTGAGGGGGAGACAAAACAAAATACCTGAAAAACAAATTCATACTTACATTAGAAGTCTTCTTTTTTCTAAAACCTTTTTTCAGCCCCAAAAAAGGCCAAATAAAAAAAAAACATAATACCACTCGAACTTATTAAATAAAAAAAAAAACCAGCACAAAAAAAAACATCCGCCAAAAAACAAACAAGACAGACACCAGACACTAAAAATGAATCCATCTTCACCCGGCGAGGAAAAGGCTTCTAATGCCCTGCAATTTGACTCAAGCACTCTGATTGGTTGGCTTGGAATCCAACCAGAGTGCTAGTCATTTTACACAGTGTGGGAAAGTTCTTTGGAATTTTCCCACGCTGTGTAAAATGACTCAGAGCAATCACAGGGAGGGGGGTATTTTTACACTCAGCCCCCACCTGTCGCCCATGAGTGGGGGTTGGGGAGGAGGACAATAGCCCCCCTTACTTTCATTTAGGGCCCCCACCCACCACTCATGGGTGGTGGCCAGTGGGGAGGACAATAGGTCCCCCCCCCATTTGAATGAATAGATAAAATTGCCATAGCGAATGCCCAAGTGTTTAACCCCTTTCTGTTTCTTATCCCATATTTTGAATGTATAACCCCTTTTTGTAAATCTTACACCACTTTTGTGTCTCTCAAGCCCTTTGTGTATCTTATCCCCCATTTCTCCCCTTTGTATGTCTTTTACTTTCCCATAGCCCATTTGTGTGTCTCTGACTTTGCTCCAGCCCCTTTCCTTCTCCCCATTGCCCCCTTCTCTAGCCCTTTTCTGTGCATCATTGTCCCCTTCTCCAGCCCCTCTCAGTATTATTTTTCCCTTCCCTAACCCCTCTCAGTATTATTGTCCCTTTTCTTCAGTCTCTTTGTGTATTATTCCACCCCCCCCAGCCCTTCTCAATATTGTTTTCCCCTCCATAGCCCCTCTCAGTATTATTGTCCACTCCTTCCAGCCCCTCTAGGTATTATTTTCCCCTTCCCCAGCCCCTCTTTGTATTATTGTCCGTTTACACCGACTAACAGGAAGCGGTTCAGTTTTCTCACCAAGCACTTATTGTCAGACCGGGTAGAGGAGAAAGATCTGCTACCATGCTGCACACCGCTCGGCCATGCTACATGAAGTGACTGGCATGAGGGGGGGCAATCCGAGCTCTCCTCCTGCCGGTCACTCAGACCTTGGATATTGCGACCCAGGGCCAGTGCACCCTAATTCGGCAGCCAGTGTTGCTGTATGGTAGCACCGGCCCAGGATCAATTGGCGGCTCAGTGGAAATCTCAGAAGCACCATACAGATCTATAATTGAGCAAACAACTAACACAATGAATTAGTGTTTGCTTTGGGATTTGGAGTTCCACCCACGGAAGTAAAAAAAAAAAAAAAAAAAAAGATATGATTGATGGTAAAAAAAAAAAAGAGATGATTGATGGTTAGGAGACAGCCACTACTTGATAGAAAAAGATGCCTATCAGTGTTATATACATAATATTTATACTAAGCATATATTTTGCAGTACACAGATTGGCCAATGTTTGTGCCCTTTAGTTTATCTAACTCGTTTTCTCATGGATGATTTTCAGATGAATCGAACTGTCAAATGAACGAGTATTGAAGGTCCTGAACCAAATTTATTTTTTTCAGAAAAAATGGTTCTGCAGAAACAAACGTTTCTGCTGTACATAAGCCTACTTAACACCAGACCTCCTTTATAAATGAGTTACACTTACAGATAAGGCGCTGAGACTAAGTGCATGAAGCTCTACCCAAAGTTTTGTCATCTAACTAGAGAAAGAACATACTGAGAGTGGTATAATAAATCAGGAAATACAATCATGGAAGCGGTGGAGTCTAATACTCAAAAGAGCTGAACCAGCTTACCTAGAGATCTGTAGAAGTTAATAATGACACAAAAGACTGTGCAGACGGGGAGGATAGGCTAAACCCTGTTAGTCCAGGAAGGCCAGGTAGCTTTATAATCAACCAGGGTGCTTTCATCAGTTACTTTTTAGATCCATACAGCTTCAACTTATCTCTGCTATACAATTCTGACTTTACCAGGTTTCACTTCTTATGATACTTCTAATAGGTTTGGGAGAAAGTAGTGTTTAAACTATTGCTCCTCTTGTTAGCCATAATAAATGGATGTAAAAACAGGAAATGGTCCTCCTGATGTGAGTGCAGAATAGGGGGGGAAGGGAGGCGGGATTGAGAGGGACGACGGGAAAGGGGGAATGGTTGAGCAGACTAGCCATTTTTCTCATACAATTATTAATATTTGCCAGCCAAAATACTATCAGACAGATTATTAATAATTACATGTAACTGCAAGTACAAAATTATACAATACTAAACTACAGGTACAAATAGTAACATTGTTATAGTAAATAATGTAGTAAATAAGATGATGGAAATCCAGTAGAAAAGCTTTTGATTCTCAGTCTGCATCTTTAAGCTTCAGTCTTCAAATTAAATGGGCCTGTTGCAGGGATGGGTGTAAGATTGGCCCTTTAAGCTGCAGTCTTCAAATTATAAATAATTTATATAATGTAAATGGAATAAATAATTTGTTTTGTTTATAAGATCAAGTTCTAAAAATCCAAAATCACCTACAGTGTGGGAAGTGTTATTCAAAGTGACTGTCAAGGAAGCTCCTGTTCCACAGCCGGCTGGAGAGGCATAACAGCTAGCCTCTTGCCCACAGACTATGGGCCTGGTCACAGACTTTAAAATATGTTAATGTTGAGTTATTATGTAAAATGTTGAGCTGGATGAAATTTTATTATGTAAAAGCTTTTGTGCTATGTATCTTGGTGTCCAGCAGGAAATTAAGTTATTATGTCTTGACCCAATTTTGTACCAGACTTCCAGGCCACTTATGTGTGACTTCTCACAAATTACAGAGTAGCTCTGTTGGGGTCCCAGCTTGAAAGAGGAATTTAGGTTGCAAGCTTTGACCTCCCATACATTAAAATTAACCCCTTTTGAAATTGCCTCTACCAGGCAGCCAGTTCATATATGCACGTACATAACTTTTATTTTACCGAACCGATCTGAGCGCTTTTTGGATATGTGGTGCGCAGAGATCAGGCTATTCGGGAATATAATATTTGTGGGGTTCCTGTGCTGTTGTCATGTATTTTTGTGATATGTAAAAATTGTATGAATGTTTTTCTATTTGCGAGATAATTGGATTTGCTTAATTGGAGCTCAATTATCTCTCAAACACAAAGACTTGTGGGAAAGAAACCCCTGTGTTTTTGTATTAGAAACCCCATGCTGGGGGCACTGCATACGAAGCCGAGTGGGGCCTAATAAAGTTCAGATTGCTGCTTTTACCCAATATGACTGGTTGCGTTCATTATATTGGGGAAACTCGACACAAAGGGAGTACTTTCACTATATTCAGCACATCTGCAATTAGGACTAGTGAAGAATTGAAGGAATAACAGCAATAGACTCACAAATGCGTGACAGTGACCAAATAAGAAAACGTCAGTAGCACTTACAGGTCTTCTGATAGAGGAATCTAGTAGTCTAGCTGGCGAGGTTTATGCAATGGCATGACAGAAAGAAAAAAGTGGGTGTAGGTGATATGAATGTCAAGTCTTCTGCTTCAAATGGTTATCTGAACTACCTTCTCAAAGGGTTTGATTGTTTTCCCTTTAATATTTGAAGTAAAAATGAGGAATTTTAGCCTGGGATTGTTTTAAAGGAGGACTCATAACCACTGCAACACTTGCCTTGATTGTGTCACACAATGTTTTTAAAAGAATGACAAAATCCATGAACCGAATAGAGTCTGGGTGCTTCCAGTGAACTTCTTCATTAACCTGCCCAGCTTTTGATGACAATAACACAAAAATAAAACCTGCATCATTGCCCTCAGGCTATCATTGCCATTTAACATGACAGAGAATGGGTTGACACCAAATGAGGGTACAGTGCCCACATTCTTTACAATGTAACCAAAACAAAGAACTAAAGTGTTTATGATGAACAGCATGTCTCTTTAATCTAAAACTATATCTTTAAGACCCGGCTCGTGGATGAAACTGCTAAGGCAACTGCTTTGTGGAAAAAGAGCTTAAGCTTTGTTTTACCACAGGAAAGACAGACATGGACAAATCATTGTCTTCATCTTGGGTGGCTGAAACCCCAAATTATAGTGTCTAAATTAGTGTATAGAAGTAGTATTCAATTCCACAATAATCTCAAACCACAGTATAATATAGGCTTAGCCATAATTGCAGTCTATATCTTGGGAATCAATAACTTCCAACTGAAGATGGTAGTTTAGGGTAACTATTCTTAGATGAACTGCTTGTAACACAGCACAACTTGTTTGTCAAATCCCTTACAAATCTAAGATCATACATTTCACAAAGATAAGTACTTTGACTCAAAATATACTATAATTTTTTGTTGTTGTTGTTTTATTCTACCAACAGGGGAACAAAGAACAGATCCCAGTCATTAAAATACGCGACAGCAATATAAAACTATGAGGTTCACATATATATCATTATTATTATTATTAATATTAGTTCATCAAGACCTGCATAAAATGTTGAGCAGTTTGGAAAAGTTCATTCATCTTCATCTGCTTGGAAGGCCCTTAAGACTGTCCATGATAAGCTGAGAAACAGATAGGTCTTAGATCATCTGAAAGCTCAATAACAGTAACACATTCAACAGCCCAGGGAAATATTGAATCAAAGTAACTCATAAATGTTCACCAGAGAGATAAGATTAAAAAAAAAAAAAAGTTATTTTTGACTATACTCCTGAGGATGTGATGATATTGATCAATTGCTGCTGTACTTTGGTGATAGCCTTCACTAAGCAACTCCCTCTGTATGCTAATGACCAAGAGAGTTCATTCTAAAGACTACTCCAACCAAAAAAAGAGTGTTTTAAGAAAGAACTGTTTTTGATCAGAGTAACGCATCCTAAACTGCCCCCTCTTCCTCCAAAAAAACAATACAAAAAAAAACACAATCCGTTCCAATGCTGAGGCCTTGTTAGAGAGGGACAAATAGCAGGAAGAGAAGACTAAGGGGGAGAACACAGAGGGGAGCAGCTGTTCCTTGGCTGTTTGTCAGCAGCATGCTGATGATAGACCCCAAGCACCCAGAACTGACATTAGCCTGACTGGAACACTTATTCCAGGCTGGATAATGACATTCCAATGACGCAGCTGGAAGAAGAGTTACATTTACAGCAACAGATTGGGTTAAACTTCATGGCACATACAGACTCCACACACCATGACCACTTCAAATTAGTAACCCTTTAAGGCTTGCCAGGATTATTTTCTAGAAGTCCAACAATCAACCTGGTTTCTTATGCAGACCTGTTACTCCACACTTTCAGGTAATGCATTTAGCCTAAGCCACTAGTAGACTACATAGCTCTCTAATATTTAAAAGCAAACCAATTTATACCTTAGGTGTCTTCATTTTAGGGTTACCGTAGTTCATATATGAAAAAGTAACACTTCTTTTGTTTTTGTTCATTCTAGGGACCTCCCTTAACTTGGCAAAATTACAAGGCCATAACTAAAACGTAGGGGTGCACACGTCATGGGAAATTCCCTGACTTAGGATAAAATGGCATCTTAAAATCTGAACATCTTTATCTATTTAGGGTTACCGCAGTATGTTATGTACTGAAAGAGTCGTAGCATAGCCTTGAAGCTTGTTTATGCATTATTGTTATTGTTTTTCGCCTGGGACAAAATTACGCAAACATATTATGCACTGAAAGTAGGTAAAAGGTTATTGCTTAAAGAAACATGTATATAAAATAATATGTTCCATTTCTAACACCTTGTCAGTTTGCAATATCTCTTAAAGACAAAGTACGCAGTTTGAGAAATACAACATTTGTATTTGCCCATAACATACAGAAGCAGTTTGTCCCAAATTGCATGTTGGAAATTATACCTTTCCCACATTAAGTCAAATATAAACATGTACATAATATCAGTCCAGATTTATGTAAAGCATGGCTTAACTCTCAGATTATGAAATCCAGGATGCCTTTGCCTCAGTCTGTTTTGAGCATAATAATATAAGGTGTTTACTAAAGGAACACATGCTGTTAATATGCAAGGCATGGTACATTATTACTTATATCTCTTAAAAGATTACTCTGAGCACCATAACTGAATTACCTCAGACATTGAGTGGAACTGCAGGGGTATAGTAATCGGGAATCATCTTGCAGGTAAGATCGCACCATAATAGCTTCATTGGATAAAGTTATTATGGTGTCTGAATTGTCCTTTTAATTGGATGGGCAGTGCATGTCTTCCGCAACACTATGGCTTGTTTTTGACTTTCAAATTCACATCCTTCTTTGTCACTGTCCCTTTACATAATTTAATTGTGCAATTTTTTTTATTGGGATTATATCCAAAAAACAGCTTGCAAAAGCTGCAGAGATTGTTCAACATTAATTTTACATACTAATGAATTTTCATCTGGAGTGCTTCTTTATTGTGTGTGGCCAATAACAGATCACAACACACTATCTATCTCATCATGTCAAGCAAAAATGCTTTATCTTAATCCT
This sequence comes from Pelobates fuscus, assembly GCF_036172605.1. NCBI lineage: Eukaryota > Metazoa > Chordata > Amphibia > Anura > Pelobatidae > Pelobates > Pelobates fuscus. Next base: position 45,322,169 of record NC_086328.1, read on the forward strand.
AATGTTTTTTTTGTTGTTGTTTCTTTCTTTTTAAGATAAACAGATGGAGATCTGACAGAAATAAAGTTCCTACAAAAAAAGAACAAAAAATATGGCACATATGCCTGCAGTGAAAAAAAAACTATGGATATTATATAAGGAAGCCTTATTATACAGGTCACACAATATGATTTACTAGGAAAACATAGTTTACATTTTTAAACATGATACTACATAATGCTAGATATGTTGGCTCTGGAAGGTACAATTTACAGATTAAACTCAATGTATTTACACTTAAAACTATGAAATTACTTCTTGCCTGTATCTATATTCTAATATCTACCAACTAAAACTTCCTAAAATGTCAACAGAGGAGAGGTGACAACATTTGGCCTAATGTACTAGAGATAGACTCTTGTTTGCACTCAGTGGCGTACACACGATCTATGGGGCCCCGGTGCGAAAATGTATCCGTCCTCCCCCCCCCCCGTGCACTAAGTCTGCGTGGGCCTGGGCCCCTACACATGGCGGCGGACACCTTGTCACAGGGCTGCGACCCCTGCGACCGCGGTGTGTACGCCAGTGCATGCAGATACACATACACTTAAAGGACCACTATAGGCACTCAGATCACTTCAGCTCAGTGAAGTGGTCTGGGTGCCAGGTCCCTCTAGTTTTAACCCTGCAGCTGAAAACATAGCAGTTTCACTGAGGGTTAATCCAGCCTCTAGTAGCGGTCTCACTGACAGCCACTAGAGGCGCTTCCGCGATTTTCACTGTGAAAATCACAGTGAGAAAATGCTGGACGTCCATAGGAAAGCATTGAGTAATGCTTTCCTATGGGCGGTTTGAATGAGCGCACGGCTCTTGCCGCGCATGCGCATTTGGAGCTGAGTGGCGGATCGGGGCGGAGAGATCCCCAGTGTCATGGGAGCCTGGTGCTGGAGAAAGGTAAGTGCTGAAGGGGTTTTAACCACACACTCTCACAAACAGACGCATACACACTAGCTAACAGACACACACTCACTGACAGACAGACACACGTACACACTTACTTACAAAACATACACTCTCACTGACAAACACACACTCACTAACAGACACCAAACAGACTCACTAACAGACACACACAAACTAACACACTCAGTAACAGACACACACTCACTGACACACACACACACTCACTGACACACAAACACTGCCACTTACTAGCAGACACACACAAACTAACACACTCAGTAACAGACACACACACACTCACTGACACACAAAAACTAACACACTTACTGACACTCACTAGCAGACACACACTCAATAACAGACACACACAAACTAACACACTCAGTAACACACACACACATTGTTTTTAAGTCTTAATCCCCCAGCCTCCCTACCTTTGGGATTCCAGATTTCCCTGGGGTCCAGTGGGGCTGCTGGGCGGCCAGTCACTGCAGGCGGTGAGGGAGCATTCTCCCCTGAGCTCTCTCTGCCCAGCTCCCTTGCGCACTGCTTACTGATGCCGGAGCCGTAATGACGTCCTATTCCAGTCCGGCATCACTGCGGTGCGCGCGAGGGAGCTGGGCAGAGAGCGCACCCACGCGCCCGTCATGTAACGCCACTGCCAGCCTCGGGGGGCCCCCCAGAAGAAGATGCTGGCAAAATGTGACCACACTGGCGTGCAGGGCGGGGTCGCAGCTGATCCTATACCATTGCACCGAGATGACTGTCATCAACCCAAGCAGAAGAGGGTTGCACATTCAATTCTGGTTCTGCACAATTCCTGTGCCAACAAACTACATTCACTAAGCAGGAGATTGGTCGTTGAAAAACTCTTGCATACTTGTAGCTCAGGGGACAATTGCCACCCCCTACCACTTGTGGACCTTCCCATAAATGTCAGTGTAATGTAGACCCTTTCCTTGGAAATTTTCTCTATATGTTATTTACAAGTGAAACATGTTGTAAATAATACAATATTTATGTGTGTTTTTGTTTTGTTCTTGTTTGTTTTATCTTCTCTTAAAGCTGCTAGCCAACGCTCTTCGTGTAACTATGAAAGTGTACTGGTGAGGGACAGATGCTCCTGCACCAACTTGACTAGTGTTAGATAACACCCGACAACACCATTCCATACAGAAGAAGGTTTTTAGATTTAATTTTCATAGATCAAGTAGAGCAAACTGTTACTGCAGATAGACAATGTATTTATTCATAAAATATTTTACCAGGAAGGATACTTTGAGATTTATCTCGTTTTCAAGTATGTTCTAAATTACAATGTGTTAGTCTCTCTAGGCTGGAGATAAGCCTTGCACGAACTAGATCCTGAGTTGTTTAGTCATTACAGGGATGGCTCGGGCAGAGACTCTAGTTTACTGAGATCCAACTTTGACCAACTCAGGTACTACCCATGCTGAATTAATAATGCACTATGGTCTCTGGCATGTTTCATCTCAGATGATCTATATAGCTATTGTTATATTTATTCTCATTTATGTTCTTAATGATTCTTCTTCCTTCATTCTACTTTCTTCATCCTGTTATAATGTGATATCAGTGTGTAGCTAAGAACAAATTTTGCATTGAATTTGCTCCCATAATTTATCTAAACTCTCAATAGATGTGTTTTGATAAAAGAAAACTGCATATTGAACTAATCTCTGCACATTGTATACTGACTGATTGTAACTGACTTTAACTGATATATGTGTGTGTGTGTGTGTGTGTATGTGAATAGAGTTATGTAGCTCTGCATTTATCACTATGTCTTTGTTTATACTATCTGTAAAGCACAGAAAACGAGATAATGTTGTTTTTGTATCTCTATGGGGGATATGTATCAACATACATCACCCACATTCTGATCAAGGTTTAGATTGAAGCATGTTTGTGTTGTTTTTTACAACTTAATTTAATGTTGGTGTTTGATTTTTAAAGTGCACACAATTGCAATATATGGAAATTGTACATGTATTTTTAGTGTAGTGTGACAGCACCATTTGTAAATATCATGTATTGCAAAGGATCTAAACAATTTTAAATACACTTAGCCATGTTTGAGGTATCTCGTTACATTGCGCAGTTTAGTAAACAAAAATAAAAAATCCTATATAGAAACAGGAGAGCTAAGAAACTGTTAAGATTGTTGATGTTGTGTCTGTTTGTTTGATTTTCTTACAATCCTACTAAATAAAGACAAACATTTATTAACACATTGAGGAAGCTAATGCAGGTCTTCTTTCTCACAGAAAGCATATGGTTAACCCAATATATTAACATATGTTTATTTAACAGACATAAACAGATGTGATGTATGCCAATTCACAGAGGTAGAAAGTTGGATAGCAGTTAACAAACTCTTCCTAAACACTGACAAAACTGTTACAATGATCTTTGGAACTGTACCTAAATTATGTAAACTACAAAATCAACAACTGTGTATCAGAACAAATTCAAATAGCACACTGACCGCAGTCTGCTCTTTTAAATATCTAGGTATGTTGCTAGACCTCAATCTATCCTTTGGCCTTCACATTGAAAAAAGCTCTTCAAAACTTTACCCAAAACTAGATACCCTGTACAGAAACAAATCCTGCCTCAGCCCTACAGTAAGGAAACAGATAGTGCAACAAATGTTAATGCCGGTCATTGATTATGGAGATGTCATGTATGCACCTGCATCACAAACCCACCTTAATAAACTTAATACGTTATATAATTCAATCTGCCGCTTTGTACTAGAATGTAATTACTGTGACATGTTAACCCCTTAAGGACAGAGCTTCGGAAGCTTGTCTTTCACTTAATGACAACGGCATTTTTTGCATTTTTTGCTGTTTGCATTTGACTAATTTATTGCACCGATGCATATTATATACCGTTTTTTAAAGGACAGAAAGGGATTTAATTTGATGTAACATATATATATATATGTATATATATATATATATATACATCCTTATTTATTATAAAAAAAAATGAAAAATGCAAAAAAAAGGAAAAATTTTGTGTTTTTTTTTTACAGTTTTTGCAATAATAATGTGTGCACAATTAGTGCAGGTTAAGGAAAGTAATTAAAATAAATTAAATTAGTTGTTCTGATTTACAGAATATATAATGTGTCTGGGATTTTAAGTTTTTTTTTGGTAGTTACAGGTCACAAAGCACAAGGAGTAAAATAAACTTTTAATGTGGAGCGATTTTAGAATGTGGTATGTTTGTTTTGTAAGCTTAATAGCCATAAAAGAAACAAAATTGCCACACAAAAGTATATATTTATATAAAGTAGACACCACAGGCTATTTACCTAAGGTTGTTTTGACACTTTCTACGTAGCCATTTCACCGCCAATCTCTGCTAAATATTGGAGTAAAATTATGTTTTTTTGGGGTTTTGGCACACAAACTTATAACAAAGAACTTCTCATGTGTATTTTGTAAAGTTGGTGTGTGCTATTCCTGTACAAAGTTTTATTTTGTGTTCAGTTACATCTGCTGAGTAAAATGACACCCCCATTGTATGTCTTTGGCACTATTTTGTGAAGCTACAGTGCCATATAGGAGACCTGTCCTTTTCAGTATTCACAGTTGAATTTTGAGAAACGGATTTAATGAGCCTATGCTTCCATTTGGGGTATTATAGTAGTTTGACTGTTCAAAAAAAACCCACAAAGGCCTACCATTTGTAAAAGAAGACACTCCAGGGTATCTCATAAGGTGCATATTGTGCCTTAACATGCCCCCATTTTTTTACCAATATATGCCAAAGTATGTGGTAAAAAATAATTGTGTGCATTTTTTACATACGGATTGCATTTTTGCTGGGCATTTTGTATATTTCATATGTGCCACTAAGTTCAAACCCCCCAAATTATGCTCAGCTAAGTCTTCTGAGTAAAAGGACACCCCCATTGTATGTCTTTGGCACTATTTCGTGAAGCTACAGTGCCATACAGGAGACCTGTCCTTTTCAGTATTCACAGTAGAATTTTGAGAGACAGATCAATGAGCCTATGCTTCCATTTGGGGTATTATAACAGTTTGACTGTTCAAAAACCCCCCACAAAGGCCTACCATTTGTAAAAGTAGACACTCCAGGGTATATCATAAGGTGCATATTGTGCCTTAGCATGCCTCCATTTTTTCACCAATATATACCAAAGTATGTGGTAAAAAATAATTTTGGGCATTTTTTTACATACGGATTGCATTTTTTGCTGGGCATTTTGGGCATGTGCCACTAAGTTCAAAACCCCCAAATTATGCTCAGCAAAGTCTTCTGAGTAAAAAGACATCCCCAATTAATGTATTTGGCACTATTTTGTGAAGCTACAGTGCCATATAGGAGACCAAGCCATATCAGTTTTTACCGAACTTTGAATTTTGACGCCTATGTGCAATTTCCAAGCATCTTCGCAGGTTTTAAATTCAAACTACCCCACAAAGGCCTACCATTTCTTAAAGTAGACACCCCAGGGTATTTCAAAAGGCATATTTTGAACCTTAGCATGGGATCATTTTTCCGCTAGCTTGTACCAAGTGTAGTGGTAATAAGCGCTTTTTCTGCCTTTTTGACACACAAAGTGAGTTTGCACAGTATATTTTGCAAACCTTATGTGTACTACCACTGTATAATACTGTATAACACTGTATAATACTTCATATGTTGCTCAGCTATGTCAGCTGAGTACAAAAATACCCCTGTATGTACCTTTGCCAGGTATATGTGGACATCGGAGGGGCACATTTGGGACATAGCAATTCCATTTTTTTTTCAAACTTTACATTTTTATGCTGTGCCCATGTCCCATTTTAGAGTATTTTACCAGGCTATATGATCCAAATACCCCATAAAGCCATACCATTTCTTAAAGAAGACATGCCAGGGTATTTCAAAAGGCATATTTTTAACCTTAGCGTGGGATCATTTTTCCGCTAGCTTGTACCAGGTGTAGTGGTAATAAGCGTTTTTTCTGCCTTTTTGACACACAAAGTGAGTTTGCACAGTATATTTTGCAAACCTTATGTGTGCTACGACTGTATAATACTTAATATGTTGCTCAGCTATGTGGTCTGAGTACAGCAATACCCCCGTATGTACCTTTGCCAGCTATATGTGGATGTTGAAGGGGCACATTTGAGACGCAGCCATTCAGTTTTTTTTTCTAACTTTGAAGTTTTACGCTGTGTCCATGTTCCAATTTGGAGTAGTTTAGATGGTTGGTTATTGAAACTTCTCCACAAACACATACTATTTATTAAATACACCTTGGGGTAATTCAAAAGGCATATTTTGAACCTTAGCGTGGGATCATTTTTTCTCTAGTTTGTTCTAGGTGTAGTGGTAATGAGCATTTTTAAATGTATTTTTTTAAACTTTTTTTTACTTTTTTTACGTTTTAAAACTATTTAGTACACTTTTGTTTTGCTTATTATTTTTTTTAAACTTTCCTAAACTTTCTTAAAACTTTTTTTACAGATGTAACATTTTTGTAAGCTTTTTTTTTTTTTTTTTTTTTTACCGTTAACCCCTAACTAGCAGTAAGCAGCACTAACCATAAATTCCCCATTTTCCCATAACTCCCACCCACCCCAGCTAGAAAAAAATGTTTAATTATGCAATATTTAAATTAGTTAATTAAATAAATTGAACCCCTGAGGATTAAAAAATTAATAAAAGTTAATCGTCAGGGGTTAAAAAAAATTAGATCACAGTATAGGCAGTGATCGACTAGCAGGGAAGGGGTTAATTTTTATTTGGACTGGGTAAAGGGGGGTGTTTTTTTTTTTTTTACTTAAACGTTATTAAAACTTTTTTTCAACTTAATTTTTAACTTTTTAAAGCTTATTTTAAAACTTTTTTTAATGTTAACCCCTAGTTAGCCTAACACCAAATCCCCCAATTCCCCACTAACTTCCACCCTCCCCAGCTAGCTAAATATATAATTTTAAAATACTTAAATTAATTAATAAAATAAATTTAACCCCTGAGGGTTAAAAAAAAAAAATTAACCCTCGGGGGATAAAAAAAAAAATCAGATCATAGTAAAATGCAATCCCTGACAATTGATCACTGTAGTCAGTGATCAACTGGCAGGGAAGGGGTTAATTTTTTATTAAAATGGTAAAGGGGGGTGGGATTTTAAATAAACTTATTTTTTTTTTTTTTTTACACAGAGAAGCAGATCAGCCATGATCCTTCTCCCTGCACTTCACACTGAACCCGGAAGTGCAGGGAGGCGGAAGGTGAGTATACACAGCACAGAGCAGGCATATGTGCTGGGACAGCCCGATCCGGTGCTCCCGGTCTGCCTCTAATACAGAGGCAGACCGGAGCACCATTAACCCCGCGATCGCCGCGATTGCGGCGATCTGCGGTTAATTTTACCGCGTGACGGACAAGGTCCGTCAACTCATATCTGGTGTAACAGTAGTGTACATTTAAAAATAAATAAATAAATACAATTTTGACTGTAATAGATTGAATAGCAGTTAGTTGTCTGCCTTCGTGTGTGTCAGGCTCACAGCATATACTGTGCCCACTTGCCCAGTGCCACCACTCATATCTGGTGTCACAATAGCTTGCATTTAACAAAAAAAAACTTTTTGGACTGTAATATAAAAGCAGTCAGTTTCCTTCACGCGTGTGCGTTTCAGGGCCTGCCAGGGCACAGTGTCACACCAGTGCAACTCATATCTGGTGTAACAGTAGTGTACATTTAAAAAAATAAAAATAAAATTTTGACTGTAAAAGATTGAATAGCAGTTAGTTGTCTGCAAGCGTGTGTGTCAGGGCTACAGCGTCTACTCTGCCAACTTCTGCCAGTGCACAGTGCCACTCATATCTGTTGTCACAGTAGCTTGCACGCATAGTACCACTAATCGAAAAAAAAATGACAGGCAGAGGCAGGCCACCCCGCAGGGGCCGTCGTGGTCATGGTGCTGTGATTCCCCTTGGCCCTAGAATAATGCCCTGTGTTCAGAGGCCACGTACCCTGAACTCAAAAAGTTCTGAGGACATAGTTGACTGGCTAACACAGGACACCCAATCTTCTACAGCTTCCGCTCGGAACCTTGACGCACCATCCTCCTCCAGCTTAGCTTCGGGCACCTCTCAAGTTACCACTCGCCCGCCTGCCGCCACCACCAACACTAGCACCACAGCCGCTTCACTTGGTTTGTCAGAGGAGTTATTTACACATCAGTTGGTAGAAATGAGTGATGCGCAAGCATTATTGCCAGAGGATGTAGATAACAGGGATATGTCTCAGTCAGGCAGCATTACACACATGGACATACGGTGTGATGATGATGATGTTGTACCCGCTGCTGCTTCCTTTGCTGAGTTGTCAGATACAAGTGAAGCGGTTGATGATGACGATGCGTCCGTGGATGTCACGTGGGTGCCCGTTACAACAGAAGAAGAACAGGGGGAAAGTTCAGATGGGGAGACAGAGAGGAGGAGGAGGAGACGAGTTGGAAGCAGGGGGAGGTCGTCGCAAGGAGCTAGTGGCACAGTCAGACAGCATGCATCGGCACCCGGGGTCATCCGGACAGCACGACAATCAACGCATGCTGTTGCCACCACCAGAATGCCGTCATTGCAGAGCTCAGCAGTGTGGCACTTTTTTGTGTGTCTGCTTCTGACAACAGCGATGCCATTTGCAACCTGTGCCAAAAGAAACTGTGTCGTGAAACCTAGTCCAACACTTACCTAGGTACAACTGCTTTGCGAAGGCACATGATCGCACATCACAAACGCCTATGGGATCAACACATGAGTACAAGCAGCACACAAACTCAAAGCCGCCATCCTCCTCCTGGTCCAGCATCTTCAGCCACGTCAACCACTGCTGTCCTCCTTGCCCCCTCTCAACCATCCGCCACTCTCTCGCCTTGAGCAGTTCCTGCTCATCTGCCCACAGTCAGGTGTCTGTCAAGGACATGTTTGAGCGTAAGAAGCCAATGTCACAAAGTCACCCCCTTGCCCGGCGTCTGACAGCTGGCTTGACTGAACTCTTAGCCTGCCAGCTTTTACCATACAAGCTGGTGGAGTCTGAGGCATTCAAAAAATTTGTAGCTATTGGGACACCGCAGTGGAAGGTACCCGGCCGGAATTTCTTTGCACAAAAGGCAATCCCCAACCTGTACTCGATTGTGCAAAAGGAAGTAATGGCATGTCTGGCACACAGTGTTGGGGCAAGGGTCCATCTGACCAATGATACCTGGTCTGCAAAGCATGGTCAGGGCAGGTATATCACCTACACTGCGCATTGGGTAAACCTGGTGACGGCTGCCAAGCATGGAATGCGTGGCTCTGCAGAGGAGTTGGTGACACCGCCACGACTTGCAGGCAGGCCTGCTGCCACCTCCTCTACTCCTCCTACTCCATCCTCTTCCATAACCTCCTCGGCTGAGTCCTCTTCTGCTGCTGCGTCTTGCTCCATATCAACGGCACCCCCCCCAGCTCCCCAGGTACTATTCCACATCCCGGATACGGCAGTGTCACGCCGTCTTGGGGTTGACTTGCCTGAAAGCAGAGAGTCACACCGGACCAGCACTCCTGTCTGCTCTGAATGCACAGGTGGATCAGTGGCTGACTCCGCACCAACTGGAGATCGGCAAAGTGGAAGAAATTTGTTGGCGGCATTGAATTTGGGCAAGTTGACACATGTGCCGTGCATGGCACATGTGTGTAATCTGATCGTACAATGCTTTGTGCTTAAGTAACCAGGCTTACAGGACATCCTGAAGCAGGCCAGGAACGTGTGTGGCCATTTCAGGTGCACTTTTCTGATATCCAGCAGCGTAACAACATGCCAGTGAGGCGCTTGAATTGCGACAGCCCGAGACGTTGGAATTCAACACTCCTAATGTTCGACCGCATGCTCCAACAAGAAAAAGCCGGTAACGAGTATTTGTATGACCGGGGTGCGAGCCTCTGCGGAGCTTGGAATTTTTTTGCCACGTTACTGGATGCTCATGCACAATGCTTGTAGGCTCATGCGTCCTTTTGAGGAGGTGACAAACCTAGTCAGTTGCACCGAAGGCACCATCAGCGACATCATACCATTTGTTTTCTTCCTGGAGCGTGCCCTGCGAAGAGTGCTGGATCAGGCCGTAGATGAGCGTGAAGAAGAAGAGTTGTGGTCACCATCACCACCAGAAACAGCCTTATCAGCATCGCTTTCTGGACCTGCGGCAACGCTGGAAGAGGATTGTGAGGAAGAGGAGTCAGAGGAGGAATGTGGCTTTGAGGAGGAGGAGGAAGACCAACCACAACAGGCATCTCAGGGTGCTCGTTGTCACCTATCTGGTACCCGTGGTGTTGTACGTGGCTGGGGGGAAGAACATACCTTCAGTGAGATCACTGAGGACGAGGAACGGGACATGAGTAGCTCGGCATCCAACCTTGTGCAAATGGGGTCTTTCATGCTGTCATGCCTGTTGAATGACCCTCGTATAAAAAGGCTGAAGGAGAACGACCTGTACTGGGTGTCCACGCTACTAGACCCCCGGTATAAGCAGAAAGTGCCTGAAATGTTACCAAATTACCGCAAGTCGGAAAGGATGCAGCAGTTCCAAAATCAATTAAAAAGTATGCTTTACACAGCACAACGGGAATCTAACAGGGGAAGAGGTGAAAGTAATCCTCCTCCTCCCACGACCACGCCGGCAAGGACAGGACGCTTTAAAGACGTGTTGTTGATGGAGGACATGCAGAGCTTTTTAAGTCCTATGCATCGCCACAGCCCTTCGGGGTCCACCCTCAGAGAACGACTCGACCGACAGGTAGCAGACTTCCTCGCCTTAACTGCAGATATCGACACTCTGAGGAGCGATGAACCCCTTGACTACTGGGTGTGCAGGCTTGACCTGTGGCCTGAGCTATCCCAATTTGTGATAGAACTTCTGGCCTGCCCCGCTTCAAGTGTCCTGTCAGAAAGGACCTTCAGTGCAGCAGGAGGTATTGTCACTGAGAAGAGAAGTCACCTAGGTCAAAAAAGGCTAGATTACCTTACCTTTATTAAGATGATTGAGGGATGGATCCCGAAGGGACTGACAGTGGGCGATACATTCGACTAAAAAAGGCCTGATGGGTGTCGCGGCTGCCGGCCCGCCGTGTGATATTTAAATTCCTGGCTCACCGAGTACCTTGCCCTGTCGTGGTTTCCTGTTCCTGGTTTCCTGAGAGTGCTTTATCATTGTGAATCTGATTTCCTGGTATCCTGATCTTGGCTTTTCCCTGGTTATTCTGAATTCTGGTTTCCCTGACTTGGCTTGTGTAAACGGTAGTGTGTATTTTCTGGCTTCCTTGACCTCTGCTTTCCCTTTGACCATTCTCTGTCTCTAGCGTATTTTCCGGCCATTCTAAGGTCCGGTTTACGCTCTGTCCTTTTATTTTCCTTTTCTTGCCTATGTATATGTTTATGGACTGTTTGCGGTTGTTTGCGGTGCGTTAAACGAGGAGTTTGGTCTGTCACTGTGAAGCGGCTGTAACCCTTACACTACCTGATCGATACAACATCATACCTGATGTTTTAAAGCACGTTATTCCAAACAAGTTAGGAATGTTAGATGATTTATGCTCTTCATGGATTAAAACCAGACTCTGCATCAACTGTGTAATTTTCCATGGGAGTTTTGCCATGGATCCCCTCCGGCATGCCACAGTCCAGGTGTTAGTCCCCTTGAAACAACTTTTCCATCACTATTGTGGCCAGAAAGAGTCCCTGTGGGTTTTAAAATTCGCCTGCCCATTGAAGTCTATGGCGGTTCGCCCGTTCGCGAACATTTGCGGAAGTTCGCGTTCGTGAACCGAAAATTTTATGTTCGCGACATCACTACATACAAATACACACAAATGTCCAAATACTCCCTTTGGTGACTCAAACAAAGTGTTGAGCTTAGTGAGCCCCTGAAATATGACTTTTTTAGATCCCTGCATATGTGCCACTTTGCTATGATTCAAATAATAACCAGTCACATCTTTTTGCAGTGGAACCATAGATAATTAAGCTGATGAGAAACAAACTGGATTTGATACATCAAATGAAGGAAGATTCTATAACCGTAATAAAACCCACCACATATTTTAGGATACGTAGTACCACTACTAACCATGTACCATTGCTTTAAATCATAGTTACGTCAACAGATGTCTATCCGTACCTTTATGCAAACATAGAGACAAGGACTGAAAACCTTTATAAATAAAGCATTTGTGGTGTTATGCTTGAACCTCCTGAACCATTGAATTCTCATATCTACCCATACATGGCATATCAGAAGAGCTATCTGTTACTCAACCTGTCACAAGCAAGTTAAAGGTGAAATATCTCCAAAATGTTGCCAATATTATGAAATAGGGAATATCATATTATAGAAAACTACTTCCACCTCTCAAAATACAGAAGAAAATCCTCTGTAATCGATAGTAAATATTCAGTTACATTATTTGACCAAATGTACATGGACACCTGACCGTCACCTATATCAGATTAGTAGAAATTACATAAAAATTCATCATTAATGTGAGTTGCTCTCTTTTTATGGCTATAACAGCTGCCACACTTCTGGGAAGGCTTTCTACAAGACTTTGGATTGTGTTTATGTAAATGTATGCTTATGCAGCCAAAAAGCATTTGTGAGGTCATGAATTAATTTTGTATTAGATGGTCTGGTTCACAACTGGCACTAGAGTTTCTCCACACCAAACGTGACAAGCCATGCCTTTATTGACTTTGGACATAGTCATGGTAGAAAAGGAAAGTGCCTTGCCCAAACCGTTGCCACAAAACTGGAAGCACTTAATTGTTTAAAATGTCTTTGTATCCTGTAGCACTAATATGATCCTTCACTGGAACTAATGGGTCTAGCACAAACTAGTAAGCATTATGCATTTTGGTAAGTACATTTCTCCTGGCACCTATCACACCCAGATATTTCCAGCAGAATGCCAGATAGTAAAGATTGATCAATCCAGAGAATGTTTTGCACAGAGTTCAGTGAGGGCGTTATTTCCACCACTGCAGATTGGTTAAATCATGTTGATGCGAGGCTTGTGTAAAGTTGTTCAGCCAAGGAAACCAATTTATTGAGGTTCCAAGGATAATATCCTTGTTACTTCCAGAGACAGTGTGAAATTCCACAATATGTGATAGGTGATAGCATTTTTTACTTGCCAGGAGCTTTAACACGCAGTGCCCTCGCTCTGTGAATATGCATGGTCTACCACTTCATGTCTGGGTTTTTGTTGCTCCAAGACACTTGCACTTCTCAATAATCACACTAACAGGTAATCTAGGCAAATCTAATAGGGCACATTACAGCGCCCCATTTAAAGTCAGAGTTCTTTAGTATGATTCACTGTATTTCCAGTGTTTGTCTCTGTTGATTTCACTTTTGGTTATATATTGCAGTGCTCTTCAACCCTATCCTCAAGGCACACCTAACAGTCCAGGATTTAGGGGTTACCTGGGTGTTTCTAAGGTGTTTAAAAGAAATAAAAAAAAATAAAAACACCTTAGACTCGAATGTGTTTCCACCCCCACTTTTTTTTTTTTTTTTTTTAAACACCTCAGACACACCCAGGTAATCCCTAAATCCTGTAAATTACCTATATCAATATCAATGTAAACATGACAAATAGTCTGCACTCCACAGCCTCCTCCATCTTTTTTAGAAAACATGTTACCATCCTTTTTAAAGTCAACAAACCTCTAAAATAATCAATAAAAACAGTTCAATACTTTACCTTATTTCAATGATTTTTCAGTTTTAAGTGAACCCCAAGACGACAAGTGAAATTAATGATTTTCCTGCATGTCAACTTGGAATACTGCCTAACAATGGTTTTTGCTTTTCAGAGGTCAAATAGAATAGAGGACCTTATGAAGCAACCAAAACATAAACCCCCTGGTCACCCTGTAATCAGTGGTATAGGTTTCTTGTCATCAACACTCTCTGAATACGTAGTTTTTTTTCATACCACCATATGTGCAGGTTATATCTTCATACATAAAATACACTAGACATATTCTAATAGACTTGGAGAGTTTATCACGGAAACACTCATATTATGGCTGGAAGAAATCAGAGAAATCTTGATTTCTAAGGGTCAACTCAACATCTTCCAGGTTGAGTTTCTGGTTGAATGCATACATTTTGTTTTGACTAGGAATTATTTCTGGTTTGATTTGCAATTTTTAGTACAGCTATGTGGTGTCGCCATGGAGACAAAATTTGCCCCACGTTTTGCAAATTTTTATGTATCCCATTGGGAGAACTTACACATACATCTAGGTAGAGCTTTTGGGGGCAGTCTTGTCCTATGTTGATGTTACATAGACGATATCTTGATCATATGGGATGGATCACATGAAAGCCTTGGTTGTTTCATTGAGAGCATCAATAATAATGATTATAATCTACATTTTCCATCCGTCATGAACAATTCACAAATCAATTTGTTAGCTCTAACCCTTTATGTAGAAGAGAAGAAATTCAAAAGTAAGACATTTTTTAAAAGCACAGACTGTAATACATCAATTGACCGAACCAGTCTACACTATCCCCCTTGGCTAAAAAATGTACCCAAAGGACAAGTGAAAGGTTTACAAATAAATTATTTGGATAACAAAAAAAAAATCATCTATTATCAAAAAGAGATATCAGGAAAAAGGTTATGATTTGGAAGGAATGAAAAAGGATTAAATATACATCAACTCATTAGACAGACAATGTTTAATAACTAATAACGACAAACAAAAAAATAGGGAAGATAATTAAAAATTTCACTAAGCATTTGTAACAAAATATAACTCACAATCCAAAAAGATTGAAAAAATAAATAAAATATTGGTATATATTAAAAAAGATGAGATACTGGGCAAAGTTATTTCAGATAGACCCCTAATCATATACAAAAAAGCAGACAATCTAAAAAACAAACTTGCCCCGGTCTACTACAGAACCCTAAAAAACATCTAGATTATTTGATTTACAAGGTTTATTCTGCTGTGGAAAATGTTCCACATGTAGATATAAAAAAAAAAAGAAAAGCACACAATTTTGAGGGTACTTATTCCAATAAAAAATAAGACATAAGAAAATGTATACAATGTTCTACTATGTTCGTTATTATTTATATAGCGCCAAAAAATTTTGTGGCGCTTTACAGTGGGTGGACAAACACACATGTAAGTGTAACCAGACAGGTTGGACACACAGGAACAGAGGGGTTCAGGTCCCTGATCAATGAGTAGTGATGTACTGAACTGTCCCCCGGCGAACAGTTCCCGGCGAAATTAGCGTGTTCGCGTTCGCCGCGGCGGGCGGACACATGCGCAGTTCGATCCGCCCCCTATTCGTCATCATTGGGCAAACTTTGACCCTGTGCCTCTCAGTCAGCAGACACATTCCAGCCAATCAGCAGCACTCCCTCCCTTCCACACCCTCCAACCTCCCTCCCAGCATCCATTTTCGATTCATTCGGAAGATGCATGCTTAGTGAGAGGAGGGAAAGTTTAGCTGCTGCTGATTAGATAGGGAAATTGATAGCTAGGCTAGGGTATTCAGTGTCCACTACAATCCTGAAGGACTCATCTGATCTCTGCTGTAAGGACAGCACCCCAAAAAGCCCTTTTTAGGGCTATAACATCAGGCTGCTCTTTTTTTTTCTTGTGTAATGTAATTGCAGGTGCCTGCCTGCCAGCTTCTGTGTGAGGTTCACATTGGATACTGTGCCTATTTGCCAAGTGCCACCACTCATATCTGTTTTAACAATAGGTTAAGCTTTACATTTAAAATAAATATTTTTTTTTCACTGTAATAGAAGAGCAGTTGCCTTCCTGCCTGCCAGCTTCTGTGTGAGGTTCACATTGGATACTGTGCCTATTTGCCCAGTGCCACCACTCATATCTGTTTTAACAATAGGTTAAGCTTTACATTTAAAATAAATATTTTTTTTCACTGTAATAGAAGAGCAGTTGCCTGCCTGCCAGCTTCTGTGTGAGGTTCACATTGGATACTGTGCCTATTTGCCCAGTGCCACCACTCATATCTGTTTTAACAATAGGTTAAGCTTTACATTTAAAATAAATATTTTTTTTTCACTGTAATAGAAGAGCAGTTGCCTGCCTGCCAGCTTCTGTGTGAGGTTCACATTGGATACTGTGCCTATTTGCCCAGTGCCACCACTCATATCTGTTTTAACAATAGGTTAAGCTTTACATTTAAAATAAATATTTTTTTTCACTGTAATAGAAGAGCAGTTGCCTGCCTGCCAGCTTCTGTGTGAGGTTCACATTGGATACTGTGCCTATTTGCCCAGTGCCACCACTCATATCTGTTTTAACAATAGGTTAAGCTTTACATTTAAAATAAATATTTTTTTTTCACTGTAATAGAAGAGCAGTTGCCTGCCTGCCAGCTTCTGTGTGAGGTTCACATTGGATACTGTGCCTATTTGCCCAGTGCCACCACTCATATCTGTTTTAACAATAGGTTAAGCTTTACATTTAAAATAAATATTTTTTTTTCACTGTAATAGAAGAGCAGTTAGTTGTCTGCAAGCGTCTGTGTTTCAGGCCTACTTCAGCGTGTGCTCTGCAGACCTGTGCCAGCGTGCTTTGACAGTTGCCACTCATATCTTGTGTCTCTATAGCGTGCTTTTACAACCAAAATTTTGTTTCCACTGTAATAGAAGAGCAGTTGCCTGCCTGCCAGCTTCTGTGTGAGGTTCACATTGGATACTGTGCCTATTTGCCCAGTGCCACCACTCATATCTGTTTTAACAATAGGTTAAGCTTTACATTTAAAATAAATATTTTTTTTTCACTGTAATAGAAGAGCAGTTGCCTGCCTGCCAGCTTCTGTGTGAGGTTCACATTGGATACTGTGCCTATTTGCCCAGTGCCACCACTCATATCTGTTTTAACAATTGGTTAAGCTTTAGATTTAAAATAAATATTTTTTTTTCACTGTAATAGAAGATCAGTTAGTTGTCTGCAAGCGTCTGGGTGTCAGGCCTACTTCAGCGTGTGCTCTGTAGACCTGTTCCAGCGTGCTTTGACATTTGCCAATAATATTTGGTGTCTCTATAGCGTGCTTTTAAAACCAAAATTTGTTTTTCACTGTTATAGATTGAATAGCAGTTACTTGTCTTCAAGCAGTTGCCACTCATATCTTGTGTCTCTATAGCGTGCTTTTACAACCAAAATTTTGTTTCCACTGTAATAGAAGAGCAGTTGCCTGCCTGCCAGCTTCTGTGTGAGGTTCACATTGGATACTGTGCCTATTTGCCCAGTGCCACCACTCATATCTGTTTTAACAATAGGTTAAGCTTTACATTTGAAATAATTTTTTTTTTTCACTGTAATAGAAGAGCAGTTGCCTGCCTGCCAGCTTCTGTGTGAGGTTCACATTGGATACTGTGCCTATTTGCCCAGTGCCACCACTCATATCTGTTTTAACAATTGGTTAAGCTTTAGATTTAAAATAAATTTTTTTTTTTTCACTGTAATAGAAGATCAGTTAGTTGTCTGCAAGCGTCTGGGTGTCAGGCCTACTTCAGCGTGTGCTCTGTAGACCTGTTCCAGCGTGCTTTGACAGTTGCCAATCATATTTGGTGTCTCTATAGCGTGCTTTTAAAACCAAAATTTGTTTTTCACTGTTATAGATTGAATAGCAGTTACTTGTCTTCAAGCGGGTGTCTCAGGCCTACAGTGTGTGCTCTGCAGAACTGTTCCAGTGCACATTGCCAATCATATCTGGTGTCTCTATAGCGTGCTTTTAAAACCAAAATTTGTTTTTCACTGTTATAGATTGAATAGCAGTTACTTGTCTTCAAGCGGGTGTGTCAGGCCTACAGTGTGTGCTCTGCAGAACTCTTACAGTTCACATTGCCAATCATATCTGGTCTCACAGTAGCTTGCACGCATAGTACCACTAATCCCCAAAAAAATGACAGGTAGAGGCAGGCCACCCCGCAGGGGCCGTCGTGGTCGTGGTGCTGTGATTCCCTTTTGCCCTAGAATAATGCCCAGTTTTCAGAAGCCACGTACCCTGAACTTGAAAAGTTCTGAGGACTTAGTTGACTGGCTAACACAGGACACCCAATCTTGTACAGCCTCCGCTCGGAACCTTGACGCACCATCCTCCTCCAGCTTAGCTTCAGGCACCTCTCAAGATAGCACTCACCCGCCTGCCGCCACCACCAAAACAAGCACCACAGCCGCTTTACTTGGTATGTCAGAGGAGTTATTCACACACCCGTTTGAAGAAATGAGTGATGCGCAACCATTATTGCTAGAGGATGTAGATAACAGGGATATGTCTCAGGCAGGCAGCATTAAACACATGGAGGTACGGTGTGATGATGATGATGTTGTACCCGCTGCTGCTTCCTTTTCTGAGTTGTCAGATACAAGCGAAGCGGTTGATGATGACGATGCGTCCATGGATGTCACGTGGGTGCCCGCTAGAAGAGAAGAAGAACAGGGCGAAAGTTCAGATGGGGAGACAGAGAGGAGGAGGAGGAGACCAGTTGGAAGCAGGGGGGGGGTCGTCGCAAGGAGCTAGTGGCACAGTCAGACAGCATGCATCGGCACCCGGGGTCAGCCCGACAGCACGCCAATCAACGCATGCTGTGTCCACCACCAGAATGCCGTCATTGCAGAGCTCAGCAGTGTGGCATTTTTTTGTGTGTCTGCCTCTGACAACAGCGATGCCATTTGCAACCTGTGCCAAAGGAAACTGAGTCGTGGGAGGTCCAACACCCACCTAGGTACAACTGCTTTGCGTAGGCACATGATCTCACATCACAAATGCCTATGGGATCAACACATGAGTACAAGCAGCACGCCTACTCTAAGCCGCCATCCTCCTCCTGGTCCAGCATCTTCAGCCACGTCAACCACTGCTGTCCTTCTTGCCCCCTCTCAACCATCCGCCACTCCGTCTCCCGCCTTGAGCAGTTCCCGCTCATCTGCCCACAGTCATGTGTTTCTGTCAAGGACATGTTTGAGCGTAAGAAGCCAATGTCACCAAGTCACCCCCTTGCCCAGCGTCTGACAGCTGGCTTGTCCGAACTATTAGCCCGCCAGCTTTTACCATACAATCTGGTTGAGTCTGAGGCGTTCAAAAATTTTGTAGCTATTGGGACACCGCAGTGGAAGGTACCCGGCCGGAATTTCTTTTCACAAAAGGCAATCCCCAACTTGTACTTGATTGTGCAAAAGGAAGTCATGGCATGTCTGGCACACAGTGTTGGGGCAAGGGTCCATCTGACCACTGATACCTGGTCTGCAAAGCATGGTCAGGGCAGGTATATCACCTACACTGCGCATTGGGTAAACCTGCTGACGGCTGACAAGCAAGGAATGCGTGGCATTGCAGAGGAGTTGGTGACACCGCCACGAATTGCAGGCAGTCCTGCTGTCACCTCCTCTACTCCTCCTACTCCATCCTCTTCCATAACCTCCTTGGCTGAGTCCTCTTGTGCCGCTGCTTCTTGCTCCACATCAACGGCACCCCCCCAGCTCCCCAGGTACTATTCCACATCCCGGATACGGCAGTGTCACGCCGTCTTGGGTTTGACTTGCTTGAAAGCAGAGAGTCACACCGGACAAGCACTCCTGTCCGCCCTGAACGCACAGGTGGAAAAGTGTCTGACTCCACAGCAACTGGATATTGGCAAAGCGGTGAAAAAATGGAAAAAATTTGATAGCGGCATTGAAGTTGGGCAAGTTGACACATGTGCCGTGCATGGCACATGTGTGTAATCTGATCGTACAACGCTTTGTGCATAAGTACACAGGCTTACAGGTCGTCCTGAAGCAGGCCAGGAAGGTGTGTGGCCATTTCAGGCGTTCCTACACGGCCATGGCTCACTTTGCCGATATCCAGCGGCGAAACAACATGCCAGTGAGGCGCTTGATTTGCGACAGCCCTACACGTTGGAATTCAACACTCCTAATGTTCGACCGCCTGCTCCAACAAGAAAAAGCTGTTAATGAATATTTGTATGACTAGGGTGCTAGGACAGCCTCTGGGGAGCTGGGAATTTTTTTGCCACGTTACTGGACGCTCATGCGCAATGCCTGTAGGCTCATGCGTCCTTTTGAGGAGGTGACAAACCTAGTCAGTCGCACCGAAGGCACCATCAGCGACATCATACCATTTGTTTTCTTCATGGAGCGTGCCCTGCGAAGAGTGCTGGATCAGGCTGTAGATGAGCGTGAAGAGGAAGAGGAAGAGTTGTGGTCACCATCACCACCAGAAACAGCCTTATCAGCATCGCTTGCTGGACCTGCGGCAACGCTGGAAGAGGATTGTGAGGAAGAGGAGTCAGAGGAGGATTGTAGCTTTGAGGAGGAGGAGGAGGAGCAAGACCAAACACAACAGGCATCCCAGGGTGCTCGTTGTCACCTATCTGGTACCCGTGGTGTTGTACGTGGCTGGGGGGAAGAACATACCTTCAATGACATCAGTGAGGAGGAGGAACGGGAAATGAGTAGCTCGGCATCCAACCTTGTGCAAATGGGGTCTTTCATGCTGTCCTGCCTGTTGAGGGACCCTTGTATAAAAAGGCTGAAGGAGAACGACCTGTACTGGATGTCCACGCTACTAGACCCCCGGTATAAGCAGAAAGTGGCGGAAATGTTACCCAATTACAACAAGTCGGAAAGGATGCAGCATTTGCAAAATAAATTAAAAAGTATGCTTTACACAGCGTATAAGGGTGATGTCACAGCACAACGGGAATCTAACAGGGGGAGAGGTGGAAGTCATCCTCCTCCTCCTCCTCCTCCCACGACCACGCCGGCAAGGACAGGACGCTTTAAAGACGTGTTGTTGATGGAGGACATGCGGACCTTTTTAAGTCCTATGCATCGCCACAGCCCTTCGGGATCCACCCTCAGAGAGCGACTTGACCGACAGGTAGCAGACTACCTCGCCTTAACTGCAGATATCGACACTCTGAGGAGCGATGAACCCCTTGACTACTGGGTGTGCAGGCTTGACCTGTGGCCTGAGCTATCCCAATTTGCGATAGAACTTCTGGCCTGCCCCGCTTCAAGTGTCCTGTCAGAAAGGACCTTCAGTGCAGCAGGAGGTATTGTCACTGAGAAGAGAAGTCGCCTAGGTCAAAAAAGTCTAGATTACCTCACCTTTATTAAGATGAATGAGGGATGGATCCCGAAGGGACTGACACTGGGCGATACATTCGCTTAAAAAAGGCCTGATGAGATGAGCTGCCTTGGGCTAAAAATGGTCCACACGCTGCTGTATTTTAGCTCTGAATGACGTTTGACTTGCGTGACTTATCCGCCACCAACTAGGGTTCAAGCCGCCATGTTTTAGGGCACTTTCTGCCTGTGAAACAAACATCAATTTTTCTGGCCGCTGCTACAGCAGCGGCTGCAACAATACCAAATTTTTCAGGCATGTGTACATGCCTAATTTTTAGGCCCACTGGTGCAGCTTCAAAAACCAAACCAAAAATTAAAATCCTCCAAGATGGCACCAATATACCAGTGGTCTAAGCATCTTCCCACCTTGGCCTAAAAAGGGGAGGTGATTCAACAATTAAAAATCTCTGCCATTTACACGTCCACTGATAGGAGACGCGGAAGGTATTAAACTGATATGAACAATACTCCACTCCTATCAGTAGGTCCGTCCCATTGTGATTTATGCCCCCCACCCACCGCGCAGGGATGGGGGCCGGGGGGGAGGAAAGTAGGCCCCCCCATTGTGATTTATGCCCCCCACCCACCGCGCAGGGGTGGGGGCCGAGGGGGGGAGGACAGTAGGTCACCCCATTGTGATTTATGGCCCCCACCCACCGCGCAGGGGTTGGGGAGGACAGTAGCTCCCCCCAGTGTGTATCAGGGGCTTTGAGGACAGGTGTCAATCCATACCTGCCAAGTGACCCTATGTAGGGGGAACAGTCTCTATTCTGCTCTGTGTCAGTGTGTATCATGGTCTCTGTGGACAGTGAACAGTCTCTATTCTGCTCTGTGTCAGTGTGTATCATGGTCTCTGTGGACAGGGAACAGTCTCTATTCTGCTCTGTGTCAGTGTGTATCAGGGGTTTTGAGGACAGGCGTCAATCCATATCTGCCAAGTGACCCTATGTAGGGGGAACAGTCCCTATTCTGCTCTGTGTCAGTGTGTATCAGGGGTTTTGAGGACAGGTGTCAATCCATATCTGCCAAGTGACCCTATGTAGGAGGAACAGTCCCTATTCTGCTCTGTGTCAGTGTGTATCAGGGATCATTAGGATAGGTGTCAATCCATATCTGCCAAGTGACCCTGTGTAGGGGGAACAGTCTCTATTCTGCTCTGTGTCAGTGTGTATCAGGGGTTTTGAGGACAGGTGTCAATCCATATCTGCCAAGTGACCCTATGTAGGGGGAACAGTCTCTATTCTGCTCTGTGTCAGTGTGTATCAGGGATCATTAGGATAGGTGTCAATCCATATCTGCCAAGTGACCCTATGTAGGGGGAACAGTCCCTATTCTGCTCTGTGTCAGTGTGTATCAGGGGTTTTGAGGACAGGTGTCAATCCATATCTGCCAAGTGACCCTATGTAGGGGGAACAGTCTCTATTCTGCTCTGTGTCAGTGTGTATCAGGGATCATTAGGATAGGTGTCAATCCATATCTGCCAAGTGACCCTATGTAGGGGGAACAGTCCCTATTCTGCTCTGTGTCAGTGTGTATCAGGGGTTTTGAGGACAGGTGTCAATCCATATCTGCCAAGTGACCCTATGTAGGGGGAACAGTCTCTATTCTGCTCTGTGTCAGTGTGTATCAGGGCTGGGCTTTGAGGACAGGTGTCAATGTTAGGTGATTTCTGCCCTTTATGGATTAAAAGCAGACTCTGCATCAACTGTGCAATTTGATGGGAGTTTTGCCATGGATCCCCCTCTGGCATGCCACAGTCCAGGTGTTAGTCCCCTTGAAACAACTTTTCCATCAGTATTGTGGCCAGAAAGAGTCCCTGTTGTTTTTAAAATTCGCCTGCCCATTGAAGTCAATGGTGGTTCGCGCGGTTCGCCTGTTCGCGAACATTTGCGGAAGTTCGCGTTCGCCGTTCGCGAACCGAAAATTTCGGGTTCGCGTCAACACTATCAATGAGCTTACATGCTAGAGGGAGTGCGGTAAAGTGACGCAAAAGGTAAGGATAGTATTAGACTAATGACAGTTGCAAGAGAGGAATCAGTTGGCAGCTATTAACAGTTTAATTGATACGCTTTTATGAAGAAGTGGGTTTTTTATGTTTTTTTTGAAGGAGTGGAGACTGGGTGAGCATCTAACAGAGAATGGAAGTGAGTTCCACAGGAACGGTGCAGCCCTCGAGAAGTCTTGAAGGCGAGCATCAGAGGTGGGAGTACAGACAGAAGATATAAGTAAGTCTTCAGCAGATCGTAAGGGCCTAGACATACTTGTGTATTAGGGAGGATAGATAGGTGGGAGCAGCATTATGTAGAGATTTGAAAGCAAGAACCATCATTTTAAATAGAGCCCTATATATTACAGGAAGCCAATGTAGGGACTGACAGACGGGTGAGACGTGGGAGGTGCGGGCGGACAGGAAGATGAGCCTCATTCGTTATGGACTGTAACGGCGCAAGTTGGGAGCACATAAGACCACTGAGAAGCGGGTTACAGTAGTCAAGGAGAGAAAGGACAGTGGAATGGACTAGCACCTTAGTCGCATCTGGCATTAAGTAGGGTTGGATGCGCGCAATGTTTTTGAGATCCCTGATCGCATAGAACACTAATAGTTCAGCTTGCGTTCCACTGTTGAACGCATTACGCATCATGAATGGACGTTCAGGAAAAGGAAGTGATGCCATTAAAGACCTGATGGACTCCAGCGTTTCAGCGTGTAATCGAGGAATCAACACCACTATTTAAGTGGAACACATCGGATGGGGGTCACATCCCTGAAGAAGTCGAATACGACAAAACGTGTTGGATACAGCATGGGGGACTTTTGGGTTCCTGTTTTATTTATTTTATTATGTTCTGGTACTTCTATTTTTATCTTATACACACAGCTGGATATCCATCACATTTTTATCATCTAGATCCTGTTTTTACTTAGAGTCTGTAAGTGCAATCTTAATAAATATTGTTGTTTTTTTTTTTAAAAATACAATCTGCACTATTTTCCTGTTTTTGCTTTATCACAAGCTCCAAGGAAATATCTTCCATTGGAAACAGATTCACCACAAAGAATGACACACAAATGATGGGCCTGAAATTATCCACATTCCTGTGAGTGCAATCTATATATTGCGGGTGACCTATATTTGACGTCATTACCCTATGTCCTATTTTTACTCTCCTCCCCAGATCTCTGGAATTATATTTCTTGCAACTAAATTTCTCCTATTTTGGAGAGTTATTAGATTTCTCATTTTCAACCCTACTTATTTGTATGTTTTGGTTTCTCTTAGTTGGTGTTTAGAGGGCACACTTTTATAAGTAGGTGTTGCATGTTCTGGCTTACAGTGGTTATATTGTTTTTGTTTATATTTTTTATGAAAATAATTTCAATGCTTTCCTATGAGGATTTGAGCGACGCTGGAGTTCCTCACACAGCGTGAGGACGTCCAGCGACTGTCTAGCACAGGTTTCCTGTGCTATAGAGCAGGAAATGACCTCTAGTGGCTGTCTAGTAGAGTGTCCCTTTAAGTGCAGGAATGGATAACAACTGTTTTTGGCTTAGAGCAAGAGCAGTATACAGATACAGATAGGAGATTAGAAAAAAAAACACTGGTTAAATTTGAGACATGGGGGGGTAGACAGATATGGGGAAGGGCTGAGTATACTATTTTTTATACTGACCAATAAGAATTAGCACCAAATTGTCTGCACAGCTAAATGAGGCATGGAATAACGTGGGTGGAAAACAGTTTTTTTTTTTTAAGGCAGTTACATATCTTACAAGGTTATAAGAGAAAAAATCAGTGTTTGAACTGAGCTTTATTTTTATTTTTTTCTGTTCTATTCTATTTTAACATACTTCCTTTCTGGAAGAACAAGTAAGCTGAACATTCTCGCTGTGTAATATAATCTACTGCAGTTTTATAACCAAACGGAATGGAACAGAATATGCCCAGCTTATTTTGGACATCAGCCATCTGTACCTGGCCAATCAGTGTTATGTAGTTGCCTATTCCCTGAAGGCCTAGCATTAGCTTACCAACTAAGGACTAAATTTATCATGTGGTGAGAAAACTCTCAATTCAGAAAAGCTATCCAGCTCTCATTCAGTATAATAATAACTGTAGGGATCCGGCTAAAAGGATTTTAGGTACTTTGATAGGAACGGGTATTAACATTTTAAACATGCCAAAAGGAACCTCAGTTAGGTCATACAAATATCAGTGATATGTTACAATAAATTAAATAATTTTATTTAAACTGCCACTGTATCACGTAGAAAAAAAATAAATACATTACATATAATACATGCTTTATGTTTAATAAGTGTTTTTGAAAATTTGCTAGTTTGCTGCAGTACATTTGTTGCTATTTTCTCTGGTTTCTTACTTTTTTAGTTTAGTTGAAATCATGTATTCATCTTTTGCACTTATATTAAAGAGACAATATGGTCACCAAACAACGTTAGCTTAATGAAGCAGTTTTGGTGTATAGTTCATGCTCCTGCAATCTCACTGCTCAATTCACTGCCAATTAGGAGTCAAATCACTTTGTTTATGCGGCCCTAGCAACACCTCTCTGCATGTGAGTTGCAAAGTCCAAAACAATTCCTGTAAATAGAGATCTAATGTTTACATTTCCTCAATTCCAAATTATATTTAAATTAGAATCTTTTATGTCCTGCTCTGTTAATGACCTGCTAGACCCTGCAGAAGCCTCATGTGTGTTAGTAAAGTTAAATTGAAACAGCAGGAGATAAAAAAACATCTGAAGCAATTTAACAGCTTATTGGAAATAAAACCATTTTGGTTTCATGTAGACTGTGTAAGTCACAGCCAAGGGAGGTGTGGCTAGGGCTGCATAAGCAGAAACAAAAATAATTTAACTCCTAAATGGCCGAGGATTGAGCAGTAAGATGGCATAGGCATGATCTATACACCCAAAATGCTTAATTAAGCTGTTTTGGTGACTAGAAGAACCAAAGTGCAAGGATAATTTTTTTTTGATCCAAGGAGAACTCTTATTGACACCTTGGAGTTGAGACAAATTTTCCTTAACACTTTTAAAGAGGCAATTCAATCAATATAACCACTATACTGTGTTGTATTGGTTATCATGCCTGGAGGCTATTTATTGAAAGTATGCTTTAAACCCACCCCTCATCTGAAGGCAAATATAAACTTTCTGATTATTCATACAAATAGTTGTACAGTGTGAGCTTTCACCGTGCAATGAGACGATGTGGTAAAATAGGTAAAGGTTGATTCTGCTGGGCCAGATCTTTCTGCAGGCAAAATACAATTTTCTCTTTCATCTCTGCCAAAATTAGACAAATCAATCTATACCTCTGTGCTCTTAGCCTCTTGTGTGTGCAAAATTTATGCTCAAGCAGTACAAATATTTAGACAGATAATGAGGAAGTGCTAAATATGTACCATAATAAAAGCCGGGTAAAAATAAAATAAAAATATTCCATAACTGTGTCAACATTTGCAAGACGTTGTATGCTTACGTAGCTGGACTAAAATTCTTTATTCCATTAATTTAACCAGAAAGCTCTTGCCAACATGCTTTTTGATTAAATGTACCCCTGGTTTATTTCAGCTGGAGATTTACCTATATAGATCATTAGTAACGACTCAAGGTTCTAAATCTTCGCCAAACAAATCACAGGCTTTTTGAGAAGCTATAAGAAATCCCTTTTTGTCAGTGAAAGACAACATATTTTAAAACATTGGTCCTGATTTACATAGTTACATAGCTGAAAAGAGACTTTCGTCCATCAAGTTCATCAATTTAATTTTGTTTGATAAGCTTTTCAACTGATCACAATCTGTTAGAAAATCAATAAATCGATGATTGATTGATTTTATCTCCAAAAATTCTCATAGACTTTAAGTTCTGTAGATTATGTTAATTTGAAAAGCTTATCTGAAAGAAGTAAACCAAGTGTATTGTGTTCAACAACTATTTTTGAAAGGTTCTTTAGATGTTTCAAACAAATGGTGTAAACATTTTTAATTCTTTCCTGGGTGTTTACAATGATAACTTGGGATGCATGGCATTACAATCCCAGAGGAACATATAGCATTGTATCAAAATGCATAAAGTGCAAGGCTGTTGATAAATTCTACCTGTATCGACATGAGGGAAAACAGCATTCGAGATTTTCTTAGCCAAGAACACATCAAAAATAGTGCATCTAATGAGATTAAGAAATAAGTATGAGTGAGTGTAAGAGATGGCAATTGTAAAATACCTGAGAAAAACTAGATTTGGCCAAAGCATTTTTCACAAAAATAAAATAATTTTCGGGACGCCTGAATTTCGACAATGTGCCAGTTCCACTCGGTAGAATTTCACTACCAGAAAACTGATTCGGAAACCATACCAGACAAACCAAACAAGCACAAAAATGGGCCAATCTGTGTATTGTTAAACATATACATAATATAATATTATGAATATATTTTCCATTACTCTGGTGTGGACTACAGATCAAGTGAAAAATAGAGGTAAAAAGAGGAGAAGCAGTAATTTTTTTTAATTAAATCTATATTTATATATGTATTAAATATATAAATATTAATATTTTTACTGCTCCTCATTTTTTCCCTTTATTGCTTGCTTTTCACTTGATCTGCTAACAAAACGAACATTTAGTAACTGTACCTTTGCTATCAATAATCTTTTTCTGCCATTAAATCATCTTTTTTGGGCACGATGGGCAGAATACAGAATCCCAAATCTAAATGAACATGCTCGGCGATAGCGTGTTTGCTGTTGGTTTGTGATTTAGGTACATTTCAGCTCAGAGTTCAGAAATGATCACTGGACCGAAACCAATTTCACAGTTTAAGCAAAACTACTAGGGATCAAATAACAAGATAATTAGTGTTTTACTGTATATGCATTGTCATTTATGCATCAATTACAAACAGTGGCATCTCTAGGAGCAATACAAAGGGGATGCACAAATATACCAAAGTGAAAGTTTGGGGGGGCACTAATAAGTAACACCCCTAAATCATATTAGTAGTGGTTGCAGTGCTGAATTGGGTTTAGAGGAGGGCTAGAGTTTGTAATAGGGGATGTAGTGTGTGCAGTGAATATAAGGGCTAATAGTGGGTGCAGGAGAAATTATAGCCTGTAGGAGATATTTGGGACTGTAATGGATGCAGGGGTGAATAATGGCGTAATAGAGACTTTAGTGTTTGCAGGAACTATAGGGGGTATTATAGGCTGTAGTGGTTGCAGGGGGTAGTACAAACATGAAGTTATTGGGGTTGGGATAATGGCAATATAGGCTAAAGTTGGTGCAGGGGGTAATATGGGCTTGTATTGGTTGCAGGGGGGATAGGGACTGTAGGGGGTAATATAGGCTGTAGAGGGTGCAGGTGGTAATAGGGGCTATAGCTAGTGATGTCCCGAATAGTTCGCTGGCGAATAGTTCCCGGCGAACATAGCTTGTTCGCGTTCGCCACGGCGGGCGAACATATGTGATGTTCGGTCCGCCCCCTATTCATCATCATTGAGTAAACTTTGACCCTGTACCTCACAGTCAGCAGTAGTGGGTGCAGGAGAAATTATAGCCTGTAGGAGATAATTGGGACTGTAATGGATGCAGGGGTGAATAATGGCGTAATAGAGACTTTAGTGTGTGCAGGAACTATAGGGGGTATTATAGGCTGTAGTGGTTGCAGGGGGTAGTACGAACATGAAGTTATTGGGGTTGGGATAACGGCAATATAGGCTCAAGTTGGTGCAGGGGGTAATATGGGCTTGTATTGGTTGCAGGGGGGATAGGGACTGTAGGGGGTAATATAGGCTGTAGTGTGTGCAGGTGGTGATAGGGGCTAGTGATGTCCCGAATAGTTCGCTGGCGAATAGTTCCTGGCGAACATAGCTTGTTCGCGTTCGCCACAGCAGGCGAACATATGCGATGTTCGGTCCGCCCCTATTCGTCATCATTGAGTAAACTTTGACCCTGTACCT
Organism: Pelobates fuscus; assembly: GCF_036172605.1. Lineage (NCBI taxonomy): Eukaryota > Metazoa > Chordata > Amphibia > Anura > Pelobatidae > Pelobates > Pelobates fuscus. The sequence continues at coordinate 45,351,330 of NC_086328.1, forward strand.
CACAGTCAGCAGACACATTCCAACCAATCAGCAGCAGACCCTCCTTCCCAGACCCTCCCACCTCCTGGACAGCATCCATTTTAGATTCATTCGGAAGCTGCATTCTTAGTGAGAGGAGGGACAGTGTAGCTGCTGCTGATTTAATAGGGAAATCGAAAGCTAGGCTAGTGTATTCAGTGTCCACTACAGTCCTGAAGGACTCAGCTGATCTCTGCTGTAAGGACAGCGCCCCAAAAAGCCCTTTTTAGGGCTAGAACATCAGTCTGCTTTTTTATATTTTTCCTGTGTAATCTAATTGCAGTTGCCTGCCTGCCAGCGTGTGTGTCAGGCTCACAGCATATACTGTGCCCACTTGCCCAGTGCCACCACTCATATCTGGTGTCACAATAGCTTGCATTTAAAAAAACAAAAATTTTTTGACTGTGAAATAATAGCAGTCAGTTTCCTTCACATGTGTGTGTTTCAGGGCCTGCCAGGGCACAGTGTCACACTAGTGCAACTCATATCTGGTGTAACAGTAGTGTACATTTAAAAAAACAACACTTTTTTGACTGTGAAATAATAGCAGTCAGTTTCCTTCACGCGTGTGCGTTTCAGGGCCTGCCAGGACGCAGTGTCACACCAGTGCAACTCATATCTGGTGTAACAGTAGTGTACATTAGTGTGTGTCAGGCCTACAGCTTCCGCTCGGGACCTTGACGCACCATCCTCCTCCAGCTTAGCTTCAGGTACCTCTCAAGTTATCACTCGCCCGCCTGCCGCCACCACCAACAGTAGCACCACAGCCGCTTCACTTGATCTGTCAGAGGAGTTATTTACACAGTTGGAAGAAATGAGTGATGCGCAACCATTATTGCCAGAGGATGTAGATAACAGGGATATGTCTCAGTCAAGCAGCATTACACACATGGATGTACGGTGTGATGATGATGATGTTGTACCCGCTGCTGCTTCCTTTGCTGAGTTGTCAGATACAAGTGAAGCGGTTGATGATGACGATGCGTCCGTGGATGTCACGTGGGTGCCCGCTAGAAGAGAAGAAGAACAGGGGGAAAGTTCAGATGGGGAGACAGAGAGGAGGAGGAGACGAGTTGGAAGCAGGGGGAGGTCGTCGCAAGGAGCTAGTGGCAAAGTCACACAGCATGCATCGGCACCCGGGGTCAGCCAGACAGCATGCCAATCAACGCATGCTGTTGCCACCACCAGAATGCCGTCATTGCAGAGCTCAGCAGTGTGGCATTTTTTTTGTGTGTCTGCCTCTGACCACAGCGATGCCATTTGCAAACTGTTACAAAAGAAACTGAGTTGTGGGAAGTCCAACACTAGGTACAACTGCTTTGCGAAGGCACATGATCGCACATCACAAACGCCTATGGGATCAACACATGAGTACAAGCAGCACACAAACTCAAAGCCGCCATCCTCCTCCTGGTCCAGCATCTTCAGCCACGTCAACCACTGCTGTCCTCCTTGCCCCCTCTCAACCATCCGCCACGCCGTCTCTCGCCTTGAGCAGTTCCTGCTCATCTGCCCACAGTCAGGTGTCTGTCAAGGACATGTTTGAGCGTAAGAAGCCAATGTCACAAATTCACCCCCTTGCCCGGCATCTGACAGCTAGCTTGTCTGAACTCTTAGCCCGTCAGCTTTTACCATACAAGCTGGTGGAGTCTGAGGCGTTCCAAAAATTTGTAGCTATTGGGACACCGCAGTGGAAGGTACCCGGACAAAATTTCTTTGCACAAAAGGCAATCCCCAACCTGTACTCGATTGTGCAAAAGGAAGTAATGGCATGTCTGGCACACAGTGTTGGGGCAAGGGTCCATCTGACCACTGATACCTGGTCTGCAAAGCATGGTCAGGGCAGGTATATCACCTACACTGCGCATTGGGTAAACCTGCTGACGGCTGCCAAGCATTGAATGCGTGGCTCTGCAGAGGAGTTGGTGACACCGCCACAACTTGCAGGCAGGCCTGCTGCCACCTCCTCTACTCCTCCTACTCCATCCTCTTCCATAACCTCCTCGGCTGAGTCCTCTTCTGCTGCTGAGTCTTGCCCCACATCAACGGCACCCCCCAGCTCCCCAGGTACTATTCCACATCCCGGATCAGGCAGTGTCACACCGTCTTGGGGTTGACTTGCCTGAAAGCAGAGAGTCACACCGGACCAGCACTCCTGTCCGCCCTGAACGCACAGGTGGATCAGTAGCTGACTCTGCACCAACTGGAGATCGGCAAAGTGGTTTGTGACAATGGAAGAAATTTGTTGGCGGCATTGAATTTGGGCAAGTTGACACATGTGCCGTGCATGGCACATGTGTGTAATCTGATCATACAACGATTTGTGCATAAGTACCCAGGCTTACAGGACGTCCTGAAGCAGGCCAGAAAGCTGTGTGGCCATTTCAGGCGTTCCTACACGGCCATGGTGCACTTTTCAGATATCCAGCGGTGAAACAACATGCAGTGAGGCGCTTGATTTGCGACAGCCCGACACGTTGGAATTCAACACTCCTAATGTTCGACCGCCTGCTCCAACAAGAAAAAGCTGTTAATGACTATTTGTATGACCGGGGTGCTAGGACAGCCTCTGCGGAGCTGGGAATTTTTTTGCCACGTTACTGGACGCTCATTCGCAATGCCTGTAGGCTCATGCGTCCTTTTGAGGAGGTGACAAACCTAGTCAGTCGCACCGAAGGCACCATCAGCAACATCATACCATTTGTTTTCTTCCTGGAGCGTGCCCTGCGAAGAGTGCTGGATCAGGCCGTAGCTGAGCGTGAAGAGGAAGAGGAAGAGTTGTGGTCACCATCACCACCAGAAACAGCCTTATCATCATCGCTTGCTGGACCTGCGGCAACGCTGGAAGAGGATTGTGAGGAAGAGGAGTCAGAGGAGGAATGTGGCTTTGAGGAGGAGGAGGAAGACCAACCACAACAGGCATCCCAGGGTGCTTGTTGTCACCTATCTGGTACCCGTGGTGTTGTACGTGGCTGGGGGGAAGAACATACCTTCATTGAGATCACTGAGGAGGAGGAATGGGAAATGAGTAGCTCGGCATCCAACCTTGTGCAAATGGGGTCTTTCATGCTGTCAGGCTTAAAGAGAACGACCTGTACTGGGTGTCCACGCTACTAGACCCCCGGTATAAGCAGAAAGTGGCGGAAATGTTACCGAATTAAAACAAGTCCGAAAGGATGCAGCAGTTCCAAAATAAATTTAAAAGTATGCTTTACACAGCGTATAAGGGTGATGTCCCAGCACAACGGGAATCTTTTTAAGTCCTACGCATCGCCACAGCCCTTTTGGGTCCACCCTCAGAGAACGACTCGACCGACAGGTAGCAGACTTCCTCGCCTTAACTGCAGATATCGACACTCTGAGGAGCGATGAATCCCTTGACTACTGGGTGTGCAGGCTTGACCTGTGGCCTGAGCTATCCCAATTTGCGATAGAACTTCTGGCCTGCCCCGCTTCAGGTGTCCTGTCAGAAAGGACCTTCAGTGCAGCAGGAGGTATTGTCACTGAGAAGAGAAGCCGCCTAGGTCAAAAAAGTCTAGATTACCTTACCTTTATTAAGATGAATGAGGGATGGATCCCGAAGGGACTGACAGTGGCCGATACATTCGACTAAAAAAGGCCTGATGAGGGGGACGTAACAGGGATTAAACTGATAAGAATAGTACTACTTAACACACCACTCCTATCTGGTGGCACATTAGATTGCACGCGCAGTGCCCCAAATTTGAACTAGGAGTACCGACCTGATAGGGGACGTAACAGGGATTAAATTGATAGAAATAGTACTATTTAACAGACCTTATAATAACGCAGAGAGAGGCAATGCAGAGACAGGAGTCTGAAGAATAGGTGTCAGAGGAGGAAGGTGGCTTTGAGGAGGTGGAAGACCAAACACAGCAGGCATCCCAGGGGGGCTTGTTGTCACCTTTCGGCGACCCTTGGTGTTGTACGTGGCTGGGTGGAGGAAGAGACCTTCAATGACATCAGTGAGGACAAGGAACGGGACATGGCTAGCTTGGTATCCAACCTTATGCAAATGGGGAGTTTGCGGTTGTGCAAATGGACTGTTTGCGGTTGTTTGCGGTGCGTTAAACGGGGAGTTTGGTCTGTCACTGTGAAGCGGGCGTAACCCTTACACTACCTGATCGATACAACATCATACCTGATGTTTTAAAGCATGTTATTCCAAACAATTTAGGAATGTTAGGTGATTTATGCCCTTTATGGATTAAAACCAGACTCTGCATCAACTATGTAATTTTCCATGGGAGTTTTGCCATGGATCCCCCTCCGGCATGCCACAGTCCAGGTGTTAGTCCCCTTGAAACAACTTTTCCATCACTATTGTGGCCAGAAAGAGTCCCTGTGGGTTTTAAAATTCGCCTGCCTATTGAAGTCTATGGCGGTTCACCCGGTTCGCCCGTTCGCGAACATTTGCGGAAATTCGCGTTCGCCGTTCGCGAACGCAAAATTTTATGTTCGCGACATCTCTAGCTATAGCGAATAAAGGAGGTAATAGGGGCTGTAGCAGGTGCAGAGGAAAAGGGCCTATAGTGAAAATATGGGGTAATAGGTGTTGAAGTGGGCGCAGAGGAGATTCGGGCTGCAGTGGATGCAATTGCACCTTTGTCCCCCTGTGGCAATGCCTACGATTAAAAACCATTGAAAAAAAAAGTTCTTACAAGAAATATAGATTTGGTGAGGTGGGATCCCTCACTCAAAAAGGCCTGCCGCAACTCCAAAAATAATACATTTAACTGAGAGGTTGAATCAGGACTAATAGGATTAAGAATTAACTCCTCGGTGCTAGACTCTACCGAATAGAGTTGTTGTTACAAAGTGATGCCATCTGTATTTATTTCAATAACTTTTTTCAAAAAAACGTTCTACTTTTTCATTACCTTTTTTTCATTTGTGGAGTGCTTGGATTTACCCATGTGTGCGGACCACTGTGTTTCTTTCTGGTTATATTCTTACAAGAAATACCTTGTGTTAAGTTAATGTTATACTTTGTGACCACAAGGAGGCTATAACCTCGTGGATGCTGCTAGATTTATGTTTATATGGGCAACTTTCCGGAATTAGCTGGCTGAGCTCATCATAACTTACATGTATTCTATTCACCTGTTCAATAGATGATTTTCATTGTCAGCTTCTATAAACTGAAATGTAGGGTTATTAAAAGTACATCTCTGCATGAAAAAATTTCAGCATTAACAAATTATGCAAAATCTATGTTAAATGTACGGCCCTTTATACGGCCCTAGCCACACCTCCCTGCATGCGACTTACACAGCTTTCCTAAGCACTTCCTATAAAGAGAGATCTAATTGATAGACTTCCTATATTGCACAGTCTGTTTAATTTAGAATTTCTTATATCTCGCTCTGTTAATAGCCTTCAATTTCCACAGGAACCATCTATGTGAGATTAAAGTCCAATTTACAGAGCATGAGATAAAAACTTCTAAAGCAAGTTAACAACTGATGAAAAAAAGTTTTTTTAAGAAGCTCTGTAAGTCACAGCCATGGGAGGTGTGGCTTGGGTTGCTCAAACAGAAAGAAAAGTGATTCAACTCCTAAATGGCAGCAAATTGAGCAGTGAAACTTCAGATGCATGATCTATACCAGCGTTTCCCAATTGGTGAGAACACAATTGGGGTTCCGCCAAAAGTAAAAAAAATAAAATGGGCGCAGGCTGCAAGGGAGCAGTGAGCAGTGAGCAGTGAGCAGTGATCTCAGCTCCCTCGCGCGAACAACACTGATGCTGGAGCATAAGACGTCACTCCAGCTCCGGCATCACTAAGCGGTGCACAAGGGAGCTGAGCAAGGAGATCACTGCGCCCTTGCCGCCTGCACGCCAGCCGCTCAGCAACCCCACTGGACCCCAGGGACCGCACGCTTGGCATGCCAGCTGCTCAGCAGCCCCACTGGACCCCAGGGACTCCATGCCAGCACTCCTAAAGATAGGGAGACTGGGTGGATGAAAGATGTAAAAAAAAAAAATTGTATGTGTTTGTGTGTCTGTCAAAGAGTAAATGTGTGTTTGTCAGTGAGAGTGAATGTGTGCTTGTCAGTGAGTGTGTATGTGCTTGTTAGTGAGAATGTATGTGTTCTTGTCAGTGAGAGTGTATATGTGTTTGTATGTGTGTCTGTAAAAGAGTTTGTGTGTTTGTCAGTGAGTGTATGTGTGTCTGTCAAAGAGTATGTGTGTCTGAGTGTGTCAGTGTGCGTATCTGTGTGTCAAGGTTTGTTTATTTGTCACTGTGTGTATCTAAGTGTGTGTGTGTGTATGTGCCAGTGTGTATCAGTGTGTTTGTATTTGTGTGTGTGTGTGTGTGGCAGTGTGTGTGTGTATCTGAGTGTGTCAGTGTGTGTATGTGCCAGTGTGTATCTGTCGGTGCAAGTGTGTGTATATGTCACTGTGTGTATCTGAGTGTGTGTGTATTTGTGCGTCAAGATGTGTGTGTCAGTGTGTCAAGGTGTGTGTCTGTGTGTCTTTGTGTATCTGTGTGCCACTATGTGCCAGTGTGTGTGTGTGTATATCTGTGTGTCAGATACATATACACACACACACACACACACAGATACACACTGTTTATCAAGGTGTGTGTATCTGTGTTAGTGTGTGTATCTATGTGCCACTATCTGCCAGTGTGTGTGTGTGTATCTGTATGTCAGATTCATACACACCGGGACATTCAAAGACAGATACACACACTTTGACACACAGATGGACACTGTGTGTCAAGGTGTGTGTATGTGTGTATATGTGTGTTAAATATACACATACACACACACACAACATTGATACGTTAAAAGGTTCGAAAGGAAACATTTATTGGGAACCCCGATCTATACACACAAAGTGTTTCATCAAGCTAAAGTTGACTTGCTGCCTAAAGTGTCCCTTCAACCATAGTAAAACCACACAATAGCTATATTCACATTATGCAAACAGCCCTGCTGAAATATATAATGCTTATGCTATGCAGGTTTAAACCATTGTAAAAAAAAAATTCTGAGCTGGAATGGCCTTGTCATTATCTAGCATGTTTTACAAGATAAGTGTCCGTGTCAGCTCTCATGACAAGTTGAAGTTATTTTAATAACAAGCAGTTTACTGATATCTCCAAGTGTGAGAGACAACTGACTTTATCTTATAAAAGTCTGTTCTGCTAAAGATTTTTTTCACTCTTGGCTTTTTATGACATGATTCTCATGTGGTTGCTGTTTCCGCCTTGACCTATTGTGTGGGAAAGCATGGTGCTGACATTATTCTCAAGCTGTAAATGTACGTTTGCCAAGCTTCATGACAATAGAATAGACATGATCACTAGCATGTACAAAATGGTCTTTTATACTAGGATACATTCCAGTAAAGCAGGGAATTTGTAAGTCTGTTGAAGTGTTTTATAAGTGTTATATCTGATGATAGCTGAGTTACAACAGAATACAGTCTCTTAACCATTTATAGTTCCCAAGTCACACATTATGCATGTCCAATTCATTACATCCCTGCTCTATCATCCATCCAACATGGCTGAAACCCAAACATGGACTGGAGAGAGGGGAAATCTTGAGGTGTGTCCACCCAAGCATGTCCTGTACAGTTATTACAGGAGCTGGTTAACAGGGGTGGGCTGGGACAGGGGGGCAGGGAGGAAATTGCCCCCCAGGCCACCCTAAATCTAGAGCCGCCTGCATCCAGCAAAAAAAGGAAAAATCCCTTTGTTTATAAACCCTAGTCACACCTCCCTGCATGTGACTTGCACAGCCTTCCATAAACACTTCCTGTAAAGAGAGCCCTATTTAGGCTTTCTTTATTGCAAGTTCTGTTTAATTAAGATTTTCTTATCCCCTGCTATGTTAATAGCTTGCTAGACCCTGCAAGAGCCTCCTGTATGTGATTAAAGTTCAATTTAGAGATTGAGATACAATTCTTTAAGGTAAATTACATCTGTTTTTCATGCAGGCTCTGTCAATCATAGCCAGGGGAGGTGTGGCTAGGGCTGCATAAACATAAACAAAGTGATTTAACTCCTAAATGACAGTGAATTGAGCAGTGGAATTGCAGGGGAGTGATCTATACACTAAAACTGCTTTATTTAGCTAAAGTAATTTAGGTGACTATAGTGTTCCTTTAATAGTTTTTACAATAGTTCATAGAGGTGCACAATCTCCTAGCCAATCTCCATTCCAATTAAAAATACCTACCTACCTCACCCTAATAGTAGTTAGGAGGAAACAATAAGTATAAATACCTGTTTATTTTTTCCATTCAATGTCTTTCTTCTTAAAACTTGAAAACAATGAAAAAGTAAATAAAAATAACATGATGACAATAAAAAAAAATCTGTGTGTGCCCCGGGTGCTTGGCCAAGAATGAGCTTGCAAGGTGTGGAAACTCCTTACAAGATATTTTCCATGTTATGCAATATCAGTCACAGCATCATACTTTATTTTTTTTGCCTCCCGTGTGTAGAGGCTGGGGAAAACTTGTTTCCCTGTTATAACCGTTAGATTCCCCTCATCCACCCCGCCTTCGCAGTGCCTGGGGGAAGATTGGGTCCCCCATTTATTAGCTCTAGAGCTCTTATCCACCACCCCTGTGTGTTGACTGGAGGGACACTAAGCCCTGCTTGCAGAAATGTGGTCCTTTTCCTATTCTACCTGCTGCGTGGGGCGGAGTTATATCAGATCTCCCAACGGTCCCAGTTTTGGTGAGATATATCCCTATTTTTGGGATCCAGTTTCACCATTCTGACTTTGTTCTCTGGTGTCCCTCTATCGAGAAGAACAGGGAACTGTCCCCATCAAACATAGTGTGAGTGCATCATTAGAGGTGCTCACGCTATGCTCAAAGCATTAGGACACTGCAGAGAGAACTGAAACAGTGCTTCCTGCATGGTCCATCCTTTCTGGGCAGGTCCACCCCAGTCAGAGACATGAGTTGTGTTAATAGCTCACCCTCTTTACCCCTACCACTGGCATCCATCTTCACAGGACTGGGAGTACAGGACAGAAACTGGGAGGTATGCTAAACTATTTGTTTAGACTGACATGATTTTCCAGGAAATAGGTTTTAATAGTTTTGAGTTCATGAATACATATTTACAGTTTATTGTGCCTTTTTTAAATCTCCATGAATACATTTAGAAGTAGTTTTTTAAACCCTAAAATAATTACATCTGATTACAAAAAGGTCAAGAAAATAGTAGCAGTCAACAAAGATTGGCATACGGTTATGAACAAAGACTCCGGTTTATTTTTTTGATTTCTAAACACCATGATCTCATCCTGTGATTTTACACATTTAGGTGATGAGCACAATCAATGTGTTCAGTTCAGGTCACCAGCAGAAGGAAATGCAGCAATACACTAAACACTGCCATTTCCCCCTTTTCAGACCTGCTGTTAAATGTGCTCTGGAGTTAAAAGGACATAGCTTAAGTCTTTTGTTACAGTACGGACACAGTGATGTCATCTGGCTCTAATCCAGCTTTCCGCTGCCCACTTATCCATGGGAAAATGCTTCCAATTTGAAGGTAGCCTTCTGTTCAACATGATGAAATGATTCTACATCTAGTAATTCTGTGTGTTATTTAGCTCTGGAATCTCTACACACAAAGCTTTCAGTCATCATCAGCATTAGAAAATTGCCAGAATATTTTTTTTTCTCATCGTCCACAAAAATTATATTTTTCAGTTAAATTAAAATAACATTAATTTGAAGAAAAAAAAGACGTAAAGGTTATTTTTTAGCATCCTTTGGAATTTTTGAAAACGCTTATACTTTTGAAGTCAGAATTTTTTCTTCCAAGTCCCGTCGCCCAAAAAATAAAAGCATAGAAGGGAATTTAGTCATCTCCAGCTTCCCACGCTGCTTGTGATTTTCTCTCATTTACTCTCTCAGGGAGAGGTTGAAAACCTCACGCAAAATTTAGTCTAGGAGATTCTAGTTAGTTTTTCTAGTTTGGTTTAGGTGAGTAGGGAAAATGAGAGAGCATAGCTTGTAGGTCATTAAGCTCTTCTAAAGAATCATAAGAAGCTGCTGAGTCTTTCTTAAATGCACTTTAACAGCTTCATCTTATTGAAGTTGTTATAGTGCCTTCAGTCCTGGCCATCCTGTCCTACCCCCAAAATTCCAATATGAAACAAATCAGAAGACTTGGAAGAGCAGCTTAAAACCACACCTCTAAGCCCTCTGGGTATGGGAGCCTAAAATCTTACTTACCAACTCTCATACACAACATACCATGATGTCACGTGCACACAGGCAGTGCCATCTACGTTGCCATAGCGAATACAATGTTTCTTTATTTAGGAATCGTGGGTGCATTGCGGCGAGCACCACACATGTTCTCCAATGCTTTTCTACGAGGAGCATTAGATTAGCCAATTATCCATTATGTAACCTGAGGAGAGAGTTGCAACAGCGCCAATGGAGACTAGGTGCTGGAGAAAAGTTGAGTAATTTGTTTCTTTTTTTATTTATTCCATTTTCTTTTTTTAAACAGTTGGCAGGGACCTAATTGACAATGTATTTCCTAATGCCACATTGTTTCTTTAAAGGGTTACTCCAAGCACCATAATCACTTCAGTGAACTGAAATGGTCGTGGTGCGTGTAGCTCATAGTTTCAGTAAGAAATGCTGCACATGCTGAGATAATTAGGATAGCTGCCATATCATTACCTCTACAACAAAAAAATGCACCTTATACACACACTTATATACAATGATACTTATCAGTGGTAGGTGAAATACAGCCTCCCTCAGATCGCTCCCAGCTAGCAATCAACTTCAATACCAATATATACAAAAAACAACGAGGGAACCGGCTGGTAGCCTAAATAGAGATAAATACAAAACGAATATAGTGTAATAAAGTTTTACAAAAATGACATTGCGCAATATGAAATGCACTCACAGGATCTTGGACAGTTCAGGCATATATGGTGCCTCCCCTGATGGTATGGAGGGCTGGGGGAGTTCCCCTGGACACTTCCCTGGATATTTCCACCAAAAAGCAGGACTCCGGGTGAAGGTATGAAAAAGCGGCTTTAATTTTCAATAAAATATATAAAATAAATACAATAGAGGTCCTACGTGTTTCGTCCCTTCTATAAAGTATGGGACTTCCTCAGGGACCAACAATTTTAAAAATTACAATGAATGCAGTACAAAAAAGCAGCCTAACCACCCTCCACCCACAAGTCCTTTAAATAGGGCTAATCCCTAAAGTTAATTAATCACATGTGCCTCTCTGTCCTTCCTCATTGGTCCTGTGTAGATGAGTATCATCTGTTGGAAATTGCATTCTCCAATATTCACAGCTGATCTTCATTGTTGTTTTGCAATTGATTTCGGCGTTTTCGTACATTCCGGAAACTGGAAGTGCTATGCGTTCCAACTGAGTTCACAAACCCGGAAGTTCTGTATAACCGGAAATAGCTTGCGTTCCACCTTCGTTTTTTTGCGTTCCACCTATATTGGGGGAAATCTAGCCACAACAAATACACATAAAAGGTCTGTAATTTGACCCAAATATTATATCACCATATAATATATACATTTATTTACCTTAAATCATCTATACAGTGTTCAGTGTTACAATGAATTTTCCCATTATATTTATACCAATAATTAGTGAAGTGTATCTAATATAAACTAATTCCTTATCTTATAATTTTACGATATTTATTTATATATTTACCATTACTTCTAATATCCTGTTTTTTGTGATATTATTTACATATCTAATAATACCTCTAATATGTGATGTATCATTTTGTTTTCTCCTTCTTCTGATCAAAAAGGATATTTTTTAATTGTTTTGTGTTATTATTAATAAAGCAAATTTATCCTATAGCAATCAGTGCTTAATTTTAATCCCATCCCTATTTCATATATTCTATAGTGACTATAACTAATAGTGATATGTATTTATAAAAAACATACTAGATCCACATCCACATTTAAACCACCAGGCTCCAGAGTTTGTAGCCTGTGGATCCAGTAGGTCTCTCTCTGGGATAACTTTTTTACTCTATCCCCCCCTCTCCAATCAACACATACCTTTTCAATGCCTATACATTTCAAACCCGTGAAAGAAAATTGGGAACAGTGATTACAGTGTACTGGGATGGAATGTGTGGCTAAGTTCTTTTTTATATTATTTATATGCTCCAAAAGTCGCACTTTTAGGGGCCTTTTGGTTCTGCCCACATATTGCCTGCCGCACGGACATTGCAGTACATAAACTACATAGTCCGTGCGGCAACCAATTTCTGTTTTTATCTGGAATACTTCCCCAGTAATGAAACTAGAAAAAAACTCTATCTTTTTTATATTAACAGTCCGGCAGGCTTTACAAACTCCACACCCTCTAGAGAAACCATTTGCAACTGGTTTCTGACTATCTTCATGATTTTTTATTGCATAGCTGGGTGCCAGAGTGTTCTTAAAATTCTGATTTTTCTTAAAAATAAGTTTGGGCTGGGGGCGGAGCCAGCGCCTAAACGAGCAAGTCGCAACTCACCACAGCTCCGAGCATGAGACCCCAAAAAGGGCCACACAAGCGACAAAAATCGCCCCTGGGACCCGACAAACAGATCCCCAAGACACCCTATACAATGGGGAAGAAAACGAAGAGGAGCAGAGCGGATCCGGGTTCGGGATCCAAAGATATCAGCACTTTTCTGCGCCCAATGCAGCAGCACACGCCTAGCAAGATGGCGCCGATTGAGGCCTACGACACACAGTCATCCGATGATGACAGTGCACTGGATTCCTTTCACACATCCAGCAAGGCACAGGTCACACTCCAGCAGCCTAAGGAACTAGGAGATGCAGCACCCGCCACAAAAGCAGACATCAAGGCACTGATGGTAAACATTAAGGAGATGTTTGACGCCGATATGGCGCTGGTCCGAGGGGAACTCTCCACGCTTACAAGCCGGATGGTATCCGTTGAGGAGTCTCTCGGCGGCACGAAAGTGGCACAAGTGGCGACAGACGCTGCCCTAGGTCAACTACAAAAACAGTGTGCAGCATTAACCGCTCAAATAGCGGGCATGGAGGACAAGACTAGAGCCCGAAATCTGCGAATCCGGGGAGTGCCGGAATCGGCGGGAAATCTGGAACTACCGCACTATTGCAGGAGGTTAGTGGCAACCTTACTAACCCCCAAACTAGCGAAGCAGGTAGGGATAGACACCTGCTTTCGCCTCCCCAAGGCACTCAAAGCACCCCAGGAAGCACCAAGAGATGTGCTGGTCAAATTTGTACGGGACTCAGACCGGGGGGCCCTCATGGGAGCCGCGAGAGGCTCTCCCACCATCATGTTTGAGGGGGCAAGTCTAACCCTATACAGAGACTTCTCAAGACACACACTCACCTGGCGCAGGTCTCTCCGCCACATCACCTTGCTACTGAGCGAGAACTCTATCCCTTATAAATGGGGCCCTCAACGCCTAACCACAGAGCACGCCGGCAAGACGGCACACATGACACACATATCTGAAGCACCAAAGTTTCTTCAATCTCTGGGACTTTCGCTTCCTGCAGCAGCAACAAGGGCCGGCCCATCATGGAACATCGATGAAATAACTCCCTTTGTACCCAGAGGATCTGTGCCGAAGCCGACGAACCCTAAAACCTGAGAACTGCGACTGTACTTGCAAACGTACCTGGGCACCGTCTGCCAGGTCCCTTATTGAAGGCTATATATTGGACACCTCTCCTACGCTAATGTTGTCTGATATTTCTGCTCACCTTAGAAGCAGAGGTCTTTCTGTTTCCTGTTTTCTTTTCTCTAAGTTTATTGCATTTATTAACGTCCTTAAAGGTCTTTGTTTTATCTATGAAAGTTTATGTCAGTTACAGTATAACAGTTATCTCTCACGCACTGGCTCCGTAAGCAGACTACCACCGCTACTGGTTAAGCAGACTTCCCCCTTCCCTACCACAAAGCACATGTAGAAGCCCAAACTATACTTACATGCTCCTTAATAAATGTCATGCAAGGGCCTGCATCACCCCTTTCGTTGGCCAACAGCCATAACAACCACATTCCCTTACCCACAAGTACCAGTGCCCAAGCTGAGCCTACAACCTAAATCCCCGAAGCGGAGCACATAAAGTTAACTACTAGCCCCTCAGAATAGACACACGCCCTACTGGTCACTAGCACGAGGGTGAAGTGCAGAGCTTTAAATATTAAAACTCGGGTGGCAAAGTTATTGTGCAATTTCAGATGTTATATGATCAATGACTCAAATGTCTTATATACAATGTATTCTATGCATGTTTTTTCACTTTTTGATTCGCACATACTGTACCAAGTGTTTATTTCTCGCGTACCCACAAAAATAAAGAATTTCAAAAAAAAAAAAAAAGAAATGAAATAAATAAAGTGCCTTCATGCAACAAAAAAAAAAAATAAAATAAGTTTGGGCTGTTCCGGTAAGAAAGTATTGAGTATAGGATCCTGTTGGAGAATCGACCAGTGTTTCTGCAAACTCCTCCTAATCCCAGCATGGTCCGTGCAGTACTGTGTTCTAAAGGCAGCTACATTATCCTGATAGGATTTGGCACGAGGTCTGTCCATTAGATAATTTCCTCTATCGGTTTGCAAAGCTAGCCGGATTTCTTTGTCAATGGTGTTCTTCTTATAACCTCTCTCTACCAATTTGTTCTTAATATGGTTAGATTGTATTACAAAATCTTGAACTTGCAAACAGTTCCTTCTCACCCTAGCGAATTGTCCCTTGGCTATCCCTCTAAGCCAGGGGCGATGATGGCAACTTTGCCTATGAACATATCCATTGCCATCACTCGGTTTAAAGAAACACTTTGTTTTGATCTGGTTATTCTCACTTATCAGTGACAAATCCAAAAAATTTATTTCTTTTTGATTCCACGCAGAAGTAAATTTTAGATTATATTTATTTTGATTCAAATAATTTTCAAATGATTGAAATAATAAAAAAGGCCCCTTCCAAATTATAATAACGTCATCGATATATCTCCGCCAGAGCACCAGGTTCTCCCTCCAGTCATGTCCAACCCAAACTGTTAGATCTTCCCATCTACGCATGTAGATGTTGGCATAATTTGTAGAAAAAATTGGTCATTAAAGAAAAAATAATTGTGCTCTAAAATAAATTTAACTGAATGCCAGATAAACTCTTTTGCATCCTGAGGGAGATTTCGATCTTCCATCATAAAATGATTGATGGCTTCTAATCCCAATTTATGGCTAATTATAGTATAAAGGGATGATACGTCCAATGTTGCCCAACTGTAATCTGAATGCCATTCAATATTTTCCAATTCCTGTAGGAATGATTTTGTGTCTTTTATATAAGAAAGGGCACTTTGGGCATACTTTTGTAGGTATGAATCTACAAACGCAGATAGGTTGGCTGACAAGGAATCTATCCCACTAATTATGGGGCGGCCAGGGGGATTAAATAAACACTTATGAATCTTTGGAATAAAATAAAAAATTGGAATTCTTGGGTTATTACAAAGCAAAAAGTCATAATTTGCCTGTGAAATTATATCCTTATTCTTTGCTATTTCTAACAGATTTTTTAAAAGTGAATTAAATTCTTTAGTCGGATCCCGTATTAATATGGTATAAGTATCACTGTCACTTAGAATATTTTGGGCTTCTTGTAAATAATAATTCCTAGACATAATGACAATCCCCCCCCCCTTGTCGGCTTCCTTGATTATAATATCTTCCCTCTTCTTTAGTGTATTTAGACATTTCTCTTCTTCCCTCGTTAAATTTCTGCTATTATTAGAGTTTTGTTTTTTAGCTATAGATTTAAATTCTCTGTCCACCAATTTTTCAAAAAATTCCAAATATGGACCCCTATTTTGCGTGGGATAAAAGTGGGATTTAGGTCTAAATTTCCTATTTCTCAGTTCTTCCTCATCCATAGTTGTTGACTGATTTGGTTGTAACAAAAAATGTCTTTTCAACGTTAGTGATCTGATATACTTTTTTTAAATCAATATATAAATTAAATTCATTTGATTTCTTATCTGGAGCAAATTTCATGCCTTTTGATAATAATTGTATCTCGTCTTCTGACATAGGTAAACCAGATATATTAAAAATGCCCTTTTCCCTTTCTTTGGCCTTCACAATGGCCATACCACGTGCCAAATCCTCTAATCCTCCATTCGTGTTCTTTTGTTCGTAGAGTCTACCTGTAAGGGTGAGAACCGGTTGCGATGTTCCCAGGTGTTGGCCCTGGGATAAAAGTAGTTGGTGATGGGTTTCTCTTTTGGACCTCTGGTTCTCCCCTGAAAATTTTCCTCTTTTTCATTATATTGTGAGCTAGAACTAACTGCTTGAGCATAGGATCTTACTCCTCTTTTTTCAAATGGGCGTACATTCCCATTTTGAAACTCTGGTCGCTCTCTTGGGGGAGTATGAGTAACTCTCTTCTCAAGTGGACGTGTGTTTCTATTTTGTAACCCAGCTCTCTCTCTTGAGGGGGTACGGGTAAATCTATTGTTAATCTCCTTTCTCTGAGAATCTCCTTGGTTTTTTTTCCTGTATTCATATGATACTGTTTTTTTCCTATAGGGGGAGTGAGAGTCCAAAGTGGGACCTCTCTGGAAGTGAGGTTTTTTCCTCGACATCCTATTTAGGGTGGAAAAAGTGTTATTGGTTTTATCTTCCTTATCCCTTCTATATTTTTTACTTTTAGTTTCTGCAATTTTTTCATCTAATTGTTTTACACTTGTTTGTAAAGCTTCATCTCTCTCTTTATACTCCATACTTGCTAGATCAATCTCTGGCAGTGTCATTAACCAGTCTGTAACAAAAGTTCTGATGTTTAATCACTGGCTGAGAGCACTCGGGTGATGCTTTCAGGCAATGAATGGCTGGTGGGATCGGCATCTGGCTTCTGCAGCTCTGCAGAAGTTAATGGCCCATTACCAGGCAATTTAGGAGGCTCGGCACCCAGCAGTAGGTGCCCCCAATTTCTAGTTTTCCCACCATCCTGATTATAGTCCCCTAGTGTCCCTCATATAGGAACATCAGGGAACGGTCCTCAGGCAGCACAGCTTGAGCAAATCATAAGATGTGTTCAAGCTGTGTACAGGCACTAGAACCCTGCAGAGAGGAGAGCACATAGCAGCACTCTTTGCTAGTTACTGAAAGTTGGGAACCAGCCAGACTGGCTTTTCAGTCCTTCGGTGGATTTGCCTGCCCCCCCCTTTCCATGTGGGTCCACCAATTATGCGCAATGCAGTAACATGAGCCACATCATCCACCCATCTCAATCTCATACTTCCCATTGTTGGGAGATATGGCCAGGTAAGAAGCCAAACAGTTATACTTGATTCGGGCCTCACCTTTGAGTCTCACATCCAGTCTGTTACCATGTCCTGTTGATTCCACCTTAAAAACATAGTCCACATCCGCCCCTTTCTTACACAAGATACTAGTAAGGACCTTATCCATGCTCTAGTAATCTCTTGCATGGATTACTGTAACCCTCTCCTAATTGGTCTTCCCAAAGCCGTGTTGCCCTGCTACAGTCTGTAATAAATGCTGCTGCCAAACTGATTTTCCTCTTCAGTTGGTCCTCACACACCTCACCCCTCTGTCATTCCTTACATTGGCTTCCTGTGTCCTATAGGAGTGAATTCAAAGTACTATAAAGTACTGAACAATTCTAGCCCCTCCTACATCTCTTCACTGATTCACAGGTATGCCCCTTCTCGGTCTCTTTGCTCTGCCCATGACCTTCTCCTGTCCGCTGCTTGCACCCGTACGGCCAACTCACACTTGCAGGACTTCTTGCATGCGGCTCCCTTCCTATTGAATAGCCTGCCTACCGCCATCAGACTCACCCCTAGTCTTCAATCTTTAAAAAGTGCCTTAAAACCTCTCTTTTCAGAATAGTTTATGGCCTATCAGATACCTCACATACCTGTCCCTTGCTTTCTCCTAAAGGGCAGCACTCTACTCTCTCCTCCAGCTCTGCTTCACTCCCACCTTATTTGATTGTTATCTACTGTCCTATTGAGTTTTTTTTACCCCACCCCCTATAGAATGTAAGCTCGTTTGAGCAGGGTCCTCTTCAACCTATTGTTCCTGTAAGTTTTTTGTTATTGTCTTATTTATTGTTAAATCTCCTCCTTTTATAATATTGTAAAGAGCTACGGAATCTGTTGGCACTATATGAATGCCAATAATAATAATAAACAGTTGTAAAATGGTTTGCCCCATTACCGGGGAACGGCGTCAGTTTACTCCTTGCATCATAACCACTACGGCAGAATTATATTGGTATCGCATCTTAGCGTTACATAACTACATATCTTAAGACTAAGGCTCTTAATATGATATTTAGCACAACATGATGAGAGAGACAGAAGGTGGTGGGAGATATGTGTTGTGTGGATATGTGCAAAAGCGCTGTGATTTTTTTGAACACAGCTATACAAATAATAACCAATACACAATAGGAGAGTGCTTAAAATATTAATACCCATCATACGTAGCTCAACCTTTTACAATCTTCCAATGTATATGAGAACATGGGAAAAGAGAAGATAAATAATGCACTATCAATTGCAAACCAATTATATTAATGATCGTATGCAAGCAATTAACCCTTTACCCAAAAGAAATTCTATTAAATGTCTAACAAAGTAATACATTGAATAGTGAACAGTACAATGTGATGCTACAATGATAATGACCCAATGTAATGGAAACCTGTAAAAGGCAACCCTTTTCTTAGAAAAATAAGAAAATAGGCAAACCTTTTCTTGAACAAAAATAAGGCTCGTTCATAAAATTTGGGAGATCTTGAAAATATTAGTTATTATGGGTATGTTTTTTTCCCATTAAGGTCTCTATTTTTAGGTTAACTCATCGCATGCGACCGAGTCAACATTTTTGTACTTCTTTTATACATTTATAGTCTGCTTTGTACAAAGTGTATTGTCCATGTATCATGTCAACAATTTATCATATTCTTTATATGGTACTCTTCACTATTAGAATCCTACAGACATTTGGTACATGTGGAAACAGCCTATTCCCTAATTTAGCATAAAGGAAATAGCGGATTTGTCTATTCTACATACCCTGCTTAAATAACTTTATTCATACCATAATTAACCCTTCATAATTTTGGACCCTGTTATTGTTTTATATCAAGTACAACATAATATCATCTTCATAACATTCATAGCCCTTACATCAGTCTCTAATAGTGTAGTGTTGTGGCCCTGTGTATTAATTTGGATTTGTAAAAGTTATTTTATCCTGATTGAGCAGCGCATTTATAATCTGACTTGCAAGGTAGTAAACTACCATATTTCTAGCCCAAGATATAGTTTACAGGTCCCTCTAAAAACCATAATCATTTTGGTGGACACATAAAAAATAATACTTAAAAAGGGCACTTGAACAAATTCATCCCTAAAGTATGAATTATTTTTCTAACACAAATCTCTCAATCTCCATAAAACCACACATCTTGACCTTGTTGCTACTCTTTTAAGATGAATTTGTCTAGACGATGTTCAGCACTAGCAAGGAAGTAAGTGCTGGGCAAAAGAGGGCAGAGGTAAGTCCTACAGCTGCTCAAAAGGTACGTTTTTAGGACTTAGGAAACATTTCTGCAAAGTTTGTGAAATGCATGCTGTTTTAATTAATAATATGCATCTTTAGATACAGGGCCTCACTTCATGTGAAATGTGCAGGATAAGCTTTTTTTCTTTTTTTCTAATTGAATTGTAGCTTTAAAACCCAATTTTCATAGTTTTCATATTTACTAAAAGAGAAACGTTATTACTCTCACAAACGTAGCATATATCTTCGACATGTAAATTCGGTCTGCTAGTACTTCAATAAAAAAGAGGGTTTCTATTAAAGGGTCACCTTGACATTTAAATGATAATTTGGCAGACGTAAGTGTGTTGTTCAAGTTGAGAAAACTATGTTTGAGTAACATAATTAAT
Organism: Pelobates fuscus; assembly: GCF_036172605.1. Lineage (NCBI taxonomy): Eukaryota > Metazoa > Chordata > Amphibia > Anura > Pelobatidae > Pelobates > Pelobates fuscus. The sequence continues at coordinate 45,371,358 of NC_086328.1, forward strand.
GAATGGAATTAATATTGCAAAAATAAATTAATACTCCAAGCACCATAGCGACTACAACTCGCTAAAGTGGTTATGGTGCCATGATTACATTTGTTATCCCCCTCCCCCTCCCCCCCCCCTCCACCGTAAGGAGTCAATTCATTTTTGAGTGGCTTGACTTTTTACTTGGGATCTGCCAGGCACTGCACCTCATTCCCCATCTCCCGAGAGTCAGAAGGAACTTCTATTTCCTCTCCTGAGCAAAGCTCAGCTGATTGCTGGTGGGTAGTGGAAGTAGGGTTGACTGCGTGTGATGGAGGGTTTACAAGGGCAAGGAGTGTTTCGTTTAGACCAAAGTTGATATTTTATTTTTTATTTTGGGTCATGATAGGATAACAGTTTAGGATTATGTCAAAAAGCTCAAGAATCGCTTAAATTATCCAAGAGTAACTAAAGAGGCCACCTTTTTGCATAAGGAGCCGACTAATAGCTAAAATGGGCTCCCTCCTTTTCCCATGTGTGTTGTAATTGTCATCCTCCCCACTCCCCCAGCCAATGCAGAAATTGGAGACAAAAAGAACATTTGCTCTTCTCTGTACTAATTACTGACTATTTCTAAGTGCTTCCATGTTTCATCCAAGTATTGATGCATGACATTATCTTTCTTCAGCTACAACCACAAATTTTGTTTGTGCATTGAGTTGATGTGAGCTATCTTACACCTTTGTGGTTCTTTCTACCTTTTTCCTACGCCTCACTACAATGTATCCATGCACACTAACAGTACCATGCACAGTTGATCTGCTTCTCATCACTCGTCAGAAAGACAAAACTTCTAATCTGATTTACCCAAGTGGATGACTATCCTGTCTCCCAACGTATGTTTCTCATTCTTTTCAGGTGGTACTCATTAAATGTTGAGCGTTATTTATACGCATGGTTCTCATATTCATACCTCCGATACCTTTCTTCAAAAAAAGCACCTCTGCTGATATTTCGGGTCACTTTACATCTGCTTGCATTATCTTTTCTTTTGAAGTTTTGTTGCTGTTTACATCGATTTGTTCGTGCTGTGCTGTTTGATGCTTCAGTACTGCCTATGTTATTTGTAAATTGAACTTGCACTTTACTTTTTGTATTGATTGTATTACTAATGTTTAAATTACTTTTTAACTTTCTACACTTTGATAAATGCCAAATTTATTTAAGAGTTTATTTTGATTGTAGCTGGAGAAACATAGACACACTAGATATAATAGGTTTTTTGTACTTATGTTTGACCAGTCAAATTGTATACATTATTAAAAAAACATGTTCTCAAAGTTAAAGCTATACTATAGGCGTCATAACATGTTTAGCTTATTGAAGACGTGTTGGTATATAGATCATGCCCTCGCTGTCTCACTGCTAAATGCGGTGCCATTTAGGAGTTAAATCCCTTTTGTTGCTGTCAGTGCAGTCGTAGTTACACGACCCCTGGCTGTGAGTGACACAGCCTGCACAAAAATGATTTCATTTGCAATCAGATCTTAACCTACTTTACTCTTAACTCTGTAAATTAAACTTTAATCTCACACAGGAGGCTCCCGTAGGCTCTAGCAGACTATTACCAGAGAAGGAGATAAGAAATTCTAAATTAAACAGACTATGTAATTGAGAAGGTTTAAACATTCGATTTCTCTTTACAGGACATGTTTAGAAAGGTTTTGTCACATGCAGGGAGGTGTGACTAGATCAGTGTTTCCCAAACCAGTTCTTAAGACCCCAAAACAGTCCAGGTTTTTGTCAGTATCTCCATTAGACTAAAACAGGGAAATACATAAATCCTGGATTATTAGTGGGCCATGAGGATTGGTTTGGGAATCACTGTATTAGGGCTTCATGTACAAAGTGATTTAACTCCGAAATGCCAAAATTTGAGCAGTGCGACTGCAGAGGCATGATCTATACACAATAACTGCTTCACTAAGCTAAAGTTTTTTTGGTGCCTATAGTTTCTCTTAAACTTCTTCATCTGGCTAAAATTGTTATGGTGCCTATAGTATCCCTTTAACCTTGAGATTCAGTCAAACTGTGGGCAAATAGGATTATATGGTGCACAGTTTATTGGAGTTATTTGTTTTATTATTTCAGAATTATGGAATATGCTGTATGAGAGTGTGAGTGCGTGAGGCTCAACAGATGAGAACACAGTATTGCACAATGTCTTTATAAGAACCCACGACTTCAAAGTGAATTGTTGCATATTGGGTACTTTAGAATATTCTAATAGCATTAATGTTTTTGTCATGCATCGTTTTATGTGTCTGTTTCATCTTTTAATAAGGTCAAGTGTAATTTAGTCTTCGGGCGGCCAGTATCCTTCAAAATCAAAAGAGCTGTCAGGCTGGAAAGAAAGCAATCTGGAAAACAGCTTAATTAAAAAGCATGTGAGCTTTGAAACATATGTCAGTGAAATAGAACGCTGTGTAAACAGCTACAATTGCGCTAATCAGTGTCAGCTAATATCTTAGGCTACATGCATACACTGGACCGATAGATCCACTAATAAACACTTTATAGGTAGAACCAACAATACTCTCAACTCTACTGGGAGGTGTGCTTTACATTAGAGTAGAAAGGAGTGCAGTCAACCTTGGTAAAACCACATGCACATACGTATTCATTAGTGTCACTGATATGAAGATGAATAGCTGTAGTGTACAAAATTAGTGTAAAAAACATTGCCTAAAAATGTACAAGGAAGTAAAATGTATTACAATTTCATATATACAAATAGCGTGGCAACATTTAATACAATCTTGTTTTTTATTTATGCGGAGCTGAGCGTTTAAAGTTACTTTGTAGCACAGTGTTATTCAAGTATATAATGTTTATAACCTCATAGAGGGTGATCTGAAAAGTGGTCTAAAGCACTGAAATTAGGGCAGTCGCCAAGGAAATCACTAGAACCAGCAGGCATATTCCATTGGTGACCTCTCTCTTTTACATTTGACACCACTTTTATGAACGAACTCTTTTTATATGTAAAATCAATAATGTTTTGAATCATAGACTTTAGAAAGGGTGAACTTGATGGACGCATGTCTCTTTTCAGATATGTAGACTGGTTTTATGTCAGTTGTGGTATTTTAAGGGGCACTCCACATTGTAATGTGCAGAATGAAAGTATTATTTCAATGCATTAAATATAACATAAAGTATATACATAAGCAGTGAAGCCAAACTAATAAAAGAAAAGTTATGCCTGAGGTTTCTGCATTTGCATGATATTTTTTCAGGTTCTAAAAACCCTACACTGATCCTTGCCTAGACCAGGAAATGATCAGCCAATCAGGATGCTCTAATAGCTTTGCATTACATATACTGACCTTATCCATGCACAGGAAATCATGAGATACTGATAGTTGTGGTTCAGTTATCATATTTATTTATTGTTTCTCCTGATAGCATGTAAAACAGGAGAGAGGAACATCTTATTTGGTGCCACCTGGTGCTGCACCCAACCTCCAAGAGAGTCTGAAGCTGTCTGTCTGAGCAAAGCCAAGCAGTGCAGGGCTCAGCTAATTGGCTAAAATCGATCAACTGATTCCCTAAGCCAATAAGCTGGCTCTGCACTGCAGGACTCAGGAGAACAAATGAAAGCTTGTAAGCAGGAGTCTTTGGCTATCTTGAAGCTTTAGTGGAGGCAGGGAGTGGCACCCAGTAGATCACAAGAAATACATCAAATGGCTTAACTATTTACATCTGGAAGCACCAGGGCATTCCTGGCACAACTCCTGCATGAGAATAGAATATTTTGTCTTGAAACCCTTCCAATCAACATGTGGTTATGTAGGTGGCATTGGATTGTAGCTTGGGAGACTTTCTGATCCAAAAAGGCAACTAACTTCTGCAATTATCCAACAGTAAATCCTTGGAGTCATCATCACTATATCACGTTGCTCAAACCATTCTCATTTTGGTCTGTGGCAGGGTGCATTATACTGCTGAAATAGGCCACTGCCATCAGGAAACACCCCTTCATTCGCATGAAGGGCTGTACGTGGTCTGCAACAGGTAGATGGTATGTGTCGAAGTAATATCCCCATGAAAGCCAGGACTCAAGGTTTCTCAGCAGAACATTTCCCAGAGTATAACACTGCCTCTACCGTTCGTACCGCCTTTTTTTGTAAAGCATCATGCTGACATTTCTTTCCCAGGAAAACAACATACATATACCCAGCCATCCATCTGACCTAAAAGAAAATGGGATTCATCAGACCAGGCAACCCATTGGAGGTGCTTTCAGAGGTGGACATGGGTCATCATCCGTACTCAGACTGTTCTGCAGCTACTCAGCCCCATACACAGCAAACTGCACTGTATCTTCTGACATCTTTCTATTATGGCCAGTATTCATTTTTAAGCAATTTGAGTTTCTGTGTGATCCGACCAGACGGTCTAGCATTTGCTTTCTCTAAAGTCAGTTAGATCTTTTCACTTGCCAATTTTTCCTGTTTTTCCTGTTTCTAACTCATGGAATTGAAGAATTGACTATTCACTTGCTACCTAATATATATCTAATCCCTTGACAGGTGCCATTGTAACAATATAATTAATGTTATTCACTTCACTTGTCATTGGCTTTAATGTTGTAACTGATCAAAATATATGTATCTAAAATGCTATGTATATATATATGTTTAAGCATCTCCATTGCACCATTGTGTATTATTTATAAGAATTGATGGTCACGAGTGAGGTGTGATTGTGAGCCCACCCTGGGGGAGAGGCCGATCACTTACCTTTAGTGACTCAATGGCACTTAATCGTTATTGTTTGAAATTGGCAATATGTGTCATGTATAGTTGCCATTTTTTGATGTTAGGTGTTTTTTGTATAGAATTGCCTATATGGGTCTAGTTGGGTTATAGTCTATGGGTTAGACTTTATGAAATCTAGACCTCAATTTGATTATGTCATTCTTGTGAGACAATATGCAACAAGTGATTCTACACACTGTCCATATCATGTAAAATTGGTTTAGAGATGTATAGAATTATCTATTTGGATCATGTTACAATTTTCATTGGAGTAGATTATTGAGCAGGATTTATATGTAGCACAATAATATATTTTTTTCATATGGTAAGGCCGAATGTCTGCCATGGATATGTAGTCTGCTTTCACGATTTATGGTTAAGTTGTGGTTAAAGGATCATTGTTGGATGACTAATATGTAGTCAATTAGAACTTTTTACACCGGATGGGAGTCATGGGAGTAGGAGTCCGTTGTTGGGTCTGGTTGCAGCATCGTGGCAGCCATCCCGAAAAAATATTTACAGGTTCCCTCTATATTATTTGACTATCCGTGCAGTACACACGAGTAATATTTAGTTTATTTGGATTTCCTGCTTTGTATTAATTACTATGGATGCTTGTATAGCACCACTATGTCGGTCTTCTTTGAGGAGCAGTACAATATGGTTACTCTGCATCAGAATATGCTTAAAGATTTAAGTTTGCCATTAGAAAGAATTCATGTCTGTTTGGGATCCCTATCAACTTTAGAGTTGCAGCTTCTATTACGATTTCACTTCGAGGGTTGTTTTTAAGCTTTTTTATGTTTTGTATATGTAGGTATCCATGGCAACGACTCCGGGGTCGCGTTATTGAACGCGGCACCACGTGGCTTGCGACTTACGTCATCAGCCCGCGGCAGTCTCGTTCCGGTCGCCCTGAGAGTCGGCTGCAACACAGGTGGGGGTAAGTAAGCATTATGTTTTATGCTTTATATTGGGTTATTGTTCATTGTGTGATGTGTCCTGAGGAAAGCCTGAGTGTATCGGGCTGAAACGTTGACCATTTTTATTTGGAACGAATAAAAGTTACATTTTAAAGAAGTCCTTGGAGTGCTTTCCATCTTCACTTTACTTTATATTTCTATGTTTGGATTTAGCACCGGGCAGTATACCATTTTGTTTTGGGTGGAGTGCAGGATTTTTTGGTATTTATATATATATATATATATATATATATATATACACACATTTATAGCTACAGGGAGGGAGATCAAAGATCTGTGCCATTGCAGGCTTTCACAGATATAGCCCATGAGCAGACACAGTGCGCCCAAATACCAATGGACCACCAGGCAATATAGTGTCTCCCATCCCTGGCCAGAGGCAAGAGCAGGAAGGGGGGAAAAATATTAAATACATAATAAAACACAATTATATACTGCTCCTTTCACCTCCACAACACAGCCCCTATCTTAGTCCACAAATACATACACACACACACACAGCATACACTACACACTCTACACACACATTACATACATTATACAAACATACATTGCACAATTCCTTCCTGACACACACATTCCCTACACACACTGGATTCCCTATACACATACACTGGATTCCATATACACATAGTGTGGCGGAACCAACCTCACCACTGTGCACTGGAGAAGCCTGGTTGCTCACCTGCTCCCTTTAGACTATGGCCCGGCAGTTAAAACCTGTTATTTTCCCTGCTGAAAGGTTTATTTGTGCCTTTCTGCCGGGGTGTTCGGTAGATTCAATCTACCGAACAAAGTACTGAATGATGGACCACCTGGGAACTGGAGTGTGGCGTCAATTGACCGCCCAGTAGCTGCGGTTAACCACAGCTTAATTGACGAACGCTGGGTGGCCTTTGTTCATTTGCCGAACACGTGGCAGCGGCCATTTTAACTCCCGAACGGCCAGCTGTGTTCAGCACCCAAACTATGGAACTGAAAACGGACACTTAATTGTGCGAACACCGTTGAGCCGCCAGCCTCCTTACCTCTGCATTCGGTAATGGAACCGACTGACTGTTCATTCTGTAGTTTGACCGTATGAATAGCATCACCCCAGATAGCCATGCCATGGAGCCTATTCGTGTAACGAAAGACTATGGGAAAGACTTTGGCTCCATGGCGATTGAACTGTATGTATGTGATCTGAGCACCATTCGGTAATAATGTGCGCTCAGTTCTAAGCTATCTGGGGATATGTAGAATGTGTGAATTTTATGTGATAAAAGCAACCATGTGTATTTTTATGTCTTTTTACTAATGGATTTTTGCCTCTGTCCTTGGAGATAATTGGATTACTTCCCAATTATCTCCAGGCCAGAGAGGAGGGATTGTAATGCATTGTGGGATTGTTGAAATGTGTAAGTCTGTGATTGGTTCTTTTACCCTTTGTGTCCCAGTCTCCCATCTGGTCCCCTAGGGGAGTGTCCACCAAGTGGGAGACTTGCATAAAAGCCGGGCAGTTAGCCCCAGTAAACCAGATTCTGCTTGACCTTCAAAACGAAGTGTCGTCTCGTTATTGGGGGAATTGTATTGTATGCCGATTGCCAGGAGTGTAAACTGTTCGTATGGTTTTTCCTGTTCGGCTGTTTCCAGTATTCGTGTGTTTCCTGTTCGGGAGTTGGAGGATTCATCTAGTTTGCAGTTCGGGAGATTGGGGCTTACTGTAGCTACCTGTGCATCTGGAAAGGGGAATATCGCCTAAACATTTTTTAACCTCTTGTATGCAAAACGGTCCATTACACATACATTACCTTACATGCCCCACAAACACACACTATATTACTTACCACAAGTGCCTGCAAGATGGTGGTGGTGGGCCCTTTAGGTGGACTCGGGGCAGACTTGCATGGGGGTTAGGTGCTAGAGCCAGAACTTGAGCTATGTAAGGAGTCCCAACATTTCTGATGGACCTGGATCTGAATACAAAAATGCAAATACACACTCCATATATATTTGCACATTCAGAATTATAGAGATCCTAACAGCTTCAACATGTCTTTCAAACAGAAATATTTAATATGCATGAAGTGGTGGATCCAGGGGGAGGGGAGAGGGGACAACGGGGCAATTGCTCCCACCGAGAAAACAGAGCATGCCAAGGGTCTCTCCTGCCGGCCCTTGCTGTGTGTCTTCACAGACCGGAGGGGAGATCAGTGATCTCCCTCTCTGGCCCACAGGCACATTGCTGGCAGCCAGCAGGGGAGGGAGGACCCTTACCTGCAGCTCTGCCGGGTTCCCCTCTCGAGAGCATGGAGTGTTGCCGTGGTTACCATGGCAACACTCTGCTCTCGCGAGAGTAAACTCAAGCCTGAGCTGCAGGCTAGAGTTCACTCTTACCACTGGGATCACCAGGACTTCCCCACCAGACCACCAGGGATGGAAAGCAATGTCTTCCCCTCCTAGACCACAGGTAAGCAATATATTTAGTTATTTAAAAAAAAAAAAACAACCTATAAAAAAGTTATATTTGCTTGGATCTGCTTCCCTCCCCACCACACACACACAAAAACACCCTACACATTCACACACTGCCCCCCCATACACACAATGCTACATACACACATAAACTGCCCCCATACACACTGCCCCAATACACACATACTGCACCCCTCACACAAACAATACTCCTCATACACACAAACTGCACCCATCACACACACTGCAGCCCTTACCTACACACAGTGTACCCCTCACTCACACTCACTGCCCCCCACACACACACTGCACCCCCCGCTGACTCCCTACAAACATTGCCTCCTCATACATATTGCCCCCTCACATACACACACACACATACACTGCAAGCCTCACACACACACTGCACAGCTCACACACACACTGCTCCCCTGACATACACTGCCCCCTCACACACAAACACTGCAACCTTCACACACACCCACACTGCCCCACACATACACACACACGCACACACTGCAAAACTCACATTGCACCCTTCATACATTGCACCACTCGCTCCTATGCTCTACTACAGCCCCAGATCCCAGCAAACCCCAGGTAAGTTGTCAAACAGTTTGACCACTTGCTCTGGGAGGGGGTCTCGGCACTCCTGGCATCATAAACACTACACAGAGCTGTAGTGGTTATTGTGCCTGGATTATTTCTTTAATAATCTACAAGTGCCCCTCCTGATATCAGGCTCTAGATCCAACCCTGTATGCATGTATGGAAGTCAACACACTTACACAATCTGTACGCACATTTAAAGGTAAAATAATCCTGTTTCTGCAAAATGTTCAGGTCTATACGAATGAAGATAAAAGTGGGGCTCAGAGACCGCCAAACTAACAATGAAACAGATGATGAAGTTTAATGGACCTATGTAAAGTACACCCTGGTTTTGCAAGCTGGCTAAGTTTAGCACAATAAATTCTGTGTCACTAACTATCTCAATTTGACATCCACTCCTTCGGTGAGCAAAAAGCCCTCTGTCTCTCTCTGGGGCAGACATCTGACTGCTCCATTTCCTTTTAACTCATGGCACAGTGGAGAGACAGTATCCTGCACACTGGACAGATGTAAAAGGCAATAGAAAAAGGTTCCAACAAGCTGACTTTAAAGCCAGAACAAAGCAAAGCAAGATCAGAGACAGCAAAGGGATTGTGGTGACACTAAGACAATTAATTACTCCTGGATGTGAAGGCGTGAGCTGCACTGCATGCTGGGAGCCCCAGCAAGGGGTTCTTGGATGGAGAACAGTATAAAAAAAGGAAATTTTTAGCTTATCACACTATTGAACTACTCTGTGGGTCTGTCATTTGAAGAACAGTTTGTCTATCAATGTAACTAATGGTTAATGTGTGTTTAATAGGTTAAACATGGTGGATTTAATTATTAAAACATGAAAAAAAGTTTTCTAAAATAATTGTTTTTACATAAACAAACTGAAGATCTTAAAGTTAATGAATAATACAAGCATTGCCTTAGTGTAAACGTGTAGCCGACAGGATTGCATGTGTGTTGTTGAACTGACCCTGAGGTTAACAAACCAAAACAGTTCACAAAATATCCTGAGAACAGACTTGAGAAATGGCTTGTGCCTCTACTCCGTTCTCAAGCTAGTTTTAGCCTAACTTGTGCCATTACTTAGAGAATATGAACTATTTGTATATGAGACTGAACTTACCTATAGGGCAATCCATATCTTAAATGTTAACAGGCTGGCCCATACTTACCAACGTTTCCTGTCCATCTTTTAAGTCGGGGGGTGGCCACAGGAGAGCAGGGTCCAGGGGCGTCTCTGCCTGACAAAGGGGTGTACACACCTGTCAAAATATGTAAGTCTGCCTGTCAAAGGGTTATGCTCACTTGGCAAAGGGGTGGGTTCACCTGTTAAACGGGCATGCTTGACAGAATCCCCCCTTCAGCAGACCATGCATGGAATACTGCTTAAGTGCTCCATGCATGGTCCTATTGACCATTCCCCTCCTGCATTTTGATATCTCCTGGCAGATTTCAAAGTGTGGGACAGGTGCCCAAAACCATACCCTACAATGCAGGACTGTCCTGGCAAATTCAGAATTGTTGACACCTATAAACTCCCTTCTTCACATAAAACAAAGCAACTGCAGGTAACCTTTTTTGCTTTGTGTGCCTTGTCAGTAAGCTTATAGCTGATACCCTTCCAGGCACAGTAAGTAAGGGGTTTCCCTTAGCTTGCCCTTCTGTGGGTCCTTGCCCTTGTTCTCAAGCTAGTTTTAGCCCATCTTGTGTTATTTGCTTATCTCTCGTGCAGAGGTAGTCTGCCAGTGGTTCGTATGTGTACTGCCCTTTAGGGTGGGATCAGTCTGATAGACACGTAAATTAGGTTCTCTCTCTAAATGTACAAAACTGAGGTAAAACTAGGTTGAGAACTGAGCACGGTTCAACCAAAGCTTCTTGTCCTTTCTCAGTAGTCTCTTGGCTCCATTTTGGTTTGTAATCCAGAAATTAAATAACTGAACATATACAGGTGATACTCGAAAAATTTGAATATTGTGCAAAAGTTCATTTATTTCAGTAATGCAACGTAAAAGGGGAAACTGATATATGAGATAGACGCATTCAAGCCGTGATTTGTCATAAGTGCGATGATTATGGCTTACAGCTCATAAAAAACCCAAATCCACAATCTCAGTAAATTAGAATATTGTGAAAGGGTGCAATATTCTAGGCTCACAGTGTCAATCAGCTAAGTAAACCATAACACTTGCAAAGGGTTTCTGAGCCTTTGAATGGTCTCTCAGTCTGATTCAGTAGAGATCACAATCATGGGGAAGACTGCTGACCTGACAGTTGTGCAGAAAACCATCATTGACACCCTCCATAAGGAGGGAAAGCCTCGAAAGGTAATTGCGAAGGAAGCTGGATGTTCCCAAAGTGCTGTATCAAAGCACATTAATAGAAAGTTATGTGGAAGGGAAAAGTGTGGAAGAAAAAGGTGCACGAGCAGTAGGGATGACCGCAGCCTGGAGAGGATTGTCAGGAAAAGGCCATTCAAATGTGTTGGGGACTTTCACAAGGAGTGGACTGAGGCTGGCGTAAGTGCATCAAGAGCCACCACACACAGACGGATCCTGGACATGGGCTTCAGATGTCGTATTCCTCTTGTCAAGCCACTCCTGAACAACAAAAAACGTCAGAAGCGTCTTACCTGGGCTAAAGAAAAACAGACCTGGTTTGTTGCTCAGTAGTCCAAAGTCCTCTTTTCTGATGAGAGCAACTTTTGCATCTTATTTGGAAACCAAGGACCCAGAGTCTGGAGGAAGAATGGAGAGGCACACACTGCAAGATGCTTGAAGTCCAGTGTGAAGTTTCCATGGTCTGTGTTGATTTGGGGAGCCATGTCATCTGCTGGTGTTGGTCCACTGTGCTTCATTAAGTCCAGGGTCAACGCAGCCGTCTACCAGGAGATTTTGGAGCACTTCATGCTTCTTTCCGCAGATGAGCTTTATGGGGATGCTGACTTCATTTTTCAGCAGGACTTGGCAGCTGCCCATGCTGCCAAAAGCACCAAAGCCTGGTTCAATGACCATGGAATTACTGTGATTGATTGACCAGCAAACTCGCCTTACCTGAACCCCACAGAGAATCTATGGGGCATTGCCAAGAGAAAGACGAGAGACATGACACCAAACAATGCAGAAGAGCTGGAGGCCGCTATTGAAGCATCCTGGTCTTCCATAACACATCAGCAGTGCCACAGGCTGATAGCTTTCATGCCACGCCGCATTGAGGCAGTAATTGCTGCAAAAGGGGCCCAAAACAAGTACTGAGTCCATATGCATGCTTATACTTTTCAGAGGTCCGATATTATTCTATGTACACTCCTTGTTTTATTGATTGCATGTAATATTCTAATTTACTGAGATTGTGGATTTGGGGTTTTCAAGAGCTGTAAGCCATAATCATCGCACTTATGACAAATCACGACTTGAACTATCTTGCTTTGCATGTAATGCGTGTATCTCATATATCAGTTTCCCCTTTTACGTTGCATTACTGAAATAAATTAACTTTTGCACAATATTCTAACTTTTCGAGTATCACCTGTAAATTACATTTCTGTGCATGTAAAGAATATCCTGAACTGAGTCAATCTATTTTTTCATGTTTATAAAATACTTGTGAAAAAAACCTTATGTGTGTATATTACAAAAAAAACACAAAATGTTACTACAATATTTAGCAGAGATTGGCAGTGTTAAATGGCTACATAATAAGTGAAATAATACCTTTAGAAGACCCTTTTGTCCTTTAACAATTATAGTAACAACCCCTGGATGTTGAGCTAAGGTAACATCCCCAGGGAGTACTTGAAAACCAGAGTAATCTGAATGTGCCTTTCCTGGTTAAATACGTTGTTATTATTATTATATATGTGTTGGTGTAGTAAATGAGAAAGGTGGAAATCGCGGTTGAACACACACAAAGCAAAAATGCAAAAATTGCTTTGGCTCTTAAGGGAAAAACATATTAAGCTTGGTCCTTACAGGGTTAATCAGATCAATACTTACATTATTGTTGTTTATAACTCATTGAAAACAGAATGTTCAAGTTATCATTTAAGAAGGCATAATCTAAAACTCAATTATCTACATTTTTGACACTAAAATTATTTGGCATAATTTTAAGCTAACTGTAACTATTTGAAAACCTTCTAAATTATGTGGTCCCACAACCGTTATTTCAGCTGTCATAGACATGTTATAATGCACATATAGTTCAGTTATGTAGCATCTTTACTATGCTGAGGTCCAGGGGATATAGATGGGAGAGTGGTAAGAGCAGTAAAAAGGGCATGGAGTTATTAGAAAAAAAGAATAATGTATTTTCTTCTTCTTTTTTTTTTTTTAAACAAAGTACCAAAGGCTGATTGTCACGGACAGCCTGGCACCCCGACTGTGTACTTCTGTCAATCGCTGCTTAAGGTACTTGCGAGTACCATAAGCACTGCACTGGAACACCATAAGCACCGCAAACTCCACAAAACGCCGCCGCTTGGTTGGGGTCTCGCCGTCCTCCACCCACCCTGGACCCAAGACTTCCAGTGGGTAGACCTCTCCTAGTCCAGAGAGCGTAGCAGGAACAGCTCTTATAAGAGCTAGTGATTATACTAAGGGGAGTATTGTGATATAGCAATCCCCAGAGTGAATGTAGTTCTCCAAGCCCCCAAACATGAGCCAAAACTTCATGAAGGGGTAAACAAATCTCTCTTTAATTGGAGCCACACTTGGCCTTTTATGACAATCCACATGCAAGTGTTACGCCCACATGGACCATATAGTCCCAACTGCACAAACATTGCCTGTTTAAAGTATTTTAGCAAGGTCTATTGCAGGGGCCATAGTCACAGGGTAGGAGGCTGGCAAACAGGCCCCTCTAAAAACCAGTGACGAAGTTACTTTTGTCACACTGATGTTTGCTTTTATATATATATATATATATATATATATATATATATATATATATATATATTTGTGGTCAGAACTTAATTCGTATATGGAAATAGAGAAGAGGGGGAAAGTTGATCGTGCTATGCCAAAACCAATGTACGGGTAAACCTGTAATAAAGAGGGCAAAAGATATTGCAGAAAAAACACACACACACACACACACACACACACATATATATATATATATATATGTGTGTGTGTGTGTGTGTGTGTGTGTGTGTGTGTGTGTGTTTGTTGATGAAAGAAGCTTGATTAACAAATAATTATTGCCCTGTGATTAACTACATGGCATAATAGGTATTATTGAAAATCAAGAATGGGCTTAATTTACCTAGATATACACTATTTAAGAAGAATAGAAAGCAGATGTAAGTGGCAGGGTATGGTTTTATGTGAAAACTCATTTAACCCCTTAAGGACCAAACTTCTAGAATAAAAGGGAATCATGACATGTCACACATGTCATGTGTACTTAAGGGGTTAAAACCTAGTATTGAACAAAATGGCATTTGGGGGTACGGTTTGGAAACCTATTGGTGTGGCAGAGAATTGAGGTGATGCAGTAATTGAAGGAATGTTATATAAACTGCCAAATAATAATGATGGGAAAGATCAGCTGTTCTTGCAAACTGAAAGGGCTTCTCTAGGAAAGATGTAAAAACATTGGAGAATTCACTAACCCATACATTGATACAGAGACTCAGAAAATCATACAGAAATTCAAAAAACTTATGAATGGTGACCTAAATAGAGAAGCCATTTGAAAAGTTTGTTTTAATAAATTGTGATAATTTCTCATGTAGATTCAAACTAAATAAATTGTGGCCATAGTTTGGAGTTTTTTAAGATCAACTCAACAATTCATGGGGGCCTCACCAAAACACAGGGTTATTAACTAAAGTGAGAATTCAATGTGAATTTCAAATTTAAGGTTAAAAAATAACCAAACTGGAAACATTCTCTATGTCTGGTATGCTGTCATTTTGAATAGTCTGACCTTAAATTTAAAATCCAGGCTCATTTTAATATCAAGAGGATAAGGGTATCGTTACAATACATTTTCCAGCCTGGGTTTTCTCTCGGTTACAAAACAAAACATGGATAACGGAATGAGTGTAAATGAATGCTGCAAAAATAAATGTAAGCAAAAGCAAAATAACCAAAACCAATGCAGAAGGATCACTCAATTAATAAAAAATAAGAATTTACATTGAAAATATTTGCCAAATGGGTCAGTGGTATTAAGTATAACATATAAACTGAATCCAACTCGACTTTAAAAAGTGGGCTATTATATACTGTACATTGAAAGATTAAAAAGCTGATAAACAAAGAGAGTAAGGCCAAAATCCAAATATGGTTTACTTGGAGAGCGTGGCTTGCCAGCAATAGAAACAGCTTGAATTCAGGTTGAACAATGTTCATTGGACACCTAAAAGGGTTAATTGCGGATCTTCTGATTAGTTCTCTTACCTGCAACATCATGTATAATTCAAAAAAGGTGGACAAAAATATATTTTTTTCAATACTTTGTTTTTTAATATCATAAGAATTGTATGACAGGATTGGTGTAAGTCAGATATGATGTCCATTTTGAAAAGTAATCAACACTCCGTCTGGAATTCCAGACCTGGGAGCTTAACCTCTGTGGTTGGGAAATGTTTTGAAGGGTTATTAAGAGATACTATTCAGGAATTCATTTTGAATATTAATGTCATTAGCATAAATCTACACCGTTTTATGGAGGACAGAACATGTTAAACTAACTATGAAGACGTCAGTGGGGGTATAGAATAGATCAGGTTGTAGAGGTTATACAGTATATTTAGATTTTGCTAGAGCATCTGCTGCACATTGAAGGGTGTAAATGGCAAAACAAATGGTTGAGCTTTTCTTTTAAATTTAATAATTTATTAAACCTCAACATTTTACTCTGTTTGTTTGTTTTTCTTTTGTTTTTGGCAATGCAGGATATTGATGGCTTTCATACCTAATATGCAGCTTAATAATAGCTTGTTGTTCAAAGGCAAAATGAAGATTTTTTTTTTTTAAGAACCACAGCAAAAGCGTAGATTTGAGGAAGGTTGAATTGAAAACATTTGGATCTATTTCAAAGACTATTTAACTATGTAAATATGTAACTTTAAATGAGAATCTCACAGCTATTTTCCACACACAAACTATCATGTTCTTAATGTTAGAATAATCTACCCATCTATCATTTATTCCCTAAGTAGAAGCAATGCCGATATGTTTACCAGGGAGATCGTGATTTTATACGTGCAACGTTCTTACCTCTGTACAATCTTTGACTTGTTTTGTGATAAATTACATTTGCAAATACATTTCTAGTTGAAAATTGCCAAGAAAAAAAACTTTATTTTTCTAACGGTTTGTATCCAAATCATTTACGGTCAGTGTTATTTACTAATGAAAGATTCAAAGTGAATTTCACATTTAAGGTCAAAGTCAGCTGTGCTTTGATTTTGGGATACTCTGGCCTTCAATTTGTAATTCACTTTGAATTCTCTCGTTAGTAAGTAACACTGTGTATCTCAATGTTAACTGTACATCACTGGAGTCCATCATTTTTTAGGAGCTCAGTTTTTTTTTTAAATTACATTTCTTTCTCCAAAATACTCCACCTATCTGTCCCTCATTGGCAGCTGAACAGTTATATCTTTTTAGAAACCTTATACTTTTCCCCCCACCCAACCATAGCTGGAACACCAAAATAGACTTTGGATGAAAGACACAAGCAACACACAGAGTAAAATGCTAGATGTGTTATTTTATCTTTTCTTATTGGGCAGAATCCCGCCGTTTGCTTTTTTGCCGTTTGTTATGGCATCTTTCGATCAACCAACAAAGGAAACCTTTTGAACGCAGCATGTGGCCAGATTGTAACGCTCTTCAAAGTTACTGGAAAATCAGAAATATTGGCCTATAGGTATTGTCTTTTTCTATACCTGTGGTCTTCATTATGTTTGTAGCTCTAACTGTATAGAAAAGGATACCAAACTTTCAAAGCGTTTTGAACAGTATGGTTTATTAGAAGGCAAATCTTTCCCTTTTTATTTTATTCTAGCACAGATTTCTAAGGAGATGAAACGCTTTGATGTCTGATTTTTTTTTTTCTTCACTGTTGTCTATGTTTGTGAATCAAACCCTCCTTGAAAATGTCATATAAGAATACATTAATTTGCTTGTGGCTGTTAGTTCCTTATTAAAACACCAGGGGAGCATATTTAGTAAAGGTCTTTCCGCTGGCAAGTTCTCCATTAGATAGGAACAGATCCATATTTATCTAACATCTCCTAGAAGAAATCATGTTGCATTTGCCGTAAAAACCATGCAAAGTCTCTTTTTAATTGCACAAAAAGGTCAAAGAAATTGAATGATAAAAGAAAAAAACACATATTTATTCATACAGACTATACAGGTATACCGATCGTTAAAGAAAGCGTGTTTTTCGTGTGTTCTGTAATGTTATTCAGTTTTATTTATTGCATATGTGGTTTATTAATGGCAGATACTGTGTAGAATCACACAAAACCTGGACCAAACTCACAGATGGTGCCAAAAAAATGGGGAGGTTGGGTAGTTTAGTAAATGAATAAAACTTAACATTTAATAATAAATAAAATCAGGGAATCAAACTTTGCCTTAACACACACCACAGTGTAGAGTGTGGCCACTTGCAAAGATAATCTTTGATGTAACCTTTGGAATTGGGACCCTTAAACATTTCTTTCTATTACCCAAGTAAACTTTCCTTGAAACTTGTAAAAAATTGTAACATAGAAGTTGAAAAATAATCCTAATATTTAGTAAAACAGATAAAATATAACAATGATTGCCCAGTCAACTGAAATTGATTTATACTAAAATGAGATTGGATAGTAATACAACCTAATATTGAGATTACATTTAGTATCTTAAAGGTACTTACCATGCGCCATAACCAGTAAAGCCAAACATATTTACTGATAAGGATGTAAATATTCCATATTGTCAATTTAGACACGCATCAAAATATTCTGAATGGTGTTTAAAATTCAATTGTAGTTGGCATACCCTTTTAAAATAGGGTCCTTGAAAAATGCTATTTAAAATATACCTTATTTTGCTTCCAAGAGTACTAATCTTGTTTTTGTTTTTGTTTTTCATGTGTGCCTAATAAGGGCAAAATATAAACAAAAATTATATATGTGAAGGTGACTAAAATTAAGTATATATGAAGAGAGAGCACTCTCAGGACTTTAAATTTTTTTTATGTATAATTCTTTATGTGGATAGGGTATCACACGGGCTCATTTAGACATTGCATCAGCATAGTAAAAAATAAAAACACCAATTGAACAAAACCAAAAAATATTGTAGGCTTCATACAAAAAGTCAGAGAAAGACTGCACTTTAAAAAAAAAAAAAAAAAAACAATTAAAGAGTAAGTAGAGAAGACAGCAAGAGCACCATTCTATGAGTGGAATGAAGTAGTAGATAACATAAATTATGGAACAAAGTTATAGAATATATTGACATAAAAGTACCACTGGGTGGGTAGAGTAGCCTAGTGTAGCTGTATAGGTAATGCCCTCATGGCAGATCAAAATAAGTGGGTTGCAACATTAAGCATTAATCAAAGTAAAAAACAATATTAGAGCTACCGGGCTACCAGTAATGTGTGCTGGCCCCTTAGCCAATACCAAGAGATGGTGAGGCCTGAATGTCACTGTTATCAGCTGATCCAAAGAGACTGAGCCAGGGCATCATACAGTCCGGTGGCAGAATTCGAGGTTTGGTTTCACTGCACATCGGCAGTGCATACTCTGTGGTCAGTCGTGCACACGTGTGGCTCAGGCTGGCTGGTTCTGAGAGTGGAGAGATTTGTTTCTCCACAGTGAGCACGGGTCGTGAGGAACTTGCAGACTAAAGCCTTGAAGGTAGGATGACTTCCGGACTGGAACTCTGGCACTCAACCCCCAAAAAATATATGATGTATAAAAATATTACCAGGGTGCCTCCAGGCCAGTAGATATGAAGCTAAGAAACAGGAGCACTCACTTGGATTTTTCAAATGTGTATTAACCGTTTAACCACAAATCAACATCAACGTTTCGACCCTTCAGGGTCTTGACGTTGATGTTGATTTGTGGTTAAACGGTTAATACACATTTGAAAAATCCAAGTGAGTGCTCCTGTTTCTTACCTTCATATATATATATATATATATATATATATAATATTGTCCAATGCTTGCACTCCAGTACAGTAATATGTATAGCCCGGTGCTTGGTCTGGATGGCAATAGACCAGCTATGCACCCGTAATTTTTGCAATTTTTGTATTATACTTGGTTATATTTTTTTCTCTCTCAATTTGAATATTGGAATCATTCTAATGCATCTATGATTTGGGAGAAGATTACTTACTAGGGCGACTACTAATTATTTTATAAGTGCACTACTGTTCTTTGAACCTGCAAGTTGTGCAGTGTTGTTATAGACAGTACCTGGTATTACACTTTTTTATACACAATAATTATTTTTGTACATTGTGGCTACACTGAGCAAGGAGAATCTATGGAAGATTTTTTTCCCATGCGGGAGGATTATTGGGACAAGCAGAAATCTTCCAATACACAGAGGAAGACGCAGACCGCATCAGGTCTGTGGTCTCTGACCACAGACCTCCCACAAACAACTACACTTAAGGAAATATACCTGGAATTGACACGTCTGAAAAAGAAAGAAACTGATTTAGACCTCCATGGATTGTTCCTGTCGAACTACCACAGGCAGCTGCAGATCCCTAGGGGATTTAGAATAAAGAATATACCCACTATAGGACGTGCTAAACCTAAAGTCTGCAAGAAGTGGATAGCGGTCCTAAATAAGTGCTCACTGGATCTTATCCTCATCATAATAGAAGATGTAAAAGAAGATCTGATTAAAATCAGACAAAGGATCACACAATTAGAAGCAAGAGAAGCCTTACTCCTGACATCCACTGAGGCGGCCCCTACCCTATTGAGGCTGGAACAGAATATAAAAGAATACAAGACAGACCTCATCAGGTTTAAGCGTGAGAAACAAGAAAAAGTGAGAAACGACTACACTGAACACAGGGTTTACAGGTGGCTCAGTGGACAGAACGAAATCCCATGCCTTGCAAGGAACAGACAGCCCATTCGAAAACCGAAACAATTTACAATCGATAAAACCTCAGGGGAGTCCACTTCAGATTCTGATACCCAACAAAGACCAGAACAGGCTCAAGCATCAAGCCATTTTTAGAGAGGGGCACCACACCCATAGGAACAACTACAAGACAACAGGCCAGACAAGATCAAGAACCAAACGCTACATTACAAGACGAGGACAGAGAGGCGGCATATACCATTCTGAGAGGGAGACCACCATGATGGAGGTAATCCCAGTCTTCAACCTGTCTACACGTAAACTTAGCAACGCTGAGAACCATTTGCTAACGAAAGGGCTATCCTTTGTGCCTATGACTTATCCTGTCCATCTCACTCAAGAAGTTGAAAACTATAAATTTGGGAGAACATTAAGACTCAAGGACTTTTTCAAAACAAGCACCCCAGTGAGTACTCCGATAAATCACTTCAAACCTGGGATCCATTGCCCAACCAATCCACCATCAAAACTTTTTTGAAATCACGGAATCGAGAAACACAGTACAATCTAACTCACGGCAATAAACAAAGATCTAATATCACAAAACAAGAACGCTAAATCATCACCTCACTAGCCAAGGATCCAAATCTTGTAATTCATCCGGCAGACAAATGGGGTGGAATAGTCCTGATGAACTACAGTGACTACAGACAAGAGATCTTAACACAACTAGAGGATACTACTACCTATCAGAAACTTACAGCTGACCCCACACAGATAATCATGCTCAAGATCCAACAAACGTTACAACGTGGACTAGAAGCAGCCTATATTACACAGGAATTGTATGAGTATCTTCTACAAAAGAAACCCAGAACGCCAGTAATATATACACTGCCTAAAATACATAAACATCCTACCTTACCTCCAGGCAGACCTATTGTCTCAGCAATAGGTGGGATATTGGAACCTATAGCCAAATGGCTGGACTCCTTATTCAAGAAACCAGTTGAGGCATTAACAACATGTATCAAAGATACGCCAAGCTTGTTAGCACAACTACAACAGTTTACAAACCTGGA
The DNA here is from genome assembly GCF_036172605.1 of Pelobates fuscus. Classification (NCBI taxonomy): domain Eukaryota; kingdom Metazoa; phylum Chordata; class Amphibia; order Anura; family Pelobatidae; genus Pelobates; species Pelobates fuscus. Next base: position 45,392,341 of record NC_086328.1, read on the forward strand.
AGAAGAAGCAACATTCATTACATGCAATGTTAAAAGCTTATATACAATCATACCGCATGAGACTGGCATTGAGGCAATGAGGAAAATTCTGACGACATCACCCTCCTATACGGGACCACCAGTAGAATACATCTTGGAGTTACTGTACCTGGTACTTAATCAAAACTATTTCAGGTTTGAGCACACATGGTAACAGCAAATCGCTGGAACATCAATGGGAGCAGCCATGGCACCAATGTACGCAAACAGCTTCATGTACATATTCGAGCAGGAACACATTCTCACACCATTCCATGACAACATACTGTTTTACCGTCGCTTTATTGATGATATTATAATGATCTGGAGAAAAGTGGGACCAACACCGGAAGAAATGCTAGAATCCATCAATAGCTTGAACACACCGGTTCGGCTCACCATGACCACAAATGAACCAACCATAGACTTCCTCGATGTACGACTCTACAAAGAGAACGATAAAATAGCCTACACTTTGTACAGTAAGCCTACAGATAGGAATACCATCTTAAACGCAGACAGCTACCATCCAAGGCACTTAAAGAACTCTCTACCACAATCCCAGTTTATGAGGGTCATCAGGAACAATTCCAATGAGGCAAATACTCAATTACAGATTAACCAAATGTGGGACAAGTTCTTGACCCGTGGATATAGCCCTACTACTCTACAGCAAGCCTTGAATAAATGCTTTGAAAAACCACCATCACAGACGTCCAAGGAGGAAAGATTGATATTTCCCGTGACATATACTACAATATCAGACCACATTAAAGAATCCGTTAATCAGAATTGGTGAATGATGCTTAATGACACCAGCCTACCGAGTCAGTTTAAACAACCACCGATGATGTGTTATCGGAGAGGAAAGAAACTAAGAGACCTACTGGTCAAGACCGACCCAACACATTGTTATAACCAACCTCCATCCCACCTGAACCTGGGATGTTACAGGTGCCTGGGGTGTGTAACATGTAGTCATATGCTACCAAATAAGACGTTTACCCATCCACACACTGGCAAGAAATTTACCATTAGGCACAGACTTACGTGTACCAGCGATTATGTGGTGTGCAAACTTGTCTGCCCGTGCGGTTTGGCATATGTGGGAAAAACGGACTTACCGTTAAGGGAACGAATGCGCAACCACCGGTCAAGTATACGAATTGCATACAGAGACAAAGGCTCAGAACAACCTGTGGCAAAACACTTTTGGGAAAGCAAACATCCCCTACCATCCATGAAGTTCATAGCGATTGATCACATCTCGCAACCAACGAGAGGAGGTGACCGTAAGAAAATCCTATTACAGAGGGAACTACATTGGATTAGGACTTTGGACACTGTGCAGCCTAAGGGCTTAAATGAAAAATACACTCTGGGTATCTTTTTTATAAGGATACACCTTGACATTAGATCTTTGATTGACTCATCTCTATATGCTTTTGTTATTTATGTACCCTGCCATATTAAACTAGGGACTTGGATAACCTTATATACCCAAGCTCGGGTCCCACGCACGCCCATAGTTACCACATAGTCCTGTATACTAATAGTCACTGTTTGGACGTAGCACCTACAAAAATTAGTTTGACAACCATGCATTGTCTATTTTGACTATATAATACAATAGATATAGCAATAGATATAGCCCCCTATTCTATTTCACAGAGGATATCAGCATATCATCCTTTTCATTATCATTTTGTATCCCTTTATCAATCCCCTTCTAATAAATCCATACATACATACTTAACATAGGATATGCCTTATACTTAGAGCCTTCATCTACATAAAGATCTTACTGGAATATACAGTAACCCTTTGGTATGCAGATGATACTTGTCAAGTGTCTCAGAACTATTATCTACTACAAATTATGTTGCATAAAGTAGTGATGTATTAGCCATCTTGATATGCCAACCATATTTTTACATTGGATATACACTCAGGTATAACCACTCAGAGTATGCATATGCTATGTCTAATATGTATAATAGTATCTCTTTTATAAGATATGTTGTGTTAAGTCAGCTTTGTTACACATTATTACTCTTGTCTTTCCCCAAATTTCGGTTCCAGTAAGAGCCAGCTGTTCTTGTATTATGTTTTGTATGCAGTACTCCACCCAAGTTCTGTGTTATACCTTCACTCTTGGAACCGATCGCATTTGCGATCGTGTTGCCATCATGGCAACATGTAATCACACGCCCCCTTGCGTCCCGGCTGGTTTCCTAGGCAACCGCTGGAACGCAGGGGTTATCATGCCAAACTAATCTTATTGATTTTTTTGATTGGGTAACTAAAATTATAGATCAGGGTGGTGCAGTAGACATTGCTTACCTAGATTTCAGTACGGCTTTTGACACTGTTGCACATAGAAGGCTTATCAATAAACTGCAATCTTTGAGTTTGGATTCCAATATTGTTGAATTGGTAAGGCAGTGGCTGAGTGACAGGCAACAGAGGGTTGTAGTCAATGGAGTATATTCGAAGCTTGGGCTTGTCACCAGTGGGGTACCTCAGGGATCTGTACTTGGACCCATTCTCTTTAATATTTTTATTAGTGATATTGCAGAAGGTCTTGATGGTAAGGTGTGTCTTTTTGCGGATGATACTAAGATATGTAACAGGGTTGATGTTCCAGGAGGGATAAGCCAAATGGCAAATGATTTAGGTAAACTAGAAAAATGGTCAGAGTTGTGGCAACTGACATTTAATGTGGATAAGTGCAAGATAATGCATCTTGGACGTAAAAACCCAAGGGCAGAGTACAGAATATTTGATAGAGTCCTAACCTCAACATCTGAGGAAAGGGATTTAGGGGTGATTATTTCTGATGATTTAAAGGTAGGCAGACAATGTAATAGAGCAGCAGGAAATGCTATCAGAATGCTTGGTTGTATAGGGAGAGGTATTAGCAGTAGAAAGAGGGAAGTGCTCATGCCATTGTACAGAACACTGGTGAGACCTCACTTGGAGTATTGTACGCAGTACTGGAGACCGTATCTTCAGAAGGATATTGATACCTTAGATAGAGTTCAAAGAAGGGCTACTAAACTGGTTCATGGATTGCAGGATAAAACTTACCAGGAAAGGTTAAAGGATCTTAACATGTATAGCATGGAGGAAAGACGAGACAGGGGGGATATGATAGAAACATTTAAATACATAAAGGGAATCAACACAGTAAAGGAGGAGACTATATTTAAAAGAAGAAAAACTACCACAACAAGAGGACATAGTCTAAAATTAGAGGGACAAAGGTTTAAAAATAATATCAGGAAGTATTACTTTACTGAGAGGGTAGTGGATGCATGGAATAGCCTTCCAGCTGAAGTGGTAGAGGTTAACACAGTAAAGGAGTTTAAGCATGCGTGGGATAGGCATAAGGCTATCCTAACTATAAGATAATGCCAGGGACTAATGAAAGTATTTAGAAAACTGGGCAGACTAGATGGGCCGAATGGTTCTTATCTGCCGTCACATTCTATGTTTCTATGTTCTATGTTTCTATGATACACAGCAGCAACAGCTGCTGAATACATGAAGCAGGGTCATTTTTGTCCGCGTTTTTTTGGCGTCCAGGGAGCTGGCTCACACAGTAACTTGGGTAAGTCTCAGCTGTACTCAACGTACATGATTTGATTAAGAGTGTTATTTGTTTTGTTACATTTGTAATGCACTGGTATCCTGACGAAAGTCCTGACATAGGACTGAAACGGTGATCACTTTTGGCAGTTGCTGAATAAAACTAAGTTTATTTTTTCACCTTATATGAAGTCCTTGGAGTGCTTTTCATATCTTCATATATATATATATATATATATATATATATATATATATATATATATATATATATATATATATATATATATCAAAACAAGGAATAGAGTCAGCGCTAATCAGGAAGGCAGCAGTCCCAAACAGGGACTCCCTCTAATGTCCCTGGAGATAAATAGACAAAGCAAGAAAATGGGGGATGGGTCTGCGCCACTGGGTACAACAGATAATGATATTAAGTCCAATGGGATCTATATCGTGTGTCCAAAATTCTACTTAATACGGTATCCAGAAGATGTCAATGACATGGAAGATAATCCAATTTTGTAAGAAATAGAAGAGTTCTTACTTACAGTTGACAGAGCTTAATCCAGCTCTGGTGTGAATGGCTTGCAGCGGTATTATCCCCGCTTGCAGGATATACGGCAAGTGTCCTCTTCTATGTAGTGGCAGGTAACCAAATGGGAAATAAAAATGGAAACAATAATGGTGCAGTATGTTCCACACATGCGATAAAAGATATAAAATATAATAGATACACTCACATTCGGTAGAGCTTCAGCTAGCTCTAGTTTGATAGGCGTGCAGCGGTATAATCCCCGCTTAGAGGTGAGTGATCTTGACACGAATATCAATAGCTCGGAGAGAAGATAAAACAGCGATAGTGCTCTCAATAAAATCTTTAGTGATAAAATAAAACAATAAAATATACTCACAATATATAGGGCAGACTGACTGCTCTATGTAACAGCGTAGGTGGTATAATCCCCACCTAGGATTCTTTGGAGTATTGTATCCAGGAAGTAAAAAAAAATAAAAAATAAAAATAAAAGAAGTATAAAATATATATAAAAAATATATAAAAAAGCCAGGTAGTAGTAAAAGATGATGGTTACAATGTAAAAATGACCAAAATCTTTTTATTAACAGTATATAAAAACAGTAAAAGTATCCAAACGCGTTTCGCCAATATAAGGCTTTATCAATGGATAGCAAACATTACAACCTGACTGGTTAGAGTTTATATAGGTATAGAGATGATTTAAAATTGGCGCCAAAATTGTACAACCAATAGTAAAACAGATATTTTTTGCACATTCATAACAGCATTTAATGGTAAGAATTCAATAGATATAGCTTCACAGATGCTTTTAGCATAATTATTTTACAAAAACGAGCGTTATTGGTTAAGTATTAGCATGTTTTCGGCCGGATCACGTGACGCACGTCATAAGCGTGATGTCACTTCCGGCCGCACGGAATTGTGGGGCATGTAGTTATGAGATAAACTCCATGTATGTAAAGCCCTGTATTGGGCTGAAAGGAAAGAGGAGTGGTTAGGGAACACTTAGGGAGGGACTTGGGAAATGAAAATAATGGCGGCGGCCATCTTGGATGGGGAATGTACTGTTAAGAGATAACATAATAAGTAGACATATTACTGGTGGCATATAAAAGTACTTCCATAAATATTAAAGCAGTGAAACTACTAATGCATATAATATCATAGTAAAAACATAATAGAAACCTAATAATAATAATAAATGAATTGATATAAAAACATAATAGAAACCTAATAATAATAATAGATGAATTGATATAAAACAGATAAAATAATATAATTAAATAAAATTAAATAAATCAAAGTCTGCATTCAAACCATTAGGGATAAGTGTTTTTAAATTAAAAACCCATTCCATTTCACATTTACCTAAAATGTTTTTGATGTTGCCTCCTCTCCATGGAATAGTGCATTTTTTTATGCCGATACATTTTAAAAGACCAGGATCATTATTATGGATAGTAAAATGTTTAGACACAGTATGATTTTGGTATCCATTAATTATATTTCGGCAATGTTCCCCTAATCGTGTTTTGAGACTTCTTGTGGTCATACCCACGTATTGGAGCCCACATGGGCATTCTAGGAGGTAAATTACATTTTTTGTAGTACACGTAATAAAATCTTTAATATTATATGTTATATTGGTTTTATTAGATTGGAAATGTGTGGTTTTAGGTTTAACCGACTGATCAGTACATTTACAAACTTTGCAGCGTTTGCATTTAAAAAACCCTTTGGTGTTGGGTAAAAAACAGGATTGAGATTTCTTTGTACTTTCTTTAGTAAAGTTGGAGGTTAAAATGGATTTCAACCTAGGAGCTCCTCTGAAAACAATGTTTGGTCTTTCTGGTATGATTTGCTTGAGAGTATCATCATGTTGTAATAAGTGCCAGTGTTTATTTATAATTTTTTTAACGTGGTTACTTTTATTATTAAAATTAAAAATAATCGGAAGACTGAAATGGTTATCGGAGGTTTTTTCTTTATAGTGTAGAAGTTCTGATCTTTCTTTGGTTCTAACTGCATCTATTGTCTTATTAAGATTGTCTAATGGATAATTTTTTTCTGTAAATTGATTTTTTAAAAAAACAGCTTGTGAATTAAAATCTTCTATTTGATCCGGCCGAAAACATGCTAATACTTAACCAATAACGCTCGTTTTTGTAAAATAATTATGCTAAAAGCATCTGTGAAGCTATATCTATTGAATTCTTACCATTAAATGCTGTTATGAATGTGCAAAAAATATCTGTTTTACTATTGGTTGTACAATTTTGGCGCCAATTTTAAATCATCTCTATACCTATATAAACTCTAACCAGCCAGGTTGTAATGTTTGCTATCCATTGATAAAGCCTTATATTGGCGAAACGCGTTTGGATACTTTTACTGTTTTTATATACTGTTAATAAAAAGATTTTGGTCATTTTTACATTGTAACTATCATCTTTTACTACTACCTGGCTTTTTTATATATTTTTTATATATATTTTATACTTCTTTTATTTTTATTTTTTATTTTTTTTACTTCCTGGATACAATACTCCAAAGAATCCTAGGTGGGGATTATACCACCTACGCTGTTACATAGAGCAGTCAGTCTGCCCTATATATTGTGAGTATATTTTATTGTTTTATTTTATCACTAAAGATTTTATTGAGAGCACTATCGCTGTTTTATCTTCTCTCCGAGCTATTGATATTCGTGTCAAGATCACTCACCTCTAAGCGGGGATTATACCGCTGCACGCCTATCAAACTAGAGCTAGCTGAAGCTCTACCGAATGTGAGTGTATCTATTATATTTTATATCTTTTATCGCATGTGTGGAACATACTGCACCATTATTGTTTCCATTTTTATTTCCCATTTGGTTACCTGCCACTACATAGAAGAGGACACTTGCCATATATATATATGTTACATAGTTACATAGCTGAAAAGAGACTTGCGTCCATCAAGTTCAGCCTTCCTCACATATGTTTTTGCTGTTGATCCAAAAGAAGGCAAAAAACCCAGTCTGAAGCGCTTCCAATTTTGCAACAAACTAGTAAAAAATTCCTTCTTGACCCCAAAATAGCAGTCAGGTGTCTCCTAGGATCAAGCAGCTATTGCCCCACTAATTAGAAATTATATCCCTGTATGTTATGTTTTTGCAAGTATTTATCCAATTGCAGTTTAAACATCTGTATAGACTCTGACAAAACCACCTCTACAGACAAAGAATTCCATATCCTTATTGCTCTTATTGTAAAAAAAAACTTTTCTTTGCCTTAGATGAAATCTCCTTTCTTCCAGCTTACATGTGTGACCTTGTGTCCTATGTATAGCCCTGTTTATGAATAGATTTCCAGATAATGGTTTGTACTAGCACCAAATATATTTGTATAATGTTATCATATCCCCTCTCAGGCGCCGTTTTTTCTAACTAAAGAGATTTAAATTCTTTAACCTTTTATCAATTTTGTAGCTCGTCTCTGCACTTTTTCTAGTGCCATGATATCTTTTTTTTAGAACAGGTGCCCAAAATTGCACAGCATATTCAAGGTGTGGTCTTACCAGCGATTTTTAAAGAGGCAGAATTATATTTTCATCTCGAGAATCTATGTCCCTTTTTATACATGACAAAACCTTACTGGCCTTAGCAACGGCAGATTGACATTGCATATTGCTGCCTAATTTGTGGTCTATAACAATTCCCAAATCCTTCTCTTGTGTGGTTATCCCTAGTTCACTACCATTTAGGATGTAAATTGCTTGTGCATTCTTAACCCCGAAGTGCATAACTTTGCATTTCTCTACGTTAAATTTAATCTGCCATTTTAGTGCCCAGTCCCCCAATCTATCCAAATCCCTCTGCAGCAAGGCAATATCCTGCTCCCATTTTATTACTTTACAAAGTTTTGTGTCATCTGCAAACACTGATACATGGCTTTCAATGACCATTTTTAAAGATCATTTATAAATATGTTAAATAGAAGCAGTCCCAAACAGAACTCTGAGGGACACCACTTACCACTTTTGTCCAGCTTGAAAATTTACCATTAATGACAACTTGTTGTACTCTATCCTTAAGCCAATGTTCTACCCAAGAACAGGAATATCCATCTAGACCAATGTATTTTAGTTTGAAGACTTACCTATTGTGAGGAACCGTATCAAATGCCTTGGCAATATCCAAGTAGATCACATCCACCGTAACACCCTGATCTATACTTCTACTTACTTCTTCGTAGAATGCAATTAGGTTAGTTTGACATGAGCTATGTTTCATAAAACCATATATATGTGGGAAAATACACTGATTAGCCACAACCTTAAAACCAACTGCCTAATATTGTGTAGGATCCCCTTTGCTATAAAAACAGCTTTGATGCATTGAGGCAAAGGTCTCCATAATACCTCTGAACTGGTCAATCCTGTGGTATCTAGCACCAAGACATTAGCAGCAGATCCTTTAAGTCCTAGTTGCGAGTTGGTGCTTCTATGGATCGGATTTGTTGTTCTTGCATATCCTACAGATGCTAAATCAGATTGAAATCTGGAACATTTGGAGGCCAAGGCATCACCTGGAACCCTTTGTTATGTTACTCAAACCATTCCTGAACAATCTTTGCAGTATGGCAGGAAATATTATCCTGCTGAATTAGGTCACTGCTTCCAGGGAACTCCATTGCAATGAAGGGGTGTACATTGTCTACAATCTCTATGTGGGTGGTACATGTCAAAGTAACATTCACATGAATGCCAGGACCCAATGTTTCCCTGCAGAACATTGCCCAAAGCATAACACGGCCTCTGCCAGCCTGCCTTTTTTCATGCATTCTGCTGCCATCTCTTCCCCAGGTAAATTTTGAACACGGACCATGCCATACACCTCTAAAGAAACCATGATTCATCAGATCAGGCAACCTTCTTCCATTGCACCATGGTCAAGTTCTAAGGCTCATGTCCCCAGTGAAGGCACTTTGGGCTGTAGACAGGAGTCATGGTGGCACTCTAACCAGTCTGTGGCTATGCAGCCCCATATGCACCAAACTGCAATGCACTGTGTGCTTTGACACCTTTCTATTAAGGCCAACATAATGCTTTTCAGTAATTTGAGCTACAGTAGCTCTTCTGTGTGAATGGACCTGACTGACTAGTTTATGCTCCCCCAGGTGCATCAATGAGCCTTGGGCCCTGACCCTGATTCCAGTTCACCGGTTATACTTATTTGCACCACTATTGGTAGGTACTAATAACTGCATACTGAGAACACCAAACAAAGACTTGCCGTTTTGGAGATTTTCTCACCCAGTCTAGCCATCATTTATGGCCCTTTTCAAAGTCAAGCAGATCTTTTCGCTTCCCCGTTCTTCTTGCTTCCAACATATGAAATTCAAGAACTTATTGTTCACTTACTGCCTGCCACCCTTTGACAGGTGCCATTGTAACAATATAACCAATGTTATTCACTTTCCCTGTCATTGGTTTTAATTTTATGGCTGATCAGTGTATAATACATCTATGTAACTACCTGTTTTATGTTACTAAATAGGAAAATCATCAAGCAGGTTTGTCTGGATTTTAGTAATCAGGGATGTATCTTTGAATTACAAAAGAAAAAGTTTTGAAAAGGCTTTTCACTCTCTAAAAAACATAACTAAATGGAAACATTTGATAATGTCTAAAAGGTACATCATACCATTGAAAGAATAATGAGAACAATTAAATCTTATCCCCTCAAACAAATCATCTTAAGTGTAATGACATTTTATTTCAGCAAATTAATGCACAGATGAGCCAGTTCTGTGTAAATAATCTTGTACTGTATATTAAAACACACAGATTGGTGATTACTGTGTATAGTGCGCTTACAAATGTAATTGAGTTAGAAATAAGCAGCTACACACTCTAGTGGATACTCTCTTATCCCCACTAATTATAGTAATGAACCAAAGTGTATATTGTTCAGAGAGAACTGACTTTCAAATTAGCCTGCTTTTCAAAACAGTGCACGTCAAAAATATAGTCAAAATGCAAATGTGTAGTAAATGATTCTATAATAAATGCCTCATTCAACATTTAGTTTCCCTCAAATCATATTTTAAAGCTCTTTCATGCTAATGTCTGGAAGATGTGACATTAGAAAGATTGCTTTGACATGGCTAAGGGGCTCCAGGATTAACAAAAAGAGAAAGGACATGATAAAGCATTCAGAAGACTTATTTCAGAGGAATTACGCCTTGCTTTGAAACTTGCCCAAGGTTGAAGTGCATTTAAACTTGTTGGCGTGCATGCGAATGAGCAGTCACGAATGATCGTGTAGAAATTAAAGCTATCCACAAAAAAACAATAAGTGCGAAAAACGATAGAGCACACGTATTGCCATTAAACAGACCATATGTTTTATAGGCTTACAAAGTGTGTCATGGTATATCTATTTACCACTATACTCTTATTTTACTATAATAATAAAAAAAAGATAGAATGGTTAGCAACTATTACCAATACTTGGGATGGTCGGTCTTAATGTATGCAAATAGGAGAGACAGACAGACTAAGCATAAACCGAGATAAGCCTACATCAATAGGTGTCTGAAATACACAGAAGCAAGAAACAGACTAACATCAAAGAGTACAGAAGTCAGAATAATTGAATAGTAGGGCCAAGTTAAAACCAAAGAAACAATAAACAGTAAGAACGCACTCTTGAGTAAACATAGATTACAACACAATGAACAGAGCATGGAGTGGACTTAGATTGCCCAGAACGGATCAATATTTGCAATTGCCAGAACATCAGCGACTGATGTTGATGGAATGCCTCTTGTTGCAGCTCTTAAATGTGATGCAACTCAGTCTGGCTATAAGGAGAATTTAGGATGAAGCAGTCCACATCAGAAATTATGCCAGAATGATGCACACCATAACTATGTAGAAACTAAGAGATGGAAATAGATGCAAAGCAACCTGGTTAAATATGGGCGGTAACCCCTAATTATAAAGACTCTATTCACAGAAAAAATAAATAAATAAATAAATAAAAAAAAAAAAAACAGGAGTCAAATATAGCTTTTAATAGGATTTTTGAAATTGTGATCACATAAGACATGCACAAACAAGGTTAGTGAGAAATGAATCTCTTACTTATAACATTAGAGAGAGACAATATAAGTCCTTCAGTATGGAAAAAAAAGAATGCCCTATCAGATTTCAATCCGATTTAGCATCTGTGGGATATGCTGGAACAACAAATCCGAACCATAGAAGCACCAACTCGCAACTAGGACTTAAAGGATCTGCTGCTAATGTTTTGGTATCTCCCAGCTGTGTCAGAGGAGATAGGCGGCACCACAAACCAACTCCAATGAAAGGCATTTTAACAAAAGGGGAAGCAACAGGGGTAATGTAATTCAGACTTTTTTGTATTTTTGTTTTATAAGGTGGATGAACAAGTGGTTGACCAGTCCCAAACTGGCATTACTGTGACTCATAATTTCTGTCCCTAAATGGAATAAGAATTGAAACTTGCTGCACTATTTTCCAATCCTCCTGTTCCAGTAAAGGGGGGTTTATGCATATGGAGTGGTAGAAAAGTACCATGGGCTTCCCTCAGCTGGTACAAAAATATTTCCACCATTTCTAAAGTAGAGTTCCAACCCCTGTCATCCAAGTGCTCAGCAATCCTCCTGCAATGCTTAAGTATGGTTGACATCTTTCTGCTGACTTCCTGAATTACACCATTTACCTACAAAGGAATCAAAGAGATTTAACCATATGAGCAGCACCGTAGATGGCTATGAACCCAATGTGCAGATTAGTGAATGCCCAACCTCCCAACTAGTTTGACACCATTTGTCTGATTGTGAGCAAAATGTTTGCAGAAATGTGCTTTTTGGCCTTCACTTCAACATGTAGTAGCAGGAGGGATCAATTGCCTTGCTGCCCAAGAGATTCACTCCCAGCCTGCTAAGGTTAGATCACTACCACTGCCATCACCATGTCCATCAGCATAGGCTGCCACCAATGTCCCATCAAGAAGAGGAAGGCATGCTGGCCCCTAGGAGCACTCCATCAACTGTGGTGAAGTGCTCCTTAGCCAACTGCACTTTTAATAGTGGCACCCGGAAATTGTATAGTGATGAAAATATATTCCTGCTCAAAGTGAAACACAAGGGAGGTTCATATTGCATGCAAGAGCCTGTATCAGCTGCTCAAAGGGCTCCCTTTTGATCATGGTAAAGAAGCTCCCCCTTTTGATTTCGTTAGCCTGCTGTGTTGACATGCCCCTTGCATGGAATCCAATAAAATGTCCAAGAGTGGGCTGGTGGACACTTCTCTGGGATGATATGAAATTGGAATATGTCTGTCCTAGTGGTACTAGGACATGTTGTTAATCTTACTTGCTGGGTACTAGTAGTAGTGGCAGTGGTTATGATGGTGTCAGCAGACCTCATAGTCGAGGAAGAGGTGTTTGCATCCTCAGAGGCCATTGCACTACTTATGATGTTGGACTGAGGATTACAATTCCTTCCCCTAACCATTTTCAATTTGTTCTTAGGATTAGTACATAATACTGATTGACAGTGTGTTTATTTTTCATATTACAATATGTATTGTGTAAACTAGAATAGGTCCATGTGTTGCAAAATAGGGTGCTGTTTGGTGGATTTACTACTGTGATGCTATTGTATTTGACTTTAAGAAACACTACACACAGTGCACACCACACTTCCACAGTCACACTGGAGTGAATGAAAATAAAACTATTTTTCTTTCTCCAAACACCAAAACAAAAAAATGGTCACTTGGTGATTCCAAATTGGTGTTTAGAGGCAGTGGCTAGCACGAATGAAATCTCTTACCAAAGGATCCTCCTTAATAAACACTGAGGAAAATAGTTTTAAACATCTGCCTTTTCCTGGTCATAATTGACTAACACACACATCTCTATTTTAATTGTACCTACACGATAATATATATATATATATATATATATTTATTTTTATTTTTTTATTACATTACTTAAATAATGTTTTGGCACCCTCAAAAGCAATGCACCCTTGCAACAACACATCATAGAACACCACTACTCTAACACCCTTATTAAACATCTCATATTCCTAAAACAACATTATAGCATGCCTTGCTCGACACCACCACAGTGACCTTAGCCTTTGACAGATTGCTCATAATAGTGAGCTACTGTATAATTTCAAACCCATGATTCCAACACTGTGTTAACACTCTTACAATGTTATTACTCACCTCTGCCTTGCAAGATATCAGTGCACACAGCCTGTGTGTGTTTGGAAGTACTCACTTACTGATATACTTTGCATACTCATGTTTATTATAAAAATTTGTGCTGAATGCTCATGCCACAATATCCGAGTCGATTCTGAACAGCAGTTCCTCCATGCTATTGTGGCATTGCCAGCTTGTATGTACACTTACAGCACAACAAAAATAAAGATTTCTAAAAAAAAAAAAAAAAAAAAATGTTTTGGGGTTAGTTTTGCACTTCTTGGCCTATCACTTTCTCGTTATAATTAGAATATTTATATTAATAATAATAATATTGCCTAATAAAGAAACCATAAGAATGTCTATAATTAACAAAGCGTGAGTGTATCATTAGCTGTGGTCACTCTTTTTAAACTTTATTCAGGACATGAAATCCAGATGACAGGTCTTCAAGAGTGCTTCAATATTGGGAGTTTTTAACTAAGGTTCAATCAATGGGGGAGAATGTTCTGCTTGTATTGTAAGGTAGAATTGCAGTTGTTATTTTCTAAATAATTTAGCCTCTGTTCTAGCAAACACAAAACAATTCACATCCTTGGAAAATGTAAGCAAAAATGGTTATATAAACCTAACTGAATTAACAGGGTGATTATTTAAAAATTAATTAATTTTGCTATTTAGCAAAGCTGATTGCTGTTTATTTCAGTAAATGGAAGCAAACTTCTTACAGTGGAAAAGAATTTAGAATTACTTTCATTTAAATTGTTCCTTTTATGTGTTCTTTATTTTTATTATTACTGCCTTCTGCACATTTTTGATAATTTTTGTTGTATTGTTGTATGTTTTGCAACATCAACTATTTATAAAAACAAGTACAAATCAAACTCCATTTTTTCTGCACTTCTTCTAATTACAATAATTTGCTGTTAAATATACCTCATTTGCATTTAATGACGCTTGAAAGATTAGTCCCTTAATTATCAAAGGCCTTTGTTTTGTGATTCAGCTTCAAGTGCGTGCCAAAAAGTGTCTTGGAAGACTTTCAAAGAATGTGCAGATTTTTTTTTGCATAGAACAGCAAATTAAATATGCACATTTTCTGAATACAGAATTAAAGAAAGCAAGTTTGCATGGGGTGCAAGCGTTTTACGATATAAATATCAGCACTAAGCACATATTTCAAAACAGGGCATGAAAAAAAGGATAAAGTTCAAAAGCCTATACAATAATTATATGGCTGTGTTAAAAACTTTATAATGAAGGATTAAACTATTTTAACCTATTTCTATGATTGAATAAATTTGAGAGGTTATAATAAAGTTAGAGTTTTGGTAAAGATAACAGAAAGATAGTTACATAGTTAGTTACATAGCTGAAAAGAGACTTGCGTCCATCAAGTTCAGCCTTCCTCACATATGTTTTTTTCTGTTGATCCAAAAGAAGACAAAAAACCCAGTCTGAAGCGCTTCCAATTTCGCAACAAACTAGGAAAAAATTCCTTGTTGACCCCAAAATAGCAGTCAGATGTCTCCTTGGATCAAGCAGCTATTACCCCTCTAATTAGAAATTATATCCCTGTATGTTATGTTTTTGCAAGTATTTATCCAATTGCAGTTTAAACATCTGTAGTGACTCTGACAAAACCACCTCTTCAGGCAAATAATTCCATATCCTTATTGCTCTTACTGTAAAAAAAACTTTTCTTTGCCTTAGATGAAATCTCCTTTCTTCCAGCCTAAATGTGTGACCTCGTATCCTATGTATAGCCCTGTTTATGAATAGATTTCCAGATAATGATTTGTACTGGCCCCGAATATATTTTTATAATGTTATCATAACCCCTCTCGGGCGCCGTTTTTCCAAACTAAAGAGATTTACATTTTTTAACCTTTCTTCATAACTAAAATGCTCCATTCCTCCAATAACTTTGCATTTCTCTACGTAAAATTTAATCTGCCATTCTAGTGCCCAGTCCCCCAATCTATCCAAATCCCTCTGCAGCAAGGCAATATCCTGCTCACATTTTATTACTTTACAAAGTTTTGTGTCATCTGCAAACACTGATACATTGCTTTCAATGCCCATTGCAAGATCATTTATAAATATGTTAAATAGAAGCAGTCCCAAAACAGAACCCTGAGGGACACCACTTAAAACTTTTGTCCAGCTTCAAAATTTACCATTAATGACAACTTGTTGTACTCTATCCTTAAGCCAATGTTCTACCCAAGAACAAGAATATCCATCTAGACCAATTTATTTTAGTTTGAAGACTTACCTATTGTGAGGAACCGTATCAAATGCCTTGGCAAAATCCAAGTAGATCACATCCACTGCAACACCCTGATCTATATTTCTACTTACTTTTTCGTAGAATGTAATTAGGTTAGTTTGACATGACCTATGTTTCATAAAACCATGCTGATTATTGCTAATAACACAGTTCTTCCCAATTAATTCCTGAATATTATCCCTTAATAGCCATTTAAATAATTTTCCAGTCACAGAAGTTAAGCTCACAGGTCTATAATTTCCAGGCAAGGATTTTGAACCCTTTTTAAATATTGGAACAACATCTGCCTTCCTCCAATCCTCCGGTACAATACCTGAAACAAAAGAATCTTGAAAATCTTAAATACAGAGGTTCACTTATTTCCCCACTTAGCTCCTTAAGTACTCGTGGGTGGATACCATCAGGCCCCTGAGCTTTATTTACATAAATTTTCTTTAATAGCTGTAGCACCTTGTCTCGAGTTATCCAATCACAAGTTATCTGCAAGTTTGTTGCAGCAATCATTTGCTTATCTCTTGCCATAGGGTCCTCATTAATATATGCTGAAGAAAAATAGTTATTTAAAATTTCTGCCTTTTCCTGGTCTTCATTAACTAACAGACCCATCTCTGTTTTCAGTGTACCTACACTTTCATTTTTGTTTTTTTAGAATTGATGTACCGTGTATACTCGAGTATAAATCGACCCGAATATAAGTCGAGATCCCTAATTTTACCCCCCAAAAACTGGGAAAACTTATTGACTCGAGTATAAGACTAGGGTGGAAAATGCAGCAGCTACTGGTAAATTTCTAAATACAATTATATCCACAAAAAATTATATTAATTGCATATTTTTTACAGTGTGTGTATATAATGCAGTGTGTTTGTATGAATGTGTATGAGTGCAGTGTGTGTGTGTGAATGCAGTGTGTGTATATATAATGCAGTGTGTTTGTGTATGAGTGCAGTGTGTGTGTATGAATGCAGTGTGCTTGTGTATGAATGCAGTGTTTGTGTATGAATGCAGTGTGTGTGTATGAATGCAGTGTGTTTGTGTATGAATGCAGTGTGTGTATGAATGCAGTGTGTGTGTGTGTGTGTGTGTGTATGAATGCAGTGTGTGTGTGTTTGTGTGTGTGATGCAGAGCCTTGGTGGGGGGTGGGCATTTTATTTTTTAATATTATTTTAATATTATTATTTTTTAATATTATTAATATTTTATTTAAATTTTATTATTATTTACATTTTTATTTATTTAGATTTTTTTGTCCCCCCTCCCTGCTTGTTAGCTGGCCAGGGAGGGGGGCTCCTCCGGGTTCAGCTTCGGTCAGCTCCCCTGTTAGCTCCACTGTAAGTCTTGCGGTCTCTCGCGGCTCTCGCGAGGCTGACAGGGGAGCTGACCGGACCGGAGGAGAGAGAAGGGAGCTGACAAGAGCTGCAGGAAAGGTAAGTTACAGCTTCCTGCCAGCCCCCAACAGGACCGCCGGGCTTGTAATGAGCCCGGCGGTCCTGGTCTGTATTATGGCAATGTAAGTTGCCATAATACAGACATTAACTCGAGTATAAGACGAGTGGGGGGTTTTCAGCACAAAAAATGTGCTGAAAAACTCGTCTTATACTCGAGTATATACGGTACTTAAAAAAAATGTTGGGGTTGGTTTTGCATTCTTTGGCTATCAATTTCTCATTTTCTAGTTTAGCCACTTTAATTGCCTTTTTGCAAGTATTATTGGCTTCCTTATATCTTATATAGGATGCCTCTGATTTGTCCGATTTAAATGCTTTAAATGCCCTTCTCTTATTTTTAATCTCTTGTTTTACTTATCTACTAAGCCACATTGGTTTTAATTATTATATAAATAAAAATAAAAACATAATGCCAATTAGAATAAAATAATGTATTTTAATTTTTTTTTAAAAAAAAGATCAAAATCATTATTAAACCAATAAGGAACTAATGTGTTTAATTGACAAAAAAATCCACATGTCTATCTGTCCAAGTTTTTTGATTAAATGCTCACCCTTGCAACCTCTTTCAACCTTTTGAATGCCTTCAAATGTCAATGTTGAGTGGTCTGCATTATGGTTTTCTCTAAAATGTAGTGATACATGTTGAATTTCCTACTGATATTACATATATGTTTAAATATTCTTACTCGTCAAGATCCTTGTAGCTTAGACCACAGGACAGGTTAGCATATACATTACATTAATTGAATTGCAAGTAATGTATTCTTTTACAGTTTAATTTGTATTATTGATTGTAAATTAAAAAAACACCTTTTAGATTTGCATGACTGGCATGCACTATGGTTTCAGCACCCAAAAAAGCCTTTATGTTGATTTAAAAAAAAATCTTATTGTCTGTTTCTTCCCAATGACTCTTACCGGTAATTACGTTACTCGTAAAAATTATTTGTAAATTTGGTAGCCAACTATGCACAATTTTAGGATTTATGGGTAAAATCTCTTTAAGAATAGGATCTTTGAGAAGTAAATGCCAATTATTTTTTAATGATGCTTCTTACCCTTCTTGACCTCCTGAAAATTGGCAGATGAAAGAAATTATTTCCTGATTGATTTCAAAATTCTTTGTATTTCGTTAAAGCAGCTCTGTTGATTTTTTTGTATTTCCTCTAAGGTGTTTTTTAAAGAATCATATTCATAAACCCTAGTTACAAAATCTTGGAGAACTTTCTGACTCTGACTAACATATGTATTCACATCCGAACAATTTCTTCTTAATCTAACAAATTGGCTCTTGGGTACATTCTCCAGCCACAAACTATAAGAACAACTTTTATATTTCAGTATAGCTATTCATGCCTGCTGGCTTGAAGACATTTAACAGATAGGCACTGATCCAAATAGATAATTGAATAAGCATCAGTTATCATATATTGAAATAATGGACTTTGAATTTAACCATTTGGAACCCTTCAGGGCGGAGTTATAACAATCTTAACCCCTTAAGGACGCGGGACGGTTCAGGACCGTCATCGGCATTTTTGCGTTGCCGACCGACGACGGTCCTGAACCGTCCTAAATTTAAGAGGTACTTACCCGATCGCCGTCGTTCCCCCGGCGGCGATCGGCGTTGCTCCCGTTGTGGGGAGACTGCCTGCAGCCCAGACAGTCTCCCCATGGCGGATTAGGACCCCTGTGGCCATGTGATCGCCCAACAGGGCGACCACATGGTCACAATAGGTGTCCTAGACTCTGCCTGCAGGGGGACTGTCTGTGCTGACAGGCAGTCTCCCTGCAAGTGTAAAATCAAAAAAAAATTAAAGTTATAGTGAATAAAAAAAAAATATTATTATATATGTGTATATATATGATATATAGACTTATATTATACCTATATAATATATGTCTATATATCATATATATAATGTCATGCTAAGTGTATTTTTATATTAATATGTACATATATTAATATAAAAATACACTTATAATTAATTTACACACGTATATATATATAATATATATAATAACTATATATATATTGTATATATATATTATTATAAAATACGAATAATAAATAATTTAAATTAAATTTAAAAAATTAAAAATAATAATAAAAATTAAAAAATATATATATATCTATACGAAATGTTATTCTAACTGTATTTTGATATTAATATATATATATTTATATCAAAATACACTTAGAATGAAATTGTATATATATCTATGTATATATAAATAAATAAAAAGAATACAAACTATTCATATGTCCATATACAAAATGACATAAATAATTATATAAATATACACGTAGACTTCAAATATATAAATATGCATATATATTTAAATTCTACGTGCATATTTATGTAATATTTTTACATAATTAAGTTATTTTATTGATTGCAATTTAAGGGACCTGCCTGCCAACCCAGGCCAAAAGTCTAGAGAATTTAATTTGCTAGCACTGTATTTTACCCTGTAACGTTCTACGACACCCTAAAACCTGTACATGGGGGGTACTGTTTTACTCGGGAGACTTTGCTGAACACAAATATTAGTGATTCAAAACAGTAAAACGTATCACAGCGATGATATTGTCAGTGAAAGTTACTTTTTTTGCATTTTTCACACATAAACAGCACGTTTACTGATGATATAATTGTTGTGATACATTTTCCAGTTTTGAAACACTAATATTTGTGTTCAGCAAAGTCTCCTGAGTATAACAGTACCCCCCATGTACAGGTTTTATAGCGTTTTTGAAAGTTACAGGGTCAAATATATGGGTCAAATATTTTTACATTGAAAATGACCAGGTTGGTTACGTTGCCTTTGAGAGCGTATGGTAGCCCAGGAATGAGAATTACCCCCATGATGGCATACCATTTGCGAAAGAAGACAACCCAAGGTATTGCAAATGGGGTATGACCAGTCTTTTTTAGTAACCACTTGGTCACAAACACTGGCCAAAATTAGCGTTCAATTTAGTTTTTTACTTTTTTCACACACAAACAAATATGAACGCTAAATTTGGCCAGTGTTTGCGACTAAGTGGCTACTAAAAAAGTCTGGACATACCCCATATTGAATACCCTGGGTTGTCTACTTTAAAAAAAATATGTACATGTGGGGTGTTATTCAGCGATTTATGACAGATAATAGTGTTACAATGTCACTATTGATAAATTTTAAAAATATATGTTTTGAAACCGCAATATCCTACTTGTACTTATAGCCCTATAACATGCAAAAAAATAGCAAAAAGCATGTAAACACTGGGTATTTTTAAACTCAGGACAACATTTTGAATCTATTTAGCAGTTTTTTTCATTCGCTTTTGTAGATGAATAAAAGATTTTTCACATAAAAGTCAAAAAACATGTATTTTTTTTCAATTTTTCATCATATTTTTTCATTTTTTAAAAATTAAATTACATGAGATTATATAAATAATGGTATGTAAAGAAAGCCCCTTTTGTCCTGAAAAAAACAATATATAATTTGTATATGAACAGTAAATGAGAGAGCGGAAAATTACAGCTAAACACAAACACCACAAAAGTGTAAAAAGATGCCTGGTCGCAAATGTACAACATCGCAAAAAAAGTCCAGTCCTTAAGGGGTTAAATACCCATCACAAAGCTGGAGGATCATGATTGGAGGAATAAACGGAGTTAGAGGATCCTGTCACGATCGATCATGTCTTTGATGACTTACCTGTTACTAAATATTTATGTGAGTGGCAGCAGTACAGTTGCATTATACTCACCATCAGTATTCAGTAAGTGGTTATGTTTAATACAATTTCTGTATGAAATATTGTGATCACTGAATATTCCTTAAAATCTTGGGGTCTGCCTGTATGTGACTTACATTTTTAATACTGAACTATATTTTTCAGCTCAGGAAGATGTGAATTGGAGACCCAATTATTGTTAGGGTTATATTACTGACATAATTGTACTTTTACTTGTTTGTCTTACGTTACTTAAACCATATGATTCTGAATTGAGTCACTATTACAGTATATTTGTTTACATCTCGTAACTCTCTCCTTTCTATATTGGTGTACAATGTTTTTTGGCACCCTTTTATTATTCTATTTCACGTTATTTATAGATTCTATATCAATGCATATGTGTTTGAAAATTAACGCTCTTTACTATATTTACTGAATTTTGTTAGCACTCCATTGCATACCATATACCATATAAAACCTTTATACCAGGACTAAGTCTTAACGTCAGTGGCAGGTGCTGTGTGCAGGAGATATAACGAACTTCATATCCCCAATTTTACTAATGACTGCCAACTGTGCTTAATGCAAGTTACAGCCCCAGGCATCTGACAAAGGCTTGGCAGACACTGCTGTGCTGACTGACATAATTTTTTAGCACTATATGCTCTGCTCAATCCCATTAGGGAATCTGTTTTCATTCTATTATCTAACAACCATTGTATAAATGATGGACCACCCATCACCTACCTCAAAACCATCTCTCATGTGTCACCTTTACTCGTCCATGTGTTTCTCATGTGTCTCTCCATAACCTCATCCCTTATGTATCTCTCCTATTCCCCCATATTCCTTCTGTTTCTATCCATCCCCTCCATCCTTCATATGTCTCTCAGATCCCTCCCATCCCTCCTTTTCATCCCCAGATTGAACTTGGTCTTTGACCATGTCTGCATTTCCCTTTAGAGCTCTGCGACTTGATGCTGTGTGAGAGAAGAGGGAATGGGATATGAAGTTGCATCAAGATCCTACCCCCTCCACTCACACAGTATATTAAAGATTCCAATGAAAAGACCAGCAGAGGGCCTGTTCATCTGCTCTACATTGATAGCTGAATGAGTTCCCCAGAAATCTGGCTTGTTCACCTACACCTAGAAACAATAATTGACAGAGAGCTAAGGCGGAAGTTGTTAGATACTGAGATGCGGATTTGTACATTTAATTTTATTTTTCACATCTTACAAATAAATATGTTTTAAATATAAAGAAAAACATAATGTTAAAAATCATGGGGAGTGTCAGTTTTGCTTTAATTATGTTCTTGTTTATCTTTCACAGAGATAACCGAGGGGCTGAAAACTGTTGACATTAAATGGCGTCCTTTAAATTGCAATCAGACATATTAGTATGGAATCAGAAATGTAGAGTTTGTCCTTTATATTTTTTCTAAAATCCCTCATTTTCTGTCATATAATTTTTGGTACTTTATAGCTATTGTTATCCCTGTTACATGCTGATATTATGCTTCATACCACATTGCATTTTATTTTATTGAATGAGTCAAAATAAATAATTTTAAAATATGTTTTATATATGCATAGTTACATAGGATGCTGATATGAGACATGTGTCCATCAAGTTCAGTCTTCCTCACACATGTTTTTTTTTTTTTTTGCTGTTGATCCAAAAGGCCAGAAAACCATAGTTTGAAGCACTTCCAATTTTGCAACAAACTAGGGAAAAAAAATCCCTCTTGACCCCAGAATGGCAATCAGATTTATCCTTGGATCAAAAAGCTATTATCCTACATTGAAAAATTATATTCTTGAATATTCAGTTTTTGCAAGTGCACATGTAGTTTGTGTTTAAACATCGGTACGGACTATGATAAAAAACACTTCTTCAGGCAGAGAATTCCATATCCTTATTGTTTTTACAGTAAAAAACAACAACTTTCCTTCGCCTTAGGCTAAATCTTCTTTCTTCCAGTCTAAATGCATGACCTTGTGTGCTATGTAAAGTCCCGTTAGTGAATAGATTTCCACACAATGGTTTTGTATTGGCCCCAGATATATTTGTATAATGTTATTATATCCCCTCTGAGGGGATATTTTTCCAAACTAAAGAGGTTTACATTTGTTAACCTTTCTTCATATCTAAAATGTTTCATTCCTTTTATTAATTTTGTAGCCCACCTCTGCACTCTTTCTAGTGCCATAATATCTTTCTTTAAAACAGGTGCCCAAAATTTCACAGCATATTCAAGATGTGGTCTTACCAGCGATTTATTTAGAGGCAAAATGATATTCTCATCCCGAGAATGAATACCCTTTTTCATGCATGACAATAGCTTACTGGCCTTAGCCACTGCTGATTGGCATTGCACATTGTTGCATAGTTTGTTGTCTATAACAATTCCTAAGTCCTTCTCGTGTGTTGTTATCCCTAAATTCGTTTCCATTAAGGGTATAAGTTGATTGTGCGTTCTTTATGCCGAAGTGCAAAACTTTGCATCTTAATCCCTCTGCAGCAAAGTAATATCTTGCTCACATTGTATTACTTTAGATAGTTTTGTGTCATCTGCAAACACGGAAACATGACTTTCAATGCCTTTTTCAAGATCATTTAAAACATGTTAAATAGAAGTGGTCCCACAACAGAACCATGAGGGACACCACTTGCCACTTCTGTCCAGCTTGAAAATGTACCATTAATTACAACTCTTTGTATTCTATTTTTAAGCCAATGTTCTACTCAAGAAAAATGACTTTCGTCTAGACCAATTTCTTTGAGTTTGTGTGGAACTGTATCAAACACCATGGCAAAATCCAATTAGATCACATTTACTGCAACACCCTGATCTATACTTCTAATTACTTCTTCGTAGAATGCAATCAAGTTAGTTTGACATGACCTTTGCTTCATAAAACCAAATATGTGTGCATGCACATTTTAACATTGAGTAGGGACCCAGAAAAAAAACTGACAACTTCTGTCATGCTGTGCTAGTGTCTTACTGGGATTGAGTTGCAGTCACTCATTATAGATTTATTTATCAAAGCTATCTGCAAAACTGATCAGCGGGAACTGAAGGAAAACAAAATCATCCCATCAAGCTAATCATGCTATTACTTAGTCTACATAGATTGCAGCATTGTCATGGTCCTCCAACTTTTGCTTAGCAAGATGAGAATTCAATTTCTTCTTTGTCATATGGAAACTGGATGGTTACTATTTGTGACACCACTGGGTGATGATTCTTGGAACTGGAATGCACTGTAGATTGAGTGCTAAAAGAGAACCTAGGATGAAATACTCAATTTGCAGAGATTATAGCATACTCATTCAGAAGTTGAAAATATGGTGCAAATTCCAATTCTACTTTTCTAACCCTTTAAGAAATATTTTTTTTTTACAACTCCAGTTAAGTGTTGGAGATGCAAATTGTAACTGCAATGTATTCATTTGAAATATTACCTGTCTCTGACACTCAATCAGTGGATTCCAGCAACTCATGTGTTCCCCAAACGTTATGTAAATACAGAGCATGATGCTGATGTCATATATTTTCCACATCTTGCAAAGTTTCCCCAGCTTGCAAAGTTTCCAGTTAGCAGAGTGTATTGGTTCATTTTGGGATCCAGTTCCTCCATAGGACACTGTGAAGAGACCAATATCGCCAATGTGCATTGGAGGAGCCTGGTTGCCTGCCTGCTGCCTTTTGACTATGGGCCGGCATTTAAATACTTTATTTTCCTATGCAGAAAGGTCTATTCATGTATTTCTGCTCTGGCATTCTGTAGATTCTCGGATTTACAAAAATAACTAATTTAACCCAGATAGCTATGCCATGGAGCCTATTTGTGTAATAAAAGACTTTGGCTCCATGGCAATTGAACTGTATGTGTGTGGTCTGAGAGCCATTCAGTAATAATGTGCGCTCAGACCTAAGCTATCTGGGGATATGTTGCATGTCTCTATTGTATGTAATAAATGTAACCTTGTGTATTTTATTGTATTTTACGGTCTTTTTACTGCCATGTGCTTAATGGAGTTTTGCCTTTGTCCTTGGAGATAATTGGATTACTTCCCAATTATCTCCAGGATAGAAGACTCTGTGGAACTGGTTTTGGGCAGAAAAGCCGTGCTTCCTTTGGTCACAAAGGACTTCGATCTATCTTTTGAACCAATGGACCAATGTGGATGATTCTGACATATGTTCGGATTTGGAGTATGCTGATTCTGAAAATGTGAATGTGATGCATACTTTTAAAGTTATGAATAATGTGGAAAAACTGTATTTCTCTGCCTGTGATAATTACATTACCTATTGTGTAAGGTAATTGTATCACAGGCAGAGGGGAGGATTTTGTGTGGAGTGTCTGCGTGTATTGTACGTATTTATTGGTTGTTTTCCAAAACCCTGTGGGTGGTACTAATGTGTAAGAATGTGTTTATAAGAACAATAAACCCACAGCATTGTCTGTTCCTGCTTGACCCTCAAAACGGAGCCTTGTCTCGTTCTTGGGGGGATTTATTGCATGCTGTTCCAGTTTGACTGCTAGGAGTGTAAACCTATTCGTATGGTTTTTCCTATTCGGCTGTTTACAACATTCGTATGGTTCCGGTTCGGCTGTTTACGGCATTCACATGCTTCTCCAGTTCGGTGGATTGGTGTCTACAGTAGCTGCCTGTATATCTGGAAGGGAATATCTCCTTAACGGCTTTTAACCCCTTTACTGCCTGGGGTGCCGTTACACCTAAATTGTCAGGAACAATGGCCCATCATTATGTAAAATAGAATATGTGATAGAGAAAAGTAGAGATGGGGCGGAGCCTACAGCTCGAAGCGGACAGACGCACATTCTCAGAGCTCCGGCACTGATAAGCCATTAACTGGATAAAATCATAAAATTAACGAAAATAGACAAATACCACTACAACCCCAAAAAGCATGGGCAGGAAAACGAAGAAGCAACTGCCCGACAAACCCCGGATGGGGATGGCTATCGGTGATATGCTCTGGCAAGTACATGAGGTGGCAAGGCCAAAGATGGCCTACTACTTGGGGGAAGGCACAGAATCCTTGGACGAGGACCCGCCACTACGGGCGCTTACACCACGAACCCCACAGAGCCCGGACACCCAGCCAGTGACGACGGGGGCACTGAAGGACCTACTCACGGGCCTCCAGAAGACCATCCAGGCAGATGTAGCCTCCCTCCGCACAGACATCACAGGCCTAGTGGGACGGTTGAGCGCCCTGAAGACATCCTCAGATGAACAAGCACAGAGGATCAAGACACTAGAGTGCCTGGTCAAAGGCCTCCAGCAGCAACAGGCTAACACCGAGCAGAGGTTTTCCACCATAGAAGATCAGAGACGGCGCATAAAAACCTCAAGATAAGAGGCATACCGGAATAAATCCCGGTGGCCGAACTTCACCACCTGGTAAGACGCCTACTGGTGGCACTGCTTACACCCAAACACGCGAAGGCCATCAACCTAAGCCGAAGAAGGCCCCAGCGGCTGCCTCAAGAGGCTTAATATTGCGCTTTCAAAGCGTGAAGGATAAATCAGCGGTGTTGACAGCACTCCAAGGATCCCCCCTGTACTCTTTCGAGGACATTAGGCACTTGTTCTACACAGACATTTCGGGGCTACCATGATGTGGAGGAAAACGCTCCAACCATTCACCACACTCCTCAGAGACCACAATATTCGGCACTCCTGGAGGTCACTCTTGGCCTCACTCGGGACTGCCTAAACCCCCCCAGACGGGGGAAGACCCAAGCGACAAACCACAGGTGGGACCCCACCAAAGTTATCCCTTTCATCCCCCAATGGGTGGAATCTAGTGCCTATGCGGCCACGACCACCTGAGACCAACCAAGACCTAATCGGACCTGGGCGCTCACCAGAACAGGTATATGGTTTATTTTATAAATTTACTTTGTTTTACAAAATGCTATCATTCCCCCCCCCCCCCCCCGCCTCCTCCTCTCACCATATAGAGCCACATACTAGGGGCCTGACATGTCTTGGAAGTAAGAAGGTGTAAAAGCAATAGATCGCAGACCAATACCACTAAGGCCAGAGGGCAACCACACTAGCAACACAAGAGTCGTCATAGCCCATGCTTGCTCTCAATAGACCACACTTACCTCACTATTAGTCGAAGCACAAGGCCCCAGCTAGCTAGCTAGCAAGCCACAGATTAGTCACGTCACCATCGATGTACTCGCACCTAACCCCGGCTCTCCCAACAACCATAGACACACATCCAACCACAAACCGCAAGCTGGAGGCTTTGGTAAGGCAGACAAGTACCCTACCCCCTTTACCTGTATGGAACTACAAGCTCGCGGATACCAGCGACATGTGAACCGCGCTCAGATTGGGCATACCACCAGGTTTAAATGTACAGCTAGCCCACGTACACAGTGTACCCCACTCTCAGATGAGCCTCAGAACCCTAGAAATACACACTCAAAAAGCTTAGCATTCTGTAGATACACGATCTACTGCCGATTGCATAATCTTGCTACACCCCTGCTTAAATATAAAATTTTGCTACTATGACAAATGCCACATTGCTGTAAAGTATGTCTATTTTTATTGCTCCTGCTACTGATGTTGTGGCAGTGCGGGAATATCTATATCACAGTAATTTGGTCCATTGTCTTCAGAAGTGAAACCAAAGGTCAGTACAGGCAGCACAGGTTCAGAAGGGACCGGCAAGGGTCAAAATCAGGATAGAACTGGATAGTCACTGAAGGTCTTTACACGATCAGGAGCACAGTACAACTGAGCGAGGAATCAAGGGTATGTGAGGTTTAAATAGTGAGAGTGGGTGGTCTGTTCTACTGTGGTTCCTCCCTGTTCTCCACTTCCTGTACCTTTAAAGGGCTCTGTTTTGGCGCACGCTCTGTATGGTCGCATGTATGGAGTTCTGTCTTGTTGGGTTAGTTAACCGGCATCCGTACGAACGGAGTTCTGTCTTCTGTATTGCTGTGTTTGGTAAGTGGTGTTCTCACAAACAGAGTTCTGTTCTTGCCGTGTTCAGTAACTGGCGTCCGTATGAATGGAGTTCTGTCTCCGGTGTTGGTAAGTGGCATTCGCACGAGCAGAGGTGGCATATGAACGTGAGCAGACAGCATATTTGGTTGAGCCGTGGAGTGAGAGAGAGTGACGCGGCGTAGGAGCGCGAGGTAAGTGAGTGTGGGAGCGAGGTCCTGTAGTACTTCCCATCTAAGGAGTTGCCTCCAGAGACTACCAAGGCCAGGACAAGAAAGGTGTTGGAGGTGGAACCTTCAGAGTAGGCGAAAAGCATTGATGTTACCTACAGGTTCCCAGGATCTCTCTTTTGGACTGTATTCAAGAATCCCTCTTTGAATGCAGGAGTCAAGGATGTCCTGTTCTCCAGTGCTGATCACAGGAGCTGGAGGGGGAATGATGCGATCTGGGAAGGTATTTTCCTTAAAAGGAACTGCTTCCTATTATGCAATCAAATGAGTTATCGCTTTAAAATAGAAACCACTTATGTTCTAAAAGACTAGATGTAAAAATATGTAATTTAAATGGCAAAAAGTTTATTATAACAAATACACATTAAAATGTTAAAATATATAAAAAATGCAAGCCAGGAACGATGTGCAAGAAGGTTACCAGCAAAAATGTAGTCCTTGTTTGAGCCTTGCCACAGGGACCGGCTAGGATGGATATGGATACTTTGTGTTGCAGTTGTTCTCTCTAGCGGTCGGCTGTCAGTGAGGTTGGCGTGCGTCTCAGACCTCACTCTGAGAGATGAGCGCCAAATGCCGATCGGTCCACAATTCGTGGAAGGTACTTCTGGCACATACAATGTTCTTACTGCTGGATCTGCATACTGCACGCGTATCCTACTTGGCTTGTTTCAATCTGACGCGTTTCGTGGGTGTCAGCCCCACTTCTTCAGAGATGGAATGAAGCTTCATAGTTCAGTAGTGGTTTAAATAGGCATCCAATTAGTTAATGATGTGTTGCAAATGTAACAGGTCATTATAAAGTCAAATTATACATTGTAGCAGTGTTAGATCTAGTCTCTGTGGTTTCAAGAAGTTTGACATGTTATATAAAGATATGGCATATATTTAACATTGAATAAGAATTAATAAAAATTAATATTTATAATAAAAAACTTGATTGTTTGGAGTTGTGTAACAGTTACAATTCATATGTATAGAAGAACATATTTTTGCACTTTATGATGGCTTATTAAAACGGTAATTCTTGTATTACATTGAGAATAAAAATCAAAATCAAATATATATAACAAGTATGATACATATAATTATACAAAACGATTGCATTTAAAATATATATGTAAATATAAATATAGAAAAAGAAATAAAAATAAAAACTGGTAGATT
The DNA here is from genome assembly GCF_036172605.1 of Pelobates fuscus. Taxonomy (NCBI): domain Eukaryota; kingdom Metazoa; phylum Chordata; class Amphibia; order Anura; family Pelobatidae; genus Pelobates; species Pelobates fuscus. The sequence goes on from NC_086328.1 coordinate 45,421,608, forward strand.
CCATTGCTTGATTGATTTGAGTGCCGTGCGAGATGCATATAGAGGTGGAGAGAGAAATAAAAACGATTAGAAATGATCCAGAGCAATTTATAAAAAACGGTTGATGAAGCACATATATATATATATATATATATATATATATATATATATATATATATATTTTTATATATATATATATATATATATATATATATATATATATATTTGTTGCTAAGTGGCAGAATAATCTAGTGCTATAGTATGTACACACTTAATTCGGAATATACAACTGTGTATTTATATTATTATAACCTGATGTAGTCAATCATACATTGATAAGTATAGATATAAATACATTTTACATCTTTATGTGTATATGTATATAACTGAATCTTTCAATAAATAATGCAAATGTGCAAATCCATCTGTGTCATGGTATTATAATATATTATCTGCTGAATACGTGATGCCTGTGTTGTCGTCAAAATAGATTTTATTTATTTGCACAGTAACAGTCTCATTGTTGAACAGTATATCCTTAGTCACATAGAAAAATGGTAATATGAAATTTAGTTGTCTATTAGCCCTAAATTGATTCTAATGTAATTAATGATCAGAGAGATCGTTATATAGAGCATATTTGAATAAAAGAGAAAGAAATAGATTAGAAGTGAATGGATAATGGATAGAGAGGAAATATAAAAATAATAATAATAAAAATAATTATAATAATAATAATAATGATAATAATAATAATAATTAATATTACATATGGTTTACATCTTTTACTTAAAAAGAATATCATAGAGGTGTACACCTCACTCTGTCTGTATATAACAGATTAGAAGACGTACATACCTTATATGGTTGTATTTTTTCCACAAAATCAGGTGACTTAAATTCCATCTCATTATAGAGAATAGTTCTACATACTATATCTCTATTCCATATGGTTTAAAAACTTCACCAATGAAGTATAACATTTGGTGTATACTCCAATCATTCTGCCTGTAGCAGATTTAAAGTTGTACACACCACACATTACTGCTGCATTGTTTTTCCCTGAAATATTGAATTACGCCTTGGTCTATTTCTAACTATTAATTTCCTATTTGTGATACATCAAAAGCCATTTTAGGTGGATTAGCTCCTGGAATACACACACCAATTCAGGTTGTCAGTTTTACTATTGCACTTTTAGACAGGTTTTGGTGAACTCCTGTTTTTTTCCAGTTTTGAGCATTTTACCGAAAGTCAGACTCCCTCATCCCTGTGTGTTGCAATAGGCATACCAGAAAACCACATTTTTTTCCTTCTAAATTTCACCTTTTGAGGTTTTAGAGAACGACTATGGCTTTGAGGGGAAACATTGATTCAATCAGAATGGACAGAAAATCATTCATGGGCACTTGGTCATTTAATTAAGAAAATCAGAATACTAGTGAAACCACCACACAACCCGCCAACCAACAGACGGACATCAGATCCCTCATCTACCAATTAGGTAAAGCAATGGAAAGGGAGGTACAAATATGGTGGGACATAGCGGCCCTAGACTTCTATGTAAATAACAACATAGTACCCAGAGGGCTAAGATTATTTAAGCGATCAACCTACAAACGCCATGACCTAACACTTTTAAAGAAATGGATAAAGGATCCTTATTGCTAATGGTGTTCCTCATTAATGAGAAGAAAAAGGACCTCACCCAATTAGACTCAGACATCACAGAACTTAAAACATCCATCCGCCCCCTAGTGGAAAATGGGGAATATGTGGAACTTCTGGACAAAATAGAAAGAAGAGTTAAAGATATTGAGGCCAATATTAGGGAGAACAAAAGGAAGAAAATTATGAGAGACCAGGCTGACTACAAAACACAGACACAAAGGAACTGGAAGAAAGACCCTATACAGAGATATAACTCTCCCACGAGGCATGAGACAGAATACAGACCTCAACAACACAAGACCTCTAGAGGTATCCCAACATCTCAAAGAACCCCCAAGAAAAATTACACAACTAACTGGACACAGGACAGATCTACCCACAATAGAAGACACGAACATAGAAAATATGGACAACATCAATCCAATCAGTACATGCAGATGAGACGATCATATCAGGACAGGTACCATCAACGTCCAGAAAACACTGAATACCCATACCGGAAGAATAATTGGAGACCACGTGATCACCAATATCAACACACTCCAAATTTAAAGACTCCCTCTCCAGACCATAAAAGGACTGACTCCATCAACTTGGCTGCTAAGGACAAGAGGAACAATCAATCTACCTCAGAAACACATGTGGAGAACGATTTTTTAGAAAAACGGGGGAGGATCCCCCCCAAACAATTCATGATGGAAGATTTCAGGTCCCCAGACATGAGGAAGAAAAGAACTATAAGAGAAACAGAAGAAGGAGCAGAACAACAAGAGGATCCAATACAACAAAAGAGGAGGAAATACATATTTTTAACCTATCCAATAGAACTCTCAATTCAGATGAAATATCACTTTTAAAAAAAGGCTTAAAATTTGCACCTACTTCTAAGGGTTCCAATTTTGAAGTTTGTATAGACCTACACAAGTTTATACGAAAAGTCTCCATTAAGAAATTCTTTGCAGATAAGGATAAAACACAAACGGAGACAACACAGGACTATGTACACACAGGATTACATCCTACTTCTACATTCTATCCACAGCACGTCAAGACTGACTCAATTAAAGTATTTGAGAGGATGGTCGAGAAGGATTTTCGAAAAAAGATCACCAACAAGGTCACAAAAGACAATCTAACAAAAAAGGAGAGAAATTCACTTAAACAACTCATGAAATTGGGGGACATAACTATAAAAGGAGCCGACAAAGGAGGCGGATTAGTCATCCTGAACACAGTAGATTATATGGAAGAGAACCAGAGACTATTGGGAGACACCTGTACCTACCTCAAACTCGAACATGATCCCACCTTGGAATTTAAGGAGGAACTGAGAGAAATACTCGACCAAGGGAAGGACAGAGGGATCATTAATGATAGGGAATTCAAATACCTACTTAAACAATTCCCAAGAATACCAGTCTTTTACCATTTACCTAAGATTCACAAAAAATTGACAAAACCACCGGGTAGACCAATCATTTCTGGAATCGGATCCCTCACTGCCAACCTCTCTGAATACGTCGACCAATACCTACAAAATCTAGTACCCTGCCTCAAGTCATACCTAAGAGACTCAACACAGATTTTAAATATTTTATCTGTTTTTAACTGGACTGAAGATATGTTTTTAGTTACAGCAGACGTCACCTCACTCTACACGGTAATTGAGCACTTACAAGGGTGTGAGGCAATACAATACTCTCTAGCAGTATACTCGGAACTCCAAAATGACCAAATCGACTTCTTAATCCAGTGCATCGCTTTTATTCTCACCCACAACTATTTCTGGTGTGATGACCAGTTTTATCTACAAACAGAAGGTACAGCCATGGGGACACGTTTTGCGCTGAGTTATGCAAATCTATTTATGGGCAAATGGGAAGAAGAATTCATTTGGAACCATTGCCCTTTCGGCGCAAATCTATCCCTGTGGCGTAGGTACATAGACGATTGCTTTTTTATCTGGAAAGGGGACCTAGAATCCCTAAAACTATTTCAAATCTACCTCAATACTAATCCGTATAATCTCAGTTTTACCTTTAATTATTCTCAAGAGCAAATTGAATTTTTAGATCTCAATATCTATATTGAGGAAAAGAGAATACACACCAAAACTTTTAAAAAATCTGTGGACTGCAACAGTTTTATCCCTTTTAACAGTCACCACAAACAGACCTGGCTCAAGAACATCCCACACAACCAATTCAAGAGGATCAGATGGAATTGTTCAACAATGGAAGTATGTGATACTGTTTGTAGTCTCTCGATTAGCTCGAGGATGAGAGGAAGTGGATATTTGTTTTTGACTGTGTTCAGCTCCCTGTCCACACAGGAACGTAGACTACCATCCTTCTTCCCCACAAAGAGGATTCCGGCACCCTTCTGGAGAAGTGGAAGGTTCCTTTTGCCAGATTTTAATTGATGTATTCTTTGAGAACAAGAAGTTATTTTTCCTCCAAGGCGTATATTCTACCAAATGGTATGGGGGCCCCAGGTAACAGGTATATGGGGCAATCATATTCCCTTCATGGTGGTAAAGTATCAACCCCCTTTTTGTCAAAAACATCAGCATAATCGTGATACACGCTGGGAAGTAGAACCTCTTGACCTTTCTTCATTTCAACGTCCAGTATGGAATGTATATAGCCTGTGGTGAAGAGAGTGGAGGAGAAAGATAAGCTTCCTGAGGCCGACTTGATAACCGGGTCATGCTTGTGTAACCAGGAAATATCCAAGAATAGAGGCGAGAGGACAAGATCAAATATAATATACTCGAATATACTCTAAAAATGGATTTAGTTAGTCTCAGCAATGAACCTCAATAGACAAGACCACCCACTCTCCCTATTTAAACCTCAAACACCCTTGATTCCTAGCTCAGTTGTACCGTACTCCTGATCGTGTAAAGACCTTCAGTGACTATCCTGTTGTATCCTGATTTTGACCCTTGCCTGTATCATCGCCTCTTTCCTGTGCCACCTGTAGCTTCCACAGCTACTCTCTTCATCTGATCCTTTTGTACTGCGAACTTGGTCCATTGCCTTCAGCACTCCTCTGCATCTTGCGCTCCGTCAACTAAACTGTCAGAACTACTGGGTGTGTGAGGTTTAATGGGGGAAAGTGGGTGGTCTTGTCTTTTGAGGTTCCTCCGTGGTCTCCACCTCCTGTATCTTTAAAAGGCTCTGTTTCGGAGTGCGCATGCCCATTGTTTGTTCCGAAGCCCTACCTTCTGTGTGGTCGCATTTGGAAGTAGCGACGTTCTCATGAACAGAGTTCTGTCTTGTTGTGTTCGGTAACCTGGCATCCGTACTAACGGAGTTCTGTCTTCTGCATTGCTGTGTTCAGTAAGTGGTGTTCTCACGAACAGAGTTCTATTCGTGCCGTGTTCGGTAACCGACATCAGTATGAATGGAGTTCTGTCTCCCGTGTTGGTGAGTGGTGTTTGCACGAACAGAGGTGGCATTCGTATAAACGTGAGTGGTTGGCTTGTGTGGTTGAGCCGACCGTGCTGTCTGGAGAGTCGCATTCCGACAAGCAGTCCTTGTGGAGTGGGAGAGAGACACAGTGTGGGAGCATGATGTAGGCGAGTGTGGGAGCAAGGTCCTGATATCTAGCTAAACTTGAGATGAGTTGAATATTCTATAGGATCTCTTTGTTTTTCCTGCATAAGGATTGTGAGCATACATGAAAAAGCTAATCTGCATTTTTCTAAGTCATTGGCTTTTTGTTAAAAATGCAGATACTGCAGGATTGGGCCATCCAGATCGCTGCCAAGGTTAAGTGCACACAGGTAAGTGCAGATGTGATCTTGACACACAAACTGAGCAAATCCTGATTCTATTCATCTTTCTTAAGTTACCTCTTAATAATCATAGGTAAAGGTCATCTCTCAATATTGGTTCCGATGTTTCATCACAATGGGAAGGGGGGTGGGGGTAGGGTTCTCCTGAAAGCTGAAGGGTACACATATTAAAGAGCTTACAATCCAGCTCAAGTATAAATGGCATACAGTGGTATAATCCTCAATTACGCTCCTTTCGTAGCCGCAGTGATGTTCAGAGGTAGATGTACAGTGAAAAAAAATAATAGTGTATATATTCACTACGTGGTAAGTATTAGAACAATAGGAAATGCAGTCACGATGGGAGAGATTTAACCTGAGGCTCAGAGGTTCTGGTGTATGGTGGTATGATCACAACCTTAAGGATATTTGTCTGTTACACTTCTCTCCAACTGCATGAACATAAAAAAAACAAAAAAAAACAATAGTGCTCTCTCTTAGTGTGAATAAATAAAAAGATGTAAGAACCATGCTCACATTTATTGGAGTAGCAGAGCCACTCAGTGTATTCTACTAAAACTAGATAAGGTAAACAGTCATCTCACAATTTGAATACTACTATGTGATTGGTTAGAAGTTACATGTGCAAATATTACATCTTTCTTATTCTTTCTTCTTTTTTTTTTTTTAAGGAATATGAATGCAACGTGAGGAAAGCATCCAAACTAGATATTGTCTTGCATAGGTAACAGGTAGAAGTTCTTAAACAAAATTCTATAGCAGGTAATGGTGTGCATTGAACTGTTACAGATCCAGTATGTCCGGTGGCTTTATCTGTCATCCATAGCTGGTTCTGTAAATCTGCCATTTTGTATAATGTCCTTTAGTATTTGGAACTGTGAGTTCCTTTCAGTCTGAGCTTTGACTTCTTCTTCTTTAAGTCACTGACAGGAAGACTATTATATAGTACTCTTTGTTTTCTCTCTTTACTAGTTCTTGACATATCATGGTACCAATTTTTATTGCTAGAGGTAAAGCTTTTTTTATATATATATATATATATAAGTAGCTATTTTGACTGTAGGTAGAGCCATAGCATATTGTGTTACTTGCCTATTACAGTTTAGTGTTCATTCTCATAAATAACTGTAATACAAAAAGAGATTGCACACTAGACTACTCCAAAGATATACACATTACTGTTATATTAAACCAAAATAGGTTACAACAAACAAAAAACACAAAAATTAAATGGAGCACCACATCACATTTGAAGTGACAAAAACATGAGGCAAATACTTAAAGAGTGGTACTAACCACAACTTACTTAAACCTATCCTAGCAGAAACACGAGCCTCTAAAAACCCCATTCTCATAAATAAAGCACCCCTTTGTCATTTAATCTATGATAATGTGACAGAGTGGCCACACTATGTCACTACCATGTGGAGTCTATATCCCCTCTCATATAATCCAACAAGACACTGTTAATTCCTCACACCTACCATTTTGTAATGGGAGGGTGTAAGGTCCTCCGCAGACCAGTTCACACACTTGTTGGGATTTTCATTTGAAAAAATTTAAATACCTCTGCGAGCAGAAAGGGTTTATTTTCCAAAAGGTTTCACAACATCTGAGTCAAATTACACTATCCAAATAGTGATTGTAAATCTTATATGGTTGTTATGACAATGACACAGCTAGGAAGCACATGTGGCAAAGATTAGTAAGAGTTTTTAATATTATTATTTCTTTTTCAAGCAGGCTGCTTCCAAGTGGGGCCGCCTCTGAAAATTCAGAATATAAAGAGGAAAAAAATAATTAATTTTTATAGAAAATTTATCGAAACCTCCCTTTTACTTGCATCCTCAGCAACTCTGAAATTATAGTAATTATTATTGAATTTATAAAGTTTTAACAGTAAACATAATGCTTTACAAGATTACCTTGCAGTGGAAAATTATGATAATAAGCTAGACTAAAATGGGCCAGTAACATATGTACAGAGTAGCATGCACTTTAGTAAGCAGTACAAAAGCATAAAATAGATTAACACATTGGAATCAAGGAGATCATGAACATCTGGAGTCAATAGTGTGTCCAGAAAGATATTATTCGCAAAACAGGAGAAAGAGGAACAACTTTCCTATTTTCAGATGAAGAGGGATAGACTTGATTACTGCCTGGCAGCATGTAGAATTACTATGCTCCCATTGAGAAATCAAATAATTTGGTAGGTTTTAAACCAGTTGCATATGAATATTTTATACTGCTGGGCAGCATCTTCAATTCCTGCCCAACAGAATGTAGACATTATGCGTCTTGAGACAGAAATGGTAAGGAGGCAACTCTTTCTGTAGGTGATGGAAATCTCTATTGTCAGTTTATAAATTGTTTAGTGGCTTATATAGGTATCAAATTGTCGTGGTTGCCTTGGGCAATGCATCTTGGTATGTGGCTGTCTATCACTCCAGATGGCAACCGTCATGATACCAAGCATCGCTGTCATTGCGTCAGCATCACAATTGCCACGCAAGGCTTATACTGCACCATTCTCAGGATTTGTGTGTATGTTTGCAATCATTCTACACTATTGTACTTGTCATTGTTGTTAAAAGGTACAAGTGATACTGGGGTTGATCCATCCACATAATCTAAGCAATGCGAGTGTTACGACACTCACCGCCGAAATAAGTGAAGCCGCCACTTAGTCGATAATCCCCCTTTTTAGAAATGCAGGCTTTGCACAGTCGACCGCCAAACTCCCGAACGGAGTGTAGAGAAATGAGGGGCTAGAATAAACGAAATACACTTTCCCAGTAGCAATCCCCCCACAAACGAGACCAAGCTCCGTCTTGAGGGTAAAACAGGATTCTGTTTAATGGGGGCTACCTGCCCGGTATTTATGCAGGTCTCCCACCTGGTGGACACTCCCATAGGGGACCAGATGGAAGACTGGGACCTTTATTGGACAGTAGCCAATCGCAGTGGCTTAGGTGTAAGCCCTCCCCATACATACATAAATCCCTCCTCTCTATCCTGGAGATAATTGGGAAGAAACCTAATTATCTCCAGGGATAGAGGCAAATCGCCATTTTAACTATTACAGTAAAAATACAATAAAATACATAATCATAAAACTACCGAATGTAGGTGCTTCGTGTAACGTATCCCCAGATAGCCTGGATCTGAGTGCATATTTCTACCGAAGAGCGCTCAGATCCAATGTACACAGTTCAATCGCCATGGAGTCAAAGTCTTTCACAAGTCTCTCGGAATACGATTGACTCCATGAGATGGCTATCTGGGTTAAGTCCATGCGTACGTTACAAACTCCCGAACGGACCGGTGTTCGTATGCCTCGACGAAATAGAAGGGCGGTCGGTAGTCTTCAGCGGTGTTCGGTAGATAAAGTGTCCATTTTTAGTTCCATAGAATCCTCACTGAACACCGCTGATCCTTCGCGTGTTCCAAAATGGCCGCCGCCTCGTGGTCGGCATACGAACGACGACCACCCATATGGATAGAATAGAGAGGTGTCTGCAGTTAAGCACAACATTCTAATTGGGGCCAAGAGGTTAACCAGCAGCACACTCCTCTCCTGGGTGGCCGTCCGTTCGGTAGTTTCAATCGGTACTTAGAGAAACACACGAACAGGGTCATACAGAAAGGCAATTAAACAAAAATAGAGGCAAACAGACGAACCAGCAATCTTAGTCTATGCAGATGGATCTGTCACAGCGAGCATGACCGAAGTCACACAATGACAATAAACTCAAGGTTCCCTCCAGCCAGTGTTCTCTTATTTATTATTACTTCTTAATACCTGTAAACCAGTGTCTGCCTCATTTCCTTAGACCTCTTCTCTGATCCTGTACCCAATTATTACCCTGACATCTCCTGTTCTATACCTCTGAACTTTGACCTGTCTTTTTTAACAACAACCAATTGTTGCCTGCCTGACCTTTGTACTTTTATTGAAAATTAGTTTGGAACTGGTCATTTATATGTTTCTTCTGAATTCCCAGTTTCAGTATCCCCAGCCCTCTAGGTTCCTCTATTAAAGTTTTGCTAGCCCTAATTATCAGAAATTTGAGCTTGAATCTGTTTCCATTTCCAGACCTTTCTTAAAAGTGGAGCTTTGCATAAATATGTTATATTCATATGATTGGGATTTATCTCTACAATCAAGTCCACAAGTCAGAACATAATTGAGCCCAACACAAGTACAGTCCTTGGTCAAGCTTCTTCATTGTGAATGGCTACAAACTGTGGCAACCTTCTGCGTCCTTCTCTTTCTACTTTCCATACATCTTTGAGATAGAACTCAATACCAAACCTTCATTACTTCCAGTGATCTGCTGTTTTCTGTGAAACTAAGGATCTAAACCAGGAATAGGCAACTGTCAGCACTCAAGATGTGAACTATACCTCCCCTGATGCTATGCTAGCATTATGGCTGTAACAGCATTATAGGAGATGTAGGCAGGGGCAGCTTTAGACTTTGCGAGGCCTTAGGTTAAAGTCGAAAATGAGGACCCCACTAACACCATTAGTGAAAAAAATAGGGGTTGCCTTGTGTGTTTATAAGGAGCTGTAGTTATTCAGCAATGTATTTGCCGCAAGGCAAACAAGGCATTTGTCTTGGGTGGCACTTTCCAGGGGGCGGCAAAACGCCACCCCCCAAATGCCCAGGCAAATACCTTGTTAGCCTGGTGGCAGGCGGCGAGGCAGTGCTTATTTGTGAGCTCTCTCTGCTCAGCTCCCTCGCTGCAGAGTGATGCCTGGAGCTGGAATATGACGCCTTGGAATTCAGCTAGCCGCCCAACTGCCCCACTGGACTCCAGGTAAAAAATCCACCCAGCTCTCCCAAAGGTAAGGAGGCTGGGTGGGAATTAATTAAAATTAAAAAAATAATCTGTGAGTGTTGGGGGGGAGGGGGATGTGTGTGTGTGTGTGTGTGTGTGTGTGTGTGTCTGTGGCAGGCAGTGTGTGTGTGTGTTTGGCTGGCTGGCAGGCAGTGTGTGTATGTCTGTCAGTGTGTGAATGAGTGTATGTGTGATTGTGTATGTCTGTGAGTGAGAGTGAGTATGTCTGTCAGTGTGTGTCTGTGAGGGAGACTGTGTGTGTGTCTGTTTGTAAGTGTGTCTGTAAGTGTGTCAAATCAGTGTGTGTGTGTGTATGTGTGTCTGTCAGTGAGAGGGTGACAGGGGACAGAGTGAGGGGGGACAGGGGACAGAGTGAGGGGGTGACAGTGGCTGAGTAAGGGTGTAACAGGGGGCTAAGTAAAGGAGTGATTGGTGGCAGTGGGAGGGAAGTTCTACAAATACCTTTTTATCCCTGGTGGTCCAGTGTCCTGGCTCCCTGATTGTCCGGTGGACTGCCTATCCGGTCTGCAGCTCCGCCGAGTGTGAGCTGCAGACCATGTGATAGGAGTCTCGTGATCTCCAGAATTCAGAGTGTTGCCGTGGTAACCTGTGACAACGCTCTGATTGGATGGAGGTTGCAAGACACTTTACAGTCTGCAACTCACTCACGGCAGAGCTGCAGACTGTAGGCACTCTCCTTCGAGGGCAGACTGTTTGGAGGGGCCTCGCACCAGGCGGCATAATGGGCAAGCCACCGAACCCCCTCCTGGTGTAGGGCCCTAAGTCATGGACCAAGGACCCGACATGTGAGTCTGCCCTAAGGCAATTAAGGCGTCCGCAAGGCCCCCGCCAGTGCCAGGCCTTAGGCGGCCGCCTAAATCGCCTAATTAGAGAACCGCCACTGGATGTAGGCCATAGTATTTGGAGTTCTAAAGGTTGACTACTTTGTGTAAATATTTGATCAGCTATTGGCTTTCTCTCAAGACAAGCTAGCTCATGGGCCTCCTTGCTAATCCATCTTAACAGTCTTGTTTTAAATAAGTGGTGTTCTTTTTTCCATGTGATTAACATGATACTTAAGAACTCACGATGGTCTATGAGATTATGCAATGACCATTGTCCTGTCAAGAAAAATATTCTTACATAGTCATGGATACAGAGCTACCCTTCTTGATATGCTCCAACTTTGGCTCACTGAGACATTAAAAGAAACTCGAAAGGATATGCCTTCCTGGATTTCCCAAAGCTCATTTGGGAAATTTCATTTACAGTAAGGGAAAAAAAAATATTTGATCCCCCTGCTGATTTTGAACGTTTGCCCACTGACAAAGAAATGATCAGTCATTTTAATGGTAGGTGTATTTTAACAGTGAGAGACAGAATAACGAAAAAAAAATGCAGAAAAATGCATGTCAAAAAAGTTATGAATTGATTTGCATGTCAATGAGTGAAATAAGTATTTGACCCCTTCGACTTGGTACTTTGGTGGCAAAACCCTTGTTGGCAATCACAGAGATCAGAAGTTTCTTGTAGTTGGCCACCAAGTTTGCACACATCTCAGGAGGGATTTTGTCCCACTCCTCTTTGCAGATCCTCTCCAAGTCATTAAGATTTCTAGGCTGATGATTGGCAACACGAAACTTCAGCTCCCTCCACAGATTTTCTATGTGATTAAGGTCTGGAGACTGGCTAGGCCACTCTAGGACCTTAATGTGCTTATTCTTGAGCCACTCCTTTGTTGTCTTGGCTGTGTGTTTTGGGTCATTTTCATGCCAGAATACCCACCCATGACCCATTTTCATTGCCCTGGATGAGGGAAGGAGGTTCTCACCCAAGATTTGACGGTACACGTCCCAGTCCATCATCCCTTTGATGCGGTGCAGTTGTCCTGTCCCTTTAGCAGAAAAACACCCCCAAAGCATAATGTTTCCACCTCCATTTTTTACGGTGGGGATGGTATTCTTAGCAGCATTCCTCCTTCTCCAAACACGGCGAGTTGAGTTGATGCCAAAGAGCTCGATTTTGGTCTCATCGGACCAGAACACTTTCACCCAGTTCTCCTCTGAATCATTCAGATGTTTATTGGCAAACTTCAGACAGGTCTGTACATGAGCTTTCTTGAGCAGAGGGACCTTGCGGGCGCTGCAGGATTTTAGTCCTTCACAGTGTGGTGTGTTACCAATTGTTTTCTTGGTGACTATGGTCCCGGCTGCCTTGAGATCATTGACAAGATTCTGGGCTGATTCTTCACTGTTTTTACCTCATGGAGTTTCAATGATCATGAGATCTTGCCTGGAGCACCAGACAGAGGGAGATTCTTGTAGCCTACCTTGTGTGGGTCTATAATCTTGTCCCTGACATCCTTGAACAGCTCTTTGGTCTTGGCCACGGTGGAATCACATTGACTGAGTGTCTTTTATACAAGTAACAAGCTGAGATTAGGAGCACTCCCTTTAAGAGAGAGCTCCTAATCTCAGCTCATTACCTGTATAAAAGAAACCTGGGAGCCAGAAAACATTGCTGATTGAAAGAGGATCAAATAATTATTTCACTCATTGACATGCAACTCAACGTATAACTTTTTTGACATGCGGTTTTTGGAAAAACTTTTGTTATTCTGTCTCTCACTGTTAAAATACACCTACCATTAAAATTATAGACTGATCACTTATTTGACAGTGGACAAACCTTCAAAACCTGCCGGGGATCAAATACTTTTTCCCTCACTGTGTATCGAATAGAGACTGTAGAAGAGTTGCCAAGAGATGATATCTGCTTCTGTACTATTGTCAGGCCCGTCGCTACCCGACAGGCAAACCAAGCAACTGCTTGGGGCCCCGAGCTGGCCTGGGGCCCCAAGCAGAGCCGGTGCTTCCTATAAGGCTGCAGCCGCCTGAGCGCTCTATAGAGAGCCTCAGGCGGCTGCGGCACTCCTTTCTCGTCAGTGGCGTACTAAGGAGGATGGGGGGCGGGGGGGCGGCCCGCCCCGGGTGCCACTGTCCAGGGGGGTGCCATGACTTCACGTGTCATGTGTCGCCCCCCCGGCCCCAATCATCACGCTGCGCTCAGCCGCACCTTTGAGAAGGGGGAGGAGTCTTTGGGACGCGGCGTGATGACGCCGTACGCAGCGCCGCCGTCAATCCGCCTTCACGGATCTTCAGCGCAAGGATCCAGTGGTCGGTCTCGGAGGGAAGGCATCATCAAAACGTGAGTAGTAATTTATGTGTTTTTGTAATTTATGTAATGTTATTTAATTAATTAAAGGGGGTGTATTAATTATGGGGGGTGTATATTAATTATGGGGGGGTGTATTAATTATGGGGGGTGTATATTAATTATGGGGGGTGTATATTAATTATAGGGGTGCATATTAAGTATGGGGGGTGTATATTAATTATGGGGGTGTATTAATAATGGGGTGGTGTATATTAATTATGGGGGGGTGGATTAATTATGGGGGAGTGTATTAATTATGGGGGGGTGGATTAATTATGGGGGAGTGTATTAATTATGGGGGAGTGTATTAATTATGGGGGAGTGTATTAATTATGGGGGGGTGTATATTAATTATGGGGGAGTGGATTAATTATGGGGTGTAGATTAATTATGGGGGGGTAGATTAATTATGGGGGTATATTAATTATGGGGGTGTATTAATTATGGGGGTGGATTAATTATGGGGGTGTATTAATTATGGGGTGGATTAATTATGGGGGTGTATATTAATTATGGGGGGGTGTATTAATTATGGGGGTGTATATTAATTATGGGGGTGTATATTAATTATGGGGGTGTATTAAGTATGGGGGGTGTATATTAATTATGGGGGTGTATTAATAATGGGGTGGTGTATATTAATTATGGGGGGGTGGATTAATTATGGGGGAGTGTATTAATTATGGGGGAGTGTATAAATTATGGGGGTGTATATTAATTATGGGGGGTAGATTAATTATGGGGGGTGTATATTAATTATGAGGGTGTATTAATTATGGGGTGGTGTATGTTAATTATGGGGGTGGATTAATGATGGGGGTGTATTAATTATGGGGTGGATTAATTATGGGGGTGTATATTAATTATGGGGGGTGTATTAATTATGGGGGGGGTATATTAATTATGGGGGGGGTATATTAATTATGGGGGGTGTATATTAATTATGGGGGGTGTATATTAATTATGGGGGTATATTAATTATGGGGGGTGTATATTAATTATGGGGGTGTATTAATAATGGGGTGGTGTATATTAATTATGGGGGGTGGATTAATTATGGGGGAGTGTATTAATTATGGGGGAGTGTATAAATTATAGGGGGTGTATATTAATTATGGGGGAGTGTATTAATTATGGGGGGGTGTATATTAATTATGGGGGTGTATTAATAATGGGGTGGTGTATATTAATTATGGGGGGGTGGATTAATTATGGGGGAGTGTATTAATTATGGGGGAGTGTATTAATTATGGGGGGTGTATATTATGGGGGAGTGGATTAATTATGGGGGGTGGATTAATTATGGGGGGGTGGATATTATGGGGGTGGATTAATTATGGGGTGGTGTATGTTAATTATTGTGGTTCCTGTAGGCTTTGCGTGCGTAAGGTGGGGAGGGCGTGGAGGGGGGGGGGGGCTCCATGTTTATTTTGCTTGGGGCCCCCAAATTCCTTCAAACGGCCCTGACTATTGTCAAAGCATTCAGAACCTCTGTGGTACTTTGGTTACCTTTCCTGGAACCCCAAGTACCCATGCAGTTTGGCTTGTTACATGGACACTTGTCTGAAGTGAAGCATGGACAAAGGAGAAAACTAAACCTTGGTCTCTAAAGCAGACAACATTGGGACCTCATTTTATGAAGACCTATCCTAAGTTTTTGTTGTTTAACTTTGAAACATAGAATGTGACTGCAGATAAGAATCATTCGGCCCATTTAGTCTGCCCCATTTTCTAAATACTTTAATTAGTCCCTGGCCTTATCTTAAGTCTAGGAGAGCCTTATGCCGATCACACGCATGCTAACACTGTATGATGTACAAAAGCTTGTTCACAAGTATATCATGCCTACCTTACCGTAACATGTGCTTCTAAGATGGGGACATTTTTGTGCTTTCTGAGCTCATATAATAAGACAGATGTGTAGCTTATGAGAAAAATCAAGATATCATTATGACTTCACATACATATGAGTTACTGAATTAGAAATACTTGTCTTTTGCTTTGAGGAAGTCCATTTACCGTTATACATATGTTTACAATATGTGTAAATTTTTCTTCTATACAAACCTGTATCACACACTGAATGATGTACATATTTATGCCAAGAGCCTTTGATATGTTACTTTTTATTTACATTTTCTATTTGTATAAAATGTGTTTAATATAAGCATGTTCTCTTTTTGTATGTTGTGATCATGGGTTACGTAACTTATAAAAATTACATGCCTCAGTGTAGCTCACTTTATCACTATTACCAAAGTGAAAATTTCACCTGATGACTGTGACGGACCACTTGGCACCCGACCAGGTACCTCCGTCAATCGCTGCTTCCTAGTATTTGCGAGCACCGTAAGCATTGTACTGGAACACCATAACCACCATATAACGCACGAACCGCCGCAACTTGTTTGGGGACTCGCCGTCCTCCACCTACCCTGGACCGAAGACAAGGATCCAGCTTCCAGTGGGTAGACCTCTCCTAGACCAGAGAGCGTAGCAGGAACAGCTCTTATAAGAGCTGATGATTATACTCAGGGGAGTATTGTTATATAGAAATCCCTAGAGGGAATGTGGTTCTCCAATCCCCCAAACATGAGCCAATACTTCATGAAGGGTAAACAAATCTCTCTTTAATGGGAGCCATACTTGGCCTTTTATGACAATCCCCATGCAAGGGGTATGCCCAAATGGATCTTGTTGGGGACACCAACACAAAGACACAGACCAATAAGAACAGTAATTAGATGCACAACACTCCCATAACAAACATACAGTCCCTCATCCATGCCTTTGAGATAATTGTGTCAGATACTGTATTAACCCAATTATCTCCAGGCAGAAAGAATACCTTTTACAAAACCCCAAAAGTACCCCCAAAACACATGATATCCCCACAAAAGTCGCAGCCCCTGATAACCCTCATCTGGGTGACCAACATATCCAAAAATCACACAGATCAGTTCAGGGGTTCAGGAATTTCCTGAAAGTCACATTTTTGACTGACCGCAGGCATGGTCCCATGCCCAAAACAGTAATTTGCGGTAAATTGGTAACATTTCAGGCACTTTCTGCTTATACCGGGGGTCTAGTAGCGTGGACACCCAGTACAGGTCATTCTCCTTCAGCCTTTTTATACGAGGGTCCCTCAACAGGCACGACAGCATGAAAGACCCCATTTGCACAAGGTTGGATGCCGAGCTACTCATGTCCCGTTCCTCGTCCTCAGTGATCTCACTGAAGGTATGTTCTTCCCCCCAGCCACGTACAACACCACGGGTACCAGATAGGTGACAATGAGCACCCTGGGATGCCTGTTGTGGTTGGTCTTCCTCCTCCTCCTCAAAGCCACATTCCTCCTCTGACTCCTCTTCCTCACAATCCTCTTCCAGCGTTGCCGCAGGTCCAGCAAGCGATGCTGATCTGGCTGTTTCTGGTGGTGATGGTGACCACAACTATTCCTCTTCACGCTCATCTACGGCCTGATCCAGCACTCTTCGCAGGGCACGATCCAGGAAGAAAACAAATGGTAGGATGTCGCTGTTGGTGCCTTCGGTGCGACTGACTAGGTTTGTCACCTCCTCAAAAGGACGCATGAGCCTACAGGTATTGCGCATGAGCGTCCAGTAACGTGGCAAAAAAATTCCCAGCTCCGCAGAGGCTGTCCTAGCACCCCGTTCATACAAATAGTCGTTAACGGCTTTTTCTTGTTGGAGCAGGCGGTCGAACATTAGGAGTGTTGAATTCCAACGTATCGGGCTGTCGCAAATCAAGCGCCTCACTGGCATGTTTTTTCGCCACTGGATATCGGAAAAGTGAGCCATGGCCGTGTAGGAATGCCTGAAATGGCCACACACCTTCCTGGCCTGCTTAAGGACGTCCTGTAAGCCTGGGTACTTATGCACAAAGCGTTGTACGATCAGATTACACACATGTGCCATGCACGGCACACGTGTCAACTTGCCCAAATGCAATGCCGCCAACAAATTTCTTCCATTGTCACAAACCACTTTGCCGATCTCCAGTTGGTGCGGAGTCAGCCACTGATCCACCTGTGCGTTCAGGGCAGACAGGAGTGCTGGTCCAGTGTGACTCTCTGCTTTCAGGCAAGTCAACCCCAAGACGTTGTAACACTGCCGTATCCGGGATGTGGAACAGTACCTTGCGAGCTGGGGGGTGCCGTTGATGTGGAGCAAGACGCAGCAGAAGAAGAGGACTCAGCCGAGGAGGTTATGGAAGAGGATGGAGTAGGAGGAGTAGAGGAGGTGGCAGCAGGCCTGCCTGCAAGTCGTAGCGGTGTCACCAACTCCTCTGCAGAGCCACGCATTCCATGCTTGCCAGCCGTCAGCAGGTTTACCCAATGCGCTGTGTAGGTGATATACCTGCCCTGACCATGCTTTGCAGACCAGGTATCAGTGGTCAGATGGACCCTTGCCCCAACACTGTGTGCCAGATATGCCATTACTTCCTTTTGCACAATCGAGTACAGGTTGGGGATTGCCTTTTGTGCAAAGACATTTCGGCCGGGTACCTTCCACTGCGGTGTCCTAATAGCTACACATTTTTTGAATGCCTCAGACTCCACCAGCTTGTATGGTAAAATCTGGCGGGCTAAGAGTTCAGTCAAGCCAGCTGTCAGACGCCGGGCAAGGGGGTGACTTTGTGACATTGGCTTCTTACGCTCAAACATGTCCTTGACAGACACCTGACTGTGGGCAGATGAGCAGGAACTGCTCAAGGCGATAGACGGAGGGGCGGATGGTTGAGAGGGGGCAAGGAGGACAGCAGTGGTTAACGTGGCTGAAGATGCTGGACAAGGAGGAGGATGGCGGCTTTGAGTTTGTGTGCTGCTTGTACTCATGTGTTGATCCCATAGGCGTTTGTGATGTGCGATCATGTGCCTTCGCAAAGCAGTTGTACCTAGTTGGGTGTTGGACTTCCCACGACTCAGTTTCTTTTGGCACAGGTTGCAAATGGCATCGCTGTTGTCAGAGGCAGACACACAAAAAAAATGCCACACTGCTGAGCTCTGCAATGATGACATTCTGGTGGTGGCAACAGCATGCGTTGATTGGCGTGCTGTCTGGCTGACCCCGGGTGCCGATGCATGCTGTCTGACTGTGCCACTAGCTCCTTGCGACGAGCTCCCCCTGCTTCCAACTCGTCTCCTCCTCCTCTCTGTCTCCCCATCTGAACTTTCCCCCTGTTCTTCTTCTCTTCTAGCCAGAACCCACGTGACATCCACGGACGCATCGTCATCATCAACCGCTTCACTTGTATCTGACAACTCAGCAAAGGAAGCAGCAGCGGGTACAACATCATCATCATCATCATCATCACACCGTACGTGTGTAATGCTGCCTGACTGAGACATATCCCTGTTATCTACATCCTCTGGCAATAATGGTTGTACATCACTCATTTCTTCCAACTGATGTGTAAATAACTCCTCTGACATACCAAGTGAAGCGGCTGTGGTGCTAGTGTTGGTGGTGGCGGCAGGCGGGCGAGTGGTATCTTGAGAAGTGCCGAAGCTATGCTGGAGGAGGATGGTGCGTCAAGGTTCCGAGCAGAAGCTGTAGAAGATTGGGTGTCCTGTGTTAGCCATTCAACTATGTCCTCAGAACTTTTCAAGTTCAGGGTATGTGGCCTCTGAACACTGGGCATTATTCTAGGGCCAAAGGGAATCACAGCACCACGACCACGACGGCCCTTGCGGTGTGACCTGCCTCTGCCTGTCATTTTTTTTTCGATTAGTGGTACCATGCGTGCAAGCTACTGTGACAACAGATATGAGTGGCACTGTGCAGTGGCAGAAGTTGGCAGAGTAGACGCTGCAGGCCTGACACACACGCTTGCAGACAACTAACTGCTATTCAATCTATTACAGTCAAAATTTAATTTTTTTTTTTTTTAAGGGAATCTACTGTTACACCGGATATGAGTTACAATGGTGTGACACTGTGCCCTGGCAGGCCCTTAAACGCACACGCGTGAAGGAAAGCTATTATATTACAGTCAAAAAAGTTTTTTGTTTTTTTTTTAAATGCAAGCTATTGGGACACCAGATATGAGTGAGTGGTGGCACTGGGCAGGCCCTGAAACGCACACTCGTGAAGGAAACTGACTGCTATTATATTACAGTCCAAAAAGTTTTAGTTTTTTTTAAATGCAAGCTATTGTGACACCAGTGAGTGAGTGGTGGCACTGGGCAGGCCCTGAAACGCACACT
Source organism: Pelobates fuscus (assembly GCF_036172605.1). Taxonomy (NCBI): domain Eukaryota; kingdom Metazoa; phylum Chordata; class Amphibia; order Anura; family Pelobatidae; genus Pelobates; species Pelobates fuscus. The sequence continues at coordinate 45,441,352 of NC_086328.1, forward strand.
AGTGAAGGAAACTGACTGCTATTATATTAGTCAACAAAAGTTTTTTTTTGTTAAATGCAAGCTATTGTGACACCAGTGAGTGAGTGGTGGCAGTGGGCAAGTGGGCACAGTATACGCTGTGAGCCTGACACACACGCTGGCAGACAACTAACTGCTATTCAATCTATTACAGTCAAAATTGTATTTTTTTTTTAATGTACACTACTGTTACACCACATATAAGTTGCACTGGTGTGACACTGTGCCCTGGCAGGCCCTGAAACACACACGCTTGAAGGAAACTGACTGCTATTATATTACAGTCAAAAAAGTTTAGTTTTTTTTAAATGCAAACTATTGTGACACCAGTGAGTGAGTGAGTGGTGGCACTGGGCAAGTAGGCACAGTATATGCTGTGGGCCTGACACACAGGCTGGCAGGCAGGCAGGCAACTGCAATTACATTACACAGAAAAAAAAAGCAGACTGATGTTCTAGCCCTAAAAAGGGCTTTTTGGGGTGCTGTCCTTACAGCAGAGATCAGATGAGTCATTCAGGACTGTAGTGGACACTGAATACACTAGCCTAGCTATCAATTTCCCTATCAAATCAGCAGCAGCTACACTGTCCCTCCTCTCACTAAGAATGCAGCTTCACAATGAATGTAAAATGGATGCTGTCCAGGAGGTGGGAGGGTCTGCTGCTGATTGACTGGAATGTGTCTGCTGACTGTGAGGTACAGGGTCAAAGTTTACTCAATGATGACGAATAGGGGTGGACCGAACAGCGCATATGTTCGCCGTCCGTGGCGAACGCGAACAAGCGATGTTCGCCAGGAACTATTTGCCGGCGAACCGTTCGGGACATCACTATTCACAAGACAACCCATAGTTCAAAGTAGCCAACTGTTTCAGCGATTACAGACTGATATGGAGGGCCAAATCTTGGCATAATGTTGAACTCTCCATTTTCAGACATTAGCAATGGGGTGTGTCAGAGCACTCCTAACCACGAGAGCTTGCTGTAGCAGTTATGGTGCTCTGAATGTTACTTTACTAGCAGGATGTTGAAAATATTTTTTTTAATAAAATTTTTAAAGCTAACCTATTGAGGTAACTGAATAAAGGATGATGCACTTTGCTGCATTATTTCACCTTGAACTCTGTTTCCTCAACACACCACATTTAATGACTAACGCAGCACATACATTACACCCAGAGTGTTGCTAGACTTCAACAACTCTTGGGGCTTCAGCCTCAAGCCTTACCTTCATGTAATGGTTTTGGTGCTTTGATTATGCCCCTTTACCCAGGTAATGTAAATCATCTATTTACATTTGCCCAAATACACATCTGTAGTAGTTGTTAGACAGAGAGTCACTAGTGGCACATCTTCCTTAAGAGCTCCAGCATTCAAAGGTCTTCATGTTTGGCATCATCATAATAACACCGAATAGTGCTAATATTTTTCATAGAGGCACTGCATTCCATGCTTCTCTATAAGAAGCACTGGATGGGATCAGGGATCAGCTATCCTGAAGATCTTAACGTAGGAAGAGTTTCCGTTTTTGAGGACATTGTCCCAGTGACAGAATAAAGAAGAGCTCATAGGCTATTATAGCATCTTTATCTTTAACAATTCATCAAGATAAACTTCACTCTAACAGCACTACATTTATAAACAGACATAAGAAAGATATGTGTGTTTGGGGGTTCAAGCTATTGGGTAGATTACATACACTGCTTCTACTGGTAGGTCTTGGACTTTACTGCCCGAGACTTCAGCCCCTGTTACCCCTGTTACCCTCCCAGTCAACATCTTTGATCATACCTGACAAACTCCCCTTCCTTTTGATACATTGTTCTTCCTATTGTTTTCTTTTAACCTAACTACTCATAGATTGTAAGCCCATCTGAACAGGATCCTCTTCACCTCTAGTATCTGCTAACATTATGTTGTCTGTCAATTACTTTCTGTTCTATAGCGTCACTATAAAATTTTTAAATGCAAATGAACATGTCCTGTATTAATAATGCTAATTATAATAATTTACATTAATCTATATACGTATAAACTTCTATATAAAGTTTGTTTATCTAAAAAGGAGACAACAATGAATTTCACCATCAAGACATTGCGAAGGCTTATTGAGCCAGAAATAATCTTACATTTGCCGTTTGCAAAAAAGAGAAAATAAAAAAAAATTAAAAAAAAATGATAAACTGGATTCTGCTTCAAAGGAAAACTACATTTCTGCTAACACAGCGGCCATTCTAAACTCCCACAAGCTTATGCCTGGAGTTGATGAACTTTATTTTTTTTTTCCTTTTACAGGATTTATAACCCTTAGTCTTTATTCTTTTCCAAAATTGTGCCTCATTCCTTTTCATATTCTTTCAAACTCATGTTGCTAACACTGGGCATTTTGCCAGCAAGACATGATGCCAAGAACGTCCACCGCGGCTTTCTTTAAACTTCTGAGTAATTTCACAGCACACATAAGAGGACTTTAGTAGGTACACAGTACACATCTGTGTGTTGCAACTTTTAAAGTTTCAAAGAGAAGAGATCTTTTAATTCTGGTTCACAATCTGTGATCCCCATATTCTATGGGAGGTCTGAGAAGATCCACACTGATGATCTTTCCTTCTGTTAACTTGCCTATTGGTTTTGGAGCCCTTACACTACAATACACTATTTATGTTGGCTTTGTCATTAGGATGAATTGATTATCTAGTATATAGATGTGACGTGTATATAATTGGTTTTGTATGTGTTTTTGAGGGGTAAAACACTGGTGGGTGTAGCAGCTTTAGGTTGTTTCCTAGTGAGTAAATATTGAGTTAAAATACACAGCATTTTTATAGTTATTTTATAGTTTTTTTACACTGGAATAGACATCCTGCAATAAAAAGGAAAAACAATATTTAACAAATAACTTGGGTATCACAACAATAATTTATTTATTTTTAATTACAATAGTTATTTTTTTCTGCTTCAATTGTTTTTATTAATTTTCAGTAACATAATAATAATAACAAAAATAATAATAATAATAACAGGGGAATAATTGTAACTAACATCACCCGATGCTATAATATATATATATATATATATATATATATATATTTGTACACTGTTCAAGCAGAGATTGTACCCGTATTAGTCCAGTGATGTAGATGTAAAAAACAGATCAAATTTGTATCTTGTAATAACTTTTTTTTTTATTTTATTTGTATTTTATTGGAGTTTTGAGACTCAAAATACAACATTGTCATTGTATGTATAGATATGGACAACAATATTAACAACATCTTCTCTGTAACAGCTTTTTTGTGGCTTCACCTAGCTAGTGTCTGGTGCAGACTGCCGTAAGAGCACCTCCCTTGTGAAGCGCTAGGGCTTATCTATGAATTGTAATGGCAGAGGTTATCCGTACTATTCGTGTAGTCGTCAAACTATAGAGGTGGAGGTTATCTGTGCCACGGCAGTCGGTGAACTGTGTGTGGTAAACTGTATGCTAGGGAGTAAAGGATAAAGGGTCTTAGAGCTAGGGAGTAACATCTAGGGTTAACATCTAAGGTTGCTGGGGCTGCTAACTTTGCCTGTGGTGGTATGCCTTTTCTGTCGGCTTATTACTGCACTTTGCCTTGCGGTCTTGTGGGGTGGGTGCTGCGGTTACTTGCTCAGGTGCGGGATTGTCTGTTCAGTGGAGCCGGTAAGTGATAACCCTTTGTTGACCCCTGATTAGTCTGTGGGCGCCTCTGTGTCTGGCTGCCTTCCCCTCTGGGTTCTCCGTGTCCAACCTCATATTGTCTCAGCTTGTGGAGGAATTGCTCCTGGTCATCCATGGAGGTCAAGGTGAGTTCCCGGGCTCCCTGTGGTACTGTTAGGGATCCGTCTACTCCCCACCGGTATCTGATTTTATCTTCTCTTAGATTTTTGGCTACTGGTTCCATTTGTCTCCATTCTGTCAGGGCTAGGAACGGGAGGTCCCCATAAAATGTCACTGTGCTGCCCTCTAGCTGCATGCTGCCCAGTATCCAGGAATGGGGCATGAGTGCAGTGCGGGTTGGTATGTCTTTTTGTGACCACTATGACATCTCTGGGAGCTTCCTCTGGTGCAGTTTCAGCTTTGCGGATCCGGAACGCGGTTAGGATGCTGTCGGGTTCTGCCTTCCCCCCGACTCCCATTCCCACGATTAGGCGGGATATGTACTGCAGCAGGGCTCCATCACCCACGGTCTTTGGTACGACTCAGATGCGGATGTTCCGCTTCTAATGCCGGGCCTCCAGCGTTGTAACCGTCCGTGTGAGCTTCTGGACCTGCGAACACAGGTCCTGCACTTTGTCTCTTGAGGCCTGTTGTTGGGAGTCTCTGGTACTCTCCCTGGCCTCCACCTCAGTGAGCCTCTTTTTAATGTCACCCACCTCTTTCTTTGTGGCCCGCAGGTCTGCCCTCCATACCTCCTGCATTTCTTCTAGGAGGTCTCTAATATCCAGCTTCGTTACAGGGGATGAGTCTTCCTCCGATTCGGACGTTTGATAGTGGGCCCCATCTTCTGCCAGATGTGTGGTATGGCTGTCTCTGTCTTCGTGTGAGTCATCCGAAGCCTCCTCCTCGTTGGGTGCCCCGGGCGTCATCTTGGTTGGTGCCGGCAGATTAGGCCTCGCAAAGGAGAGCCGAATGTCGGGCATTTTAGGTGGCTCTGGCTGGTGGTACCTCTTGTTTTTTCTCCCCATTATTGTCTCTGTGTGAGGGGCTCGTTTGCTGCCGGTTGAGAGACCCGTTTTCGGGTTTTTAGTCTCTTGTTATAGGTCTCTGGCACGGAGCTTCACAGAAAAGCGTCCGTCCGGGTAGCTAGTCAGCCACGCCCCCCGTAATACCTTTTTTATTTCACTAACAGAATTTTTGAATGACAAGTTTTTGGGAGAATCTCCCTTTCTCAAGTCTGAAGCATGTCATATGTGTGTGTGTGTATATATATATATATATATATATATATATATATATATATATAGATATAGATATATATATATATAGAGAGAGAGAGAGAGAGAGAGAGAGATACACACACACACACAGTAATATTTTGAACAACTAAAAAGTAACAGTAATTATATATATAGATGTAAAAAACTGGTAAAATGTGTATCTTGTAATACCTTTTTTATTGGACTAACAGAATTTTTTAATGACAAGCTTTCGGGAGAATCTCCCTTTATCAAGTCTGAAGCATTTCTGAGCAAGAGGACACATAGAATTCAAAGTTGAGTTGTGATACAGGGGTTAAAGCGACATGAGTGTAGATAAGACACAGGTTTGTTAGAAAATAGACACGATTTTTGCAGAGGGTCATAAATATCTTTCTGAAAAGCAGAGTGAGGGGGGAGAGAGGGAGAAGAAAATCAAACAAGCAGACAGTGCAGAGGATTGTACACTTTATACATGCACACACACACATAAATATGTATATGTGAACGCATAAACACATGTACATATATATATACATTAACACATATAAATACATGCACATGAACTCATATACACAAATATAAATGCACAGTAATATATATAAGCATACATGCATACGAGTGTGGGAAAGCATAGGTCTATACATGGTCCTTTGTATATTGATAGAATAAACATATTGGAATGCATTTTAAAGTGTTGATGCATATGACAGAACAGTATGATAATGTGGGAGAGTGTTCATGTAAAGTGTTGGTAGTGGGACAGGAAACCCAAATCAATATTTAGTCCTCTATTCTTGCTGTTAAACTATTTAATCATTCTGGCTTCAAAAGTTTTTCTTCCTTGGGTATTTTTAAAACCCCCTTTCAGTACTTTGATTTGTAGGTCCTTCAGTGAGTGGCCAGGCTGGGTAAAGTGTTATATATATATATATATATATATATATATATATATATATATATATAATTCAGGTTATAATTTGTATATAGTGCTGTTTGGTTGGATGTGGTGTAGATCAGTGGTCGCCAACCTAGTCCTCATGGACCACCAACAGTCCGGGTTTTATCAGAATCTTAATTTGAATAAAAAATTAAATATACAAATACTGGTGGTCCATGATGACTGGCTTGAGGACCACTAGTGTAGATGATATTTATAAGCCAAAACGTGTATCAGGGTATCTGTGTCTGTATCTGTGTCTGTAGTTGTATCTTTATGTGTGTAAGTGTTTGTATCTGTGTGTATATTTATCTATCTCTTTGTGTGTCAGTCTATCAGTATCTGTGTATATGTATGTGTGTCAGTGTTTGTATTCGTGTGTCTGTGTATTTTGCATGTGTGTACCTGTGTGTTTGTATGCATGTTAGTGTTTGTATCTGCATGTGTGTATCTGTGTGTCTGTGTATTTGTATGTTTGTCACTGTTTGTATCTGTGTGCATGTGTGCTAAGAACTTCCCTATTTTAACTTTCCACACTTCACCAAACCCAATCCGTTCCCTCATTTATTTTGGTATTTTAAACTACTGAACACGACCACCCCCATGCTTGTTAACTTCAAAAGGAACACTCCACTCAAGTGCTCTCTTTGGGAGGCCGCCATTCATATAACCGAACACATGTGCTACAGTGAATGGCGGCCATTTTGTCTCTTAAACACAGGCAGCGGTACTTGGTCATCGAGTACGTGGAACTGTACGATGGGTACCTGAACTCACAAACCCTGGGAACATTGTACCCATTCCTGCTTCCCTTACAGACAAGCCAGTCGAGCGCTGGTCGGAGAAAAGATACTCCCGAACTAGGGGACCATAATAAAACATTCCTTTTGTATCCTCATCTAGTCTCGACTGATGTTTGGGTATGCAAGAAAAAGAGCGCTTTTAATCACACGAATCTTGCAGGAATTCGGGAGAGTTCAGACAAACATACCACAGGTACAGGCGGTTCATCACAATGTGTATATGTGCATACTTTTCAGCATCTCACCAATACTACACACAAATGCACGCCAGCATTCAAAAGTCATCACTGCATACAAACACAACTCTACATTCACTCACACATGCTGCATACAAACGCATGCTTACATTCAAACACACACACACTGCCCAGTGCTAAATACAACCCTACAATGCTGGGGAAATGGTAGATCCCTCAACTGGCAAAGCATTGTGGGAGTTATACAACAGACTACCTTTTGGCCACTATTGCGAAAGAGAGGGCCCTGAAATATTTTTGCATGAGCGCCTTCTCTACAATAGTTTGACTACGGACCAAAATATTACAATAATTACTGTATGTGTCCTTATGCAACATAAAGAAAGTACAGTACTATCAAGCATCTCTATTATGGAAAGTTTTGCAAATTTTTAATAATGTCTTTGTGACAATTATCTATTGCCTGCAAACTTTTCATCATCTAGTGTCCACTAGGTGGCATTGTTTAAGCTTTTACTAAGACGTTTCAGTTATCAAACTCTCTATGTAATACATTTTGCTTTAGATCATACAGTTAACCCTGTATCTCTTTAGTTTGCAGATGATAGTAACACCTAATTATTCTCCGGAGAAGATTTATTTTACTGTGTGAAGAGCCAAGAATGTTTAGCTGGAATAGACCCTGAAAAAAAGAAGCAGCTTTTATGACCTATGTGTGGAAACATTTACTGCTGCTTGGTGTACTATTGCAAGTTATTAGTCAAAGCATTCAAGCCTGTGAGTTTAATTGGTTGATTGATTGACAAATAAGTGAAGTTCCAAAGGTCATCAAAAGTAAGTCCTGAACTAATTAATGCAACTGAAAAGTCCTTTGTAGACTTTTCTAACTGCTTTTGAGCATATTCATCACATTAACAATAACCACTATCCTAAATATGAAATGTCTGACAATTCCTGGTTTAGTGAGTAACCCTTTTAGAATATTTTTCCATTCAGAACAGATGCCTGTAGCAAAGATCACAACACTTCATGCCCATATAATATACACGTGCAAGGGTTCTCCAGATAATTCTATAGCAAACCACGTGGCAATCACTCAACACAGAAAGCAGACATGGTTAAGAAATGCAATTGCCATTTGTCTAAAGGATCCAATGCAGAAGAATCATGAGTTAAACAGCTTTGATTGTGCTGTGATGATTTTTATTAAGAGATGTGGTACTTCCAATGTCTCAAAAGCTCCATGGGCTTTTAGAGCACAGTTGTGTCTAAAGTTTATCAAGCATATTTAGTGGACTGCATCTCTGTGGACCACAGCTGTTTTGATGTGAGTTCAACAAACAGGGATGTGCTGTAGAGCTTCTCTGAAAGCAAAACACATCAAACTTTGAAGCCCATTATCACCAAATTTACAAAACTGGAGCCTATAAAAAATGCGGGTGGATTTTTTATGAATCTCGATTTCTCATATGATATGCAAAAAATGCAGTCAGATCTTAAAGTCAACTGTGTGCATTCATAGAATAATGGCATAGTCTGGGGGAAGATGGAGTAATGAATGGTGGGTGCAATGTATTGTTGACACATATTATGCACCTTTACACTAGCAAATAACATTTGTGTGCCACAGTATAGCTAAGCATTGTTGCCAAACATATTTCATCCCTTTATTGCCGCAGGTTATCTATTTCATCTGAATAATGTGCCATGTGTCAAAGTGCCGTTCACTGCAGAATATAGGAGCACACAAGTAAGAGTTGAATGACCATCTATCAAAATAACATAGAAAGAAATGGGCACACAAAATATGGTATGGCAGGATTCCTTGTCAGTCAAATGTAGAATATAAATACCAATGCACTAAAATAAGAATTCAAAAGTAAAAGCTTTATTAAAGCTTATATCCAACCAAGGAATAGTGTTTCCTATGCCCTCCAAATAAGTGAGAAAATTAGAAGACAACTTAAAGGAGCACTATAGTGCCAGAAAAACAAACCCGTTTCCACTATAGGGTTATTAGGTCCCCTCCTCCCTCATGACCATCCTCCCTCGTGACCCCCCTCCCACTGGGCTGAATTGGTTAAAACCCCTTCAGCCACTTACCTTAATCCAGCGCTGGGCTCCCTCGGCGCTGGTGACCTCTCCTCCCCCTGCCGATGTCAGCTCCCGAGTGGAGCCGAATGCGCGTGTGCGGCCAGAGCCACGTGTGCTTTTAAACCACCCATAGGAAAGCATTACTCATTGCATTCCTATGGGGATCTGAAATCACATTGCGTGAGTTCAATGCGATTTTCTCACTGACAATGCGATTTTCTCACTGAGAATTGCGGAAGCGGCAAAAACTGTAAACATAGCAGTTTCTCTGAAACTGCTATGTTTTCAGCTGCAGGGTTAAAACTAGGGGGACCTGGCACCCAGACCACTTCGTTGAGCTGAAGTGGTCTGGGTGCCTATAGTGGTCCTTTAACCCCTTAAGGACACATGACATGTGTGACACGTCATGATTCCCTTTTATTCCAGAAGTTTGGTCCTTAAGGGGTTAAACACTTTCCTTTCCAGCTCTGAGGCCAAGTTCTCCTTCAGACCAATCCTGTACTGCTGACATCACTCCCTTTGTTGTGAAAGAGATATGTCCGGGATGGGAAGGTTAAGGGAAGGACAGGGGCAGCACAGAAATAGGGATGTGTCACCATTGACGATCTGTGGCCAGTGTGCGGTGCATTATGACATCAGATGCCATATGTGCACAGAAGTCACATTAGGTATGCTGAAACTCTTGTTCTGGGCTGGTTTATGATGCCCCAAAGATGCTGCTGGAGGTGGAGTTAACACTGCATATACAGACTCAAGCCACCATGACCACTTCAAACTGAAGTAGTCATGGTGCCTGGAGTAACCCTTTAATAAGCATCTAAAAACAGAAATAGTTTTATTATACAATTTTACATAAGAATTGTACAAATTATCTCTACTAGCGTTAAAGAAATTCCACAATTTTACAGGTAGTAAACGGTTAAAAAGTAACAACTCAAGTGGCAATTTGTAATATACAGCTATGGGGTATACAAAAAAAAGAACTATACAAAAGAAAACTACAATAATAGAATAAAAATAATATGCAGACGTTGTCCACAACCGTGAGACCCTTGGACCTTTTCTATGTCATAACTGGAGTCCTTAATCTAAATATCCAACACAAGTATCTAAATCATTAAGAAGTCACAATTCTAATCTGAATGTGTTGGAGGGCTTGCTATTGCTAAATGGTGACATGTGGCTGTCTGTTCTCTATGGTCTCTGTTGTGCTGAAGAGCAAGTGTGTTAGCTTCTTGTCTTGCCTCACTTCCTCTCTCTCTATGCAGCCATCTCCCTTTGAGATCTATTAAATGTTTGTTTCCTGTTTTGTTTCATCTTTGCGTTCCTGTTAAAGCAAATCACTGAAGATTCTTAACATCACGTGTGACGTATACATGCTGCTGCTGTACTAAATTTCAATAAATCTCAACATTTGGGTTATGGGTTACAGGGTCTAATCAACATGTAAGTTATTGGTCAGGATAATAGAGATAGCTAAAACAAGAACTAGTCAATGTCAGGTACATGGTATATCAAACAGGACAGAAAAGGGTTACAGAGAAACTGAGTGTGACGAACAAAGCCAAGGTCAATACCAGAAACAAGGTACACCCTTAAAGATACTGAGAACAGAAATCATGATCGGATACAGTAAACATGACCAGAGAAACTTAAATACAATTGTGTGTCTTGATTGGTCCACGTCAGACCTGCAACCCCAAAACGTATGTGAATAGAGTTGCCAGACTGACATGGGCCAATTTGAGCTGGATGTAACAAGATACCAACATTGTCCCTTTAAAAAGGTGAACGGCTGTTACATTTGGCGTGTGCGGTCCGTTCAGAGTCTCCGAAGCTGCAAGAGCCACATGAATTGTCATAGAGTTCACTGTGCTCAGCCCAAAGTACACAGGCTCAGTACGACTAAAAGGTTGCGTCCACCTGCACTAAAACAAAAAAAATTGATCTGTAATATATGTTACAGCATTACTTAAAGAAGATTCAGTAAGGAGAACTGAAAATGCAGGAAGTAGTGAAACACAAGCATTTGCTATACGATACACCGAAGAGCATATCATAACAAACAAATCCGCATATTATAGCACACAAGGCAATGTATTTGCACACAAAAAAGGCACAAATAAAGAATGCTTTCTTTGTGGAGATACATCTCATACTGCTAGCAACTGCATTAAAAAAGGCTTCCATATACAACAAAAAGCCTTTAAATGGCAGAAGAGCACAATGTAAAAAATATTTTGTTTGGTGGGAATAATTTGTATTATTAGCCCCATCAAACCCATTATTAACCCCTTAAGGACAGATGACATGTGTGACATGTCATGATTCCCTTTTATTCCAGAAGTTTGGTCCTTAAGGGGTTAAGGGCCTCACCTGCAACCAACAGGACACAACAATAGGTCCTCCCCCCACACTTTATTGCTTAGGGCACCCTCCTGCTGCCAATGGAAGCTGATGGAACACTATGTCCCCTCATTCAATTTATTTAATAGTCCTAACACTAGGACCCCCCCACCATTTAGTTTATTAGCCCTCATTCATGTGGAAAGTGGAGGGATGGGCTACCTGTGCCAGGTCCCTATTTATTGGATTAGCAACTGGGCAGCTGCTTGCTGTTTAGTATACATGCCCCAACTCATGGCAAGGTGGGAGGATTGAACCTTCCCTATTTATTAATACTATATAATACTATATTTTTTACTTAGTAAAGTATTGGTAAGTAGTTTTTACTTAGTATTAGTAAAATTGTCTTTAATACCAAAATTATAGTAAGAAAGGACTCTGTAATTTTAGTCTTTCAGCTTCTTAGTAGATACAAATATTGTCACTGAGTTACCTAAAGGTAGCAAAAGGTTTACTCAGAAGTATTACAATACTATGATGAGACCTATGCTCCTATAATCAAGTTCAGCACAATCAGCACATTACAAACTAATGCAACATCTAAACATTTCAAGTTGAGCAGATGGATCTAAAGTCAGCTTTCTTGAATGGTAAAATAGATGGAGTACTTTACATGATGGAACCTGAAGGATTTGAAAGAACTAAAGTTCAGATATGCAAGCTACAGAAAATAATATATGAACTCAAACAAGCTTCAAAAGCTTGTAAAGTGAGACCATGTGAAATGCTCAGAACAAAACATTATTTGGAGTAAGGCAGATCCTTATCTATTTAGCCGACATTATTAGGAGTAAAGCAGATATTTACTAGTTTTTGTAGATGACATGATCTTATGATTTTGTGTAGTGAAAGACAATGACCTGGAAATAGATTGTTATACAATGGAACAAAGAGGTAGAAGTCAAAAGAGTGGGGAACCTAGCCTTTTATCATGGAATGGAAGGAGAAAGAGATGATAATGGTAATTATCTTCTCAATCAAAGGCACAACATTTTAGATTTAATAGAGCTTATGGATCTCAAGAAAGTCCATGCTGGAGCTACACCCATGTGTACAAGCTTCCTCAGAGTCTGAAGAATTCAAGGCTTTACCCAACAACAATATGTATAGAACAGTAGTAGATATGCTTTGTACCTAGTTAAAACTTGCAGACTTGACATAGCAACTGCATGAATATCGTGCAGAAAAGTGAGTTATCCCAATCAAAGATTTGATTGCACTCAAGAGGGTATTAAGATACCAAATGATCTGTTCACCTTAAACTAAAGTTATCAGCTGTCAGATATCCCACACTAGTAGGATATTAAGATGCAGATCAATCAGATCATAAATCCCATAAGTGGGCATGTGTTCTTATATAGAAATAGTACTATCAGCTGGACTAGTTGTAAGCAAGAATAAGTGGTGAATTATTCTACAGAAGAAATAAATTTCACTGACGCAGAATCATGCAATTGCTAAACAACTTGGGAACTTGGGAATGCCAGAGCCATCCAAGTCCATCCAACTGATGTAAGACAACCAAAGCTGTTTAAAGATGGACACAGAAGGCATAGTGACAGCAGATGAACTAGAAACAATTTATTGAGATACATCTGCCCAACCGCAGATATGACAGCTGGCATTTTGACAAAAATACTTTTTTTTATAAACTGTGCTTAAAAATGTGATTTACTAGGTTCATATTAGGCACCATTGAGAAGGGTATTGTTAGTAATAGTCGCAGTTGCCTAATATGAATGTGATGGATGATTTGGTGTTGCTGGTGACATTTAGATCTCTGTCTTCTATGGTCTGTGATGCTGAGAAAGTGATGCTGAGGAGGCTTCCTGTCTTGTGTCACTTCCTCTCTCTCTCTTGCTATGCAGCAATTTTACCTTTGAGATGTAACCAAGTTTTGTTTCTTGTTTTAGTCAGTCTGTACTTTATTCATATCAGTGCTGCTATGCTAATAAAACTACATTTCAACATCAAGAACATGCCAACGTTTAATGAGTTAAGAACTCAAGAGTTTGAGAAATGAATTGGTGCATGTTTCTGTGTCTATTATGGAAAAATGTTCTGGGGATTGGTTAACATTCTTTATTGGTGAAGCCACAGTGTGAACACATAATGTAACTGTAAGTGAGGATGACCACACACAGATCCATGGAACTGGTTTGCACAACAGCATGTGAAATTGATTGTCACTCAGTGTTGCTTCCTAAGTGGACAGTTTGATTTCACAGAAGTGAGATTGACTTGGAGTTACATTGTGTTTAAGTGTTCCCTTTATTTTTTGGGGCATTTTTATATACACACACAGTTTTTTCTTTTTTCTTTTACAGTTTTACTAAAAAGACATTTAGTACCCATTCCCCTTTTTATTTCCAATAGTATGCACATATCAAATATGGCCACCGCCCAACTTCCTGTCTAACTTAACCCTTATGTTGTATATATCATGTGACTTTATTGAGGCCAAAGGACTTCATTTTGGCACCAAAAATTCTAATTTTAACAGTCATTACCCCTATATATACTCTTATGTGCCAGGTCAATCTTTTTACATTTGAAAAAGCCTTTTATTGGTGAAACGCGTTGTGTAATATTTGTTTCATTCCTTTTACATTAAAATATATTTGGTTTTCACTTATTATATGTGTTAAATCATTTATTACACTTTTTATGCTTTTTAATAGTTTTGAACTATTTTATTTATTCCTGGCACATTAATAGAAACATAGAAACATAGAATGTGACGGCAGATAAGAACCATTCGACCCATCTAGTCTGCCCAATATTCTAAATACTTTCATTAGTCCCTGGCCTTATCTTATAGTTAAGATAGCCTTATGCCTATCCCACGCATGCTTAAACTCCTTTACTGTGTTATCCTCTACCACTTCAGCTGGAAGGCTATTCCATGCATCCACTACCCTCTCAGTAAAGTAATACTTCCGGATATTATTTTTCAACCTTTGCCCCTCTAATTTAAGACTATGTCCTCTTGTTGTGGTAGTTTTTCTTCTTTTAAATATAGTCTCCTCCTTTACTGTGTTGATTCCCTTTATGTATTTAAATGTTTCTATCATATCCCCCCTGTCTCGTCTTTCCTCCAAGCTATACATGTTAAGATCTTTTAACCTTTCCTGGTAAGTTTTATCCTGCAATCCATGAACCAGTTTAGTAACCCTTTTCTGAACTCTCTCTAAAGTATCAATATCCTTCTGGAGATACGGTCTCCAGTACTGCGTACAATACTCCAAGTGAGGTCTCACCAGTGTTCTGAACAGTGACATGAGCACGTCCCTCTTTCTACTGCTAATACCTCTCCCTATACAACCAAGCATTCTGCTAGCATTTCCTGCCACTCTATTACATTGTCTGCCTACCTTTAAATCATCAGAAATAATCACCCCTAAATCCCTTTCCTCAGATGTTCAGGTTAGGACTATCAAACGTGATGACAGTCCACTTGCTAGAGTAGAAACATTTTGCAAGTAAATGTCAACTGGAAATGGTCTCAGAGTATATATGTATACAGATTAGCAGATATTATTACGAATGCGTGTCTTAACCCATGAGTTCAACCAGGAGGTAAAAGGTCAAAAAGGAATATCCAAAGCCAAATAGATTCAGACTTTAAAGAGTATGGTCTATAGCTGGGATATGATTGTAGTATAAAGGTGAGTAAATAAGAGCTAATTGGAGTGAAATGTCAGCCAACTGGAGTCCAATCAATGAGATGAGATTGGAGGTGTTGGTTACAGCTGCCCTGCCCTATAAAAAACACACACCAGTTCTAGGTTTGCTTTTTACAAGAAGCATTGCCTGATGTGAATGATGCCTCGCACAAAAGAGCTCTCAGAAGACCTACGATTAAGAATTGTTGACTTGCATAAAGCTGTAAAGGGTTATAAAAGTATCTCCAAAAGCCTTGCTGTTCATCAGTCCACGGTAAGACAAATTGTCTATGAATGGAGAAAGTTCAGCACTGCTGCTACTCTCCCTACGAGTGGCCGTCCTGTAAAGATGACTGCAAGAGCACAGCGCAGACTGCTCAATGAGGTGAAGAAGAATCCTAGAGTGTCACCGAAAGACTTAAAAAAGTCACTGGCAAATGCTAACATCCCTGTTAGCGAATCTACAATATGTAAAACACTAAACAAGAATGGATTTCATGGGAGGATACCACAGAGGAAGCTACTGCTGTCCAAACAAAACATTGCTGCACGTTTACAGTTTGCACAAGAGCACCTGGATGTTCCACAGCAGTACTGGCAAAATATTCTGTGGACAGGTGAAACCAAAGTTGAGTTTGTTTGTAAGAAACACACAACACTATGTGTGGCGAAAAAGAGGCACAGCACACCAACATCAAAACCTCATCCCAACTGTGAAGTATGGTGGTGGGGGCATCATGGTTTGGGGCTGCTTATCTGCATCAGGGCCTGGACGGATTGCTATCATCAAAGGAAAAATTAATTCCCAAGTTTATCAAGACATTTTGCAAGAGAACTTAAGGCTGTCTACAGAAGATGGGTGTTGCAACAGGACAATGACCCAAAGCATAGAAGTAAATAAACAACAGAATGGCTTAAACAGAAGAAAATACGCCTTCTGAAGTGGCCCAGTCAGAGTCCTGACCTCAACCCGATTTAGATGCTTTGGCATGACCTCAAGAAAGCAGCTTTGATCTTCTCTTCCTGCACAGCTCCCTTGTATACCTTGTTGTGATGCCAGGAGCTAGGATATGATGTCACTCTGGCCCGGCATCAATAAATGGCACATGAGTAGTGTTGGAAGAACACAAAGATTGCAGCAGCCCTACTAGACTCCAGGGAGAGGAATTTCGTGCCAAAAGCATTTCACCAATGCTGGCAAGCCTTATATAGCTAACTGAAACATGTTTGCATCAATTTTCAGCATTTTACAGCATCATACCCTTATTAAAGATGGCTACCATCATTACAGGCAGGTGCCTACTTTCTCTTAACGCAGTGCAGCTTTTGTGCACCCCTTATGAGGTGCTTTCAGGTGACAGCCCTTGAGCAGGAGGAATACCGAGGGTCTGGTTGCACTTGCGACCTCTGATGTTCTGCCACTGGTGCACAACAGTAAATTTACAGTGTGGAATTGTAATCGCTTTTTTACATTATCACTACTACTTTTTTCAGTTGGACTATTTTAATTTTTTCGTATTAAGATGAGAATACCCTGTATAAAATATTCGCCCACGATGGAATGGGACTGCCGGATATGTTAGGATACTATAGGGCCGCAGATATAGCTACTCTATTATCAGCATTCCATAACCCAAACCGGCTAGCATGGACACATGCCTCATAGGTAATTTTAACCACAAGATATGGGAGAGACATGGCGTCCACACGCTTTTTCAACTACTTCACGGCTTCTGCCTCAAAGAGTTCCCAGATTTGCAATCTGAATTCATTTTGCCAAACACAGCCCACTTTTCATATCTACATTATCACTACTTTAAAAGGGAACTGTAGTCACTGTATCTCTTTAAAATTGGTTATAGTGCCTGGAGTCCTCTTACACTGTCCCTCTATTCAGTGTTAAACCATTTAAACACTAAATAAGGGTCTATGACCACCCACAGTCTGGCCCCTTTCTGGAGGACTGGCTAAAGCAAAAATTACACATTTCTTTGTAGTCATGCCTTTCATACTGTCATTGGAGATCCGATAGGCAGAAAACAGCCAGTTGACACTCTCAGTCAATCACAGCAGCCATTGCTGCTCAGGCAAATATTTAGTCCTTATACAAAGCAGCAGAGAGGGGATTAAATGATGGTACTGGGGGACTCCAGACACTATAACGAGTTTAATGAGATGAAGTACATACAGTGCCTACTACATCCCTTTAATAGTTACACTAAGATACAGTGTTTATATAGTGTCTGGCAAAGTCAAGCTGGTAAAGGTAGGCCGAAACACCCATGAGCTTACAAAATGGAGGAATATGGGACAAGGTTTTTTCCCAAAATAACTTAAATGTAATAATATATATTGGCACCACTTCATTTTCTTCTTTTGTTATTGCTGCAATGGGCTCTCTGATAATCCAGAAACCAATCGTAAAGGTCAATGTAACAAAAAAATATGTGGAGTAAAAATAAAAATGTAAAAAAGCACAAGATTAATACTTTGTGTGTTAATTGTATGTCAAGGTAAAATGAGATTTGACCCTCAGCACTAGTCTTTAAGGGGTTAATGTTTTTAATGAATTACATCAGGATCCATTTTTAGAGCTTTTCAATTTTATTTTCCATAAATACTGTACATGAACATACCTCTGGTATTATATTGTACTTGAGCTTTGATCTGTCTTTATTGTTATTTAGCACATGGAAATATGTCCTGCTTAACTTGAATGTTGAAAGGGACAGGATGTGAGCAAACTCCAAGCTAGGTTTATTCCTTTCCTCTTTAGCTTTAAAAAAAAAAAAAAAGAAAAAAACAATCAACAGCCGAAATGCGAAATGCTTTGATTCCACAGCACAAAGGAAATATATTCAGATGAAAGAAAAGTCACAGGAAGTGACCATGGGAACGCAAAAAAACTGTACGCATAATTCTGTGATTTCTGCTTTGAACTTATATTTTCATCAAGTCAACAAAGACTTTGTAATGAATCCACCACAGCTTAAAGATGATAGACCAAATATTTATTTTAAAGAAGAAAAAAAAGTAAAAACCATATATTTTAATGATTGGGAAAGTATTCATTAAAGATATTGGATTGCATATGAAAGTGATTTTGGGAATGAATGAGCTAAAATACATGTAACAAACACTGAAAAAATCCAATTAGGCATCAAGCAGCATAACATATAAACTTTATTTTAAAGGCGTCTATAAAAAGAAAGTTTCCACTGGGAATGAAGCCAAATACAAAGTAATTCCTATGGATTATATCTGTAAAACAAATATTGTGTATGAAAAGTTTCAAAATAAAAAAATCTAATTGCTCATTTAGTTGCCTTGAGCCATTTATAAGAACAGTATATACGTCTTAATTTTGGGTTATTTTTACTAAAATAGTTATGCTTTGTGTCGATATCCTTTTTCAGATTGCACTAGGCAAAGTCTGGACTATCGTTCCAATAAGATTTTACATGTTGCAAGTTGCATATTACATGACTCGTGTTTCCAAAGTCTGCCACTCAAGCTGATGATCACATCAACTCTTGTCAATTTCTGCTACAAAAATTACTAATCTGATGAGTGTTGTAGACCCTGACAGCGTATGTGCCTGCTACATTCAATATCAGACATTTCCATTCCTGTGGATTACAAAGCTGATTATACTACTTATATTTATGGAATCTGTTTCAATGTTGTAGTATTGACCGCTCTACTCCCTTGTCACATATCTTCATTCTACGTCATTCCCTTGTTCCTCTAGGACACACATTACATTATCTTAATACTTCATTGATCCCATATCCCTTCTTTCTCTCCATCATATACCATCATCAAAGTGACTCCTTTCCTCTATAATAACGAGCACCAACACACTGAACTTTGATATTCCAAATATAGTGGACTCCGTTCCCCGTGATACTATCAGCCCAGTGGGTAAGATAATTCACAGTTCAAAACTTCAAAAATTTCTGAAATAGATACTGTAATCTGTAGTTCAATGCACATTTGCTGCTGTAACAAGTCACGATAAAACATCTCTTGTGCAAATGAGACACACATGCCTGATGTTAAGGCAAATATGTGGTCTACTAGTTCAAACAAAAATGTTTTTTAGGCACACTTTATCTCAAAGCAGGTCCTTGGATTTTTCATTTCTTAAGTAGGATTAGAACAAAGTAATTCCTTTAAAAAAATACATCCAAACTCCAAAAGCTCAGGGTTAGTGGGGGTGTGGGTTTGTCAGATTTTATTCATTATTATTATGCAACTAATGCAGTGATGGCGTTGAAGTTCAACCAAGAGCATGACCATCCCCTTTGGCTTAAGATGGAGGCTAGTAAACTCTCTCCACATTCAATTCAAGATATTTTATGGTTGCTTCCATCTTAGCGCACGTTGGCGGACATGTTTCGTATGACCAAAACTACTATAAAGGCTTGGAATATACTATATTGAAAAATTAATCCTCCTGCTGTCTGGTCTAGAGCGACCCCTCGAGCTGTATTAAAATTGACCGTTCCTGAATTGGATGTAGAATATTCCCGACCTTGGACGTATCAGGTACGTCCGATAAACATTCCTTAAGGACCGCGGACATACCTGAAATGTCCGCAGGGAATTAAAGCGCTGGAAGCTTCCAGCCACTCTAACAGTATTGCAGTACTCTGTTTGTGCGGAGTGCTTTGAGGGGTCGTTGCAATCAGTGAAGAAATAAGTATATTTTTTTCAATTAACCCCTTCCCTCCCTCTCCCATGTGCTTACCCGATTGCTGCCGTTCCTCCGCTGGCAATCGGTCTTCTGCTCCACCGGGGAAACTGTCTGACAGCCCAGACAGCCCCCACCCCCTGCAAATTCACCAGCAAAAATTATGCACCAGAAAACCTGAAAAAAATATTAAATACTGTAAAACAAAAAGACAGGAAAAATCTTTTAGAATATAAAACAAAGAATAAAAAAGATCCACCCTCTTTTTCAGTCATTTTTAACTTAAACAACAAAAGCCAGATAGTGACAAAAAAATCATCAAGAAACACTGGCACATCTTAAAACAGGATGAAATACTTAAAACGCTCATCCCAGACAAACCCAGTGTGATTTTTAGAGGAGCTCCTAATTTTAGAACTATTCTTACCAAAAACTATACAAAAGATCCCACTACCACTAATTCATTAAAGGTTTTTTAAATGCAATAGATGCATAGTTTGCAGAACCACGGACCCACAAATCAAGTCAAAAACCACGCAGTTTACTTCTAATAATACTAACACATCATATCCCATAAAAGACCTAATATGTTGTAACACAAAAAAATGTCATATACTTACTGGAGTGCGCTTGTGGCCTCCAGTATGTAGGAATGACCACTAGATGCCTAAAAATGACACTGGCAGAGCACTGTCGGATCATCAAAGGTTACCCTAACCACGCAGTCTCAAAGCACTTTATCAAACATGATAAAAAAAACAAAATTTTAAAATGTATTGGAATTCAAAAATGCAAAAATAACGTGGAGAGGAGGTGATTTAAAAAAACATTTGGGTCATGGAAGAAATGTATTGGGTGTTCCAGTTAAAAACGCTTGCCGCCCCTGAAGGTTTAAACGTTGGTTTTGATCTTTTTAACTTTTTTATAAATTTGCATATTCTGTTTTGTTTATAATGTGATACAAGTATAATAATGTTATTTTATTTTATTTTATTCTTACCCTATATTTACATATGTTCTTTTAAATCTTCATATATATTTTTCTGTGACCTTTTTATATCTATATTTATTATAATTTTCCATTATCAGATTTTAAAATGTATGCTAAAATAAATACTGGTCTAAATAACCTTATTTTCACTTGCTACTTGTCACATATATGTTTTATTCATTCATTCCCTGCTTCCACTTTCTTTCATTGCCCTCCCTAATATTGCTGAAACATGCTCTATAATATAGTTATACCAAAAAAATAATGGTCACATGGCCATGATGTCATTTAGGCACCAAAGTCAAGTAATCTGAGGCCTATATTATTATTATATTATTTATAGAGCGCCGTCAAATTCCGCAGCGCTTTACAATGGGTGGACGAACAGACATGTAGTTGTAACCAGACAAGTTGGACACACAGGAACAGAGGGGTTGAGGGCCCTGCTCAATGAGCTTACATGCTAGAGGGAGTGGGGTAAAATGACACAAAAGGTAAGGATAGTATTAGACTAGTATTAGACTATTATTAGACTAGTATAGTATTAGACTAGTATAAAGCCAGTGTTGTCAGGTACATGTTTTTATCCACTTGAGAAAGGCCTAAGGGGAGAAATGTGTTGTGGTATTTTAATTGCGGTATTTTACTCTTTTATTTATTTTTACCTGGCACCAGAGTTTTTATTGTTCCAGTGAGAATTTTACTCCACAGAATCCTTGGTGGGGATTATACCACTCAAGCTTTATCCATTGAGCAGTCTGTCAATAAGATGTGAGTAACCACTTGGTATGTTATTATTTCACCTATGGCTTTTATACAGTAAGCACTATTATTGTTTCTTTTATATTTCATATGGTACTTATACCAACAAGATATCCATCTACTACAAAACGTCACGTATCCCATAAGTGGGGATTGTACCACTGTGTGCTATCCACACTAGAGCTAGTCTTATGACTCTGGAAAACGTGAGTGGGACTATATAGACCTCTTAAAAAATAGTACTTAGTACCTGTTGGGATATACTGCACTGTTATTTGCATTTTTTTTTTTTACGGATTTCAGGAATATCCCACGCCCATACCTTACTGAGAAATACTTCCCCTGACAAGATTGTGATTGACTTCTTATACAAGGTTTTATTTGTTTTGCTGTATTTATCATGCATAGACTCTTTTGGACTCTTGATTTATTATTCATATTTCGAACTCTGTTTGGTTTTTTATCTTGTATGTATTTTCTCTTATATAGTGCCTTGTATATGTGCTTGTATAGTTTATAATCAGGTTGTTTTTCACCTGTGGTGCCGCCTCTCCCTCTTCACATTTTTTTTTTGTTTTGTCTACACTGTACCACACTAGTTGTGCATATAAAGTGGAAAGAGTAAAGAAAAACAAAATAATCATTAATCAGTGGCATGGGTGATCGCCACTATATCCAATGCAGAGAGAGTATGTGGTATCTACTGATGTTAGGTGGAGGCCCTATGGGGCAAGAGGCTAGAGGAACGAGACAGCCAACTCCCCGAAGTGGCAGGGTTGATGTGCAGCTAGGAAAGTCTCTGTGCCAGTGTGGGACT
This sequence comes from Pelobates fuscus, assembly GCF_036172605.1. Lineage (NCBI taxonomy): Eukaryota > Metazoa > Chordata > Amphibia > Anura > Pelobatidae > Pelobates > Pelobates fuscus. Next base: position 45,463,675 of record NC_086328.1, read on the forward strand.
CCCCGCCCGGTCAGGGCTTGTACAGGAACTGGCATTCCATCCCTGTCGACCCGCATGTTCCAGAAGGCCTTGGCTGTTCCCTTCCTTGGGAGGTCAGAGAGCCGAGCAAATGGTTGCCACTTGGTGCGGGTACGCTTCCATCCGAGCGGTCGGCGTGTGGAAGCCAGGCCTTGAGTGACTCTCAGCCTAAATAGGCTGGCTGGAGGCTGAGTTGGAGCAGTTATATGTAGAGTGCTCCGTCGGCAGCTTGCTTCTCCCATCTCTGTCCACTGCTACAGGCAGTTTGGCATGCTCATGAAGTGTCCTCCAGAAGCGCTTGAAAAATTCATTAATGAGGTGTTCGGTGGTGCCACAGTATGCCCTCTTGGATGGGCTTTAACCATGTGGTTCAGAGCAGGGGACATCCACCATCTTGGTGTAGCTGAACTCAGGAAAGCTGCAAATCGGCGTTTGGGATGAATACAGCAGTGACCGCTTTTGGCAGCCCAGTGGGGAACGGGATAACCCCAGCCGGTCTAGAGCGAGGGGGGGGAGGAGTACTGCGGGTCCATGTAATGATAACCAGATAACGAGGAGGTCGGCTGCCTCTCCTCGGCTCCGTCCCCAGCAGATCGCAGCAGGTTTTTCAGGCTTACAGAGCTGCAGAAGTTTGAGAAAAGTCTCTGCCTGTTCACCCATGATCCTCCGACCTGATCAATGTATTTTAGTCAATAGCTGGGGTAAACACCTGAAAATCAGCTAATCAATCAAGAACTCATGCTCCGTCCCCTTTATTTGTTCTTTTTTTATATATTAATATATTTCTATATAAAATACATATTTTTAAAAGTTTAATATGTTCATATTATTTTTTTTTTTAAGAGTTTATCAAAAAACATTAAATCCTTTGGAACAATATTAAATTGAAGGCGTGTTTCTTAAAAAATGTGGACATAGGGCTAGTCTTCCATAACATTTCTATAGCATAAAAAATAAAAAACTTATTTATGATTGTAAATCATGTTTTTCCCATGTACTCAATAAATGGAAAATACAATGCCAAGCTCAAAATTGTGTTCTAACAAGGGGTCAAGGTTTCCACGTGGTTTAACTACATTCCTCTATATAATATAAAATAGATGTCTGTGCATATAGTATATAACATCATGTGCATGAAAAAAACATTCAATCAACTCATCATATAAGTATGTATCTTTGTTTAAACTTTTATTTTTATTTTAATGTATATAATCCATTTTGTTTCCCTTCTTTCAAAATGTAATGCCTAAAGCTATCCTGTTTCATTTTTTAAACACTTTTATATGGTGGGATTGTAAAATTAACACACTTTCGGTTTTGCATACATCTGACCACAGGACACCCATTTAGTTCAATACATTTCTAGGGTCGAAATGCAAAATTCATGCTCAGAATAATTGGGCATAACATTTTAAAAGCACTATGGAATTCCATAATCTTTTCATGATTGAGTGAAGCGTGAAAATATGTAGCATTACTGCAGACGATTTGTATGAAAACAAAAATATGTCTTGATATTTGCTCGTTTATGAGAAACACGTAAGGGTATAAAAATCATAAAAAGTGAGATTCAAGAATCAATACAAATGAATAACAAGTACATACTGTATATACTCGTCTATAAGTCGATCTTGTGTATAGGTGGAGTGCAGTTTTTTGACCAACAATTGTGAAATATGCTATGACTCGTGGATTAGTCGAGCGTACGTTATTGAATGAAAGTGTTCGTCTTCTGTTTGGTTACCGTACAGACTCTGTGTGGTCCTCCTTGTTAACACCTCATAATCACTGACCATCCCTGGCTGTTAACCACAAACAAGCATTCCCTGGATGGCCACCATTTGTATATATACGAACGTACGTGTTCTTTCCCGAACGCAGGCAGCGGTACATGGTTGTCGACGGCATGGATCTCTGAGTCGGCTATGCAAGCCTGTGTACCCCACTGAAACCTGTACCCCTGCCCGTTCGACTTCCCGACTAGCTAGGAGAATGGCGTTCAGGAGTCAACATTGCCCCGCATTCGACTCCGGAAAGCCGTACACAATTCTATAGAAACTAACACTGACCCTATGGATAAGTCGACTCTGCATTTTAAAATGATGTTTAAGATGAGTATATAAGGTATACAATCTCAGAAAGCATTGCTCGAAAAATTGGATATTGTGGAATCAAAATGTGATTGACAATTGTAAAATAAATAAATGAGACTAACGCATAAAAAAAAAGGAAATTAAGAAAATTGAGATGCATCTATAGGGTTGATATTCCAGATGCCTGCTAATTCAAAGTAGAAAAAAAAATAATGCCTTTTTGCTGGTGAGGACCATGTGCCTCTAAGGTCACTCTAGATTGAGATTCCTGCACATTCTAATATACACTAGAGATTATTAAAACTATATACAATAAAAAATTCAATGCAAATATACTCCTGAAAACCCCACTTGGAGCAAAATATCAAGCTCTAATTCTTCTGCAATGTTTTGATGTTGAAGGCACTCCTGGTCTTTAAACGGCTTTCTGTATATTGGGATAAGGAATTTGTCATAATATTATAAATAGAGTTGTGCGAACCCGAACTGTAAAGCTCAGGTTCATACCGAACATTACGATTTTTTTACCCCGAACCCGAGCCCGGACATTTCAATAACAGTTTGGGTTCGAGTTCGGTGTTCCGCGATTTAGTAGCACATTTTGAAAAGCTGCAGGGCAGCCAATCAACAAGCGTCTGACTTGTGTGCCCTTAGAAGCCATCACAGCCATGCCTACTAATGGCATGGCTGTGATTGGCCAGTGCAGCATGTGACCCAGCCTCTATGTAGGGGCATGTCTATTAAACAGTGAGCAGCCTGGGGCCCCCCTCCCGAGTCCCCACTTGTGACGTGCTAGTGGAGGCTTTTAATCTAAAGGGGGGACCTTTTTCCCCCCCGGCCCCCACCCCTGAGCGGCGGGTGGGGGCCCTAAATACCAAAAAGGGGGGTACCTATTGTCCTCCCCCTGGCCCCCACCCGTGAGCGGTGGGTGGGGGCCCTAAATTAGAATAAGGGGGTCTAATGACTCCCCCCTGGCCCTCACCCCTGAGCGGTGGGGGTGGGGGCCCTAAATACCAATTGGGGGGACCTAATGTCCTCCCCCTGGCCCCCACCCCTGAGCGGTGGGTGGGGGCACTAAATAAAAATAGGGGGGCCTGTCCTCCCCGCTGGCCTCCACCCGTGAGCGGTGGGTGGGGGCCCTAAATAGCAATTAGGGGGGGGACCTTATGTCCTCCCCCCTGGCTCCCACCCCTGAGCGGTGGGTGGGGGCTCTAAATAAAAATTGGGGGGGACCTAATGTCCTCTCCCTGGCCCCCACCCCTGAGCGGAGGGTGGGGGCCCTAAATACCAATTGGGGGGACCTAATGTCCTCCCCCTGGCCCCCACCCCTGAGCGGTGGGTGGGGGCACTAAATAAAAATAGGGGGGCCTGTCCTCCCCGCTGGCCTCCACCCGTGAGCGGTGGGTGGGGGCCCTAAATAGCAATTAGGGGGGGGACCTTATGTCCTCCCCCCTGGCTCCCACCCCTGAGCGGTGGGTGGGGGCTCTAAATAAAAATTGGGGGGACCTAATGTCCTCTCCCTGGCCCCCACCCCTGAGCGGAGGGTGGGGGCTCTAAATAAAAATTGGGGGAGGGGGACCTAATGTCCTCCCCCCTGAGCCATGGGTGGGGGCCCTAAATACCAATTAGGGGGGACCTAATGTCCTCCCCCCTGGCCCACACCCCTGAGCGGTAGGTGGGGGCCCTAAATACCAATAAGGGGGGGACCTATTGTCCTCCCCCTGGCCCCCACCGCTGAGCGGCGGGTGGGGGTCCTAAAGAAAAAAATTAACCCCCTTCCCCCAGGTGACTAGGGGTCTGTAACGGAACCTAGCTTGCACCAAGGACCACAAGCACCACACTGGACACCACAACCACCACAGACTCCACAACCACCGTAGCTTAACTGGAGCCTCGCTGTCTTCCGTCCACCCTGGATCAGCTTCTGTCAGGAACAAGCTCTTACAAGAGCTAAGTAATTCAAGCTCAGGGGAGTATGCAGAGCATAGCAATCCCCAGTGTGATTATAGCAGCTCCCTCCAATAACGAGACAAGGCTACGTATTGAGGGTCAAACAGGATCTCTTTTACTTGGCACCAAAGGGCCTTATTTTATGCAGATTTTCCCTACATAGGACCACCCAAAGGGTTTTACAGAACAACCAATAACACACGTACATTACAGAAAACACTCCCAGCAATTATACACAAAATCCTCCCTTCTGCCTGTGACATAATTATGGTACACAATGGGTTACCATAATTATCACAAGCAGGAAAAATACAGTTTTTATATACGTCCAATCTTGAAATTACATATTCAGAATCAGCACACGTTAAACATAAACATTCTCAAAAATCAGCCAAATCCATCCAGTAGATAAAAAGTTAGCTGGGAGTCCTTTATGACCGACCGCAAGCACATTTTCCTGCCCAAAACAGTTCCATAGATTTGGGCTGTGCGGTCGGTCTATTTTAAACATTCGAATGAATGAACAGGGCCGTTCGTGCATTTAGCTTAGTATAGCAGTGAGTTCAAACTGCCGAACGGGACTTAGTCTCTGCAGCTGAAAACGGAGTGTAGGAGAAGGTAAGGGTCAGCGGTGTTCGTTGAAAGGTGTAGCCGATTTCAGTTCCATGGATTTGGCTACACATACCGCTGACCTCGTTCGAATGAACAAAGATGGCCGCGGCCACTTCGACTACTTCGGCACTTCGGCTGCATCCGAAGTGCCAATTTAAAGCAGCAGAACTGCATCAATACAATTTAAAGGGGCAGCAAGAGTCTTTTAAAATCCAATCTGCTAAAATAGTCTTTAACAGGCAATATCTTCCAGGGGCCATAGTCTTAAAGGGGCATTGTTCCCCAAAGTCACTATGTGCCCACAGATGGTTCTTAAAGGGCCATACACAGCATAATAAAATACAATATGCCCAAATCAGCTCCTTAAAGGGCAATACATCCCAGGGCCATAGTCGCAGGGCAGGAGGCTGGCAAACAGGCCCCTCCAAAAACCAGTGGTGAGGTCACTTTCGCCACAGTGTTCCCAAACCCCTAGTCACCCCTCTCCCCCAAAAATGAACCCCTACCTACCCATCTCACCCAAAAAATAATGAGGGGAGACCGTTAGCTAAGTACCTGTAAAAAATAAATAAAATAAAACTTACCATTTGATGTTTTCTTTCTTCTAAAATCTTCTTTTTTAAGCCCCAAAAAAGGCCAAATAAAAATCCATAATAACCAACACACTGCAAAAGGAAGTAAAATGTACTGCCTAAGTACTAATATACTTACCCAGTGGAAGAAGAAGAATGTTTAGTAACCAGAGTGTTATGAGTCATATTACACAGAGTGGGAAAATTCCAAAGAACTTTTCCGCGCTGTGTAAAATGGTGGATTTCAAGCCAACCAATAAGAGTGCTGTGACAGGTAAATGTAGATACTTACCTGTCAGTCTCTTCATTTACCTTTAAGAGCACTCTGATTGGATGGCTTACACCCACCAATCAGAGTGCTCTGAGCCTAATTGCAGGGTGGGGCAAGGCTTTATAAGCCTTCCCCCGCCCTGAAGAGCTCAGTCTGCGCGGAGCCCTCCATGGGTGAAGATGGATAATTATTTTTATGCGCTCGGTTTTTTTTGTTTTTTTTTTATTAAGTGCGTCGATTAGGTCCCCCCCTTTATTCTAATTTAGGTCCCCCAACCTCCGCTCAGGAGTGGGGGCCAGGTGGGAGGACATTAGGTTCCCTCCCCACTATTTTACTTTAGGGCCCCCACCCGCCGCTCAGGGGTGGGGGCCAGGGGGGATGACAACCGTAGGAATTATCTACTTATTCATTCCTGTCATTACATTGACTGGCCAAGTAACTTACATTTTATATGAATGTGTGTTACTTGATTGTTGTAAGTGTTGCAAATGGTTACAGCTGAATCCTGGCTATGTTTGTATACTTTTTATTTAAAATTATTCTTCTTCCACTGGTTAAGTATATTAGTACTTTTGCATACATTTAATACATTTGACTTCCTTTTGCAGCCCTCTATCCCTTTCCAGGACTTTTTTAGAGCCATTTTAGTGCCCAAAAGTTTGGGTCCCCATTGACTTCAATGGGATTCGGGTTCGGGGTTAAGTTCGAGGCCCGAACTCAAACTTTTTGCCGAAGTTCGGCCGAACCTGGCGAATCCAAACATCCAGGTGTCCGCTCAACTCTAATTAAAAATATAGGAGACTAATTTTACTCTTTGTTATCTTTGGATGTAATTTTTTCCTTTTTTTTTCCCTTTCCTGTTGCCCCCCTCCCCACTCCCCTTACTTAACAACATATTTTAAGTGTTTATAATTTTGTTTCAAAATATTGTCTTATTGTGTCTTTATAAAAAAAAAAATATATTCAATAAAAATAATTAGAAAATGAATTTGGCATAATATTACATTGTACATCCCTTTAAAAACAATATTCAAGACTGGTAAAATTCTTTCTGGTACCAAGGAACCCCAGGTATCTTTTGATACCTTAGGCTCCCATCTGTCAGCTGGGCCAACGTTGGTGGGAGCTGCACCTAACCCTTTATCATGGACCCCTTGGTATCTCTCGATACATGTGGGTCCTCTGTCAGTTGGAGCCACAATTAGTGGCCCCAGACTAACAGAAGAATAATGTGTCACACTCAAAGTGAGCCTGGCACATAGCTCTTTAAATTAATTTTAATACCGTGGCTGAGCTATCAAATGTGGCAGGAAACATTTAGTGTCCTGCAGCCTCACACAGTCCCCCCACTATGAAGGAGACCCTCATGATCTGAAAAGACCCTGGGGAGGTCTTCTTGCAATTACACAGTACAGGGGTCTCGAAGAGATTAGGGGGTGAAATTAGTACTTAGATTATAGGTAAAATTAGGGGTTTGATTTGGTGTTGGATTGTGTGTAGGATTAGAGGTTGCATTGGATTAGAGGTTGGATTAGGTGTTAGATTATGGGTTGAATTATGGGTAGGATTAGCAGTTTGATTATGGGCAGGATTATAGGTTTGATTATGGGTTGGTTTAGGGACAAGTCCATCAAGTTCAAGTTGATACCAATTATTTTATGCTGCTGATGCAAAAGAATGCAACAGCCCGCTTGTAGCCATTTCCAATAATGACACAAAAAAAGACAAAACTGCTTCTTGACTCCATAATGGCAATCAGATCTCTTCTTGGAACAACAACCTGTTGGCATACATATCAGTGATATATGCTTCAATATTCTGTTTAGACAAAAAAACATTCAATTATTTTTTAAAATATCTACAGTATCTGATAAGACAACCTTTTTAGGCAGATAATTCCACATTGTTATTGTTCTTACAGTAAAGAGCCCTTTCCTCTGCTGTAAGCAAAAACGCCTTTCTCAATGGATGAGTTATTGTCTGTTGTAAATTCATGCTAATGAACGGATTAGCACATATCAGTTTGTAATGACGCTGTATATATTTGTATAGTGCCATTATAACATTATGATACGCAGTTTTTCTAAAGAAAACACATTTGTTTTTTTTCTAGGCTTTCCTCATAACTAATGTTTCCATCTTCTTACTAATTTTGTAGATCTCATGTCGCTTTTCCTAGTTCTGCAATATCTTTCTTTAAAACCGGTGCCCAAAATTGCACCACATATTCAAGGCGAGGTCTTAACATTTGATTGATTTATAAAGAAGAAAAATTATATTTTGATCGCATGAATCAATACCAATATCAATACTTTGTATACACAAAAGCACCTTTCTAGCGTTTGCAATGGCAAACGGCATACTGTTGCCTATTTTGAGATCTATAATTGTTCCCAAGTCTTTTTAATTTAGTGTTATCCTAACTCAACCCAATTTAATGTGTAAATGGCTTGGGGGTTACTTATTCCAAAATGCATTACTTTACTTTGTCTATCTGTATTGAATCTCATCTGCCATTTGCCTGCCCAGGCCCACAATTATCCGAATCCCTCTGTAGTGAAGTTATATCATTTTCAGGCTGTATTATCTAATCTAGTTTTGTCTCATATGCAAACACTGACAAATAACTTTCAATGCCCACTTCAAGATAATTTATAAACAGATTCACTTCAAGATAATTTATAGACAGATTAAAGAGTAGTAGACGCAGGGCAGATCCCTGAGGAACTCCATTTACCACTTTTGTCCAATCTAAAATTTTCCATTAACAACTACTCTATCTTTAAGCCAGTGTTCTGTCCAAGAACATGATTGCTTTGTCAAAACAAACTGATTCCAGCTTTACTTGAACTGTATCAAATGCCTAAGCAAAACCCAAGTCGTTTAGTACTAGATCACCCTGATCTATATTTCTACTAACTTCTTCATAGAACACAAAGTTAGTTTGGCATGGCCTCTCTTTCATAAAACCATGTTGATTCTTGCTAATGATATTGTTGTTCAAAATACATTCTTGAATCTTATCCCTTAACAGTCCTTTAAATAATTTTCCAAACACATATTAAGCTCATGAGTCTGTATTTTCCAGGTTGAGCCTTTGAACCCTTTTTAAATATAGGGACCACATCTGATTTTCTCCAATCCGTTGGTACAATTTCTGAAAGAAACGGATCCTGAAAAATTAAAAACAGTGATATGAATATTTTTAAACTAAGCTCCCTAAGCACGTGTGGGTGAATACCATGTGGGGTTTTGTTTACATTGACTAATTTCTATAGCACTTTATCCTGTGTTAAGGAATCACCTGTTTACTGTAAGGCTTTTGTAACAGGGATTTGCAAATCTACAACCATAGATTTGTCTTCCATATATACTGAAGAAAAATAATTATTTAGAATGTTTGCCTTGTCCTGATCCTCTTTCAATCATTCTTTTTGGCATAAGCATAAACGCTTTTGTAGTTGGTCTTGCTATTTTTGGCTAAGAGCTTGTCGTTTCCATATTTAGCTAGTTTTTTATTTTTAGTTAATCTCAAATGTAACCATATTATAGTCACTATTTCCCAAGTGCTTCCTAACTATTAATGACAAGATCCAGACAAGCATCTCTTTCAGACATTTCTACTAATTGAGCCATGCAAGTATAGTTTATCAGATTCAAAAACCTATTTCCCTTAACTGTACTACTAGTCCCTCTGACCCAATCAATGCCTGGATAACTAAAATATCCCATGAATAGCAAACTACCAAGTTGTGTAGCCTTATTCAGTCACATTTCGTAGAGCTTAAACTAGCACTAAGTAAAATAGCTTGCAGCGGTACAATCCCTTTTGATGGTATAAAACTCTGAAGGTAAGTGTCTCAGTGCACAGATGTTTATATAAAAAACAAAGATATACAACAGTGCTCACTGTAAGTACAATTATATATAAAATAAATGAATGTAGTTTACTCACATTTGATAGAGCGGTATATCGCAAAAAAATCTGCGCATGGGTGGCATAATCCCCACCTTGGATACGGTTTGAAGTAGTTGTTTAAAATTGAACTTGGATGAGCCAGGAACAAATAATATGGTTAAAAACTATTAAAAAGCATAAAAATAGTAATAAAAGGTCCAACACATATAATAAGTGAAAACAAAATATGTATAATATATATATTATTATTATGTTATATTATTTAGAAAGCGCCATCAAATTCCGCAGCGCTTTACAATGGGTGGACGAACATGTAGTTGTAACCAGACAAGTTGGACACGCAGGAACAGAGGGGTTGAGGGCCCTGCTCAATGAGCTTACATGCTAGAGGGAGTGGGGTAAAATGACACTAAAAGGTAAGGATAGTATTAGACTAGTGACAGTTGCAGAAGAGGAATCAGTCAGGAACTATTAACAGTTTAATTGATACGCTTTTATGAAGAAGTGGGTTTTTTAACGATTTTTTAACGATTTTTTGAAGGAGTGGAGACTGGGTGAGCATCTAACGGAGGAGGGAAGTGAGTTCCACAGGAATGGTGCAGCCCTCGAGAAATCTTGAAGGCGAGCATCAGAGGTGGGAGTACGGACAGAAGATAGACATAAGTCTTCAGCAGATCGTAAGGGCCTAGATGGGACATACTTGTGTATAAGGGAGGATAGGTAGGTGGGAGCAGCATTATGTAGCGATTTGAAAGCATGAACTAGAATTTTAAATCGAGCTCTATATTTATAGGAAGCCAGTAAAAACAGATTGCATTTGTATCTTGTAATACCTTTTTTTTGGGCTATGTTAGTCCAAAAAAAAAGGTATTACAAGATACAAATTGTATCTGTTTTTTACATCTACGTCACTGGACTAATACGGCTACAATCTCTACTTGAACACAATATATATATATATATATATATATATATATATATATATAAAGCTAAAAGAAATAAAACAAATAGTACACAAAGTGTTTCACCAGTAAAAGGCCTTTTCAAGTGTAAACAGATTGACCTGACATATAAGGGTATATATAGGGGTAATGGCAGTTAAAATTAGAATCTTTGGAGCCAAAATAAAGTCATTTGACCTCAATAAAGTCACATGATATATATAAAATGAGGTCAAGGGAAACAGGAAGTTGTTCTGCAGTGATCTTTGGTATGGGCATACAATGTGAAATAAAAAGGGAAATGGGTAATAAATGCTTATTTAGGAAAGTTGTGAAAGAACAAAAAAACAAACAACAACATATAAATTCAGTGCATATGTGTGAAAACTTTAAGTTGCATGTTTTTACTAAGATATAGAAGGAATAATGAGACCTAAAGGAGATAATTTAAAATAATAGAGGCATACCAAAACAATAATACCAAAACTATATATTAGAAGGCATGGCCTGAAGTTGCGGGAGGGGCTATAGACCTATTTAAGGGACTCCCCCCTTTCCCTCACTTACCTTCGTGGTCTAGGCGCTTTTTCGACGTCACGCCATGAGTATGCTACCCGCCGGCAGCCGACCGGCGCTCCAACCCGGCCCGAGTGACGCCAGCAACCCGGCCCAATCGACCCCCAAAATACCCCTGCTCGAGGGGGGCGTTAAGCCATGGGGGGCATGCTCTGCTAACTGGGCAGCACGGCTCGGGTCCGCTGGCTCTTAAGATCTTAAAGGGGAAGGGGGGGGGGTTGATTGTGTGCACTACATGGCACAGGTTACACAGACTCCTATAGGAGTCCCTGTTCCACCGGTATCACACAGAAAAGGTGGGGGGGGGAGAGCTGGGTTTGTCCTGATTTAACCCCTTACAATCAATCTAGGTTAAGGTGGAAGGGGGTATTGGGATGTGTAATGATGGCAATCACAGGCTGTTATTTTGAGTCATATATCATGTAAATTCCGTATAAGACTGCATATAGAATACTGTTTAAGCACATATGTGGCGTTATAGTGCATTTTGTTACAGGTGATTTAGAGGTTATTATACAAGCTGCTTATCATAGAACTTCAATTGGTATATAATAACCCCTGCAAAAACCTACATAGATATATATTTAACCTCCATTAAATATGTAACTTTCAGGGAACAAGTGTCTGAAGGGGGTCAGCAATAACTGCAGTCACACCCTAAACACTGACTACGTTTCAGTTATACAATCTTACGTGTATATCCGACAAGAATACCTTATCTAGATTTTCATACCCCCAGGAACCCGAATACCCTCGGACGGGTCACCTAAGCTAACCCCCCACCCTATACTCAAGAGACATCTGAAATTCTCTTACACAGAACCAGTACTCAGTTTTTGCAGGTATGTTGATTTGCACATTTTCTTTTCAACACGGCCATGTTAGTTATTTCCCTGCCCCTTAATCCTAGCGGTCCGCGAGGCAAACTCCCATCCTCCACTTCGAGGTACGATACGCCCCTCGGGCCAAATCATAGTTAGCCGCCTCGCAAACTATATAGAGAGGGCAACACTGGTCACCGCCAACCCCCCCACCTCCCCCTCCCTGCTTATGAGAGGCAACATCCCATCACCAGGCCGGTTACCACACCCCTCGCGCCAACTCATAGACAGAGCCTCCCTAGCCACTTGGCACTAGCAGGGCCTCACCCGTCACAAAACCTAGAACAAATCTTTTCGCCATCTGGCACTAGCTAGCCACCGGCCAAATCCCAACCAAACCATCAACAATGCCTATCATTACTTTCAGTATGTCCCTGCTCCCAGACGATGGCGAGGATATGTCAGTCCCTAGCACCCCGGCTAGGTCACTTACCCCGACACGCAAGGACGGCATGGAAAGTCCCTCGTCCATCAGATCATGGACTATCCCACGCATCACAGCTGAATTACGCAGATGCAGTATCCCTTTCCCGGCCACTGCCAGGAAAGCAGAACTGTTTAAACTGCTTAGAACCGACACCCTTAATACGGACGCAGGGGAAGGCACTAGTAGCTCTCAAAATCCGACTCTCCATGCTATGGTTGCCTTCCTAATTTCTTCTATGGGGAAGGTCAACGACAGGCTGGAAAGGCTGGAAGCATGCAGCTCCCCCATAGAGCCTCCTGGGCCTCTCACTGAAGCAGCCCCAGTCATACCCACAGCTATAACGGGTAATTCCATACCTAACAAGGCAGCGGCTCACGTTATTAATCCTGCCCACATGGTTCCGGCTAATCTTAAAAAAGACATCCTGGAGGGCAAGGACGTTAACTTGGTCTCATCGCCTCCCAGGATGTCATGGAAAACCGTTCTTACGACTACGGGGACATCTCTGTTGTTTTAAAAGCCAGAGACCCCAGACTCAGTAAGAAATTGACCATTCCCGATTTTGTTCTATCTTTCGGTATCTTTCGGGATATTCTGTGCACAGTTCATCCCCATAGGAGAGAGGAACTGGACTTATATATGCATAAGCTGGTGGACCTGGGTAATAAGTATGGCGGTTATACTTTTTATGACTATCACAAGTCCTTTTCATCAAAAGTGTCAGCCACATTGTCCCAGTATGGCATCCAGATGGATTGGAGCCAACTGGACAACGAGCTGTTCCTCAGACACTTCGCGGGGCTTAGGACACCAGCTTGTGCCATATGTACGTCACCCGCTCACACAGCTTATTTGTGCCCACTCTGCCCGGACAGCGCTCCCAGCGCATCCTTACAGCATCCCCTTAAAGCTAAGAAACAGACCACAGACAAATTGCATCGGCCGGTAGTGTACCTAGGCAAATCACAAATTTGCAATAATTTCAATCAGGGCTCCTGCGGTTACAGCGCTTGCCGCTTATTGCACGTATGCTCACACTGTTTCCGGGCACATGCACAATCTATGTGCCCAAATAAAATGTTCCAGAAACCTTATTTGTCTCCAGTGAACGTTCCTGTACTTGAACATATGCTGTCCACTCACCCCTCCAAACACCTGGTGGAATTTTTATGCACAGGTCTCACCCAGGGTTTTCACACAGGGCTCATTCACATGGCAACAGGGGTTTTAGAGTGTCACAATTTACAGTCAGCCACAAATAACCCTACTGATGTCACTACCTTGCTACAACTGGAATTGGACCAGGGATTTGTCATCGGGCCTTTTTGTAAACCCCCCTTTTCCAGCTGGAGAACTAACCCTATCGGGCTGGTTTCCAGCAAAAATTCTGGGAAACTAAGGCTTATCATTGACCTATCCGCACCCCACTCTTCAGCCATCCCCAGCCTAAACTCATTGATTCCATCGGAAGAGTTTTCCCTACAATACTCCACCATTTACCACGCTATTGCAGCTATCAGGTCAGCAGGGTTGGGGGCCTGGCTTAGCAAGACAGATATAGTCAATGCTTTTAAATTGTTACCTATACACCCCTCTTGCATGGAGTTAAGTGGCAAGACGCCTACTACTTTTTCACAAAACTCACTTTTGGGGCCAAAAGTAGTCCAAGGATTTTCGACACGTTCGCAGAAGCTTTGTGTTGGCTCCTCCTTAATACCTGTAGGTGCCAAAATGTGATACACTACCTAGATGATTTTCTGTTCATCGAGGGCAATTCCAACCCCCCGCGTAGTCTAGACGAAGCTGTCAAACTATTCACCGCACTCGGTGTCCCCGTATCACCCACCAAAACTGAAGGGCCAGACACAATCATAAACTTTCTGGGTATTCTGCTGGATTCAGCAACAATGATGGCCAGCCTCCCTAGAACAAAGATTGATCACATCCTACACAACATTAGCCACTACATACACAGGGGGTCTTGCAACCATAAAGAACTACAATTACTTTTGGGTTCACTGAATTTTGCCATGCGCATAATCCCCCAGGGCAGGGCTTTCATTTCCAGGCTCCTCGCACTGTTCCCCACCTTCATCAACGACTATGCCCGCATATCCTTGGACTGTCCTGCGACCGCTGACCTCCATATGTGGAGTCCTCTCGGACTGCAATGGTAGAAGCATGTTCCTTCCACAGTTTAATTCACGGTCACCTGTCATTTGGACAGGCACAGCATCATCCGCGGGATATGCGGCCATTTTCAGCACAGAATGGCTCTGGGGGACCTGGCCAACAGAAACACTGGGCATCGAGGGGTTTTACACTAACTCAGCCCTCTTTGAGGTATACCCGATAGTTGCTGCAGCTGTCACTTGGTGTAGGTTATGGGAAGGTCAGTCCATACGCTGTTTCTCTGATAACCTGGCAATATGCCACATTATCAACAATGGTCGCTCTTCCTCCTTGACAATTATGAACTTCCTTAGGAACCTCACATGGCTGGCAGCTACCCATCACTTCCACATTGTATGCTCTCATGTTCCCGGCATATACAATACGGCAGCTGACCAGCTATCTCGCTTTCAGTTTCAGGCTTTCAGACGGTCCCTACCCTCGGCAGCTCGTATGGCAACCCCAGCTCCAACCTTCCAAGACCTTGTCATGGAATAGATGAACTACTTCAGCACAGCCACGCTCTCACTAAATTAGCTTTATCCACTAGCACTCAACACGCATATCACAGAGCTTTTCACCTATACAAATGATTCATGTCTGACCATCACCTAGCCAACTGATTTGAAGTATCGTCACTAATGACTCTTGCATCTTTTTGCCACCTCAAACTTAAATTCTCACATAACACTATTAAGCTTTACCTCACGGGGATACAACACCACATGTATTACTCCTTCCCTAACCACAAAGGGTTCTTAACCTCATACCCCATCCGCACACTACTGAAGGGCATAGCAAAAGCAGTCGGACCAGCTACACTCAAAAGATTGGCTATTGACATAGGGATGTTCAAATCCTTGTCCAACCTACTCGACCAGGTACCATTTGAACCCAATACAAACGCGGTTATTAAAGCCGCCATGTATCTAGCTTTTTATGGGTTTCTTAGACCACGAGAGTTCACCATTAGTGGCCAACAACATAACCAAGGGTGCCTCCTCATGTCATATCTCACGAAACACACAGACTACTACGTCCTGACCCTACCTAAGACTAAGACAAGTCAGATAGGGGAACCAGTTCACATAACCTACTACCCCACTGATAACAAGTGGTGCCCGGTGAAAGCACTGGACATTTTCTTAGCCACGAAACCGACACACCCCTCAAGACCCCTACTGTCAATACACGATACCATTCTCACCACGGCAAAATTCATGCTTTACATACGGACACCAGACATATCACCAGACTTGGTTTAAACCCTAGTAGCTACTCGGGGCACTCCTTCAGAATAGGAGCGGCCTCCACAGCCTCTAGCCAAGACATACCAGCTCATGTTATTAAGACACTGGGTCGCTGGAAGTCCTCAGCTTACGCCACCTACATCCCGCACCCAGTCCAAGAGATTAGGAGGGCTTTCATTAAGATGTCTACTTAATAATGTATATGTACTTATGTTTACTGAATAAATGGTTATCTTGCTTTTCTCTTTTTCCCCACTTTATTTACCGGCCTACAGCATACATCGGTTTCGGCACACCTCAACCGACTATTTCCTTTTATTGTATTTCTCTCCACCAGAGCATTCCATATCATATGAGAATGCCCCGAACACAAATTGGAAGGTATGGCCTGAAGTAGTGGAAGGAGCTATAGACCTATTTAAGGGGCTCCCCCCTTTCCCTCACTTACCTTCGTGGTCTAGATTAACAGCCCCACCCTCCACTCCCATTAACTATATTTTCTATGTAAGCCCACTTTATTTACCGGCCTACACCATACATCGGTTTCGGCACACCTCAACCAACTATTTCCTTTTTTCCTTTTATTGTATTTCTCTCCACCAGAGCATTCCATATCTTATGAGAATGCCCCGAACACAAATATATATATATATATATATATATATATATATATATATATATATATAGTCAATACTATGTTAAACAAAAATCCGCACATTAGTCAAGCGATAAGACTTGCTTTTCCCACATAAATCACACATTTGCAGTGATGTTACTACTGCAAATGATTCTGGGTGGGCATATATAAATTAGTTCAACAAAAAAAATCACATTTTTGCCTATTTCCATATATACACACACACACAATATATATATACACATAAAGATATATATTACATGTGTTCATATAAGCACAGAAAAACCTATTCCTAAAGATGATATATTAAAGGACCACTCTAGTGCCAGGAAAGCATACTCGTTTTCCTGGCACTAGAGTGCCCCGAGGGTGCCCCCACCCTCAGGGACCCCCTCCCGCCCGGCTCTGGAAAGGGGAAAGGGGTAAAAACTTACCTTTTTCCAGCGCTGGGCGGAGAGATCTCATCCTGCTCTCCTCCTCCGATCCTCCTCTTCTGCTCCCCGTCGGCTGAATGCGCACGCGCGGCAAGAGCTGCGCGCGCATTCAGCCTGTCACATAGGAAAGCATTCATAATGCTTTCCTATGGACGCTGGCGTGCTCTCACTGTGAAAATCACAGTGAGAATCACGCAAGCGCCTCTAGCGGCTGTCAGTGAGACAGCCACTAGAGAAAATAGGGGGAAGGCTTAACCCATTCATAAACATAGCAGTTTCTCTGAAACTGCTATGTTTATGAAAAAATGGGTTAACCCTAGAAGGACCTGGCACCCAGACCACCTCATTAAGCTGAAGTGGTCTGGGTGCCTAGAGTGGTCCTTTAATCAATGAGGTTAAAAAGAGATAAGGTAGTTTTTGATGCATGGTACAGTCCACAATGTTGTACATTTGTGTTCTCATGATTAATTTCTGTCCGTTGTCTGATTTAATAATAAAAATATAGATTAAGTGAGCGCAAACACAAATACTGTTTAAAATGTTACAACGCTACTTAACCCCTTAACGACTGCTGACGGTTCAGGACCGTCAGCGGTAAAACGTGCGTTTGGACCGCTGACGGTCCTGAACCGTCATAACGGTTTTGGGCTACTTACCTGATCGCCGTCGGTCCCACGGCGGCGATCAGCTCTCCTCCCGGTCCAGGGGGGTTGCCTGTCTGCCCGGGCAGTCCCCCATCGGCAGATCAGGACCCCACGGCCATGTGATCACTCGATCACATGACCGCAATAGGGGTCTGTGTATCTGCCTGCAGGGGGACTGTCTGTGCTGACAGGCAGTCTCCCTGCAAGTGAAAAATCCAAAATAAAGTGTAAAAAAAAAATCTGTGTAAAAAAAATAATAATATGTGTAAATATATGTGCTATATATACACGTATTATATCTATATATACCTATATATAATATATGTATATATATCATATATATAATGTCACACTAAGTGTATTTTTATATTTATATATACGTATATAATTATAAAAATACACTTATATTTAAATTACACACGAATATATACAATATATATAATAACTATATATATGGTATATATATATATTATTATAAAATACAAATAATATGTTAATAAAAATAAATAACAAAAAAGAAAAATAATTTTTAATAATTAAAAAAAAATTATATATATATATTCAGTTTTATTCTAACAGTATTTTGATATTGATATATATATATTTATATCAAAATACACTTAGAATGTAATGATATATATATCTATGTATAAATAAATAAATAAAAATAATACGAAATATACATATGTCCACATACATAATTACATAAATAATTTCATAAATATACACG
Source organism: Pelobates fuscus (assembly GCF_036172605.1). NCBI lineage: Eukaryota > Metazoa > Chordata > Amphibia > Anura > Pelobatidae > Pelobates > Pelobates fuscus. Next base: position 45,481,802 of record NC_086328.1, read on the forward strand.
TAGACGTCAAATATATAAATATGTATATATATTAAAATTCTACGTGCATATTTATGTAATATTTTTACCTAATTAAGTAATTTTAATGATTGCAATTTGAGGGACCTGCCTGCCAACCCAGGCCAAAAGTCCAGATAATTTAATTTGCTAGCACTGTGTTTAACCCTGTAACTTTCTATGACACCCTAAATCCTGTACATGGGGGTACTGTTTTACTCGGGAGACTTCGCTGAACACAAATATTAGTGTTTCAAAACAGTAAAACATATCACAGCGATGATATTGTCAGTGAAAGTGAAGTTTTTTGCATTTTTCACACACAAACAGCTCTTTCACTGAGGATATTATTGCTGTGATATATTTTACTGTTCTGATACACTAATATTTGTGTTCAGCGAAGTCTCCTGAGTATAACAGTACCCCACATGTAGAGGTTTTATAGTGTTTGTGAAAGTTACAGGGTCAAATATAAGGCTTGATTTTACTTTTTTTTTTTTTATTTAAATTTGTCAGATTGGTTAGGTTGCCTTTGAGAGCGTATGGTAGCCAAGGAATGAGAATTAGCCCCATGATGGCATACCATTTGCAAAAGAAGACAACCCAAGGTATTGCAAATGGGGTATGTTCAGCTTTTTTTAGTAGCCACTTAGTCACAAACACCGGCCAAAGTTAGCGTTTTTTGCATTTTTAACACACAAACAAATATAAATGCTAACTTTGGCCAGTGTTTGTGACTAGGTGGCTACTAAAAAAAACTGGACATACCCCATTTTGAATACCCTGGGTTGTCTACTTTAAAAAATATGTACATGTTAGGTGTGTTTCGGGGATTTATGACAGATAACGGTGTAACAATGTCACTATTGATACATTTAAAATATATATATATTGAAACAGCAATTTCCTACTTGTATTTATAGGCCTATAACTTGCAAAAAAAAGCAATAAAGCATGTAAACACTGGGTGTTTTTAAACTCGGGACAAAATTTTGAATCTATTTAGCAGTTTTTTTCATTAGCTTTTGTAGATAAGTAAAAGATTTTTCAAGTAAAAGTCCAAAAACATGTTTTTTGTTTTTTTTTTCACCATATTTTATTATTTTTTTTAAATACAATATATGACATAATATATATACTGGTATGTAAAGAAAGCCCTTCTTGTCGTGAAAAAAACAGTATATAACTTGTATGGGAACCGTAAATGAGAGAGCGGAAAATTACAGCTAAACACAAACACCACAAAAGTGTTAAAACTGCTCTGGTCCTTAACGTACAAACATCGCAAAAACAGGCCGGTCCTGAAGGGGTTAATATCCCATATGTTAGAAAATAAATATAGGTATTGGACCACAACATATGGCAATGCCATGTTTAAACAAAACAAAGAAAGCAAGGTCTGCTCAAACAGGTAGAGTGTGCACACCACGGTGCTACCAAACATTTATTGAAGGACACGGTAATATGGCAAACATTTCGGGGACAAGCCCTTTGTCAATGCACATATCCATGGCAATGCCATGTTTATGTGAAATCTGGGTTTCAAATATACACAGTAAAAAGTGAATTGGGATGCACAACCAGAACATGCATTTCTTAGAAGTGGTGCTGCTGTAGACCAAAATAAGTGCAAAATAGAGATTAAGAGACAGTGCACACACAATTAAAATTGAAATCTTACATGGCTGCTTAAAGTCACCTATCACCTATCGGGATTTGTGTCCCCACTCTTTCTAAATAGCCCAATCTAAGTCATCTGATTGTGTAATACTGCCCTAGGGATATGCAATTAAAAGTTCTTCTCAGTGATAAATGGTGTATTAGGCAACTTTTTCTGTTGAGCTCAAAGACCAGTATTCTTCATCCTGAATCATAGAGTATTGTCCGATTTCATTCTATTCAATCTTCAACGATTTTCTTTATTTATTTAAATTTCTGTGATTTTTTACGTTATTTCTCCCTTGTCTACCTCATAGTTTCTTCAAGTACTGCTGGATACTACAGCATTTCCTTTGTAATTTGCCCTACTTGCTTATTAGTGCTGCCAGGTTGCACAGTGGTGGCTCTGGCAATGTACTGGATTATTTTGGGTTTTCTCTGTTGCTTATTGATCTTATCTTACTCAGCAAATCAGATTTTGTTTGGTCTGTTTCTCACAGGTATAGTTTAGAATCAAAACTGACACATATCTGCTTAGATTGTTATGAGACAAATTTGACAAGCAACTAACTAAAATACACACAATTTTAGTTTTTAGTCCTCTAGAATCTGCTGTTCCTAGCCTATTTAACTAAAACAACCTTCAGTGCTCTTGAACTGACCTACAGATAGCTAGTTTTGCAACGATATTTGGTCAATATAACTAAAAACTTTCAAGATTTGCAAATACGCAAAATGTCTATAAACCCTGGAATGTTGGTAATGATGCAAATATCATAAAGGCCCCTGTACCGACAGATTAATACTTTCATCTTTTGTGCCTCCTTTGAAGTGATGTTGTATATGTCTTTTTTTAGGAGTCTGCTCAACTGTATCTAAAGATGCATGTCATTAGGTCGATTCGAAAAGGAAGAATTTGATCATGAAATTGCAACTTTCTTTCACCAACTAGTACAGTGCTGTGCCATCATCATTAATTCGCTCCCTGACTGTGCAGAATAATATCCTTGGAAAAGAAGGAAGCTTATTTTTTTTCATTATTTGAATATTTCATTAGCTCCCATTGTCTTTTCCAAACCTAAATAGATTTACACATTCAATATCCAGCAGTGACCTATATTGTTCTTCTTTCAGAATCCGAGACATTGAACATAAATAGAAAATAAAAGCTTTCTTACGCTTTTGAAGTTGTGAAAAAAAAGCAATCATGTGTCAAATTGTGGGAAGAAAGGAAGAGGGAGTTTTACATAGTGTAGGGGAATGCAACAACTTTAACAAATGATTTGTACATACTAAATTCATCTACAAACTTGTACCGGTTTAGTTTTATACTAAACATGGCCCATCCAAACACAAGACCAAGTATAAAGTTGTCTAAACGTTAAACCAGGGCTTCAGAAATATTAATAATGATGGTGCCACACCATCTAGATCCTAGTGCTATATATATATATATATATATATATATATATATATATATATATATATCAGACCAGACTCTGGCACTCAACCCAAAAAAAGTATAAGTTATGAAAAATATATATTACCAGGGTGCCTCCAGGCCAGTAGATATGAAGATAAGAAACAGGAGCACTCGCTTGGATTTTTCAAAAGTGTATTGACCGTTTAATCACAACTCAGCATCAACGTTTCGACCCTTCAGGGTCTTTATCAAGATGTCTATATATATCTTGATAAAGACCCTGAAGGGTCGAAACGTTGATGCCGAGTTGTGATTAAACGGTCAATACACTTTTGAAAAATCCAAGCGAGTGCTCCTGTTTCTTACCTTTATATATATATATATATATATATATATATATATATATATATATATATATATATATATATATAGCACTAGGATCTAGAACTTTAGATGCAGCAAGCACTCATGACACCATACAATAGGGATGTCCAAGAGGTAGATCCCCTGATGTTTTAAAACTTCAGCTTCCATGATGCTTGGCCATTCTAAAGAATTCTAAAGGCATGCAAAGAATCATTGGAGTGGTAGTTGTACAACATATAGGGATCTACCTTTTGGTCACCCCTGCCGTACAAGCTCATCCTTTAGGTCAGGTTGGGCAGTGCTCCACCAGTTTTGTTAACCAAATGTTATCTACTCTTTTTCTATCACATTTACTTTTATACTTTTATCAAATTATTTTTAATTTTAATTTACATACATTTAATGTGTTGTTCTTTTTTTAATTTTCCCAGCGACCTAAACATCAAGGAGGAGCATGAGAAGGCGGACACATAACAAGGACTAATGCAGAAGCTAGAAAGGATGAGGAAATGGAAGGCAGTTGTAGCCCCAGATGTGATACGAGCACTGAGGGACGTAATCTCCAAGTTGGAAAAGTGGCTTCAGCAAATTCCAGGTGAGATATCGGAGATCCTTGTCTAGAGTAGTGCAGTTCCAGACACGGCTTAAATACTGTGCAGATCCCTCCGTTTCCCAGACCTGTGAATGAGGAAAACATAATTTTTTTTTTTTTTTCATTTGGATACAAAGTCCCTGGAGCGCTGTTTGTTAAAATATACTTTTCCACAAAAACTACACTCCAGGGACTTTGTATCCAAATACTACAACTGGTTTTTTGTCAATGTTTCAGTTCAACATTGATAACTTTCTTCAGGACAAGTAACATGGATATAAACACACATATATATATATATACACACACAAATATATATATATATGTACACAAAAGGCATATTTCTCTCAAATATTGTTCACAAATCTGTCTAAATCTTTGTTAGTGAGCACTTCTCCTTTGCCAAGATAATCCATCCACCTCACAGATCAAGATACTGATTAGACAGCATAATTATTGCACAGGTGTGCCTTAGGCTGGCCACAATAAAAGGCCAAAATGTAAAATGTAATTTAGCAAGATAGCCCTGTACCAATGGGAAGTAAATATTAAACTACAAAATTATATTCACAAAAAGTATGATCCACATCCTAAATTAAATCAATTCTATCAACCACTGTACTCAAATTGTACTCATATGCAGGTTGATAATACTGAAACACATTATTTTGCTATAAACAAACACATTTTGCTATAGTTCCAACAAACATTTTTTTATAAATTATTAAAGAAAGGAAGCAAAACTAAATGTTTAATGTTAGCATCTTGGGTCTACCGTGTCCAATTCATTAATCCAAAAATCCCTTTGTAAAAAAAACTTTAGAACTATCACGCCCCTCTTTTCAAGAACATGGTCAATTAACCACAAACTTCAATGTATGTAATTCATGATTGTGATATAAGAAGTGTTTGGCCACTTCTTTAACCATCCCCATATGCTGTCCTCATGTGGTCTCTTAAGGTAAGGTCCATCTTCCCTATGTATGACAAGCAACATGGACATAAATTGTAGACCACAAATTCCATCGTACAAGTAATTCTGTGTCGTTATGGAATTACTGACCCTAACTTTTATAATTATTTTTGTTTTGGAAAAAAATAGTGCATGCAGATTTAAGGAACTTCCATGTATGTATATACTAAATACAATTTTACTTCATCTCACTTTGTTCCTCTCTTGCTCACGTCTCACTTGATCTGTGAATAAAATCAACATTAAATGATTGTCCCCTAGCCACCAATCACATTTTCCCCCCACATCATTCTTTTTATATTTTTGCCACACATTCAGAATCCAATTCTAGACCTCTCAGAACAGCTGGACATCACTGGAAACACCAACTGGACCACCAATGCGATGGGAGAAAGACCATAAATAAAGAAGGACTCAGGGGGGAAGCTTATATGCTCTTTTTGTCCTTACTTAAGGATTTTTTTTAAATTTCTATTTGTTTTGTTATTGGGTCCCTGAGGAAGTGTTTTGCAAGACAAATTGCATAGGCCCTCGTTTAGGTTTTATTTTACTTTTTATACCTTTATAATAAAGCATATTTTACTTTCTACAATTTCCTGAGTCCAATCTTCCATTATATGGTGATGCCATCTAAGGGGAGGCACCTTAAGGCGATCTTATAAATCTCCATCTTGTGAGTGCAATCTAATCTGGTGCATTATCATTATAATTTTGCTGTATTACACTATTTTATTGTTTTGTTTTCTTCTGTATATAGTCAGCTATACCCTCTATATTTTATTACATGGAGACTGTCTTTCTACCTAGCCTGTCTTCTAATCATTTAACTGGAGAAAATACATCAATTCCGATGGTGAGAAATTGTCTTTAAATGCATTTTTTACAAAAATGAAAAATTAGGCTAAAAAGTTATGATTGTTTTTGGAAGATCTTCAACATGTTAAAACATTGATCTCCCTTTTGGAAATATCAAACTATAGAAAAGACGGATATGAATGGTTTAAAACCGAACTTTAAACAAAATCATCAGTGTGCATCCGTTTGTAAGAATGGTAACATTTAGAAACTCTTGTTTGGAAGAGCCACAATGTTTCACACAACACAAATCTACTCTTAAAAATACAGTAATATTTGAAAGTTACAAGGGATGTATTAAAATACATAAAATGGTAAATTAAAATAGTGGTAATGATAAATAAAAATTAGCAATTACTTATGCAAAACTTATATATTGCCCATTGGGAAGAATTTTTGTAGGTATGGTTTAAATGACTGTGCTGCATATCTACTTCCCTAATGCTGTTACATAGATGATATGATTAGGATCTAGAGTGGAACTATACTAAAAATAATATTGTATTAAAAAAAAAAGATTGGGGAATAAAGCTTACAAGTACAATAGATAAAAAAAAATATTTTTCATGGATTTAAGAACACATTTTAAGAAAGTTGATTCAAATGGACATGTTATATACAATAGTAGAAATTTCTCTCTCCAGCTAAATAATATACCTAAAGGGCAGTGTTAAGATTGAGGAATTGTACAGATAAGATGAAATACAAAGAACAAGTTATACAATTATTAAATAAATTTAGGAAAAAAAAAACATACCTAGGAGATGTATTAATTAAGGCCAATAGTGAAGCAGAAAGAATCGCACCAGAAATAGTTATAGAACATACACCAAAAAAATTGTGATTTTAAAAATGGAAATTCTGTTTCTTTATTTTAATGTAGAATAATAAAGTAGAAATATCTGTCCATTTGTTTTAATAGATTTTGATTTAAAAAAAAAAAGGAATATTTATTTTTCAAAAAATGTTTTAGCTAATTATCTTTGTAATTTCCATTTCATGAATCTTTATTTTATTTATTTTTGAGAATAATTCCCTCTTTTTATATGTATTTTTACATACGGTTTTGTTTTTGCTAAATGTGAAGGCTTGGCCTGCAGTTGTGGGAGGGGCATGGTCCTCTATTTAAGCCCACTATTCACTTCCCTCTGTCCCGTTTGTTCCTTAGCGTTGCATGACCCCACCCTCCTCTCCCTTTTTATACTTTTCTTTACTCCGTATTGGGTGGGCCTTCTTTTTTTACAGGCCTACTGCTACGTCTGTTCAGGCACACCACAACCAAATTTTCCTCTTCTTACACCTTGCTACACCTTGTTACTCTCCTTACACTCTTGCTTCTGCTTTTATGCCCCTATCACAAATATGCGTTTACGTTTTTACATATATTTTGTGTTTTTGTGTCTACCTTTAAAGATCTTTTAGTTTTATACACCTCTAAGAATTTATTTGTGATAAGCAGCTTGAAGGATGTTTTAGTTTTTTTCCTTTTGGTATGTATACCATTAATAATTTTGCAATTATATATGCATTAAAGGATTTTGAGTATAGTTTATCATTTACTGTGTTCTTCCTAGCTTTATATGTTATGCCTGTTTTCCTGTTCAGGAGCATTCATACAAACCCCATTAGAACGTTCCCACCAATTAATCAGAACACTCGCACTTGTAACATAAGTGCGAAACCACAATGTTAGCACTGGTAACATAGTGTGAAATCGCAAGGGAAGGAATTAATGAGTGCTCCCCTGGGTGGCCGCCATTTTGTATAAACGAACGCCAACCAGGGGAAGCATTTATGGCCCAAAAGGAGCAGCCTCCCTTGCAGGCTTCAGCATCTGAGCCACGCGAACGAGGACGGGTCAGGGTACATGCCGTGGTTGGGACTTCTGCGGTTGGTGGACTTTTCTGTGCCTGGGAGACAAAGGGGCAACCTCTTTTCCTGTGCTTTGGCTTCCAGGCACAGAGGGTCCTGGGATGAAGAAGCCCACTGTTTTGTGTGAGAGATCCCTCGCCTTGGGGGGAGGGCTTTGCTTACTTGGGAGACAAAGGGATAGCAACCTCTTTTCCTGCCTTTGACTCCCAGGTCGGGAGGATCCTGAGATATGACCCCTGTATGTTTGGGATGAAGAGCCCTTGCATGGGACTATGCATAAAAGCTGTGTGTACCAATAAAGATTGTCAGAGTTGTACCCTTTATCTAGTCTCGACTGATGGTTGGTTGCTGAACCACTGAATTTACTTGTATACTGTACTTTGATTCCTGGGAACGTAGGAATCAGCGCCCGAACTGCAAGCTATAATCACTAAATACCTAGCAGTTTGGGAGGAACCAAATGAACGGGGAATGGAATACCAGAGTTCGTTACAGGTAGATAATCATAAAATATTTAAATGGACTATTCTGTTTGCACAGTGTTTGAGAGCATGACATAATTGTTACTATCCTGCAGACTTTGAGAGGGAAGTTAAAACATAACCACTTTTACAAAGGAGACACAGGGATACCCAAATAAAACAACATTATTAATGATTTTTTTTAATTAAAAAATTTCAAGCCAAACTGAAAACAAAATTGACTTGGATAATTTTTCTAATCACTTAAATACCCAGCAATTCTCACTTTAGTGAATTATCCAGTAAAAATCATATCATAGTGCTAAACTTTAGATAAAGGCAAGACAGTTTAGAACCTAAGACACAGGGAAGATCCCATGCTTCATTACCTATAATACCATTGCAACTATCTTTATTTTAAAATCTGGTTTCAATTTAGCAGACATTGTACCATTCTTTACATCTACAATAGCCAAGTGAGCCTCAAACTTGTAGTATCTCCTTGTGCATACTAATTTTAAAAATGACTCCTTTGTGAATTGCAATTCCACCTATTTGGTGTATCTTGCAGCTGTGGTTCTCACAATGTGGATAATTCAGAAATTAAAAAGAAGAATTCAACATGTTACATTGTTATTACCTAGGAAGCTGTTTAAAAGAAAACGTCAGTTGGAATTGAAATTGTAAAAACCAAAGAAAAAGTTACCTGCGCTCTCTCCTTAATCCCTATGTATATTTAAACAAATGGAGGTAATTTACTTACTCCAATGGCCATTGGAGGGAATGTCCGCCTGCCAACGTCATGGCAGACCCCCCCTAGGAGGGTCGTACACTGGCCTTTCACCTTGCTTCCTTGAGCTTCTGGCAAAGAACTCTCTAATGAGACACAGAGGGGTTATTTTTTATATACACCCCTATATGCTTATTAACCCTTAATAGGGAACACATGGGATGGGCGGCACCATTGTAACATAGCTGTGTGATACAAATACAAAAAGAAAAGTCCTGCGCTCACTCCTATCACTCCTGGGCGGCATTGAAATAGATTTTTAAACCCTAAATTTTATTCCAAAAATGTTTTAACATTTAGTGCAAATACACAACTTTCATGCATAATTAAGCTAGACATTACATAAGTACCTCTGCTATGCCATGCATTTTTTTCATAATTCCTTATGGTGATGTTCGATGTCTTTGTTGTCTCACTCCAAGCCAGCCCAAATGGCGCAGCAGGATCGGGCCATTACCTCCCCAATAAGCCTGGAAAACACTCCCTGGCAGACCCTCTACTCTTATAGGCCTCCAACACCCTTCTCCTGAACCTTCCTCCAGCATAGATGGCCAAACAATCTAAATGTCTTGCTGGCAGACATTTGCAAATTGCTGTCAGCAGATTTATCTCTCATCAAAACCGAGGTGCAAGCTGTAACAGATCGAGTGAGGGTTTCTGAAAAGGACATTGCTGAGGTACAGACTAATCTGACTACCCTACAAGACTGGATACAGCAGCTTAAGACCCACCTAATGGCCATGAAGGATCGCCAGGTCAGACCCCATATCAAGATCAAGGGTATCCCCGCTGCGATCTCAGGAGAGGAACGTTCTCACTACATACAGCGCCAATTAGCAAATATTTTACCTCACACCATGGCCAAGAATATATCCACACAGTCTCAGTGGCCTTGCACCCAGATGTCCTGTCCTGTCTCCATGTCTTAACATTCATTATAGAATATTTGTGAGCATGAATGTTAAATAGATTAATTGAAACTTAGTTCATTGATTTAACTTGATACAGGGGATGGATATCTCCACATCTCAATTGAACTGTGGTGTTAGTAAATATATTAAGTACAATTTCTTTAAACTACTATCAAGGAGACAGTATAAAGCACTCAAGGCCTACGGAGCTTAAACATCTTACAATTATCAATTATTGGAGTTAAACATTTATGAGAAAGAAAAAAAAAACAGAGGAAGCAGTCTCTTGAAGAGCCCAACACAAGCCAACACCAACTTTCAAAAAATTATATGCAATAACTTAGATAAAGTCAATTCTGTTTAGGCTTTCCTTTGAAATTAAACACAATGTAAAGAAAAGCTAGTTTTATAGAAAGAAAAAACTGAATACGATACATTGACTCCAATTAATATATTAACATTTTATGTATAGCTAATGTTCTTTATCAGGGGTATGTAACCTTCAGCAGTCCAGATGTTGTAAACTACATCTCCCATAATGCTCTCCAGCTCATAGCGATAGCACTAAGTATCAGGGGAGATGTAGTTCACAACATCTGGAGTGCTGAAGGTCTGCCTACCTCGTTCTATACCATTTCACTTTCCAGTCAACTAAAACCTTATTAAAGTGATTTATGTTAAAAACCACTCCTCACTAACTATTTGGTTCTAAATTTGTTCTGATTGCATTGCATCTCACATTTCAGTTTTTCCTATTATGTTTTAATGTTTTCCTTTATTTTCTGCATTTCAGAGAATTTTACTCCCCAAGATATAGTCAGTTACAGAACACATTTTTTTAAATGGATGGATACATAATGTTCCTCATATTTATTTAAAATATTGCGTCAGTATTCTTGAATTCTATTGTGGAGGAGGGGGACACAGTATATCCAACATAATAGCCGGGTGTCTGTGGCCTAGCACTTCACTCCCCATATTCCTATTGTGGAAGTTACACTTTACATATGCGTTATCATATTTGGACATTATCCATTGAATACCATTCAAATGTGGAGAAAAATATACCTTGCTAATGCAGAAATATGGCGAGGAAGTGGCTGGGCCTCGAAGGAAACCTCAGATTGTGTCCAAATACTCCCAAATGATCTGACTTAGAAACAGAAGGTGCTAGGGACATACTGGTAACAAACTGGGTACCATGATGCTGTGGATAAGGTTTTTAGCATTGCCCTTTAATTTCAAAACACTTGACACCTAAGCACATGATCTATGGCCAGTTTTTAATAGTAACATTTCTAACAGAAATAAAAACTAGGTTTCCTTCTAAAGAGAGGAAAGGCTTTTCTAGGCAGTGAAAAAGTTAAAGATATCCCTGCATACTGACCAAAGGTTACTTTGGCACGTTATAAATAAATTACAAGAACAGGTGGAGAACAGATTTAAAATTTTTAAAAATGACATTCACCACAGTAATGTTATTGCATTTTTTATTACCATGCTTCAAATATTTTAGCTACTCAAAAGAATTCGAGGCCAGGGAGCAGATTGTTATGCAACGAAAAGTCTATCTAGAGCAGCTAGTAATAGCCAAATCAAAGCCGAAATTACACAAATAACTACATAGGAAGCTAGATTTAAAGAAACAGCAAGATTAGCAAGTATTCTCTTTGAAAAATACAACATCTCAACACAACTTGTTTCTGAAAAAGAAATAAATAAAATGAGCTTGATTTGAGTGCCGTTTCTTAAAATTTACTTATATACATATATATATATATATATATCTACATATATATATATATATATATATATATATACATACAAAAAATGATGGGAGTTGCACTCCAGCTCTCCTGTGGATATTGCCCGGTGCTCAGCAGCACAAAATATACAGTTCAAATAGATGCTAGCACTCAGGGTCTCTCAATGTAAACAAAAATAGAAAAAACCTTTTATTCCAGAAGTCGACGTTTCAGTCCACCACTGTGGACTTTCATCAGGACATAAAATACACAATAAAATATTCGACTTAAATAAAGAAAAAACTGACTTACCGAACTCCCTTCACCTGTGTGCCGGCGTGGTCTGCTACCCATTGCGCATGCGTGTCTAATCACATTACCCCTTCCGGTACGGAAGTGTTCACTATCCGTCACCATGGTGATGAAAATAAACAGATCGCAGTGAACGGAGATCTGTATGTGTATACTCATGAGAGTTAGGTGTAAATAGACAGATCGCGAGGAAGTGATCTGTGTGGATATGCTTTTTTATCAGCAATGACTGATGTGGATATTTAAGCTCGATCCTAATGCCGAGCTGAACAAATTTACCTGCTCTGCATGAGTACTCTTTTAAAGTGATATACTATTAATAAAAAAAATTTATTTTTTCATTTTTTATTGGCTTTGCTTATCCTATTGCCAGGCTATTGAGTTGAATTTTCTCTGTAGAATAGCCTGATGGATATTTTTTTGATTGAGGCGGGGGCCACGGCATCACAAGCCCAGACACTCCAGTTCACGGAGGAGGAAACTAAAGACATCCTATGGGAAGTCACTACAACTGATTTACCTGATACCACTACGGTTAAAGACATATATTTCCAACTATTGAAATTAAAGAAGAAGGAAATAGATTTAGACCTGCATGGATTATTTCTTTCAGATTACCACCGTGCTAAACAAATCCCACGAGGATTCAGAGTGAATAACATCCCCACCATAGGTCGTCTTAAAGCACATGTATGCAGAGACTGGACAGCTGTCTTAAACAAATGCTCACTGGATCTGATGTTAGTTATAATCAAAGATGTGCAGGATGATCTACAGAACATCAGTAAGAGGATATTGGAGTTGGAAAATCAGCATGCCATCCTACTGAGTTCACAGGAAGGCGTAGCAATGAAGTTGAAATTGGCCGAGGAAAGCTTAAAGTATAAAAATCAATTAATTAAGTTTAAAAGACAAAAACAAGAGAGAGTCCAACAGGACTACAAAGAACACCAGGTATACAGATGGCTCTCAGGTGACAGACGCCCTAGACCAAGACGTATAAGGAAACGGATTATCAGGCCTAATATTAATACGATTGACATCACATCAGGCGAATCTGGTTCTGATCATGAAAATCTGCAAAATCTGCAAACTCAAAGACCAGGCAATTTTTTAGCATCAGGCTGCCCGCAAGAAATACAGGGCACGATTACAAGGAGCAGAAAGAGAAACGCAAACGAGGGAACACCAGGCGAGGTCAAAAGGGGTACCCACATTGGCCAAGGAGGGAAACCCCCAATACGGCCCTAACTCCGGTATTTAATCTTTCAGATAGAACACCTACGAACTCGGAAATGGACATCTTAAGCAAAGGACTCTCTTTCATCCCCACCTCTCAACCGAATACATTTCAATGGCAAGTAGAAATGTTCAAATTTGGCAGGAACTTACAACTCAAAGAATTCTTTGGAAAAGGCAAGAGGAAACAAGACCATATTGACCAAACATCTAGATTCAAATTGAAAAGCTCTTTTGATCCTCCACCAAGCCATCCTGCGATTAGGACCTTCCTTACGTCCCTAAAGACCAATACTGACAATATATTGAAGGAGCATCGAGTTCGACATAGCAATATGTCTAGAGCTCAACACAATCTCATACAGGGTCTATCCAAGGACCCTTCTATCGTAGTGAGACCGGCGGACAAGGGAGGTGGGATTGTGCTTCTCAATTATAAGGATTATGCATCTGAGATCAATAGACAATTGGCAGATCAGAAAACATATACTCCTTTGAACCATGACCCTACTTCGACAGTGATGTGTAAAATTGAAGACTCTTTTATCACAGGATTAAGAGCTGGATATATAGGATTGGATCTCTTCAACTTTTTGAAAAAAAGCAACCCTAGAACACCAATTATATACACACTGCCAAAAATACACAAGAGCCTGCAATCTCCACCAGGACGCCCGATAGTATCGGCGATTGACGGGGTGTTAGAGCCCATTGCCAAGTACCTCAACTTTCTATTTAAGGAACCGGTTCAGCATTTGCCAACGTGTATTAAGGACACACAGGACCTAATTAACAGATTGAGGCAAATCAAACATATTCCTACTAATTTGGTGTTAATCACATTAGATGTGCAAAGCCTTTATACCACAATCCCCCATGAAGACGGCACAGAGGCGATGAGACAGATACTCTCAGAGTCCCCGTTTTATCAAGGCCCTCCAATAGAATTCATAATGGAATTGCTCATGCTCACCTTACAATTGAATTACTTCAGATTCAAAACTCGGTGGTATATGCAATGCTCAGGAACATCGATGGGCGCAGCAATGGCGCCGATGTATGCTAATGCATACATGTATATATTCGAGAAAGAAAACATCTTACAGCCATACAGTGAACAGATTGTACAATATGTACGATTTATCGATGATATATTGATATTTTGGAAGGGTTCGGTTACTGAAGCCGAACAATTTGTCAAGGACATAAATAGTTTACCTAGTCCTATAAAAATCACTGCCAATATCAGCGATACAATTGTACAATATCTTGATTTGGAGATCTTCATCAAAGAGGGCAAAATTGAGTACCAACTCTACTCAAAACCGACTGATAGAAACACCATACTCCATTTCAGGAGTGCACATCCGGAACACAGTAAAAAATCTTTGCCATATACCCAGTTTCTAAGAGTCTTTCGGAACAATTCCCTTGCCGAACGGGTTGAAGACCAGGTAGATGCTATGTACAATAAATTTCTCACGAGGGGCTACAGCTGATATACACTCGACACAGCTCTACATAAAGCGAGATTGGAAAGGGAGGAATCGATGAGCACTCAGCAACAACTCAAGACACCGAGATTGACTTTCCCTATGAAGTTCAATTCAGCGAGTACTAAACTAGTTCAAGCTGTGAGGGGAAATTGGAATATCCTGACGGGGGATCCGACTTTGCCAAAAATATTTTCTCAGAAGCCAATGATATGTTACAAGAGAGAAAAGAATTTGCGAGACTTGTTAGTCCGCACTGATCCGGAACAGAGTTATCTGCAAGATCAGAAGAAATTCCTCAATCTGGGCTGTTGTCGTTGCTTAGGGTGTGTGACATGTGGGCATCTCATCCCCACTAAATCTTTCCTTCACCCTCATACTCAGAAGAAATATACAATTAGGCACCGCATCTCATGTAAGACAGATCATGTCATTTACAAATTATCATGCCCGTGTGGACTAAACTACGTTGGCAAAACGGACACACAATTATGCGAGAGAATAAGAGGACACCGCTCGAGCATTCGGATTTCGATCAGAGATGGCACTACGGATAAACCAGTCGCCCGCCATTTTTTTGAACAAAAACATCCCTTGACGGCATTGAAATGCATCGCTATTGACCATGTCCCATTATCTAGACGAGGAGGAGATCGATCCAGTGCATTATTGCGAAGAGAAGCATTTTGGATTCGAGAACTTAATACTATGGCTCCCATGGGCCTCAATGAGAAACTGACGTTTATTTCTTTTATCTGAATTCTTAGATAAGCAAGTATAGTTTTTTTATGCTAGTTTCTGCGAGCATATCAACATATATTTCCTTAATGGAAACCATAATAATTTGAATATAGGCATACATATTGTGACCATATAGACCTTTGGGTAGGATCACCACTATAACTGCTATTTTTTTATTGTACATATATAGATCAGTTAGTGTGTAAGTGAACTTTATGACTTATGGAGATTAATTAACCCATGAGTCTTTGTTAAGTTGATATTGTCCCATATTAGGTCTCTTTGTTGATATTCAGCAGATTGCCATTTTTTAAGTTTTGAGTTAAATATAAATTATTTTGCAATTAGTATACACCATATTGCTACCCTTAAATTAGCAAAGTGTCTCCCCTTCCTACTCTACTCAGTGTTTAACTGTAGGTAATGTCTCAGGAATATATGCACTTGTCACTTTAAGAGATTAACCTATCACAGCATGTTCTTGTGTTTTGAAGCACTGGCACTTTTTTTCTGCACTATCTTTTAAGTACATTATTCTCCATTTTTTCACCACTTTTTACCCACACTGTAATGGGCATTTTCTTCTACACAATAGACCTCTTTGTAAGGTATTCTCCTTATATACAGTCACTTTGTATACACTTGAGTATAGATTTATACTCTGATCTATTTATTAGATTCATTCATTTGTTCAGCTCGGCATTAGGATCGAGCTTAAATATCCACATCAGAAATCAAAAAAGCATATCCACACAGATCACTTACTCGCGATCTGTCTATTTACACCTAACTCTCATGAGTATACACATACAGATCTCCGTTCACTGCGATCTGTTTATTTTCATCACCATGGTGACGGATAGTGAACACTTCCGTACCGGAAGGGGTAATGTGATTAGACACGCATGCGCAATGGGTAGCAGACCACGCCGGCACACAGGTGAAGGGAGTTCGGTAAGTCAGTTTTTTCTTTATTTAAGTCGAATATTTTATTGTGTATTTTATGTCCTGATGAAAGTCCACAGTGGTGGACTGAAACGTCGACTTCTGGAATAAAAGGTTTTTTCTATTTTGGTTTACATTGAGAGACCCTGAGTGCTAGCATCTATTTGAACTGTATATATATATGATCAGTGGATCGCTTCACCAATCCTGTACTTGTAAAATTAGGATAGGGTAAAGCCAGCATGACAAATCCCAAGCACCAGGTCGCCATATCAACTATAAATATTGTCTGGGCGTTTGTCAGCCCATGCAGCACTGGTCACATTAGGGCCCCCTTAAGGTGTGTGGCTGGGCGGAATGGAAGCTGGATGTGAGGGAGCTGTAATCTTTCTGCTCTTCTTGCTCTGCCCTCTTGCACACCCAGCAGTGATGGCGGGAGTTCATATGACATGACTCCGGCCTGCCATCACTAAATGGTCTGCAAGGAAGGAGAGCAAGAAGAGCTTAAATATTACAGGTTCATAGCGGATCCACTCCAGCTCTCCCAAAGGTAGGGAGACTGGATGAATGTAAATTAAAATAAAAAAAAATAATAATTTGTGAGTGCGTGAGAGAATGTGTGTGTTTGTCAGTGTGTGTGTGTCTGCCAGTGAGTGCCTGTTTAGGTGACTGTTGCTCCTCCGATCACATAGGGAAGTTGTTTTACTCACCTTTTCACCCATGCTGTGCTACATCTTTATGTCTTGAATCAAAAGCTCTACCAAAGGAATGCATTGGGAGACTATTGCGCCTGCACATTAAATCTCTGCACAGAACTAACCAGCATGTCCTCATAGAGATGTATTGAATCAATGCATCTCTATGGAGAACGTTCAATGTCTCCATACAGTGCTGCCTACTAACACCTCTAAATACTGCCTTTTCTCTGAAAGGACAATGTATACATTGAAATGTTTGCAGGAACCGAATATAGACAACAAAATCACTATATTAAGTGGTAGTGGTCCTGGTGACTATAGTGTCCCTTTAAGAATTGTATTTTTGTTTTTGAAAATAAACTGGCTCCTGGATGCAACGCAAATTTGTCAGGCTCACGGTGAAACACTCCAATCATTAAATATATTTTTGTTAATATTAAAATCTCAAATTGAAAAATGTAAGCGCATCATAAAGTCACATTTTATTTTATGATTGTGTAAAAAAAATTCCTAAATAACTTTGCTGACTTTGTAATGTTGATTCTATGTGGCATCACTCTAACCTGAGCAATAAACCTAGCCTTATCCTGTTACCCATAAACTCCAACTCCTAACACTAACGATATGCATCATAGGGACAAATTAACTGTTAAACGTTTTAATTAGACATGTGCAATTCATTTAGTTCCGAATGTACATTCGGACATTCAGATGCTTACGAATGTCCGAAGTGCCAAAGTTCGGTAGTGCCGAACTGAACCGAATTGCCGAAGTTCTGAAGTACTTTGGATTTCTGAAAAGTGGCAAAAGAAGAAAGAAGGAGGGAAAATTACATGAATAATGTCAGGAATCAACCAATAAGTCAATTCCTGGCACTGGGAGCCCTATAGATGTGTAATGGTTGTGGTGGCAGTTCTGGCACTAGGCAGGGGGCTCATGGTGATAAGATTGCCACCAAAACCACTTACACATCTATAGGTCTCCCTGTGCTTGGACTGCCACCACAACCACTTACTAGACATGTGCAATTCGGACATTTGGATACTTAGTTCTGAAGTGCCGAAGTTCCCAAGTTCCAAATTGCCGGAGTGTCAAATTGCCGGGGTGTCAAATTGCCGGGGTGTCAAATTGCCGGGGTGTCAAATTGCCGGGGTGTCAAATTGCCGGGGTGTCAAATTGCCGGAGTGTCAAATTGCCGGAGTGTCAAATTGCCGGAGTTTGGTAGTTCGGAAGTGCTGAACCAAACTGATTGCCGTTGGTGTCAGGATTACTAGTTGATCCAGCACGCAGAACTGCATCACACCTAAGACTAAAAGGTAACGTCTTACCGGGCTTTAGAATGACTGGACTTAACGTACCAGAGAAGAGTCAGAATACTTGCCGAGGTCGGGGACACAGAATGAGACACAACGATGAGGGAAAGCCAAAAGTCAAGGATACCAGAATGCAGGTTAGTCAAAACAAAGCCAAAGTCAATAACCAGAAATAAACGCTCAGGAACACACTCTCGGACAACTAATAAGGGAAACTACGACAGGGCAATGAGGGAAGGTATGAAAGGAGTTTAAATAAGTCTCCTTCAAATCCGATTGGCCATACCCGGTCTATAACCCCAGAACGTGTGTGTGCGTCCTTTGCCTGACGTCACACGCACATTGACGTCGTCAATATCGTGGGTTGACATTGGGCTACAAATTAGTATGGATCCGCAGCGGCCGGCATCTTTCAGCATGCCACTGGAGCCAGATACACCGGCACAGGGCCGCCGACCAGCATCACCACCAATGCCAGGAAGGTAGTTATCCTCTCGGACACCACAAGGTGAGGACGAACATGTGACATTACCCCCCACCTGAAGACCGCCCACCAGGCGGACAGGACCAGGTTTGAGGGGAAACTTGGCATGGAAATAATGAATCTTGCGACCAGCATGAATATCGGAAACCGGAACCCAAGAACGTTTGGCAGGCCCATACCCCCACCAAATCAACCAAATATTGCAAGGAACTGCAAGAGAACCTGGAATTGATTATATAAGAGACTTAATACTCTTCCTGTCCAGAAACAACCAACGGGGGAGGTGGAAGACTTTCAAATGAGTGGTTTGAGCAAAGAAACATGAAAGGTATTAGGATTACGCAGGGAGAGACGGAGAATATAAAACAGGATTAATTCTACGAAGGATACGAAATGGACCAAGGAATCTGGAACTTCATGCTAGGAACTTTCAGATTGACTTTGCACGATAATAACCACACCCTTTCACCCACTTGGTAAACAAGGTTGGCACACCGCCGCTTATCAGCATAAAATTTGAAACGATCAGCCACAGTTTCTAGAGCGGAGTAAACTTTGGTCCAAGTATCACGAATAGAAGCAAGGTGATCATCCAAAGCAGAGATAGACACTCTCCTTTCCACTGAAATCTCACACGGTTTCATGATCGGCCCCTTCATCTCCTCACCTTTTTCTTCCTGGTGCTCTAATCCCATTGGTATAGCTGTGCACAAATACTCTAATAAAAAACGCCTGATTATCGATTTATCGGCACAGCACGTCTCTTTTGTTCCCAGCATTAACTCACTCATACCAGCAGAAGAATTTTCATTACAGTACGTAACAATTGACGATGCAATACAATCCATCATTTCAACTGGTAACAACGCTTGGCTAAGCAAAATGGACATAACAAATGCATTCAAATTACTACCCATGCCCCCATCACTCTGGCATCTGCACAGTGTTAAATGGCGACACAGATACTAATTTTCCACACAACTCACTTTCGGGTCTAGAAGCAGCCCTAAACTGTTTGATATATTCGCAGAAACTCTATGCTGGCTGCTTCTGAACGTTCTCAGGTGTCACTCAGTCATTCACTATTTGGACGACTTCCTACTGATAGAACCAGGCGCACATACACCCCCTAATATCCTCTGCACCTCAGCACTTTTTTCCACACTCGGGGTACCCATATCACCCTCCAAAACCATCAGCCCCCCCACTAATAAACTAACCTTTTTGGGGATCGAGCTGGACTCTGGTACCTTCCGAGCAAGCCTTCCCCCGATAAATTGGTCCGATTGAGAGGGGAGATAGACATGTTCCTGCGGAGTGATGCATGCACCAGAAGAGAACTTCAGTCCCTATTGGGGTCCCTAAATTTTGCGATGCTCATCATTCCGCAGGGAAGGTCATTTGTATCCAGGCTTCTCTGTCTGCTTCACAGGGTACCGGACTCCTGCCCAATTTCATTGGACCAGCATGCCAAAGCTGACCTACTCATGTGGGGGAAGTTTTTGGCTGGGTGGAATGGTATCTCCATGTTTATCCCTCCTCTCTCCAACTCCTCATCCATCATTCACACAGATGCTGCAGCCAACACGGGTTTCACAGCTGTCTTCGGTAACCACTGGTTCAGGGGTCACTGGCCTGATTCAGAGAGACTTCAGCCCTATTTGAAATTTACCCCATCGTGGCAGCCGCACACACCTTGGATAATCTCTGGTCAAGGCAGTAAAATGCTATTCCGCCAACTCAGCAGCTTGCGATATCATACCTTACCATCATGCGGCTGATTCGCAAATTGACCTGGCTGGCAACAACCGTCCAGCTCCATTTAGTCTGTTTTCACATACCGGGTATTCACAACACGGCCGCTGACGCTCTGTCTCACTCTCAATTCCAGGTATTTTTCCAGGCACTCCCTACAGCCCACCGTCAGCCATCCAAGACACCGCGGTTTCACGAACTAATCCTGGATTGAACGCACTAATGCACCACGCTAGGACTCTCACACACCAAGCACTATCACCTAACACAGCTGTCACCTACATTAGGGCATTTACCATTTTAAATAAATTCACTTTAGATTTTTTTTTATTCTTTATTTTGTTTATGCATGGATTAACAGTCTGGTTCACTATGCCACGATAGCTGCAGAGATCTATTTAACAAGAAAATATAACATGGCATGAAAATTACAATGCACATTTTTTCTTGTTAGATGAGGATTAACAATGCATTGCAATTAAATATTGATTAACAGTTGGTGCCCTCTGCAATGGCATTTGAAGAGTTAATACTGCTGAGGTCTGATAGAGAAGCCTAAACTCAGTATGAAACTAGATAACACGTGAAGTCCCTTTTTGCATTAATCTGATAAGTGGGGTAAGACAGTGTTATTTATGAGAGGTGTGGCAGCAGGTCTTGGAGGATAAAGGCAGAAGATTTATACAGTATAGATATTTCTTTTTGTGCTAAGATCTATCTTTCTGACCCCTAGGTACTATTAGCATTGCTTAGGTAGTTAAATGCAGAGAAAACCTATTGCCAACCGGCCAGGTAGGTTGTGCTGCGTGTCAATAAAAAAATAATAAATAAGTAAAAATAAAATAAAATGCATATAATAGAATAATAATAGAAATGCTGAATGATTGAAAAGTTCACCCTATCCCCAGTCTCGTTTTCCATCCTCCTTGGCTGGTGAAAGTCCCAGTTATCCACAACTTGCCACTCCATCTGCTCCAGGCTTGAGTGGGAACACGGTTCATGCTTGTCAGGCTGCATGTATCTCCAATACCGGTGCGGAGTAGTGTTTGCAGGGTCTTGAGGTCTCTCCCACCGTGGGTGCACGCTGTGCTTCGGGGAGCTCCCCCCTGCCCGTGGTTGCGGTGATGAGTGTTGGTCGCTTTTTTTGTGTGTGATTTTGGGCGATTAAGTTTGCCCCTCGGGCGCTGAGGTCGTCTCACGGTGGCCATTTTATGCTCTCCTCGTGGGTGCTTTGATGAGTGGGCGCCATGGTTATGCTTGGCATGCTGCTGCATGCGCCGCTCCAGTTCGGTCCAGGACACCTCAAATATTGCTTCTAGCCTAGCGGCTTGTGCTGCTTGTTCTGTATGGCAGTCTCTTGGGCTATTCGTGCTCTCCCTGAGTGGCGTGGCTGCTACTACGGCAGCAGTTTCAGGGGAACTTTGAGTCCGATTGGTTACAGGCTGATTTGTGGAGGTGATCGTCTCCAGCGAGGACCGGGATGACCCCCGCCGGTCCAAGGGGGGGGGGAGGGCAGCAGGGCTGTGGTGGGCTTTCGTGTGTGAGTGGGTCCCGTACCGGGGGGTCGGCCGCCACCCCCAGTTTCCAGTCTCCACTCCAGAGTAGGCCGCATGGTCGGTCTCAGCAGGCTTTTGGTATATCGGTTAAGGTATCCCCCCTTGCTCCCCTTTCGATTCTGTGTCGTTTTTCACGCACCTTGAGTTGTTGGGGTTATTGTCGTGGTCTGAAATAACGTATTTGTGCCCGCTGGTGCTGGAGCTCTCAGAAAGCTCGACCGGCCATCTTGGCTGTCAGGCCCCGCCCCCCAAATTCACATTAGATTTAGGTTTACAAGGTGATTTTTCTACTCAAACTATGGTGGCTTTTGCCTCCTTCTGCCACTTACATTTAAAACTTTCTCACAATACCATTAAACTATACCTCATGGAGGTTCAGCACCACAGTCTCCCTAATTTCCCTAACAACACCCCCTTCTTGTCGTCATACCCCACCAAGAAAGTTTTAAAGGGTATATCTCTAAAGTTTCTGTTCCACTTAACACCACCAGACTTCCAATAGATGGGCCTATCTTTAGACTACTCAGCAATCTACTAGATGAATCCCCATTCGATCCCAACACGAACCTGGTGATCAAGTCTGCAATTTATCTAGCTTTTTACTGTAATGGCACCCCGGGCATAAAAGGGTTAAACCGCTGTTTAGAAGATCTTCCCCTTCCAGAGATACAGGCACAGCTACTGCAGAACACCAAACTCCCGAACTGAACACAAGGGAATGCTCCAAACTCCCGAACTGCATACAAAATAGCACTCCAAACTCCCAAACTGGAACCTCACGAATAGCTGCTAGCAGACGAATAGGAAAAGCACCCAAGCGGCTTACACTCCTAGCAATCAGTCTCTAACCGCATACAGTAAATCCCCCCAAAGAATGAGACAAGGCTCCGTGTTGAGGGTCAAGCAGTGTTCTGGTTTAATGTGGGCTACCTGCCTGGTATTTATGCAGGTCTTCCACCTTGTGGACACTCCCCTAGGGGACCAGATGGAAGACTGGGACACAAATGGTAATATGACCAATCACAGGCATACAGGTTCAAAACACTCCCACAGTACATTACAATCCCTCCCCTCTATCCTGGAGATAATTGGGAAGTAATCCAATTATCTCCAAGGACAGAGGCAAAACTCCATTAACCACATGGTTACGGTAAAACACTAAAATACAATAAAATACATAATGTTACATTTGTCACATATATAAAGGCTTGGCCTGTAGTTGTGGAGGGGCTTGGTTTCCCTATAAAAGGGCTACCAATCCACTCTCACATTACCGTCAATGGTCTGGCGAGTCAGAAACGTTACTTCCGGTTCTGACCGCCATCTTGGATTTCCCCTTACCTGTTCATCGTGGTCTCCGGGTCCGGTGCCCTCCTGAGTGGTCCAGGTTCTCCAGTGCTTTTGCCGCCGCCACTGCCCGCACAGCTTTCCGGTACTCACTGCCGCCAAAATAACCGTAAGTTGGGCCCGCCGTAAAGCAAACCGCTTCACATTCACGGCTTACACGGCGGAGCCCCTATTCACTTAACCGCATCCGGAACTATTTTCGCGGCAATCACTCCGCCGCTAAACAAAATAATCCCTATCTTTAAAACGATTTAAACAATCAATACATTCGTTAATATACTTAAAATTATGCTACTAAACGAAACGGTTTTATGTATAAATTAATCACACTATTTAAATCCACTTTTTTTACTCACTATTTATACACGATCCTGCATCCACTTCTTAGGTGGAATCTCGCCCCCTACCGGTCTATAACGATATTACACCCAATAATAAAAAAAAAATATATATTTTTTATGTTACATTTAATTAGATTCCTGATTTCTGATATCTTCCCACAGGTTTTCTGACCAGAATTCATATTAATATTTGGGAACCCTGAGATCGGTATCATTTATATACGTTATAGGTTGGTAACATTGTCATATGACCCATGTTAAATGACCGTATAAACATATGATATTAGTTAAAATATAATTTACTCTCCTAGGTTTAGTCATTGGAACGGTAGCTTTTACAAGCAAGAAACCGGTTTCTCTCGCTTATATCTCCTCCGCAGTTATCGGGTATGTTACAAATCGCTATTTGTAACTGGCCCTTTAAATGAGAAATTGCCTTGCTTCCCTGGATTGTGGAGAAGCCTATTTGCCAGCCTCCTTCCTTATGACTATGGCCCTGTGTGAGCGGTGATACCCCAGATGGCTATGCCATGGAGCCTATTCATATAATGAAAGACTATGGGAAAGACTTTAGCTCCATGGCAATTGAACTGTGTGAATAGGATCTGCGCGCTATTCGGTAGTTTTGTGCGCTCAGATCCCAGCTATCTGGGGATATGTGAAATGTCTGTGTGTTATGTGTAAAATGTGACTTTATGTATTTTAAAGTGTTTTATGTTGTTTTGCAACCATGTGGTTAATGGAGTCTGCCTCTAGTCCTGGATAATTGAATTACTTCCCCCCATTGTCTCCAGGATAGAGGGCCCTGTAAAACCATGCTTCCAGAAGGTCAAATGCACATTTGTACTAACTTCTGAACCCCTGGTCCAATTCGTATGATTTTTGAGTATGTTGTTCCCCTGAATGGATTGATTGTGAATATGTATTTTTATGCGAATGTGATGTATATTTTGGGAGTTATGAATGTTGTGTAAAAACTGTATTTTTACTGTCTGTGATAATTATGTTAATCCCTTGTGTAGCATAATTATATCACAGACATAGGGGAGGATTTTGTGTGTAATTACTGGGAGTGGTTTTAATGATGTACGTGTATGATTGGTTGTTTTGTCCCGCCCTGTGGGTGGTCCTGTATTTTCAAAATGGTAATAAAAACCAGGCTGGGTGTTCCAGCACCTCAGACCTCTTCTGACCCTCAATACGTAGCCGTGTCTCGTTATTGGAGGGAACTGCTATATCACACTGGGGATTGCTATGCGCTGCATATTCCCCTGAGCTCTTAATCACTTAGCTCTTTTAAGAGCTTGTTCCTGTTACGCTCTCCTGGAGGAGAGGTCTTCCCCACACGGTCCTGGAGGACAGAAGCCGATCCAGGGTGGAAGGAAGACGGCGCGGCTCCAGTTAAGCTACGGCGGTTGTGGAGCCTGCGGTGGTTGTGGTGTCGTCTGCAGTGCTTGGAGTCCTCTGAGAGCGCTAGGAGCATCCATCAACGGAGGGTACTCGGTCGGAGTACACGGAGCTCCGTTACATTGGTGGCAGCGGTGGGATGGCGTCCTAGTGCGAGGAGAAGCAGCTCAGAGACACTGGTAACGTTTGGAGTTACAATTGAGGGCAACGCTAGCCATTGGGCAGCGCCCCTGGCTACAACAGGATGGAATCAGCTGGTTTGCGGACAGCGTTCCATGATGAGGAGGAGAAGGAGGCCGCAGATTACAGGGATGCAGCCAGAAGGGAACTCTGGTATGATGCCCTGGAAGAGGCCCAGTGGCGGCGAGGTGAGGGCCTCCCCAGTGATGAGCAGCGGCTACAGAAGCGTGTGGCAATGCGAATATGTCTATTGGGGGAGCAGCCCCTAGATGAGTGGGTGGCAAGACTGGAGACCCTGGTATGGCGAGAGATCGGGCTAGACAACGCATACCAGGCCCTCTGGTGGCATACCATTCGACTTACTCCCTGGACGGCCGAGCAC
This sequence comes from Pelobates fuscus, assembly GCF_036172605.1. NCBI lineage: Eukaryota > Metazoa > Chordata > Amphibia > Anura > Pelobatidae > Pelobates > Pelobates fuscus. The sequence continues at coordinate 45,507,639 of NC_086328.1, forward strand.
GACCTACCGGAGGGGGATGATTATGATGGTCCTGGTCTACTTCAGGATGCCATGGAGGAGGATCTTGATTTCGGCAGCACAGAGGAGTCTAGGTTTTGGGACATCTACGACTACCGGATGGGCATGTATGTCTGGGCTGACGAACGCGAGGTGAGAGAAGACATGACCCACCTGGTAACAAGGGAGTGGGAGCTGGAGCAAGACTACCTACACCTGCTCAGCTCCGTGCAGCCCCAACCTACCCGACAAGCAGAACCAGGTCTAGAGCCCTTCAGCTGGAAGGATATCGTAGAGGTTTACTGGGAAGATCCCCAACCCCAGAGTGAGTGTCAGGGAGCCGAAGGTGCCGTCCTTCCCCCCCAGCAGCAGTGTGTCCTACAGAGAGCAGAGACAGTTGGTCCCTCTCTACAGCAACAGGACAATGGTAAGGGAGTGGAGACAGGCGGTCTCCCTCTCCAGCGGCAGTGTGTACCCCAGGGGGCCGAAGGTGCCGACCTTCCCCCCCAGCAGCAGTGTGTCCTACAGAGAGCAGAGACAGTTGGTCCCTCTCTACAGCAACAGGACAATGTTACGGGAGTGGAGACAGGCGGTCTCCCTCTCCAGCGGCAGCCTGTGTTTCCGGGAAAGGAGCACAGCACACCCTCTCCCCAGCGGCAGCTTACCCTAACAAGGGGAGACACCAATCCCCCAGACGGCGCAGATGGGACCGTGGTCTCTGTGCCTGACCTACAGGGATGCTGGACAGCCTTTCCAGATCCCCAACTACCCTCACCGGGACACCCAGAGGAGGGGGTAAGTACAAATTCCCCTCCCCAGGTAACTCCTAGCGTGGCACCAGAGTTAACAGAGGCAATGTTAACCCCTACTGACGTCCATGTTCCCTTGGCTACTGAGCCGGACTATGTCCCAAGCATCCCAGCAGACGAGCTGGCAGCTGGGCAGAGTGCAGTCGGCCTCTGCCCTACCTTTGTCCCTGGTCCAGAGCCGGATGTCCCGCAGGCTACCCCAGCCGAAGAGCTGGCAGCTGGGCAGATTGCAGTCGGCCTCTGCCCTACCTTTTTCCCTGGTCCAGAGCCTGATGTCCTGCAGGCTACCCCAGCAGAAGAGCTGGCATCTGGGCAGAGTGCAGTTGGCCTCTGCCCTTCAAGTACCCTCGGCATGTGGCCTCATTACCACAGCCAAATACCCAGGTGCAGTGACTGTGTGTTGTGGGTGGGCTGTTCCTGTACTTTGATGTTGTGGGGGGGCTACTCGGACATCTGTTTATTGTGGGTTGGTGGATCGACTAACGGAGGCACTGACCGACAGAAGGTCAGATGCCTGGTTAGTCTTCCCCCCAAAGGGGAGATGTGTTACAAATCGCTATTTGTAACTGGCCCTTTAAATGAGAAATTGCCTTGCTTCCCTGGATTGTGGAGAAGCCTATTTGCCAGCCTCCTTCCTTATGACTATGGCCCTGTGTGAGCGGTGATACCCCAGATGGCTATGCCATGGAGCCTATTCATATAATGAAAGACTATGGGAAAGACTTTAGCTCCATGGCAATTGAACTGTGTGAATAGGATCTGCGCGCTATTCGGTAGTTTTGTGCGCTCAGATCCCAGCTATCTGGGGATATGTGAAATGTCTGTGTGTTATGTGTAAAATGTGACTTTATGTATTTTAAAGTGTTTTATGTTGTTTTGCAACCATGTGGTTAATGGAGTCTGCCTCTAGTCCTGGATAATTGAATTACTTCCCCCCATTGTCTCCAGGATAGAGGGCCCTGTAAAACCATGCTTCCAGAAGGTCAAATGCACATTTGTACTAACTTCTGAACCCCTGGTCCAATTCGTATGATTTTTGAGTATGTTGTTCCCCTGAATGGATTGATTGTGAATATGTATTTTTATGCGAATGTGATGTATATTTTGGGAGTTATGAATGTTGTGTAAAAACTGTATTTTTACTGTCTGTGATAATTATGTTAATCCCTTGTGTAGCATAATTATATCACAGACATAGGGGAGGATTTTGTGTGTAATTACTGGGAGTGGTTTTAATGATGTACGTGTATGATTGGTTGTTTTGTCCCGCCCTGTGGGTGGTCCTGTATTTTCAAAATGGTAATAAAAACCAGGCTGGGTGTTCCAGCACCTCAGACCTCTTCTGACCCTCAATACGTAGCCGTGTCTCGTTATTGGAGGGAACTGCTATATCACACTGGGGATTGCTATGCGCTGCATATTCCCCTGAGCTCTTAATCACTTAGCTCTTTTAAGAGCTTGTTCCTGTTACGCTCTCCTGGAGGAGAGGTCTTCCCCACACGGTCCTGGAGGACAGAAGCCGATCCAGGGTGGAAGGAAGACGGCGCGGCTCCAGTTAAGCTACGGCGGTTGTGGAGCCTGCGGTGGTTGTGGTGTCGTCTGCAGTGCTTGGAGTCCTCTGAGAGCGCTAGGAGCATCCATCAACGGAGGGTACTCGGTCGGAGTACACGGAGCTCCGTTACAGGGTAGGTTCTGGTTCTAAGGTCCACGATCTGGCCTAACCACTACCCCAGATTCAGATATTTATATATCATCTTATACCCACAGGTTAACCTACCGACAAAATCACAGATTCTCTTCAATTGAGAGGCAAGCCTGACTCACTTTTCAGGTACTACGCCAGATCCCACTATTTCCAAAATATTATTTGAGGGGTACTGGTCCCAGGTTAGGGGGGCCAATTAGATAAATATTTTCTGGTCTTAATCCATAGGCTAGTGGTCCCGCGAGGCCAACATCCCTAACCTCACACTCGGAGGTGACACGTCCCTCGGGCCAAATCATAGCTAGCCGCCTCGCATCAATGTAAAGAGAGGGCCTCACCTGTCACTCCCAATCTTTCTTATGCTTTAAATGACACCGAGAGGCCAACACCCGGCCACAACGTTCGGTGGCCTCAAAACGTCCCCTCGGGCCCACTCATAGATAGTGCCTCTCAAGCCGCTTGGCAACTAGCAGGGCCTCATCTGTCACGTTCAAAAAAGTTTAATTGTTTCACCGCTTGGTATTTTGTTAGCCCACCAGTACCCACCCACAAAACAATTCATACGACTGACTATATATATTTATAATTTCAGTTATGTCACTAACGCCAGATATTCCTGAGGAACTGTCACTACCGAGCACACCCGCTAGGCCTGCCACCCCTGGTCCAAGTACAGACGTGAATAGCCCGGCATCCCTTAGATCGTGGACCATACCACGTCTTATAGCTGAACTAAGAAGACGCTGCATCCCTTTCCCAGCTACAGCTAGAAAGGCGGAGTTGTATAGGCTTCTAAACACTACCACTGACAACTCCGAGGCAGGGGAAGGCCCTAGCGGGTCTCAAGTACCAGCATTTCATACAATGATGACGTCCCTTATGACATCCATGGGGAAAATCACTGACAGGCTGGACAAATTGGAGGCCGGTAGTGCTACTCACTCCACTACAAATACAACGGTCACCACTCAGCCTCTTGCTGATACCTTACCCGGTAATACCCCACCAGCCACGGGTGACATAGAATCTATTGATCCCTCACACATGGTCCCAGCTCACCTTAAAAAGGACATTCTGGAAGGCAAGGACGTTAACCTAGCTTCATTGCTTATTGCCTCCCAGGATGTCCTTGAGAACAGGACCTTTGCTTGTGGGGACATTTCTGTAGTCCTTAAGGCTAGGGACCCTCGCCTGAAAAAAAATTGAATATACCAGAATTTGTGTTAGGTTTTGGCATCTATAGGGACGTATATTGCACTGTATACCCAGGGAAAAGAGCCGAGCTAGATGCGTACATGCACAAGTTGGTGGATTTGGGGCACAAATACGGTGGTACAGCGTTTTACGATTACCACCGTTCCTTCTCTGCAAAGGTGGCCGCAGCTCTGGCTCAGTTCAATTTAAGCATTAAGTGGAATAAGTTGGACACTGAGCTATTCTGTAGGCACTTTGCAGGCCTCAAGCCCCCAACTTGTGCAGTATGCTCATCAGCAAACCACAGCACTAATTTCTGCCCTAATACAGCTGAGGTAGAACAAAACCAAGCAACTACTAACCCCTCAAGGTCAAATAAAGGTTTGAAAGACAAATTAGGATGAGATATTATTGTCTTATGGAAATCCCAAGTATGCAACAATTTTAATGCTGGCAATTGTGGGTTTAGTTCGTGTAGACTAATGCATGTCTGTTCACATTGTTTTAGGGCTCATTCCAAGACAATGTGCCCAAATAAAGCTTTTCCTAAACCCTATCTCTCACATGCGTGAACCTCAGCTTATTCACCGATTTACTACATCTACACCCATCACGACATTTTAGTGACTACCTCATAACAGGTCTATCGGAGGGTTTTCACACAGGGTTGATACATTTACCTACAGGCACATTGGAATGTGACAACTTACTTTCCACACGAGATGACCCACAGCTGGTACATAAACTTATCACAATTGAGGTGGACCAAGGGTTTTTGCTGGGTCCTTTCCACTCACCACCTTTTACTTCTTGGAGAACCAATCCCATTGGGATTGTCACGGGGAAAAACTCACTTAAACCCAGGCTAATCATTGATTTATCCGCACCACATTCCTCTACAGTCCCCAGCTTAAATTCCCTCATACCATCGGAAGAGTTTTCACTGCATTACGCCACTATCGACCATGCCATTGGGGCTATCATTAAAGCAGGCACAGGGGCATGGTTAAGTAAAACGGATGTAGTGAACGCCTTCAAATTACTTCCTATGCACCCTACACTTTGGCACCTTCACGGCATTAAATGGGAAGGGTTATACTATTTTTCACTCGCCTCACTTTTGGCTCTAAAAGCAGCCCACGTATTTTCGACACATTTGCAGAGGCCTTATGTTGGTTTTTACTCAATGTATGTAAATGTCCCTCAGTGATTCACTATTTAGACGATTTCCTCACAATTGAGAACAACACACTTCCACCCACAAGTTTAAGACACATGTTGGCATTATTCGAGTCACTTTCTATCCCAGTCTCCCCACATAAGACCCTGGGGCCTGACACTCAGATGCAATTTCTGGGGATACAACTAGACACAGTACACATGCAGGCTAGCCTCCCTCATGAGAAAATTGAGCGTATCCTGGCAAGCATTGACCATTACCTACAGCAAGGTTGTTGCACAAAAAAAGATCTACAATCATTGCTGGGATCGCTTAATTTTGCAATGAGAATCATTCCTCAGGGGAGATCATTTATTTCACATTTGCTGTCACTATTTCCACAATTTACCTCAGACACATCTTACATTTCATTAGACAACCACGCAACATCCGATTTGCGCATGTGGAGAATTTTCCTCACTTCTTGGAACAGGCGTGCCATGTTTATACCACCTCACTCAGACACTTCACCTACACTATGGACAGACGCTGCAGCAAACACAGGTTTCGCAGCCATATGGGGAGACCAATGGCTTGGGGGGCCGTGGCCAACTGAGGTGAAAGCTCTCACAAAATTCACAGAGACCTCAGCTTTATTTGAGTTGTACCCCATCGTGGCAGCAGCCGTTACCTGGGGCCACCAGTGGTCTGGTCACACGGTTTGGTGCTATTCTGACAATATGGCTACTTGCCATATTGTCAATAAAGGCCGGTCATCATCACTGGTAATTATGAGGCTCTTGAGACGACTCACATGGGTAGTTGCCACTTGTCAATTCTTTCTAACATGTATTCACGTTCCTGGGTGCACAAACATCAGTGCTGATCACTTGTCTCGATTTCGTTTTCAGGAATTCTTCACGACACTGCCCACTGCTTCCAGACTGGCAACACCAGCCCCACTTTTCACAGACATGATAATGGATTAAAAGCTTTGTTAAATCACGCACGTCACATTTCTCACCTTGCACTTTCTGTAAATACAAGAAACACTTACGACAGAGCATTTCACATATTCAGGAAATTTATCACTGATTTTCACATTCACGACATGTTTACGATAGAAGCAATCTTGGGTTTCACTTCTTTTTGCCACATCAACCTAAAACTATCATTCAACACTATTAAATTATACCTCACGGGAATTCAACACCACATGCTTATTCAACAACCCAAAGCCACTAGTTTCTTGTCATCATATCAAATCAAGACAGTTCTTAGAGGCATTAAAAAATTAGACACATGTCCCAGCAAAACGACTACCTATAGATAACCGTATATTTCATGCACTAATCAACTTTTGAGCCCAGGACAAACACGGTCATAAAGACAGCCATATATCTAGCTTTTTATGGATTCCTCCGTCCCAACGAATTCACAACCAGGACTATTACGACCACTGATTACTTAAGAACCTTGGACTTAGAGAAACATAACGACCATTACCTACTCATACTCAAACACTCAAAAACCAGCACCATGGGTCATACCGTTACGATCCCTTTGTACCCTACTTATAACAAATGGTGCCCGGTACAAAATGTTGACAATTATCTGCAATCACTCCACAAACAACCATTACAACCTTTGCTAGAACTGCACGGTAACGTTCTAACTACAGCAAGGTTTATGCTCTATGTAAGATTGCTGTTGACTAGACTCGGCTTGAACCCTAGTCAATTTTCAGGTCATTCTTTCCGAATCGGGGCAGCATCCACAGCCTCTGCTAACCACATTCCTCCACACATCATCAAAACAATGGGACGCTGGAAATCTTCCGCTTATACTCTCTATATACCCAATCCTGTTAAAGAATTAAGACTAGCTTTTGTGACTTATCTAAATAAAGTTTGGTCAACGTATTATGTCTTATGGTATTTATTTTTGCCCACTTTTTACAGGCCTACTGCTCTGTCGGTTTCGGCACACCACAACCGACTAATTCCAACTAATTGGTATTTATGTTATTATATGTTATGATCTCATATACGGCTATATGGCCATGACCACAAATATAAAGGCTTGGCCTGTAGTTGTGGGAGGGGCTTGGTTTCCCTATAAAAGGGCTACCAATCCACTCTCACATTACCGTCAATGGTCTGGCGAGTCACCCCACTCGCCACTCCCTCTATTACAAACACACTCTAAGGTGGGCCCACTTTTTACAGGCCTACTGCTCTGTCGGTTTCGGCACACCACAACCGACTAATTCCAACTAATTGGTATTTATGTATTATATGTTATGATCTCATATACGGCTATATGGCCACGACCACAAAAAATATATACATGTAACCCATCCTCAGATAGCTGGGATCTGAGCGCACAAAGTACCTAATAGCGCTCAGATCCTATGCACACAGTCCAATCGCCGTGGAGTTAAAGTGTTCACAAAGTCTGTTCTCCATACGAATAGACTCCATGGGATGGCTATCTGGAGAAATGCTGTTCATACGGTTTAAACTACCGAATGAACAGGCATCCGGTTAAATGACCGACTGTAGAAGCAAGGAGGCTGACTGCTCAGCGGTGTTCGCGCAAATAAGTGTCCTTTTCCAGTTCCATAGTTTGGGCACTGAACACCGCTGGCCGTACGGGACTTTAAAATGGCCGCTGCCACGTGTTCGGCAAACGAACAAAGGCCACCCAGTATTCGTCAATTAAGCTGCGTCTAACCCCAGCTTCTGGGGGGGGGGGTCAATTGATGGCACACTCCAGCTCCCAGGTGGTCCAATCATTTGCGCGTTAGTTCGGTAGATTGAATCTACCGACCGCCGGGCAGAAAAGCACTTACAAGCCTTTTCTGCAGGGGAAAAGAATACTTTTTAACATGGGGCCATAGTCCAGAGTCAATAGGCGGGCAACCAGGCTCCTCCAATGCAATGGATTGGTCTTGTCACATTTACGGCTTCCTCAAACCCAGATAATTCACCGTTGTTTGTCAAGGGGATATCACACACAGCCTCAAAACCTCACACCTCACTAAGGCGGAGGATCACTCCCATCTACCAAAACTAATCACTCACTACACCCCACTATCATTCCCCTCTTTCCCACTGATAATGCTCACCACTGCTAAATTCATGACACACGTAAGAACCTTACTGGCAAAACTGAGTTACAACCTGGCTTCGTTCTCTGGTCACTCCTTCCACATAGGAGCCGCTTCATCAGCCTCTAGTACAAACACACTGGTCCACAAATAAAAGGTATTTGATTTGATACGTTAGCTACTTGCTATTGATTGCTGTTTAATTAGCTATTATTTGCAAATAGGCGGAGGCCTACCCAGGTGTTAAACATTCCTAGTGGGTGGTGCTTTTAGGAGTTATATAAGGGTTGTTGTCATTAGCTTGGCTAATAGAGCTTGGTTGCTTCATCTAAGAGTTGCTTCTAAGTGTGTGGTTGGAGATATTCTGGAGCGTTTTACAGAAGCTTCAACTGTCTAAGAGTTGTGCTAAGAGTTTTTTCTTTTCTACTGTTACAGGTAAGATTCATCTGTAGGAAAATGTTACTGATTGCATAAGGTTTGATTTCCTGTTGGTAATTATAAGGCATTTGATTTGATTAGTTAGCTACTTGCTATTGATTGCTGTTTCATTAGCTATTATTTGCAAATAAGCGGAGGCCTACCCAGGTGTTAAACATTCCTAGTGGGTGGTGCTTTTAGGAGTTATATAAGGGTTGTTGTCATTAGCTTGGCTAATAGAGCTTGGTTGCTTCATCTAAGCGTTGCTTCTAAATGTGTGGTTGGAGATATTCTGGAGAGAAACTGGAGGTAATCTGAGGTATTCAGGATAAATAAAAAGTAAAAATTTGTTTGAATTAAATTGTTCACCTCATTGGAATGGCAGACTTAGTTCAGTGTAATAGTTGCTATGCATTTGTTTCACGTTTTGGAGGTTTGGTTGTTGTCTAATCTGTAGACAGTTCTCTATATTGCGTCAGGAGATTGTATTTTTGAAGTCTGAGATTTGTAAATTACCTGGTAAACAAACTCAGGCTGGAACTGCTGCAAAGCCACTGCCGCAGAGATGTACTAGGAATGGCAGATGGATCACTGTAGGATCTGGTAGACTTCGAGTTGTGGATAAAAGGCATATTGCACAGTCTGTTGCTCTACATAATTCATTTTCTGCACTTTCAGAGTGTAATGGTGTTGTGGAGAGAGGCACTAAGGCTAGTGGTGTTGTGGAGAGAGGCACTGAGGCTAGTGGTGTTGTGGAGAGAGGCACTGAGGCTAGTGGTGTTGTGGAGAGAGGCACTGAGGCTAGTGGTGTTGTGGAGAGAGGCACTGAGGCTAGTGGTGTTGTGGAGAGAGGCACTGAGGCTAGTGGTGTTGTGGAGAGAGGCACTGAGGCTAGTGGTGTTGTGGAGAGAGGCACTGAGGCTAGTGGTGTTGTGGAGAGAGGCACGGAGGCTAGTGGTGTTGTGGAGAGAGGCACGGAGGCTAGTGGTGTTGTGGAGAGAGGCACGGAGGCTAGTGGTGTTGTGGAGAGAGGCTTGGAGACTATGGTGAGACCTAATAGAAAGCAGTTGTTGTTGGGGGATTCATAAGAGGTGTGGAGATGGACAATGGTGGTCTTGTGAGGTGTCTTCCCGGAGCTACTGCTCACAGAGACAGAAGACGTATCTGTAATATTGTTAAGCGAGCAAAGCAGGAAGGGGAATTGGATGTACTTGTCCATCTAGGGACAAATGACTTGGCTTGCAATGAGGTTTCAGAAGTTATGGAAGTTTTTAGTGTTTTTTTGCCAATGATCTACGGCAGATTGCTTCCACACTGTCATTCTCTGAAGTTCTGCCTGTGCATAACACTCAGAATGACAGGCGGAAGCGTATTACGGACTTTAACTTGTGGTTTGGTGAATGGTGTCGGGAGCAAGGATTTGGCTTTATTTCTCATGGTAGCTCTGTTTGGAATGGAAATAAACTGTACAAAAAAGATGGTTTGCATCTTTCTCAAAAGGGAACACATGTTCTCAGTGAGCAGTTCAGAGGTTTTGCTAGGATGTATTTAAACTAGGTGGGGGGGGGGCAAAAGCGTGATAAAACATCAATCCAATTGTCCCCCAAAACAAGGACAGAAGGTGCCTGTAGCAAGTGTGTTAAAAATGATAAGCTTAGAGTCATGTCTACAAATGCTCGCAGTTTAGGCAATAAGATCCATGAACTTGTGGCAATAATGGCAACTGATAGTGTAGATTTAGTCGCTGTTATTGAGACATGGTATAATGAGAAAAATGACTGGGACATAGCAATACCAGGGTACTCTTTATATAGAAAAGACAGGGAAGGCAAGAAAGGGGCCCTGTATGTGAAGGATAGCATGCAATCTAGCCTAATAAAAGTTAGTGAGGCAAACATAGAGTCCGTTTGGGTTACGTTAGAATTTGGTAATCACACAGTAATTCGTGTAGGTGTGATTTATAGGCCCCAAGGACACATTGAAGAGTTAGATAATCTACTAGTTGAGGAAATAGATAAAATGACAATGAAGGGGGAAGTTATCATCATGGGTGACTTTAATCTTCCTGATGTGAAATGGAAAAAAAAAATAGCTGCTTGTGCCAGGAGCACACATATTCTAAACTCCATACTGGGATTGTCTCTAAAACAAGTCATTGAGGAGCCAACTCGTAACGAGACCATACTAGATTTAGTGTTAACAAATGGAGATTTGGTATCCGATATTACTGTAGGTGAAAGTTTAGGATCCAGTGATCATCAGTCAGTGTGGTTTAATATAAGAACAGTGACTGAGTCACACCACACAAAAACAAAAGTTTTAGACTTTAGAAAAACAGACTTTTCCAAAATTAGAATATGTGTAAAGGAGTCATTATCAGGCTGGAGCAATTTAAATGGAGTCCAAGAGAAATGGGATTGTTTAAAAGTTGCACTACTGAAGGCAACAGAAAATTGCATCAGGCTTGTCAGTAAAAGCAAAAAATTCAAGAAACCACTGTGGTACTCCACAGATGTGGCCAAAATAGTAAAAAACAAAAAGTTAGCATTTAGTAATTAAAAAAAAAAAAAGAGTGAGGAAGACAGAATGATCTATAAGATTAGGAGCTTCCAAATCACACACAGAAGAGAAAACAGCACAGTCAGTAAAAAAGGAGGACAAAACTTTTTTTAGATACATAAATGAGAAAAGAAAAGTAAAACAAGGATCAGTTAGATTAAAAACAAAAGAAGGAAGGTATATAGCAGAGGATAAAGGTCTAGCTGACTGCCTCAATGAATATTTTTGTTCGGTATTTACAGATGAAAGGGACCTCAGTTAAGAAAAGGATAAATGAGTAATTTATTACACGTGAATTTACAGAGGAAGAGGTTATATTTCAAATGTCAAAAGTAAAGACAAATAAGTCAATGGGACCTGATGGAATACACACAAAGCTATTTAAAGAGCTTAGTGGTGTACTAGCAAAACCATTAACAGATTTATTTAACCAATCATTGATAACAGGAATAGTCCCAGAAGATTGGAAGTTGGCGAATGTTGTGTCCATTCACAGGAAAGGTAATAGGGAGGA